>NC_133324.1:831292747-832547747 GCF_042186555.1 Aquarana catesbeiana | reverse complement strand
CAATTGACAGAGATCCACTATGCAGTCTTTTGCCCCATTAGCATTCCCACATTTGTGATACAACACAGAGGAAATGGCAAGCCACTGATTGGACACTGCATGACCCAGAACAAGAAATTGCCTATACTTTTAGAAAATAAGGACAAGCTAGATGAATTAATACTTGGACGTGGGGGATCGATTAGCCAGGACAAAACAAACTGCTCCAGAAAATGTGAGCCCATCATTACAAGGTAAGGCAAACAAACGGCACAGAGAACATAACTACACTAATGCCTAGTTAAAACAACAAAACATTTGAAAGCATACAATAAGCTACTTCCACATTGAGGCCGCGACCGCCCGTTTTAGCGGCGCTTTAGTGCTGTTTAAGTGCCACTTTTTGGCTGCTAGCGGGGTGCTTTTAAGCCCCGCTAGCAGCCGAAGGAGGGGTTAAAAGTGCCCATGTTGTGGCGCTTCAGAAGCGCTACCCATTCATTCCAATGGGCAGGGGCCCCAAAGATGCTGCTTGCAGGACTTTTTCTAATGTCCCGCAAGTGCACCGCCCCATTGTGAAAGCACTCAGGCTTTCACATTCGGGAGACATGGGAAGCAGTTTTCAGGCGCTATTTCTAGCGCTAAAACCCCTGAAAACTGCCTCCAGTGTGAAAGGGGTCTTAAATAGCATTAATGCTGTTTATGAATGGAGAGAGATTAGGCAGGTTAGTTAGTGGATTGAGCATGTAGTCGTATAGAATATATATAATACAGTGTAGTCAGTGTAGTGTATAAAACGCAGTGCAGAGTATATAGTGCAGTCAGTGTATTATATATAATGCAGTGCAGAGTATATAGTGCAGTCAGTGTAGTGTATATAACGCAGTTCAGAGTGTATAGTGCAGTGCAGAGTATATAATGCAGTGCAGTGTATATACTGAAGTTTTTAAGGGGAGCCCTATGACAGAATTAAAAAAAAAAAGCTTGGGGTCCCCCCCAAAATCCATACCAGGCCCTTATCTGAGCAAGCAGCCTGGCAGGCTAGGAAAAGCACTTATTTTTTAAACTTTTCAAAATAACCTAAATATTTTAGCTAAAAACCATTAAAAAAAAAAAAAAAACCCCAAAAAAACACAGCACCTATCCCCCCTACTGTAGAACTAACTTCAAAACTACAGGTGCATTTTAAGGATAAAAAAACCTTTCAAGCAATGTACTGCAGATATGAAATTCTATAATACTGCATTTAAATGACATAATGAAAATAACAAAAAAAAGGTATTCAAACAGGGGAACAAGTGATTTCTCGCTCCTAAAATCACTCTGTTGCTAAGCATTGAGTGGGTGCAAGGAAAATTGTCAGGCAGATCAGGTGAATTACGTGATTAGCCAGAAATCCTGACAGATTTATTTCCATCCCTCCAAATTAATGGAAATACATTCGGAGGAACTGCTTTTACGTTTGGGAAATGATGACTGACTTTATGCCTCCCTACAAATGACAAAAACACACAAAACCATGGCAGTAATGTACAGCCCCAGGATAATTGTGCCCTCATCCAATATGCTCTCATTGTTTGTGTATGTACTAACAGCCACTCTATTATTAACGAGTATTTTTGTAACCATCCAACTGGCATTGACAATCAGGTCATAAAGGTGTCAACAAGAAAGCAATTACAGGTGTGCATGGGAAAGTAATCGTTCCTTTTGCAAAAAAACTAAGAATTGTTACGTTTATTCACCAAATAAAGGAATTGACATTACACTCCCCATTAGCTAAAAAAAACTAGTTCAGACTTTTGTCTATAGCAGACAGAAATTAAAAATGTTAATGAAATGCCTGGAAAAATGGATGGTCATAGCAATTCTATATTCTAAACAGGGTAAATATAAATCAATGATTTAAAAAAAAAAAATCTGATTTTTTTTATTTAAATCATTTTTTTAATTTAAATCAGATTTTTTTTTTATTTAAATCAATTTTTTTTATTTTTATTACATTTATTTTAATAAAATGCTTTTGGAGTAAAAATCTAAAGATAGTTTTCTATTTAAGATACATTAATAATTTAGTTTATTCAGCATGAAATGGAGATTAGTTATGTAGTATGAGGCTGTATATTCTGCAATATTTACATTTTTGGTAAACTCATTCAATGAAGTTCTGCAAGCTGAGATAACATGCACTGCATTGATGCATTCACAGAATTTCACAGTAACCATGAGATAAAACAAAGTTCAGGAATATTCCTTTATCCCATTGTTTTGCAAATCTATGTACACAACAAACTGAATGACTGAATCAGTTCTGATATCGCTGTTTTACTAACCTGACAGCTTACTATTCTAAATAGGAAACCTTCATTTTGTTTGCAAATATTAAAGATTCCAACTACCAGCAGGAATGAGTCCTTAAAGAGCACCTGTCATTTCAGATCCATCATGTTAGCCGGCATCCACTCACCTGCTGTCGCCATGTCCCTCACCTTGTGACACTGCCACATCACCAGCCGTCCCATTAAAGTGAATGGGACTATTGGTGAGTCAACAGCGGGTCAGAGGAGGAGCCGCTCCGGGACACAGATGATAGTTGCTCTTTAAAAATTATTTAAATCGACTTGATTTAAATCAAATCCACCCTGATTCTAAATAGGTGCTTTTATCCATAAAGCTAGTAGGCAAGCAAGGGTGTTATGTTTATTTTAGTTTACTAAATTGTGTTACATTAAATAGCTCTCAACTATCCCTGCGTTCAAGGAACTGTCCTGGATTTGGAAAAAATCCCTTTGTCCCTTTTTCCTCCTGTTTTGTCCCTCATTTTGGTCTGATCTATATAGTTGTACTGTATATAAAATGCACTTTTTTATCTTTTAAAAAGTGTTTCCCAGAGCTAAACCTTTCATCCAATTTCCAAATTGTAAATTTCAAAAGCCAATATAAAGGAATATTGGTGGTAAAAAAAAAAAACACTTGTGAGTTTACCTAATCATTTTTTTGTAGAATTCTCCTTTAAGTGGGCATGGCAGGGAGTGTGTCCTATGCCTACATACTTATGCTAATAGGTGTCCCTCCTTTCCATCTCAAAAAGTTGGGAGGCATAGGCGTGTGCAGGGGGTGCCAGGTGTGACTGGGCACAGCCTAAAAGGGGCAGCTCCAGGGGGGTGCTAGGGTTCACCCAATTTCTGCACTCATCTCTGTCACCGGGTCGGCAAGGTCTGCCTTTGACTTTCTCCCCAAGCTGCAGTGTTCCTCTAATGCCCCGCACACAGCATGCTGAAGCTTGCAGCCAGAGGGGGCTCTCAGATATGCAGTATCTCCCCAGGCTAAGAAGGTGGTGGGCAGGGCTGGGGTGTGGCCAAACTCCCCCTCCTAAACACTCACATGTGGCTGCCCTGGCTGATTGAGCAGCTGAAACTGGGAAGGAGGTGGAGCAGAGATGACAGCCTAGGAGTTCTGCTACTTCCAGCCATGGGACAAGTGGCTGAAGGGGAGAGGGTTACCTTTATCACTGCAGTAAATCCCTTCAACTGTGGTGCTTCAACCCTTACACTGCACAAAAGAATTAGAGAACTGCTTCCAGCCCTCCCACTACACACTGCCCACTTACAGGCTGTCCTCACTGCATACTGCCCACTAACTTGCTGTGACATCTCTGACTGGGGCATGCTGGGTTGATGACATCACAAGGGGGCAGGGGTCACTCGCTGATGTCATCGGGTAACTCCGCCCCTTAACTATTTAAGAAATGTTAGATGGAGGAGCGGTGTGGCAAGCGTTGCCACAGGTGTTGTGGCAGGCGTTGTGACTGACAATGGATCTACACCAAGAGAAATCGTTTTTGATTCTTTTATAAAGGAATTGTCAAAAACTTGTGTAGTGTCTTTATTCACTTTTTACACTTTTTTTGGTGAATGAGTAGAGGTACTATGTACCCCATACACATTCACAGGGGGGGATCTGGTGATGAGCCTCCTGCCCACAGACCCCCCCCAACCACCGCACAGGGTTGTGGGGAAGAGGCCCTTGTCCCCATCAACATGAGGACAAGGTGCTTTGGGGAGGGGTCGGCAGCACCCCCCATATTGAGGGCATGTGGCCTGTTATAGGCCTGCCGGGCTGCATGCTCAGGAAAGGGTCTAAAATCCATACCAGACCCGAAGAGCCTGGTATGGATTGGGGGGGGCATGCTGTTTTCTCTGAATTTTCTATTGCCGGCATTCTTTGTCTACAATCAGCTGTTAAGTCATCAGTTGTTAAGGACGCGGTGGCCAGCTTCCCAGCCCACTTCTTAACAACTAGCTATTCTTCACACAGAATTTGAATCTAAAATTTGAAATTCATTAGAAAACGACTAAACTAAACTAAATTAAACTAATTCCAATTAAATTTGTTACTATTTAATTCAGAGATTCGGATACATCTGAATCTCTGAATAACCTAAAATTTGTCCTGTAAAGAACATAGCACATATCATGAGGGACTCCATTTTAATTCTAAGACACCATTTCACGTTTTACAGGAAAATTGAGAAAACTCAATTATGAGTTTCAGCTGAAACCCACATCATCTTTAAGCTGTAATCTATAGAACATGTCTAACTCAGGGTTACATATAAATTTAAATATAGCTAGAATGTGGAGTTTGTCCTAGCTCATGTTTGTTCTTGATAAGATAAATGTTTCCCTCAACATCTGTTTAAGAATACATATATACTGTTATAGTGAAAATGATGCAAGATTTTGTCTTATAACACCAGCTAATAGTTAAATATTAACTGAACTTATTTTCATTTCAATGACATGTATAAGGTTAGTAAAACTCCTCCCATCCCTCAAACAACATATATACTGTATCATTGACCACTGCTAATTAGATGTCTTTAAGTGGCTAAGCAAACCTGTCTCCTGTGTCACTTTATTGATATCTCCAGGCCTGGGGGTCTACGGAGGTCTTCCTGCATTACCTGAACCTATCTGGGTGGTCTTAGAAGCAGAAATCTCCCAACAGATCTGGGGGCTCGCCGGGAAAAAAAGCCAAAAAAAATCATCTGAAGGTAAGTCTTTATTTTGTCTTTATTGACGAAATATTTCTTGCCTCAGCTCTGATTAAAGCTTTTTAGACCCGTAAATTAGTAGGGGATAAGAACCACGCCAGAGGTTAATATTGGAGGGTTTTTGGGAAACCCACAAAGATAAGCAGTACTGCATACACATATATAGAGACATTCCTTTTGGGAAGGAATATGAAGTGGTTAATGAGGAAATAGACTCCGGTGACCCCAAAATCTTATCTATCGCATTAGAAGTTATAAGATAATCTGTCGTGTGTGTGTGGGTCAGAAGACTGGGTGGTAAGAACAGTCGGCTCCCACTGTCAATATGGGTCAGAAACAAGGTAAAGAAGATCCTCCCCCTCTTCCCAATCCAGGAGAAACGTGTAAGGATTTTGTAGCCAGAATTTGTGGTAGTAATTATGAATTCATAGTCCCATGGGTTTCAAATTTAGCGGGATGGACCGAAGCCATACACAGTGTAGACCCTTTTCCCCGGGATGGCGCTAATGATGAATTTCACATAGATATGATAAAAGGATTGTGTTTAGGAGATAAGAGAGCTTTCCCTTGGTACCCCGGGGATCCTCAATGGGATATGGATTATATGGAAAAGGGAGGAGAGAACTGGTTAAAATACGCCCCATATTGGTTTCAGAGGGATAATAAGAAACAGAAAAAGCCCACCAAATGTTTAAGTAAGGAAGATTATGACCAGAAACATAGAGAAGAAGCCAATAAAAAGAGATTTGTCCCTGACCCAATAGCCCCACCCCTGCCAATAGTCAGTCATCCTCCACCCGCATATGTACATGTCTATCCAAGTTTAAGAAAGGAAGATATTGATCTTCTGGCTGGACATTATGCAACCAGACAGCGGCAGGTCCCCCCCGCTCCACAACCACAACAGCAGATGCCTCCCGCTCCACAACCACAACAGCAGATGCCTCCCGCTCCACAACAAGATAGACAGCACCCACAGAGGGCCCGAGTCGAGGTAGGGGAACCAGAAGATGATCAGGGAGCTATAGGAGGGGTAGTTTCACCACCTGGCCAAGAGCAGGAGGAAGAAGACGTTAAAGGGGATAGAATACTTAGTCCCCCTAAAACAAAGAGTGGAACTGTATATAGTAACACTAACCTTCAAGCACCTTTCATGACCATTGGAAATGAATTATTAAAAAAGGTAATAGACATTGAGGACATTGACAGGATAGTAAAACATTGCCCCAAACCCACCGCCTCTGCAGGTGGCACTTTAACTTACTTAAAAAAGGCCTGTAAGGGTAGAAATTACACACAGGAAGACATGCGTCTTATCATTGATGGTATCATAGGACACACCAGTTCCTGGAGCTGGGCAAATGTTCCAAGTATAAACACTATTGACACTGGAAACGCGGGAGCATATGGGCTAAACACAGTACCAGGTAGGGACACCATGTGGACAGAATTAGAGACTGAAATGATGAGAGTATTTAAAAATAAAAGTTACCTCCCTACTGCCATAGCATGCAAACAAAAGTCAGGAGAAACTGTAGTTGAATTCTGGAAAAGGTTTCATGAAAATTGGACAACAGAAGCTGGATTAGCTACAACTACTGATGTGGGAGCTTTGTTTATTCAAACTTTTATGAATAATCTAAAACCCCAGTTCGCCTTGGTGGTGAAACAGATGATATCTGAATGGACCACACAGACGATTGACCAATTTCAGGAAACCTTAATACAGAAAGAAGCAGCAGGGTGTTTTGATGTAATAAAAGAGAAAGCAGTGAGTAGCCTTTATCAGGGTGGAGTGCGAACTCAGCCTCCCCAAGATAATGGTGGACAATGGGGCAGTGGAAACAGAGGCAGAGGAAGAGGAAGAACAAAAGGGAGAGGGCATGGTTTTTCCAGACCACCCCAGCAGTCACGCACATGTTGTTTTAACTGTGGACAACAGGGTCACTGGAGAAATCAATGTCCTTATGAATGGAATAACCCAAATACTCAAGATCAAGATCAAATGCATACACAGGGGCCCCAATCTAGCCAACCGAATCAAGTTGCCCCAAAGCAACAGGGTCCCCGATTCCCTATACAGTGGAATCAACAGCAACTAAAATGAAGCTGCCCGGAAGGTAGTATCCCAGCATTTCCTTTGATCTCACACTCTTACAATGAACAACCAATTGTGACCCTATATGTCAAAAATAGGCCTGTTCCGTTTTTAACCGATTCAGGGGCAACTCGGAGCACCCTCAGTGAGGACTACTACAGAGGTGAGACTAAAATTGCTGAACCTTCTATGGGAATTAATGGGATACTTACCAAAACATACAAAACACCACCTTTACCAGTAAGTGATGTTGAAAGGGGAGGTGCAACAGTCTTGCATCATTGTTTCAGGATTATACCAAATTGTCCTGTGAATCTCTTGGGTAGAGATTTGATGGGAAAATTGGGTATAACACTGAAAATGACTACTGAAGGAGGGGTCTTCGTACACTCCAAGGTAATACCAATATATTACACTGAGGATAGTGATCTCCCTCCACCAGATGATCCGGTATGGTCAAAAAGCTCCTTGGATGTAGGTCTTATTTCTTGTACCCCATACAAGGCAGCTTTAAAATCATGGGCACAGCCGGTTTATCACAAACAATACCCCATTTCAAAAGAAAAAGAGGAAGGAGTGGCCCCAATGGTGGAAAGGTTCCTGCAGCTAGGAATTCTTAAAGAGACACTGTCACCCTACAACACCCCCATTAACCCAGTAATGAAGCCAGACGGCTCTTACAGGTTTGTACAAGACCTCAGAGCTATAAACAACCTAGTGATACCCATCGCTCCCATAGTGCCTGATGTGCCATCACTCTTAACCTCCATACCATGCGATGCAGAGTATTTTTCGGTCATTGACCTTTGTAATGCATTTTTTTCAGTTTCTGTTGACGAAGAGACACAGCCTATCTTTGCATTCAATTTCAGAAACCGACAGATGACGTGGTGTAGACTACCTCAGGGCTATGTAGACTCCCCTGTAGTGTACACAGTGGCCCTCCAGGCAACCCTGCGGTCTTGGACACCCCGCCATGGTTCCGTCCTACTTCAATATGTTGATGATTTGTTGTTGTGTAGTCCAAGCCAGAAAGCATGTAAAAATGATGGTTTAGATCTGTTACATTGGTTAGCAGACAATGGTCACAAGGTTTCTAAGAAAAAGCTACAATGGTGTCAGGAAACTGTTGAATACCTTGGTTTTGTACTCTCCAAAGGAGAAAGGAAAATCAGTCACAAGAGAGCTGCGGCTCTCGTGGGTCTGCCCCGCCCACTTACTAAGAAGGACATGCTATCCTTTCTTGGAATTCTTGGAATGATTGGTTACTGCCGCCAATGGATACCTGATTGTTCCTACTATGATAATCTCCTGAGGCAAGCCACAGGTACTGACATGCCAGATTGTGTGAAATGGGATGATGAAATGTACAATGCGTTTGTGTATCTTAAAACTGCAATGGTCACATCTCCTGGACTTGGACTACCTGAATATGGTAAAATGTTTCACTTGTTTGCAAGGGACAACTGTAAAACGATGGCGGGGGTCCTGGCTCAGGAGCATGGGGGGAAACTCCGCCCAATTGCGTTTTTTTCAAAAGTTGTGCCGATGCCAGTACAGGGCATGCCGGCGTGTCTCAGAGCTCTGGCATCCTGTGCGATGGTGGTGGAAATGGCTACATCATTCACTCTAGGACATGCCACCACACTACACACCACTCACAATGTATCCATTCTACTAAAGAACATCCATACCCAGCACATGTCAGCCCAGAGGCTGAGCGGTTATGAAGTAATTTTACTTTCTAACCCAAAACTTGAGATAAAATATGCCTCTCCCACTTCTGGCCCAGCTCCAATCCTGAATGCCTTGCTAGGCTTGAAAGGTGAAGAAGATGAGGTAGTGCCTCAACATGAATGCATGGACCTCATCCACCAAGACACATCCCCGAGACCAGACATGTCTTCAACTGCTCTCCCTGGAGCACAGAATGTCTTTGTGGATGGGTCTTGTTCAAGACCAAATGATAACACATACCATGCAGGGTATGCTGTTGTTCAGCTGCCTGATAAAATACTGGAAGCAAACCCTGTCCCATTCCAATCAGCACAAGCTGCAGAACTTATAGCCCTTACTCGAGCTTGTCAGCTTTTTGAAGGGCAGGATGTAAACATTTACACAGACTCCAAGTACGCGTACGGTGTCGCGCATGATTTTGGAGTCATATGGAAAAGGCGGGGCTATATAGCAGCAGACGGTAAATCCATCTCACATTCCACGCTTGTCACAAGTCTGTTAGAAGCTATACAATTACCAAGGTCCATAGCTATACTACACTGTAGGGCACATACAGGGCAACAGGATGACATAGCCAAAGGCAACGCCTTAGCTGACAAAGCAGCAAGAGAAGCAGCATCCACACAGCCTGCAAACATACAAATGCCATTACTCTCACCAGAAATTCCTCTTTTGGATCAAACATTGCGTGATCTCCAAGCATATGCCACAGACCAAGACATCCAGCAATGGAACTCAATAGGTGTGCAGACAAACCCAGAAACTGACCTTGTCTGCCAAGAGGGGAGACCATGTATCCCTGTAGCCAGTGCACCCATTTTTATTTCACAATACCATGGGATAGGTCACAGAGGGTGGAAAGTCACATGTGAACTTTTGGATAAGGATTTTTACATTCCAGGTCTTCCCTCTCTCGTTAAGGCATATGTTTCCAGATGCATCACATGCATTCGGAATAACCCTAGCAACCCTCACAAAGCAAAACACGAACATCTGATATATCCATCTACACCATTCACTCATCTGCAGATAGATTTTACACACATGCCCAAACTAGGTAAAAGACAGGAATATTTGCTAATAATAGTGGACATGTTCTCAAGATGGATAGAATTGTTTGTAACTACAAAGGAAGATGCACAAACAGTAGTGAGGATTCTGATACAAGAAATTATCCCAAGGTGGGGTTGCCCACTACAGATCAACTCTGACAATGGTCCTGCATTTGTGGCCAAAGTTTGTCAAGACCTGGTAAAAACACTGAAAATAGAATGGAAGTTTCATATTCCTTACCACCCCCAGAGTTCAGGTATAGTGGAAAGGATGAACAGAACCATTAAAGATAAGATCAGGAAGGCCACTGGAGGTACGTATGCAAATTGGAAGAAGGTCCTACCAGCTGTACTAGCCGAGGTAAGAATGACACCCTCTAAAAAGACAGGATACTCTCCTTTTGAAGTCTTAATGGGTAGGCCATTCCCCACCCCATGGGCCAGACAGCCACTTATGTTAGAAAGAGGGGACCTAGATCTTATTCAGGAAGAATATGTAAAAAAACTTATTGAAACTTTGGATAAAGTTGAAAGGAATGTTGCTCGCACCTCTCCTTTTTCTTCACAGGAACCTACACACCCTTTCCAGGTGGGTGACACCGTGGTGGTCCAGAGATTGAACCGCACCAAGAAACAAGAGTTTCCCTTCGGACCCCCAACCACAGTGATCGCAGTCACCCGCACAGCTATTTTGGTAGAAGGACAACAGGCCTGGATTCATGCAAGTCGTGTAAAGAAGGTCAACCAGGACCCTAAGAAGCAAGGCAAAGATAAAGCACAGAGAGGTGAAGCAAATGATATAAATCCTCGAACACTGAGTGAAGCAGGTGGTCAAGACTCTGAACAAGATGACGTCGCTTATTTCACCACGGACTTCTGGGAAGGCCTTGTGCCTCCTATGCTGGGCTGCCCTGATTGTGTTCCTGCCAACTTGGCTGATAACTAACTGTATTTATCATTCTGAAGATTTGGGACTCATAAAGGGTATTTGTGGGGCCTCTAACACTCTACAACAGAATAATACACATGACAGACACAAGAGAAATGAAAACTCAGAAAGTTTTACAGATAAAATGTTATTGTTGAAGTTTAAATATAAATACGCCCAGAAATCTGGATTTGAAAAATGTTGGATATGTAGTAAACTCCATCCTAGCACTGCTAGAATCCCCTTAATGGCAGTACCTCTAAACTTCACCCCACTCCTTAATGGCACACCTCCTGTCATTCTCACAGAAGTCATAAGAACACTTTCAAATAATACCCTTACTTTCCAAATTACTGGTAGAAGTCATTCCCCAGACTGGTGTTTTAGGTTGGGAAACTCCACAAACGGAGCTGAAGTTTGCCAACAAGCTAATATTAACTTTTCAATTACTTCAATTGAAAGCCCTTTCTTTCATACTTCAGAACCTGCCCTAAACACCACTCTAATAAACTTTCTTAACTCCAGTTCCACTTCCACAGTAGGACAATTATTGTCGAGTTTAACTTTTTCCAGTTTTTCTGATGAAATGATGACAATATTCAACAAACGATCCTTAGCTCTAGGAAACAGTATTTATATTTGTTGTGGAAAAATCTGTCACCCTTGGATCCCCACCGAACCCCAAGGATGGTGTTATCTTGCATCCCTAGTCCCCATCATGGGCGTAGTAGGAGATAGCAAGGGAAGACACCTCCTTGAAGCTAGCATACATCCTAGGTACCCTCTCAAACACCGTAATACAAGGGAGTTATATCTTACAAAAGATATGGCATGGGCTTGGTTCCCCTCATGGACTGGGTGGGGAATAGACTTAATGAAAAGGTTGAATAATTACACTGGAATCATTGATGAAATAATGGAGAAGAATTCTGATGATATTACTAAATTAAATATAGAAACTAGGGCAATTAGAAAACAATTAGAACTACACGAGTTAGCCATAGAAAGCATGAGTGCTGCTTTAACTGGGTTATGTGAAAACACAGAAGATTATGAGTGTTGTACCTGGTTTCATAACACAAGTATGGAGGTACCAGATTATTATGATATAATTGCACAACACCGGAAAGAAGTAAGCAAATTACAAGATGAAGCTAGAAACATTGCTAAGACATGGGATCCTTTTTCAAACCTAAGTTCTGGGATAGGAATTTTGGCATGGATAAAGAGTACTGCCATAACTATAATTATGATTATTCTTTTTGTTTTGTTCCTATATGCCTGTTACAAGCTTATAATGTGTATAATTGTTAAGGCATCCCGAACCCCTGATCCTGCTGCTGCGAATAGAATTTATCTGAGTATGTATTATGATAGAAGAAAATTTACATAACTGTGAAAGATAGTGAGCCATATAATAATGTCTCAAAGAGGGGATTGTAAAGAACATAGCACATATCATGAGGGACTCCATTTTAATTCTAAGACACCATTTCACGTTTTACAGGAAAATTGAGAAAACTCAATTATGAGTTTCAGCTGAAACCCACATCATCTTTAAGCTGTAATCTATAGAACATGTCTAACTCAGGGTTACATATAAATTTAAATATAGCTAGAATGTGGAGTTTGTCCTAGCTCATGTTTGTTCTTGATAAGATAAATGTTTCCCTCAACATCTGTTTAAGAATACATATATACTGTTATAGTGAAAATGATGCAAGATTTTGTCTTATAACACCAGCTAATAGTTAAATATTAACTGAACTTATTTTCATTTCAATGACATGTATAAGGTTAGTAAAACTCCTCCCATCCCTCAAACAACATATATACTGTATCATTGACCACTGCTAATTAGATGTCTTTAAGTGGCTAAGCAAACCTGTCTCCTGTGTCACTTTATTGATATCTCCAGGCCTGGGGGTCTACGGAGGTCTTCCTGCATTACCTGAACCTATCTGGGTGGTCTTAGAAGCAGAAATCTCCCAACATGTCCGAATTTACATTTGGACCAAAACGAATTGCACATGTCTAATAGTGCTCTCCCACTTCCCTATTGCTCAGGTAGGAGAGGATGACATGCATATTGTCCTTCCCACGTCCTCCTGGGATTCCTATATCATATATCCCAAGAGGATTTACACCATTCATAAAATCCTGCAAAATAAAAGGCCTTGGCGCCAGATCTCTGTCTGTGCATGATCTTGTGCTGCGTCATCAGGGGACCTATTTTGCTCTACAGTTGATTAGAAAGAAACATCTGATAGTGAGGGAATTATTTGTGTTAAAAAAATCATGAATTTTTAGTAAAGTGATCAATCTAGTAGGCAAACCCTGCAAGCAAAATCAATCTGTGTGTGATGCCCAGCCTGATGCTTAGGTCAGGAACTATAGCTAGTTAGTGTTTCTTCCAGCTATAAAAGCCTCCTGCTCCCTTCGGGCAAAAATAACTGAGAGGAGTAGTCTTGAGGCTGGTCAGGCAGGACCCAAGGCACTTAGGAGAATGTCCATGAGACTGTCCGAGGCAAGGGCTGGCTAAGTGATCCAGTGGGGCCGGAATACAGGGCAGGTAGATATGTCAGGGACTTTCAGGGGTACATATAGGGAGCCAAGAAACAGGAGCGCTATCACAAATTCAGAACTCTGGGCTTGTGATGTTCAAATAGATCACCAGAGCAACCCCGAAAATCAACAGAGAGGTTGGCAGGGCAGCCAGGGCCATCCGTTATTAAACAGCAACGATGCTGCCAGAGGGGACATGCCAACACTGGCCAAACAGGAGCCATGCGCAGGAACATGGCTCCTGTTATCCAAGTACCAGGTGCAGGAGAGAGTGAACGCATCTTGCTCTCCTAACACTGTGGAATAAAAGGTATTTTTCTCATGCTCAGTGTAAATTACCGCTGACCTTGCCCTTTAGCAATTTTTAACTTTCTGAGTTTAATTCCGCTTTACCATTTTGCCAAAAGAGGGCATTCATTAGAAGGAACTGGTGGAAAAGGAGGCATTTTTCTCCATGGAAACTTTTTAGGTTTCATAGTTCCGGGTCCCTAATGCCCCGCACACACGGTCGGACTTTGTTCGGACATTCCGACAACAAAATCCTAGGATTTTTTCCAACGGATGTTGGCTCAAACTTGTCTTGCATACACACGGTCACACAAAGTTGTCGGAAAATCCGATCGTTCTAAACGCGGTGACGTAAAACACGCACGTCGGGACTATAAACGGGGCAGTGGCCAATAGCTTTCATCTCATTATTTATTCTGAGCATGCGTGACACTTTGTCCGTCCGATTTGTGTACGATCGGAATTTCCGACAATGGATTTTGCTGTCGGAAAATTTTATATCCTGCTCTCAAACTTTGTGTGTCGGAAAATCCGATGGAAAATGTGTGATGGAGCCTACACACGGTCGGAATTTCCGACAACAAGGTCCTATCACACATTTTCCGTCGGAAAATCCGAACGTGTGTACGGGGCATTAGGCTTGCGTTTGGGGGATTGTTAAGAATGCACGGTTGAGCTGTGTTTTTAGTGCCTCCCAACCACCACCCTTTTAAGTTACAATAGCTTTGCACCTGTGGCAAAAACTCTTGCTCCTGTCACGTTTGACGGACAGTACTGCTGCACACAACCCTTTCAAGCAAACGGGATAGCACTACAAATGCCCTGCAACAACGCACATTGCGGAGCATTGGTGTGGCATTTACTGGGTTAAAAACATTGGTGAGGGGGCATCATATCACGTTCTCATTGCCTGTCAAACACCTCTGAAAATTACATCTGGATCGCTTTTCAAAGGCATTAGCCTTCAAATAGGACTTAAGCCGAAACATTTTTTCTTTCCATTTTTGGATAGAGTAAGGAAGGGTTATAATTATAACCCCTCTCAGTTTTTTTTTTGCCATCTGTGTCCAAATAGGGAGATTTTCCTCCGATTCCTGTCCCTTAGAAAAAAAAGGAAGTGAGACATTTGAAATTGCACACTTTTATAAATAAGTGAGAGAAATCTTTGGTTGTCACCAGGGTCGCCAGAACTAGTGTCCCTACTAAAAGGTTCCCCCACTATTCCTGTCTGGTAACAACTCAAAATTTAGAATCCTTCACTCTTGGCGATAACAGTCACAGAAATAGAGATCATGAATCTAATGATGACACAGACCGCAATAAAAACCAGATCAGTAATCTATTCCCTCCACACTCCCTCTACAATAAAAAAAAAAAAATTGGCAGTTGCACGTTATCCTTTTAACCATATACAGAAATGTGACAAATGTAGCAGTTTCCTTTGGACAACAGCTTCACCTTACTTTTCTCACTATTTATTTTCATCCGTAAAAATTCAGTATTCACATGAAAAGTTTTGATTTGTAACAAGACAAATGACACAAAAAATGATGTTATGTGTCTAAACATATCTGCTATATGGAAAACAAAGCCTTCTATTGCAACGTTCACTTCCAGATCTACTAATAAATATTTTTCTCACTTGAGCAGAAGTAATTACTTATTTAAAATGGGCCACCTGTGACTAATCCATAATGGTTCCTCAAGGAATCAGTCTCTGCTCCATATTTATTTCTAATCATTGTACATTACTGACAGTCAGGGGCATTGTAAAGCTGGCTATACATGGCTTGCCAAAACTTGAAAAGAAAAAGTGAAGTGGTCAGGTGGAAAATTGGCTGACCAGTTATTGAATACAACCAGATGTCATCAATGTGCAGGTATTAAAGTAGCCTTTGGTGCGGTTGCTGTGAATACCATTGTCCGCATTGCAGATTCCTGCATGCATGAAAGAATATATTGATTTTCTCTCATTCAGCATGCAGATGAAAGAGCAAAATCTAGCAGTTATGGCTAACTTTAGAGTTCTTAAAGTGATTCTAAAGGCCCATACACACGATCGGACTTTTTGACAACAAACATGCAAATTAGCTGTTTTAAGGCAAGATCCGACCGTGTGTATGCTCCATCGGACAAACTTATTTGGTTTTCATCGGACAAATGTTGGCTGTGCGAACAGACAAACTTGGCGGCAACAAAAGTCCAACGTCGGCAAGTCCGATCGTGTGTACACAAAACCATTGGACTTTAGTACAAAGTATAAACACGCATGCTCAGAACCAATGCAAAAGATCAGACAACAATACAGAAGTTGACCAAAGGGTGGAGCCGGAGAATTGAACTTCCCCTTTTGAAGTGTCGTCAGTACGTTGAAACGTCACTACGTTCGTGTTTGTTGCCTAAAAAGTCCTGCCGTGTGTATGCTTAACAAGTTTGCGGCCAACGTCCTTTTATAGAAATCCACCGGAACGTTTGTATAAAGTCCGATCGTGTGTATGAAGCTTTAATGTTACATTGTGTTTTCTTTAAAACAACAGACATGTCATACTTACCTGCTCTGTGCAATGTTTTTGCACAGAGCAGCCTCGATCCTCTTCTTCTCGTGTCGCCTGCTGGCGCTCCTGGCTCCTCCCCCTCGCTAAATGCCCTCATAGCATGTTGCTTGCTATGGGGGCACTCATGTAGGTCCCCACTCCCTCATTACTGGCTGTGATTGACAGCAATCACACCTTATACTTTTTTCCACAGCTACTATACAGTATATAGAAGTAAACAGATATTTTACTGGTATAGAAAAAACTCTTCTAGGATCTAGGTCCAAGAGTAGCATGGTTTTTATGGAGGTGGTCTTAAATAGTCATAACTTTTCAGGAGCACTGGGGACCAAGTAAAAACAAACCAAAAAAATGACAATTCCAAGATATTATGTTTGAATTCTAAGATCATATATTAGTGCACTCTGAGATGTTATGTGGGAATTCTGAGAGGGTGGGGTTGATCTACTAAGGAATGTAGCCATAATAAATAAATGCAATTATGTGACCAGTGAAGGTCAGAGCTTTTTCCTTCTATAAATTAACAACATTTAGCTAAAATTTATGGTACAAAACGTTTATAAAGGACAACAGCCATAGAATGTGAAATCTACATTGTGAACAATATTTTTGTAGATAACTACGATCAATATTAAAAGTAAATCTCAATAGTTTACAATAAATATTGAATGGTGCATATAAAATGGTCTATATAAAAAAGATCCTAAGTAAATACTTTTTTACCTAAAGTACATCCAAAGCCAATTATTTTTCAAAGTATAAATAAGGGAAAAACACCTGTCAGGTTTTTACTGCTGTCTTTTTCCCTTATAGGGGGTCACCCTTTCTATTTCCCCGGGTGATCATTATCACTGAAATTGAAAGTAAAAATAAATCCCAAATTTTGAATGGTCACCAGAATAGATTGGAAATATTGCGATGGGGACAATAGTTTTAATGACCTTGTTGACTACCAGGGGGATTTCCTCTAATATCCTGTTGTGGCTATGGAACAGGAAGTGAAGGGAAATCTCTCCAATGTGACATAGATGGCAAAAAAAAAAAAAACTGACATGGATTAGATACCTGAAGCTTATTGTGCAGTGAGAGTGCACACATGGAAGATGAACATTCTAATAGACATTCAATAAAAAATGAATAAAAGAGTCCAACATAGTGAAATACGTAAAAATAAAAAAAGTAAGTCCAATAGCATGAATCTAATCCTATAAAGAAAAACTCAATATAAGTCCACAACTATAAGGTAATGATGCTCGGATAGATGGATAAAAAAGGCCAATATGTGAAACTTCCAAGATGGTAAATCTTCTCTAGATGGATAAGAATGAATACTCTTACCAAGATGTCAGCGACACCGAATCATTAAAGCATGGATATCCAGATTGGTGAGTCTCCCAAACGATTGAAGTGACCAGGGATCTCAAATGGTATCTCCAAAGGACCTTGTGAGGATCAGCCAAACTGGACTGGGCAGGTAGCCCAATTGGAACACCAAAGCAACTCACATCCGGACACGGTCTGGTAATTTGATACTGCAAGATACTTGCATCAGGCATTAAATTAAAAAGGCATTATGTCCCAGTAAACTTGAGAAGAGAAAAGAAAGGAGGATCCACCCAGCTATGTTGCTGCTGGGTGGATCCTCGATGCCTACGATTGGTGGTCAGACACCGACACACAGATCTGGAAGGTGGTATCTAGGGGTTGTACAGGCAAGATGGAGTCCACCTACCCAGATGTGTGTCTCGATTTTTTCAACTTGGGGATGCAGTATTGGATAAAAAGGGCCGTGGTAGAGGGGTTGGGCCGGGCATGATGCTCAAGCCCGGCTTGTGGGCATTATATTGATATGTTAAAATGAGGTAATGCTGCTTGAGTTCTGAAAACTGAGCAGTTACAAAATTTTGGTTTCATTAAAGTAAGGCTGTTTTATATGGTCAATAAGTAAATGATTGTTTTATTTTCATATGTTAAACCAATAAAGTCCCGCAGCCTATATTTGCCAAACTTTGCTGGGTCTTTGTATTTACTTTATGTGGTTGTATCTGGAGTAATTGATGGTGTGAATGGATCATGGAATGGGTCATGCAATCTCATGGAAAAGGGAGCACAATATGAGCTCACTTACTTGGGATCGTGGCCACCCCATTCTTTATTATTAAAAAAATTAAAATGTTATTGCTAGCCATTCACTTTAATAGCAGTAATTAAGCAGTTACTGCCGCTTTAAATTTTGGGAACTGCAGGATTCAGGGGAACCAATGGAATGCGGAGGAATGTGCTGGAAGCTAGGAAAGCCTATTTAAGGGGCTGCTGGGTTGGGAGTTTCCCCTTTTCCTGCAAGGAACACTGGATGAAGAGCTCCCTCCTTCTCCTTCTCCCCAGTCGCGAGCACTCTTATGTGGTTGGGTCACCCTGGATTTCTAGGGGGGACGTTATATTTTTTATGTTAAAATGAGGTAATGCTGCTTGAGTTCTGAAAACTGAGCAGTTAGAAAATGTTGGTTTCATTAAAGTAATGCTGTTTTATATGGTCAATAAATAAATGGTTGTTTTATTTTCATATGTTAAACCAATAAAGTGCCACGGCCTATATTTGCCAAACTTTGCTGGCTCTTTGTATTTACTTTATGTGGTCATATCTGGAGTAAGTGATGGTGTGAATGGGTGTGTTCTACAATCTCATTTACCCTTAGACAGTTCTCACTGGAACAGGTGTCCTCATTGGAAGATTCACCTCACCTCCTGTTTTAGTGACAGCTATAACATTTCAGAAATCATGGAAGAAAGTCAGGTGTGGGTGTGGCGCTATTCTGGTATCAGGCAAGGTACCATACCTCTGTGCTTATCACCTGCTAATAGACCAGTGTGAGGTTTTTGGGATGACTTGAATTCCCGAAACACTTTATCCCGAAAAAACAAAACCATAAATAATATTAATAAAAAATATATGAAAATATTGCGTGAATGATTTCCTTTAGATAGTAGCTGACTAATCCTGCTCACCATCTACCAAGTGGTACTACTTAGCAAAGTGTACAATTGTTACATACATTCATCAAAATGTCCAAGAGGGAGGGGGAGGGGGGAAGGGGAGGGGGGGGGGAGGAAAAATGGAGGGGAAGGGAGAAGAAAGAATATGAGGTCCAGGCAGTGATAAAGTGACTTGTGCTCAAAAACAGGTGGTGATCTAAAAAACAAAAAAAAAACAAATATTGTTTTTAATTGTCCAAATTCGAAAGGCCCAAGGTTATGCTGTGCCTGCAAACTTTTTCCTCTTGGTAAAACAATATTGTGAATAAACAATCTTCTTATTCCAGTGTGCTTTCGTGACTGTGCCTTTAAAACGTGCTCCTACTGTGCAAACACTCACCGGATACTGTCACCCCTGCAGGGGTATTGCGCGGTCACAGTTTGTGCCACTGTGCAGCAGTCTCTGGCTTGCCGGATCGTGTTTATGTTAACATAAAAAAGAAGGGGTGCCCATAGCGTAAAAACATTTAAAACTTTTATTCAAAGATAAATAGAATGGTACTCACATTATGAAAATGTCAATATAGCATGAAAGATCTGAATTTGAACCGTCAAAAATCCTAGGTACGATCTGTTTAGGAGATGACGCAAGACGTTGGTCAGGCCACGCCCTATGCGTTTCGTCATTGGACGTCTAGGGAGCATGCCGCTTTCTACATCTCCTACCCTTATATAGTGTCCCCATTTAAAAATTTTTTTTTTTTTTTTTAATGGGGAAAAACGCCTATAAACGAAATGCGGCTAAACGCGAGTTACGCGTTTGGCTTCTGAAACGTCGGAAACTTTGGTGTCTGAACTCATTTTTTTGCCTTCAAAAACGCAGCTGCCTAAAAACAATAGTAAACTAACCTGTGTACATGTACACATAAGATAACACTGAATGAGTTCAGGGGCAGTTGAAAAAAGTGTCCAACTGCCTCTGAACGTCCGTTTAGCAGCAGCAGTGTACAAGGGGCCAAGAGTAAAAAAAGCAGTTGGCTTTAGATATGCTTTAGAACTGAACTCTAGTCAGCTGTAAAACATCCCCCTTCCCCACACTGCAAGGGTAACTGCTTTCTATGGAAATGCCATTGTCTTGCTTCAATAACTAATGAGTCAAAGACCTAGAACAAACAGACAGTCTCAAGAGTCTAAAAAGTCTAAATCCCCATCATACATGTTTGTTCAAGGTCAGTGCCTTGCTTGGTAAATTCAGAGCCTTCAAACACAAGTCAGCAGCGGCAGCTCCCATATTTCATTTCTGACAGATTCCTTTGTTCTCATTTCTCCTGTTGTTCTCATTTCTCCTGTGTGGTGGTGGTGGCCATTCGAACTTTGGATGGCATACAATAGGTAATGGCCTTCTTCTGCTTAGTATTTGTCTGTGATCCTCCACAGATCTGAAATATTGCTTTAGAGAATGACCTGTATGGATTTAGAGCCTGCAAGGATATATGCATATAGACATGTTTTCTACAGCCATAGATCCATGTTTAATTTCTCTTTTTCTGAACACTGAAAAAGGTTGCAATATGCTGGTCTTTTATTTCCCTGGCTGTCCACAAGAACACTTAAAGTGTAACTCCACGTTTGTTGCGAAAAAAAACATTTCCCTCTGGGTGATCCATGTACATTGCAAGCATTATAACAACCTTTGTTGCAGATTCCTACCTTTTGTTATTCTGAAGAAATCCATGTGTGTTTGTCTGTGCCTCTGTTCTGAGTGGGTCTAATGAGAGTGGTTTCATAATTATATGTCAGTTGTGACAGCTGCAGGCCTCTAATGAGAAAGCTGCTGGGCCTGCATCCCTTTAGACGGGTTCCTGTTGGAAATATCTCACCAAAAATGACATTTTTGTTGCAGGGGATGCCAGAAATCTGACTTGTATCTTAGGCAGGCTTCTGGGAAAATCAGTGAGCCAATCACACAAGCAGGAAATTATGTTTCTGAGGAGTGGTCAGTACACATTCTGTGTACAGAACAACTCCATGTAGCCATATTGCATTGCATTTATAGAAATTTACAGAGGCTGCAGATTGAAAAGGAAAGGTCATTTTTAATAACATTCAATTACAATATGACTTGTATCGCAATGCTATATTATTTTTTCTTTATTTGCAATTTGCAAGTGGAGTTACTATTTAATAAATAGTTTTATAATACAACTTTTACCAAACCTAAATTTGCTGTTATTCTTTTCTTTTATTTAATTGCAGTCATTAAAGATGGTGGGTTCTTTTTATTTAGTGCTGATTTTGTTTTTTAACTCTTTTCAAGTTTATTTTATTTGAACAGGATGGGGTAGGTGACAGGATGGGACCAGGATGGGAACAGGATGGGGAGATGGCGAAGGTATTGAATTTATTCTTCTTCTCAGTCTTCACAAGGGAATCGGGGGGCTTCAGTAACCAAAATTGCAGTGTTTATCCTCATGACACAACACAGGAAGCACCTCCATGGTTAACAGGGGACAGAATTAAAATTAGACTTGGGAAACTTAACATTAATAAATCACCGGGACCAGATGGCTTGCACCCAAGGGTACTTCGGGAACTCAGTCAAGTAATTGCCAGACCATTGTTCCTAATTTATACTGACAGTCTACTGACTGGAATTGTACCAGCTGATTGGAGAAAAGCCAATGTAGCACCAACATTTTAAAAGGGCCCGAAATACATCCCTGGGAATTACAGACCAGTTAGCCTAACATCAATAGTATGTTATCTCTTGGAGGGGATGATAAGGGGCTATATACAAGATTTTAGTAATGAGAACGGTATCATTAGCAGTAATCAGCATGGATTCATGAAGAATCGTTCTTGCCAAACCAATCTATTAACCTTCTATGAGGAGGTGAGTTGCCATCTAGATAAAGGAAGGCCCGTAGACGTGGTGTATCTGGATTTTGCAAAAGCATTTGACACAGTTCCCCATAAACGTTTACTGTACAAAATAAGGCCCGTTGGCATGGACCATAGGGCGAGTACATGGATTGAAAACTGGCTACAAGGGCGAGTTCAGAAGGTGGTGATAAATGGGGAGTACTCGGAATGGCCAGGGGTGGGTAGTGGGGTCCCCCAGGGTTCTGTGCTGGGACCAATCCTGTTTAATTCGTTCATAAACGTCCTGGAGGATGGGGTAAACAGTTCAATCTCTGTATTTGCATATGATACCAAGATAAGCAGGGCAATAACTTCTCTGCAGGATGTGGAAACCTTGCAAAAAGATCTGAACAAATGAATGGGGTGGGCAACTACATGACAAATGAGGTTCAATGTAGAAAAATGTAAAATAATGCATTTGGGTGGCAAAAATATGAATGCAATCTATACACTGGGGGTAGAACCTCTGGGGGAATCTAGGATGGAAAAGGACCTGGGGGTCCTAGTAGATGATAGGCTCAGCAATGGCATGCAATGCCATGCTGCTGCTAACAAAGCAAACAGAATATTGACATGCATTAAAAAGGGGATCAGTTCCAGAGATAAAACAATAATTCTCCTGCTCTACAAGACTCTGGTCCGGCTACACCTAGAGTATGCTGTCCAGTTCTGGGCACCAGTCCTCAGGAAGGATGTACTGGAAATGGAGTGAGTACAAAGAAGGGCAACAAAGCTAATAAAGGGTCTGGAGGATATTAGTTATGAGGAAAGGTTGCGAGCACTGAACTTATTCTCTCTGGAGAAGAGATGCTTGAGAGGGGATATGATTTCAATATACAAATACCATACTGGTGACCCCACGATAGGGATAAAACTTTTTCGCAGAAGGGAGTTTAACAAGACTCGTGGCCACTCATTAAAATTAGGAGAAAAGAGGTTTAACCTTAAGCTACGTAGAGGGTTCTTTACTGTAAGAGCGGCAAGGATGTGGAATTCCCTTCCACAGGCGGTGGTCTCATCGGGGGGCATTGATAGTTTCAAGAAACTATTAGATAAGCACCTGAACGACTGCAACATACAGGGATATACAATGTAATACTGACATATAATCACACACATAGGTTGGACTTGATGGACTTGTGTCTTTTTTCAACCTCACCTACTATGTTACTATGTAACTATATAACAGAATGCTAGTGTAAGCTTGTAAACACATTTAAACATACTTAATCTAAAAAACTGAAAATTTTATCAAATACCATCATTTTCCCTTCCTGGCGCCAATCCATGGCAGAATACCAATGATAAGCTGCGCCTCCTTACCACACTTTAAGGACCACTGAAAAACATTAAAAAGCGTAATGGGGCTTCCCCCCTATTCTGTTGAATATTCCAGGTTAGGGACACAAACGTATTGAAGCCATTGGAATAGCAAGACAGCCATGCATCCCACTTTTTCAGGGGTGATCTAGGCACTCTTAACAGATGCCACAGCCAGCTCCCATACTACCTGAGAGCTCTCTGCAGGCTACACTACAGATGAGCAATGCCCTTTCATCTACCTCCTTGAACGGATTGTGTACACAGCCATTTATTTGCATTAGAACTGCTCACACGGTGAGCACAACAGAAAGCACTGACTCTTATGGCTGGTCATTCCTATCCCAACTTAGCATTTTCAAGGATTACAGTAGGCTAACATCAAAAGAAATCTGGGTATGTTTAACAGCTGTATGTAAAAATACAATAAAGTGGTTGTAAACCCTCTCCTATACCCAGTGAAGTTAAAAGTTTGAGATGATACACAGAGATTAAACAAATCTCCCTACATAAGTTATACCTGTATACCTACAGTCTCTCTCTTTCCACAACCTTTAGGAAGTGCACATCGTATTACAAATCTTTCTTCCTCATTCAGCAGTGGGTGTGTAGTCTGGGCTTACACTGTGTGAGAGCTGATTGAAGGAAAGGCACCTCCTCCCCCTCCACATAGGCAGAGGAATGAAGACATTTGCAGAGCTGCAGTCTGAAAAGACAAGCTCTCTGCTTATCTATCTCTAAGTTCCCTTTCCGACACAAATTTCCAGCTGCTTTTATCTCGTGTGTCGGAGAGTGTGTCAGAAGTTACCATGCTGATAACAGAGGAATGGAGCAGCAGAAAGACACAGCACTTGGAGCTTTGGAGAGAGTAAACACTACAGATATAGGTGGTTATATTTATATATATATACATTTTTCACTCTTTGTTATATTGCAGCCATTTGCTAAAATCATTTAAGTTCATTTTTTTCCCTCGTTAATGTACACACAGCACCCCATATTGACAGAAAAACACAGAATTGTTGACATTTTTGCAGATTTTTAAAAAAAGAAAAACTGAAATATCACATGGTCCTAAGTATTCATACCCTTTGCTGTGACACTCATATATTTAACTCAGGTGCTGTCCATTTCTTCTGATCATCCTTGAGATGGTTCTACACCTTCATTTAAGTCCAGCTGTGTTTGATTATACTGATTGGTTTTGATTAGGAAAGCCACACACCTGTCTATATAAGACCTTACAGCTCACAGTGCATGTCAGAGCAAATGAGAATAATGAGGTCAAAGGAACTGCCTGAAGAGCTCAGAGACAGAATTGTGGCAAGGCACAGATCTGGCCAAGGTCTGTGTGGAGAAAACCAGGCACTGCTCATTACCTGTCTAATACAGTCCCAACAGTGAAGCATGGTGGTGGCAGCATCATGCTGTGGGGGTGTTTTTCAGCTGCAGGGACAGGACGACTGGTTGCAATTGAGGGAAAGATGAATGCGGCCAAGTACAGGGATATCCTGGACGAAAACCTTCTCCAGAATGCTCAGGACCTCAGACTGGGCCGAAGGTTTACCTTCCAACAAGACAATGACCCTAAGCACACAGCTAAAATAATGAAGGAGTGGGGGCGTGTCCTGACCATGGAGGAGTGAGGTCGTGTCTTGCCTCAGCTCCGCTCCACCGCCGCACTAATCAGCGAAAAACGGGGGGTAAATCGCCGCTCCAGACTCCCCACATGTCACAGCGACTAAGGCAACCCTCCCAACCGGCAAGGACCGACAAAAAAAGACAGGGACAGCTGGACTCCTACTTTTCAGGAACCCGGGGACAAGGCCGCGAGCCCTCCAAGATGGCGCCGACCGGGAAGGCCCAGAAAGCAAGCAAATCCTCCCAGCCAGCTGCAGCCACGGCCCAGACATTGAAAGGAACTAACTCCCCAGCATCTCCGGTTCCATCCCCAGGGTCGGTGAGTGATTCAGCCCCATGTGCCTCCCCTGCTTCTCTGGGAGGCCGCTCTGAGATCTCTGACTATCTAAGTGATGAGGACATTCGACGCCATATCATGTCCCTGCCCACCAAAGAGGACTTGGAGCGCTTTACATGCAGGGTAGAAAAAGCCTTCACTGAAGATATCGCCCAACTAAAAGCTGACACTACACACCTGGGCAATAGAGTGGAATCCATAGAAGAAAAATTAGAGGAGGTTCTCCCCACTATTGCGCTGCTGCATTCTCAATGTCAAGTACAAAGCCAGCAGATTGAAACCTTGCTTTGCCAGCTGGATGATGCTGAAAATCGCAGCAGGAGAGCCAATATTAGGATCTGCCTGAAGCCACAGCATCAAGGGACATTATTCCCACACTGACAGACATCTTTAGAGATATACTGGGCCTATCAGCTACCACACCAATAGAAATTGATAGAGCACATAGAGCCTTAAGACCTCCGTCTCAAGATGTGGACAATCCCAGGGACATAATTTGCAAACTTCACAAATACAACATCAAAGACCGCATTATGCAAAAAATGCGTGGTAAACCATTCTATGACTTTGACGGCGCGCACTTATTTTTCTATCAAGATATCTCCAGGCGCACCCTCATGCAACGCAGAGCTCTACGTCCCCTCCTGAATGCCATTCAAGAGGCGGGTTTGCCATACCGCTGGGGCTTTCCTTTCTTCCTACAAGTGACTAAAAACGGACGCCAAGTTACATTACGCAATAAAGACGACCTTCCAAATTTCCTCTCCACTCTTGATCTAGATCCAGTGGACTTTCCGGATTGGAGGAACACGTTTGATGCCTCTGGGATTCAATTACCCTCTCAATGGTCAACGGTCTCCCGCAAAAATCGCAGAAGAGACAGACAACAACAGAATCAAGATCCTGTGGTGGGGCCTTCCACCACACGAGATTAAAGCTGCAGTCTTCATGTGATATCTTGATGATTCTGGGTTACCTATACATGTACCATGAAGGAACCATACCCACATTCTGAGACGTCCCCCTCTCTCTACCAATCTGATATACAAGGCGGGCTATACAAATGCAAGCCCTCAGATTAACCAAGTTAAAACCAAGATACCCGTGAGAGAAGTCGATTACTAACTCCAATCAACAAATGAAGGACCTTTGTTGACAAAGCCCGGGACTCAGGCAACCCCACGCGATAATCACCCTTCTTATAGTAATGTTTTATTTCTCTCACCTAGGCCCCATATAAGAAAAGGGTATATTTATTCCCACAGAATGTCTCCCCCTGCCCAAAACCACAACTTAAAAGATGTGGTGGACGGAGACGGTACCCCATGTCTCCCCCCCCCGTGTTTAGGCTCACGTTTCCCCACGTAGGCCACCCCTTGTTGGGTACTGTCCCTAGTTGGGACATTAGTTTAAGGTCTGAGGCCCCTTCCGTTGTTAAAGCTCACACCTCACACGCAGAAGTTTTTTTCATTAACACTGTTACTCATAAGTTGTACTGTTTTGTATGTTTTAACAGTAACCTTTTTGTGCTATCTCTCCCTTTACTCTTCTGACTTCCTTCACCCTCTTCCTACCCCACCCCCTCTTTCTCAGGAGCAACATATCGCTGGGAGCTCTGCGCCGGGCGGGTTCGATCGCGCGACATACGTCCAAACACCTGACCCATCATGTCTACGCTAAAGGTAATATCCTATAACATAAGAGGCCTATGCTCCCCTGGGAAGAGGAACAAATTATGGTGGGAACTTAAAAAAATGAAGGCACAAATAGTTTTCCTACAGGAAACCCATTTTACCCACCTCTCCTTACCTAGACTTCCAACCCATTTATATAATCAATGCTTCCACAGCACTTCCCCTAACTCTAAATCTAAAGGGACCACAATAGCGATCCATAAAACATGCCCTTTTCAACTTTCAGACAGTAAAATAGATCCACAAGGCCGATACATTTTCCTGAAAGGTATCATAGCAGGGCGCAAATACACACTCGCCTCGATATACGCTCCCAACTCAAATCAAATTTCCTTCATAGATAAGGTCCTCGAACTTCTGACAGAATTTAAGGAAGGATTTGTTGTCCTTGGAGGAGACTTCAATGTCAGCCCAGACCCTTCCATTGACACCTCCAACACTAGCCACACATACTCTTATGCTTTTCTAAAGCATTTTCGTAAGTCCCTTCAATCACATATGCTTCTTGATAGCTGGAGGACCCTACACCCTGTAGAGAGGGACTTCAGCTATTATTCTGCAGTACACAATGTCTATACCCGTATAGACCATATATATGTTGATCGACCCGCATTGGAGCTCCTACAGTCAGCATTCATTGGGAACATCACACTGTCAGACCACGCACCGGTAGGTGTGACTCTCAGGCTCCCGTCCGGCTCTCGTGGGGCCTGGACGTGGAGATTAAATGAAAATTTGCTGGACGATGTGGCGGTGGGGGCTAAAGTGTCGGAGGTCATCACAAACTATTTTAGAGAAAATACTACTAGCGATGTCAAAGAAGGCATGGTGTGGGAAGGCCATAAGGCTGTAGTCAGAGGAGAGTTAATATCCTTAGGGGCCAAACTTAAAAAGATGCTTCAGGCAGACTTCACAAGAGTACTGACCGCCCTACAAGAAGCAGAACTGAAACAAACACAATGGGAGCCCTGAGGCATTACAGAGGTTAACGGAACTAAGAAACTTGTTGTTACGTCTACTAGATAGACGGACTCGCAAGCAGGCCAGACACTTTTCACACAAATATTATGAACATGGAAATAAGTGTGGGCGCATGCTCGCTAGAGCTCTTCGTAAGAAGCAAGCTCAGACTTATGTCCAAAAACTACGCTCTTCAAATGGAGACATTTCGGTTCGGTCCTCTGGAATTGCCTCAGGGTTTCAAGACTATTATACACAACTCTACAACCTGACCCCTGACCACCCGTTAGACGCTCAGACAAATAGGACTACAGCCATACAAGACTATTTGGCTTCAGCCGGTGTCCCGCCTTTAAATGACGACCAATGCACAGAACTAGAACTACCAATCTCACCAGGGGAGATAGAGTTGACAGTGAAATCCCTGCCCAAAGGGAAAAGTCCAGGACCGGATGGCTTCACGGGGACATACTATAAAACATTCCTTCATCGCCTAAGTCCCCACATGTGCAAATATTTCAACGCAATTGCGAAAGGGAACCCTATCCCCACTGGGGCGCTTCTAGCACACATAACAGTGCTACCCAAAGAGGGCAAAGACCCGACGCTACCCCAAAGCTACTGGCCCATATCCCTTCTTAACGTTGATGTTAAGATTATGGCGAAGGTATTAGCAAATAGACTCGGAAACCTTATACCTCACATAGTCCACCCAGATCAAACGGGGTTCATCAAAGGGAGGGAGGCAAGAGACAACTCAGTCAGAGCCATCCAACTAATATACTGGGCACGTACTCGCCCAAACCCAAAACCTTATGTAATTCTCTCTACTGATGCCGAGAAGGCTTTCGACCGGGTTGATTGGACATTTCCAAAAATGGTATTAGAGACTCTAGGACTGAAAACACGCATGCTATCCTCGATTCTAGCTCTATACTCCACTCCCTGTGCACAGGTAAAAGTGAATGGAGTCCTATCCTCCCAGTTCCCGATTCGGAATGGCACGAGACAGGGGTGCCCCCTTTCTCCTCTCCTCTTTGCTCTAGTTCTTGAACAGTTATTAAGCACTGACACAGACATAAAGGGCCTAAAGGTTGGAACAACTGAACACAAACTGTCGGCATATGCAGATGACGTTCTATTCAATCTATCAGAACCTCTGATCTCGCTGCCAATTCTGATGAAGGAACTAAACAAATTCGGGTCATTATCAAATTTTAAAATTAATTTCTCTAAGTCAGAAATTTTGCCTGTTCACTTGCCTCCCTCCCTGAAGAGTAACATACAAAACGCCTTTCCCTTTGCCTGGGCCAAATCCTCAGTTAGATATCTAGGAATACAACTGACAGACAGTTATGATACCCTATACGCCACAAATTCCCCCCCCTACTTAACATAATTAAGAAAGACCTTTCACAGTGGACTAAGACCGCTTTTACATGGATAGGACGTGTCAATATAATAAAAATGAACATTTTGCCCCGCATCCTTTTTTACCTACAAATGATTCCCATCTCCTTACCGAACAATTTTTTCTCCCAGATTAACAGTATACTATCGGGGTTTGTATGGAACGCACAGAAATCTAGAATAGCTTTGAGAGTACTGAAACGATCCAAATTGATGGGGGATCTGGGAATTCCTGACATCTTGAAATATCATAGAGCCATAGTCCTTCAAAGAATCCTCAGCTGGCGCTTCCACACCCAGTCCAAGCTTTGGGTTTCCTTGGAAAAATGGCTAGCGGGCAGGAACCTGGCCTATGCTCCATGGCTGCCCAAAGAGTGCAGGGGACTGTCGGATGATACTTCCCCTCTGACGCTTCACACACTTTCCACTTGGGACAAATTAAATTCGGCTCTAAATCTGTCTCCTCCTATGTCCCCGCTAGCTCCATTGGGAGGGTTCCTTTGGTTCCCACCAGGTGAACAAATGGCCTTCTTTGGTCCTTGGTTGGACGATGGTAATGCCAGCTGTGGGAAATTAATGCATAAAGGTAAACTAATGGACTTCGAGTCTCTACAAAAGAGACACGGGGGCTCCAAAATGAATTTCTGGAGGTATAGGGAGCTCCACCACTTCTTCGAGATACATGGGAAATCAATTAGAGACCTTTCCACTCTCACAAGTTTCGAAAAGTTTTTCACAGAAGAAGAACCAATCCCTCACATGGTCTCGGAAATGTACCGTTTATTAAGTAACGTTACCGACAATCTTAGACCCACCTACATACGGGCATGGGAAAAGGACTTAAAGATGGACCTCTCCCCAGCTCAGCTGACACACCTATATCACCTCACTCACTCGAGCTCCATAGAATCCAAATCCCAAGAAACTAATTACAAAATTTTATCACGCTGGTACCGTGTTCCGGCCGACCTAGCTCGCATCTACCCCTTGGTGTCAGACCAATGCTGGAGGAGGTGTGGACAAAGGGGTACACTCCTCCATATTTGGTGGGAATGTTCACTGATCCAACCATACTGGATTGAAGTCAAAAACCTAATAAAGGAGATCTTAGATCTTGACATCCCCTTGTCCCCGGCATACTTCCTCTTGCATATTCCACAGATGCCAATCAGTAGATACAAAAAATGCATATTGCCACACCTTTTAAACGCAGCCAGACGCCTTGTCCCAATTTACTGGAAACAAACCAAGACCCCTTCAAAAGCAGACTCGATTAAGAAAGTAAATGACATTAGAGAAGCAGAACATTGGATAGCGAAAACAGAAAGATTTGACATTATATGGACCCCCTGGAAAGATTATATGTCTGAACCTGATCATGAAAATTCCAGTTTAGATATAGCCCTGCTGGAATTGGCGGAACCTTCCCTAAGATCCCGCCTTATCGCTAATAATACCACATAATGAACAAGCTCCACTTCAAACATTGAAAGGACCTGCCGTGGTCGGGACCCGCTCGGCGCAGATCTCTGAGACTCCTCCAGACCATAAGGTACGCTCCTCACTTACCCCCCCCATCTCCCCCCATCTAACTTCTTCCCTCCCCCTACCTCAATTCTTTTTCTAATCTTTTCTCTCTTTTTTCCACTTCTCTTCTACTACTAACTATGGTTTATAAAGCACACAATATCTTTCAGCCCAGAGGTTGGATAATAACTTTCTCACTTACTGCAACAACCAGAAATAAGATAGCAGTGGCCAACCACAGGAGGGGGGACCCGGCTCCTCTAAACCCTATTGGGAAGGGGGGGCCGTGTCTCACACTCCAGAAAATGGGAATCTGGGGGGGGGGTGTTTCCGCTGGTCTGGCGGTCTGGGAGAGGTTGGAGGCAGATAGCCCCCCTCTTACCGGGCAGCCGCCGGGGGGGGGGGGTGCCCTCCTTACCCACCCGATCAGTCAACACCTTGGATGAGGGAGGACCGTCACTAGACGGGACTTACTCCCCAGGGGCGTTTAGACTCAATATGATGACTAAAGACCACTAAAACTGTGAACTAATCTTAACTAAGGTTTGGTCAGTTGCAACAACATGTGTCATTGTAAACCTTCTCTGGGCTCTGTTATACATGTTTACTCTGTGTACAGTTTTTCACTGAAATGTTCTTAAAATAAAGATTTTACAAAAAAAAAAAAATAATGAAGGAGCGGCTTCACAACAACTCCGTGACTGTTCTTGAATGGCCCAGCCAGAGCCCTGACTTAAACCCAATTGAGCATCTCTGGAGAGACCTAAAAATGGCTGTCCACCAATGTTTACCATCCAACCTGACAGAACTGGAGAGGATCTGCAAGGAGGAATGGCAGAGGATCCCCAAATCCAGGTGTGAAAAACTTGTTGCATCTTTCCCAAAAAGACTCATGGCTGTATTAGATCAAAAGGGTGCTTCTACTAAATACTGAGAAAAGGGTCTGAATACTAAGGACCATGTGATATTTCAGTTTTTCTTTTTTTTTGTGTGTGTACATTAATGAGGAAAAAAATGAACTTAAATGATTTTAGCAAATGGCTGCAATATAACAAAGAGTGAAAAATGTAAGGGGGTATATATATAAATATATATATATATATATATATATAATGTTACTATTCATGATGGGGTTTACAACCACTTTAAGGATGAATTCCAAGTATGGTATAATTTACATTGGTCTAGCTGTCCCTGTCTCCAGATTACTTATCACCCTATCACATGTATGGAGTGTTATTGTTGAGATGCAAAGTGGTTGTGCCCATTGCACTGGAACAATTTAGTGTTGTCACCATTAGAAAGTTCATATTGAGCAGTGACATGCAGCTGCTGCTGGAGTACATATATGTGTCAGGAAACAGCTGCAAAGAGTCTCCAAGAAATGAGCAAAACTGAGATGCCAAATAGGATGAATAAGGTGAAAACAAATATTTTCTAAAAGAAAAATACACAGTGCTTTAGCAAGCTATAGGGTCATTCACACAAGCAGCAGCCCTTGCTGGCCATCTGAAAAATACACAGTGGATCACTTTTCAGAGGGCAGTAAAGCATGGCAGCCATGCATTTAGGAGATGATACTGCCACCTCCTGAATGCCCCCTCCCCCCGCCCTTCCCTGACTACTAAATTGTGATTTTGTATGTATATACTGTGCCTAATCATGAGCCAAGCACCCGCTGCATGTAGGCAATCCTTAGCAGCTGCTCAGGTGTGCGGTCAAAGGGCCTGTTTTTACCACCCATTTGATTGCCTGCATGAACGAGGTCTAAAGGTCATCATCCATTTAGGGTATACAATACATCTACTTTAACTATAACGTAAGGCAGGGCTTTTTTTCTCGGAGAATAGGTGCAGGAACTCCCCTCGTCTGAGTCACCCCTTGTCTCTGCCCCCTACCCACCTCTGACCACTGTCCCTTGATTCTACCCCCTACCCACCTACCAGTACTGCCCCTTTTAGAGAATACAGAACCAAGTATCATTTTGTGGTGCTAAATCATTTGTATGGAACATGTTAATGATAAAAAGAAAAGCAGTAAAATAGATCCCCTGCAGACAGCAACAATAGAATCCCAGCAATAGATCCCCACACAACAGTAGACTCCTCCAGCAACAATGGACTCCACCCCAACAACAATAGATTCTCTGTAGCAACATTGAACCACCCAACAAAATATCACACCCAGTAACAAAATATCCACCCAGCAGCACCAACAGATATCCCAGCAGCCAGCGTCAATAGATCCTCCAGCAGCCAGTAAAAATAGACCTCTCCCTCAACAGTAGATCCCTTCCAGCAACATAAGACCCCGCCAGCAACAATAGATTCCCCATCAGCAACAATAGACCCTCACACAAAATCAGATCCCCACCAGTGACAATAAAACCCCCAGCAGCCAATATCAATAGACCCTCCAGTACACCCCACACCCCATGCTATTACATACATTCAGTGCTGGAGGTGCCAGAACTGTGTTCCCCCGCGTTCCCGCTGAAAAAAAGCCCTGACGTAAGGTGTAATTCACACCAAACCAGTGTGTTAGGCAGCCCATTCATTTGCTATGCTGCCTGATGCAACACAACAAAACAAAAAATGCTCCTAGAGCATTTAAGGCAGCACCGTGCTTTGCAGTGCATGGTGTGTTACTGTGTGTTGCAGTGCACTAAGAAAGTGTGAGATATGAGACATCAGCAATGCATCTAGAGGAGAGGTATGAGCAATGCACCTAGGAGATTACCAAAAACATACAGGTAATCCCTGGTGTGTATGGAATTTATTTCCTAACAAAGTTTACAACATACAAATTACGAGGGGTAGCCGATAAGTTCTTACCCTCATTATGAGAAAAGAAAGAAAGTCACCGCGCAAAGGAATAAGTACTGATTAAGGTTAGCAAATAGTTAATGGAACTGCTGCCTCTACCAATTACTTCCACTAGGTGGAGTAAGTAAATTAGAAGGAAAATAAATTAGATATGGCGCCGTTCAGTGGTTGCTCCCTTTGATAGGAGAAGAAATTGAGATAGGAGAAGGGATGGGGGGGGGGGGGGAATGGTGTGCAATGATAGGTTTTCCTAGTGAGTAGCAATTGGGTGAGTTATACCCAAATATATGTGCACAGTTTAATTAAAACATTCAATATAAGGACTGGGTGTGTGTTCATTAATATGAAAACCCAGTGTGCATAAGCCCTTGGAAATGAATGTAAGTGAACTGGTGGTCCATGAACCTGCCACAATTTAAAATACAATGTTTCAGAAACCACAGATAAAATTTAAATTACTGTAATGTGCAAATGCTGTATGATATAAATAAAAATAAATAATTCATCTAAAGTGCAATAAATATCAAATTAATACCATGTGCATATAATATTACAACAACCATAATGTAAATAGTGCAAAAAATATGATATTAATATAAGTGCTGGTGTATATAAACAGCTACTATATAACAACATGGATTGTAAGGTGCTCTTGTGCCAGTGAAGGGATCCTTTTAGCACTCTGGTGAGCTTTCCAGTGAAACAACACTTTGTACGTGCCTTATTCGTGCTCCTATTGTGACTGCACTCACCAGATCCTTCACCCCCTCCTGGGGTCAAACACCTCCACAGTATGTGCCACTGTGTAGCAATGTGGGATAACTCCGCCCTTATGAGGAGATTCCATTATGAAAGAGAGAGAGGGAGCCCCAATAGCGTAATACTGTATAAAAATTGTTTATTGTGCAAATGCATAGAAAGGTACTCACAAAAGGATAACAAAAGCATATATTGCTGACACAAGCCTCTGTGACAGGAAATGAGGCAAGGACGTATGCTGACTCCACCCTACGTGTTTCGTCACTCTGACGTCATCTGGAGCATGCATAGTGCCTGCTACAGTTCCTATTTATAGTGCTTGGTGTTTTGCATAACGTATTAATAATTATGGCCGCCATTTTGAGAGTGACATTGCAGACAGAAGTCCCGTCGGCCATTTTGGATGTGATTTGCAGACCGGAGCCCCCTGTGTGAGCCCAATGTGCAAATACCCACACTCGTTTTTATATATGATCTGTCCAATCGAAAAACTATGGTCACCTTAGAGTAGAATTGTGACATTTGGCTAAATGTCCCTTATTGCAATTGCCACTTAGCTGAGGGTTTATCCTACCGAGTTTTAAAACGATCCCGGCGGCCATTTTGTGTGTGACACCGTAGACCGAAGACCAACATAAAGGAATCCCAGCGGCAATTTTGGGTATGATACCGCAGACCGAAGCCCACGGAATTATAATTGTCTACTTCTTAAGGAATCCCGGTCGCCATTTTTGATATAATACCGCAGACTGGAGACCATGGAGTGATAATTGCCTACTCACTATAAATTCATTATATATGTTCTCCTAATCGGAGTATGAAATTAGCTGGATTAGATAGTGGCTGTCGAATGGGATGGGATTGGCTACCTCCCATTTTTAATCCATTATATACATTTCATGCAAATCACCAATAATGTAAACACTATAATTAACAATCAAGTAAAATCCATATAAAAACTATATAAACAACCTGTATAAAAACCGTATACAAAACCATTGTAAGTTTACCAGGTATCCCAACATCTATATAGTTACCAAATCAAATGTATTATATAAAACATTATTAAGTCTTTATTATTAAAATAAACAATGATAACTTGCATATAGGCATATATGGGTGCACCTGTGTGCCAACGCATGTGTGCAATATTACATCCGTGCCCCTGGAATGCAAGTGAAACCAAATATTATTATTGTTAAAATTGTTAAAATGTAATGAAAGTTAAAATTGAAATTAAAATTGAAAACTTTTGTTAAAAAATTAGATGAAGAATCTAATTGATAAAGAAAAAGGGAAATGAGGTGAAGATATATGAAGCCTCGGCTAGGGTGAGAATTTAATTTTATAGAACCATGTCACATAATGATATTAAAAATTAGTTAAAAAACAATTAAGATCTATATCTATGTTCATTCCCCTTGGCTGAAGGGTATCTAATTGGAAGATCCATTTGGTCTCATTTTGGGAGATTTTAATTTTCTTATTCTCCCCCCTCCAATGTCCTTTAATTTTGTCTATACCATAAAAAACCATGCACGTAGGATCCTTGTTGTGATAATCTCTGAAGTGTCGTGAGACGCTGTGTTTGTCGAATCCATTTTTGATATTATTAATGTGCTATCGAATTCTTACATGTAATTCTCTTGTTGTTCTGCCCACGTATTGTTTGTGGCAAGGACATTCCAATACATACTTCATGTGGGTGCTGGTACATGTGATAAGTTCTTTTATAGTGTGTTTGGTGCCTTTTGACATAGAGATGAGATCCGTTTTTTTCTTACTGTTTTTTTTACTAACTTTACATGGAAGACATTCCCACATTTGTAAAAACCTTTTAAATGGTTTGAAATTCTAATTTGTTTTGGGGGGTCTAGGGCATTATGAACTAATCTATTCCTGAGGTTTGGTGCTCTTCTGTAAATGAAGGAAGCTCTTGGTGGTATACTGGTTCTCAAAATTTGGACAGATTGGAGAATCGGCCAATGTTTCTTTATTATTTTTTCTAATGCCTTGTGTTGAATATTGAACCCCGTGATGAAAGCTACATCTCCTTTGTTCTTTTTGGTTTTCCTGTTCTCTTTGCCTCTATCTTCTATCAATGAATTTCTGTCCATATGTTTAATGCTCTCCTTCAATGCTATTAGTTCCTTTTTCTTATATCCTTTTTCAACAAACCTTTCTATAATAATGTCTGCTTGGGTATTATAATCTGCTAGATTACTACAATTTCTGTACATTCTCATTAATTGACCTTTCGGTATGTTTCCTATCCATTGGTGATGATGGCAGCTGTTGGTCGGTATATACCCATTTCTGTCTGTTGTTTTGAAGAAGGTCCTGGTGTCTATATGTCCATTGTTTTTGTAAAGTTGTAGATCTAGGTAATCAATAGTTTGTTGGTTCCAACTCCCAGAGAAGGTAATTCCATAGATGTTCTGGTTGATTTCATCGAGAAAGGATTGTAGTTCTATTACTGTAACACTCCACACAATCATAATATCGTCTATATATCTTCAATAAAATTTTAAGTTAGTTCTCTCTGTGCTGAAGATCTGTTCTTCTTCCCAATGGTTGAGGAACAAATTGGCTACACTGGGGGCATACTTTGCCCCCATGGGTACGCCCTTCATTTGAACGAAATAATCTCCCTTGTGCCAAAAATAATTATTATTGATGGCTAATTTTAGGCCATCCAAAATATATTGGATTTGTTCCTCTTTCAAAGTGTTGTTTCACTGGAAAGCTCACCAGAGTACTAAAAGGATCCTTTCACTGGCACAAGAGTACCTTACAATCCATGTTGTTATATAGTACCTGTTTATATACACCAGCACTTATATTAGCATCATATTTTTTGCACTATTTACATTATGGTTGTTGTAATATTATATGCACATGGTATTAATTTGATATTTATTGCACTTTAGATGAATTATTTATTTTTATTTATATTGTACAGCATTTGCACATTACAGTAAATTAAATTTTATCTGTGGTTTCTGACACATTGTATTTTAAATTGTGGCAGGTTCACGGACCACCAGTTCACTTACATTCATATCCAAGGGCTTATGCACACTGGGTTTTCATATTAGTGAACACACACCCAGTCCTTATATTGAATGTTTTAATTAAACTGTGCACATATATTTGGGTATAACTCACCCAATTGCTACTCACTAGGAATACCTATCATTGCACACCATTCCTCCTCTCCCCCCAAATCCCTTCTCCTATCTCAATTTCTTCTCCTATCAAAGGGAGCAGTACACTCATCTAAATTCTAACCAGCTTTTTATAACCACTGAACGGCACCATATCTACTTTATTTTCCTTCTAAGTTCTTACCCTCACCATGATCTAGATGTGCTAGTGATCTGAAATGTTGTAGGTTTATAGGTGGATATCTTAGTAATATGCATGCCAATTTTTGTTTTTGTAGGTCATAGTGAATTAAAGTTAAATGGAGTAGGTGTCATGCTGAACAAAGTTGAATACCGAGCCATGATTAGGTTCCTCAATCTTCAAGGGAAATCTGCCCAAATAATCCATTAAGAGATGTCAGCTGTGTATGGAGAGGATTGTCCATCATATGAGACTGTCAAACGATGGAAGAGAGAATTCAAGCGTGGTCACACAAGTATACAGGATGACCCAAGGTAAGGTCGTCCGTCAACTGCCACAGAACCAAGTGTGGTGGCTAAAGTTGAGCAGCTATTTGCTTGAAGATGAAGATAGACGTGTAACTATTAATTTCTTAGCTAGGGAGGTGAACATTAGTAGGGGGTCAGTTTACAAAATATTACATAACATCTTACATATGAACAAAGTGGCTGCACGTTGGGTTCCCAGGTTACTGACACCTTTCCAAAAACAGCAACGAGTGGAATGTGCACAAAGCATTTTGGGCCTGTACCAACTGTTACTTTTGTTTGGGACTGTGGCTATAAATCTTTGCCCCATCCACCTTACTCACCTGATCTGGCACCTTCAGACTTCTTCCTGTTTCCACATCTGAAGAAACATTTACAGGGAAGACGTCTCCACAATGATGAGGCAGTCATTACTGAAGTTGATAGCTGGTTTTCCTCCAAATCCGCATACTTCTACGCAGATGATATTAAAGGTTTGTTGCACAGATGTCAGAAGTGTGTAAGAGGGTAAGAACTTATTGGCCTCCCCTCGTGTAAAGTAGTTAATTTACAATGTTTGTTTAATTTAGAAAACAAAAAGATACAAGTTAAAATACCCCTTTCACGCATGCAACAGAGTCACCTATAAAAGAATTAGGATTTGCTAGCGCTTGCTTTGTAAAAGTGGAGCCTTTTACTGAGAAAACTTTTTAGTCACTGGCTGTAATTTATTTTCAATGTATTTCGCATGCATAATTTAGGAGCTGAAATGGTTCATTCTGTTGACATGCTGCCTTGTGTTATTCCCCTGTAAATATGACCCAGTGTATTTATGTTTCACTGCTTATGCATAGTAGATCTACATTATAGAGGATAATAATAGTGAAACCATAGAGATATGCATTATAGATAGGCTTTTAGTATTTTGTTGTGGTAGACATCATCATGATTTATAGCCGGCTTTTGTTGTTATTACATCTTTTAGATTCAATGTAAATTTCAACACTCCAAGTTGAAAATGAAATATCTTACTACTGTCATTGAGATTTTGGTTTTTAATGAAGCTGTTAATTAAGTCGAACCTTTGACAAATATTACACATTTGCTTGATAAAGGAAACTCAGCAAATAGAGAGAAAAGCATACAGAATATCAATGACAAAATTGCTGCTTAAAGCAGTTGTAAACTGAGTGAAAAAAAAAAAAAAACTGCAAGACAAAGTCATAATGTACTAGCATGCATCACATACTAGCACATTATGAAATACTGACGTTAGAACAAAGCCCTTTCAGCGGTGCCTGAGAGGACTGACATCTTCTCCTGTCCTTGCTTCCAGGATCGCTCTGTGAGTGGCTGGAGCCACGAGGACGTCACTCCATGTATGCGTTCCAATAAGAAGCTCTGATGTCAGCGCCTGCATGCAGGGTGGATACGATTTAGGAGATATATTCATTTTACCTACAGTTAAGCATTATTATAGGCTTACGTGTAGGCAGGGCCGGCCCAAGACATTATGCTGCCTGGGACAAAGAATGAAATGCTGCCCCCTCCAAAAAAAAATGTATAGGGGTATAAAGAGGACCTGTCATGGCACTATACATGTATGTAGGAGTATAAAGAGGACCTGTCATGGCACTATACACGTATATAGGTGTATAAAGAGGACTTGTCATGGCACTATACATGTATGTAGGAGTATAAAGAGGACCTGTCATGGCTCTACATGTATAAAGAGGACCTGTCATCACTCTATACATGTATATAGGAGTATAAAGAGGACCTGTCATGGCTCTATACATGTATAAAGAGGACCTGTCATGGCTCTATACATGTATATAGGAGTATAAAGGGGACCGGTCATGGCACTATTCATGCATATATAGGAGTATAAAGAGGATCTGTCATGGTTGTTTAAGTGTATAAAGAGGATCTGTCATGGTTCTATACATGTATAAAGGAGTATAAAGAGGACCGGTCATGGCACAATGCATGTATATATGTATAAAGAGGACCTGTCATGGCTCTATACATGTATATAGAAGTATAAAGAGGACCTGTCATGGCCCTATACATGTATAGGAGTATAAAGAGGACCTGTTATGGCTCTATATATGTATATAGGAATATAAAAGGACCCATGCGCGATGTCTGCCGGCCACTTGTGATTGCTCCACAGAGAGCCAGAACAGGGATCTGTCAATGTAAACAGACAGATCCCCATTTTAACAGGGGAGGAGAGACAGATCTGCTGTTCCTAGGGATTAGGAACAGCGATCTCTCTCCTCCTCGAGTCAGTCCCATCCTCCCACAGTTAGAAACACCTCCCAGGGAAAACATTCAACCCCTTAATCGCCCCCTAGTGTTAACCTCTTCCCTGCCATTGACATTTACACAGTAATCAGTGCATTTTTATAGCACAGATCACTGTATAAATGTCAATGTCCCAAAAATGTGTCAAAAGTGTCCGATCTGTTCGCCGCAATGTCGCAGTCCCGCTAAAAATGGCAGATCGCCACCATTACTAGTTACCTTCCTTCAGTTGCGTATTGTCACTTACCACGTCACCTGCCTTCAGATGCGAATTGTCACTTGCCACGTCACCTGCCTTCAGCATGTCACTAGCAGTCCCAATTACCCTAGATCCAATGGTCTTGCAGAGTGTAGTGTAAAATTTGCCAAGCATCTCCTAGACAAATGTGCACATGATGGTTCTGACATTTATGCAGTCCTACTCAACCTCCACAACACACCAGGGATGGCATGCCTTCTCCGGCACAATGTTTACTATCATGACGAACCAGAACTCTAATTCCCATGGTCCCATCTCAGCTCCTGCCAAGAGTTGAGGAAAGATAAGCAATATCAAATCTGCCAGGTGCCTTTCTCCTCTGGAGCCTGGGCAGATGGAGACAACCTGTGGGTTTAACAAACTGGCCACTGTTCATTGAAAGGCCTGCCAACCAAACAGCTACATTTAACAGCCCCCTATGTGAATGGGTATGGAGTACATTGTACCCCTACCCATTTACCAAAAAAAGTGTCAAAAAGTAAAAGCCACAAAAAACAGTTTTTTACAATTGCTTTATTTAAAAAGAAAAAAGTGTCCCACAATGTACATCCATCGTCAATCACGCCGCCCAACGGACCCAAAAAATAGAAGAAAAAAACCCCTCCACCTCGATGGGAGGTGTCCCGCCGACTGCTATCTGCTGTCTTTTTGCAGTGACAGCTCTTATATAGTCAAGGGCGGGGCCACCTCCTGACATAACCGGATGACCCCACCCCCTCTGACAGAACATGATGTCAGAAGGGGGCGGAGTCACTCAGTTACATCACTGGGTGGCCCCGCCCTTGCCTATATAACAGCTGTCACAGCCAAGAGACAGCAGTCGTCTCCCATCGAGGCGAAGGTTTTTTGTTTTTTTTCTATATTTCTGGTCCATCGGGCAGCTGATTGAAGATGGATGGACATTGTGGGATGCTTTTTTTTTCTTTTTGAATAAAGGAATTTTCAAAAACTGTCTATTGTGGTTTTTACTTTTTGACACTTTTTTTGGTAACTGGGTAGGGGTACAATGTACCCCTACCCATTCACATGGGGGGGTGGGATTTGGAGGCCCCCTTGTTAAAGGGGGCTTCCAAATTCTGATAAGCCCCCCGCCCGCAGACCCCCACAACCACTGGGCTAGGGTTGAGGGGATGAGGCCCTTGTCCCCATCAACTTAGGGAAAAGGTGCTTTGGGGGGGGGCCCAAAGCATCCTCCCCATGTTGAGGGCAAGCAGCCTGGTATGGTTCAGGAAGGGGGAGGCGATCGCTTGCCCCCCCTATTAAAGGGGGCTTCCAGATTCTGATAAGCCCCCCGCCCGCAGACCCCCACAACCACTGGGCCAGGGTTGTGGGGATGAGGCCCTTGTCCCCATCAACTTAGGGAAAAGGTGCTTTGGGGGGCGACCCCAAAGCACCCTCCCCATGTTGAGGGCAAGCAGCCTGGTATGGTTCAGGAGGGGGGAGGCGATCGCTTGTCCCCCCTATCCTGGCCTGCCAGGCTGCTTGCTCAGATAAGCATCCGATATGGATTTTTTGGGGGGCCCCGCGCCAATTTTTTAAAAAATAAATGGCGTGGAGTTCCCCTTAAAATCCATACCAGACCCAAAGGGCCTGGTATGGACTGGGGGGAATCCATGCCGTTTTTTCTTAATTCTGTCATAGGGTTAACCACTTCAATACACTATATTATATACTGCACACTGCACTATATACCCTGCATTATATATATATATATACTACACTGACTACACTATATACTCTGAACTGCAGTATGTATACTATACGGACTGCACTATATACTGTGAACTGCAGTATACTGTATATACTATACAGACTTCACTATATACTCTGAACTGCAGCATATATACTATACAGACTGCACTATATACTCTGCAGAAATATTAGGCCTTAGCTGATGGTGGTGCCAGAACACTGTAATCCCTCACAGTTACTCTTGTTGGGTGCAGAAAGGGGCCCTGCTGTAAACAATTATTTTAAAAATTGAAATTGCATGCCCCTGTTAAACAGGGGCAGATAAATTGGGCCTTGGGTGTTGGTGGTGCTCTAAACCAAAAATACTGTTGGAAGCTAGCATCATCAAGATTCAGGAGGAATTAGATAGGCAGCATAGGCAGTCTTCAAGGGATCCCAGATCCCTAGCAAATTCAATTAGTTTGTCATGGAAAGGTTCCATCCGCTGGTAATATCTATCATTTGGCGTGCAGTACTGTGGTCCACCAGCAGGTGTCTCCTGGCAGTTTGGACCTGTCAGGAGAGCTTTCCCCTGCTGGTGTTGTCATCTTTGGGCCGCAGTACTGGCGTCCACCAGCGGATGGATCCTGGCAGTGTGGAGCAGACAGCAACTCCTGCGATCAGGTGTCACCTGTGACTAATTGCATGTGTGCATATAAATATCCGGCAAGCATTCACATGCTTGCCCTGGTATCGTCCTCGCGCCCTAACCTGTAACCTGAACCTGAACCTGAACCTGAACCTGAACCTGTACCTGTACCTGAGCCTGTACCCAATCCCATCCTGATCCTGTCACTCCTGTGTTCCTGTTCCCTTGTAGCCTGATCTCATCCATCATCTCCCTCTCCTGTCCTGCCCTTGTTCATCTGCTGTGTATGACCCTGGCCTGGCTAACTTTTGTGATTCGGAACTGCCCTTTGTTATCTACTGATCTTCTGTATATGACCCTGGCCTGGCTAACGTGTTTGATTTTGGTACTTCCCTTTGGCTGTATATATTATCTGTTGTCTGTGGGTTTCTGTTGGTTAGTTGAGCACTATTTGTATTTGGGGTGTTTACTACATATCTTTAATAAACTTTATATTATTCACCTTACATGCATTTTGGTTTCCTCTTTGCAGTCCACACAGTCTGGTCACACCTGTTCATGACATAGTTACATCAGCATCAGGGGCTTGATAGCTGCTGATCCAGGACTAATTCATTTTTATAAATGTGAACCTATCAACGAAGTCTGTGGACAGGCGCACTCTTTGATCCATTACAAACCCTCCAGCAGCCCTGAATGTCAGTTCAGAAAGCACGCTGGATGCAGGACAGGCCAGTAGCTCAATTGCATATTGAGCAAGTTCTGGCCAGTGGTCCATTCTCAAGACCCAGTAACCCAGTGGATGCTCTGTTGGAAAGGTCTCCAAGTCTGCTCTTGCCCCTAGATATTCCTGCACCATATAATGCAGACGCTGGCAAAGGTTCCACCACTTTTCACTGTAGACAAAGAGGCTGCTTGCCCTTATTTTGTTTCCTCTGAGCGTCTGCCTCTCCTTGGTGGCCTTCCAGACATGATGGGGATTTTGAAACTGTACACACTGTATTATATACTGTGTACACCTCCTGCACTGTATTATGTACTGTACACTGGCTGCACTGTATTATATGCAGTGTACACCACCTGAAGTGTATTAGAAACTATACACAATGTATTATATACTGTGTACACTGCCTGTACTGTATTATGCACTGTACACCGACTGCACTGTATTATATGCTGTGTACACTGCTTAAGTGTATTAGAAACTGTACACACTGTATTATATACTGTGTACACTGCCTGCTCTTCATTATGTGGTGTACATTGGCTGCACTGTATTATATGCTGTGTACACCGCCTAAAGTGTATTAGAAATTGTACACACTGTAGTATATACTGTGTACACTGCCTGCACTTCATTATGTACTGTACACCAACTGCACTGTATTATATGCTGTTTACACTGCCTGAAGTGTATTAGAAACTGTACACACTGTATTATATACTGCGTACACTGTATTATGTACTGTATACCGGCTGCACTGTTTTATATGCTGTGTACACCGCCTGAAGTATATTATATACTGTACACGGCTGAATGCACTGCATATAGTCTACACTGAATACAGAGTGTGTGTGTGTATATATATATATATATATATATATATATATATATATATATATATATATATATATATAAATAGACAGTGGGGACGGAAAGTATTCAGACCCCCTTAAATTTTTCACTCTTTGTTATATTGCAGCCATTTGCTAAAATCATTTAAGTTCATTTTTTTTCTCATTATTGTACACATAGCACCCCATATTGACAGAAAAACAGAATTGTTGAGATTTATTAAAAAAGAAAACTGAAATATCACATGGTCCTAAGCATTCAATCCCTTTGCTCAGTATTTAGTAGAAGCACCCTTTTGATCTAATACAGCCATGAGTCTTTTTAGGAAAGATGCAACAAGTTTTTCACACCTGGATTTGGGGATCCTCTGCCATTCCTCCTTGCAGATCCTCTCCAGTTCTGTCAGGTTGGATGGTAAACGTTGGTGGACAGCCATTTTTAGGTCTCTCCAGAGATGCTCAATTGGGTTTAAGTGAGGGCTCTGGCTGGGCCATTCAAGAACAGTCACGGAGTTGTTGTGAAGCCAATCCTTTGTTATTTTAGCTGTGTGCTTAGGGTTATTGTCTTGTTGGAAGGTAAACCTTCAGCCCAGTCTGAGGTCCTGAGCACTCTGGAGAAGGTTTTTGTCCAGGATATCCCTGTACTTGGCCGCATTTATCTTTCCCTTGATTGCAACCAGTTGTCCTGTCCCTGCAGCTGAAAAACACCTCCACAGCATGATGCTGCCACCACTATGCTTCACTGTTGGGACTGTATAGGACAGGTGATGAGCAGTGCCTAGTTTTCTCCACACATACCACTTAGAATTAAGGCCAAAAAGTTCTATCTTGGTCTCATCAGACCAGAAAATCTTATTTCTCACCATCTCGGAGTCCTTCAGGTGTTTTGTAGCAAAATCCATGCGGGCTTTCATGTGTGTTGCACTGAGGAGAGGCTTCCGTCAGGCTATTCTGCCATAAAGCCCCGACTGGTGGAGGGCTGCAGTGATGGTTGACTGCATCTCTGGAGCTCAGCCACAGTGATCTTTAGGTTTTTCTTTACCTCTCTCACCAAGGCTCTTCTCCCCTGATAGCTCAGTTTGCCATCTCTAGGAAGGGTTCTGGTCGTCCCAAACGTCTTCCATTTAAGGATTATGGAGGCCACTGTGCTCTTAGGTACCTTAAGTGCTAGGGTTGTCCCGATACCGATACTAGTATCGGTATCGGCACCGATACCGAGCATTTGCCCAAGTACATGTACTCGGGCAAATGCTCCCGATGCTTCCCCCGATACCTGGAAGACAGCTGTGATCTGCGTGGGGGAGTTTCAAGATTCTCCCCCAGCGGCTTTCAGCAGCTTTAGTGACATACAGCGGTGATCGGCCACCGCTGAATGTCACTGCATCCTCCTCCATGCCCCCTCCGTTCCTCTGTCCCCCTCCGCTGTCCCCCTCCGTTCCTCTCTCCTTCCCTGTGTCTCTCCGCTGTCCCCTCCGTTCTGCTGTGTCTCTCCGCTGTCCCCCTCCATTCCTCTCACCTTCCCTGTGTCTCTCCGCTGTCCCCTCCATTCCTCTCTCCTTTTCTGTCCCCCTCCGCTGTCCCCTCTGTTCTGTTGTGCCTCTCCGCTGTCCCCTCCGTTCCCCTCTCCTTCTCTGTCCCCCTCCGTTCTCCCCCTCCGTTCCGCCGTCCTCCTCCTCCTTCCTTTGTGAATGGATAGAGTCAGCTGACTCTGTCTATTCACATAAATGAAACATTGTAATCTCCTGTGATTACGATGTGTCAGTTTATGAATGGAGAGGAGCCGCTGTCTTCTCTCCATTCATTCTCAGTGCAGCTGAGGCTGCAGAGAAAGGGACTGGGGAATCTCTATCCTCTGTCTCTTTCTCTGTCTCAAGGGGGAGATATCAGAGGTCTGTTTAGACCCCTGATATCTCACCAAAGCCCCCCAACAGGGCTGATTAAAAAAAAAAAAAAAAACATATGAATTAAAAAAAATATTATTGTAAAAAATAAAAATTGTAAAAAAAAAACAAAAAAACACACACACACACACACATACACCGTTCACCCCCCCCCCCCCCCAAAAAAAAAAGAAAACACTGTTAAAAAAAAAAAAAAAAACACTATATATATATATATATACAAACATACAGTATCTCACAAAAGTGAGTACACTCTGACATTTTTGTAAATATTTTATTATATCTTTTCATGTGACAACACTGAAGAAATTACACTTTGCTACAATGTAAAGTAGTGAGTGTACAGCTTGTATAACAGTGTAAATTTTCTGTCCCCTCAACTCAACACATATCCATTAATGTCTAAACCACTGCCAACAAAAGAGAGTACACCCCTAAGTGAAAATGTCCAAATTGGGCACAATTAGCCATTTTCCCTCCCCGATGTTATGTGGCTCGTTAGTGTTACAGGGTCTCAGGTGTGAATGGGGAGAAGGTGTGTTAAATTTAGTGTTATTGTTCTCACTATCTCATACTGGTCACTGGAAGTTCTACATTGCACCTCATGGCAGAGAACTCTCTGAGGATCTGAAAAAAAGAATTGTTGCTCTACATAAAGATGGCCTAGGCTATAAGAAGATTACCAAGTCCCTGAAACTGAGCTGCAGCACAGTGGCCAAGACCATACAGGACAGGTTACACCCAGAACAGGCCTCATCATGGTCGACCAAAGAAGTTGAGTACACATGCTCAGTATCATATCCAGAGGTTGTCTTTGGGAACTAGACGTAGGGTGGGGCCAGCATTGCTGCAGAGGTTAAAAGGGTGGGGGGTCAGCCTGTCAGTGCTCAGACCATACACCACACACCGCATCAAATTGGTCTGCATGGCTGTTATCCCAGAAGGAAGCCTCTTCTAAAGATGATGCTCAAGAAAGCACGCAAACAGTTTGCTGAAGACAAGCAGACTAAGGACATGAATTACTGGAACCATGTCCTGTGGTCTGATGAGACCAAGATAAACTTATTTGGTTCAGATGGTGTCAAGCATGTTTGGCAGCAACCAGGTGAGGAGTACAAAGACAAGTGTGTATTGCCTACAGTCAAGTATGGTGGTGGGAGTGTCAATTATGGTGGTGGGAGTGTCATGGTCTGGGGCTGCATGAGTGCTGCCGACATTAGGAAGCTACAGTTCATTGAGGGAACCATGAATGCCAACATGTACTGTGACATACTGAAGCAGAGCATGATCCCCTCCCCTCAGAGACTGGGCCGCAGGGCAATATTCCAACATGATAACGACCCCAAAAACACACCTCCAAGATGACCACTGCCTTGCTAAAGAAGCTGGAGGTAAAGGTGATGGACTGGCTAAGCATGTCTCCAGACCTAAACCCTATTGAGCATCTCTGGGACACCCTCAAATGGAGGGTGGAGGAGCGCAAGGTCTCTAACATCCACCAGCTCCGTGATGTCATCATGGAGGAGTGGAAGAGGACTACAGTGGTAACCTGTGAAGCTCTGGTGAACTCCATGCCTAAGAGGGTTAAGACAGTGCTGGAAAATAATAGTGGCCACACAAAATATTGACACTTTGGGTCCAGTTTGGACATTTTCACTTAGGGGTGTACTCTTTTTTGTTGCCAGCGGTTTAGACAATAATAATAATTATTATTATTATGTAGGATTTATATAGCGCCGACAGTTTACGCAGCGCTTTACAACCTTATAGGCAGACAGTACAATTACAATACAATTCAATACAGGGGGGAATCAGAGCCCTGCTCGTTCGAGCTTACAATCGAGGAGGGAGGGTCAAGTTATACAAAAGGGTAATAGCTGTGGGGGATGAGCTAATGGAGAAAATAGTGCAGTTGTTAGATGGATACAGGATAGGCTTCTCTGAAGAGGAAGGTTTTTAGGGATCACCTAAAAGTGGATACATTTTGGAGACCTTCTGACAGTTTGGGGTAGCGAATTCCAGAGGATGAGCGAGGCTCGGGAGAAATCCTGGAGGCGGATATGGGAGGAAGTGATGAGAGAGCTAGAGAGCAGGAGGTCTTGGGAGGAACAAAGAGGGCGATTAGGTTGGTATTTTGAGACTAGGCTAGTGATGTAGCTGGGGGCAGAGTTGTGGATGGCTTTGTAACTTATTGTTTGTATTTTGAATTTAATTTGTTGGGCGAGTGGCAGCCAATGGAGGGATTGGAAGAGACTGGTAGCAGACACTGAGCGGTTTGTAAGGTGGATGCGTCTGGCAGCAGCATTCATAATGGACTGAAGGGGGGATAGTCTATTTAAAGTTAAGTCAATGAGGAGGGAGTTGCAGTAGTCAAGGCGAGAGATAACCAGGGAGTGAATCAGGAGCTCTGTGGTTTCATTGGTTAGAAAGGGACGTAGTTTAGAGATGTTGCCACGGTTGAGGCGGCAAGCTTTGGAAAGTGATTGGATGTGGGGCGTTCAGAGTCCAGGATAACACCTAGCACGCTGACATGTGGGGATAGGTGGATGGTTGTGCCATTGCTCTTGACAGAGAAGTCAGGGGAAGAGGCACATGGGGGAGGAAATATTATAAGCTCGGTTTTGGACAATAATGGCTGTGTGTTGAGTTATTTTGAGGGGACAGCAAATTTACACTGTTATACAAGCTGTACATTCACTACTTTACATTGTAGCAAAGTGTCATTTCCTCAGTGTTGTCACATGAAAAGATATAATAAAATATTTACAAAAATGTGAGAGGTGTACTCACTTTTGTAAGATACTGTATATATATATATATATATATATATATATATATATATATATATATATATATATATTCTACACTGAGTGCAATGTATATATAGTCTACACTGAAGGTATAGTCTATATATATAGTGTACTACTATATCTATATATATTCTGCATTCAGTTTAGACTATTCATTTGGCAGTGTACATTATATAATACACTTCAGATGGTGTATTAATATATATATATATATATATATATATATATATATATATATATATATATATCTATATACACACATACTGTGCATTCAGTGTAGACTATATATACAGTGCATTCGGCGGTGTACAGTATATATTACACTTCAGGGGGTGCAACCGTAAGTGAAAATGTCCAAATTGGGCCCAATTAGACATTTTCCTTCCCCCAATGTCATGTGACTCATTAGTGTTACAAGGTCTCAGGTGTGAATGGGGAGCATGTGTGTTAAATTTGGTGTTATCGCTATCACTCTCTCATACTGGTCACTGGAAGTTCAACATGGCACCTCATGGCAAAGAACTCTCTGAGGATCTGAAAAAAAGAATTGTTGCTCTACATAAAGATGGCCTAAAGATGGCCTATGCTATAAGAAGATTGCCAAGACTCTGAAATTGAGCTGCAGCACGGTGGCCAAGACCATACAGCAGTTTAACAAGACAGGTTCCACTCAGGAGAGGCCTCGCCATGGTCGACCAAAGAAGTTGAGTGCACATGCTCTGCGTCATATCCAGGGGTTGTCTTTGGGAAATATACGTATGAGAGCTGCCAGAATTGCTGCAGGGGTTGAAGGGGTGGGGGGTCAGACTGTCAGTACTCAGACCATACACTGCACGCTGCATCAAATTGGTCTGCATGGCTGTCGTCCCAGAAGGAAGACTCTTCTAAAGATGATGCACAAGAAAGCCTGCAAACAGTTTGCGGAAGACAAGCAGACTAAGGACATGAATTACTGGAACCATGTCCTGTGGTCTGATGAGACCAAGATAAACGTATTTGGTTCAGATGGTGTCAAGCGTGTGTTGGGGCGACCAAGTAAGGAGTACAAAGACAGGTGTGTCTAGCCCACAGTCAAGCATGGTGGTGGGAGTGCCATATTCTGGGGCTGCATGGGTGCTGCCGGCACTAGGGAGCTACAGTTCATTGAAGGAACCATGAATGCCAACATGTACTGTGACATACTGAAGAAGAGCATTATCCCCTCCCTTCAGAGACTGGGCCGCAGGGCAGTATTCCAACATTAAAACCAAAAAGAAAAATACTGCGCTATCCCTCAAGTCAAATAATCTATAAGTGTCTTTAGTGAAAAACAAAAAAAGAAAAAAAACTGAAAAAAAACTAGGTGCTGCTGCAGCCTTAAATGTGAGACAACCCCCACCTCAATAGCTATACAAACAGTAGGCTGCGCTGCTAGTAAATGAACGTGATCATAGTTAATACAACCAACCCTGTGACAATCATGCGTAAACAGAATACAAATGAATGAGAGATACTAATAACTGGAAAACTTAAATCACACAAGCAGAATAATAAATGATGGTGAATAAGGATTCAGTAACCGAAAAAATTATAATGAGTCCATATAATCAGGAAAAAGAGTCCTTATGGGTACAGAAACTTTTCTGATAGAGGGAGAAAGACACCTTTCTTCAAGTGGTGTGAGGCATGCAAAGATTATCTCCCTAGGGAGCGTGATGTTGTAGGGAGTTCCTCCACCTCAAATAAATCAGCCCCTTACCAGAACCATAAATCTCTTGTCACAGAGATCATACATGCAAGTGGCTGTGTCCCCCAGCCACTGGGTCTCTGTTAGGATGTATGTCACAGGCCACCGCTCCAGGGAATCACCTTAGTCAAGATGTTACAGCTCCCATTCCACAGGTATACATGAAAAGAAAATGCTCCATAGCGTAATACAGTAAAAACATTTTATTAGATTAAAATAAATAAATGCACTTACAGTGTGTGCAGATAAAAGATCGCCTCTAAAATCAATGTGCGCCGGCCGGCTCTCAGCTGCTGCCCATTCCTTCCGGGATCAGCGTGGTGTGGTGGTGACGTCAGCACGCCGCTCCTCCCTACGCCGTTTCGACAAATCTGTCGTCTTCCTGGGGTCGTATTCCAACATGATAACAACCCCAAACACACTTCCAAGATGACCACTGCCTTGCTAAAGAAGCTGAGGGTAATGTTGATGGACTGGCCAAGCATGTCCCCAGACCTAAATCCTATTGAGCATCTGTGGGGCATCCTCAAACAGAAGGTGGAGAACCGCAAGGTCTCTAACATCCACCTGGCTTCCATTTTTTGCACGGGAGATCTTTTGCTTGCATGGGCTACCCAAGGTGATTGTCTCAGACAGGGGTAGTCAGTTTGTGTCCCGGTTCTGGCGAGCCTTTTGTGCACGGTTGGGAATTCAGCTTGCTTTCTCCTCTGTGTATCACCCGCAGTCTAATGGGGCAGCAGAACGAGCCCTTCAGTCCTTGGAGCAATTCCTATGTTGCTATATTTCTGACCATCATAACAACTGGTCAGACCTATTACTGTGCACAGAGTTTGCTCACCACAGTGGCTTGAATTCTGCTTCCCGATTGTCCCTGTTTATGGCGAATTATGGTTTCCAACCTTCCATGTTGCCTGACTTGTTTGTTCCACAGAGTATTCCTGCGTTAGAGGAGCATCTCCGTGGTCTTCGTTCCACTTGGGCACAAGTCTAGGAGGCTTTGCGACATGCTAATGATAGGTACAGACTCCATGCTGACTGCAGACGCCTGCCTGTGCCTTCCTACCAGGTTGGGGAAGGGGTCTGGCTGTCATCTCGCAACCTCCGACTTCGTGTTCCCTCACTGAAGTTCGCACCTCGGTTTATTGGGCCTTTCCGTATTCTTTGCAGGACTAACCCAATGACTTACGCATTGGACCTTCCTTCTAATATGCGTATTTCAAATGTATTTCATGTCTCCTTATTAAAACCTTTGGTCTGCAACTGCTTTACCACCCCAGTGCCACGTTCTCACCCTGTACAGGTTGAAAACCATGAGGAGTATGAAGTACATTTCCGTTGTTGACTCCCGTAGGTTCCGTGGGCGCATACAGTACCTGGTGCATTGGAAAGGGTACAGTCCCGGAGGAACGCTCTTGGGTCTCATCCTCGGATTACATGCCCCTGTCCTCCTCCATGATTTCCATAGATGTTTTCCCCTCAAGCCTGGTGGTCCTCCGAGGGGGAGAGGTCATAGAGGAGGGGGTACTGTCAGGGCTGAGTTCAGCCCTTCCTTCTCTGAGCTGGCTGCTCAGCTATCGGCTAATTGGCAGCTCCTATCTCTCCACAGTTACTCAACTGTTGATAATATCCTGCTCGTCAGTCCTGCCTACTTAAGCCGTCCAGTCCAGAGGAGCTCTGCCTTCGCCTTGGTCAACATCACAGAAACTGATATGCTCTCCTGCGATCCTGTTCAAGATTTGCTTTGCTGACACCCCTTTTGGCTCCAGATCCTGCTTGCTGTTCCACGACATTGATCCCTGACCTCTGGCTTGGCTGACTAGCCGTTCTGGTTACTGAACTTTGGCTATGTTTTGATTTTGTTCTTTTTTTTTTTTTTTCTTTTCTTTCTGCCACATCAGCAAAAATTTTATTTGGGAGATATTATTTCAACTTTCCAGTCAATCTCATCCCTAAATAATTTTACATCATGGTGGCTTACTCTTTTTTTTTTTTTTTTTCTTCGTCCAGTTAATAAATGTTAATAATGCCAGTCAAGGATACAAATATCTCCCAAAAATAAACATTTTATACCCCAGAGTCCTACCCCCCCCCACTCTTAGAAACAAACCCCTACCCACCCCCCCCAGGCCTACCCCCTTAGCTCTTCCAGCAATGGTCATGATCTGTACCATAGCACTTACAAACTCCTACTCTTTTACCTTTTATAAGTATATAACATCTAACTCGAACTGAAGTTAGGATTTCCATTTGATGGACTATCCGGCTCTGCCTCCCACGCCTCAGCCGCTCGAGGGGAAGACCTGTATTTTACCCAATCGCTCCACACCTCTTCAAACTCTTCCATATCTGTCCCTTCACTATATCTCAGGTACTCCAGGCAATGAATTTCCTCAATTTTATTGAACCACTCCCGCATTGAGGGTTTCTTACTATCCAACCAGTGTCTAGGAATAAGACTCTTAGCCGCGTTAAGGAGGTGCGGCAACAGTGATTTCAGATACTTCTCTGTGGGCATATTACTCCCATGATGTAAGCACTCCCAAGGGTCATCTGCAATCCTCTCACTGGTGATCTCAAATATGATTCTCCTTATCTCCCCCCAGTATAATTTCATTACCGGACACTGCCACCATAGGTGTGCCATAGTCCCACTCTCCCCGCAACCCCTCCAACAAGTTTGCGGCATTTCTTTCTGAATTCTATGAGCTCTATCTGGGGTGATGTACATTTGTGACAGGACTCTATAATTCATCTCAGAAACCCTACAGTTAACTGAAGTGGCATTCACTCTACCCAAGACCTTCCCCACCGCCCCCTCACTGATCTTAATTCCTAATTCCTCCTCCCACTTCCTCAGGAACACCAGATGCTCAACTTCTCCCATTTTAATCAAACTTCTATAAATCCTAGACACTCCCCCCTCCCTTTTTTCCCCAAAAACACTTTTTCAAGGGGGCGAAGATCTTCCATAGACCTCGTTGGTTGCGGGAGTGATTCAAAAAAATGTTTCAGCTGCCTGTACCTCCACTTATCAATAATGAACCATTTATCTTTTGCTTTTAACTCCGGGTAGGAACACAGCTTGTCCTCACTCATGATGTCCTTTAAAATACGTGAGATAACTATAGCAACATAGTATTTTTTTACATCAGGTGCCCCCCATCCCCCCCTCCTCTTGTCATTAACTAATTGTGCATACTTAATTAGTGTTTTTTTTCCCCTCCATATAAACATTAGAAACAGGGTGTGTAATTTATTCAAAAAGTTCTGTGAATTTGAGATTGGGAGCATCTGAATTTTATAGATAATTTTTGGGAGAACTGACATTTTGAGAAGGTTGATCCTGCCTCCCCATGAGAGCTGATTGCGTGAGAATTTATTCAAATCTGTCTTTATCTCATTAAGAAGTGCCATATAATTGATTTGGAACAAAGTTTCCTTCACTGGGGAGATTTTGACCCCTAAATAGTTAAGCTCTTTTACCCCCCACATAAATGGAAGACTCTTTTGATAAGCCTTCTCCCTTTCTTTGTCCTCCACTATTTCCAGTATTTCTGACTTAGTTGAATTGATCCGAAAGTTAGATAGTATGCCGTACGTCCTGATGGTCTCTAATAGGTTCGGGAGGGAAATCCTCGGGCGGGTGACATACAATAAGATGTCGTCCGCATAAGCGGCGATTTTATACTCTTCTCCCCAGATTTTAACCCCACTGATATCCGGGCTGATCCTAGCCAGTAAGGGCTCAAGCGTCAGCACGAAGAGCAGCGGGGAAAGAGGGCATCCCTGTCTAGTACCGTTATACATCTTAAAAGGTTCGGAAAGCGTACCGTTTACCTTGACTCTTGCAGAAGGGGAGGCGTATAGACTTTTTATCCTTCTAAACATGTTATTGCCTATCCCAATCTCCTCGAGAGTGTCTCACATGAAGCCCCAGTCTGCCCTGTCGAAAGCTTTCTCAGCGTCCATTGACAGGAGTAGACCTGGGGCCCCTCTGTTCTTCATTATCTGGGTCAACATTAATGTTTTAATACCATTATCTTTCCCTTCCCTGCCCGTCACGAAGCCCACTTGGTCAGAGTGGATGGCCTCGTTAATGATCTTCTTCAATCTATCAGCCAGTATCTTTGCGAACAGCTTCGTGTCAACATTCAAGAGAGAGATAGGTCTATAGCTGGAACACAGAGTATTAACCTTTCCTTCTTTCCTAATAATAGGAAATAGCTTCTAGTGCTTCCTTCCTCATCTCCCACTTTTCCCCTATCCCATTCATATAAGAGCACATTATAGGGATCAGTATTTCCTGAAATTTTTTATAATAGAGGACAGTCAATCCATCGGGACCTGGGCTTTTCCCATTTGGGGTATCTTTTAGAGCTTTCTTAAGTTCCTGTTCGGTTATAGGGGTTTCTAATATGGCTTTATCCTCTTCAGTAATTTTTGTCAATTTCGCCTCTTTCAAAAAGATTTTATTATCCCCTCGCTTATGTCTACTTGCTTCATGTGGGCTAACTGCATTAATTGCATATAGCTCACTATAAAAATCTCTGAATGCTTTCGCGATATCGCACGTATTATGTTTGATTTCACCTGATTTGGACTTGATTTTTTCTATAAAGTTACTCATTTTCTTTTTTTTTAAGGCCCTGGCAACGAGTTTGCCTGGTTTGTTTCCATTAATATATCTATCTTTTTTGACCAGGTTGTAAATTTTCCACATTTCCTGTTCTGTACTGGCCCTCAGCTCTTCTCTTCTTTTTTGTAAATTTATCCATATCTCCTTCCCTCCCGATGTTTTATGTTGTTGCTCTAAATCTTGGATTTCTTTTACTAGTGCTTCCCTATCTTTTTTCCAACTCTTTTTTTTCCCTTTCTTATCATCATAAATATGCCCCTAATGTAGACTTTGTGGGCCTCCCAAACTGTGGCCTCGTTTACCTCCCCGGGCATGTTAATTTTAATCTTCCTTAATTCTTTTTGAGGTGTCTAGATCTTGTAACAGGTCTTCGTTCAATCTCCACCAAGGCCCTGAGTACGCGGGCCCCCTATTTTTATTAATAGGCTCACTGGAGCATGGTCAGAGAACGTCATGTTGCCAATGGCTGTCTCACTGACCTCCTCCAGCAGCCTATGTTCCACCAGGAAAAAGTCTATTCTCGAATAAGTCACATGCACGGGGGAATAGAAGGTATAGTCTCTTATGTCACCATGCTGAATCCTCCATACATCTACCAGCTGAAGCAATTGCAGCTTTTTTTTAAGTTTACCTGCCCAGACTCCCCCCATCCCCCGAGCATGTGACGTACTATCTCTTCCAAGGTCTAAGCATAGGTTAAAATCTCCAGCAACTATCGCTTTTCCTGTCCTGAATTCTTCAAATTTTCCCAGGATTCCTATAACTTTTCTGTAAGTGTTTCTATTTGGCCCATAGTTGTTTGCCAAGGAGAACTTCTGGCCATTGATTTTGCCATTTAGGAAGAGAAACCGACCGTCCGGGTCGGCTAATCCCTCCTCCAATTCAAATCTTGTCTCCCTAGCAAACCCTATGGCTACTCCTCTGGCCCCTTTTATTGGTGAGTCCCCATAATACCAAACTGGGAAATTACTAGAATACATTTTTTGAATCTTACAAATACTTAGATGTGTTTCTTGTAACATCACCACATCAGCATTCAATAACTTCAATTCGCATAGGATATTTGAACGTTTTACATGGGAGTTCAGACCCCGGACATTATAAGAGATAATTTTTATACTGGACATCCTCTCACATTCTCGTTAATATACTTTTCTTTGTGGTACAAACTCATGTTCCATTTAGTTAGAGCACCCCTTCCTTTTCCCACCCCTTCCCTCCCCTCCCCACCTACTCCACCCCCACCCCCCTCCCCCCTCACCCCTCGGAACCCCCCCTCTCTCAACCCCCCTCCCTCCTTCCCCATCCCCATACATTAGGGGCAAGAACTGGCCTCCCATGGGCCCAAAACAAACCGTGGCCCTCTAACTCCCCCCGGCCTCTCGGTTAACCCCTGGAGGTGAAACTCGGTGTGGGGATAGATCATGCCGGAGCCTTCCTCCTGGGTAAGAAGGGTTGACTATCCCGGTCCCCCCTAACGCACACACCCCCCCGCCCCCACTCCCCGCCGTCTCCCCACCGCCCAAAAAATAATAAAGAGGGCAGGTCAGAGCACTGCCTAGGTTCTGGCCTTCTTATATCCTGTTTAGAGCTCTGTTTGTTTACACCCTGATACTCTTATGAAAAAAACATTTTAAATTCTAGGTAATAAGTTCCCCTGTATGCTCCTGGTTGGCAGTTTTTTCCCACCAACCCGGGATCTCTATTGTTGGAATTCCTAGGCGTTAACAAAATTTTTGAGTGTCCTCCGGGAATCTCAACGTGGCCGATCGGCCCTCCTCGCGTCCAATTAAGCAGGCAGGGAAGCCCCAGGAGTATTGTATCTCATGCGTTTTTTAGGTTGCAAGTAGGGGTTTCAAAGTTCTTCTCCTAATTAAGGTTTCGGCCGACAAATCTTGAAAGATAAGTAAGGTTGTTTCCCCATACTTTGCTGGCAAGTTTTTCCTTAGATTCCTACTAATCTCCTCCTTGTCTTGGTAGTTGTGGAATCGCACTACAACATCGCGCGGGACTTCTCCCCTAATTTCCGCAGGTTTTCTAATCCTGTGCACCCTGTCTAATTTTAACTTGCCGCAGACTTCACTAGGGTCCCTCAGATCTTTGAAGATAACCTCCATTTTTTCCTGTAAATTCTCCTTTTCGCCTTGTACTTCCGGAAGGCCTCTAATCCGGAGGTTCTTTCTTCTACTACGATTCTCTTGGTCCTCCATTCTATACCTAATATTTCTCTGTTCAGTCTGTAACACTTCCATCTGGTGTTTCAATTTTTTTATTTCTGCTTCTTGCTTATCCATGATATCTTCAGCTTCCTCCACTCTTTTTAGAATATGGCTCATGTTCTCATGCACAGTACTGATCTCTTCTTTAATTGAGGCCTCAAGTTTCGCAAACATTTCCGCGATTTCCCCCTTTGTGGGGAGATGTTTTTCCTGTTGGGGTGCCATTTGCACTTCAGCCTCTGTCTCCCTACCCGGGGGTCTTATATCCATATCAGCTGCTTGACTTCTTGTCCCAACTTTTACTGAGCGTTCTGGGGTTTTATTTTTGACCACTGTTGATTGGTCCAAACTTGCTTTACTGGGCTTGTTCCTCATATATTTCCTGATGGCGCCAGGGCTTGCGCTTGTTCTAGGTGGGTTAGCAGTGGCACCTCTTGTAGCTTTGCCTTTCATTTCTTCCTCTTTTTTTTTTTTTTTTTATAAGAACACGCGCCAAAATATAAAGCAAAAATGCAAATGGTATGTGGTGCGACTCTCCCCTTCATCCCCCCTACCAGCCTAGCGATAGCCCGTTATGTTCGTTTCTGTTTAGAAAGTTAGGAGGGGCCTTGTTTCTACAGAGTAGCGGTTTACTTGCCGTAGGAAGAATATCTGGAAGTTTACCCTATGGCCATGGGCCCCTGTTCCTCCCCCGGACCACTCTGTCAGGAGGGTCTCACCACTACTTCACTTCCTCCTCTTGTGCATTTCCACTCCTCCAACGGCACACTCTCCCCCACTCAAAATCCCCCCACTTAGTCCATAATTTCAGTTCAAGCCTCAATAATCTCAGCCTTCAATGATTTTATTCTATTGCTTTTATGGAAGTTTTAGCATGTATACATATACACCAAGAGTCCCGTGAGGGGGAGTTTCCAAATAATTTTAGTATTGTATGACATCACTTACCCTCCTTACTAGATAATAGTGAGCCGAGACCTTACCCTACTGCATGTTGCTTACACGTCTCCTATGGGACTCCTGGGGCTTTCACCTGCTGTTGGAGTTCCAAGTTCCATATTTCACCTGTTGTTCTCTGTTCTCGGCTCCTATCCTATGGCCTCTGCCAGGTCCTCTCAACACTGGCTCGTGTCAGTCTTCCTCTTCCCTCCCTTCCCATGAGCCCCGATGTGCACCTCCAGGGAGGCATGACGCCCCTGACCGAGCTCCAAACAGCAGCGATGACAGGCCGCTATAGGCTCAGTCACGGCGTGCCGCTCCCACCGCCTCCACAGGTGCTGCCGACTCCCGCGATCAGGAGGCTGAATGAGAGGACATCTAGGGCGGATAGCGAAGCTTGGCACTCCGGGGGGGGGCGGCCGGGGGCTAGCGCGCTCCTGGCGTGCATCACAGCAGGAGGGACGCCGACCTACCCAGGTTCAGCCACGGCAGTGAGACCTAGCCCACATCCGGCTCCTCCTTCAACCCGTGGTCTAGTGGCCGTTGACTTTGTTCTTTTTACTTTTATTATTAAACATATGTGATTTAACTGTACTTCTGTCTTGGCCTGATTTAATAGTTTCTGACACTCAGAGAGTTCTTTGCCATGAGGTGCCATGTTGAACTTCCAGTGACCAGTATGAGAGAGTGAGAGCGATAACACCAAATTTTACACACCCGCTCCCCATTTACACCTGAAACCTTGTAACACTAACAAGTCACATGACATCGGGGAGGGACGATGGCTAATTGGGCCCAATTTGCCATTTTCACTTAGGGGTGTACTCTCTTTTGTTGCCAGCGGTTTAGACATTAATTGCTGTGTGTTGAGTAATTTTGAGGGGACAGCAAATTTACACTGGTATACAAGCTGTACACTCACTACTTTACATTGTAGCAAAGTGTCATTCAGTATTGTCTCATGAAAAGATATAATAAAATATTTACAAAAATGTGAGGGGTGTACTTACTTTTGTGAGATACTGTATATATGAACTAGACTGTGTATATATAATATATAGATATATATATGTATTTTAATACACTGCCTGCAAGCCACTAACTGCCTAATCTAGCTCAAGTTATCTATAGCTCTGTCCACTCAAACACACTACATACGGCCTCTGTGTAAGAAGCCTTTTATAGTGTGGGATGTGGACTTAGCCCTCTGAGCCTTGATTGGCTAAAGGCGAACGCCCCATAATATTGGGAATTCGGCGAACGGCGAACACCCGTGGGACCTTCCCTAGTTGCAACTATGCCGTTTAAACAACATGCTAACAGGGAATATCTTTACTGCTCTCCATAGGAGTGTTTTTACAGCATTGTACACATCATTTGTCTAAATGCAAGAAGAATGGGCACTTATCATTATTGGACAGAGATCTGCCTGTCTGTGGATAGTTATGAAAAGTCAGATTAAATGAGGCCCTAGACACCAAAACCTTTAACAGTAATCTTTAGACTTTATTTTTGCTTGCACATTGTCACTGCTTAGAATGAGACACACATAAAGCCTTGTTATAAGAGCTGTGCTGCACTGCTCCAAGTACAGAGCAGTTATCTGGATATACAGCTCCAGAGCCTAGCTGTACCTTTTAAGATTCCCAGTTGGGAAACTGAAATGTGGAACTATTCAGGCAAATGCTGAAGTGCTGATTACATTAGCACAGATGACAAGAATACAGAGGGCATCTTGCAGCAGAGGAGGGCCTGTCTCATTGTAAAATAAAGCAGTTGGTCTGCCTGGTACTCCAGGCTGTTTATTTAATTTCTGCACTGACGATAGCCTCTTAGAAACAACGTGTTTCTCATACTTAGAGGCGATTATACCGTGTTTGGCAGGCAGAGACAATAGACCACACAAAAGTTTAATGGCAAATATTATGCGGTTTCTTCGCTGAAAAACAACTGCTGGGAAAGGTGTAGGGTAAGTATTTATCAGCTTCAAAGCTATTTAATGGCTTTTTTTGACAGTTTCTGACTCATACAGTGTAATATTAAGCTTTATTTAAAGGGTTAGTCTACCCAAAACTAATATTTCACAAATGTCTTTATTAGTTTATTTTTTTTTCCTGGTCCCACCCTCACTGCAATTGTGGTCTAGGTCAGAATGACATGCCCAGGTCCTGCAGCCTCCTGGGATACTCGCATCAAATCTCCCAAGAGGCTTTAGGATCAGACACACAGAGCAGTCAGAGGGTAGGCCATCGATAGCTGCCTGTCTGAACCCAAAAGAGGCAACCAACTGAAGAGGACCAAGATGGTGGCACAGGACCCGGGCTGTCACCCATACAGCGGATCACAGCAGAAAATGCTGAACTTGCTGTGTGGGTAAGTAGGTGTTTTGCAAACAAGCCACCAATGTATAGGGGGAGTTAAGTGGCATATTACAATATATGATTTTGGAAAAACTCTTTTGTGTCGGAACTATTCTGCAGCTAGTAGTGGTACATTTAAAATTTGAAATGCCCCTAGCCAGGAGTGATACATTTCTAGTAACATATTTAGTTTACAGCCCTGGTCAAAAGTTTTGAGAATGGCACAAATATACATTTTCACAAAGTCTGCTGATTCAGTTTTTATTATGGAAATTTGCATATACTCCAGAATGTTATGAAGAGTGATCAGATGAATTGCAATTAATTTAAAAGTCCCTCTTTGCCATGAAAATTAACTTAATCCCCAAATAAAAAACATTTCCACTGCATTTCAACCCTGTCAGTGTTGATGAGGGCAAGGCTGGAAATCAATCTGTAATGCTGATTGAGTTAGAATAACAGACTGGAAGCTTTAAAAGGAGGGTGGTGCTTAAAAACATTGTTCCTGATCCAGGTTACCTGCGAGGATTCACAGGCAAGGATATTGCTGCTACTAAGATTGCACCTAAATCAACTATTTATCGGATCATCAAGAACTTTAAGGAGAGAGGTTCAATTGTCATGAAGAAGGCTTCAGGGCATCCAAGAAAGTCCAGCAAGCACCAAGACCATCTACTACAGTTGATTCAGCTGCATCTGCAAGCACAGTAACTCTCTGACGAATCCCCTTTTTGAATGTCTGGGACATCTGTAAAAAACCTTGTCCAGAGAAGAAAACGTGAGCGCTACTATCAGTCCTGTGTCATGCCAACAGTAAAGTATCCTGAAACCATTCATGTATGTGGTTGCTTTTCAGACAAGGGAGTGGGCTCACAATTTTGCCTAAGAACACCACCATGAATAAAGAATGGCACAAAAACATCCTCCGAGAACTTCTCATAACCATCCAAGAACAATTTGGTGGCGAACAATGCCTTTTCCAGCATGATGGACCTTGCCATAAGGCAAAAGTGATAACTAAGTGGCTTTGGGAACAAAAACATCGAAACCATAGTAACATCTGACAAAAAGATGTAAAAACACTCAGACTTTGTGAAAATTAATATTTGCATCATTCTCAAAACTTTTGGCCATAGGCTGCCTTTATTAATAAAGGCTTCAATCAAATTCATATTTCTTCATCTAGATAAGACACTTGTGAGAGTGGTAAGGGGCTGTAGAACTAAACCTGCACCACAGAAGTCAGTCAGTTTAGTCAACACTTACTTTTAAAAAAAGCTAATGATTTGCAACTCATTGGGGGTTATTTACTAAAGGCAAATCCACTTTGCACTACAGGTGCAAACTACAAGTGCAAAGTGCACTTGAAATTGCACTGAATGTGCACTTGGAAGTGCAGTCGCTGTAGATCCGAGGGGGACATGCAAGGAATATAAAAAACAGCATTTTAGCTTGCACATGATTGGATAATAAAATCAGCAGAGCTTCACCTCATTTCAGATCTACCTCTCAGATTTACAGCGACTGCACTTCCAAGTGCACTTTCAGTGCAATTTCAAGTGCACTTTGCACTTGTAGTTTGCACTTGTAGTGCAAAGTGGATTTGCCTTTCGTAAATAACCCCCACTGAGTATCTGTTTGAGGGGCATACATGTTTTGGAAAATACAGTTATCTGTTATAGTGAAACTTTCCTCCACTCTGTGGTCTTGGCCTGTAAGACCAGCTCATTGGAATATGGGATCGGCAGGTGGGTGATGCTTAGGGTTGTGGGTGCCCCAAATTGAGAAGTGTTAACCTCCATTGCAAAGTAAATAAAAATGACAAGACATAGTACATTGTCATAGGGAGCACTTGTAAATTAAGATAATTGAAATGGAGGACAGGTTCACTGTAATGCAATCTAGAAATTATACATGTCTTTTTAGCGAACTTTGTAGTTGGTAATACCTTGGCAACAAAACTGGGATTAGCCCAATGAAAGTGTTACTATCTAACTTCAGTAATTTATCACTGAGATAATTATGCTATAATTCTGACTTGATGCATAAAAACTAAAGATATCACACTGGTATAGCTTATTTTTAGTAATATCCCTGTGTGATGATGTGAGAAAAATATCCTAACAAAGAAAATAAAAATAGAGGTGCTCATCAGAAGTGTAACTAAAAGCTAGAGGGCCCATTTGCAAATGTAGAATAGGGCCCCTCTTATATTATACAACAACTTTAACTATCCTAACCAGAAAAGATTTCCACATTTCTGTCTTTACTAGGGGCTTAAACATCATCAGATAACAGAAAAGAAGAGGGGTGTGTAGAAATGGAAAATCTGGTTTCTTCTTTACACCACCCAAGCAGTGAAGAAGAAGGTATGATTGGCATTCTGACCTCACAGGTCCCATTATGAAGCTTTAAAACAGTTTTAAACCCAAAAGCAAATATATATTATAATATAGCTTACCAATTCTTAGATGTGATAGCTGTATTTGTTTTTTTTTAAGCTTTTTCTTTATTTTCACATGGTCATCCATCCAGCCAGTAAAAAAAATAAAAAACAAAAACAAAAACATACATACGACAATGTGCTTTAGGACCATGCTCTGTGTTTCGCCAGCTTTGGCACTCTAAAGCCAGAACAGAGCAATGTAACTGACCGAATCTTCTATAAATAAATAAATAAATAAAAAGCTTGGAGTAGAGCCCAGTAATGAGATATATCAAATTCACATGACTGGCCCTCTTTCCATCATAGAGCTCGCTCTGCTCTATGGGGGCCTTTACTGGCTACAAACTGAAGTACAATTTTAATAAATGGGATGGGCCATGATGTGCATAGCACAGCTGTGCATATTGAAGTGGAGATATCAATATCCACTCTCTGTTATAAATGAGCCCCTAAGTGTGTTAAGGTTTGATGGTGTTAGGCCCTGACCTTTGTACAGATTAGTTCTTGCCCACCTATATTAGCTTAGCTCCACCCCGATTACTTACCTCATAATGACAAATACAGCTGTAGCGCTGGTAGATATGCGATCTACCATCTGATAGGTAAATTTAGTAAATTGCTCGTTAGGGGAAGTTAGATTTGCCTCTGTTCCAGCTTGGCTGACGTTGCATGTGTTTCCATACTGGGCCGGTGGGTGTCGTTGTTACTATTGGCTAGTGTTCGAAAGGCAACGTGTCAAAGCGTATGGATGCTCTTGTGTCCCGGAGACAACTCGGTGGAGGTGGTCCTCCGAGTGGGATTCTGGGAGAGGGTATTTATGGGACAGACGCCATGTTTTAGGGTCGTTTTACAGCCACCTGCTGGCCCTCCTGGCCGACAGCTATGCGTTAGAGTGCTACCTCGTGGTCCTCCGTTCCGGAGGCCTGCGTCGCTGTGGCGTATGGGTGGGCCCAGAAGCTTGTCTGGGGCCTACCACAGCAGCCGAGGAATGGTCCTGAGCTGTCTATCCAGAGTGAATAAGCTGGACAACCGTGGAGATCCCAGGGGAGGACCTGTCATGGAAGGATCATGCAGAGTGCTGGTCTGGAGAGGGGCCTGGTGACTCGGTTGGGGGACGTATCCTAAAGTAACTTTACAGCATAGTGTTGCCGGGTTTGGCTTAAAGGTTCAAGCACTGTGACTGACCTTCACCACAAAACCAATACATCCTGCGGCAGAGGATCGTACGGGTTCATCTCAAGCAAGTCTGTGGCAGAGACTTTTGTTCGTGCTACGTACTGGCTGCTAGGCAAGTGAGAGAGGCCTATCCAGGCGAGCAAAGAGTGTGTCCCACGAGGGGAGCGCATTCTACTGAAATATTCAACTCTAAAGGACATTTGTCAAGAATCCTACAGAAAGGTATTTGAGCTTTCCCTGCAGTTTCCCTTCTGCCTCTTTCCTGCTACTTCCTTCGTTAATCGTTCAATAAAGCGTACTCAAGTGTTGGTGCTTGTATCGTCCGGAGGTAAACTCAATGGAACCCTAGACCTGGTGCCGGTGAAACAGAGGGAAGGAGAGTGAAGGTAACAAGCCCGCTTTAGACCAGCAGCCCCGCCAAGAGTTATTGCTACTCAGCATTTGAAGTTTACTTCCTCCTGGCTGAAATCTTCTAGAGATGATAGAGACTGCACAGGAGTGGCAAGCATTGATAAAGAGTTCTGCTCAGAGGAGGTAAACTACAAAGGAGGCTGCAGCTCATGCTATGATAGGGAAAGCTGACTAGGGCCCCCCCCCCCACAGGCACAGCCTGTTTTGAAGAAGACAGGCTGAAACCTATCTGTATTGGGCTCAGAAGCCCTGAATCCATCCAAGCTCAGTGTCAGCGTAAGGTGCGTAGTGTCCCCCCCCCCTCCATGGACGGTTTTAGTCAGTTCCTGCCACATCCCCTACAGCACATTTCCATGATGAAGGATAGGAGACCATTCAAGTTCACGATCCCTCAGGCTTTAGACCCTGTTGGAAAACATTCACCCACTTTCATGAGAGGCAATCCTTAGCTGACAATAGTTCCAGGGCTAGTCCACGGGGCTCTTGCAGACCACCACCAGGCAGGCTGACCCTCCTACAAGGCTTCCAATCAGTCTCAAAGTCCCTGATTCCCAGTATAGGCTTGCCCTTAGATTCTATAAGAATAAAGTTGGCCATAGATGATTTTTTTTCAGCTAGCTGGCTGAACAGAAAAGAATTAACTAATTCCTCAATCCAAACAAGCAAAATGGATTGAAGAACCCCCCCAGCTGGGCCATTTTATTCTGTCAGCAGGACTCTCTACTGTCAGAAAACACTGATCAACAAAAGTTTTCTAACAAAAAATTTTGATTCATCTATGGCCAGCTTAAGAAGAAACTCATTCTGATTACATTACATGTTTACTACAACGTTCATGGCTGTACCAGTGCTGATCCATTGCCCACTATAAGGGTTGTTTATGCCAAGTCCTTTTTCTCTAGACTGTATACAGCTATATCACTCAGAAAAATAAGTTCTGGCTGCCCCCAAAGGGAAGCTGCAGGGAGGCCCTCGCAGACCCCAAACTCCTCTCTCGTTAAGCTTCCTACCCACCATCTCTTTCCTACTGCACCAAAACTATACCTATCCCTCAGTGGCGGCTGGTGCTCCATCGGTTGGGGGTCACTACACAACACTGACCACGTTGCTCCGGGGTGAACAATGTGCAGTGAGGAGCTCGCGGTGCTCATTTGTCTATGGATGGAATGAACAAAGCAGGCTAGGATGACACTCTCTGGATGACAGTGCCTTACTGGCAGGCTCTGGTCTCTCATTCTCCTGTTCAGCTCCTCATCTGGGTTCTGTGCTGGGTTTGCTCTCCACATGTTTGAATCCATTGTTGGCAGCAGCTTCCCCCATCCGCCTCCGTGTCCCAGCCTTCACGTCCCCCCTCCTTCTTCTCCTACCAGCCAATGGGGTCTTCAGACTCCCAGCCAATGGGCTAATTGGCCAGGAGGAGAACAGGAAGACATTAGCAAATATTAATTCACTAATGTTACACAACAGGGTAGGCTCAGGGCACAGTGCTCTGCGCCCCCCGAGCCCACCCTTTTTTGAAGCCAACTAGAGCCAGGCTTCTAAAAAAAAAAAAAAAAATCATTGCAATCCATGCGTCTAGCGCCCCGTGCATGGAGATTAGGGGGCCGGATGCATGGACATGGACGGGCCACCACTGCTATCCCTCCTAGCAATGGCTAAACCTGCCTACTTCTAGCAGGCCTTCCAAGTTGAGCAACACTGACATACTGTATTAATAATTAAACATAACATCATGATCAGTAAAGCATTTCAACTGGGAAGCTCTGGTGATAGAAGGCCAAATAGACATTGTGGAGTTGATTTACTAAAGGCAAATAGACTGTGTACCCTGCAAGAGTAGTTGCTTTCATTTTCCTCAGAACTTAGTAAATGTAGTAAAGCTCTGCAAATTTCTATTATCCAATCATGTGCAAACAAAAATGCATTTTTTAAAATTTTCCTTGCAACTGATTGGGTATTTTTTTCAAAGTGAAGCTTTACCGCATCTACATTTACTAACTAAAATGCACAGTCTATGTGCCTTTAGTACATCCACCACTGTACTACTGCAGTGGCCTCCTTACCACATGAAAAATGAGGCCAGTGATAAGGGTCTCAGTTATTAGAAATTAATTGAAGTATGCATAATTTGGGGCTTTTTCTATTTATAATAACTAGAAGGGCTTTGCAACTGAATTAGGTAAAGGAACAAATAATTGAAAAAAACAGTTAAACATTAGATTATTTTTTCCTTTTGCCTGTTTCCGTTGTTTCTTTATATATATATCACAGAGCTGTGAATATATGGCAGACCACAAATTACACTGCTTCTCATGGAATTCTAATGCAGCCTCTCTCTTTCTCTAGCATTTCTCCTAAGACTGAACAGGATGTATAGAATAACATGTAAAGGACAAGGAATAAGGCTTAGAAACTGATCGTTATTATATGCATGGTTTCCATATTAGCCTGCACTGATCAGCAGATAATAGTGTACTGCCCAAAATATGCCAAGATTAAATAATGAATGAAAAGAGTCAAAGAGAATAGAAGGGATTGCAGCCTCATAGCACAATCCAATTATTTACTCCTTGCTTCACTCAGCTTTATTGGAAACAATCATTTAAATGTACCCAAGTCAACAGTAATTTCTGGAAATGCATTTCAGGTTTAGGACCCGCACATTACGATAATTAAGACCGTGGAAGAGAACAGAGATACATGCTACAATGAAAATATGGCAAGCATACAAAGAGATACTTTCCATTATCAAACCCAGAGGTGAAGCTGGCAGGAAGTGGCAATTTATTTTCATTTCCACTGGCTGGTTTTATATCTCACTGCTGACATTCAAATCAATATAAAAAAAGAAACATTACAAATGGTCTTGTGTTTAAGCAGAGCAGCTAGGAGAATAGGTCAGAGAAAGCCTGGGGCATCCTTTAGTGGTCCAACACCAGATTTAAGGGTTGTAATGCAGGTTGACACTGGAATGCATTTTTCTCTGCATCCTATGGGGTAAGAGCAGACAGCAAGCAATTCACTAAATAGCGCTGAATCAGTTTAACTTAAAAGGAAATTATAAATGTTTTCCAGGTATGGATATTTTATACACAGTTGCAGTGGTCCAACTAGGATCAATATGTCTATGCATATACAATATCTGGCTGATGCTCCTGGAAGCTGGAAATAATTGAAATAGACAACACTTCTCTAATGATCTTACCTTGCTTCCGGGTCCCGAGTGGCGCAGCTGCTATGCTGCATTGTGAAAACAGTAGAGCTGCGGCTTGGTGCAAGTGCCATTGAAAGAATGCACAGCATGCTCTGATTGGATGAGGTGGAGAGTTGGAGTGGTGACGTCACGCTCTTCACCTCATCCAAACACTTTGCATTCATTCAGAAAATGCAAAGCATCCTCTAAATGGCACCCATGTCAAGTGGCTGACCTTCTATGTTCACAATGCAGCCACTCGGCGTGGGACCTGGAAGCAAGTGGTAGTGTCTACTTCACTGATTTCCAGCTTCCAGGGACATTGGTCAGGTATGGTATATGCATAGTTGCACAGGTCCAAGGTAGACCAATGTAGCTATGTATATAAAACATCCATAACAGTAACTCTTCTTTAAACACGTCAACAGTGACTTACCAAATATGGAGTCACACACTGATGTTGCCAAAAGTTTATTCAGCCAGCAGAAACACACCAAGTGTCCCCAACAACAGACTGCCCCACTCTAATATGTTTCTGTTAGAGAATTTAGATTCTTATTTTAAAATCATTTATGTTTATTTGCAAAAGATTGCTTAAAAGTAGTAGAATTTCATATTAACCAATATATGTTATTTCGTAGATATAGAAAGTCTTGAACTTTAGATGACCTCTCTGCTTCATGCTGATATTTTTACTGGGTGAAAGTTCATTAGAATAGATTCAAGTTATATATAATTGTCTCAAGTCCTTGAGATGCATATAAATCAAAGAGATAAGATAAGAACATCTTATACAGGTGGTGTAGAAATAATTATGTGGAATATGGGAAAGTTATCTACAGTACATTAAGTTTGACAGGGTCAAACAAAGGTATGCTTGTGCCCTCATTAAATACAGTACTTTTGCACATAGAATTGTATAGCGAAAAACAATGAGACATATAACACATAAATGTGGGGTTATTGACAGTTCATTCTCCCAAAGTCGCAAATCTGTCTTATCAGGACAAGGAGGGTTTGATTTAACACAGCTGGGTGCCTGTCTCTACACAGGTGTTTTTAATTGGACAAAACCAGTTATAAATCACTTTAATGAACATATAGGAATTCTGGGAATGAATAAGTTTGTCTGGTTGTAGAACAGCTGTCAGATTTATAGTTAGTTACATTGACGTAGATCTTAGCAACCGATCATATCTAGGAGAGATGGCTAAGATAAGGCTTGTAAAAGGATATATAAATGCGAGTTCTGCAATTTTAGACAGACAAGTCAGATAGGAGCTCATAAGGCTGAGCTCTATGTATGCTGCCTTATTGCACGGGTCATAGAGGTCAGAACCAGTGGGCAATTATCTGTTCAGATAGGCGTCTATCAGGCTGACTATTTGTCTATGCAGCCCTATAGCATGGGTGACAGGCAGTCAGAACCAATAGGCAAATATCTGTCCTTTTATTGTAACTTGTCTCCTCGTACAAGTCAAATAAAGAAAACTTCTTAACTTGATCCAGAGTATGGTCTCAGGTGAATTTTGCTCACAGTTTCACATTAAAGTGATACTAAAGGTTTGTTTTTTTTTTTTGTTTTTTTAATTATGTTCCTTTAAGGTAGCGTACTGTTGGTTCACTTACCTTTTCCTTCGTATTACTTTTTAAATGCCTCTTTTTGGTGTGTGATTTTGGAACTTCCTGTTCCTCTTCTATAAGGTTGCCCCCTCATCGAAACCGTTCTGCCTGGGGTTTACTATACGTGTGTGCCCCCTCCCTTGGGACTACATGCCTACGGTGAGATGCTGTCTGCGTTCACAGGCACTAGAGGCAGGGGTGTCTAAGATGCTGTAGCTCCGCCTCCCATGCCATCTTAACTACTATGTGTATGGGTGTGCTGGGGAGACGGGAATGGACGTGGCTGCTTGGAGGTGTCCTGTACACCGAAGGCTGTGATAGACATGAGAACAAGGCTCATTCTAATTCTTTCACACAGTGAAAAAGCGGCACTGTGCATGTGCGATAAGCGTCAAGGGATTTGTAGTTCCCATGAAGACGTGACATTGCGGCAGGGTGCACGCTCCAAAAAACGGAAGCCGAGGATATCATACAGAGAGTCAAGGAGGAAGTGCAGAAAAAGAATACTCATATAACAGGTAAATAAAACAATTCAGGAGAAATAACAGCTAGATTATTGATGTATGCAGCATATAGATATGATATTGATTAAAAAAATTTTTAGCTTTACAACCCCTTTAAGGGCTATGAATCTACAATTAGGCCTTTAAGGGTAAAACACATTTCTGAACCTACAAATAAGGTCAATAGTGAAACACTCTTAAATGGGTCTCTAGTACTAAACCTGGTTTTATTACCTACAGTGCTGTCACCAACTAATTCCCTAAACCATGTCAAGGTAATAAACAGTGTATCTGTGAGTACAATGTCTGCAGCTGAAAGGTCTTTTGCTGTAAAGTGTCCAATAAAGTGAAAATACATTGGTTAAAAATAAACCATTAAAGAAGGCTATAAATGCTGCCCATGCCACCAAACTCTGCTGTGCTGTAAAATCCATTCCCTCTAGAAGTCCACTGGGAAACCAACACTTTCAAATATCGATCCTTAGGGTCCCCTGCAGCTCTCACTGGCTTCTCCTGTTAACTTCTATGTCACTGCAACACACAGCAATGATGTGGAAGAACCATTGAGAGCTGCAGGAGACCCAGAAAATTGACACTTACATAAGTGTCAATTTTCCAGCAGACTTTGGGGGATGATTTCAAATCATGTGGAGTTGGACAGACAGGGAGGTAAGTATTTACAGTTCTGTTACATGTAACCCTTTTTAAGTAATGTATTTTTCATGACAGGATCACTTTAAACATGGCCATACATTGCTGTGACACAGTACACACACCATCACTACTGTGCTATAGAGATCCAGATCAGATGTAATTCAGAAGTATAAAACGCCCTAAGGTTGATTTAATAATTGTAGTTTGGGGCAGTAAAAACAGACGTTTAGATATTGTGTTTTGTAAGCAACTATAATGACCTAAAAAAGCAAATATATACATACAGTGAAACCTCGGATTGCGAGTAAAGGGGTATACGAGCGTTTCGCAATACAAGCTATTTTAAAAAAAAAATCCTGACTCAGTTTGAGTTGTCTCGCAAGACGAGCAGGATTCAAGCCACTGGGGTGGGCAGTACTGCATTTAGCCAGAGGTGCGGGGCGCCGGTGATGCTCGAAAATGCTCGGAGACATTCGGAGATGCTCGGAGACACTCCATTCCCGAGTGTCTCCGAGTGCCCCTGCACCTCTGGCCAAATGCGGTACTGCATACACCAGCAGTGACTGTGGAACTAATTATCTGAGTTTCCATTGATTACTATGGGGAAACTCGCCGTGATATACGAGTGCTTTGGATTACAAGCATGCTTCTGGAACGCATGCTCGTAATCCAAGGTACTACTGTGTGTGTATATATATATATATATATATATATATATATATATATACACACACACACACACACACACACAGTTGTGCTAATAAGTTTACATACCCTGGCAGAATTTATGATTTCTTGGCCCATTTTCAGAGAATATGAATGATAACACAAAAACTTTTCTTTCACTTATGGTTAGTTTGGCTGAAGCCATTTATTATCAATCAACTGTTTAATCCTTTTAAATCATGATAGCAACAAACTACCCAAATGACCCTGATCAAAAGTTTACATACCTCAGTTCTTAATACCGTGTATTGCCCCCTTTAACATCAATGACAACTTGAAGTATTTTGTGGTATTTGTGGATGAGGCTCTTTATCTTCTCAGAGGTTAAAACTGCCCATTCCTCTGCATGAACTGCACGTTTGAGATCTCCCCAGAGTGGCTCAATGATATTGAGGTCAGGAGACTGAGATGGCCACTCCAGAACCTTCTGCTGTAGCCAATGACTAGAGATGAGCTGAACACCCCCCCCCCCCCCCCCGGTTCGGTTCGCACCAGAACCTGCGAACGGACCGAAAATTTGCACGAACGTTAGAACCCCATTGAAGTCTATGGGACTCGAACGTTCAAAATCAAAAGTGCTAATTTTAAAGGCTAATTTGCATTGTATTGTCCTAAAAAGGGTTTGGGGACCTGGGTCCTGCCCCAGGGGACATGTATCAATGCAAAAAAAAGTTTTAAAAACGGCCGTTTTTTCGGGAGCAGTGATTTTAATGATGCTTAAAGTGAAAAAAAACGTGAAATATTCCTTTAAATATCATACCTGGGGGGTGTCTATAGTATGCTGTAAAGTGGCGCGTGTTTCTCGTGCTTAGAACAGTCCCTGCACAAAATGACATTTTTAAAGTAATAAAAGTCATTTAAAACTGCTTACGGCTTTAATGTAATGTCTGGTCCCGGTAATATGGATGAAAATCAGTGAGACAAACGGCATGGGTACCCCCCAGTCCATTACCAGGCCATTTGGGTCTTGTATGGATATTAAGGGGAACCCCGTACCCAGATTAAAAAAAAGGAAAGACGTGGGGCTCCAGGCCCTCTGAACAGCATTATACAGGCGGTGCAAACAAGACAGGGACTGTAGGTTTGTTGTTAAGTAGAATCTGTTTGTAATTTTGAACTGGTACATTTTTAAATTGTAGCTCCAGCTAAAAAAATCTATTTTTAAGCTTTTTGGAAAACATAACGAAGGGTTATCACCCCTGTGACATTTGTTTTGCTGTCTGTGCACCTCTTCAGAAGATTTTACCTCACTTTCTGTCCCAATGACAAATGTTTTTTGACAATTTGGGGTTTTTAGTGAAACAAGGATTGGTGATAAAGCGTCAGTGGAAAGTAGACACATTTTTCCCATATTAACTCTTACAGGAGAGAATTTCCCTTCCTAGGGGTAGATTTCATCTCACTTCCCGTTGTCTCCTTCCGTTTGCAAGTAGGAGTCGTTTGTAAGTTGTATGTTTGAAAGTAGGGAAAGTAGGGACCTGCAGAAATTGGGGCCTTATGTGTTGGTGTTGCCACAACACTGTAAGCCCTCACAGGGCCCTGCTGTGAAATATTAGATCAAGAATTGTAATTACATGCACATGTTGAACAGGGGCAGAAAAATTGGGCCTTTGGTGGTGGTGGTGCTGGTGCCACAACACTGTAAGTCCTCAGAGTTACTCTTGGTGGGCGCAGAACCGGGCCCTGTTGTGAAATATTAGATCAAGAATTGTAATTACATGTCCATGTTGAACAGGGGCAGAAAAATTGGGCCTTAAGCACTGGTGCCACAACACTGCAACCTCTCACAGATACTCTATTTGGAGAGCAGGAATGAGCCCTGCTGCCAAATATTGCATCAAAAATTGTAATTACACGCCCCTGTTAAACAGGGGCTGAAAAATTGGGCCTTAGGCACTGGTGCTGGTGCCACAACACTGCAACCCCTCACAGATATTCTAGTTGAGTGCAGCAACGAACCCTCCTTGCAAGATATTGCATCAAAAATTGTAATTACACGCCCCTGTTAAACAGGGGCTGAAAAATTGGGCCTTAGCCACTGGTGGCGGCGGCCAGAACCAAAAATATTCTTACAGGCTATCAGCATGATCATTGAGGAGGAACAGGATAGTCACTCAGCATCAGCATAGGCAGTCTTGAAGGGATCTGACATTTCAAAAAAAGTTATTCGGTTACAGTCGATCGACCGAGTCGGTGGACAGGCGCACCCTGTGATCGGTTACAAAACCTCCAGCAGCACTGAATGTGCATTCCGAAAGAACGCTGGATGCAGGACAGGCCAGTAGCTCAATTGCATACTGTGCAAGTTCTGGCCAGTGATCCATCCTCAAGACCCAGTAACCCAGAGGATTTTCGGTGGGAAAGGTGTCTAAGTCAGATCTTGCCCCTAGGTATTCCTGCACCATGTAAAACAGACACTGGCGATGGTTGCTGGAACTGATAATACCTTGGGGCTGCGGACTAAAACATTTTCTGAACGTATCGGTCAGACGTACACCTTCTCCACCGCTCCTTCTTTGACTGACCGAAGCGTCAGCAACACGTTGTCCAGGAACAGGAGTTTGTAACCTCCCAGTCTCTGGGAACGCGTTGCACAGATTTTTCTGCAAGGCCTCTCAAAGATGTTTCATCCTCTGCTCCCTCTGCGATGGCAAGATAAGGTCTGCAACCTTGCCCTTGTAACGTGGATCAAGAAGAGTTGCCAGCCAGTATTGATCCCTCTCCTGGATACCACGAATACGAGGATCCTTCTGCAGTCTTTGCAGGATCAGGGAGGCTATGCAACGTAGGTTTGCTGAGGCATTTGGTCCAGAGTCCTCTGGGTCACTAAGGACGACATGATCCGCAGCCACCTCCTCCCAGCCACGTACAAGTCCATGGGTTTCTTGGGACTGTAAATGATCCCTTAAAAACTGCTGCTGATGCTGAGTGCCAGGCTCCACCTTCATGCTGACACAATCCTCCTCTTCCTCCTCCTCCTCTTCCTGTGTGATTGGCGGGCATGCAGGAACACTGTCTGGATAAATGGGGCCTTGAGAGCTAAGGAAGTTCTCCTCTTCCTGCCTCTGTTCTGCCTCAAGTGCCCTGTCCATTATTCCACACAGTGTGTGCTCCAACAGGTGGACAAGGGGGACAGTGTCACTGATGCATGCACTGTCACTGCTCACCATCCTCGTGGCCTCCTCAAATGGTGACAGGACAGTGCATGCATCCCTGATCATGGCCCACTGGCTTGGGGAAAAAAAACAAGCTCCCCTGACCCTGTCCTGGTGCCATAGTTGCACAGGTACTCATTGATGGCCCTCTGCTGCGTGTGCAGCCGCTGCAGCATGGCCAAAGTTAAGTTCCACCAGGTGGGCATGTCACAGATTAGGCGGTTCTTGGGCAGGTTAAATTCCTTTTGGAGGTCAGCCAGCCGAGCACTGGCATTATATGACCTGCGAAAATGTACACAGACTTTCCTGGCCTGCCTCAGGACATCCTGTAAGCCTGGGTACCTGCCCAAGAACCGCTGCACCACCAAGTTAAGGACGTGAGCCAAACAGGGCACATGGGTCAGTTGTCCCTGTCGGAGGGCGGAGAGGAGGTTGGTGCCCTTGTCGCAAACCACCATACCTGCCTTAAGCTGGCGTGGCGTCAACCACCTCTGAACCTGCCACTGCAGAGCTGACAGAATCTCTGCCCCAGTGTGGCTCCTGTCCCCCAAGCACACCAGCTCAAGCACGGCATGGCATCTTTTGGCCTGCGTGCTTGCGTAGCCCCTTGAACGCCTATGGAGCACCACTGGTTCCGAAGTCAAATCAGCACAGGAAGAGGCCATGGAGGAAGAAGAAGAGGAGGGGGTGGAGGAGAGAGGTGTGGCAGAATCACCACTAGTAGTATTTTGGAGGCGTGGTAGCAGAACAACCTCCAACACTACTGCACCCTGTCCTGCATCCTTCCCAGCTGCCAGAAGAGTCACCCAGTGCGCGGTGAAAGATAGGTAACGTCCCTGTCCATGCCTGCTGGACCATGAGTCAGTGGTAATATTCACCTTACTGCTGACCGCCCTGTCCAGCGAGGCCAAGACATTGCCTTCCACATGCTGGTAGAGAGCCAGAATCGCCTTCCGTGAGAAAAAGTGGCGTTTGGGAACCTGCCACTGAGGAACCGCACATTCCACAAAGGGGGGCAGAGTCTACCAACTGAAAAGGCAGCAGTTGAAATGCTAGCAATTTAGGCAAGCTAGCATTCAACCACTGGGCATGTGGATGGCTGGGAGCGAACTTCTTTTGGTGGTGCAGCAGCTGAGGCAGGGAAATTTGCCTGGTACAATCTGACGTTGGTGTACCGATAGCAGATTGTCCCCAAGTACTTGGCTGTGACACACCTAATTCTACACCTTCATTCCTCTCAGTACAGGTCTCAGAGAGGACTGAAGGTATAGTGGGGTTGAAGATCCCAGCTGATGAGGAGCAAGGAGAGGTCCTCTTTGTTCTTTGGTTTGGGTCTTTTAGGTACGCTTGCCAACTAACTGCATGGCAGGTTAACATATGTCTGGTCAAGCATGTGGTGCCCAAGCGGGAGATGTTTTGGCCACGAGAGATACGCTTGAGACATATGTTGCAAATAGCAGCGGTGGGATCTGATGCACTCGTCTCAAAAAAGGCCCACACCAAAGAACTTTTGGAATAAAGCGCAGAGACAGCAGCGCCCTGCACATGCGGAGCTCTACAGTGTCATGCAGTCGGTGTGCTGCCCTTAAGCTGGCCCCTGGAGGGCATCCTGCCTCATTGGTGATGTGCCTCCTCCTCCTCTCTCCTATCAGGCACCCATGTGGAGTCAGTGACCTCATCATCTCCTCCCTCCTCATCACTGGAGCAAAGCTGGCAGTATGCTGCAGCTGGGGGAACGTGACTGCCAGATTGCTGTCCTTCTTGGGCACCCCCTCTCTCTGGGCTCACGTTACTGCCTTCCTCTAGCTGGGTACCATCATCGGAGCCTTCAAAACGCTGGGCATCCTCCTGGAGCATGTACCCAACACTGTGGTCAAACAGTTCGGGGGACTCCTCAGGAGGACATGGTGGGGCTAGGGAAGGAGTGACTGATGCCATTGAGCCGAGGGAAAAGGCTGCGTTGGCAGCTGCTTTGCCAGACAAAGTACCCTGAGCCTTGGTGAGAGAGGATGAGGAGGATGAGGACGGCTTGGTCGTCCACTCTACCAAGTCTTCCTCGTGTTGCGGCTCAACGCGGCCAGCTGCCGAAAAAAAGGACAAGCGTGTTACACGGCCACGTGCTGATGAGGATGCCCCATCTCCACGACCAGCACTGTTGCCTCTAGACACAGAGCCTGCTTGCCCTCTTTTATTGACTTGTGACTGTCTGCCTCTCCTTGTTGGCCTTCCAGACATACTAATAATATATATATATATATATATATATATATATATATACTGATACTGCAGCTAGCAGAATCAACTGCCTGCCTGTAGTATTATTAGTATGAGAACACCAGCAATTGTCTTCAGGTAGCTTTAGGTGCACACTGTGCAGAGGACACAGTACACTAACTGTAAATACTGTAGCTGCCTGCCTGTGGTATTAATAGGAGCAGAACAACAGCAATTGTCTCCAGGTAGCTTTAGATGCACACTGTGCAGAGGACGCACTACACTAACTGTAAATACTGTAGCTGCCTGCCTGTGGTATTAATAGGATCAGAAGAACACCGCTAATTTTCTTCAGGTAGCTTTAGGTGCACACTGTGCAGGGGACGCACTACACTAAATTGTAAATACTGCAGCTGCCTGTGGTACTGTACTAATATGATCAGAAGAACACCACAAATTTTCTTCAGGTAGCTTTAGGTGCACACTGTGCAGAGGACGCACTACACTAACTTGTAAATACTGCAGCTGCCTGCGGTACTCTACTAATAGGATCAGAAGAACACCACTAATTTTGTTTAGGTAGCTTTAGGTGCACACTGTGCAGAGGACGCACTAAACTAACTTGTAAATACTGCAGCTGCCTGCGGTACTGTACTAATAGGATTAGAAGAACACCACTAATTTTCTTCAGGTGGCTTTAGGTGCACACTGTGCAGAGGACGCACTACACTAACTTGTAAATACTGAAGCTGTCTTCGGTACTGTACTAATAGGATCAGAAGAACACCACTAATTTTCTTCAGGTAGCTTTAGGTGCACACTGTGCAGAGGACACACTACACTAACTTGTAAATACTACAGCTGCCTCTGGTACTGTACTAACAGGATCAGAAGAACACCACTAATTTTCTTCAGGTAGCTTTACGTGCACACTGTGCAGAGGACGCACTACACTAACTTGTAAATACTGCAGCTGCCTGTGGTACTGTACTGACAGGATCAGAACACTAATTTTCTTCAGGTAGCTTTAGGTACACACTGTGTAGAGGACACACTACACTAACTGTAAATACTGTATCTAATAGGACTAATAGGATCAGAAGAACACCAGCAATTTTCTTCAGGTAGATGTAAAAACTGTAAAAACACCTGCCTGCCTGTCAGTAGTAGGAAGAGAATAACAGGAACGGATCTAGCTAAATTGAATACAGTGTATATATATTTTTATATATATGTATACACAACACCTAGGATGTATATATATATACACAATACACTGTAAGTGCAGCTAACTGACTCACCTGCCTACTTTATCTACCTTAAATCAAATGACACTGTCTCTCTGTCTATCTCTCTCTCAACGCCGGAACACACTACACAGGGCCTCCGTGCAGGCGGCCTTATATAGTGTGGGGCGTGTACTAAACCTCCTGAGCCATAATTGGCTAAAGCCACCCTGGCTTTGGCCAATTACGGCTCTCTGTACAGACGGCGCTGTGAGTGGCCAAGCATGCGGGTCATAGTGCATGCTTGGCCAATCATCAGCAAGGCAATGCACTGTGATGCCGCAGTGAATTATGGGCTGTAACACGCCACTCGAATTTGGCGCAAACAGCCCATATCGTTCGGAATTCGGCGAACGACCGAACAGGCAATGTTCGAGCCGAACATGCGTGCGATTTGAACACGAAGCTCATCCCTACCAATGACAGGTCAACTTGGCCTTGTATTTTGGATCATTGTCATGTTGGAATGTCCAAGTACGTCCCATGCACAGCTTCCTGTCTGATGAATGCCAATGTTCCTCCAGTATTTTTTGATAACATACTGCATTCATCTTGCCATCAACTTTGACCAAATTTTGACCAAATTTCCTTCGCCTTTGAAGCTCACACATGCCCAAAACATCAGCGATCCACCTGTGTTTTACAATAGGAATGGTGTACCTTTCCTCATAGGCCTTGTTGACTCTCTCCAAATGCTCTCGTTTTCCACTTCTTGATTAGAGTTTGAACACTGCTGTTTGGCATTCTCAATTCCTTGGATATCTTTTTATATCCCTTTCCTGTTTTATACAGCTCAACTACCTTTTCCCACAGATCTTTGACAACTCTTTTGCCTTCCCCATGACTCAGAATCCAAAAACGTCAGTGCGGCACTGGATGAAAGATGCAAGGGTCTGTCAGGAGTCTAGAAACTCATTGACCTTTTATACACAGCACACTAATTACAAGCAAACAGATCACAGGTGAGGATGGTTACCATTAAGCCATTCAAACCCCTTTGTTTCAACCTGTGTTGAAAGGCCAAAATCACCAGGGTATGTAAACTTTTGATCAGGGTCATTTGGGTAGTTTCTGTTGCCATTATGATTTAAAAAGAGTAAACACAGTTGATTGATAATAGATGGCTTCAGCCAAACACTAACCATGAGTGAAAGAAATGTTTTTGTGTTATCATTCATATTCTCTGAAAAATGGCCAAGAAATCATAATTAAACTTATGAGCACAACTGTGTGTGTGTGTGTATGTATGTATAATATATATATATATATATATATATATATATATATATATATATATATATATATATATATATATATATATATATATATATATTTAAACTGTGTGCAAATACGTATAAGAAAACAGCAGCTGAGCTGAACACCCAATTATAATCCCACGTGTGTACTAATACAATGATGATGAATAAGAAGTGCAGCGCTTATTCTAATCACTTAATAATTATGCACATCTCCCTGAGGAAGTCACATAATCTAATGACGAAACACATAGGGATGGGGCTGGATGACGTCACGATGCATATATTAACCGGTAAAAACTATCCATAGAGATCACAGTGGTTGGAGTTTGCATTGCTGTATATGTATAAGACAGACTTCTGCATTATGGCTGACTATACTATGCAGTTTAAGCACCTTGTAAATGTTAGAGTATATCGTTTATGTTTTTAAAGGATAAAGCACTGTGTTGTTTTTCTTTCTACTATATGCATTGCTGAGAAGGTGGAGTAGACTGGAGGGTGCTCTTAAAGGGACAGAGTCCTGATTCAATTGAAGGTGGCTGTTTCTTATTACCATGAAAGAAGAAATAAAGTCACATACAGTACTAATGGATCCAATGGGATATTAAATAGTTCACAGAGAAGTACAAAAGCGTTTTTTACCCTACATAGTTTATAAGGTCATTAAGTCAAGGTGAGTGCACAACTGGTGTTGGCCACATGGATTGATAGTGCACAGTGGTGAAGGCATGCAAGACATGGAATAATCACAAACAGACTGCTTGTTATTTATATAGACTATATTGCCAAAAGTATTGGAAAACCTACCTTTACACGCACATGAACTTTAATGGAATTCCAGTCTTTGTCCGCAGGGTTCAATATTGAGTTGGCCCACCCTTTGCAGCTATAACAGCTTCAACTCTTCTGGGAATGCTGTCCACAAGGTTTAGGAGTGTGCCTATGGGAACGTTTGACCGTTCGTCCAAAAGTGCTTTTGTGAGGTCAGGCACTGATGTGGATGAGAAGGCCTGGCTCGCAGACTCTGCTCTAATTTATCCCAAAGGTGCTCTATCAGGTTGAGGTCAGGACTCTGTGCAGGCTAGTCAAGTTCCTCCACCCCAAACTCTCTCATCCATGTCTTTATGGACCTTGCCTTGTGCACTGAGCACTTGTCCACAAAGTTGGGAGCATGAAATTGTCCAAAATGTCCTGGTATGCTGACTCCTAAAGAGTTCCCTTCACTGGAACTAAGGGGCCAAGCCCAACCCCTGGAGAAACAATCCCACACCATAATCCCCCCTCCACCAAATGATTTGGACCAGTGCACAAAGCAAGGTGTATAAAGACATGGATGAGCGAGTTTGGGGTGGAGAAACTTGACTTGTCTGAACAGAGTCCTGAACTCAACCCAATAGAATACCTTTAGGATGAATTAGAGTGGAGACTGTGAACCAGACCTTCTTGTCCAACATCAGTGCCAGACCTCACAAATGCGCTTCTGGATGTATGGTGAAACATTCCCATAAACACAATCCTAAATCTTGTGGGCAGCCTTCCCAGAAGAGTTGAAGCTGTTATAGTTGCAAAGGGTGGGCCAACCCAATATTGAACCCTACGGACTAAGACTGGGATGCCATTAAAGTTTATGTGCATGTAAAGGCAGGTGTGTCAGGGCTGGGCTCAGTCCTTCCTTCTCTGAGCTGGCCGCTCACCTGTCGGCTAATTGCCAGCTCCTTTCTCTCCACAGTGACTCAGCTGTTGATGATCTGCTCGTCAGTCCTGCCTACTTAAAGCCGTCCAGCTCACTTCATCTCTGCCTTCGCCTTTGGTCACATCTCTGAGACTTTCTCCTGCGTTCCTGTTGAAGACTCTACTCGGCTGACGTCCCTTCTGGCTCCTGATCCTGCTTGCTGTACTACTACGTTGATCTCTGGCTCTTTGACAGTGGCATTGGCTGACTAAACGATCTGGTTACTGAACTCTGGCTATGTATTGACTACGCTTACTCTGTTTACCTTTTTATTATTATTAAACAAGTGTGATTAACTGTACTTCTGTCTTGGTCTTGGGAAGACTGCATATAATTCATCATTTAGATATAATAATATATTATATAATTTAGATATCATGAAATGCATGATTTCATGATATCCAAGTTGTTTTTGATATCACTATTTGGTTGTCTTTGGTGTAGACGATTGCAAGTTAAGCTGATTAGAATAAGCGCTGCACTTTTTATTTGTTTATTATTATCATCAGTCAAAACAGATGGTTGAGCCTCATTTTTACCATCCTCCGACCATTCCCTTTATGCAAAGGTAGTTGGATGGGGTTGTATACTTGCCATGGCCACAAAGCTTTGCTTCATGGCGTGGCAAGAACTGTACTCTCTATCGCATATGGCAGGTGGTACCACCCACCAGATACAACTCATTTAAGTGATTTGGGCTGCGTTGCAACCACATGTAATGCAGTTGTGCAGGCTTTTAGGGGGTTAAAGCACCAACTGTCAAACACCCTCTGAAAAGTAATCCACTGTAAACTGATCGTCAGAGGGCAAGGGTAATGTAAACAAGCCTATAGTGGCCTCCTTCTGAAAGCGCTAGTTGGCTGGCACTGTTGCTTGTCTTTTGAGAATTCCCAGTCACTGATGCAGAACAAGCATCCAGCAAGTGAAGCATGCTTGCCAACAGTCCCGATTTCCCAGGACATTCATGGTATTCAGACCGAAATCCCGGTCTTACCATGTCCAGGAAAAATTCACGGGAAATTGGCTTTGTCCCGGTGTCCATGATGAATCGTCTGTCGCCGCCACTAGAGGTCGCCTCCATTTTTGTGAAGAGCAGCTCTCGTGGAGGCTGAGGCAGGGAAGAAACAAGAGGCGGAGCCCGGGTTGGCGGCAGCTCCATTTCTATTGGCAGCCGCTTTCATTGCCACCCGGGCTCCGCCTCTTGTTTGTTCCCCTCGGCAAGGGGGCCTCCACAAGAGCTACTCTTTGCAAAAATGGCGGCGGAGACAATATCACCAGTGCTGACCCCAGACCTCTAGTGACAAGCTGCATCTCTGGTGGCAAGTAAGCAGCATCTCTGGCGGCAAGTAAGCTGCATCTCTGGCGGCAAGTAAGCTGTATCTCTGGCGGCAAGTAAGCTGCACCTCTGGCGGCAAGTAAGCTGCACCTCTGGCGGCAAGTAAGCTGCACCTCTGGCGGCAAGTAAGCTGCACCTCTGGCGGCAAGTAAGCTGCACCTCTGGTAACAAGTAAGCTGCACCTCTGGTGGCAAGTAAGCTGCATCTTGGTGACAAGTAAGCTGCACCTCTGGTGACAAGTAAGCTGCACCTCTGGTGGCAAGTAAGCTGCACCTCTGGTGACAAGTAAGCTGCATCTCTGGTGACAAGTAAGCTGTATCTCTGGTGACAAGTGAGCTGTATCTCTGGTGACAAGTAAGCTGCATCTCTGGTGACAAGTAAGCTGCATCTCTGGTGACAAGTAAGCTGCATCTCTGGTGACAAGTAAGCTGCATCTCTGGTGACAAGTAAGCTGCATCTCTGGTGACAAGTAAGCTGCATCTCTGGTGACAAGTAAGCTGCATCTCTGGTGGCAAGTAAGCTGCATCTCTGGTGGCAAGGAAGCTGCATCTTGGTGGCAAGTACCAAGCTGCATCTCTGGTGACAAGTAAGCTGCATCTCTGATGACAAGTAAGCTGCATCTCTGGTGACAAGTGAGTGCTGCATCTCTGGTGGCAAGTACCAAGCTGCATCTTTCTTTCTCTCTCTTTCTTCTTTCTCCCTTGCCAAATATTTAGTTTAAACCACGGCCATTTTTGGTCACGGATCACGTTGGGCGCTGCATCCCCCCCCCCCTCGCTATGTCAAGCCGACAACAAATGCCCCGCCCCTAATTAAAATAAGACTCCGCCTACAGACAAAAAATTGTCCCTATACATTTTTTGATAATGTTGGTAACTATGGTGAAGTCATAAATGTATATTTGTTAGCCATGTTTTTCCACCATTGAAGAAGATTGTTGGTAAATAGAATATTTATTTATATAAATAAAATAGAATAAGCCTCGGTTCACACCAGAGGCGGCACGACTTGCAGGTCGCCTCACCGAGGCGACCTGCACACGACTGCCCGGGCGACTTGCAAAACGACTTCTGTATAGAAGTCTATGCAAGTCACCCCAAGTCGCCCCCAAAGTTGTACAGGAACCTTTTTCTAAGTCGGAGCGACTTGCGTCGCTCCCCTTAGAACGGTTCCATAACACAGAACGGGAGGCGACTTGTCAGGCGATTAGGTTGCCTGACAAGTCGTCCCTGTGTGAACCGAGTCTAAGTGTGTTTCTGACAAACAAGGGACAAGGTATTATAAAATCGGAATAGTGTCTTTTAATTATTAATTCAAGTAAATTAGAATTAATGTACCTACAATTATCATCTTTTTTTAATTACAGACAGATGGTAATGCACGCAACTAATTAGTAAGTCATGAGTCTAAAATCTTTTGTGTCATTGATACAGGAGAAAATGTGTAGGCGGGTATACAGCAGCTAATCAGGCAGTAAATCCAGAGTAAAAGAAACTGTTATGCTGGATTCTAAAAATGTATTAGTGTCACTCCACACATATCAATAAGAGAACGCTCGCTTGGCTTCAGCTGGCAATACAAAGGAAGTGTAAACATAAATAATTGTCATTCAGAGGTCATGTTCGAAGGCTTCATCCAAGAAAAAGAACTGTGGGAAGAATTTGGAAAAATGTATTCTGGTGATTACTGCTGGTTTTGGGAAGTTTGGTTGTTAACAGGTTACAGAAGTAAAACAAAGTTTATTTGGAAACGCAGTGGACGGTGGGGGGTACGGGGGTAGGGTGCTGGGGTGGTCATCACATCCTCTATGTTTTCCCTCCTCAGGCACCAAGCAAGAGTCACAAGAGGCCTGACCTGTGGTGGGTTCTTCTGGGCTACATTGGGCACTTTGTACGGGGTCACTGGCATACATATGGGGTACCTTTACTTGAGCCATGCTCGCGACCTGGACAGATGACAAACGTGAACGAACTCTTGTAAACTCTCTTGATGTACTGTATTAAGCATCACCATGGATACTTGAGCATTTAGGAGGGATACGCAGAGCCAATGCTCTCTCCATCTGTCTTGGGCATCACCACTACCTCACTCCCAGTAACATTATAGGGTCTCGCCATGCACCTACATGGACTCTGTGCATGCACTTCACTTCAAGTGGTTGTAAGGGGTCAAAGTTTTTTACCTTCATGCATTGTATGCATGAAGGTAAAAAACCTTCTGTGTGTAGTAGCCCCCCAATACTTACCTGAGCCCCCCTCTCGATCCAGTGATGTCCACGAGAGCCTCGGCTCTCAGGGGACTCTCACTACTAATTGGCTGAGGCAGCAGTGGGAGCCATTGGCTCTCACTGCTCTGAATCACAGCCAGTGAGCCAATCAAGAAAGGGTGGGGGCGGGGTGAGGCCGAGCCGCAGCTCTGTGTGTGAATCAACACACAGAGCGGTGGCTCGGGAGCACATCTGCTTACATGCACTCAGCAGGAGAGAGGGGCCAGGAGCGCCAGTGGTGGACCCAAGAAGAGGAGGATCCGGATCTGTGCAAAACAATTGCACAGAACAGGTAAGTATAACATATTTGTTATTTACAAAAAAAAAAGACTTTAATATCACTTTAACTCTTTCTCTTCTGTACCTGTGTACAGACTGAGGACCTCTGCTTCTGTTGCTATGGGAGACGGATTGTGGCTGAGGGAGTGCCTACAACATCTCCCTCACTGCAAGAGGCTATCTCACCTGCCACATGTATACGCTTAACGACAGACTGCTAGAGAAACCTTTATTACTTTTGGTAACCACTTGTGTCTTCACACTGGATTAAAGGGGTTGTAAAGGTAATTTTTTTTTTTTTTTTAAATAACAAACATATCATACTTACCTTCACTGTGCAGCTCGTTCTGCACAGAGTGGCCCCGAACCTGGTCTTCTGCGGCTGTTTCAGCTCCTCCCCGCAAGCATTTACCACCTTAATGCGAGCTCCCTCGCATGGTGGTGAGTGCTTGCGGGCGCGCTCCCGCGATACAGCCGGCGGCTATAGCCGCTCGCTGTATCACTCGGCCCCGCCCCCCGGCGCGCCGCGTCATCGGATGTGATTGACAGCAGCGCGAGCCAATGGCTGCGCTGCTTTCAATCCATCCACTGCAGCCAATCAGCGACCAGGCTGAGCTGCAATGAGGACGAGCAGCGAAGATTCGAGGCGTCAGGTAAGTAAAACGGGGGGCCTGGGGGCGGCGGTACTGTCAAAAGTTTTTTCACCTTAATGCATAGAATGCATTGAGGTGAAAAAATGTTTATCTTTACAACCCCTTTAAATGTGTGCTACTGTGTGGCAGTTACTTGCATTGCGCCCCTTTAGTAACTTCAGACCAGGCAAAGGCAATATTTCAAAAACGTTTTTAAAAAACTTTACTTGGTTAACTTGATGACAATCACAGGTAACAGTTCAGAATAAAGTGCAGACATTCCCTAGCATCTCTAGTCCTTAACTCAGACTTGTGGCTGCCCCAGCATACCTACAAAGGAAATAGTTCATCTCTTCAGAGTCCATACTTACATACATACATCTTGCTGGCTGTTTGTGTTTTTCCTCCCATATAGACTGTGTGTGTGACTTCTCTCCCACCGCCATCACCCCCAGGCTGGCTCTGAGCCCTCTGACACTTTTTATAGCACATAGGAGAGACAAAACCAAGAAAAACCAGCCAAAACAGAAAACCCGGGAATGCAGGTAACCCCAAACTTCCCACTGGGGCAGCGGTACCCTCTGCCTGCCTACAAATGTACTAGAAAACTGTGTCTATTTGTTGAACAAAAGTGTGCATCATTGCAGTGTTGGTGAGTGCCAAAATGCACATAGTGGCAGTATTGTCTAGGGCAAAAAAGTGCACTGCTTTAGTGTTGGCAAGTGCAGAAGTGCACTTAAAGGGTTTGTAAACCCTCGTGTTTTTTCACCTTAATGCATCCTATGCATTAAGGTGAAAAAAACACCTGGCAGTCACCGGCCCCCCAGCCCCCCAGCCCCCCCGTTTTACTTACCTGAGCCCCTTCATCTCTTCGGCGGGGACGCGCTGTCCCTCTCTCCACGGGTGTCAGGGCTGGCTCAGCCCTTCCTTCTCTGAGCTGGCCGCTCAGCTGTCGGCTAATTGCCAGCTCTCATCTCTCTCCACAGTTCACCAGCTGTTGGGGATCTGCTAGCCAGTCCCGCCTACTTAAAGATCTCCAGCTCACTTCATTCCTGTCTTTGCCTTGGTCACATCACAAGAAACCATCTCCTGCTTTCCTGTTTAAAGACTGGCTTTGATGACATCCCTTCTGGGTCCTTATCCTGCTTGCTGTTCTTCTACTTGGATCCCTGTCTTCTGGCCTGGCTGATTACCCGATCTGGTTACTGAACTCTGGCTTTGCTGACTACCCGATCCGGTTACTGGACTCTGGCTACGCTTTGACTATGCTTACTCTATTTACCTTTTAATTTTTATTAATAAACAAGTGTGATTTTACTGTACTTCTGTCTCGGTCTGGTTCATGGTTTCTGACAACAGGATCCCGGTTCTTGATTGGATAGATTGAAAGTAGTGCAGTCATTGGCTCCCGATGCTGTCAATCAAATCCAATGACACGGGCGCCGGGGGGTGGGGCCAAGTCCGGCATTCATGTCTGTGGATGCAAATGCTGGACTCGGGAGCACGCTCGCAAGGTAATCCCCTCGGGAGAGCGCTCCTAGGGGGTTATCTGATGCGGGGATGAGCCGCGAGAGCCGCCAGGGGGACCCCAGAAGAGGATATTCTGGGCCACTCTGTGCAAAACGAACTGCACAGTGGAGGCAAGTATAACATGTTTGTTTTTAAAAAAAAAAAACCCCAAAAAAACGATCCTTTACAATCACTTTAATTGTGATACTGGTAAGTGTAAATGCTTGTTGTTGCAGTGTTAGTGAGTGCAAAAGAGGCACATCTTGCAGTGTGACAAGTGTAGAAGTCGCTGGTGTAGTGTCAGCAAATGTGCACGAAGCTGTGGTGTTGGCTAGTGCAGAAATGTGTGGATATGTGGTGTTAGCAAATGTAGAAGTGAATGTTATTGTGGGTATAATGTTGGCGGTGCAGAAGTGCTTGAAGATGTTGGCAAGTGAAAAGGGGCTCATACTGCATTGTCAGTAGGTGCAAAATTGAACATTAGTGTAGGTAAGTAAAAAAGTGGGTATAGATGTGCAGTCAACAAGGACAAATGTATGCTCAGTATTTTGTCAGCGAGTGAAGTGTGCGATGGTGCAGCATCAGCTAGTGCAGAGTGTGATAAGAGTCTTGCTTGTGAGGTGCAGTGGTGATGACTGATAAACAGAGCTGATGCTGTGGTGGTGGGAAGGGGGGTAAAAACTGATCCTTTAGGCTCCCTTCATACTACCCCTTCACAATATCCCATTTCAATGCAGTGCATTGATGTGATGCATTTCATGCATTACTATGATTAGAATAAAAGGTATGCACAGCAATTGAGGAGAAAATGGCTCATTACCTAATGCAGCACACTACAACACACAGCATATACATTGTGGTGCACTGCAATGCTGTTCCATTAAACTGTATTGTATTTGTGAGTAGGGGTGCCATTCTAAATTTATGGCACTGCACAGATTTTACTGTGTGTTATGCAATGCATAGCTATGAAGCAAGGCTTCATTTTTTTATGTGTTGTATATAGATTGCTTTTTCTATAGCTTCAGAGGCTATGGCACTGTGAAACTGGGGAAACATAATACTTTTTTTTTTTAAATTTAATTGCAATTATTACTATTTGCTCTACAGTAGTAATTTTTTCTGTTTATTCAAGATCATTCTCAATATAATATGTGTAATGGGAGTATCTGTATACTACTAAATTCCATTACCAAACAGCAAAGCAACCTAATCTGTATTATTGTGAAAAAATCTCTTAAAGACAGTCACCATGATTATAGTTTAAAGAGACTTAATAAAACATCTTGATATGTAGAAATAAATCAGCTGTTCAAATAAAATGATGTTTTATGCATATACATGAACAAATAATGATGTTTTCCCAATGCAATTTTATGTGTAGAATAATTGCCATGTATACCTATAAGGACTTTATGCTTTCCAGCAGAGAAAGCAACAACTAAAAACAATTCCATTTTTTCCCAGCGCTGTTCTATAATCAAGTGTAGCACCCTCTACCAGAAGGTAGGTGAAAGTAAGGGTTATTTTACTAGGTTGTTCAGCACAGGCAAATTTAGGCAAGCCTATGCTGCAAGCTAGGCCTGTCTGTTTTGATCTGGGGTCTGGGAGTGGTTAGAGTAGCAGTGGCTGTGATCACCTGTGCTCCAGTTCTGTGGCGCCTCCCTGGCTTCCAGGGAGAATGTTCTGGAGGAGAGGCTGGGCCTAGAGCTGGAGTGGCAGGCAGCACATGTGGGTGCCCTGACCAATCCCTAACTGGTGTTGGCAGGGGGCGGGCCCTCCTATATGACCTGAGATCACATGCTGCTGGGGAGGAGTAGTCGGTTGGGTGGCGTGAGGAATGAAGTGCTAGACAGCCGCAGAAAGGCACCCCCATCTGGGGGGGGGGGTGTATCGATTGCAGGAGGAGGCCCGGGAGAACTGGGAGGGAACATTGCCTCTACACGGTCATTGGCAATGTCTCTGTCATCACACGGTCGGTGGCAGGGAACTCCTGGAGCAGAGGGGCAGGAGAAGCTGTTGGAAAGCATGGTCCGGACAAGTTCCTCACCAAGGACTTAGGGCTGGAAGGTTGGTGAGTGTTACCACAGTGGATGGCTGGAGATGTCAGGGAATCTGTGAGGGAACTCTGCTTCTACACGGTCACTAGCAGAGTCTTTATCATGTGGATGGTGAGGAGTCCTGCATCAGAGAAGAAACTGTGGGGATCTGTGTCAAATCAGTGTGGCCGGCTGGCACATGGTTTGCAAGTTGGCCTAGCTGGGAGCAGTAGTCCATTTCCTAGAAGATAGACTTTAACCTGCTAGGCCTCTGGGGAGAGGTTCTGCAGGCCTCAGGCCTAGTAGCAGCGAGTCACCAGAGCCAGTAGAGGGGCTTATTCAGAGTGAGTTCATACTACCCAATAGAAGAGGATGTGTCATACTTTAATTAGCAACTACAAGATTGGGCAGGTGGTGAAAAGATCTAAGACCATTGCTTTTACACAGTCAAAAGTGATGTTTCTGTCCCTCACATGGTGACGGATGGAGAACTCTTAGGAACAGTAGCTTGCATGGAGATGCAGGGAGCAACAGTCTGCATGGAGATGCAGAGGGAGTAACAGTCTGCAGGGAGCCGCAGGAGAAGATTTATACTTAGTCAAACATGCACATTCAATCTTCAGGCTCTAACTTTGTTCAAAGTTTATTGATTTCTTTAAATATGATGGCACTGATTAATTCCATGGGCATCCCATATCCCTATCCAAGTTGTACCCCCCAGTGTTGCCAACCCCCTGAAGTGAAATTTACTGGCAGGATGACAAAATTTACAAACGGCACCACTTTTTTACTGGCAAAAATCATGAAAATTACTGGCAGATCTGCATTTTTTACTGGCACTGCAAAAAAGTACCTAAAATTACTATTTTCAGTGCTAAACAGTGCAAGGATACATATTTGAACTATAAACATATAGCTAGTGCTGTTAGCAATGTGTTTAAGCTAAACAAAAGTCAAAAAACATATTTCTCCATTGACATGAAGGTCAGGTTACTATAACCCGGCTAGCACTAGGTTCCCTCCTAACATCAGAGTCTGTAGGGATCCCCCTTACAGTGAAAGGGAATTCTTATGTAAAGGGGAACGCTGCAGATCATGATCTATGGGGGGAACTCTGATGTAGAGGGGGGCTCTGGTGACCAGAGACCACCTTATATAAGAGTCCACTGTGTTCCCTTTACATCAGAGTTCCCAATTACATCAGAGTCCGCAGATTGAGTTCCCCTTTGCACTGTAAGGGGCAATCCTGCAGACTCTGATGTAAAGGGGAACGCCAGAAACTCTGATGTGGGGGGCACTCTGGTGACCAGAGACCACCTTCCGCATAGTGAATACACTAAGGTAAGGGGAGTTACTAATTTAGGGGGAAACCTTTATATCAGTGCCCCATACATTATTGTATTCACTCCCCCTTACATCAGCAACCCCCCTAGACTGACTTGTCGGTGCTGTCACTGACCTCCTCTCAGGTGCATCGTGCAGGGCTCAGTCAGATGGCTCCAGCTTGGTGGTTCTGGTTTTCCTATGGTCTCCTCTCCACAGTCCACACACGTCTGACTTCTCCCGTGACCCCATGATCCCGGCGGTGCTCCCACTCTTGACTCCTTTCCCGACTCCCCCTCAGAGACTGCAGACATGATGTAGGAATAGGTCAGAGGCTGCGGACAGGAGATGGTCAGAGGCTGCGGGCACACGAGATGGTCAGAGGCTGCGGGCACACGAGATGGTCAGAGGCTGCGGGCACACGAGATGGTCAGAGGCTGCGGGCACACGAGATGGTCAGAGGCTGAGGGCACACGAGATGGTCAGAGGCTGAGGGCACACGAGATGGTCAGAGGCTGAGGGCACACGAGATGGTCAGAGGCTGAGGGCACACGAGATGGTCAGAGGCTGCGGGCACACGAGATGGTCAGAGGCTGCGGGCACACGAGATGGTCAGAGGCTGCGGGCACACGAGATGGTCAGAGGCTGAGGGCACACGAGATGGTCAGAGGCTGAGGGCACACGAGATGGTCAGAGGCTGCGGGCACACGAGATGGTCAGAGGCTGCGGGCACACGAGATGGTCAGAGGCTGCGGGCACACGAGATGGTCAGAGGCTGCGGGCACACGAGATGGTCAGAGGCTGCGGGCACACGAGATGGTCAGAGGCTGAGGGCACACGAGATGGTCAGAGGCTGAGGGCACACGAGATGGTCAGAGGCTGCGGGCACACGAGATGGTCAGAGGCTGCGGGCACACGAGATGGTCAGAGGCTGCGGGCACACGAGATGGTCAGAGGCTGAGGGCACAGGAGATGGTCAGAGGCTGTCACTCACTGTGATACACACACAGACACATTATATATATATATACACACACACACACACACACACACACACACACACACACACACACACATCTCCATGCACAGTGACAGCCATGAGCACACACACAAGGATCCCGTTATCAGAGTAACTTCATCACAATGCACAGTGTGCTCTGCAGACATGAACACCGCACAGCCCCGGTCATCCCCGGCACACATCGGTCACCCCAGCCCCGGCCACCCAGTGGGGAACGTCGCACTGGTTCGGACTGCAGGCATGGCTGGCAGAACAAAAGGCAGCAGCAGACATGGGCAGTGCCAGGTGCCCACCTGATAGTGGGTAACCCCGCAGAGAGTGAGAGAGAGAGCGCCGGAGACAAAGCTGGCAGGCTGGGACGTACTCACCGGAGACGGAGAGTGGAATCCGGGTGATCGGTGTACTGTATATGGTAATGGAAGTTGGAACCAGCTGCCAGCAGAAGAAGAGCTTCGGGGGGGAGAGCATCCTGGGAGAGGGGAGGAGAGAGTGACTGTTACCTTCCCTGCCGTGGCCGGGCCCGGTAACATGGCTCCTCCTGCTCCCCCCGCTGAACCGCCGAGAACTGAAGATCGAGCGGCGGCTGGCGCCCGGTGGCTTCTGTTCAAAAATGGCGCCAGGCGGCGTCATTACATTACTGCGCATGCGCCGGCCTGCCGAGCTTGTACGATCTTTCCCGAGTCCTGCAGGCTTCGGAACGGCGCATGCGCAGTTGCATGGCCGGCCCGCAGCCATCTTTTTTACGGGCACCGGCTGCCCGTAACGGGCATTCACGGACGCCCCGAAAATGGGGTGATTTTTACGGGCTGCCCGTAAATTAACGGGCGGTTGGCAACACTGGTACCCCCCAATAAAACAACAAAAACAAAGCTTGCAAAAGACTGTTCGCTGTCTCTGGAAAGAATGCATGAAGTCTGGCAATGGGGTGATTTGATGATCGTTTGTCAGTAGTGCTAACACCATGGCTACACAATAATATTTACCAAACCATATTGGTGAAATTTTAAACAGTTTGAGTTGTTGCAGAACACATTCATATATCTCCCAACTTATTGAGATGTGGATGAGTTATGTGACCAGTGAGACCCACAAGTTAATTTTTTCCACCACTACGGTTTCTTTTTTAATGTTTTTTTTTTTCAAATGCCTCTTTATGCATTGATATACCCCCTTAGACCCAGCCTATCCAGACAGCAAGGTTGCTATTGGAAATCACAGGGCCCCGTACAACCAACCTGACGCTCCCGCCCCCCAAAAAAATATAAAAAAACAATAGTTTCACAAAAAATATACTAAGATCATAAATACAACATGACTTACAACTTTCCTACTAAACCTAAAAGATAAAACTGTATTCAGTTAATAAATAAACCTCTGTGTATGAATGAGCTCCTGGGACCTCACTGGGGCGCATTCACATGGGTGCTATTGCCTGTACAGTGTGAAAAAGCATTTTTAAATGTGGCTGAAGCTGTGTGCAGGCAGCCTATATTAGGCTATGGGAATGCAGCAACTGTATGAACACATTTGGGTACAGGTGTACAGCCCTGAACACAGACAGTGTGCATTTGGGGCCACTCACTTGCACCTGCACACCTGTCATAATTAAGACCTGCAGCTGTGTTCGTACAGCCCCTGTGTCCCCATGGAGTAACAGGTAGCTCCAGCTGCACAAACAAACCGCTCATTCACACTGTATGGGCTAGAGAACCTGTGTGAATGAGCCCTTAATTACGTGTTTTTTTATATTTATTTATTTTACAATTGTAAAGAACACAGTCCTCAATCTCTATCTTTGCAGCCACAGCTGCACAGAATAAATGAACAGGAAGAGCTCTGCACAGTCTTCCTGTTTATTCACAAACTGAAGCATAATAAACACAGTCTACTATGCCTAAGTTATGAATGAACACCATGAGTGATCAGTACTGATCACTCAGTGTTCATTCAGAAAAGGAAGGGGCCGGTAAATATTAGAAAAGAAAGGGGCTGGCATATTTAACGCTCTCCATCCTGAAAGGATCCCCTGTAGCAGCCAATGGAAAGGAGAGGAGGGGAATCTGGCAGCACTTTGGGGGGAAGGGGGGGGGGCACCAGTGGGTCTCAGGCAGCAGAAGGAAGGGGAGCCTAGACAGGAAGGGCAGCGGGGATGGCATTTACTGGAATTGATTGCCTGTAGTTCCCTCCTGCAGCAGCTGAAAGCCGAAGGGAGGGAAAGGAGAAGAAGCCAGCTTTTAGCTGCTGCAGGGAGGAACTACAGGGGATCAGTTCCAGTAAATGTCTTCCCTCCGGTCCAGGTTCCCCTTCTTTCTGCTTGTCAACTGCCTGGGCCCCCCTTTTGAACTGATGGGGCCCGGACCACGTACAGGAGGACTGGTACCCCTTATAAGTGGCCCTACCTCACAGTATGGCATACCTCCTAACTTTTTTACATGGGAAAGAGGGACCCCTATTAGCAAACAATATGTAGGCAATGGACACAGACCTGCTGCACCCACTACATGTAGAATTAATTCACACACACAAAAAAAATGACTGGTTAAAACCATAAGTGTTGTTTTTGTTACCACTACTACTCCTTTATAAAGTAAAATCTTGCGAGTAACTCGGTCTGCAAGTGTTTTACAAGACGAGCAACATTTTTTTATAAATTATAACTTGATAAACGAGCGAGATCTTGCAATACAAGTAGGGTCACGTCCCATTTTAGTCAATGAGAGCTGTCTTAATTAGCACTACTGAAGTCGCCCCGACTTTAGAAAAGTTTCCTGTACTATATCAAGTCGTAAGTGCCCATAGACTTTAAGGAGGCTGTGTGAAAAAATGCTTATGCTCAAAACAGCTCAAAGAAGCTTGAAGAAGCTCAATAGAAACGTGCACACGTGCATGAGCCCTAATTCGGATCCTTATCTTAAAGCGCAGTTCCAAAAATGGAACTTCCGCTTTAAGTACTCGTGACCCCCTGGCATGCCACATTTGGCATGTCATTTTTTTTGGGGGGGGGGGAGCGGGTACCTCGTTTTCACAGGTAGCCAGCTCCCGCTTCCTTTTCTGGCGCCGGAATGAAGGTCACCTCTCCCCTCCCCCTCCCTGCAATCTTCTGGGACACGTCACAGATCCCAGAAGATTGCTCGGCCATTCATAACGCGCAGCACGGCTCGCACACTTGCATTGCTGGCACCGCAGAGAGGAGGGTGAGCGAATCGAGGCTTCGAGTGGCCGCATCGCTGGACCGTGGGACAGGTGAGTGTTTGTTTATTAAAAGTCAGCAGCTACACTTTTTATAGCTGCTGATTTTTAAATGGGTGGAACTCCGCTTTAATTGATGTGATTTAGATCCAACATTAGAGGACGATGACCCAAGCATTCCCTGAAGTTGGCTCGAAGTTGCCTTGAAGTCACATTGCTATAATCTTTTTGTATAGATTGTAGACTGAACGACTTATGATTAAATGGTCATCTGAGTTTCCATTATTTCTTATGAGGAAATTCGCTTTGATATACAGTATGAGTGCTTTGGATTACAAGCACAGTTCCGGAACAAATTATGCTTGCAATCCAAAGTTTTACTGTACATGCTTTTGAATGTTACAGATACAGCAGTTGAGAAATTGAAAGGTACAGTATTATATAACACTTTTTGATAGATAAATACTGCATTTATCAGTCAAAAAATGGTGGTCAAATGAGGAGGAAAGAAAGACAGGGGGCTTTGTTCCAAAAGATGGACAGTCCCTCCAAATCAGGGACAGTTCGGAGCTATAAGTATGGTCACCTACCAATTTCGCACCATCCACAGGCAGCTTATGGAGAAGTACTGTACAGCCAAAGCTGGTTTGGCTGTACTTCTCCTTTAGGATCACAGGAGTGCAGTTCGTTCCGCACTCCTGTGACCCGTTTTTAGCTGACAGCGAGGATTATAAGTGTGGCTGTGAACGTTGTCCTTGTTGCCCACATTTGCGTAAGGAAGACAGGTTTTCTTCAACAAGTAATACGGAAGAGTTTCAAATAAGATTTTATATAATAATTAATGATTAATGATTTTTAAAAATGTATTTATTACTTGTAATCCTTGTGCTATCATTTACTTGATTACTTGTAGGATTTGTCAGTGTCAATATGTGGGTCGCATAACCAGAAGGCTGTGGGACTGCCTCCACAACCATATATTGTATATAATATTGAAAAAACATGCAACCAATGTTGTGAAACATTTCAATGAGGTCCATTGCAGTGACTCTGGCCTTACAGATTCAGAGCATGGAAAAAATTGTAACCCCTAGGAGGGGAGGTGATATGTTTTTATTATTGTGTAAGTGGGAAGTTTTCTGGATATTCCACTTACAGAAAAGGACTCCAGTTGGTTTTAATTTTGAGTGGGATCTCACTCAATTCTATGAGTAGGAATGTGGACAGTTTTTTGTCTGTTCTCTGGCTCCTGGTTGTGAGTGACTCCCACTGTAAACACTATGTGCAGCTCCTATGTCTTGAGAATTGTGTATTGTTGTTGCTTTAACCACGCCCCATAGAAGACGATTTGCGGGTGCTGGGCAACGGACGTTTGTCGGCACCCGCCGATCGTCGGGCAGAGACACAGGTCAGAGCTCTGCCTATGTAAACAAGGCAGTGCTCCATTCTGACAGGGGGAAAATGATGGATTTTTTGTCCCTGCAAAGCAGGGAATAAAACCCAGTGGCCTCATCCCCACAACCCTGGGCGGTGGTTGTGGGGGTCTGCGGGCAGGGGGTTTATCAGAATCTGGAAGCCCCCTTTAACAAGGCGGCCCCCAGATCCCACCCCCCTATGTAAAGGAGTATGGGATACATTGTACCCCTACTCATTCACCCCAAAAAAGTGTCAAAATACATAAAAACAGTACACAGGTTTTTGACAAAGTCTTTTATTAAAATCAAAGAATGTCCCCTCATGTGTCTTTTTCTCCGGTGATGCCTTCTCCCTCCGATTCTTCTCCCTTCACGGATGTCTTTTTTCTTAGGTTCTTCTGCCAATTCTTCTCCCTCCTCTGATGTCTTCATCCTCTGATTCTTCTGCCGGTTCTTCTCCCTCCGCTCATGTCTTCTCCCGATGCTAGCTCCCGCTGTTGTTTCGGCTCCTGCTGTCTGCCATTTCTTATATATCTATGGGGCATGGCCATCCGGTGATGACCAATGAGACCCTGTCCCTTGTAAAGTCACCGCTCAGGGCCTTTCCTGACCTGCTGGACTGCGTGCTCAGATAAGGGTCTGGTATGGATTTTGAGGGGACGACCCTCAAAATCCATACCAGACTCAATGGGCCTGGTATAGTCAGATCAAAGTCAGATCCTGTTCATTGAAGTCACTTGGAAGTCAGAAATGAAGTCGTAGGGCAAAGTAGGAAGGTATACCCAGATAGCAAGGATAACTTGCCACACATTTGTGGCAGTATTGAATTGTAAGTCTTGTGAACTTGCTGCACATCTTCCCTGGCTAGTTGTACACTTGCAGAGCACTTGAAGCACAAGTTCTAGTTGACGCTTTTCCAATTTGTAGCAAATGTGCATGGCAAGTCTCTAGCAAGAGCAAATTTGCAGTGGTGAGTCTACAGCAAGAGCCTTGCAAGCCCCAGCAAGAGCCCCGCAAGTCTATAGTAAGAGCCCCGCAAGTCTATAGCACGAGCCCCGCAAGTCTACAGCACGAGCCCCGCAAGTCTACAGCACGAGCCCCGCAAGTCTACAGCACGAGCCCCGCAAGTCTACAGCACGAGCCCCGCAAGTCTACAGCACGAGCCCCGCAAGTCTACAGCACGAGCCCCGCAAGTCTACAGCACGAGCCCCGCAAGTCTACAGCACGAGCCCCGCAAGTCTATAGCACAAGCCCCGCAAATCTACAGCACAAGCAGGGCCGTCTTTAATATTGATTGGACCCTTGGCAAAAATTTTCTAGGGCCCCCCACAATGCAATTTCACTCTCCACCTGCTCTGAGACATACAATAAATAGCAACCAGACTTAAAATCAGTTTACTGTATCAGATCAGGCAGCAATTGCGATTGGTTGCCAGCGGTTACAGAATATCATTACTGCTTACTGACTGTTTGCTAGAGGTTACAGCACACCTTATGGCTCACTGATTAGTTGATAGAGGTTACAGCAAATGATCTCTGCTTGTTAATTGGTTGCTAGAGATTACTGTACAGTATTACTGCTCACTGATTGGTTGCTAGAGGTTACAGCACATCATCTCCTCACTACAGGGAGGCATGATCTACATATGAATGCCGCCTTTATTTACATATCAATCCTGCCAGCCGCAGCTATTTACTTATGAATGCTGATGCTATTTACATATGAATGCCGGTTATTTTTCATGTAAACACAGGAGCTGCAGGTGAGTCATCTGTACACAACAATAAGGCAGAGCTGGGCAGCATTAGTACCACCACTTCACAATGAGATATTGGGACACAGCACATTACTAAAACTTCAAAGGACAAGGGAATCTAAACTTGGATAGTTGGCAAGTATGAGGCAGCTCATACTTGACAGAGCCCAGAGCAGCTGCCCCTTTTGCCCTGCCTTAAATACGGCCCTAAGCACAAGCCCTGCAAGTCTATAGCATGAGCCCCGCAAATCTACAGCACGAGCCCTGCAAATCTACAGCACGAGCCCTGCAAATCTACAGCACGAGCCCTGCAAATCTACAGCACGAGCCCTGCAAATCTATAGCACGAGCCCTGCAAATCTATAGCACGAGCCCTGCAAATCTACAGCACTAGCTCTGCAAGTCTATAGCCAGAGTTATGCAAGTCTCCATTTTTGGCAAGAAAAAAGAAGCAAGCAGTGCAAATCTATAATTCCACAATCTGATGATAGTGAAGCCACTGCTATTCACCTAATCCCTTACTGTACACGTGTGAAATACATTCAATCCATTGCATAAAATAATTCATCTATCATACAAAAAATATTTGTTTCTATGAAAACAATTAAAGTGCAAATTATGTTAAAATAAGTGCAAAAGAAAAAACGGTGTGCTGACACAGTGAACAAAAAGTGCTTAGTGCAAGAACACATTACTCATTAGTAAAATGCATGCATCAAAAATTCATATGTGTTCAAAATATTTAGTACTTTTCCTGAGATTGCAAAATGGACTGCAAATATTTTGAACACATATGAATCTTTGATGTATGCACTTTACTAATGAATAATATTTTCTTGCACTAAGCACTTTTTGTTCACTGTGTCAGCACACCATTTTTTCTTTTGCGCTTCTTTTAACATTTTTGTATGATAGATGCATTTTATGCAATGGATTGAATGTATTTTACATGTGTACAGTAAGGGATTAGGTTAATAGCAGTGGGTTCACTATCACCAGATTGTGGGATTATAGATTTGCGCTGCTTGCTTCTTTTTTCTTGCCAATTAACTGGTGATCATAGGCATGCGCAGAGGTCTGGGCACACCCTAATCACCCAAGCACATTAGCATTATCACTCTGTGTGCAGGCAAGGAGATAGGAAATATCTCCCTCTGATCAGTTCTGCCATTCATGAAGTGCTACCGTACTTCTCTTTCACTGTGTATATATATATATATATATATATATATATATATATACACACACACACACACACACACACACACACACACACACAATGGGGACGGAAAGTATTCAGACCCCCTTTAAATTTTTCACTCTTTGTTATATTGCAGCCATTTGCTAAAATCATTTAAGTTCATTTTTTTTCCTCATTAATGTACACACAGCACCCCGTATTGACAGAAAAACACAGAATTGTTGACATTTTTGCCGATTTATTAAAAAAGAAAAACTGAAATATCACATGGTCCTAAGTATTCAGACCCTTTGCTCGGTATTTAGTAGAAGCACCCTTTTGATCTAATACAGCCATGAGTCTTTTTGGGAAAGATGCAACAAGTTTTTCACACCTGGATTTGGGGATCCTCTGCCATTCCTCCTTGCAGATCCTTTACAGTTCTGTCAGGTTGGATGGTAAACGTTGGTGGACAGTCATTTTTAGGTCTCTCCAGAGATGCTCAATTGGGTTTAAGTCAGGGCTCTGGCTGGGCCATTCAAGAACAGTCACGAAGTTGTTGTGAAGCCACTCCTTCGTTATTTTAGCTGTGTGCTTAGGGTCATTGTCTTGTTGGAAGGTAAACCTTTGGCCCAGTCTGAGGTTCTGAGCACTCTGGAGAAGGTTTTCGTCCAGGATATCCCTGTACTTGGCCGCATTCATCTTTCCCTCGATTGCAACCAGTCGTCCTGTCCCTGCAGCTGAAAAACACCCCCACAGCATGATGCTGTCGCCACCATGCTTCACTGTTGGGACTGTATTGGACAGGTGATGAGCAGTGATAACAAGAAAGAAAAATAAATCAGCGCGAAGTGGTATATACGTAATGCAGCAGCTGAACACTAGGGTCAAAATTCAAATCCCTTAATAAAATCAGAACAACAGACAGTGCAGCGCTAAAACCAAATACAGACAGGAGAAAACACAATAAAATCCACCACAGTGTAAAATCAATGAGTCCATAGGAGTAATCCTGATATCATCTTCAATTCTAAGCAGAACACATGCTTTGCAGAGAGGTGATTCAAAAATCCCACCACCAAGGTAAAAGATGGCCTCTCACCTGATGGCGTGGACCCTTTAATTACAGAGGGTCAGAGAGAGCCTTTTCATATAACCAAATGGTGTACAGCATACAGCGGCTACCGTCAGGGACTCAGTATAGGACACTCCGGTTTGGCCATATATAAAATAAGAATTGCAGAAAAATAGTGCTCTCCGTAATATAACTCTTTATTAAATATTAAAAGTAATGACACTCACATGTGAAGCACTTGATAAGTGCACGAAAACAAACAGAAGCGGTGAAGATCTTCCAAACAGCGATGCGGATGCGCAGTGGCCGCGGGTGACGTCGCGGCGTATCCTCATTCTGGACGCGTTGCGTCCCAGTGGGCAGGGACTTCATCAGCAGATGAGGATACGACGTGGGCACCCACGCTATATACCAGGTGAGTAACCATGACAACGCAGAACGCAGCATGATCAACCTCACGCGAACCCGGAAGTCAATCCGGATATGACCCCTTGGAGTAAAATGTGTAATAAACGGAAGCATCTAATCCAATGCACATAAAACCACCGAGGGGGAACTACAATAAAAATGCATCAATCCTGAAAAAAAAAAAACAAGTGCATAAGTCCTAAAAAGGAAATGTAAACTAAAACGAAAACCATTAGAAATGTTTTGCAATCATTTCAAAATGATAAAAATAATATTAATAAAATTTCTTTTAAAATATTACTATTTAAAATGTAACCTATTAAGAAATATGTGAGTCATCCGCGGCCACTGTCACCCTCTAAATACAGTATCATGACAACCAAATAAAACAATTACCGATCAGATATAAAGCAATTTGTGTCGAAATCCACGTTTAACCCTTCAGGGCAGAGAACCCTGGTTTCAAAGATCCAATATGATTCTCTTTTACTCAGTTGTCTTATAAAGTTACCACCCCTCCAGTGCCTAGTGACCCTCTCTATACCCCAAAATCTCAAAGTTTTTGGATTCTGATGGTGATGGAGTTTGAAGTGTCTGGAGACATTGTGGGTTTTCAGGCCTTTTTTAATATTATTAACATGCTCTGTGAGCCTCACGTGTAGGGGTCTGGATGTCCTACCAATATACTGGAGCCCGCACCCGCACTCCAGCATATACACGACCCCTACCGTGTCACAGGTGATCAACTGTTTAATTTCATATTCCTTATTGGTAGCAGAGGCCAAAAACGTCTTCCTTTTCTTTATATTCCCCTTAGCATGCTTGCACTGAATGCATTTACCACATGCATAGAAACCACCCAAAAAGGAGAACAGCCTGTCAGAGGTGGGGACAGGGGGGTTCAAAACACTAGGGGCCAAACGGTCCCTTAATGATGGAGCCTTCTTATAAATGAACTGGGGACGGTCGGGAAGCACAGGGCCTAAAATTGTATCCTGTTTTAGGATGGGCCAGTTCTTAAGAACTACTTTCTCAAAGGTACGATATTGCACATTATAATCAAGTACCATCTTAAAGTTATGATTATCTTTGGGAGTATCCCTAACAGTATCGGAGACCAGTGTGCTTCTGTCTAAACTTTTGACTTAGATAACCTCCTCCTCTAACCTGGAACGATCATACCCTTTTTTTTCAAACCTTGATGTCAGGATTTGTGACTGTGCAATAAAATCCTCATCAGAGGTACAATTCCTCCGCAACCTGATATACTGACCCCTGGGGATGTTACACAACCACGAATGGTGATGACAACTCCCCAGGGGTATGTATGAATTGCGGTCAGTGGGTTTGAAGTGATTGGTCATCGTGAAATGGTCGTATGTGATGCTGATGGTTAAATCCAAAAACACAACCTTTTCTGAGTCAATGGTCCACGTAAGAACAATGTTCTTTTGGTTGTTATTGAGAGTTTCAATAAACAAGTCAAGTTTATCCCTGTCCCCTCTCAATATCAGGATAAGGTCGTCAATAAATCTACGGTAACATATAAGCTCTGGGGGTCTATTAGAAAAAACAGCCTCTTCCTCCCAGTGGGCCATAAAAATATTAGCCACACTGGGAGCAAAGCGAGCCCCCATAGCAACTCCCCTCTTCTGCAAATAAAAATCCCTATTATACCAAAAATAGTTCTTAAACAGAAATTCAAACAACTCAACAGGAATTCCTGATGTCTCCCTGACAATGATGAAGAAGATAAAGCCCATTCAACAGATGACATATCATCTCTGTGACCAATAATGGTATACAGAGAACTAACGTCCGCTGTTACCAAAAAGGTGGGTGATGAGCACTCGAGATTTTCCAAGATCTGAATAACGTGCTTGGTATCTTTTAAGAATGCAGGGGTTTTAGTCACAAGCGGTTGCAAAAAAAAGTCAATATATTGCCCAAGCCGTGCTGACACTGAGTCGATCCCATTAACAATGGGTCGACCTGGGGGGGTTAGTGATGTCTTTATGGATCTTGGGCAGGAAATAGATAATGGGGGTTCTACAAAATAAAGGGTCTAAGTACATGGCTTCTTTTTATTTAGGATTTTCTGATCCTTACCATCCTCTATAATCGCATGTAATTCATCCTTATATGTTAACACAGGATTTTTGCTAAGAATACTATAAGTATCCTGGTCAGAGAGCAAATGACTCATTTCTGATTGATAATAGTCCTTACTTAAAATAACCAGACCGCCCCCCTTATCAGCGGGGCGGATAACAATATCTTTCCGCTCAGCTAGCGATTGGATCCCACGCTTAATGTATAAAGGATCAAAAATTTTCTTAACTTTTAACTGGTTCAAGTCGTGGGAGACCATGTTTTTAAACACTTCTAAATACTTATTATCAGCATTCTGTGGGTTGAACGTGGATTTATTTAGTAAAGAAGAGTGTTGGGAAATAGATGATCTAGTTCCCTGATATGACTGAGCCAGGAAGTATTTTTTTATATTAAGGGTCCTGACATATTTTTGGATATTGACATAAGTGTCGAATTTATTAAGGTTTTTGATGGGAGCAAATTTTAAACCTCGATCCAAAACCTTAATTTCATCGTCACTCAGAGTAACTTGGCTCAGATTATATATTATGTCCCCACCTCTGACAGGCTGTTCTCCTTTTTGGGTGGTTTCTATGCATGTGGTAAATGCATTCCGTGCAAGCATGCTAAGGGGAATATAAAGAAAAGGAAAAAGTTTTTGGCCTCTGCTACCAATAAGGAATATGAAATTAAACAGTTGATCACCTGTGACACGGTAGGGGTCGTGTATATGCTGGAGTGCGGGTGCGGGCTCCAGTATATTGGTAGAACATCCAGACCCCTACACGTGAGGCTCGCAGAGCATGTTAATAATATTAAAAAAGGCCTGAAAACCCACAATGTCTCCAGACACTTCAAACTCTATCACCATCAGAATCCAAAAAGTTTGAGATTTTGGGGTATAGAGAGGGTCACTAGGCACTGGAGGGGTGGTAACTTTATAAGACAACTGAGTAAAAGAGAATCATATTGGATCTTTGAAACCAGGGTTCTCTGCCCTGAAGGGTTAAACGTGGATTTCGACACAAATTGCTTTATATCTGATCGGTAATTGTTTTATTTGGTTGTCATGATACTGTATTTATAGGGTGACAGTGGCCGCGGATGACTCACATATATCTTAATAGGTTACATTTTAAATAGTAATATTTTAAAAGAAATATTTTAAATCATTTTGAAATGATTGCAAAACATCTCTAATGGTTTTCGTTTTAGATTACATTTCCTTTTTAGGACTTATGCACATGTTTTTTTTTTTTTCAGGATTGATGCATTTTTATTGTAGTTCCCCCTCAGTGGTTTTATGTGCATTGGATTAGATGCTTCCGTTTATTACACATTTTACTCCAAGGGGTCATATCCGGATTGACTTCCGGGTTCGCGTGAGGTTGATCATGCTGCGTTCTGCGTTGTCATGGTTACTCACCTGGTATATAGCGCGGGTGCCCACGTCGTATCCTCATCTGCTGATGAAGTCCCCGCCCACTGGGACGCAACACGTCCAGAACGAGGATACGCCGTGACGTCACCCGCGGCCACTGCGCATCCGCATCGCTGTTTGGAAGATCTTCACCGCTTCTGTTTGTTTTCGTGCACTTATCAAGTGCTTCACATGTGAGTGTCACTACTTTTAATATTTAATAAAGAGTTATATTACGGAGAGCACTATTTTTCTGCAATTCTTATTTTATATATTGCCAAACCGGAGTGTCCTATACCGAGTCCCTGACGGTAGCCGCTGTATGCTGTACACCATTTGGTTATATGAAAAGGCTCTCTCTGACCCTCTGTAATTAAAGGGTCCACGCCATCAGGTGAGAGGCCATCTTTTACCTTGGTGGTGGGATTTTTGAATCACCTCTCTGCAAAGCATGTGTTCTGCTCAGAATTGAAGATCATATCAGGATTACTCCTATGGACTCATTGATTTTACACTGTGGTGGATTTTATTGTGTTTTCTCCTGTCGGTATTTGGTTTTAGCGCTGCACTGTCTGTTGTTCAGGTGATGAGCAGTGCCTGGTTTTCTCCACACATACCGCTTAGAATTAAGGCCAAAAAGTTGGTCTCATCAGACCAAAGAATCTTATTTCTCACCATCTTGGAGTCCTTCAGGTGTTTTTTAGCAAACTCCATGCGGGCTTTTATGTGTCTTGCACTAAGGAGAGGCTTCCGTCGGGCCACTCTGCCATAAAACCCCGACTGGTGGAGGACTGCAGTGATGATTGACTTTCTACAACTTTCTCCCATCTTCCGACTGCATCTCTGGAGCTCAGCCACAGTGATCTTTGGGTTCTTCTTTAACTCTCTCACCAAGGCTCTTCTCCCCCGATAGCTCAGTTTGGCCGGACGGCCAGCTCTAGGAAGGGTTCTGATCGTCCCAAATGTCTTCTATTTAAGGATTATGGAGGCCACTGTGCTCTTAGGAACCTTAAGTGCAGAAGAATTTTTTTGTAACCTTGGCCAGATCTGTGCCTTGCCACAATTCTGTCTCTGAGCTCTTCAGGCAGTTCCTTTGACCTCATGATTCTCATTTTCTCTGACATGCACTGTGAGCTGTGAGGTCTTATATAGACAGGTGTGTGGCTTTCCTAATCAAGTCCAATCAGTATAATCAAACACAGCTGAACTCAAATGAAGGTGTAGAACCATCTCAAGGATGATCAGAAGAAATGGACAGCACCTGAGTTAAATATATGAGTGTCACAGCAAAGGGTCTGAATACTTAGGAGCATGTGATATTTCAGTTTTTCTTTTTTAATAAATCTGCAAAAATGTCAAGAATTCTGTGTTTTTCTGTCAATATGGGGTGCTGTGTGTAAATTAATGAGGAAAAAAAATGAACTGAAATGATTTTACCAAATGGCTGCAATATAACAGAGTGAAAAGTTTAAGGGGGTCTGAATACTTTCCGCCCCCCCCTGTATGTATGTATATATATATATATATATATATATATATATATATATATATCACACACACACACACGCGTATGTTTAATCTTTGGTGTGCACACCCTAATGTAATAGGCTACACACACCTATGCTGGTGATTCACTGGTACTTAGGTGGCAGCAATCTTATTTAATCCCTCAATCTTCCACTAATATCTTTGGCACTAGTTTTTCTTGTTGTTTGTTTTTATCGGGTTAGTCACTAATAAGTGAAGAGAAGTGAATTGTCAGAAAAATCAAAGCCAAAGTAGCTAAAGTAAAAAAAAAAAAAAAAAAAAAAAAGCTTTCATTGAAATATTTTTAGTTCAGCTTTTTTGGCCTATATTTTACCATTTCCCTAAAAAAATGTACCTCAGTTCACTGAATAGTGCATTAATACAAAACTGATCTTTATAAAAACATTTATTAAAATATTTGAAAAAATCAATACAACACTGGATTATATCTTAGTTTTTTTTTTTAGGGTGAACATTTAACAAAACATAAAAAAGAACATTCTCAAAAACAATAAAAATGATACAATAAAAAAACAAAAAAAAAAAAACAAAACAAAAATTGCAGTAATATGCGATACTATGGGGGTGATTTATTAAATCTGTGCGCCATCAGTAGAGGCGGACGGCGATGCACATTTCCTTATTTACGACATGGTGCTTGAATCCTCCATTTACTATAGCTATAAAGAAATAGTGTCGCCCCTGTATGAAATTAAATTGTTAGTTTTTTTTGAAGGTTAGATTGTCAGTACAATTCCTTAGATACTGGCTAAAGGGAATAGATGCTACCAATGCCTTGGGATGAAAGCTACTGGCATGCAGTATGGTGTTGCCGGAGCTTGGTTTTCTATAGAGACTGCTACTAATGCAACACGTTTCATCTTTATGGATCGTGACATCCAAAAAGGTTATAGAAGATCTGTTCAATGTCATTGTGAATGTTAGGTTAAAATTATTCCTATTGAGTTGTTTCAGAAACAATTCCAACTGGTCATGCGGGCCTTCCCATATGAGAAAAACGGCGTTGATAAATCTGTACCAAAGACCGATATTCCTCACAAAAGGGGCCATTGCCTCGGATTGGCCAATCATCAGCTCCCACTCCCCCAGGTACAGATTGGCGTACGACGGGGCACACGAAATCCCCATCGCAACGCCCTGTACCTGGAGGAAGTGGGAACCGTTGAAAGTGAAGTGATTGTGTTGAAGAATGAAATCAAGGGAACCCAACAAAAACTCACTAGTTTTCTGATCGAACTTACTATCCTGAGAGATAATGTGTCTAATACAAGTTAGGCCCTTATCGTGAGGTATGGAACTATATAATGCCTCCACATCGATGGCCACCAAGATCGACATGGAGGAAACACATAAACCATCCAAAATCTGCAATAGATGAAGAGTGTCCCGAAGATAACTTGGGAGATTGATCACATATGGGCGCAAATACCCATCAATGAAAGTGCTAAGATTCTCGGTTAGCGACCCATTTCCAGATACAATGGCTCTGCCCGAGGGAAATTTCATGCATTTATGCAGTTTTGGCAGTGCGTAGAACGTTGGAATTTTGGGTTGTTTCGTTCTAATAAACTCCGATTCGGGCTTTGTAATGATATTTTGTTCAAGTGCAGAGTCAACCAAGGAATAAAACTCCTGGTTGAATTTGGAGATTTTGTTTGCATTGATTTTGCAATACCATTTATGTGCTCTAACCTTAGACTTAAACTTCATCGTGACCAAACCTACTACCCCTGAAGAAGAGGTTTACCTTCAAATACCTCAAAACGTTGGGTTATTTCTATTGTGTATCACATTTTCCTTAATAGAATTGGTTAATGTCTCATGTTTAAATCCAACATCCTTCAATGTACATCCATTTTTAGATGTGTTAATCTGGTATATGTCATAGCTATCAATCTCTGCGATCTCAGCGCATGGGAGAATGCAATCTGTGCGCCACTATGGACATGGCGCACGGCATCTCCAATTCAATATTAACAGAAGTTGGAGGTGCCAATATTATGGGGTGATGTAAGGAAGTTTAGTAACAACTGCCCAAGTAATAAATATGCCCAAAATAGAATGAGAAAGTAACTTTTTTCAGAGAAAGCCTGCTGTGCCCGCAAATACGTTTAGAACTGCGTGAGATCAATGTAAGCAGTGCGCATGCGCAAGTGGCTCTTGCGCTAGTTCACATGAGCTGGTTCATTGCGCGACCAAAATCTTAGTAAGTGTTAAGCAACGTACATGCAATTGCGTGGGTTGAACAGGCGCACCTCTAATCTTGACAATTTTTTTTTAAGCTGGTTCACCTTTTTGTTTTGTTTTTTGAGATTTGCACACAGGTCACACGAGCATGTTACGTTGCCAACATGTGACATGTACCTTGTTACAATTATGTAAAAAGACTCTTGCTCCTCTAGCTCCTTTTTTAACCCCCCTGGCGGTATTCCCGAGTCTGGCTCGGGGTGGATTTTTAATACCAAAAGCGGTATCCCCGAGCCAGACACGGGATCGCATCGCAGGATCCAGGAAGAGTTTACTTACCTTGTCCCCTGGTTCCTGCGATGCCTCTCCGCTATGATCAGCGAGCCGCTGTGTCTCGCTCGATTCACAGTGCCGAGCTCCGTTCCCTGCGAGCGTTGCGACGCACGGGGATGGAGTTCGGCGGCAAATTCAAAAAGTGAAACACACAGTACAGATACAGTATACTGTAATCTTACAGATTACAGTACTGTATCAAATAATTACACACCCCCTTTGTCCCTAGTGGTCTGTCCAGTGTCCTGCATGCAGTTTTATATTGTAAATACTGTTCTTTCTGCCTGGAAACTGGAGATTGTCCATAGCAACCAAAACTGTCCTTTTACATCAAGAGTGGCTTTAGACCAGCTAGAAAACAGCGATAATAAATTAGAATCACTCGCAGAATTGAGCGATAGTGATTTGTGGGGAAATCCGTCATCAAACACTAAAAGTAACGAAAGCGACAATTCTGCAACTGAGCAAATTTCAGTGTTTTTGATTTGATTACATTATTGAATAATTTTTATTATTATTATATTATTATTTGTTATTATTATTTATAGTTACTTATTATATTATAATTTTTTATTTAGTTTTTCAAACTTTATCATACCCGGGATGTCAACTAGACTCTTGTTTGGACATATTTAAGTGAATTATTCCTAAGAATTACAGGCCTACAATATAAAACGTCAAATTTATGTGCAAAATAATGGTACCGCTTTCAGCACCTAAAATCTGAAATAATCATACCGCCAGGGAGGTTAAAGCATAAAAGGGCATTTAACCTTCCCCCTCTAATGCATATGATTTTCCTTGGGCATGCTCAGGGACTTTGGTTTATTTTTTGTGCTTTTTGTGTGTGAAAAGCACTTGGATTTTTCTGGGCATGCTCAGGCAGAGTGCATTTGGTTTCACTCCACCTGTGACAGGAGCCGGCGTTATACAGTAAGCAACAACTTATGGAGCTCTGCTCCTCAGCCACTTGCTTCCTCTACCGCCAGCTTCATTCACAACGCTGATTCTGTGTGATAGAGGGGTGGCAACCCAAGATCTGGCCTTGCCGATCCGCCATCCCAGAGCAGGAAGTTGGGGCACACATTATAAGGCTCCGTGGGCCACTGGTTTGCCACCCCTGGTTTAGACCTTGTCCAAAGTGAGCAACATTTTGCAAAATCCAGCCTGCTTTAAAAAAAGGCTAAGTTGCTCAGCATCGGTCCAGGAAGAATTAGAGGAACCCATCACCTTAGAAGAATTGGGTGTAGCATTGGCGAACTCAAAACCTAAGAAAGCCCCAGGCCCAGACGGGTTTACTCCGACGTACTATAAGACATTCTTTGAGACACTTTCTAAACCCCTGATATCTGCACTCAATTCGATCACTAAGGGCAACTCTTTTCCCATTGACACCCTAAGAGCCTATATTTCCCTTATCCCCAAAGAGGGGAAGGACCCCTTGTGGTGTGGAAGCTACCGGCCGATAGCTCTCCTGAACACTGACCTGAAATTGTTTGCCAAGATACTGGCCAATAGGCTAATTTTGCATATGCCAAGCCTGATTCATAAGGACCAGACAGGTTTTGTGCCACTGCGAGAACCCCGCGATAACACCATCAGGGTAATCAATCTGATTCACGCAGCCAGGACATCACGGCGACCCCTTCTCCTGCTGTCTACGGACGCGGAGAAGGCTTTCGACCGTGTAGATTGGTCCTTCATACAGGCCACCTTGGAGCATATCGGTCTCCGCTCATCAATGCTCAGCTGGATACTGTCCCTCTACTCTCATCCCACAGCAGCAGTTAAGGTAAACGAAACAAGGTCGAGCTACTTTACCATACGCAATGGCACCCGACAGGGTTGTCCTCTGTCTCCACTAATCTTTATACTCACGTTGGAGCCCTTCCTATGCAGGATAAGGGCGAACTCGGGCATCATCGGTTACCACAAATCCTCTGGGTCACATAAGGTGGCCGCTTTCGCCGACGACCTCATCTTTTTCCTGTCGGACCCAATGGCCTCACTCCCCACTTTACTCCACTCCCTCCGAATCTATGGAGATCTCTCCCAGTTCAGAATTAACTTAACAAAATCCTCCTTACTTAATATCACGGTGGACACAGACATAGTACGCCGTTTGCGCGCAGAGTACCAGCTACATTGGGCAACTGATGCTATCCCATATTTGGGAGTGGACATTACCCCCGACCCTGCCAACCTATATCAGGCGAATTTTGCTCCTCTACTCCTCCGTCTTAAGACGGACTTGCTCCACTGGCATTCCCTGACCTTGACATGGTTTGGTCGATGTAATGCCATCAAGATGACAGCCATGCCAAGGGTGCTTTATCTACTACAGGCCCTCCCCATTCGTCTCCCTCCCCCCTTCTTCAAACGGATCCACGCAATGTTTCGCGACTTTCTCTGGTCGCACCGAAAGCCACGCATTAAACTGCAACTTCTCCACATGGCAAAACACAGAGGTGGGATCGCTCTCCCTGATGTGAAAGCGTACTATAGGGCAACTCACCTCACCAGGGTAGTAGATTGGCACTGTCATGCGGAGGCAAAGCAGTGGGTGACGATGGAGTTCGAGGATTCCGAGGGCACGGCCAAGTGCTGGCCTTGGACTACCACTCCCTTACCGAGGGCCATCGCCGCCCACCCCACTCTAGGAAGCACGATTCAGGTGGCGAGAGATGCTTTCAAACATTCCTCGATATCCCCTATACCCTCACCTATGGTGCCGATCCCGAGCAACCCTGATTTTCCACCTGGTTGCGGGGGCCCTGTATTCCGTCACTTGACGAGGGAGGGTAGTTGGCCGCACCTCCACGATTTTCTAGGCCCGACTGGCCAGCTTACGGCGGACGCCGGGTTGGCAGGTTCTGACCCTCCATTGGACTTTTTGAGCGGCCTCCAACTTCGCAATTTCCTACGCCGTTGTGCACGGACTCCGGGCATATCGCGCCAGCTCATAGAGCTGGAACAAATCTGCCATCGTAAAGAACCGACCCGCCACTGTCTGTCACTGATTTATTCCTCACTGATATCACCAGCAGAAGGATTCGTACCCCCCTTTCTCTCTAAGTGGGAAGAAGAACTAGGCGTACAATTCACCGACTCGCAAAGAGAAAAATTCCTACATTTTGCTCAGAAATCATCCCTGGCCACCAGGATTCAAGAGACGTGCTATAAGTTTGTGACTAGATGGTACAGAGTACCTTCTACTCTACACCGGTTTTTCCCACAGGTCTCTAGCTCATGTTGGCGTTGCGGGGAGGGAGAGGGAACGATGCTCCACGTTTTCTGGGACTGTCCCAAAATCAAACCTTACTGGTTGGAGGTGGCACGCACAGTTGAACACTTGACTGGAGTTGCTTTGGTGGGGGACCCTGGGGCCTGTTTGCTGCATCTATCTAAACGTCCGATCAAGAAATACAAAGCCTCTCTAACCATCCAATTATTGAATGCAGCCAAGGCATGCATACCCTTATGTTGGAGATCGGAGTTCCCACCTACTAAAACGCAGTGGTATGCTAAAGTGAACGAACTTCGAGACATGGAGGATCTAACTGCCACGCTGTACGGCAGGGAGGAGGCCTTTCGGGAGACCTGGAGACCTTGGCAACACTTCATTTACTCTGACTCATACCTCCAGGAGATGGCCCAGGCTGAATGATTCCGGGGACCTGGGCGGCCTGCCTGGCTGGGGGGCGCCACCGCCGCTGTAATCTCTTCCTTTTCTTTCTTACCTCCTCTGTTCCCTCTCTACCCCTTCCCTCTGTCACCCCTTCAATCCCCTCCAGTTGTGGGGAAAGTTTGGTCAGATAGTGAGAATATCTTGATACACATTGCCTATCTGTGCTCCCACGACTGGACCCAGCTGGTCGCCTGGGAGGTTTCCCTTCCGGCCAGCTGGGAAATTTATAATCTTATTATCACTAGTCAGTCTTGGTTGCTATGTAGATTTGAACGGGTTATCAGGTTGATACTTGAGAAACTCCTGTTTCTTTTTGTTTATCACAGGCTGGGCTTTCAGACTACCCCACCATAAGGTTATAACTCTCTATACACTACACTGAACGTGTAATTAAGGGGTCTGTTTGATTGCCATCTCTGATTCGGACTATAACCCTTTGCGTGACATGCCTATGACTTAATCATCTCTGTATATGCTGTCATTTGCTACATCTGTATCTGTCAATTAACATGTGATTTCTTTGAAAGAAATAAAAGAATTACAAAAAAAAGTTGCTCAGCATGGTTCAAGAAGAGATGTATGGCTGTTTTGAGTGCTTTTGCTTACTGTCTTTTTGGCACAGAGAGCAGTCATTTTAATTGGGGCCAGTCTGCAAAGCAGGTCCGCTAAGTAACCCCCCCCCCCCCCCCCAAACAAAAATAAAAAAAAAAAAACTAAAAAAAAACTAAAACACATCTTACACTTGATGTGTAGATTATTTTCACTTCTTGGGAACATGGAGGAAAGCACATTCCCTGCCAGTGTTATTGGTCTAGGTAAAGTGTATGGTATAGAGGGTTATTTACTAAAACTGGCAAGTGCAAAATCTGGTGCCAATCAGCTTCTAACTTCAGCTTTTTCATTTAAGCTCAGACAATAAAATCTGGAAGCTGATTTCTATGTACAGCTGCACATATGAGAGATGTCTCATTTAGTATTTGGTAAAACAGGGCCAGATCGTGGACGTTTGTTAAATACACTACACCAGCTACAATAAAAATTGGTCATCACCAACTTATTTACTAAAGGCAAATCCACTTTGCACTACAAGTGCACTGCAAGTGCACTTGAAAGTGCACTTGGAAGTGCAGTCACTGTAAATCCGAGGGGGACAAGCAAGGTAAATAAAAAGCAGCATTTTAGTTTGCACATGATTGGATGATAAAATCAGCAGAGCTTCCCCTCATTTCAGATCTACCCCTCAGATTTACAGCGACTGCACTTCCAAGTGCACTTTCAGGTGCACTTGCAGTGCACTTGTAGTGCAAAGTGGATTTGCCTTTCATAAATAACCTCCATTGTGTTTTTCCGCAAAGTTGAACATATTTTGAGTTGAGCAAGGAGTCCTTTTCTCCTTTTCTTTTTTACCTAATTTACAAGGTATATGCAAGGAGGACCAATCTTTGCCAATGTGATTCTGAAGAAGCATTCACTTATTCACACACTTACTACTTTGATGTACAGCTTTCACAGAGACTGTTTTTTATGGCAGTCCCTCGATTCTATTTCTCCTTTACTAGATTTAAAATGCCTTTTTGGGGAACATGTATTTGGAGGCCAGGAAATGTCCAAACACTTCTATTGTGAACAGTGGCGGAACTACTGCCATAGCGACACATGCGGGCGCTATGGGGCCCGCAGCCAAGTGGGGCCCGGTGGGGACAGGTGGCTCCGCGGGTGAGAGCGGGCAGGCCCGCGGGTGAGAGCGGGCGGCTCCGTGTATGAGAGTGGGCGGCTCCGTGTCGGAGCTCCGAGGGCTCACTTGTTGAGACAGCTGGGCGGCTCATGTGTGAGTGGGCTGGCCAATCAGGGAGCTGGCAGGCGGGGGCGCATAGAGATGACATCATCTCTCACCGCCCGGCGCCCTCCCTGCATCCCTGCAGTGCAGTTCCCCCTTCACTGTGCAGGCAGCTTCGGGAAGCAGAGAGATGACATTATCTCTCTGCTGCCTGATTGATAATCTGCTGCCTGACACAGCAGGAAAGTGACACAGCAAGTGACAATCCGTAATGTGTGGCAAGTGACAATCCGTGATGTGGCAAGTGACAATCCGTAATGTGTGGCAAGTGACAATCCGTGACGTGGAAAGTGACAATCCGTAATGTGTGGCAAGTGACAATCTGTGACGTGGAAAGTGACAATCCGTAATGTCTGGCAGGTGACGTGGCAAGTGACAATCTGGGACGTGGCAAGTGACAATCCGTAATGTGTGGCAAGTGACAATCCGTAATTGCGGCAGGTGACGTGGCAAGTGACAGTCTGGGACGTGGCAAGTGACAATCCGTAATGTGTGGCAGGTGACGTGGCAAGTGACAATCTGGGACGTGGCAAGTGACAATCTGTAATGTGTGGCAAGTGACAATCCGTAATTGCGGCAGGTGACGTGGCAAGTGACAATCTGTGACGTGGAAAGTGACAATCCGTAATGTGTGGCAGGTGACGTGGCAAGTGACAATCTGGGACATGGCAAGTGACAATCCGTAATGTGTGGCAGGTGACGTGGCAAGTGACAATCCGGGACGTGGCAAGTGGACAATCGGCAACATGTGGCAGGTGGCATTCTACAACGTGTGACAAGTGACAATCTGCATCTGGTGGCAGGCGACATGGCAAGTGGACAATACGCAACGTGTGGCAGGTGATGTGGCAAGTGACATTCCGTGACAAGTTGCATCTGGTGGCAGGCGACGGTGGCAAGTGACACGCTCAGGGCTCCCACTGATTCTGCATTATGGTGAGTTGAACTATTTAATTTTATAGAACAGAAATTGGTTAGAAGGCTGGAGGTCAGCAATGTGTGTCCTTCAGGGGCTGCATACTTTGTTGTTCAAATTTAATATAAGCTGTTGCCTGGGTACTGTGCCACATGGGTGTGGTAATCTGTTTTTCAATGGCATTGGTTAATTTTATTTGTGGGGGGGGGCTGTTTGCAGGGGGGGGCCCATACAACATTTTGCTATGGGGCCCTGTGATTTCTAGTTACGCCCCTGATTGTGAACACAAAAGAGGTATCCTTGTAACCCACCTTGACATGTGAATGTCAGCAATTTAGTCATCCAACTTCCAGGCAGACTACTTTGGCCATTAAATTAACATGTTAAGTGAATAATTTGTGTAATCCAGGTGTCAAGTTATTAGCTCACAACAACACTGGATCCTTAAATTGTTCAAAAATACCCACAGAGACACAATTCATGTTTTCGATTATTTGCCACAAATGAGATTCAGGATTGAAGACTTTTTTTTTTTTCACAGACCCCACTCAACATGACATGAAGGTGGTGGTGGTGAGCTGGCTGCACCATCGATTTCAATATGTGGAGGAGCTGATGGGCTTGCCACCATCTGATGATCAGCCACCGGAGTTATTATTCTCTAATTTTTATTTTGCATATCTTTATTTCTTCTGTTTTGTTTTTCATAGTTTTATTTTCCTAAAGTTTTTAAAAAATGTTTGAGAAAAAATAAATAAAACAAAAAGGTATACAACCCCGCACTACCTGGTCAAATGTCCTTTCCTATTTTTCATTTGAACACAAAACCCTGCAGTTACAGAACACATACATATCTGCCAAAGTCTGATCAAGACTCTTCTACCTTGAGGCACAATGGGCAGATTTGCCCAATCCAGCTGCAGTGCTAAAGATTCTCTCAGGTGATTAGGTAAAAACTGAAGGATGTGTGGCAGTTGTCAATAGAAAATAACCACTTTCAACTTCAACTATTACCTTTAAAGTTGTGGATTTTCGAGGTTTGAAGATTATTGTTTGCCATGGATTGCAGCTCATACAATATTTAGTTTGGGGATTCTTCTTTTTCAAAATGTAAAACATGGAAACCACTTCTGTCTTCTTGTAAATTTGCCATGGAACAAGTTAGCTAAAAATCACGAACAAACTCTATTTTTTGTGGTGGCAAATTTGAGAAGACTCCTCAGTGGTCAAAGTCTCAAGTTTGGATGTGACGTTTGGTCCACCTGGAAGTAGTTTCCCTTTGTAACAGCCTGGTTGGCGAAAGAGAAGGCAGCAGCCAATGGAGTTAAAATATGCCTTGTTTACGACTTGGAGCTAGGCAAAAAAACACTTGTGTGCACTGTTGCAAACCAGTCAAGGTGACAACTGTGGATGTAGCTAATCATTATTGTCCATAGTCTCCAGCCATCACCAGTATGTTCTTTCATGTTTCAGTGGAATGGTAATGGTAGGTGGGGCAAGCTGGCGAGATGAAGTGCAGAGAGACACAAATGGCCACTAATTCTTCATATATGGACTAACTAATGTTGGCCCTTAGATTTGTCTTGACCACAAATCTGTTAGACTAAAGTCCACGATGTCGAAAACAAACGTACACAGACATATGTATTGATTATAGGATATGGCAAGTCAGCTACTATATACCAGTTTCTGGGAGATGTTCCTGAATGTCAAGCAAACCTTTTCCAGTAACAATATGTGTCTGCTGTAATAGTTACTTGCATGAAACCAAACGCATTTCATTTTGTAGTGCTTCCTTAGCGTAAAATTACAAAGTTTCATGTCAGTTGTTTGCCTATTTCCAACATAATGCATTTATTAAGATGAGTGCCAAAGGGTCAGTTAGCCTACTGTAGTGTTCTGCTCAATGTGTGCATAGCTGTCACAATCTCCTCCCCCCCTCCTGAACACTCCAGCGATGGCAAACTTAGGCCCCATACACACTATTAGATTTTCTGCAGATTTTTGTCTTCAGGTTTACCAAAACCATGTAGTACAAGGGCCTGCCTGATTGCATACAAATTGAAGCTCTTAAAGTTTGAGCTCATATTTATATGGTTTTGGTAAATCTGAAGACAAAAAGCTGCCAAAAATATAATAGTATGTATGGGGCCTTAATTTACAGAGTAAAATATCTCTTTTTAAGACACAATAAAGGGAAGCCTCTTAGACAAACGTAAAATGTATTGTACAATACCTTAAAACATAATCAAGTTTTTTTTTGGCTTGAAATTGGCCCAAAAAAATTAAGGATAACAAAAAAAATATATTACACTATCAAAAAGGAGCCCTACTGCTGAGGTAGCAGGGGTTGCGTTTGCTGGTCAAGCTGCTGTGGTTGTTGTGTGCCCATCTGCTGCTGTGGTTGTTGTGTGCCCATCTGCTGCTGTGGTTGTTGTGTGCTCATCTGCTGATGCAGCTGGCCCATGTGCTGCAACTCCTGGCCCATGTGCTGCTGTGGTTGTTGTGCACCCATCTGCTGCTGCAGCTGGCTCATGTGCTGCAACTGCTGGCCCATGTGCTGCTGTGTGCCCATCTGCTGCTGCAGCTGGCCCATGTGCTGCTGTGGTTGTTGGCCCATGTTCTACTGTGGTTTTTGGCCCATGTGCTGCTGCAGCTGGCCCATCTGATGCTGCTGCTGCTGGCCCATCATCAGCTGCTAGTAGAGTGGGATACTGGACAGGGGTTGTGCTTGAGGGATGGGGAAGGTATAAGAGGATGTTTGGGGCAAGTATGTATTTAAATTTGTGAAAGTGGGCAGACTAGATGTGTTAGTGAAACTTTGGGGGGCAGGGTTGATAGGGAAGTTTGAAAGGGGTAAACTAGAGGAGCACATTACAAATCATGGAGGGATTGTAATTAGGGGCTTGAAATGAAGATTTGGAAATTGGGACTTTGATGAAGAGGGGTAGTGAGAGTTGAATAGACAGGGGCGATGTCAGGTTGATAGTGTCCAGAGGAGGTATATGTGGCAGAGGGCAAGGAGGTATATGGAGTTGAAGTAGGGGCAATGTGAGATGACATGGGCTGGTCAGGTGGGGGCATATTTGCAATTTGGGAATGGAGAGATGCTGTGTGTTGACGTGAAGTTTGTGACTGCTGGTTTGAATCACTAGGGACAGATTGTGTTTTGGTGTTTGGGTCTGTGGAGGCATGTGAGGAAGTGGGGATAATAACCAATTGTGAGGGAGGGTCCACCAGGGGTAAATCAGGATCAGCCACACCCTGGCCTTCAGTCCCTGGCCTTTCAACATGCACATCTTGTTGTTGCAACACAACAATTTGCTCTTCACTGCTACTGCCCCTGCGGTGAGATCGTCTGGCGATTGTTGCATTCAGTTGCTGTACCGCTAAACACAGGGCTCAAATGTATTCACCACTTTGCAGCAGGACTACAGTCTGATTGTTGATGGCTGTAGTCAGTATTTGAAGTAGTGAAGCCTGATTCTGGCCCATACGCTGCAATTCTTCTTTTAACTGCTGGCAGTCATGAGCTTGTTGGCCCGAGTCTTGCTGTAAGAGCTGCAGTGTACTTCCTATATAATTCATTTGTGTAGAAGGCCTCCCTTGCTCCCAAAATCTAAACCTGGGCAGCCAACCTTTCACCAACTTCAATAAGTTGGCTTTGTCCAGGTGGCAGGGGTGCTGATCCTGCTGCATCCAATGTGGGCTGGAAAGCAAAAAAAAAAATAGTATACAATTTGAAAAACAGTGTTTGCATGGCTGAACGCACAAACAGTAGTAGAAGTGGGTGCCATTTGCGAAAGTACTAGAACATGTTCATGTTGTCAAGGCTGGGTTACTTAGCACAGGAGACTTCAACATAACATTTTAAGTCAACTTGGAAAGATAGCTGAAATATGGACACACCATCCAATTTTGGTACACAATCACACACACAAACAATATGCAGCTTACGCAGTTTGAAGGCTGAGTTCACACCTATGCAAATTGGATGCAGGTTTCCCCGCATACAATTTGCATGACATGAGAGTGTGACCGCCTCTCTATGGAGCCATTTCACATAGCTCTGAGGCAGCTGCATAGTGTCTTGCAGTGGTCCTGTGCATCTTGTAGCATTGCGGTAACCAGTGCAATTGCAGCACCGGCTCCCATATCGCATCTCTCTCACAGGCCGTTCACGCTGCCTTCTGTGAACCACTGCAGGTGTCAATACAAAGTTAATGACACCTCCAGATAAGTTCACAGTGCAAACTGTATTTGGCCAGAAATATAATTGCATGGGTGAGAACACCCATGCGATCTAATTCCAGTGCAGGAAAACTAAAGTTCCTGCACCTTTTTTATACAAATCCAATGCAAGTTCAGCCATACAGTTTGTATGCCTGAACTTGCATTGCACAGACATCGCATGTGCTTGGCACAGCAGTGTGCGCAAATCACATGCAATGTGTGTGTTTGCTATCGTGTGAACCCGGGCTGGGCAGAATTCATGCAAAAATTCTGCCGATTTGTCCATGGGAATGGAAAATTGAATTCAAATACTTACCATAATTTTCCTTTCCTGATGAGCTCCAAGGCAGCACAGCTGGGTATAGGCTCCACCCCCCCATGCCTCCAGGACTTAACTCATATAATTTGAGCCCACCTACAGCCTCGCCGTTCTGTAACTAGTCCTACCAAGCTGGGTGGGATCTGTGCTGCCATGGAGCTCGTCAGGAAAGGAAAATTACGGTAAGTATTTGAATTCAATTTTCCATTTTCCTGATGGCTCCATGTCAGCACAGCTGGGAACTAAGTAGCCAAAGCAGGGGAGGAATAATGCTACACACTCCTCAATTCTGACTTAAAAAACAGAAGCCAGGATGCCTCTACCAAACTCAACTGTCATTAAGCCATGAATATGAATATTTTGGTGCCTACGTAGCTGCCTTGCAGATAGTTTCAGACACTTGGCCTGCTGCCACTCTCAAGGTCGAGACCCTTCTAGTGAGGGGTGCCGTGATTCTCCTGGCACAGCCAACCCTTTCAACTTGTAGGCCAAGGAGATGAGCTTTACCAACCAAGAGGCAATAATCTTACCGGAAGCCATAAAATCATTATGTGTTCCACCTGGAATGACAAACAGATGCTCAGACTTCCTGATGGCAGAAGTCGCTTTGATTAAACATTTTAAAGCTTGGCCCACCCTGTCTGGAAGTACGCGAGTATGGGTTCTTTAAACCCCAAGGCCACCAATGCTGACTCTTCTGGCTGATGTTATTGCCACCAGTAAAGCAGTTTTCAGTGAGAGGTATCACAGGGTGATTGAAGGCATCTGATTCAATAACGCCCAACAGCAATGGGCGATCCCATTTCGGAAACAACAATTCAAGGTTTCAACCAAATTGCATCTTGATAAACAGTATACCGGTAATTAAGTGTTGGATGCCCACTGTATGACGGTGAAGGCAAAGATAGCCAAAATGTGTGCCTATAGCATACTTACGCATAGACCTAAATCAAGCCACGCCTGCAGGCATTTCAGAACAAACTTCTGAAGAGTGCAGCATAAAATATTGATCAGCAATAATACTGGGAATTTATGCCATATTCTACTATAGGCACAGTTAGCGCTGTCCTTTCTTGTTTTCGTAATAGTATTTACAATCTTCACAGAGCATTCAAAATCCATTAGCCTCTGCCTCTCTAGACCCAGGCCATCAGCCTGAGTCCTGTCAGATGCTGGATGAATGGGACTTTGGAGAAGATTTGATCTTACAGAGGGAGTCAATGCTTGACACTTATAAGGATGAGCAAAGGGTACCAAGGCCCCTTTGGCCAATCTGGCACTATCACCAGAACTGTCACCTTCCCCCGCCACAGCCTCAGCTGGAAGCTGAGAATCAGAGGGAGCAGCAGAAAGGCATAAGCTGTCTTGGAGATCCACTCTGCAGTCAGCACCTCCACCCCGATTGTTTGCGGATTCTGGGCCCTGGAATGGAACTTCAGCAACTTGGTGTTGACTGGGGATGTGAGCGGTCTACCTCTGCAAGAAAAATACCAAGCTCTGTTAGTTCTCGAAAGATTCGCAGTAGTCTGGACCATTCATTGTCATCCAGACTTGTCCTGGACAAATAGTTTGCCTGAAGAGTCTTCTGACCAGGCATATAGGCCACAGATAGCTGCAGAAGACTGACTTGGGCAGATTCTAGAATTAGAGAAACCTCCTTCAGAAGGGAGATACTGAGCCTTGTTTCTAGATGTAGGCCACAGTCTTGCACTGTCCAACTTTACCAGGACAGGCTTACCCCGGAACATTGCAGACGATTTAGTTTCTTCAACCACAAGTTTAGGCCACTGGTCCCGAAACCCAACTTGAATGGGAGCGAGAGTTAAACCAAGCCTACCTGAGCTGCTGGAGTGAGGCGATTTTTATGGCTCAATCTGAGAAGGATGAAAGATCTCCAAATATGGCCTAAAATGCTTGCCTTAATGGACCATGTGCCAATCACCGAAGCCATACCGATGTCCACAGAGGAGCCACATAGTGCCCCTAAGGCATGTATTTGGGAGGCACAATCCCAAAATAACAGAAAGCATCCTGACATGGAACTCTTTACTGACTTACTGCGTTAGCTTCCCAGTTTTTCCTGGACTCCCAGCCAGAAATGCAGAAGCTAACCTCTCTGGAGTGAGAGTGAGCATGGAAACTGACTCTTGAGTTTTTCGGTCTCCTTTAACTGAACAGACATTCACCTTGAGGCAGGAGGCCAAACTGACCATTATTAAATTTAGGCTTGACCTTCTACGATCAAGAAAAATGCAGTGATAATGTTTGTCCTTGAAGGCCACAACATCTTCTCATGGTAAGGACATATATATGACCAATCCCACAAGGGACACACACTGACCAGAGGAGTGATCCCAACCCCTGGACATCTTTCATTTCAAAAGGGCATAACTTTCACATCCTGCTGTGAAAACATACTCCAATCTTGTAGAACGAGCACTTGATCCATCCAACATAAGAGAATTGTCAAGCTGTCCTCTGGAAGTACTTCAAATACTTTCAAAGCTTCACTTCTATTTAAAAGCATTTCACCAACCTTACCAATCTGGACAAAGGTCATCCTCCTCTTCCTGTTCAGAAGAGACTGAAGAAGATTGATTGGCTTGAGAAGGCCCTGAATAGAAGACTGGACATTGCCAGAATAGATGGACCATGCAGAAGATTAATTCAGCAATTCCTTTAGAGTGTCTTGACCATATGCTTAATTTTGACAACTTGGTCACCATCATTTTAATCACAGCCTGCCTGAACAAAGTAGGAATCACATATTCATTCCCCTCTACTTGGGAAGAAGCTGACAAGGGTTAATTTGCCTGAGGAGGTTCTGAGACTACTCATTGGCACCATATATTACCCAGTCACAGAGTAAGTGGAAATGACTCCTTTAGAATATATTGACCACATACTTAATGAATGTGACAACCGGATAGGTGTTGTCGTCATCTTTATCCTTGGTTGCTTGAACAAGGCAACATTCTTGCAGTCATGCTTGTCTGTCTTCTCTTTGGAAGAATCTGAAGCAGATTGCTTGCCCGGGAAGACTTGAGACTGCTCGGTGACCCTTTCACAGGGTGAGTGGAAACACTCCTTTAGAGTATATTGACCACAGGCTTAATAAATATGACAACCTAGGTGTTGTCATCCTTATTCTTGGTTGCTTGAGCAAAGCAGAATTATGCAGTCATGTCCATCCTGAAATTCGGCAGCTTCTCATTGCCAGAGCAGATAACCATTTCAAAGGGTGAGCAGAAACACTCCTCTAGAGTGTATTGACAATGCGTTTATTGAATGTGAGATCCTATTAGGTTTCATCCTTATCCCTGGCTGCTTGAGCCAGTGGGATACATACTGTCATGTCCATCCTGAATTTCAGAAAATGGGCTGTTTCACCTGATATGGCTAGGCAGCTTCTCATTGCCAGAGCAGGTAACCCTCTCAAAGGGTGAGTAGAAAACACTCCTTCAGAGTGTATTGACAATGTGTTTATTGAATGTGACATCCTATTAGGTGTCATCCTTATCCCTGGCTGCTTGAGCCAGTGGGATATATACTGTCATGCCCATCTGTGTATTCCTCTTAGAGTCTGAAGAGGGATGTTTTGCTTGGAAAAGCTGTGAGACTGCTCCTTGCCAGAGAATTCAACCCCTTCACAGGGTAAGTGGGAATAACTCATTTGAGTGTATTGGCCACTTGTTTAATAAATAAGACAACCTGTTAGGTACCATCATCCTCATTTCTGGTTGCTTAATCAAAGCAAAATTCACACAGTCATGTTTCTCCACATCTTCCCCTTTGGAAAAGGCTGATTTGCCTGGGAGGCTATTAGACTGGTCATTGCCATAACACATAACCATATAAAAGCAAGACTCATGCAGCCATGTTCATCCACATCTTCTTTATTGAAGAGCCTGAAGAGGGCTGTTTTGCTCTGAGACTGGCAACTACAAATAGATAAACTTTCCACAGGGTTTTGCATGCCATTTAACAAACCAGCCCATAAAAATAATTAAATGCAGTAACATACCTCCCAACATTTTGAGATGGGAATGAGGGACACCTACTAACAAATGCATGTAGGCATAGGACATGCCCCCTGCCACACCCCCTCAAGGGAGAATTAACCAAAAAAAGGTTAATTAAAAGGACTTTTTTGCCACTACTATTCCTTTATACTTTCTTTTAAAATGTACAAATGCAGCAATGTAGAAATTGGATGAAAGGTTTAGCGTTGGGAAACACTTTTTGAAAGATTAAAAGTGCATTTTATATACAACTATATAGATCAGACCAAAATGATGGACAAATGAGGAGGAAAGAGGGACAGAGGGACATTGTTCCAAATCAGGGACAGTCCCTTGAAATCAGGGACAGTTGGGAGCTATGCAGTAAACTAGTTTGCTTAGTAAAAAAACCCTAAAGGGTTAACCACTGCTAGAGGGAGACTGAAGCCTCCATCTACAGCCTTGATTCAACAGGTGGTTCATGAGCTAAACCTTGCCCTGCCAAGAATCAGGACATAATGAAAAAGTTTGTTCAAAACAGTGACAAAAAAAATTTCAACAGAATTACAATAATATTCTGCAATGTACACAAACCAAGGGAATTGTAGACATCATAAACATGCTTCTCTCCATTTTTTTTTTTTTTTGTGTGAAAAACCAGAGCACACATAGATATATAAAAGGATATCCCATATCTCAACAGGCCAAGGCTGGCTCCAGTAGTCATCCACAGGTGACTCCTTTACCTTCTCTGGAAATGCTGGTCTTTTGAAGGGGTCGGCATAATGGCACAACAGTAAAGCAAAAATGAGAAGCCACCAACAGGTTATTGCCATGTGTGAACAAAGATTTACTTTGTGTACCTGTTATGCAGAGTAAAAAATAAATGGTAGTACCAAGTATTACCAGGAAGGTGGATTTTAAAGGCTAAGAAACAACGGAGAGGAGACAGTATAACATTTTCAAATGTATTAAGGTTTAACAATTACATAGAAAAAATATATAAAATGTGTAACATTTATGTATCCATGTATAATGTGCAGTGAGCCCTTGTATGTCTACGTGTTTCACCGCTAGGCTTCCTCAGGACACAGCCAAGGTTCACAAGAGCAACAGATAAGAGAATATATTTCTCTATCTTAGTTTTGAAGTTCAATGTCACATATAGTCATGGTAAGGTAAATGATGCATTTAGAAGCTAAAAAAATGGATTAAATATGGCTGAATGTATAGGCAGGGGCATATGAGTAATAGGTTGTTATTCCTGAAAGGCCAAAGGAGAAGGGGGGCCCAGAGGTTTCCAAAAAGGAGTCCTTCATAGGAATTCAGCTGTGCTGATGGCTATATATAGCCTAGCAGTATGTTGCTATATATTCAGTTTGAATATACCAGTATGCCCCTGGGAGACAGCAATCCACTGCACATGTTTAGTGAAAACTAAGATAGAGAAATATATGTGTCCTGAGGAAGCCTAGCAGCGAAACGCGTAGACATACAAGGGCTCACTGCACATTATATATGGATACATAAATGTTACACATTTTATATATTTTTTCTATATAATTGTTAAAACTTAATAATTTTAAAAATTTTATATTGTCTCCTCTCCATTGTTTCTTAGCCTTTAAAATCCACCTTCCTGGTAATACTTGGTACTACCATTTACTTTTTCCTTAATTATTTACGGATGTGGCTATTTCTGATGCACTTCCCTTTTTTGTTATGCAGAGTACTCCCTGTGGAGGAGCTCAGGCTATGTATAGAGGCTGCAGGGAGCAAGGCACCACAATACCCAGCAATGCAGCATTCATTTGGATACAAAGCATTTTTCAAATTTAGCTCACCCATCCTCAGCCTTCCGACCGTAAACACTGGCACAGTGCAGGTGCATAGGGGAGACCCTGCCAACACTGCTGCCCACTTTACATAGACCCAGTGGACCCCAGACAAGGCTGTTAGCCTTGACAAAAGCCGCCCCGAGGACCAGCAGCGGGGCTCCCAGGATTATGGGTCATTTAGCCGAGACACCATGGACCACGTCCAGTCTAATCCACACATGGACAGACGGACAGCCATTTAGAGGAGCATACCTAGGTCCTGCGCATAGGAGGAAAAAAGAATGCAGAGGCTGTAGGTGGGCTCAAATTTCTATGAGTTAAGTCCTGGAGGCATGGGGGGCAGAGCCTATACCCAGCTGTGCTGACATGGAGCCATCAGGAAACAGAGACTCACCAGACCCCCTGCTGCGAGCTACTCTGAACAGAGGTGCGAACCTAGCCTTAGACCCCTTTCACACCGGGGAATTTTTCAGGCGCTTTAGCGTTAAAAAAAAGCACCTGTAAAGCACCTGAAAGAAGCCTCATCTGCAATCCCAATGTGAAAGCCTGAGCCCTTTCACACTGCCAGAGCTCGAAAAACGCTGGTAAAGCGCCGCTTGAGACCCCTTTCACACTGGGGCGTTTTTCAGGCGCTGGCAGTGTGAAAGGGCTCGGGCTTTCACACTGCCATCGGCGCACCCAGCCCGGTGGCAAAAACATGAAAGGGCTGCAAAGAAGCTGCTTGCAGGACTTTTTTTGACGCCCTGCCAGCGCAGCGCCCCAGCGTGAAAGCACTCGGGATTTCACATTGGGATTGCAGATGAGGCTTCTTTCAGGCGCTTTACAGGCGCTTTTTTTTAACGCTAAAGCGCCTGAAAAACGCCCCAGTGTGAAAGGGGTCTTAGGGTTTTAATTTCCTACAACTAGTGATTGCAAAATATGGTGCAGCTCTGCATAGAAAACAAAACTTCTAGTTTTTTGCCTCCAAGTTTTTTTTAACAAGATGAAGTTAGAATATGATTGACTAACATGCCCATGCCCAGCTGCACCAGATTTGACACTCTCCAGTTTAAGTAAATCAACCCCTTTTCATGGCTATGGTAACCCTTCGTTGTTTTAAGGAACAAAAACTTAAAAGCAACTTGATGGATCAATTGACAAGGTATATTTGTGGGAAAGCACAAAAGATGAAGATTGTGTGCAAACACTTGTGGCAAAGAAGATCACAATTCTTTTAACTTACCAGATGCAGAGGCAACTCAGTAGGAGCTGCGGAAGGGGGCAAAGATGGAGCAGCTGCATTGTCTGAAAAATAACACAAATGTATGGCATGACACCAAGTACATAAGACTCCTTTCAGACTCCTTTTGCCCAGTTTGGATACTTGAAACATGTGGCCAAACAGTTGAATTTGACCTAGCTTGGCAGAGGTTTAAAATGCAAACGGTGTCAATGGCAAACCATCACAAACAAACCAGTGTAGTGGTAAAGAGGCCTTTGCCCTCAATATCTGTGAGTGCGTGCTTTGCCATGGAGGTCTTGCTAGCAGGACACCCTATTGTACAAGCTATGTAATCTATTCTGGACCTTAAGTAGGAGCACCCACCTAACTCCCCCCCACCAAATTTGTGAAAATCTACAAGCATATGGGGCGTTGCCAGTTAACATTATGTGGCTGATGTATTTGTGCATGATTGGGCATTTGTTGGCCTACCACAAACCACTATGGTCTTCTTATTTTAATTATGCCTACACTGTTTTCTGTTCCTGTCCTTTTCCCATAGAAAGATGTTTGTCCCAAATATAGCCAGCTTTAAAACATCCTACCTAGATCTTCCTCCTGGCTTCTCTGCAGTGGGATGGTGCTTGGTGCCACTGCGTCCTCCTCCTGCTGGTGTGTTGCTGTGAAGATATATTTGGAAAGTTAATTTTAGTTTCCTCTTACTATTGTATTTTTGGCAAAGAAACAAAGCAGAGCTCATTTGATTACTTACCAGGAGGGACCCGAGATTCCACATCAGCATGTTTGTGGGCCTCTTCAGCATGTTGCTGATGGCCAGAGGGGCTGGCAGGGGTAGATGACCCAGGACCTGCTGAAGGGGCTACAATTCAAGTACGTAAAAAAAGTTTTGTGAATTTCCTCATCAAGACACACTTTACATAAAGCATTAAACAGGAACAAGCAACCTCCCTCCCATGTAAAATGGTACATGTGATTTTTACTTACCATGCTGGATAGCATCAGTGCCATCCCAAGAATCCACACCAACAACAATATCCAGACTGATGATATCCAGCAGTGCCACCATTGATAATCTTTCAGTTTCCCAGGTGAGATGGAGCCACACCCAGCTTGGTCACATACCTATCGTGAGCCCAGCAACTTCTTGGTCCGCCCCACCAGGTCATTCACATGCTTCTGTACTTTCTCAGCAGTACAGCGAGCACAGCCTCCCACTGCATTTACTGTCACAGCGATCTCCTCTCACAGGAGGTCTCTTTGAGGAGCCCCTGTGCGGGAGGTGCCCAGGCCCCGGATTTGGGAGTAGTTCTCCAAATGTTTGGAGACCAGGACCCGATTTTCCTCACAGGAGAACTGTGGCAAACGGATTTGCGGCCTCCCAGCCTGCCTTGATGAACCCTCCCCTGGTTAGTCCAGGCATGGGGACATCTGTGAGGCTGGAAGTGTCTGCGCCCCAGCCACCTGCCGTGCTCGGGAGGAAGATTCACCCCTCCCGCCTATAGCTGGAGTCCTAACCGCATCACGGCCAGACAACCATGAACCCCTGGGCCTTTTGGTGGGGACCATGGCAAAACCAGAAAAGGAGGCAGGAGGTCTGGATAGTGGTAATCAGCAGCAAGCAGGTAAGAAGAACACAGCAACAGGCAAGTCCTGTTGGGGTGTATTAAACCAAGAGGCAAAACGAGGGAATCTAAAAAGAGAAAAATAAAATAAGGAAACATGGTTATAAGGAAAGGGAGTCCCCAACACAACATGCCAGGTTGGAGAGGGAATCAGGAAATACTCACTTTGGGCACAAAATGGAGCTGCCAAGCAAGGGAAAGGCCACAATCTGGTGTGCCGCCCCAGACAAACAAGATTCTGCAATGAAAAAACAACAAAGAGGGCAACAATGGATCCCTACAAATGTAACCTGCCACCAGGGGGGGGGGGATACTTTTAAAAACGAAAAGGGAGCCACCAATAAAGGGGAACGGAGAAATTAGGAGGGGGGAAACCAAACAAGATTGTACATTTTAACAAAAGGGTTTCGCCAGGTGTTGGCCCCAACAAACACCCTGCAATACACTAAGCGGTGCACAGTGCATTCTGTGCCCTGATTGTGCTAAGCAATCAGGGCGCAGTGTAAGCTGGTTGTTAAGGGACAGGGCCAGGAAGATGGCCACCACATCCGTAACAACTGATGAGTCATTAGCCGTCAATGTGTTTTCTCCCTGACAGCTGACTAAAAAAAAAAAAAAAAAAACAACTGCCCTTCAAAAAATGTTTGAAAAAAATTGCATGGGCTCACCCCCAAAATCCATACCAGACCCTTATCCAAGCATGCAGCCCAGCAGACCAGGGAAGGGGAAGGGATGAGCAAGTGCCCCCCCCCCCCACTGAACTATACCAGGCCACATGACGTCAACATGGGGGGTGGGTGCTTTGTGGCAGGGGGGCCCTGCACCCCCCCACCCCAAAGCACCTTATCACCATGTTGATAGGGACAAGGGCCTCTTTCGGACAACCCTGGGCTGGGGTTGTGGAGGTCTGTGGGTGGAGGGCTTCTCAGAATCTTTAAACACCCTTTATCAAGGGGGGCTTCCAGATACTGCCCCCCCCCCCCCATGTGAATGGGTATCGGGCACATCATACCCATACACCTTCACCAAAAAAAGTGTCCAATTTTAAAAAACAACAAAACATTGTCCCTTAATGTTAATCCACTAACATGCCTTGTATGGACTGGGGGGGCTCCATGCCCTTTTTTTCTTGTGGTTTTAATTGCTGGCTGCATCCAATTCGCAGGACATTTCAAAATACATTAATTTTAATGAGGCTGGTTCACATACCTGCGGTGCATTCGCACTCCGCATTGCACAAAAAACTTTTTTTAGGCAATGCGGTCCAGCTCAGGGGCGAATTCAGGCCCATTATCTTCTATGGGCATGCATCTGATTCACAGATGTGTTCCGTTGTGAACAGGATAAAATACTGATGCAATCCTGACCTGATACTGAAGCAATCCTGAGCTGATACTGATCAAAAACTGACATGAAACGCTAAACAACTGGGTTTTCTCTTCGCAGGGAAACCTGAGCTTCACATTGCACCGCACATGTGTGAACCCAGCCTTAATCTAGCCATGCATGTATTATGTCATCAAGTATGTGAAAGGGTGTGCCTGGTAGTTGCACCCTAACAGCAACAATTTCTAGTAGGGATTATTCCAGCTAGTGACAAGCCAAGAAACCAAGATGGTATGCACTACTGGACTAGTGTATATATATATATATATATATGTAAATAAATATGCATAGCCATTAATATCATAGATAAAGTGTAATAAAGTGATTTGTGCAACAACAGGTACTGCTTTTAAGTAGAAGTAGTACCTGCTGTTGCACAAATCACTTTATTTAGGATAATGGCTATGCATATTTATTTAATCCATATTCAGCACTATATTTGATTGGCTGCCTGCTTCTCTTTGGCAGTTGGCAGTGGGATGGAATCCAAGCACATGATGATGATGATCAAGATCAGTACCTGCTAGGCTGCAGTGCTAATCCTTGCTGCTGCCTGGGGGTTCTCTGTCATCCATTCTTTTTCATTAGTCTCTCATGACTCGTTTCTTCTCCTCCTCACTTCACATGACGTCACAGATCACGCTCTGGGGAGAAGATGATTTATTTTTTTTCATGCGTGGGGCGGCTTTTTTACCGCCCCCTCCCATGGCACTTGCCATGGCTGCCATACCTTACGCCACTGCTAATCTGTGATGTATGAAAAAAAGCACAGGCTTGAAAAATAATGGTCTAGCATGTCTTGAAGGCTAGCCATGTATCTGGAAAAAGGTGTTTCCTCATGTGCCTTTTATAATGGACCAAAAATATTGTTTGGAACATACAAGTGGGTCATGGCACATCTACAGTGGGGACGGAAAGTATTCAGACCCCCTTACATTTTTAACTCTTTGTTATATTGCAGCCATTTGCTAAAATCATTTAAGTTAATTTTTTCCTCATTAATGTACACACAGCACCCCATATTGACAGAAAAACACAGAATTGTTGACATTTTTGCAGATTTATTAAAAAAGAAGCACTGAAATATCACATGGTCCTAATTATTCAGACTTAACAGAGGTTTAACTCAGGTGCTGTCCATTTCTTCTGATCATCCTTGAGATGGTTCTACACCTTCATTTGAGTCCAGCTGTGTTTGATTATACTGATTGGACTTGATTAGGAAAGCCACACACCTGTCTATATAAGACCTTACTGCTGGTTCACACAGGGGCAACACGACTTGCAGGTCGACTCACCGAGGCGACTTGCAAAACGACTTCTGTATAGAAATCAATGCAAGTCACCTGAAGTCGCCCCAAAAATACTACAGGAACCATTTTCTAAGTCGGAGCGACTTGCATCGCTCCTATTAGAACGGGTTCCGTAGTACAGAAGGGGACGCGACTTGTCAGGCGCCTGACAAGTCGCCCCTGTGTGAACCGGGGCTTACAGCTCACAGTGCATGTCAGAGCAAATGAGAATCATAAGGTCAAAGGAACTGCCTGAAGAGCTCAGAGACAGAATTGTGGCAAGGCACAGATCTGGCCAAGGTTACAAAAAAATTTCTGCTGCACTTAAGGTTCCTAAGAGCACAGTGGCCTCCATAATCCTTAAATGGAAGACGTTTGGGACGACCAGAACCCTTCCTAGAGCTGGCTGTCTGGCCAAACGGGGGAGAAGAGCCTTGGTGAGAGAGGTAAAGAAAAACCCAAAGATCACTGTGGCTGAGCTCCAGAGATGCAGTCGGGAGATGGGAGAAAGTTGTAGAACGTCAACCCTCACTGCAGCCCTCCACCAGTCGGGGCTATATGGCAGAGTGGCCCGACGGAAGCCTCTCCTCAGTGCAAGACACATGTAAGCCCGCATGGAGTTTGCTAAAAAACACCTGAAGGACTCCAAGATGGTGAGAAATAAGATTCTTTGTTCTGATGAGACCAAGATAGAACTTTTTGGCCTTAATTCTAAGCGGTATGTGTGGAGAAAACCAGGCACTGCTCATCACCTGTCCAATACAGTCCCAACAGTGAAGCATGGTGGTGGCAGCATCATGCTGTGGGGGTGGTTTTCAGCTGCAGGGACAGGACGACTAGTTGCAATCGAGCGAAAGATAAATGCGGCCAAGTACAGGGATATCTTGGACAAAAACCTTCTCCAGAGTGCTCAGGACCTCAGACTGGGCCGAAAGTTTACCTTCCAACAATACAATGACCTTAAGCACACAGCTAAAATAACAAAGGAGTGGCTTCACAACAACTCTGTGACTGTTCTTGAATGGCCCAGCCAGAGCCCTGACTTAAACCCAATTGAGCATCTCTTGAGAGACCTAAAAATGGCTCTCCACGAACGTTTACCATCTAACCTGACAGAACTGGAGAGGATCTGCAAGGAGGAATGGCAGAGGATCCCCAAATCCAGGTGTGAAAAACTTGTTGCATCTTTCCCAAAAAGACTCATGGCTGTATTAGATCAAAAGGGTGCTTCTACTAAATACTGAGAAAAGAGTCTGAATACTTAGGACCATGTGATATTTCAGTTTTTCTTTTTTAATAAATCTGCAAAAATGTCAACAACCCTATGTTTTTCTGTCAATATTGGGTGCTGTGTGTACATTAATGAGGAAAAAAATGAACGTAAATGATTTTAGCAAAATGGCTGCAATATAACAAAGAGTGAAAAATTTAAGGGGGTCTGAATACTTTCCGTCCCCACTGTACATTCTAAATTTTGCAATTAATATGGTCATACACTACACAATCTGATTGTGCAATCTCTGTACAACTCAACATTTAGGCAAAATAGGCAATAGGAAGATGCACTTAAAGAATTATTTCTAGTTGTAGGAAATCAAACAGGCTCTTGCACTAAATCTAATTTATGTAAGATCTAACTGATTGCACGGTGTATGGTCACCTTTAAAAATATGAAAACATGAATTTATTGTTTTTAGAAACACTTCTCTGTTATTTGTAATGTATTGTAATGTATTGAAAGATTTGGGTAAAAAAAAAAAATCAAAGATATCTTAGAAATAATAAGAATGAGATTAGCATCAAAGGGGGTTAATTAACTGAGAACAGCTACTAATTGCCTAGCAAGACACACCCAATTAGATGAAATTAACTAATTGCACTGGATGTGCGCTGTTATCAACGAGAAAATCGTATTTACCATAGCGCCAGTTGGATTTTATATTTATTACTGTTTTGTACGTTCATTTAACGATTTTTCCGGCGCACCAATTCATGTATGAACTGGTGCAGCGCCTTCTTCCTAGTGAATGACCCTCTACGTGAAACAGTGATAAAGTGCACTAAGACCCCTTTCACACTGAGGCGCTACAGAGCTAAAAATAGCTTCTGTAAAGAGCCTCTCCTGTCTCTCCAGTGTGAAAGTCCGAGGGCTTTTACACTGGAGCGGTGCACTTCCAGGACGGTAAAAAAAGTCCTGCAAGCCGCCTCTTTGCAGCCCTGTAGGAGCGGTGTATACACCACTCCTAAAGCGCCCCTACCCATTGAAAACAATGGGGCAGCTCCGGCGAACCGCCGCTGCAGGGGTGGTTTGCAGGTGGTTTTAACCCTTTTTCGGCTGCTAGTGGGGGTTAAAACTGCCCCGCTAGAAGCCGAATAGTGCCACTAAAACGACAGTAAAGCGGCGCTAAAAATACCGCCGACGCAAGCCCGCCCCAGTGTGAAAGGGCTCTAATTCAAGAAGCTAAACAGCAAAAAGACAAATATGCATAAATGACTATCCCTAATTTAAGAAAAAAAAATACAATAATTTGCATTAATATGTGAAACAGTGATAAAAGTGCTTGAACCAAAAGCATGTATTCATCTGATTTTACATAAAAAGCAATAAAATATGTCCCAAATAATAAAGTGCATGTGCATCAAAAAGTAATGAGATGTGAAGATCACATGCTCAAAAAACAATTCTTGAAAGTTGTGAACAGAATTGTTCCCACCATCCAGGCATCTACCAGGAGTGTGTGCCCTAGCAGCTCACCTTAAACAAAGACCACAACAGGTCTGATGGTGCTTTGGTATACAAATCCTTAATGGCAGTTCACGTTCCACTCTCCTCTGCTCGCCTGCATAGAAATCCACAGCTGGTCTGACAAGGCTTTAATGCAGGGGTTTCCAAACTATGGCCCTCCAGTTGTTCAGGAACTACAATTCCCATCATGCCTAGTCATGTCTGTGAATGTCAGAGTATTGCAATGCCTCATTAGATGTGTAGTTTCGCAACAGCTGAAGGGACGTAGTTCGGAGATCCCTGCTTTAATATATGGATCCTTTAGACTCCATGCACATGGAAGCTCATAAACGGATGTTTTTGGGAGTTTGGCCTTTTTTTTTTTAACAGCCCATAAACTCCCCTCTATGTTATCCTATGTGTCCATGCACACATGGACGTTTTTGGATGTTTATCAGCAGTGGAGTTTATGGGCTATTGTCTGAACGCCCTAAAATCGTGTTTAGGAGCTGTTTTTCTGACCATAAAAAACGCTTAAAAATGTTAAACGCTGATAAACGTTGATAAACGCTCAAAAACGTGGCTCACCAGCATTTTTTAACGTTTTTGATCCATTGAAAAAATAAATATTTTTCTTAAAAAAAAAAAAAAAAATACAAAAAAACGCTATTGCAAAAACGTTGCAAAACTACTGGCGTTTTTATAACGTTATTTTAACGTCCAGTGTGCATGGAGCCTTATGGAAAATCACATTCCCCTCCACTCTCCTCTCCTAAAAGTGCCACTAGACCTGTTGTGTGTTTAAGTTGAGCTGCTAGCATATAAACAAGGAAAAATAAAACACTCCAAATTGTGCTCCACCAATGGGATATTAGGGTTATGCTGGCCATACACTATACAAAAAATCGGCCGAAAATCTTTCAAGTAGACACTTTGTTCTTTTTTCGGCAAGTTAATGGGCACAAATCGCTAATCGTTTGTGACGTTTTTGTGGCAAAAAAACAGTAAGTTCGGAAAACTTCTGCCAAACGAACAATAAATTGTAAGGTTAATGTGTTATTCGTCCGTGAAAAAACAAATGGTTGCTACTGGGCATGGGTGAAAAGCATTTAACCCAGAAGGTAAATATTTGTGCCAAAGAACGTTCATGTAAAAATGTCATGAAAAACACCAACAGCTATATAACATTCCGGCACACAGAATGTTGTCACGTACGAACACAGAACGTTGTCCCGTTCGATGCCACTGACCAGACAAACGATTACACTGAACAATACACAGAAGATTCCTAACAACTGAAGGTAAGCAGACCAGTACAATAGTTCTAGGATATTAATTGTTAGGTGTAGTTTGGCAACTGAACAAAGATGCATTTTTATTTATTACAGGAGCAATGGTGGACAAATTTACCTCACCACATTTCCTGCCACAATTCCTTGAAATGTACAGAGACCTTCCAAATCTGCATACTAGCTTCAAAAAAGAATGGAATAAAATCAATGAATCCAAAAGATCTGGTGCAGGTGCAGATCAAGTATATGTGCCACGCCTGTGGTATTTTGAGAGTCTATGTTTTCTGACTGACCAGGAGGAAGCACGACCCTCTGTGTCAAGTTTAGACAGTATCAGTGGCAATATTTCAGGAGATAAAGAAGATGGAACATTTGAGGAAATGGCAGACAGACAGTCAGGTAAAGTCATCATATTATTTTTTATTATACACTTTTATATGTACAGATCAGAAAATCAAAATTGAAGATAATACATACAAAATTCCAACACACATCATAATTTAAAGCACATGTACCTTTGTACATTTTTTTTAAAAGAAAATATAACATGACATCTGTGTTTAGTACTGAAATAAGAGATAAATGCAGCCACTCAAATTTACATATATCATTTATAGATTGTTTTGCCAATCTACTGCTCCACGACCCAGAAAATATTGCATATAATCCAGGCGATTCTGACGAGCGAGTTGACTTGAGAGACGTGGTGGGGCACAGCCTAGGTTTAATAACCCTTCTGTATCATTACGCCACTCAACAGGCATGACATCCCCAGACAGAGTATCTTCCCTGTGCACCAAAAAGCGGTTTTCTCAATTATTCCCCCACCTGAATTTCGTCCATTTTTGCCAACGTCCACAAAGATAAACTCATACTTTGCATTCACGATTGCTATTAGGACAATGCTAAAGTAGCCTTTGTAATGATAATAGAAGGAGCCAGATTTTGCTGGGGGTGTTATGCGAACATGTTTCCCATCTATGGCACCACCACAGTTGGGGAAATCCCAATAGTCGTTAAATTGTTTAGCTGTTGCTTTCCATTCCTCCACAGATGCCAGTAGCTGTGTAAAGGTAAAAAATATATGTTAAAAAAATATTTAAGGTTTAATTCGCGATAATTTTTTTTACTTTGCTTTATTATACAGGATCTATTTGGCAATGAAACACAAACTGTCACATCACCACCAGTAAGCAGGAACAAAAAGAGAAAGACAAGGCAAGATTCGACAGGCAACTTTCTACTACAAGCATCTGCAGCGTTAAATCAGAAGAGGGATGAATGTGATGACCTTGGTGCATTTGCTGCCAAGAAAATACGCAGGATGTCAGAAGACCAAAAACAATTACTGGAACCATTACTCATTCAGCTTCTTAATAATGGGTTAAGGGGGGAGCTGACCACAAATACGCACTTAGCTGAGCACAAAACCACACACACCCAATCATTGCAACTACCTCAACAAATGCATCAGTGGCACGTACCATTCACACAGCAGGATCGTCCACAAAGCAACTGGGGACATGATTATCAGTACACATCTTTGTGAATCACATACATTTGGTTTAAAAGATGTTATCTTTGTCAGTTTGACATGTTATGAACTAGTTTGAGTTTACTGATATGTTTAGAGCTTCTAAATTCAAAGTTTAACAAAGCAAGCTGTACAGTGTTTGAGACTTAAAAATAAAAGCACTGTGTCATTACCTTTAAGTATTCGTCTTGCATGATTCTTATGATGGCTTGGCAGGCCTCAGGTATGATGCGGCCAAGCGACTGGGCAGAGATTCCAGTGGTGAATTTGAGGTCTTCAAAACTTCCTCCAGTTGCCAGAAAACTAAGTGTTGCTACCAGTCTTTGCTCCGCTGTGATGCTAGATCCTAAGACTGTGTCCTTTTTTGCTATGAGGGGTGACACTTGACTCAGTAGCAGCTGAAAGGACTCATCAGGCATCCTCAGATAGTTACCATAATCATCGGGATTGTTTTCCTTCAGCTCTCGAACCAATTTCATATGAGAGAAGTCATCACGGTTCTTCAGCCACTCTTTACTCCATAATTTTCGCCTTTTGCTTCTGGGCTCCTCTGCTTGCTGTATAGCCATCACTCCAAGCATTACTATGGCAATGTTCCTCTCATCCACATCCATACTGAAGGTGGTGCAGTAGATCTCTACTATGCACAGGGTTCGTTCTGATGAACGTACGTTGCTCCTCTGGGCCTATACATGAACCACAGGAAGCCACAGTGCAGAGGTCAAACACATTTTGATGCTTTCTTTTTATATGCAAAAACCGAACGAAAAAACGATACATTAATGTTTATAAACGATTTATCATTCGAAAATCGTTACTCACATGATGGCGTGATCGCTTGCGCTCATTGCAGAATGTTTGTTTTTCGAGAATGGGTTCGGACGATTTTTCATATATTGTATGGCCAGCATTAGTCACGCTTTAATTTCTACCTCTCTGAACTCCATATCAGATCTCATGGATACCGTTAACCTCTCTGCACACCACGCCCCAGCACCAATTAAAGAAAAACCTTACACACAGCATGGAGCAATGATGAAAATTCAGCCACAGTGACCCCTGTGGTGGGATAACTATTACACAACATAGCTGAACCAGAACTTGCGGCAGACTTGCAGAATGTTTGCAAAGAAATTTGATCTGGAATCATGCAATGCAGACTTGCTGCAATTTTACAACAAACTTGTGAAGCCTGGCAAGTCTAGCAAGTGCTTAGCAAGTCATTTTCAAACTTGCAGCACAATTACTTGCTATCTGGGATAGTCGTCCGACTACCGTGTCGGAGCAGTATTAACTGGGCCTCAGGGATACACTGATACTTCAAGATGAGAGAGATTATGTGTGTTGATAAACAATGTACTTTTTTTGTGTTCTGTGTATACTCACAGTAAAGGCTGAAGGTTTTTTTACCTTCTTGAATTCTATGCATGAAGGTAAAAAACCTTCAGTGTGCAGCTCCCCTCCCAGTACTTACCTAAGCCGATCTCGATCCAGCGATGTGCATGAGACCCGAGGCTCTATTGGGTCTCTCCCTCCTGATTGGCTGAGATGCCAAAGACTCCTGTTACTGTCAATTACAGCCAGTGAGGCAGGAGCGGGGGCCAGAGCTGTGTCACTCTCTCTGTGTCTTATGGATGCAGAGAGCTGGCTCAGGAGCGAGCACGCATTAGTGCCTCCATAGCAAGTGGCTTGCTATTGGGGGCACTCGGCAAAGGGGAGGGGCCCAGAGCGCCATCAGGGGACAAAAAACAAAAATATTTTTGATGCGTTTTCCATTCATTTCAATGGGGAAGTGCATTTTTTTTTTACTGCACCAACACATGCACCAAAATGCAGCAAGTAGGACTTTGAAAACCCAACAGACCTGCAATTGACCAGTGTGAAGTGTTCCATAAGGTTTAATAGTCATGCGCTTTTCTTGTACTTTTTTTAATGCAAGAACGGAAGAAAAACTGATCAGTGTGAAAGCAGCTTTATGGTTTTCACCTGAGCAGTCTGCCAGATATATCAGGTGGCCTGCTTAGGTGACCCACTATGTTATGAGTAAGCACTCTATGAAGCGTGAAACACATCAACCCTGTCTGCTCTTTATTACTGTGTTTGTTGAGCTGTTTTTAGAAGATTTGTAATAATGACGTCTTTTTAACTGAGGATGAAAGAAGTGCAGCCATCCAGATTTTGTTTATTGAACCAGTGCAGCTGCAAAGCTGAGCTTGTACCCTGTGGATGCTGAGCGGGGATCTGTGTTACAACATAGCTCCCAACTGTCCCTGATTTGGAACAAATTCCCTTTGTTCCTTTTTCGTCATTTTCTCTCATTTTGGCTACAGTGGTATATAAAATGCACTTTTTATCTTTCAAAAAAGTGTTTCCCAGTGCTAAACCTTTCATCCAATTTCTAAGTTACTGCATTTGTACATTTCAAAAGCCAGTGTAAAGAAGGGGTGGTAAAAAAAAAAAACAGTTGTGGGTTTAACTAATATTTTTTTTGTATAATTTTTTTAAGGGGACGTGGCAGGGGGTGTGTCCTATGCCTACATAATTTTGCTAACAGGTGTCCCTCATTCCCATATCAAAAAGGTGGGAGGTATGGGTACGCTACCTGGAGCGGTGGCTTGGTATTGTTTACTGTTGGTAAAATGTTTCCAACAAGACAGGAAGTGTGGGGAAATCTGTTTAATAGAGGAGTTCAGTTTTGTATCTTTAACTGGTGCTGTGTGTGCAGTGCACACAGGCTAGGGTTGCCACCTTTTCTTCAAGCCAAACCGGAACACTTTAGTGGCGCACAACATCTTTTTTTTTTTTATTTTTTTTTTTAGGATATGCTATACGATTGTAAAAGACAAGACCTGGGACACTTGGTTGCCTCAAGGAGAACAGTAATGCGCAGCTCAGTGGGTGTGGCCAAATTGTGAGAGTTATACATGGAATACAGGGGTCAGGAATATTTACTGTGCAAAATAGAGGGGACAGGAGTGTGGAAAGCATAGTAGGAGTCATGAGTACAAGACAAAAAGAGTACAGCAGTAAGGGGTGTGTAGCACACAGTGTAGGGGTAAGAAGAGCTCAAAATTCCCCCCGCAAGCAATACTCTCCTCCATGTTACCCTTTCATCAAATATCCCAACTTCCTCTCCTGCGAAAAATTAAAAAGCCAGCACTGATCTTTATGCTCACTCTCCATCCCTCCAACAAAAATAATTTCTCCCCCTCCCAGAACAATCCCCCCCTCAAAACAAATCCTCTTCCCCCTTCCTCAGCACAAGTCCTTCTCCACTATCACCAAAATCCCAAGTCCTAGCCCCCCTTCTTCCCCATCCCAGCACTTATTCCTGCCCCCCTCAACTCCCCCTGGGGGAGAGGGCTAGTGCTGGAAGGGGGGGTGGATATGTGCTGGGGGGAGAGAGCTAGTGCTGGAAGGGGGGGTTGGGTATGTGCTGGGGGAGAGGGCTAGTTTCTGGAACGGGGGTTGGATATGTGCTGTGGAGGCACTCTGGGAGGGAGAGGGCAAGTACTGGAAGAGGGGAGGGCTAGTGCTGGAAGGGGGTTGGGTATGTGCTGGTGGGGGAGAGCGCTAGTGCTGGAAGGGGGGTTGATATGTACTGGGGGGGAGAGGGCTAGTGCTGGAAGGGGGGGTTGGGTATGTGCTGGGGGGAGAGGGCTAGTGCTGCAAGGGGGGGTTGGATATGTGCTGCGGGGGCACTCTGGGAAGGAGAGGGCAAGTGCTGGAAGAGGGGGAGGGTTGGACATGTGCTGGGGGGTTGGATATGTGCTGGGGGAGAGGGCTAGTCCTGGAAAGGGGGGTTGGATATGTGCTAGGGGGCACTCTGGGAGGGAGAGGGCTAGTGCTGGAAGGGGGGAGGGTTGGATATGCGCTGGGGGAGATAGCTAGTGCTGGAAGGGGGGTTGGATATGTGCTGGGGGGAGAGGGCTAGTGCTGGTAGGGGGGAGGGTTGGATATGTGCGGGGGAGAGAGCTAGTGCTGGAAGAGGGGGTTGGATATGTTCTGGGGGGAGAGGGCTAGTGCTGGAAGGGGGGGGGGGTGGATATGTTCTGGAGGGGAGAGGGCTAGTGCTAGAAGGGGGGTTGGATATGTTCTGGGGGGAGAGGGCTATTGCTGGAAGGGGGGTTGGTTATGTGCTGGGGTAGAGCGCTAGTGCTGGAAGGGGGGAGGTTTGGATATGTTCTGGGGGGAGAGGGCTAGTGCTGGAAAGGGGGTTTGGATATGTTCTGGGGGAGAGGGCTAGTGCTGGAAGGGAGGTTGGCTATGTTCTAGGGGGGAGAGGGATAGTGCTGGAAGAGGGGGTTGGATATGTTCTGGGGGGGAGAAGGCTAGTGCTGGAAGGGGGGGTGAATATGTTCTGGGGGGGAGAGGTCAAGTGCTGGAAGGGGGGGTTGGATATGTTCTGGGGGGGAGAGGGCTAGTGCTGGAAGGGGGGTTGGATATGTTCTGGGGGGGTGAGGGCTAGTGCTGGAAAGGGGGTCTGGATATGTTCTGGGGGAGAGGGCTAGTGCTGGAAGAGGGGGTTGGATATGTTCTGGGGGAGAAGGCTAGTGCTGGAAGGGGGGTTGGCTATGTTCTAGTGGGGAGAGGGATAGTGCTGGAAGAGGGGGTTGGATATGTTCTGGGGGGGAGAAGGCTAGTGCTGGAAGGGGGGTGGATATGTTCTGGGGGGGGGGAGAGGGCAAGTGCTGGAAGGGGGGGTTGGATATGTTCTGGGGGGGAGAGGGCTAGTGCTGGAAGGGGGGTTGGATATGTTCTGGGGGGGTGAGGGCTAGTGCTGGAATGGTGGGGTTTGGATATGTGCTGGGGGGTGAGGGCTAGTGCTGGAAGGGGGGGATTGGATATGTGCTGGGGGGCTGTCAGGTTTTAAATTCATCTCACACTTCTGCCATATGTCCTTTCTCATACCAAAGCGCCCCCCCCCCCCCCCAGCACATATCCTCCTAACCCCCCAATCACTCCACCAAGTGTACCTCCTTTTAGTTTCCTCCTTCCAAAGCCACTCTCTCCCCCTCCTCCCTGTCCATCTACAAAGCATAGAAAACTCTGTACAGACCTGAAATCAGCAGGTGTTCTTGCTCCCCCTCCTCTTGTGTGTATATACAGAGCTGAATGAGAAGGAGGAGGAGGGGAAAGAGGCAGCTTCGTTCTGCTGTGTGTGTGAGTGAGACAGGCTGCATGGACGGCGGGGAGGGGAGATATGCAACAGATATTCGTGCAGACATGTCATTCCCGGTGCAGTCGAATGATGTGTCTGGGTCTGGAGCAGATGAAAACCCAAACACATCATTCAAAAACCGGACTGTCCGGAAGAAAACCGTACAGGTGGCAACCCTAACACAGGCCCCAAGGGGGGGTATGAGGCCCACTGTGCACTTACTCACTGCAGAGATTGTTTGTGATTGCGATGAACACTTTGTGCTGCAACCTGTGGCTTCAGCTCAAAGGAGATCCACTCCAGGTATCCCTGCACTGCACCACCCTTTGAAGAGGGCAGATGAACTTCTGACATGGGGACTGGGGCTGCTAGTACTACATACCTGTTCGCAAGCTAGCAAGCCCACAAACTATATTCTAGCTCTCCTCTCTGTTTAGGTCTGTGAGCAGATTTAGCCATTGGCCACATCATTTGGCTCCAGCACCACCAATAGCTATAGCCTGCCTTAATGCCACAGCAGTTGAGCAGGGTGGGTGTGTTGTAGTAGTGGAAGAGCTGAACAGTGGTCTGAACATTGGTGAAAGAGAGGGGATGCTAGGGAGTGCAGAAGTTAGCATTGGTGAAAGAGGAGTACAAAGCAGTGGCAGCCCGTCCATAGGGGGCACCTGGGCGCCGCCCCCCCCCCAGGCAGCAAAAAAAAAAAAAAGTAAAAAAAAAAAGAAATTTTTTTTATTACTGGCCCTTTAAAAAAAAAAAAAGGAAAAAAAAGGTCCTTAAGTGCACTGTGTTCGGACGCCAGACACAGTGCACTTATAGGAAGCGCCACGTATATGCAATCACGAGATTGCAGACGTGGCGCTGCATTTGCGGGCATTTAGCCTGCCTTGTGGCGTTTTCTGAGCGCCGAGTAGCTTCCGCCCGGCCATAGTAATACATGCTACAGGCGCCGGGCGGAAGCTACTCGGCACTTCAGATTTGATTGACATCTGCCCTGAGTCAGATGTCACTTCCTGCTTCTCTCTCTCATTGCGCCCGAGAGAGGAAACAGGAAGAATGCTGGTGCCAGTGTGAGGAGGAGGACACCGCAGGAGACCCAAGGTAAGTACCGCTGGCGCTCTGTGGAGAATGGGGGGGGGCAGAGGCTACATTTGGGGGGACAGAGGCTGTATTGGGGGGGACAGGCAGCATTTTGGGGGGGATAGAGGCTGCATTTTGGGGGGGACAGAGGCTGCATTTTGGGGGCGGATAGAGGCTGTATTTGGGGGGGCAGAGGCTGTATTTGGGGGGGGGACAGAGGCTGCATTTTGGGGGGGACAGAGGCTGCATTTTGGGGGGGACAGAGGCTGTATTTGGGGGTGGACAGAGGCTGTATTTGGGGGGGGACAGAGGCTGTATTTGGGGGGGCAGAGGCTGTATTTGGGGGGGACAGAGGCTGCATTTTGGGGGGCAGAGGCTGCATTTTGGGGGGACAGAGGCTGCATTTTGGCGGGGGGCAGAGGCTGTATTGTGGGGAGGACAGAGGCTGCATTTGGGGGGGCAGAGGCTGCATTTTGGGGGGGACAGAGGCTGCATTTTGGGGGGGCAGAGGCTGCATTGGGGGGGGGCAGAGGCTGTATTGGGGGGGGACAGAGGCTGCATTTGGGGAGAACAGAGGCTGCATTTGGGGGAACAGAGGCTGCATTTAATGGGACACAGGCATGCTGCATTTGGGGTGGACAGAGGCTGCATTTGGGGGGGACAGAGGCTGCATTTGTGGGGGGCAGAGGCTGCATTTGGGGGGGGACAGAGGCTTCATTTGGGGGAGAGACACAGGCATGCTGCATTTGGGGGGGACAGAGGCTGCATTTGGGGGGACAGAGGCTGCATTTGGGGGATCAGAGGCTGCATTTAATGGGAACAGAGGCTGCATTTAATGGGACACAGGCATGCTGCATTTGGGGGGGGGACAGAGGCTGCATTTGTGAGAACAGAAGCTGCATTTGTGAGAACAGAGGCTGCATTTAATGGGAACAAAGGCTGCATTTAATGGGACACAAGCATGCTGCATGTAATGGGACACAGGCATGCTGCATTTGGGGGGGGGGGGGGCAGAGGCTGCATTTGGGGGGGGACAGAGGCTGCATTTGGGGGGGGGCAGAGGCTGCATTGGGGGGGACAGAGGCTGCATTTGGGGAGACAGAGGCTGCATTTGGGGGGACAGAGGCTGCATTTTATGTGACAGAGGCTGCATTTGATGTGACACAGGCTGCATGTAAGGACGGACTGCTGGGGACACCTGATGGCATCTGGTTGTAGGCGATGTGGCTAGTGACACACTCGGGGCTCCCACTGTTTCTGCATTATGGTGAGTTGAATGATTTAATTTTATAGTACAATGTAATAATAGAAATAATGCGCTTCAATCATCCTGACACAATAACAATCATGGTGCCGGGATGGTTGAAGCGCTAACACCAGGTGTTTGGAGTATCTTTATCTGCTGATTGTTAAACTTTCTAGAATACACATTTCTATTGTTGTGTAGGATCTAGGCCTGCTGTCCCTCTCTCCCTCTCCCTTCATCCCTCGTTCATCTCAGACGCTAACCACACCACCTTAGAGCCATGCCCACTATTTCGCTGAAACCACGCATATTTTCACCAAGTGGGAGGGGTCAAAAAGGAAGGGCGGGGTCTGGCGCCCCCCCATCCTAAAACTTCACCAGCCGCCACTGGTACAAAGAGGTGCACTGGTGAAAAAAAGGGTACAGAGGTAAGTGGCGTCACTAGGGTTGGTGTCACATGGTGTGGTAAAACATGGTGTCACCCCCCCTACACCAAGTATAGTCCCCCCTCAGCACAGACCCCCCCCTCTCCACTAAGAATAGACCCCCTCCCTCAGTACAGACCTCCTTCTACACCAAATATAGTTCCCCCTCAGTATAGAACCCCCTCTCCACTAAGTATAGACCACCCCCCTCCCTCAGTACAGACCCCCCCTCTCAACCAGGTATAGTCCCCCCTCAGTACAGACCACCCTTCCTCAGTATAGACCCCCTCACTAAGTACAGATCCCTCTCCCTCAGTCCAGACCCCCCTCCACTAAGTACAGACCCCCCTCCCTCAGTATACACCCACCTTTTTCCTAAGTATAGACCCCCCCCTCAGTCCAGACCCCCACTCCACTAAGTACAGACTCACAAATGTGCTTCTGGAAGAATGGTCAAATATTCCCATAGACACACTCCTAAACCTTGTGGACAGTCTTCCCAGAAGAGTTGAAGCTGTTATAGCTGCAAGGGGTGGGCCAACTCAATATTGAACCCTACGGACTAAGAGTGGGATCAGGCTGGATATAAACCAATGATTTTTAAAAAAAATAAAAAAAATCAGATTTTTTTTATTTAAATTAGATTTTTTTTATCTTTGTCAAATTTATTTTAATAAAATGCTTTTGGAGTAAAAATGTATCTAAAGATAGTTTTCTATTTAAGATACATTAATAATTTAAATCTAAGAAATATCAGTAGCACAAAAGTGACACTGATTCCAGGGGCTCAAATGGAAAAAAAAAGTCAGTGCACTAAAAGCTGCTATTATATAAATAAAAGGAATAATAAAAACAGATGCAAGGATAGAACTAAGGAGGAAATTATCCCAGCATTAATAGCACTAAAACAATATACCCACAAGATATACGTGGAATATATGTATAGGATCAATCAATCATACACAAAACAAAAGTATAATAAATAAAATATCCATAAACAGTCTTTAAAGTAGAAGAGTTGCTTTGTGACCCATCAGAACCAAAAGAAATCCCAAATAAAAACAGTATTACGCTATGTAAGTTCCCCTTGTGTTTTGCATTTTGAATCTTTATTACCCAAGCATAGGAGTCCATCCCTCAGTTTAAGGAAACACCGGGTTTTAGTGTCTTTCATCTGCCCTGACCTGTGAAGGATCGGATCCCAGTTCAGGATACTAATTGTATATGGAGATATAAGGCTTACTTATCGCCATTTTTCGGTGAGTGCATTACCAACGGGGCTCTTTGGTACATGAGGTGTTATTTCAGTGATGGTATTCAGGCTTTGAAGGATTTTGGTTCTGATGGGTCACAAAGCAACTTTTCTATTTTAAAGACTGTTTATGGATATTTTCACACACTGACTTTTGTTTTGTGTATGATTGATTGATCATATATTGCAGTTATATCTTTTGGGTACATTAATAATTTAGTTTATTCAGCATGAAATGGAGCTTAGTTAAGTAGCATGAGGCTGTATATCCTGCAATATTTACATTTTTGGTAAACTCGTTCAATGAATCCAAGCTCTGCAAGCTGAGATAACATGCACTGCATTGATGCATTCACACAATTTCACAGTAACCATGAGATAAAACAAAGTTCAGGAATATTCCTTTATCCCATTGTATTGTCTGTGTGCACTAAAAACTGTATGATTGAATGGGTTCTGATATCGCTGTTTTACTAATCTGACAGCTTATTATTCTAAATAGGAAACCTTCATTTTGTTTGCAAATATTAAAGATTCTAACTACCAGTAAGAATGAGTCCTTACATTTAAAGTGCACCTGTCATTTCAGATCCATCATGGCAGCGCCTGTTAGCGGGCATCTACTCGCCTGCTGTCGCCACATCCCTCGCCTTGTTGTGACACTCCCGCATCACTAGCCGTCCTTTTAAAGTGAATGGGACTTCGGTGAGTCAACAGCGGGTCAGAGGAGGAGCCACTGTGGGACAGAGATGACAGTTGCTCTTTAAAAATTATAATTTAAATTGAGTTGACTTAAATCAAGTCTTTTTACTAGTGATTTAAATCATGATTTATATCGTGATTTAAATCGACTCGATTTAAATCAAATCCACCCTGAGTGGGATGCCATTAAAATTCATGTGCATGTAAAGGGCAGGCAGGCTTCCCAATACTTTGGGCAATATAGTGTATGTAGCTAGGTACTGGGCTATGAAAATATGGAGACAAAGACATTGCTCTGTTTTAATTTCTATTGTCTGAGTTGTTTATATTGAGCTTCAGCCAGCAGGGGGAGAGCTAAGTAGATGCAAAACCATAGACTTCTACACACGATGCCTGGAATCATGGGAGGTATAGTTTGAGGTGGCGGCCATATAATGACACAACTGACTTTCTAAACTACAGGTTCCCAACTGACCGTGGGACACAGGAGGAGCGTGGAGGCCTTGATATTGCTGCAGCTGCTATGGGTGCAGAGCAAAAGGGCCTCTTCAGCTGCTAAACATCTATCGCTATCCCTGCGAGTTGGTAAGAGGGCCTTTGGCCCACTTTGTACTGTCAGCAGTATCCAAGTTACTGAGAGTAGGACATCTATAGTACTCCTTCCCCACCGCTCCATTTTCTATAATATCTCTATAATATCACCTTCAATATCTCTGCCGCACCATTGCCCCCTGTGAAATACAGCTGTAGTGCATCAAAACCACATCTGGCCTAGTTTGTTTCTCATACCACAGTCTATATTTTACCCTCATCACTTAATTGCATGCAGGTTTAAGGACTTTCATAAGTGCACCAATGATCTTCAAAAGGCCCCCCCCCCCCCAAAACATGGGCCGCCCCTCCGCAGCTCAACTCTCCAGTGAGTGAGGAGAGGGTAGAGCAGAGAGCTGTGACTGACAGTCTGCAGCTCTCTGCTCACGGAGCTCTGAAAACCGAGTTGCTCGGCTCTCAGTGTGGAGACTACGGGGGACAGATGCAGCATCGGACCGTTGCTGCATACACCGTGGTGTCAGTGTGTTTATTTACTTGAAACCCTCTCTGGAATTGAATAATAAGGGGTACTAATGTACACTGTGCTCATTCCCTTTGAGGGGAGAAAACCTCATTGGGTGGTGGGTCACTGGATCTATATATTGTTGGATGTTTTGCATTTTTTTTGTACTGATGAACTTTCGTAGTGTGTGTTAATTGTTTTACTTTTTAAGAGTGGGGGGGGGAGGCAGGGGATGGATATCTGGTGAGGGGTGGTATTCTTAAGGAGGATTGCAGATTCTTATGAATGTTCCCCTATAAACTCCTACATCTTCTTGGAGACTGGTAATGATGAAGATGCTCTTCCCAAAAATTGGGACAAGGTACCTTGGAAGGGAGAAGGGAGGTGGTGGTAGGCATGTACAGTACCCCCAATGTTTAATGGCATATGGCCTGTTATGGTTTAGGAAAGGCGGGGGGGGGGGGGCGTATACACTTTCTGCCCTCACTTTACTGGAAACCCTGGATATGGGTCTGGTTGAATATTAAGGGGATCCCCCAGTAGTGTATTTAGGTTTTGTGCTGCCCCAGGCCTGACTAAACCCATGCACCCCTAATTTAAATATGACCCACCCCCTCCTGTCAAGGCCACACCCCTTGCTGTTTAAGACCCACCCTGAAATTTTCGAGTGGGGACACTAGTTCTGAGGGCCTGGGGGGGGGGGGGGGGGCAATAGATTCCCTTAATTTGCATAGATTTCCTCTCACTTCCTTTTTGGCTATGGGGCAGGAAGTAAACGGAAATCTCTGCAATGGGACAGGGATGGTAAAAAATAAACTGACAGGGGCTATAACCCTCCCTTACTCTTTCCAAAATGAAAAAAAAAGTGTTGCCTATAGTTCTAATTTAAGCACAAATTTCTGATAATTTTATGGAGAGGACTAAGAAGATATAACCATGCCAATGGTGCAGCAGAAAACATATAGCACAGTGAGGAAGGTTTGTGGTCCAGGATGATAGGACAGTCAAAATTAGAAGTGGCGCCACCCCCCCCCCCCAGTTGCTGGCCGCCCACATACCGGAAGCAGTGCAGCCTATTTATTCGGGCACTAGACTTATTTGCCTCTCAGCCCAGTTCGCCCCATAGGACTGGTGCTACACTGACAGCGCAAGCCAGCGGGGACTCTTTCCATACTGCCCTAGGCCTGGGCCTTGTCGGCCTAGGCCAGGATACAGCGTTGAGATCCCCACGTCATGGTGTTTGACACTTTTAAGGACTACATTGTACTGTTCCATAACTTCACGTGCAACTTTAACGTATCCTTCAAGCATGTTTTTTTAAAAGATTAGTGAATTTTCAATGATGCCCTTTAAGCCTAATGATAATAATTGCATTGGTACATGTGTCCCATGGTGGTGCCCAGCTACCTGTGCCTTTCTCTAAAGGATAAGTTCACTTTTTGGTCACACCCATATTAAGGTATATTTTGTATCACAGAGTGTAATACACCTTCAGCCAGTTGGTCCCTGGCATATGTGAACATGGGGATTTTCTAGAGTATACAGCAATGTATGGATATACATTTTGAATTAAATATTTCTTGTTTTTATACGATCATTATTTTATTTGAAAATTGTACAAAAAAATTCATGATTTTGGATTTGTTTTACTGACTATTTGGAACAACATCAGCTCAAAATATCTTATATTTTTTAGTTTGGCCTATCAATGTAACGGAAAACAGTCAGCAGAGGCAGAGATCACAGAAAGTTATTATCTCAAAAGATTTCTGGCAAGATTAAGGCTACTTTCACACTGGGGTGAGCGGACGTCGGCGGTAAAGCGCCGCTATTTTTAGCGGCGCTTTACCGTCATTTTAGCAGCGCTATTCGGCCACTAGCGGGACTCTTTTAAACTCCGCTAGCGGCCGAAAAAGGGTTAAAACTGCCAGCAAAGTGCCGCCGGTTTGGCAGCACTGCCCCATTGATTTCAATGGACAGGGGCACTTTAGGAGCGGTGTATACACCGCTCCTGCAGCACTGCAAAGATGCTGCTTGCAGAACTTTTTTTACTGTCCTGCGAACGCACCGCTCCAGTGTGAATCACTCTGGCTTTTACACTGGAGAGACAGGAGAGGCTCTTTACAAGGAATTTCCTCTATTCTGGTGTTCTGTCCTGGTGACCAGAATTTGGGATTTTCTTTCACTTTCGGAGATAACAGTCACCAGAACATAAAGAGAGGGTGAATCTCCCTATAGGGGACAGATAAAAACCTGACAGGTGTTGAAAAAAAGTTTTGCATTCAGTTATACTTTAGCAGGTGTTTTTAGCACCTATCAACAGATATAATAAAATGCTTTCGATGGTAAATTTAACAGATTATAAAGTAGCAAAAAAAAAAATCAGAAGTTCACGTGTCAATGTTTACATACCCTTTAAAAACATGGAAAGTCTTTACCCAAAACTGTACTGTATATGATTACCATGGCAGGCACCCTGTGGGAGCAGCACCAGGGTGCATATCCTTGCCAAGTTGTATGCCCACAGGTGTTCTTGGGTTATTCCAGGCAATGAACGGGGTCACTAGCCTTGCATGTGGGGGTACCTTTTGTGTGGAGCTTGCTCATCAATGCCCGGGACTAGGCAGAGACTGTGGTCATGTGAATAATCTAACATTAAGGCAGTTCCTCTTGGGGATGAGCCTTCACACTGTGAGCAGTAAAAGTGCAGAGTTTCTCTAAAAGTACTTGTCCCACGTCACTGCACACTGTACCTTGATAGATGTTGCACTATGCAGGATGTGTTAAGCCTGTGCCCTCTCCACTAGTCCAGAGTATCTCTATTACGTCACTCCCAGTAACAGAATGGGGTCCCGCCATGCACATAGTACAGACCTCATGCGTGCACTCATTAACTCCTTCACTTCCATACACATGTGACCAGGCTATGAATCTCTGTAGCGTGGATTAAGTTGCTACTGGAAACCAACCGCTAGGGAGGGTGCAAGAATATTGACCCCCTTGCTACTGAAGGAACTGTCACCTATATCAGGTACCACGCCAAACCCAGATAGCAAGAATATCTTGCCACATATTTGTGGCAGTATTGAATTGTAAGTCTTGTGAACTTGCTGCACATCTTCCCTGTCTAGTTGTACACTTGCAGAGCACTTGAAGCACAAGCTCTAGTTGACACTTCTTCAATTTGTAGCAAATTTGCGTGGCAAGTCTCTAGCAAGAGCAAATTTGCATTGGTGAGTCTACAGCAAGAGCCCCGCAAGTCCCAGCAAGAGCCCCACAAGTCTCCATTTTTGGAAAGAAAAAATAAGCAAGCAGCGGAAATCTATAATCCCACAATCTAGTGATAGTGAACCCAATGCTATTCACCTAATCCCTTACTGTACACGTGTGAAATACATTCAATCCATTGCATAAAATAATTCATCTATCATACAAAAATGATTTGTTTCTATGAAACAAACCAAGTGCAAATGCTGTTAAAAAAAGTGCAAAAGGAAACACCGTGTGCTGATACGGTGAACAAAAAGTGCTTAGTGCAAGAAAATATTATTCATTAGTAAAGTGCATGCATCAAACATTCATATGTGTTCAAAATATTTGCAGACCATATTGCAATCCCAGGAAAAATCCAAGATTATTATCACTTTCTTGGATTTTTCTTGGGATTGCAAAATGGACTAAATATTTTGAACACATATGAATTTTTGATGTATGCACTTTACTAATGAATAATATTCTCTTGCACTAAGCACTTTTTGTTCACTGTGTCAGCACACCGTTTTTTCTTTTGCACTTTTTTTTAACAGAATTTGCACTTTAATTGTTTTCATAGAAACAAATAATTTTTGTATAATAGACAAATTATTTTATGCAATGGATTGAATGTATTTCACACATATACAGTAAGGGATTAGGTGAATAGCAGTGGCTTCACTATCATTAGATTGTGGGATTATAGATTTGCGCTGCTTGCTTCTTTTTTCTTGCCAAAAATGGAGACTTGCATAAATCTGGCTATAGACTTGCAGGGCTCTTGCTATAGACTTGCAGGGCTCTTGCTATAGACTTGCAGGGCTCGTGCTGTAGGTTTGCGGGGCTTGTACTGTAGACTTGCAGGGCTCTTGCTATAGACTTGCAGGGCTCTTGCTATAGACTTGCAGGGCTCGTGCTGTAGGTTTGCGGGGCTTGTACTGTAGACTTGCAGGGCTCGTGCTATAGACTTGCGGGGCTCGTGCTATAGACTTGCAGGGCTCTCGCTATAGACTTGCGGGGCTTGTGCTGTAGACTTGCGGGGCTCTTGCTATAGACTTGCGGGGCTCTTGCTATAGACTTGCGGGGCTCTTGCTATAGACTTGCAGGGCTCTTGCTATAGACTTGTGGGGCTCGTGCTGTAGGTTTGCGGGGCTTGTACTGTAGACTTGCGGGGCTCGTGCTGTAGACTTGCGGGGCTCTTGCTATAGACTTGTGGGGCTCTTGCTATAGAATTGTGGGGCTTGTGCTGTAGATTTGCGGGGCTCTTGCTATAGACTTGCAGGGCTCTTGCTATAGACTTGCGGGGCTTGTGCTGTAGACTTGCAGGTCTCTTGCTATAGACTTGTGGGGCTCTTGCTATAGACTTGTGGGGCTTGTGCTGTAGATTTGCGGGGCTCTTGCTATAGACTTGCGGGGCTCTTGCTGAGACTTGCAGAGCTCTTGCTGTAGACTCACCACTACAAATGTGCTCTTGCTAGAGACTTGCCATGCATATTTGCTACAAATTGGAAAAGTGTCAACTAGAACTTGTGCTTCAAGTGCTCTGCAAGTGTACAACTAGCCAGGGAAGATGTGCAGCAAGTTCACAAGACTTACAATTCAATACTGCCACAAATGTGTGGCAAGTTATCCTTGCTATCTGAGCAAGCATACCTCTGCAAGGTAGCAGCCCATGCTGGCGTTCTCCAGGTACTAACTGATCTCTGGGTCCCCAGTGCTCCAGACGGACTGCAAGGTGCAGCAGTCCTCCTTACAGATTATGTAATCAAGCGTGGGCCAAAAGTGAGCCTTTTCTGTGAAGAAGATAGAGATGACATCTTTAGGCTTGTCTGTGTTTTCTTCCCATTTAGCAGCTCTGCGTATGCAGAACCCTTTTTCCATTTATTTACAGCACAGAGGAGAGGGCAAAGCTCAAAAAGACCTGCAGAGACAGGCTTAACCCCCTCCCAGCCTGGGCAGCTTGTCTCACTTGCTAACAGAAAACATGCCCCGTGTAGGTAACCGGCCTACAACCCAATTTTCAGTTTTCAGAGCATAAACGCTTTGAACCTTGGTTCACATTGCAGCGATTTGGCAGGCGATTTGACATTGGCGGCTATTGCCGGGAATGGCACCGTCCAAATCGGTGCAACGCCGCATTTGCAGGGCCGTACCGTTTCTGTACTACTTTTGGCAACTTCGGGGTACGATTTCAATAGACCTCTGTACAGAAACCCGCACATGTGTCTCTGAAATCGCCCCCGAAGTCGGGACTGATATGCGGGAATGAAATGTAAATTTCATTCCCGCTGTCAGTGTGACCCTCGGCTGAATGACAATTGCGCAAGTGCAGCAGGTGCTGCTCCTCTGAAAAGCGATCCGAGTGTGCTTGACAGGTGGTGAGGAGGCGATTATATGTTGCCTCCTCACCACCTGATTTATTTTAAAACCATGATTGCCATGCACGCGATTACGACATGGTAGTACAGTAATTAGAGGTTGAAATCAGGTGTGAGGAGGCGGCAATGTGCCCGGTGATCTTTGACTTTGTTGTTCAGGTAGATCTCCACCTCTTTAAGATTGCCTACCTCTGATCTACAGGATCACTGAGGCTGCTGCTGTGAGAGATACTACTGCTCCTGGAAAAAAGGTTTCAGTTTCCAGCTTAAGCCCAGGTCCACATTGCTGTGGGTTAGAAATCATGAGAGTTCCGCTGAACTTGCATGATTTCAAACCGGCAATGCAGTCCGAGTTCGGGGTGATTTGACAGACATCTGTGCGGGTTCATGCACAGATGTCTATTCAAATTGCTCTGAAGTCACCAAAAGTAGTACAGGAACTACTTTTGGGAATCGGATGGTGCCATTGCTGGCAATACCCGCCAATTTGGCATGCCAACTCAGCCCACTATGAACGTGGGCTAAAGCCTTTTTTTGCCTGTACTGAAGTCTGTGGATGGAGTCTGTGAGTCTGCAAGTCAGTAAGGCCGGATTCACACCTACGCATTTTTAGTGCTTTTTGCATTTTGCAGATTTGCACTACAGAACGTGTTCCATAGGAAACCATGTTAAATGGACTGTAGTGCAAATCTGCAAAATGCAAAAAGCACTAAAACTGCATAGGTGGGAATTCAGCCTAAGTCAGTAAGGGTGTTCTGAAGTACTTACCTCTCGCTCCCATTTGTTGCTGTGAGTGTTCTGAATTTTTTACCCCTCTCTCCCCCATGTGTTGCTTTGGGGAACTTCAAGGAGACCGTACCCAAATAATAAGCATTTTTTGAAGCATGTGTTAACCGGTTCCCGACCGGCGCACGCCGATGTACGTCGACAGAATGGCAAATGGGCGTCCCTTTGAATTTACCGCTGTGCCATTGCGGTGAGTCAGGTCGTGTCATCGAGTCCGCGGGGATACCCGCAATCGTCTCACGGGGAGGAAGAACGGGAGATGCTAATGTAAACAAGCATTTCCCCGTTCTGCCTAGTGACAGGACACTGATCACAGCTCCCTGTGATCGGGAGCTATGATCAGTGATGTGTCACAGCTAGCCCATCCCATCTACAGTTAGAACACATCCCTAGGACACATTTAACCCCTACAGCGCCACCTACCCTGTTTCCCCGAAAATAAGACCTAGCGTGATTGTCGGTGATGGCTGCAATATAAGCCCTACCCCCCAAATAAGCCCTAGTTAAAGTCCTTGTAGGTCTTATTTTCAGGGTAGGGCTTATTTTCGGGGAAACAGGGTAGGGTTAATTTGGGGGGTAGGGCTTATATTGCAGCCATCACCAACAATCACGCTAGGTCTTATTTTCGGGGAAACGGTAGTGTTAACCCCTTCACTGACAGTCACATTTACACAGTAATCAATGCAATTTTAATCGCACTGATCGATATATAAATGTGAATGGTCCCAAAATCGCACCAAAATTGTCTGACGTGTCCGCCATAATGTCGCAGGCACGATAAAAATCCCTGATCACCGCCATTACTAGTAAAAAAAAAAAAATATATTAATAAAAATGCCATAAAAACTATCCCCTATTTTGTAGACGCTATAACTTTTGTGCAAACCAATCAATAAACGCTTATTGCGATTTTTTTTTTACCAAAAATATGTAGAAGAATATGTATCGGCCTAAACTGAATAAAAAAAAAATTTTTTTATATTTTTTGGGGGATATTTATTATAGCAAAAAGCAAAAAATAATGCGTTTTTTTCAAAATTGTTGCTTTTTTTGTTTATAGCGCAAAAAATAAAAACCGCAGAGGTGATCAAATACCACCAAAAGAAAGCTCTATTTGTGAAAAAAAAGACGTCTATTTTGTTTGGGAGCCACGTCGCACGACCGCGCAATTGTCAGTTAAAGCGACGCAGTGCCAAATCGCAAAAAGTGCTCTGGTCTTTGGCCAGCAAAATGGTTCGGGGCTGAAGTGGTTAATTTGTTGTCACACTGGCAGACCTATCTGTAATCCCCAGTGTCTCCTTGCCTGTCTCTTATGGCAGCTAATAAGACAGAGTGAGTGGCACAAGCACTTTTCTCAACATCCCAACACATAGGTTCAGGCAGCATGTGAAGACGCATTATACATATACACTACATTGCCAAAAGTATTGAGGCGCCTTCCTTTACACGCACATTGGATAAATAAAGCAGTGCAGCGCTATACCCAGAGGTTCAGATATTACTAATAAAAGTCCCTTTAAATTTAAATCCAAAAGTTGATAGAGAAAAGGTCTCCTCTGTAGTGGTCTAAATGCTCATGACATTCCATGCAGTGCTATACATCCGTGATTCCACCACCAGCCAGCCAAACCGCTCACCTCAGCATATGGACCCCTGAGCTAACAGACGGGTCAAAACAGCATTTACCACTCTCAGTGGATAAAGATGGAGACTTGCATGGGCAGATGGTCACACGATATAAAGGCAGCACTCAGTAATTGATGATCATGTTCACATGCAATAAAAATAAGAGTACATAGTGCACACTGTGTGGCTAAGAAGATCACATTTATTAAAAGTCAAGTACTCACATACACAGCACTACACCCTAGTGCTGGGATAAAGGTAAAATGGCATCAAAGGATAACGTCAAGTAGTAATGGTGGCTGCAGTGATGTCCAAGGAACTCCCGATACACGCACATGAACTTTAATGGCATCCCAGTCTTAGTCCATAGGGTTCAATATTTGAGTTGACTCACCCCTTGCAGCTATAACAGTTTCAACTCTTCTGGGAAGGCTGTCCACAAGGTTTAGGAGTGAGTCTATAGGAATGTTTGACCATTCTTTCAGAAACGCATTTGTGAGGTCAAGCACTGATGTGGACGAGAAGGTCTGGCTCGCAGTCTCCGCTTTAATTCGTCCCAAAGGTGTTCTGTGGGGTTGAGGTCAGGACTCTGTGCAGGCCAGTAAAGTTCCTCCACCCCAAACTCCCTCATCCATATCTTTATGGACCTTGCATTGTGTACTGATCCAAACCATTTGGTGGAGTGGGGATAATGGTGTGGGGTTATTTTTCAGGAGTTGTGCTTGGCCCCTTAGTTCTAGTGAAGGGAACTCTTAAGGCGTCAGCATACCAAGACATTTTGGACAATTTAATGCTCCCAACTTTGTGGGAACAGTTTGGGGATGGCCCCTTCCTGTTCCAACATGATTGCGCACCAGTGTACAAAGCAAGGTCCATAAAGACATGGATGAGCGAGTTTGGGGTGGAGGAACTTGACTTGCCTGCACAGAGTCCTTATCACTACCCAATAGAACACCTTTGTGATGAATTAGAGCGGAGACTGCAAGCCAGGCCTTCTCATCCACATCAGTGCCTGACCTCACAAATGCGCTTCTGGAAGAATGGTCAAACATTCACATTGACACACTCCTAAACCTTGTGAACAGCCTTCCCAGAAGAGTTGAAGATGTTATAACCCTACGGACTAAGACTGGGATGCCATTAACGTTCATGTGCGTGTAAAGGCAGGTGACCCAATACATTTGACAATATAGTATATTATATGTATGTACAGCAATATTCTCCTCATTGTTCTATAGGTTTTATGTGTAGTGACTTTACATTTCTTTTTATCTTCAGGTTGAATTTATATTTTTGTATTACCTTATTCTACATTGCGCTGAAGTGTGATTGATTGAATTATAATGAAAAGTGAAGAGTGTGATCAGTGATCAGCATAGTGGATCCTTCATTCTTCATACAGCACTGGATGGAGTTTCCTGGGTGCACAGCAGCCTCCTGTGGCATGTTTGGTGACTGAACGATTCACTGTAATTGTAGATGTTATAGAAAACCTGTACTGAGAGGAGGCAGGGGCTGCCGGTACTGACTTCTCTCTCGGATATTCGTTCCCTGACTGGCTCTGGCTTTAATCGTTTTTAGTCCTGTAACAAGTTTACTGACCTGTAACAGGCATAGAGATTATAAAGTAAGAATTTTTGATCTGTTTACTAATTTCAAATTAGCAATTTAGTTTTAAAAAGTTTGAATCAGCATAATAGACAGGCGACTAGCTTTTTCAGAAGGAAAAGTCAGCAACAGCAGCCTCCATAGCCTTTCAATACAACTTTACTCACTTGAGCTCTGGAAGCCTTTATGAACAGACCATTTTTCATTATGCGCCTTTAACTGGCAATTGCGTTGTCATTCAGTGCTGTATCCAAATTAAATTTATATCCATTTTTTTTTTAAACAAATAGAGCTTTCTTTAGGTGGTATTTGATCCCTACTATATAATAATAACAATATTTACTACTTCCTGTTATAAAACATGTATTCTGCTACATCTTTTTGGTAAAAAAAAAATCCCAATAAGTGTAAATTAATTGGTTTGTGTGAAAGTTAGAGCATGTACAAACTTTGGAATACATATCTGAAAATTGATCAATGTACTGACATCTCATTTCTTAAAGCGGAGCTCCATCCAAAAGGGGAAGCTCTGCTTGTCTGCCTCATTCCCCCTCTGCTGCCACATTTTTGCACCTTGTGGGGGGGGGGTACCTTGTTCAGACAGGTACCCGCTCCCACTTCCTGCTGAATTTGCTGCGGTGAACTCAGCCAGAAGTTCGGCCCATTAAGAGAGCGTGATTCGCGCATGCACAGTAGGAAACTATCTGTGAAGCTGCAAGGCTTCACTGCTGGTTTCCCTTACCCAAGATGGCAGCACCAGCACCCAGGAGCCGATTCAAGAATTGGCTTGGGTGAGGACACCACGGAATTCCTGGGCAGGTACAGTGAGTGCCCTAATAGTTAAAGTCAGCAGCTACAGTATTTGTAGCTGCTGACTTTAAATTTTTTGGTGGGGGGGGATAGAGCTCCGCTTTAAGGTCCTTAAAATGCCAGGACATTACAAATGACCCCAAATGACCCCTTTCTGGAAAGTAGATCTGTGGTATTTATTAGGAGGTATGGCAAGTTTTTTCAATTTGCCATTTTTAGACACAATTTTTTGAAAATGAGGAAATTAAATAATTTTTTTTTCAAATATTTTTTTTTTACACATTCTCACAAGTGCAGTACAGCATCATCATATGATTGGTGTGGCGGTAAACAGGGATACTGAACCAAATATTTAGTACTGACATGGCTATTTTTTGATGTGTCCAAATATCCCCTCTAGTTATTTTTCTTGAGTGGTTTTCCCTTTTTTCCCACAAGATGGCGTAATGCTGTTTTATTATATACTCTATGTCGATATGGATATGTGCTAGTAAGGGTCTTCACCCAGCGGCTGAGTATCCATACGGCCAATTTGAGTTTATCCAATATCCCAGGGGTTTAATATACTTATTTCAGCTCTAGTCCTTGTCATCATCCTATTATTTTATTTTATTTTAATCTGATTATGTTCTATAGTTTTTAGGGAAACTTCCTCTACTTTGTTTAGGTGTTTCCTGTCCCAATCCATTCAATTGATTGGTTGTTTACATTTTACGCCTTTGAGAGGTCACAATGAGGCGTGGTTTTATCTGTCTATTTATTGCGATGAATCAGAGCGTCGCCCGTTCCCCTGACGACGTCAGTTATAGACAAAGCGTACGTCAGGAGGTCGACGCTCTGACGTCATCGCACCTTGTCAAGAATGGGCGCTCGCTTGCCCGCCGGCGAACTGCTCTTTTTATACTACATTCCTTTAAGTGTTCTACCTTATTTACAATAAATTGTTTTATCGGATTCACGCTATGGCCACTTTTCCTTTGTCCTTATGTCCTTAAATTCAGGTTGCTGCACCATCCATTTACACATCCGCAGCTATGCTGCACAGAGGGATGCTTCATTGCTAGCTGGACACCTGTATTTGGGTCCAAATATGTGCCTGGTTTGCTTGCTATCTGCTGCGCTGCATAGAGGGATGCTTCATTGCTAGTATGGACACCCAGATTTGGGTCTAAATACGTGCCTGTTTTGCTTGCTATCTGGTAAGCGCAAATTTTAAGTGGTGGAGGATCACTGTGAGGGGTGTTTCATTTCCTACCTTTTCACACTGGCTTCTATGAGAACTATTAGGGGATTCCTCCCATCTCCATAGAAGATTCTCTGGATTTCTGAGTTCACGGACTTTGCTATACATGATTTAATTTTTTTGTGCACTCACGATTTTATGTATTTTGACCACTTTCCTTATATTTCAGTTTTTTTTTATTTTACTCTGCATTAATTGAAACTATGCACTTACAAAATTTATGGTATAGCACAGTTTTTTCCTTGTTTTCTCAATCAGGGATACTGACTGGTGACAGAATGTAAAAAAAAAACAAAAAACTTTTTTATTCAATGTCTTAAACATTTTTACCATTTTCTTTTCTTTTTTAACATTTTTTTTACTCTCATCAGAGTTGTTCAGTGTGACCATAGTGACACTGTATTACTCTGGGGGGTGATCAGGGATTTTTTTTGTTTATTCTTCATTATACTTTGATTGATGGTACAATGAAGATCATGAATGAATTACATTCATAACAGCTGGGATTACTAGTGATCTGTGATTGGCTACAACTAATCACATGGTGCAGGGTGCTATAATTGGCCCAGGTACCATGTGATAGCTGTGGGCCAATCACAGAATCACTCTATAGGAAACACAGCTGTTATGAATGAAATTCATTCATATCAGCTTTGTTGACATTGTAAGCATGTGATTGCAAATCGATCACGTAATCCCCCGGTTGCTAGAAGCGGCTGGGTACTAGGATCCACAATTTGCTGTGTCCAGTGGACAGAGCCATCACAGGAGCGGCATGCTGCCTGTCCCTAACCTGCAGCAGGCTGGATGACGTCACGTGCTGGTAAGTGGTTAAAGGAGAACACCAAGCAAAATAGCTATTTGTTCATAAATATTTACAATTAAAAGCTATTTGTGTCTGCTTTGTGGTTTTGGATGCACTGTTTGGTAGAAGCAAATACAATCTTATTGGATGATGGTACTTACTTCACCTTTTAAATCATCCTTAGTTCTTCTTTGCTCTGCCTAGTAACACACAGGGGTCCCTGAACTCCTCTTATACACATGTAGCAGCTGTAGTGCTAGCTAGATTAGATACATTTAGTTCTTAAGCTCTTCTGTAATCGTGGAGCTGCTTGTGATTGCTCTGGTCTGCTCTGACCAGCTGTGGATTCGACTGCTTCCCCCTGCCTTTTGGATGGTTCTGGAAAGTAGTGGGCTGAGAGAGTCAAATCTACAGTTGAATATTTATGTGGTCCCAATCGATCCCTAGGAGAAGGTACCCAGTAGTTGGCTGGGAGTGAGCATAAATAGTCTGAAGCCTGGAGATGCCCGATTCTTGTCCAGGAGGAGAATTTCCCAGCATGAAGGGCTTCTGCCCTTTTAGGCAGCCCAACTAAAGTTCTACATGTGTTCATTGAGATCCCAGGTATGCTCGAGCTGGGGGGCTTACTCTCCTGAGACTATATGAGACTATTCAAGGCACTACACTGAAGTAGGAAAAGGTTTGACTGCACTCACAGGTTTGAAGCAAAAGTGAAGACTTTATTGAAGATAAAAAGCTTTTCACGAATTAGAATTTGCTTAGTCATAATCAAAATTACGACTAAGCGAATTCTAATTCGTGAAATGCGTTAATCTCTACCAGGTCTGCATTGATGTCATTATGTCTATGATACTGTCTGATGATTTTTATCTTCAATAAATCTTCACTTTTGCTTCAAACCTGTGAGTGCGGTCAAACCTTTTCCTGTTTCAGTGGCTACTATCCACATTGCGGACTGGACCTGCACAGTGAGGTTGAAGCGTGGGAATGCTCTCACCTGGAGTGGCTTGGCTTTGCTTTCCACTACACTGAAGTCCTGGCCTGGTGAAGGATATTTTGTCTCTCTCACTCAGGATCTACCTGTGGAGGCTGGGTGGCAGACAGCCCCAAGGACATTATGAATACAGACCTGTGGATGCTGGGTGGCAGACAACTCCAAGAACGTTGTGAGTACAGATCTGGGTGCTTGATTCTACTGATTGCTTGCTGCTGCTTTTCAGCACTGGTGTCAGTGCCTGGTTATATCAGGACATTTCCTATAGTGTCCTTGGACTGGTTCACACCTATGCTTTTTTTAGTGTGTTTTCAGTTTTCCAGAAACACTCTACAATCCATTAAAACATGATTTCCTGTGCATTTTATGGAAAGGGCCAGGGATTTTTTTTCCGGTTTTTGATTCCATAGACTTCAATATATCAAAAATGTGTATTGAAAAACGCAAAATGCACCTGAAATATGCATCAGCTGCAACCTGCAAAGGTGTGAACCAGGCCTTTGTGCTGTTCACTTCTCTGGCTGCTACTAGAAGGACTGTGCTAAGAAGCTTTGATATAATGAAGAGTGTCCCTGAGGGGCCTGGTATGGACTGGGGGGGGGGACCCCACGCTGTTTTTATCATCTATATACATTACAGCCGCGAGAAAGTTTAAATTACAGTTTGTCCTTTAGAAATGTCCTTATTGCTGTGGCATGTTCTATACATCGCACAGATGCTCCACTTTACAGGAAGACTAAGGGGGGACCCCCCAGGTACGATATTTAAAGGAATACTACATTTTTATTGTTTCACTTTAAGCATCATTAAAATCACTGCTCCTTTAAAAATGACTGTTGTAAAAACTTTTTTTTGCATTGATGCATGTTCCCTAGGGCAGTACCTGGGTCCCCATAGACTTTTTTGGCAATAACTTGCATATAAGTCTTTAAAATGAGGACTTGTGATTTTTCATGTTCATATCCCATAGACTTTAATAGGGTTCGCATGTTCACTAGAACTTTTTGCCTGTCTGAGGTGTTCTGGTGTGAACCGAACCAGGTTGTGTTTGGCCCATCCCACATGACTGCAATGGAAGACCCAGCCCAGAGTACTGTGCTTCAAGTGAGGTGGTACTGCATCTTCAGCCACCTAACTTGGACACACATCCAGCCTTTTGCCTGTAGTGCAGCTAATGCCGCATACACACGATCAGTTTTCTCGTTGGAAAAAGATATGACGGCTTTTCTGACGGGATTCCGCTCAAGTTTGCCTTGCATACACATGGTCACGCAAAAATTTGCTGAAATTACGACTGTCAAGAACGTGGTGATGTACAAAACTACGACGAGCCGAGAAAATGACGTTCAATGCTTCCGAGCATGCGTAGGGATTTTGTGCGTCGGAATTGCCACAGACGATCGCATTTTCGGATAGGAACTTTTTCCCGACCAAAAAATTGAGAGCATGCTCTCAATCTTTTGCTGGCTGGAATTCCGCCTGCAAAAGACCGATGGAGCATACACACAGTCGCATTTTCCGACGAAAAACTCTCATCGGTCTTTTGCGGGCCGAAATTCCGACCGTGTGTACGCGGCATACCGGATGTTTTTTTCTGCTTGTTAACAAAGTGTTTGAGGATTCCTTGTATTTACACCAGATCATTATCTAGAATGAAGGTCTGGTATAAATGTTAATAGGGGACTCGAAACAGCATAGGGTTCCCCCTAAAATACATACCAGACCCATATTTTTGATAAGGGTTTGGTATGGACTTCAAGGGGGACTCCACACAAAGAAAACAAAAAAAAAAAAAAAAAAACAAAGCTAACAAAAAATCCCCCCCCCCCCAACCACACCAGACCACATGCCCTGGGGAAGGGTACCTTGCCACCCTGGTCTGGTGGTTGTGAGGGTCTGTGGGTGGGGTGGGGGGCTTCTCTGAGAACCCTTTTTAACAATAAGAGGGCTCACAACCCCCCCCCCCCAACCACACACACACACACCTGCTAAAAGAGAAAAATCCAACTGACACAATATGACCCCATTGCTTAATCATGCTGAATGACAGTTCCTAGGGCCCCACCACTAAAAGTAATCAAAGGGGCATATCTCCCAGTGACATAATTGACCAGATATTAACATGATCATATACAGTCAGTGACATCATGGGGACAAGTAAGCAATGGGAGCAGATCATGGATCTGCATCGCTGAATGACTTGATTGACTATGAATTTACATTATGAGGCTTTGCGTTGTTTCAACTGACAATTGCGCGGTCGTGTGAAGTTGTACCCAAATAAAATTGATGTATTTTTTTCCCCACAAATAGAGCTTTCTTTTGGTGTTATTTGATCACCTCTGCGTTTTTTTTTTTTTTTTGCGCTATAAACACAAAACCCAACAATTTTGAATAAAAAAACAATATTTTATATTTTCTGCTATAAAACACATCCAATAAAAAAAAATTAAAAAATCAAATTTCTTCATAAATTTAGGCTAATATGTATTCTGCTACATATTTTTTGGTAAAAAAAACCCCCAATAGGCGTACATTGGTTGGCTTGCGCAAGTTTTAGCGTCTACAAACTATGGGATAGATTTATGGACTTTTTTGATGGAATTTTTTTACTAGTAATGGCGACTTTCCGCCATTTTTAGCAGGTCTGTGACATTGCAGAGAACAAATCTGACACTAAGTGACACTTTTTGGGGAACAGTGACACCAATACAGATCAGTGCTAAATAAAATGCACACAGTACTAATGACACTGGCAGGGAAGTGGTTAACATCAGGGGCAATCTAAGGGTTAAATGTGTTCCCTGGGAGTGCTTGCTAACTGTGGGGGAATGCTGTGACTGTGGGAAGACAGAGATCCGTGTTCCTGCTTAGCAGGAACACAAGATATCGATTTTCCTCTCCGACAGAACGGCGATCTGCCTTGTTTACATAGGCAGACCGCCATTCTGTCTGCCTCGGGAACGATTGGCGGGTCCTGGCGGGCAGCATGAGTGGGCTGCCGGCCGAACGCAGCCTAGACCTGTAGAAAGGAATTGCGTACAGGTACGTGCTTTTGCATTCAAGGCTCGCCCTGCCACAGTATATATACATAGGGCGGTCCTTAGGCAGTTGAAGGACTGCAGGAGTTAATAGCTTCAAGCTCCAGGCTGAGCTGCTGTGGAAAAGTGCCCATGAGGATCCATCTTCTCATCCCTTTACTAAAGTTCTTTAATTGCTTTTACTGCCTGTAAGAAGATTTATAAATGGGGGAAAGAATCCTGTAATTCATCAGACCCCAGTGGGCTGGACAAAACAAACAGATTCCTCCATCCAAATAAGACAAGTGGATGGAGGCACCCCCACGCTGGGACATTGCATTTTGACAATAGGAATCTCTGCTGTCAGAATACACTGATCAGCGGCTGCAGATGGACAGAGGTCTTCTAACATTCCCATTCAAAAGAAGTCAATCTTTTTTTTTAACATAAAGTTTATTCAATTTTTCAGACAGACAGAGTATAAATCACCTTACATTATCAGTTAGCATAGTCGTTAATCAATGGAACAATCTGTTGTGCAAACACATCGTTATAGCAAGTGTACCTGTTATTGCAACAGTAATTGACAGCTTGACATTTACCATATTACTCAAGTGGCAGCTAAGAACTCGAGGGCGAGGGAGAGGGGGGGAGAGGGGAGGAGGGGAGGGGGGAGGGGGGGGCCCCAAGGAAGGAGTAAAGGGTAAGTAAGGATAGGGAGAGGAAATGGGGGGGGGGATGGGCGGGGGGGCTGGGGGAAAGGGCGGGTCTCTCCAAGTCCAGTGTAGCACTTGATTACTATATTTCAATTGGAGTTTTAAAGTGATCGCACAAGAAAGTGGTGCTGAAGTAGAGATGGAATGGTGATAGAAAAGCTAGTCGTAATTATTCTAGGGACAGATGTTTCGCCTTAACCCAACAGACCCAAATCTTATCGAATTTGGTTGGGCAATTTCTTCCTAGATACGTTAATTTGTAAAGGGGCAGAGCGGCATTCACCAGGGACAACCAGATCTGTTTAGTGGGGGGTTGTGTCTGATTCCATTGTAAAAGAATAGCTTTCCTCGCGTAGAAGGACGTATAAAAAACAAATAGTTTCTTCCTCTGGGGGGCTTCAAGAAAATTGCAAATACCTAAGAGAAGCGGGATGGGACTAAATGGGACCATGAGCTCATCTATAGAGTTAATCTCAGACAGGACTTCCCTCCAGTATCCCTCTACCACAGGACAGGACATATTGCCGATCTACCCGGGTAAATTCTTGCTAGGCGTGCAGGGGAGTAGTAGGCCCGATGGAGAAATTTTAACTGGGTATATCTGTCTCTAGCTGAAATCATTAGGGGTAGATATTGCTGGATCCCCTCCTCCCAGTCCTCGTCCGTCAGGCCAGGGATATCATTCTGTCATGTTGTGTACAGTCGTGAGACTTTAGAGGTATCCAGCACTACCAGCTTATTATAAATGTTAGAGAGTGTACCACCCCCGTCTAGATATTGCAACATGTTTTCTATATCAGATAGTTGTAGATCTATCCCCATAGGGAATTGGGACCGGAATGCGTGGCGTAACTGCAGGTACCGGAAGAACATGTGGTTCGGTAGATCTCTTCTGTGTTTTAGGGCATCAAAAGTAAGTAGCTGCCTTTCGGAAATGATGTCACCCAGACTTGTGATTCCATACCTGACCCACACATTCGGGTCCGGCATGGAAGCAAAGTGGGACAAGCGGGGATTACCCCACAGTGGGGTCAAGGGGGACCACGTATTCGGTTTCCCCATCTTTGAGGCCACAGTATCCCACACTTTAACTGTCGTCCTCATGGGCGTAGTCACCCGGGGGTTAGATTTAGGTCCTTTGTGTATTAAGACATTGAGCTCCTCATGTGAACCCAACAGTGCCGCCTCCAATTTAGACGCGGGGTTCATCGGTGGTTTGGACAGCCACTACTGAACAGTAACCAGGACTGCTGCCCAGTAGTATTTTACGAAACATGGTAGGGCCAAACCCCCCAAGGCGACTGGCAATTGCAACGTTGATTTAGCTATTCTAGGCATTGCTCCCTTCCATACAAAGGAAGCAATTATGCTATCTAGTTTGTTAAAGAAAGAGACTGGTATAGGTATAGGAGTGTGCCTAAAAAGGTAAGTGAACTTGGGTAGGACGGTCATCTTAACCAAATTCACCCTACCCACAGGTGTGAGCGGAAAGTTCTTCCAAACTGCACATCTATGGGATAGTTGGGACACCACCGGGGTCAAATTCAGAGGAATAAACTGCTTTAGGTCCCTGTGTATCTCCACCCCCAAGTATCTAAACTGAGAGACCCTTTGAAGCTGCTCATCCGGGGGGGGGGGGGATCGGTGCCAGAATGGAGTGGGAATAGTATAGATTTACCCCAATTTATGCAGACCCCTGAATACCTCCCAAATTCATTGATCACCGAGAGCGCAGTCCGCAGGGAAATGCCATCATCCTTGAGATATAAGAGAGTGTCGTCGGCATATAGCGATATTTTTTCATGGAGGGGGCCTATAGGAATACCCTGTACCGCAGGGTCAGACCGAAGGAGGATTGCCATGGGTTCTATAGCAAGTGCAAAAAGCACTGTCTCGTACCCCTACTCAGAGAAAAGGGTGCAGACAGGACAGTGCCCGTACGGACCCTAGCCGTCGGATCCCTATACACGGCCCTGACCCAGGAGACGAAGACTGGACCAAATCCGAACCTACGGAGGACCTCCCACAGATACAGCCACTCGACCGAGTTGAAAGCTTTCTCTGCATCCAGGGAGGCCTCTACCGCAGGGCAGCCGTCCCCAGCCCCCAAGGCCAAGACCGAGTACAGTCTACGGAGATTGATGTCCGTACCCTTGCCAGGCATAAAGCCCGACTGGTCCTCATGGACCAAGGTGAGAATTACCTCATTTAGGCGTCTGGCTAGGATTTTTGTCAGTATTTTAGCGTCCGAGTTAAGGAGGGATATTGGTCGATATGATGAGCAGAGCTGAGGGTCCTTACCCGCCTTGGGAATCACTATTATAATAGCTTGGGCCATGGAGGAAGGAAGGGCCCCTTCCTGCAATGTTTTGGTGATCATGTGGTGTAGCCTGGGTGCCACTGCCTCTATATTTTGTTTATAAAATTCTGATGGGAATCCATCCAACCCCGGAGTTTTACCCGTCTGCATTGAGGTTAGTGCAATCTGTACCTCCTCCAGGGTGATCGGTGCCTCCAAACTTTCTCTCGCTGAAGAGGAAAGGACCGGGAACGACACTCTATTTAGGAACTCAGATAGCTCTTCCATAGTGTAGCTCGCCCTGGAGGAATACAATTCAGAGTAGTATTTCACAAAACTGGCATTGATTTCCCCCGGGGCAGCCACCAAAGTCCCGTCCTCCTTCCTAAGTCGTGCTATAGCAGAAACTGAGGACTGCTCCTTAGAAATCCATGCCAGCAGTCTTCCCGTTTTATCCCCCTGTTCAAAGATTTTTTGGGTTTGGGCTAGTTGGCGTTTGTTTACCTTGGCCACCCTGAGTAACATTACCTCCCTATATGCCACCTTCATGTCCTGGCCTGTTATGGGATTGGTGGTCTGAACATATCGAGCCTCAAGGGCCTGGGCTTTTGCTTCCGCCTGTTCCAGTGTAATCAGATCGTTTTTGCGTTCAGTGGCAATTGAGGAGATATAGCAACCTCTAATATAGGCCTTAAATGCCTCCCACTCGTTCCCCGGTGAGGTGGTGCCTGCATTAAGAGACCAGAATTGTTTAATTAGACCATTTATTTCAAACTCAATAGTGGGGTGTGATATCCAGAATTTTGATAGGCGCCAAATTCTATCCGCTGCGGGTGTTGTGGTTTGGATGCAGCAAAGTAGCGGTGAGTGGTCTGATACACCGCGCGGGAGCATGGTGATATCCTGTATTTTGGGGAGCATACTGACGCTTGCGTACAGGAGGTCAATACGGGATAGCGAGTTATGTGATGAGGAGTGGCAGGAATACATGCGATCTGAGGGGTGCTTCCAGCGCCAGACATCCATCAACCCGAACACCTGCGCCCATCTAGAGAGGGCAGATTCTGTTTGGGGGTCTGATGATAACTTATCTAAAGAGGGGTTGGGTGGGATATTAAAATCTCCTACTAGGATTACATTATCTGTGGGAAATTGTGCCAATTGCGAAGCAATAGATTGGAGAAGGGACATATTAGCTGGGGGTGGCAAGTATACCCCCACGATCACCAGTTCTATCATGTCGACCAGCACATGGAGCAGCACATATCGTCCCTCCGGGTCTAGTTTTACCCCAAGGATCTCACAACTCAGGGATTTGTGTATCAAGATGCTAACCCCACGAGAGTAGCTCGAGTGGGAGGCATGGTAGTGATGCCGTACCCAGGGGCGCTTAAGACTCATAATTTTGCTTCCCACTAAATGGGTTTCTTGAAATATGCAAATTTGGGGATTGTATTTTCTTATGTATTCAAAGACCAGGGAGCGTTTAATTTTATTGTTGAGACCCCTGACATTCCATGATAAGATTTTCAATGGAGCCATACTATAGAGAAAAAAGGGAAGGATAAGTAACCGGAGATCCCTGTAGCCAGGACCCGAAGAGACTGACACACCCCGCGAGTCTAGAAGCATGGAGGGCCTATTGACCCCTAGTAGCCAGCATAGTGTCATGGAGCACCACAGGTTATGTTTACTTAACAGTATTACACTCTGTCCGATCAAGTATGAGCAAACTAAACAAAAACATAAAAGTAAAAAAGGAAAAGAAAAAGAAAAATTCCAAAAAACTAAACCAAAATAGGTAGGAACAAATCTATCCAGAACACTTATTGCTTTACACTTAGAACAAGCTAAGGGCACAGACTTAGTTACTAATTAACCCTGTCATGACAGAGTAAGTTTTGCAAAGATAACTGAAACTCAGATTATAAATGGAAGATGAGTTCTCCCCTCTTTATCAATGTACACCCCCACTCCAAGTCCCCTGGAGAACCACAGCATGTGACAGTCAGTCCCGACATAGCCATAAATCCCAACCCTTGATCGTAAAAGAAGGTATAATTACACGTGGGTTTCGCAGCTGTAGAATCAAAGGTCCGGAATCCATCCCTCATCTCCTCGGCCGAACATCACAGGGAGAGGAGCTTTTGAAAGAAAGTCTTGCAAGGGCGACAGGGCACAGGAGGCGTACAGCAGATCCGGCCATGGCTGCCTGCCCACGCCCACCCCAGACAGTACCCGGGAAACAGCTCAGGACATGGGGGAAAGTGCGTCACACCTGCACACCACAGTGTCTCTCTGCCTCTCCGCATGTGTCGTGACAGCACTCTCCCTCCGCCGAGCCCCGGGAGGGGGGGGAAGCACTGCTTGCGCTGCAGAGTCTCACCCAACGGGGAAGGATTATAGCCCCATGAGAACATTAAGACTGGTGGCTAATGTACGGGCAAAACAACAACATGTGGCCGGGGACTCAAAGTGAAGGGGGATGTAGGGCAGAGAACGGGATTAGCGAGCCCCCGGGAGGGACTCCAACCAGCGGGTTGCCTCTTCAGGGGATGTAAAGAACTTAGACGACTCACCATCCACCACCTTCAACTTGGCCGGGAAAAGCATATTGTATTTCGTCCCTTTACTCTCAGCTGGGCTTTGACATGGTCGAAAGTGCGCCTCTGCCTCTGCGTCTCCATAGAATAGTCCGGGAACATCATAATTTTAACATTTTCATATCGCAGCTCCTCCAGTTTACGTGCCTCACCAGATCTCGGTCTCTGAAGTTCAGTAACCTGAAGATAAAGGTCCGAGGGGGAGCTCCAGGTGGACCCCTCACAGATGGCATCCTATGCGCCCTCTCCACCACAAAATAAGGGGAGAAAGGGGCCTGTGGCAGCAGTTCACGCAGGAGCTTCTCCGTGTATGCAACCGGGTCACGGCCCTCGGCGCCCTCAGGAAGACCCACCATACGGAGGTTGTTCCTCCGCTTCCTGTTCTCCTGATCCTCCGCACGCGTCTCCACAGCTTTCATTTTTAATTGTAGAGTGCGGAGGGAGGCGCCATGTTCCCGGAGTGTGTCCTCCGTGTCCCCGATCCTTCTCTCTGACTCAGAGAGCCTGTCTCGGAACTTGTCCATGTCTCTCCTCACCAGTCCCATCTCCATCTGTATCTGTTCAATTTTCGCCGTTAACGTTGTCTGGCAGCCCGTGATAGCTTGCATTAGAGCACTAAACTGCTCAGTCCCCAGGGCGGACGGGACTGCCTGGTCTGTTTGAGACACCATGTTGCTCTTGGCGAGAGCACGTGCAGCCCGGGACAGCGGCGGGGAATTAAAGGTAGAAATCCGCTTGCGATTCAAACCTGAATTGCCTTTTCTCATACCCAGGGTCAGCCTGTGCCGCACAGTCAGGATGGAAAGCGATGTTCCTATTTTAAAAACGGATATTTCAGCCTCTCAGATGCGGAGCTCCTGACAAACACGTCCTCTCAGGTCTCCATCTTAGCCACGCCCCAAAAAGAAGTCAATCTAACAATCAACTTCTATCAAACACGGACAACCTCACATGGATCAAAATTTGGCTGGTTCAGCATGAATTTCAATCCATCCATAGTTAGCTTTTGAAAGAGAACTCCTAATGCTCATAATATAAAAGGAGATAAACTGCTGTCCCCTGAGCATGGCACCCTGCACTCACAGCATATTGATACTAAGAGCTGCACCAATGTCATCATATTTGTGCTGCTCTCTGCATCATCCATGACTGTCTGCCACTAGGAGGATATTGGGAATGAAGAGAACCCAGCGCATCCCTTAACCAGCCATATGACATCAGAAAAAGGTAGTTAAAAAAGCATTAAAAGCCACAATTCTCTTGCAAAATTCTCCTTTAGATTAACCAAAAACATATAATATGAGGTCAAACCTAAACACTTTCAATTTATATGCAATCAGGCAGGCCCTTGCGCTGCATAGTTGAAGGTAAATCTAAAGGAAGTTGAATAAGATAATTGTATAATGTGTGGCCAGCTTTAGGCTTAAAATGAATAGTGGACACAATAAAGCGCCCGCATCATGGGATTGTGGTCGCCAAAGAAAAAATAAATTTATGAAGTTTTTTAATTAAAAAAAAAAAGGCGGGCTGGTCACAAGGCAAGGAGCGGGAAAAACGTTTTTCCCTCAGATTAAGAGGCTATATAAGCCTCTGCCTGACAGACCCGCTCACACTTGCCCTGAGGCGGCTTAAGCTTGAGCTCCACTGCGCTAACTTTGACTGGCTTGAGCTGTATCAGGGCATGAAGTCTCTAGTAATAAGAGTCCTTGAAAGGGCTGAAGCTGAAGGAGGTAACGAATGGCTACAGCGGTGTTTAGCTCTCTCTGAAATAGACACTCCTGTGGGGACTGTAGCGGCGGAACAGCAAGCTATGGAGCAGCTTTCTGAATCTCAGCCAGCCGCCTCTGCCTCAGCACAGCGTTCACCGGCTCGCAGCATTCAGCGGAGCTTACCCTCAGAGCGTTCCTTTCTAGAAACAGCAGCTGTGAGTGAGGAAAGATTTGTTGCTATAGCTGAGCAAGAAGAGTCAGTTCAGGGGGTTCGCAGAGGCAACCGGCGGGGAAAAAGAAATAGAAGAGTTTTATCCCCTTCTCCCAGCTGCAATAGCCGAGGCAGGAGCAGAACACACCGCTCATCCATACCGCTCAGGGAAACTCAGCTCACAAATGAATCTTCTATGCCTAGTTTAGCAGATCCTTCTCCGGACTCTCCCCCTGCCAATTTGGCTTTACCCTCAATACAAAAGTCGCCGGATTATGCTGGTAGTCATTCCAGGCAGATACCTCAGTTAACAAATGTGGCATCACTCGCATCCAGGCCATCCAGGCTGGATGCTGTGAGAGCCCCTATGTCTCTTTCCTCCCTTACAGGTCCAGATATTAGCCAAGTATCAGCGCCAGGTATACAAATTCCAGTCAGATACAGTCGTTCTGAACACAGCCATGCTGGTGAGTTTGCTCAAAATTATTTAATTAACCAATTATTAGTTTCATTAAATAAATTTAATGAGAATATATCTATTAATAATCCCACATCTGTGTCCACAACTGTATCTCCTTCTCCAGTTAATGTTTGGTCTGGTAACTCTGTAGCTAATATCAATCCTGTTGCTATAAATGCAAGCATTCCTGTATGCATACATAATTCTATTTCTGAGACGTGTTTTAAAGAGGTACTCCCTTGTGAAATGTCTCCTTTAGGATTCCATTTGCCTTTATCAGTTAAAGAAAAAATATGGAAAGGCGAATTCTTGGATTTATTATCTTTATTACCTATTGCAAAAGATTTCATTATAAAAACGGATAAAAGATCTGAGGATAGTGCTGAGGATAGATGCCGTCCTGTTTCTAGATCCTTTTTTAATTGGCTGCAGGTGTTTTGTATATTCTCTGCAATATGGGTGAGAAGCAGCCAAAGAAATGTCCTGGACTTTTTCAGAATTTGGAGCATATTCTGGAGGCATATAAAAGTTTTGGTGGCATGGGATGGTTTAGTTATGATGAATCTTTGCCAAAAAATTGAAATATATCCTAATTTAAAATGGGGTAACAAAGATGTTGGGCTATGGTTAACCTTAATTATTCCTCAGAAGCCGGTATATGCAAGACCACAGCCCCAGTCAAACCTGAACTCAAATGCGCCAGCATCAGTTTATAAAAAAGGAACATGTTACGCGTTTAATGAAAATCAATGCAAGTGGTTGAATTCATGCCGTTACCGCCATGAATGTTCTTTTTGTTTTGGTAACCACCCAGTCTCAAGATGCTTTAAAAGAACATCTAGCAATCAAGTCCTCAGGGATCATACAAAAGGCCTGCAAGCCTGTGAGACTAATCGAAATGCATCCATGGTTAATGTTATACCCCGACAAGGGGAAAGCACAATTACTAATTGAAGGTTTTTCAACAGGTTTTAAACTCCCTATTTTCACAGGTCCAGGCTGTCAATTATCAAAAAATGTAAAATCAGTTTCCCTCCATACTGAAATAGTTAGGGATAAATTAATAAAAGAAATTTCAGGCAATAGAATTGCTGGCCCTTTTATCTCCCCACCGTTTATTAAATTTCGAGTTTCTCCGTTGGGTTTAGTACTTAAAAAAGAGCCTAATTCTTACCGCCTCATTCATCATCTCTCATTTCCCGCATGTCAATCCCTAAATGACGAAATTGACCTATTATCTACTTCGGTTAAGTATGCTACGTTTGTTGATGCTATTCACATTATTAAAAAGTTTGGTCGAGGGGGGTTTATTAGCAAAAGCAGACATCCAATCAGACTTTAGATTATTGCCCATTGCTCCAGAATCTTACAATTCCCTTGGTTTTTGTTTTGAAGGCTATTTTTTCTATAATAAATGTCTTCCAATGAGCTGTTCATTGTCCTGTTATTATTTCAAAGTTTTTGCCTCTTTTCTTCAGTGGGTGCTATAATTTGAATCTGGTCATACTGGGATAATTCATTATCTAGATGACTTCCTGTTCATTGGTCCGCCAAATTCTATAGTTTGTGCTTTAGTCCCCAGGTTATTTTTCCTTTTAACAAAATACTTCGGCATTCCCCTAGCAATTGAAAAAACTGCTTTCCCATTTCAAATTATTGAATTTTTGGGCATAAAAATTAATACACACTTATTCCAGTTTGAACTTCCTGCTTTAAAAATTTACAGTCTGCAATCCTTTATTTCTTTCTTCCCGCGCAGAAAAAAGATTTTATTAAAAGAGCTTCAATCTTTTCTGGGTCTTCTGGCTTTTGCTACACGCATTATGCCTATGGAAAGAATATTTTCTTGAAGGTTATCATGTCAGGTCTAAAATCCCCATTTTCCCACATTAGGTTGACTTGTGCTCTTAAAGACGATCTACTGGTATGGTCTCAAATTCTGCAGGATTTCAATGGCAGATCCTTTTTCCAGGAAGACTTTGTTTTCGCAGCAGATTTAGAATTATTCACGGACGCTGCTGGTTCTCAAGGTTTTGCTGCTATTTTTCGTTCACATTGGTGTTCTGGCTCATGACCCCCCCTTTAGATTGCCAACAAGATTACAAAAAACATAATTTTGCTGGAACTCTTTCCAGTTTTACTTGCTATGGAAATTTGGGGTGATCAGCTCGCTAACAAAAGAATCATTATCAATTCTGATAATAGAGGTGTATTATTCGCTTTAAACTGCCTTTCTTCAAAATCGTTATTAGTCATAAAACTCTTGTAAACAAATGGAGAGAAAGTCTTACGAGCCACAATAATCCAATGCCAATGAAATAAATAAAATATAAATATTAATACCCAGCAGCCCAGCAGCAGACGCAGACCACGTTTCATAACCGTGCAAATAGGTATGGAGAAATAAATGCGCTGCGCTAAAGTAAATCAAACTAGTATATGAATCACCTAAGCGTGAGTATAAATATAAATCAAAAAAGTATAAAAAAATGTGACAAATTCATAAAACCAACATGTGATACATTCGTATAAACCACATGAAAGTGCAATGTGCATATACAATATCAATAAATCCAAAGTGCATAAAAAATATGTGACAAATTCATGGGAACAGCATGTGACAAATTCATTTAACACCACATAAAAGTGCAATGTGCATATACAATTCAACAAATCCAAAGTGCATGATATAGATACAAAAGTGCCCAGTGTTCAGCATAGATATTAAATAGTCATGTTGAATTTCTATGAGGTAAGAAGAAAAAAATTGCCAAATAAAGTGCATATAATAATGTCATCCAGCATGCTCATTCAATGTCAGGTGCTGCAAAAACATGCTCCAGTGTGCTTCGGTAACCCCCCCAAAGTGGTTGCGCTCACCTCGGAGCGTGTGACACAATGACTAGCTGTGTCAAAACACGCTTTGGAGCCACCCCCGGGCTCAATAATGATTGTCAGGTACCGATCTCCAGCCTGGATCAATGCAGCTCCATACCATAAACAAAAAAAGACTAAATAGTGTGATACCGTAAAAAATATTTATTAATAAAATAAAACCCACTCCCCGCAAAGGGGTACTCACATTACACCGGTGCGTGAGTGCACCGCTCGCTCTATAACAAGCTTCAAAAAGACCGTCGGTCGGCGTGTGGTATGGTATGCACTCTCACGATCAGGCTCCGTGCTGCTAACTCCGTCCTGGCCCCTCCCCTACGCATGTTCGACACAGGGATCACGTGTCTTCATCAGGGGGATCAATTGGGGCAGCCCCCGTGGACTTTTGAGGCATAAAAATCTGTTTGAAAAAGTAGATAAAAGGCCACTTTTAATAAGTACACAGTATAGTAGGAAATTTAAACGTAGCCATATAAACAATTATTTTAAAATATACAAAATATGCAAATTAAACAAATAGTACATGTACAGTATATAGATGTCAAACCCAAGAAAGCAATTATATCCAGGTACTGCCAGAGTCAGACTGTGGTCAGTCCATGGAAATTTCTTGCATGAATCCCAACATGTTTCGAAATTATCAGTATTTATTCAGGGGAGATTTATATTTTGAGTGACTTTATTGTTATCTGAAATGTAAACATCATCGCATGATAATCAGACTGCAATGCATGATATAGACCAAGCAGATGATTGTAAATAGTAAACTGTATTGTATTCATGGCTGTATAAATACTTACATAGGAAGATTCACAGTGTGGAGACACAAAGCAGAATAACAATAAAAGCAGTAAAAAAAAGCCCATAGTGGCTGGGAAGTTCCACATGGAGAGAGAAGGTGGAGAAGCGTGAGTCCCTGGATGAGGCGTCGACAGACATCCACAAGAATCGCCCTAATGGCTGCACCAGCAGAGGGGATAGTAATGTCTACTTCTAACTTCAGCTTCTAACCTTAGTTTGTTTAATTAAACTTTGGCAATAAAACCTGGAAGTGGATTGGTTTCTATGCAGAAGTGTGACTGATTTTGCACTCTTTAGCTTTAGTAAATAAACCCCATGTTCTGTGATGGCAAAACAGAAGCACATATTACAATAAAGTACTTCAATAGCAAGTTTGCAAACTGTTGAAGACAGTCTCATCACAGTGGCAGTGCTCAAACCGAGACATGCCAATTGCCGTTGGTTACCAACGGCAATTGTACTCAACTATTTGCAACACGAACAGTTCTCAGATTTCCCCACATTTGCTCACTGTGGGTCTTCACTCAACGAGCTCCCAGTCTCTCTCTCACTAGATTTCAGATCCACTAGCTACTGGATCCCCTGCGCTTTTACACTTTAGCACTCAGTATTTTCCTCAAGCGTCACCCCCACTGTCCTGCTGGGACCCTGGCTTGGCACTTACAGATACTCCTCAAGCTTCACCCCCGCTGGCACGCTAGGTCCCTGGCTTGGCACTCATTGATGCTCCACAAGCGTCACCTCTGCTGTCCCGCTGGGACCCTGACTTGGCACTTGCTGAAGTTTTCCCACTTCTTCACCGTCTCTGGCTGGTGAGAAGTCTGCTCTGGTACTGGCCTCAGCTTACTCACAGTGGTCTCCAGTAGCAAGGCAAATGGTCCCTTAGTGGTGACAGCTTCCTCTCTCCCTCCAACCACAACTTTTACCTTGGCCGGCAGAACCTTTACTTCTGGTTGGACTACAAGCCCGCAGTCCAAACCCTACGCTGCTTTTCCTGCTTCTGGATAGGCCCTCAGACAGCCTAGCAGCCAGATGTCCCGGGGATAGGTCTTAGGTTTCTGGCCTAGCAACACACGTCCACCCAGACAGCTGTCCAGGTGGCACAGAACCCCGATCACCTGACTCCACCCAAATAAATAGGTGCTCCCAGCATGCCAAGGTACCCAAGAAAATCCCTGGCCATTGGCTGAGATACCCCATTCATTCATAACCTGTCCTTGCTTGTCCTTGTCTTATCCAACGTCACCAGCTATAATGCCACCTACTGACAGAGGAGAGAAGTGCAGCAATTACAGAATTAGGGAGAAATCAGTTGATTTCCTAACAATTGGCCAAGGCAACTATCTCCAAGCGACTAAATTTGATAGCAGCCCTGCCTAAACATCAGGGTGCTACATCCTCCCCCTGTGTCTTGGAGTTTGCAGAAAAATAATTTAAGCTCTCAAGCCTGAGAGCAAATGTCCTGGCAAAAACTGGATTGGATGGGGAAACAAGGAAAGGAATAATAATAATAACAATAACAGTACATGTGGCATGCCACATGAATTAAATATACATAGCATACACATTTACATAAGCAAGTGGCAGTTCACACAAGGGTAGATAAATAGCAGACATTATGTACAATTTTACATGTGGCGTACCACCCAAACAGCTAAGGGAGAAATACAAACAGTAGCCTTATATACTAACTATCAATCTAATATATACACTAGTAAGGGACATGAACAGTTAGCATTATTAGCCATGTCGGGTTCCTGTCTCTCCTTGTCCAAGGAAGACACAATGGGTGCAGGACCACCTGAAAGAGAAAACAGACAGCAAAGAAAATGCATCCTATCCCCATGATAACACAGTGCAATATGTACATAAGTGAATCTTGAGTAAATGTTGATTACCCTCAGCCGAGAGCAGCAAAGCAGTATAAATACACCCTACAATATGCCTAAACTACAATAATCTCTACATCTAAACACATATACAAGTGAAATTGGGCCCCTTCCTTATCCGAGGATGCCACCCCTTTCCACAGCTATCTTATAGAAACTTTCTTAGCATTTCCTATCAAATAAGAACATACTGTGAACAAAGGCTCACTCAGGCTGGCACGACTCATGCCACCTGATGGCCAGCATATGAAGACCACTCCTGGTATACTTAATAGTCCATCATTCAATTTGTAAGATAAGAACTTGCCCCTTTACCACAGCTTATTCTACCAAACTAGCTAAACACTCAGTGTCCTTAAAGCCCCCAAAGTCCATCAGGTCTTCATTCGGGTTTGAAGAACATTTCCCAGCAGTTTCCCGACTGGTGGAACCGTTACTTCTGGTTGGACTACAAGCCCACAGTCCCAACCCTACGCTGCTTTTCCTGCTTCTGGATAGGCCCTCAGACAGCCTAGCAGGCAGATGTCCCCGGGATAGGACTTAGGTTTCTGGCTTAGCAGCCTGGGGCACTACAAAATATGTCCACCCAGACAGCAATCCAGGTGGCACAGTACCCCGATCACCTAACTCAACCCAAATAAATAGGCGCTCCCAGAAGGCCAAGGGACTAAACATCAGGGTGCTACACTCCTCCTCCTCCACCTCAAGGGTGCAAACCAGCCTTGTCTTTGTGGCCTTGTGGTTAAGAGGAGAAGGAGTGTTGAAGGGCTGGCAATGAGAAGGAGGTCATTTTTTTGGGAAGGCCTAAAGTGGGGTGTTTCATCCCTCCCTGTTACAAGGAGAAAATCTAGGGAATCTACTTCTATCATTCAAAGATGGGCCCAAAATTACCCACTTTGGGGACTCTGTGCAAAGAAACTCTTTGATGCATTTTTGATGGTGGCTGGATCCCCCATTTTGTACATAAAACTTTTTGATGACAAAGCTGCCCTTCACAGCACATCATTGCATACTTTCAGTGTAACTGTGTATCACATTTTACCCCACATTGGTATAGTTGCAATTGAATTGAAACCCCTGTTAACAAAACTAAGGTCAGACATAAAGTATAAACCAGTGGGTCTGCATGCTGGGGACATGGTTTTTTTTTTTCATAGTTTCAGATTTCATTTTTTTTTTAATTCATCTTTTTTAAAAAAAAAAAATGTTTTAATTGACAGGCTGTCCCTTCCCTTTTGAAGCATACACGAGCAGAGATGGCAATGCAACTTGGGTACTACCTTTACAAAAAAGAAAATCCTAGGCCTAAACACCACCTTGTCTCTATAAAAAAAAAATGGTTTTCTTGCAAGATAAGACTACTTATTACTTAGTTCAGACACTAGCCTTGCAAAGGTGAAGATGGCCACAAGGAGTTCCCTCTGTGTTATCTACATAGGTGTGCACAGCCTACTGCATTAGGGTGTGTACCCCAAAGCTCAAATACACATGCGTGTCTGCGGACAATTATGGACAGGAGAAAAGTACCTGTTTTTAACAAACCAGTTTATTTACAGACGGTTGGCAACAGAGCATTGGGGGCGTATACATGCTGCCACTGTGATGCTTTGTTTCATGGCCGAGGCAGGAATCATACTCTTTGTTGCAAAGCACCTGCTGAACGTGGCCCATTCCAGTGATTGTGGCTGCTTTGCAAGCACGCTAGTGCGGGGTTCTAGGGGTTAACTGGATAAAAACATAAAGGGGGAGAAAGACAGATGGGGAGGGAAGGGAGGGAGATGGGGTGAGTTAATTCACAGTACACTGCCCAGATCTCACACCCCAAGCTGGTCTCTGTTTGTTCAGGCAGAGAAGTCAATAACGCAGCCACCATGTAGTTGCTGGCTGCAGTGCTTCAAATTTCCCACTCACTCATCCCATTTCTTGGGCACAGCACTGGAAAGGGGATTGGAGTGTAGGCAGGCAGACACAGAGGGAGATGGGCAGGAGGAGGCAGAGCAGATTGATCCCTCTATGCTCTTCTGCCTGTATGAGGGGGAAGGTTACGGGACTATGATGGTTGGGTTCTGTGAGGGTGTCGTCCCACAGACACTCAATCTTGACATATGCAGCCAACCACCCCTGTGAGGGTGTCGTCCCACAGACACTCAATCTTGACATATGCAGCCAACCACCCCTAAATTTACAGACAACTTTTCCTGATGGGTGGTTGGTAACCCTGACAGCCGCAGTTGGTTCCACAGCCGCGGACCCCCCGCCCACTTCTCTTCGGTCAAATGCCCTGCTTTTTTATTGAAACTGCTCTCCTCCTGAGAGCTGACAGGCCAGTAGAAGGAGCTGTGAGCCCCGAGCGCGTAGCCAGTACACTCCAGCACCTTGTTTGGATGCTCTCCGTGCACCGCTGACGTCATGTCCGCTTCCGCGTTCCAGGGTGGTTAGCGTGGAGCTTCCACACACTGGACACCGATGAACCGCTTTATCATCCAGGACCAACTTCCCCTGCACTTAAAGACTGCCACCGAAGCCTGCACCTCAGCACCAGCACATCACAGGACATCTTGATGTCTAATGGACACCGCCACCCCACTCTGCATCAGCGAACCAGTAAGTGTATATACTGCACTACATTAACATTATCTGTCAGTATCATTAGAATTGGCGCCTCCCAAAACCCCCCTCCTTCTCATTTGCTTGCTGACAGAGGTTTTTGGACACCCTCTGAGGATTGCTGCCTCCTCTCCTTTGGGTTATCTACATTAGATGTGCCATTTAAGCTATTATTACACCATTCTATGAAGGCATCACAATATTTGGAGCACCGGAACCGGGGGCACAACTGAAATCTAGGGGGGGGGTCACATCTGGCACACCCCGTGCACATACCTATGATGGTTATCTGCATTTTTTTTTTCAGTTTGGCCTCAACTGCATCCCTGGGTTATTCTGACAATATGGAGTGTATTGATAGCATAAAGGAAAAAATGGAAACTGATGTTTGAAAGGAGTTGGAAGTTTCACTCAAGTTAGACAATCAAAGAATTGACAAAGAAAAAAGCCTTCTATCTAGCTTTCTTTGCTGCGAGGATCACATTGAGGCAAGCAGATCAAAGCTCATGAATATTTTCTGATTGTCAAAGCAGATGCTACCCCTTGCCCAACAAAAATGAAGATTTTTTTTTATTTTTTGCGCTATAAAGAAAAAGAGACCGACAATTTTGAAAAAAATATTTTTTACTTTCTGCTATAAAACATATCCAATAAGAAAATGTAAAAAAATCGAATTTCTTCATCAATTTAGGTCAATGTGTTTAGCTACATGTTATAGATACAGTATCTCACAAAAGTGAGTACACCCCTCACATTTTTGTAAATATTTTATTATATCTTTTCATGTGACAACACTGAAGAAATGACACTTTGCTACAATGTAAAGTAGTGAGTGTACAGCTTGTATAACAGTGTAAATTTGCTGTCCCCTCAAACTAACGCAACACACAGCCATTAATGTCTAAACCGCTGGCAACAAAAGTGAGTACACCCCTAAGTAAAAATGACCAAATCGGGCCCAAAGTTTCAATATTGTGTGGGCACCATTATTTTCCAGCACTGCCTTAACCCTCTTGGGCATGGTGTTCACCAGAGCTTCACAGGTTGCCACTGGAGTCCTCTTCCACTCCTCCATGACAACATCATGGAGCTGGTGGATGTTAGAGACCTTGCGCTCCTCCACCTTCCATTTGAGGATGCCCCACAGATGCACGATAGGGCTTAGGTCTGGAGACATGCTTGGCCAGGCCATCACCTTCACCCTTAGCTTCTTTAGCAAGGCAGTGGTTGTCTTGGAGGTGTGTTTGGGGTCATTATTATGTTGGAATACTGCCCTGCGGCCCAGTCTCCGAAGGGAGCGGATCATGCTCGGCTTCAGTATGTCACAGTACATATTGGCCTTCATGTCTCCCTCAGTGAACTGTAGCTCCCCAGTGTTGGCAGCACTAATGCAGCCCCAGACCATGACACTCCCACCACCATGCTTGACTGTAGGCAAGACACGCTTGTCTTTGTACTCCTCACCTGGTTGCCGCCACACACGCTTGACACCATCTGAACTAAATAAGTTTATCTTGGTCAGATCAGACCACTGAACATGGTTCCAGTAGTCCATGTCCTTAGTCTGCTTGTCTTCACCAAACTGTCTGTGGGCTTTCTTGTGCATCATCTTTAGAAGAGGCTTCCTTCTGGGATGGCAGCCATGCTAACCAATTTGATGCAGTGTGTAGCGTATGGTCTGAGCACTGACAGGCTGACCCCCCCCACTCCTTAACCTCTGCAGCAATGCTGGCAGCACTCATACATCTCTTTCCCAAAGACAACCTCTGAATATAACGCTGAGCACGTGCACTCAACTTCTTTGGTCAACCATGGCGAGGCCTGTTCTGAGTGGAACCTATATCTATCTATCTATCTATCTATCTATCTATCTATCTATCTATCTATCTATCTATCTATCTATCTATCTATCTAGATGGATCTCTCTCTCTCTCTCTCTCTCTCTCTATCTAGATAGATAGATAGATAGATAGATAGATAGATAGATAGATAGATAGATAGATAGATAGATAGATATTTCTATATATACAGTTGTGCTCATAATTTTACATACCCTGGCAGAATTTATGATTTCTTGGCCATTTTTCAGAGAATATGAATGATAACACAAAAAAAACATTTCTTCCACTCATGGTTAGTGTTTGGCTGAAGCCATTTATTATCAGTCAACTGTGTTTACTCTTTTTAAATCATAATGAAAACAGAAACTACCCAAATGACCCTGATCAAAAGTTTACATACCCTGATGATTTTGGCCTGCTAACATGCAGGCAAGTTGACACAAAGGGGTTTGAATGGCTATTAAAGGTAACCATCCTCACCTGTGATCTGTTTGCTTGTAATTAGTGTGTGTATAAAAGGTCAATGATTTTCTGGACTACTGACAGACCCTTGTATCTTTCATCCAGTGCTGCACTGATGTTTCTGGATTCTGAGTCATGGGGAAAGCAAAAGAATTGTCAAAGGATCTGCGAGAAAAGGTAGTTGAACTGCATAAAACAGGAAAGGGATATAAAAAGATATCCAAGGAATTGAGAATGCCAATCAGCAGTGTTCAAACTCTAATCAAGAAGTGAAAAATTAGGGGTTCTGTTGAAACCAAACCACGGTCATGTAAACCAACTAAAATTTCAGCCACAACTGCTAGGAAAATTGTTCGGGATGCAAAGAAAAACCCACAAATAACTTCAAGTGATATACAAGACTCTCTGAAAACACATAGTGTGTCTGTTTCAAGATGCACAAAAAGGAGGCTCTTGAAGAAAGATGACTGCATGGTCGAGTTGCCAGAAGAAAGCCATTACTATGCAAATGCCACAAAGTACCCCACTTACAATACGCCAAACAGCACAGAGACAAGCCTCAAACCTTCTGGCACAAAGTCATTTGGAGTGATGAGACCGAAATTGAGCTTTTTGGCCACAACCATAAACGCTTCATTTGGAGAGGAGTCAACAATGCCTATGATGAAAGGTACACCAGTCCTACTGTGAAACATGGATGTGAATCGCTGGTGTTTTGGGGATGTGTGAGCTACAAAGGCACAGGAAATTTGGTCAAAATTGATGGCAAGATGAATGCAGTATGTTATCAAAAAATACTGGAAGAATATTTGCATTCATCAGCCAGGAAGCTGCGCATGTGACGTACTTGGACATTCCAACATGACAATGATCCAAAACACATGGACAAGTCGACCTGTCATTGGCTACAGCAGAATAAAGTGAAGATTCTGGAGTGGCCATCTCAGTCTCCTGACCTGGGGAGATCGCAAACGTGCAGTTCATGCAAGACAGCCCAAGAATTTACAGGAACTGGAGCCTTTTTGCCCAGAGGAATGGACAGCTTTACCATCTGAGAGGAGAAAGAGCCTCATCCACAAACAACACAAAAGACTTCAAGCTGACATTGATGTATAAGGGGGCAATACATGGTATTAAGAACTGGGGTATCTAAACTTTTGATCGCAGTAATTTGGGTCATTTCTGTTTTCATTATGATTTAAAAAGAGTAAACACAGTCGACTGATAATAAATGGCCTCAGCCAAACACTAACCATAAGTGAAAGAACAGTTTGTGTTATCATTCATATTTCTGAAAAATGGCCAAGAAAACCTAAATTCTGCCAGGGTATGTAAACTTATGAGCACAACTGTGTGTGTATATGTATGTATATATATATATATATATATATATATATATATATATATATATATATATATATATACACAGTATCTCACAAAAGTGAGTACACCCCTGACGTTTTTGTAAATATTTTATTATGTTTTTTATATTTTTTCATCAATGAACAACAATGAAGAAATTACACTTTGCTACAATGTAAAGTAGTGAGTGTACAGCTTGTATAACAGTGTAAATTTACTGTCCCCTCAAAATAACTCAACACACAGCCATTAATGTTTAAACAGCTGGCAACAAAAGTGAGTACACCCCTAAGTGAAAATGTCCAAATTGGGCCCAAAGTGTCAATATTTTGTGTGGCCTGCATTATTTTCTAGCACTGCCTTAACCCTCTTGGGCATGGAGTTCACCAGAGCTTCACAGGTTACCACTGGAGTCCACTTCCACTCCTCTATGACGACATCACGGAGCTGGTGGATGTTAGAGAAATTGCGCTCCCCCACCTTTTGTTTGAGGATGCCCCACAGATGCTCAATAGGGTTTAGGTCTCACCCTCTAAACCAAATAAATTTATCTTGGTCTCATCAGACCACAGGACATGGTTCCAGTAATCCATGTCCTTAGTCTGCTTGTCTTCAGCAAACTGTTTGCAGGCTTTCTTGTGCATCATCTTTAGAAGAGCTTCCTCCTGGGACGACAAGCATGCAGACCAATTTGTTTGAGTGTGCAGCGTATGGTCTGAGCACTGACAGGCTGACTCCCCACCCCTTCAACCTCTGCAGCAATGCGGGCAGCACTCATATGTCTATTGCCCAAAGACAACCTCTGGATATGACGCTGAGAACGTGCACTCAACTTCTTTGGTCGACCATGGCGAGGCCTGTTCTGAGTGGAACCTGTCCTATTAAACCAGTGTATGGTCTTGGCCAGAGTGCTGCAGATCAGTTTCAGGGTTTTGGCAATCTTCTTATAGTCTAGGCAATCTTTATGTAGAGTAACAATCCTTTTTTTTCAGATCCTCAGAGAGTTCTTTGCCATGAGGTGCCATGTTGAACTTCCAGTGACCAGTATGAGAGAGTGAGAGCGATAACACTGAATTTTACACACCTGCTCCCCATTCACACCTGAGACCCTGTAACACTAATGAGTCACATGACACCGGGTGGGAAAATGGCTAATCGGCCCAATTTGGACATTTTCACTTATAGGTGTACTCATTTTTGTTGACAGTGGTTTAGACATTAATGGCTGTGTGTTGAGTTATTTTGAGGGGACAGCATATTTACACTGTTATACAAGCTGTACACTCACTACTTTACAAGTTTAAGTGTCATTTCTTCAGTGTTGTCACATGAAAAGATATAATAAAGTATTTACAAAAATGTGAGGGGTGTACTCACTTTTTTGAGATACTGTATATGTATATCTATATATATAGATATATCTATATATATAGATATATATAGCACTACCTAACTTTTGTTGCTTGCGGCTACAGGAATTGCTTTACATAGGTAGCATAGAATATATGCTATTGAGGAGCGTTCAATCAACAGCTATGTTATCACAAATAAATCACCTCTGTTTTAGGTTATTTCTCTGCCCAATACCATGTTCCAGAAGGCTAAATGTATGTTCCTGATTTTATAAATAGATTTCTTCACTGTATTTTTTGACACAGGTATTACGCTAACGTTTTCATAAAACAGCTTTATCAAGGAAGGCTAATAGCTCTGCCTGTAGATGAGAACTTCACACTGGGAGCAAATGATCAGCAACATAGCAAATAACTGAATACTCCCCACATGCTGACAAACACGAATGTCCTGCAGAGTCCAGGAAATTAGTTGTCAGTGAGACTTTCTATGTGCTATCACTAAAGTTTAAATATCACACCGAAACTATGATACAACTGAAGATAAAACCAATGTGGTCAGTCTGACATGAGTAAGAACATTCTTAATAGTTTTTTTTTCCAAATCGGTATCTTCATTTATCAGCAGAAACCCATACAACCAATAAATCTTTAATATCATGACTTATTACATTTTGTGTCAGGATCAAATCACAATTTAGATGCTTGTTTGTGCTATTCTGATGGCATGCTCGTTTAGTAGATATAGCTCAATGGATCAGTGCTTTTAAGAGCTAACGTTGTGATACTTGTTTGCATGACAGACAGTTACTGCCTTAGACCCCATGCACTAAAAACTGATCTATCGCAAGGTACGTTATGGGACTGGTACTTTTTGGTGCTGATTCTGCAGAAGCTGTGTGTACTACATGCTGCTGAATGGGTTAAGCAAATGTTAGGTGATGGGAAAACCAAAATTTTGCAGCCATCACTTGTTTCAAATCATCCTATTTTGATACCTGTACAGGTGACAGTTGCTTAAGATATGATATCCCTTCACTTGACCTGTCACCAGAAAAGAAGATGAAGGGAAATTCCTCTGTAAAATTTGTTTTGGACCTTGGTAAATATATACTTTCAGCACCATGGAGAGCTCCAGATAACACAGTTACTGTTCTAATCTAAGTTGGTAAAGCAGTTTTCTGTGCTTGTTGTGACTTTTGGGCAGACGATGAGAACACATATTTGCCATAGAACAAACATGAATGTGTCTACATGCTTTATAAATGTCCCCCTTTTTAGTGTTTAGTCTGCCATTTCAGCTGTACAGGCTGGTATCATCAAAACAAAAGAGCCATCATTGTAATGGACCTCTGCTATTGCCCCCCCCAGTCTGTGTGGCCTTCAACATCAGACAGGAGCTTCTAGTGGGTAGAGGGAACTCAATACTTTGTACTGATAGGCATTAAGTAATGCTACACTTTTTGGTGCCTCATTTAGGAAACAAGTAAATGTGGGTGTTTTACCTACTTGTGCCAGAGCCTGAAATGTAGAGAGAGACATCTTGTACAGCCCCGGCTCAGGGACCACTGATGTTGCGACAATGCCTGTGAGAGCACGGTGAGGTATGAGTACCTGCAAGATCTTCCGTTGGTCACAGGGATGCGTAGCAGGTGTGTTACCAGAGTTGGGCTGGAAATCTGAAGCAACGGATGGTGGCAGGAACAGCACACAGCAGATGGAAGACCAGTGTCACCAGGCACAATACAGAGCAGGATAGACGGATGACTGGATGCAGGGTCAGACAAGCCGAGTCAGCAACAGAAGATCAGGTATAAGCATAAACAGCAAGCAGAGAATGGTCGATGTGCAGGCAGAGAATGGCAACAGGATGTCAGGCAGATGTGTAGCTATAAAAGTCTTAAGACAAGTCAAGGTCAGGACAGGTGGAGAGTAAAGCCCCATACACACTATTAGATTTTCTGCAGATTTTTGTCTTCAGATTTACCAAAGCCATATAATATGAGGTCAAACCTTAAGAGTTTCAATTTGTATGCATTCAGGCAGGCCCTTGTACTACATGGTTTTGGTAAATCTGAAGACAAAAATCTGAAGAAAATCTAACAGTGTATGGTGTCTAATGCCCCGTACACACGGTTGGATTTTCCGATGGAAAATCTCCGATCGGAGCGTGTTGTCGAAAATTCTGTCCGTGTGTGGGCTCCATCGGACATTTTCCATCGGATTTTCCGACACACAAAGTTGGACAGCAGGAGATAAAATTTTCCGACAACAAAATCCGATCACGTCAATTCCGACCGTGTGTGGCCTGTTCCGATGCACAAAGTGCCACGCATGCTCAGAAGAAATTCCGAGACGGGACAGCTCATTCTGGTAAACTTAGCGTTCGCAATGGATACAGCACTTTCGTCACGCTGCAATGTTAAAAATGGTTTAATACAGCGCACTCTCTTCTTCTTTATAATGTAACAAGAATTAAGTAGTTTTGCTGCTCATATTCACACACACTTCTCACAAAGTTTTATTTGTGTTTTTTTAGTGGGATTCCCTGAATACATTGTTATTAGTTGTCACATCTGACAGTTTGTATTTTAATTTTTTTTTTTTTTTTGGGGATTTTCAGCCTTTTTTTTTCTTTAATGTTTGGATTTTTTCCAAGGCTGATCTTTGTTCAATGTTATTTTTATTTTTACTCCAGAATATTTTTGTGTGTGTTTTGTGTGTCAAGTTACCCCATCACCATTGATATCTTGTATTATTTAATCTCCAGGAGATTGTTTGTTGTTGGTGTCCCTTGTTCATTTCACATTGTATATTTGAAATGTACCTGAATCCTCACAAACCAACTGTCCTTTTTGAAGTAAAACACATAGGAGAGTATAATTCAAAACAAAAATCCTTTATTAAGGGCTCAGAACCAAACAAAGAAGAAGGCAACACTGGATCAACAGGAGAAATTAGCGAAGCCTGGGACCCCCACGGCAGACATCAATTCTTGAACATCAAAATTGGAAGCCTGAGGAGTCCATATGTAAGGGAGGGCAGTCTGGTCCAGAATTCGCAGAGATCCGAATAGCAGTAGATGACATGTGTGTCCCCAGCAAGCAGAGAATGGTCGATGTGCAGGCAGAGAATGGCAACAGGATGTCAGGCATTCTTGAACATCAAAATTGGAAGCCTGAGGAGTCCATATGTAAGGGAGGGCAGTCTGGTCCAGAATTCGCAGAGATCCGAATAGCAGTAGATGACATGTGTGTCCCCAGGCTGTGGTACCACAAGAGGCTGCATTTTTTGGCCGACCAGACTGAACCCAGGGCAATCACTGTCTGGTCTTCCTTTCACGCTTCATTCCCGGCTGTGGCTGTGCAGTTGGAGATGTGGCAGGAGGAGGAGTAGGACCTGGAGGAGGAGGAGGACTGGGAGGACCTGGAGGAGGACTGGGGGGACCTGGAGGAGAGGGAGGAGGAGAAGGAGGACCTGCAGGAGGAGGAGGAGGACCATCACAAAGGTGTGTCTGAGGTGTCATTTGGCCCCTAATACCATTCCCAACAGCCTCCAATATGAGGGCCTCACACATGGCTTGTTGGCCCTCCTCCATCCTCTGCATTTTATATGCAATGAAGGCAGCAATGTTCTCCTCCATGGTGTGGGGTGCTCCCAGGACCTCTGTAGCCCTCCAAAAGAATCCTATAGCAGCCTCCTCTAGGGCACTCCTCCTACTGCCACTTTCTCTTTTCAGGGGGGGTGGAGGGACCTGCAGATCAGCCAGCCGGCTCGGCCCGGCCACCTCCTGGCTGAGACTTCCCTGTGTATGAAAAAGGGACATGGTTGTAATGTTTTGCATCATCAATCACAATCCTAAATTAGTACTCCCAACTAACATCTAGTTAACATCATTGATTGGACAAGCAGAAATATTTAGAGGAATGCTATACCTGGCTCAATCTGGGCTCCTCCACATGTGGCCTAGAAGGCCCAGGTTGGGCGTCAGAAGCCTCAGCCGGGGGGGGGAGGAAGCGTGGAAGGAAGACTGGAGAGGGATGGCCTGGGTTCAGTCTGGCCTGCCAGAAAATTCAGCCTGTCGTAGTACAACATCCTGGGGACATAGATGTTATCTGCTGCTCCGGATCTCTGTGAATCCAGGACCTTCTTGCGCTCCCTTAGATATGTGCTCCTCAGGCAACCAATTAATATCAATTAATATATTATATGTCCAATGCTCCTTTCTCCGCTCACAGATCGTACGTAATACGCACGCGTGTTACGCTTTATACACACTGCGCATGCGTGTAACTCCGCCCGCCCCTGACGTTCTTTCTAGTCTATTCCTCGCCCCTTTTCGTTCCGCGCAGTGGGTGAAGAGCATGATGGTGGAGTTAGAGCAGGTGTGTGCTAATTATAGCAACGAGGAGGAGGAGGAGGAAAGCCTGGATCCGGACACGTCCCGATCCAGAAGGAGACGTTTTAAGGCCACAAATATGTCCTTTGGGGAGATGTTGGAGATGGTCGACATCATGAGGAAGTCCGACTATGACGGGAAGTATGGGCCTTACCCCAACCCCAACATCAGAAAGGCCAAGATCATGGCAAAAGTGATCAAAAGCCTTCACAGGAATTTCGGGATACGAAGATCGAAAGATCAGCTCAGGAAGCGGTGGTCGGACCTGAAATTGAGAGAGCCAGAGCAGTACCGAAAGATCCGGAGAGTGCTGCAAAAAAGTAAGTAGTTGTGCTGTGTTCCTATTCTTTCTGTCTTTATTGCGTTCGTGCTGCTACATATGCTTTTATTAATTGTAACGTTTAAAAGGGCAACTTTAATGTTCATGGGCCCATTATTCGTTCGTATCAAACATTTTTCTTTCGGCCTCTAAAACACCATTGTTTAGGCCATATGCATTTTCCCACATTTTTTTGGGCCTACTTGGATGCCAAATATTTGTTTGTGTAGATGGGTTTGTTACTAGAATGAAATGCCAACTAGATTCTGTGTAAGGAGAGGACACCGAGCAGCTGTTTTCACATCTGGACACTGGAGCACTAGTGTGGGACCCCAGAACACCATTTTTATTAGGGGGGCCACACAGGTGCTCCAGTGTATACTATAGGGGGGGCTACATCTGTGAAGCTTGTACCAAACAGGTAAAGTATTGCAGCTTGACAAAGGGCAATAAAAAAAATACATCTTGGAACTCGGCTAAAATAGACAATTGTACCCCACTTCCAAGCAATGTTTCCTATTTCTAGTTCTGCCATCAAATATCTGTGTGCTAATTATACCATTTTTGTTTTACATAGGGAAGAAAAGACTCGGAGGACACCCCTCATCCGAGGAGACCACAGACCCCCCACCTATGGAAGAAGGTGAAATACCCCCAAACGAAGAAGAGCAGGAGGAAGAAGAAGATGTGGTGGAGATTGGCACCACAACAGGTGAGTGTCTGCGACCACAGGCTCAGGTAAAAGAGATGGATGGTGGCAGATTTTTGAGACCTGTTTTTTTTTTCTTTCTCTCTTTTTAGGTGATCGTGATGTGAGGGATAGAGAACGTTTCACATCAGAAAGTGCCCAGATCCTGATCGGGGAGATCATGGGGTGTAATGCCGAACTGCAAAACATCCAGCAAAAAATCAATGATGTTATTAAAAAAATAATAACATCATTGATGTTTTGGGGCGAATTTAAAACCCCACAAAATCACTTTTTGGATTGTGGTCCAATCTTTTAAATTTTTTTGCAATGTTTTGAAAAGCCAAATTTGGAGGATGCACACAGTGTGCCAACATGTGCTATCTGCCATCACGGGAGATCAATGGACGCGTTTTGGGGGTGCAACCCCTTCCTCAATTATAAAGTCGCATTGAGGAAGGGATTGCTCCCCCAAAACACGTCCCCCCTGATGGCAGATAGCACATGTTGACATTCGTAAATTGGTGTGCATCTTCCAAATTTGGCTTTTCCAGGGGTGATTTCCCCCCATCTGAACGCTATATCAAACCCAGTTCCTAAATACTGATGTCTGATATAGCCTTCAGGTTTTACCTAATGTGAACTTTGTAAGTTCAAGTTTTTTGGCTTTCTTGTTGGTTTTACACAGGCCTGTTTTATCTGAAATGGACATTTCGAATTTTGCTAATGCTACTGCAAAAATTGTTATACAACAAACATGTTGGTTTGTTTTAAAAACCTTTGGTAAATGCACATGTGATTGTGCAGGTATAAAAAAGTGGCTTACTCAAGAATGTGTGGATTATTGTCTCAACACTACAACACTTTTGGGGTGATGTAATAGCTGTTTTATGCAAAAATGGGGGTTATTTCCTAAGGGCAAATCCTCTTTGCACTACAAGTGCAGTTTCAGTGCAGTTGCAAGTGCACTTGTAGTGAAATGTGTTTTTGCATTTAGGAAATACCAGCCAACAGTGCTTTGTATAAGGTTACCCAATCACGACATTTTCTGCACTCAAAACATTTATGTCAGGGTCAGCTAAAACAAACACAAGCAGTAAATGTCCACAAAGAATTTTTTTTTTTTTTTAATTATAAAAAGGCTTCACATATTGTCTGGCATACTGATAGCCCCCCCTACCCGCAAAGAACTCCAGGTAGCGTAACCGTACAACACGGGCACTCAGGGAGGGCAAGCCAGGACGGCCACTTTCAAGCGCCGTCAGTGTGGTTTGATGTAGGATTCCGGCCTCAGGCCCAACTGAGCCAGCATAGTTGGCCGAATGTTTCCGTAAAAAGTTATGGAGAACACAGCACGCAAGTATTATATGGTTCAGTTTATACTCCGCCATATGGATAGGTGTCAGAAATAGGCGGAACCGGCTGGCCAGGATTCCAAATGTGTTCTCCACCACTCTTCGGGCTCTGGCCAGCCGGTAATTAAAAACCCTCTGGTCCGGGGTGAGGGTCCTCATTGGGAATGGCCGCATCAGGTGGTCCCCCAGCGCAAATGCTTCATCAGCAACGAACACAAATGGGAGTCCTTCCACATTGTCCTCTGGAGCTGGCAAGTCCAAGCTGCCATTCTGGAGACGCCTGTAAAACTCCGTCTGGGCGATGACTCCACCATCAGACATCCGGCCATTCTTCCCCACGTCCACATACAAGAAGTCGTAATTAGCCGACACCACCGCCAACATCACTATACTATTAAACCCCTTGTAATTATAATAGTACGACCCCGAGTTGGGTGGTGGGACGATGTGGACGTGTTTCCCATCAATTGCCCCTCCGCAGTTAGGAAAGTCCCACCGCTGGGCAAAGTGGGAGGCCACGGTCTGCCATTCCTGTGGCGTGGAAGGAAACTGTTGAGGAAAAAACAATAAACATTACTATTTTTACTCTGAAACATGGCAAGCAGATTAGACACAAACATTATGGGGCAACCTCCAGATAGCATTTATTAAGGGGAATTTAACAACACCAAAGTATAAGGTACACCTATCATATTCCCCCCCCCCCCCTCATGGGCCATTTCTAACATTATAGGGGGTGTGTGGAAATCTTGGACAGGTAACCCTCTTCACTTCATTGAGAGATGAATGCCTAAATAATGGGTATTACTTGGAACAGCCCCTCCTTAGTTACACTATTGGCAGACCACTGGACAGGTAAGAAGTGTCATAATACAAAGATATAAATACACATTGTACACATTTGAGGACATTTGGACATTCTGCTATTACCTATCAAGATAATAATAGGATACAAAATCTTTAAACAGTACCATTGGAAAGTATACAGGCAGGCCCTTGCACTACATGCTTTGGGGAATTCATCCATAAATCTGACCAGTAAAGAGGTGGGTATAGTGTGTATGGGTTTGGCAAAGTCAGCAGATAGATGATTGAGGATAGAGAATTGGGATCAGCTGACTTAGCAGTTGGGGGAGGGAGGGTTACTAAAAATGATTTGGGGACACCACAAAAAAAAGCCTCTGGCACTCTGCCTGAATTTAAAGCTAAAATAACATTTCCAAACATTTTAGGGGGTGTTTGGGGTAAAGCACTACTATGGAGCTGAAAAAATACATTGTTAAGTGACTACATGAGGTGAATATAGGGCAGGAGACACCATGCTGGGGAGGTTAGTGAAGGGCAAATATGTATGAAGGACATAAAATAATAATTACATAAAAATCCAGCATGCATGAGGACAAAGGGGACATTCACAGCATATTACAATCATGGTAATTAGGGAATGAGGAAAGAAATACAAGATATTATCAAACATTCAATACAATAAAATGTGATATTAAAGGATAAAAATCTTACCTTCATATACTCCTTCTGCAGGACCTGTATGATGGCAGAACAGGTCTCTGGGATGATGATACCCAGAGCCTGGGGGGAGATGCCTGTCGAGAACTTCAAGTCCTGCAGGCTTCTCCCTGTGGCCAAATAAGGTAGCGACCAACCTCTGCTCCGGAGTGATGGCTTGCCTCATGCAGGTATTCTGCCTGCTCATATAGGGGGTCAGCGAAGCCAACAAACGGTGAAACACGGGGTCCGTCATCCTGAGAAAGTTCCTGAAATCATCAGGATTATTCTCACGGATCTCATGGAGCAAAGGCATATGAGAGAACTGGTCACGCTGGAGCAACCAATTCTTGGTCCATGAACTCCTCCCCACCCTGTTCATGGACTGGACTTGTGTCAAGGTCAGGACCCCAACACCAAGCCCCCGCACAGCACGAACTCTACGAGGAGTACGCATATGAAACATGGCTAGAAAATGGTCGGCTGGTCAGAACGAAGTAACAGAACGCACTGAAGAACAGCAAGGCCTGTGAAGAGCGACCTGAAAAACAGTAACGAACTAACAAGAATACAATGACTACCTAAAGTCACGCGGAACTTGCTGCACACACTGAAGAGCAGATACAAACCCACAAGCACAAACTGAACGGCAGAAAACGATCTGAAAGCCACGAGTCTGAAAAAGCGCGAATCGTCTCTCACCAAACTTTTACTAACACGAGATTAGCAAAAGGAGCCCAAAGGGTGCCGCGCTTGGTTCTGAACCGACCTTTTCTAGTCTCGTCGTACGTGGTGTACGTGACCGCGTGGTTGGCGATCGGAAATTCCGACAACTTTGTGCGACCGTGTGTAGGCAAAACAAGTTTGAGCCAACATCCGTCGGAAAAAATCCTAGGATTTTGTTGTCGGAATGTCCGAACAAAGTCCGACCGTGTGTACGCCCTATAAGAGTGGTCAGGATAAGCTGGGTCAAACACAGGAATCAAACACAGGGCACAGGAACAGTAACACGGGTAAAGCTGCAGATCAGACAGCATGGGATGATTGCAGCTGCTGCTCTTACATAGACCATTTGGCGCCAGTGTTAATGGTGCATGCATGCGCATAGGCGGTCACATCTGAGTGCAAATATTTGTGCACGTTCGTGCGCCTGTGCCCGAAAAGAAGGGCACCTGCAGGATGGCACCTGCGAATGCGTATTCTCCTTTGCCTCTGAGCTTTGGCTGCATTATGGCCAGCATGTCCCTGACACTACCCCAGTTTAAGAACAAATAGACACCCAACATGTTTTTTTTGTTTTATCACAGAAGCACTCGTGCTCATTCAACTATTTATAAACAAATGCACATTATATATTAGATACCTACTTTGTTGCACTCTGCAGGCTAGTCCAGTGATGTCATGGGTCCTTTTACTTTTCCTAGGCAGTGGCAATGGGCGGTTCTGCCTCCTGGAGTAAGTGATGCTCATGTAATTACATGTGAGTCCAGGATTACATTGAGCACAAGCTGCATGATGGCAAACCCTTGGGAGGGGTGTCTATGACAGCATGTGCTCCCAGGAAGTAAGTTGAATGGGGCTGGCTGTCATTCAACATAGTAGAGATTCGCAGCATAGTATACAGGGACAGGGCTGAAGCACAGGGGGGTAATAGCGTTTGACCTTTTTTTTTTTAGACACAGGAGGAGAAGAAATCTACAAACAGATACTTATAGATGATTGCGTTTTTTTTTTATTCTTTGCATACCTTCTTTTTCTTTTTCTCCCCATTCTTCTCACGGTGGCCATTTTCACTAAGGGCAGATTAATCCATCTCCCTTGAGTCTGCCTTCTGCAACGTGACAGGAGCTAACTAGGATGCAACTGTAAGGTCAGGATTACATCACCAGTGCCTCACTCAACCAGGAAGTGGAAAAACAGTAATTGTAAAAGCAAAACATGTTTGTTCAGCTGATGAATGTAAGATGATTTTATATCAGCATGCAGAGCTGTATGCTGCAGTATGTTTTAGTGAAATGGGGCAAAGTGCACGTTAACTAACAGGTGTAGTATAACTTTGTAATTATTATTACATGATCACTTTAACAGACTGTGTTTCTTCCTGTGTCTCAGACTGTGAGTCCTGGTGGGAGCTTGCTCAGGAGTATGTGCTCAGAAGAGTTTGTCAAGGGGTTTGACTTTCATAAGAGTGCCTAAAGACTTTGTCTATATTTATGTAAAGCGGTAGTAAACCGTAATTCTTTTTTTTTTTTAAACCTGCAAGGTAAAGTTATAATGTGCATCAAATACTAGCACATTATGTGAAACTTACCTTAAAATGAAGCCCTCCAGCGATGAGCTGTCACTGCTGACAGGGCTTCCATCTTGATCCAGTCTTTCTTCTGGGTTTGCCTCCTGCAGCCACCTGATTGGCCACACCATGATGACATCCCTCCAGCTCATGCGCGCGGGAGCCATTATTCACGGCATAGGACTCTAAAAGAATGCATAGGCATGCTGTTCCTTCAGAGAGCATGCTCCGGTGACGTCACCGGCCCATTCACAAGTAAATATCCCCGGTACAAAACGGTACACATTTAGCAAATATTTACTGTACCTATAGGTAAGCCTTATTATAGGCTTACCTATAGGTAGATATCAACCATGGGAGTTTTCTCCCACTTTAATATATAAATAGGCTTTACTTTATGCTGATTACAAAAACTTGCCACCATCCTCACTTATAGCTGGCTATCGCAGTAAGAGGCATTGGAAGGCCACAAACAGATAACAACAAAACCTGGGGAATGCCCAGGAAAAAACTCCAAGCCTACTTACCACCAGCTCGCAGACAACCAATTAACCTGTCTAACAGTATGCATTAAAAAGAGGGGTTCAGTCCGCACGCATTTGCAAATGCATGCGTAAGCCACAGAGCCACGTCACGGCACCCTGTAATGATTACAGGGTGCCGTGACGTGGCTCTGTGGCTTACGCATGCGTTTGCAAATGCATGCGGACTGAACCCCTGTTTTTAACGCATACTGTTAGACAGGTTAATTCGTTATCTGCGATCTGGTGGTAAGTAGGCTTGGAGTTTTTTCCTGGGCATTCCCCAGGTTTTTTTGTTATTTACTTTATGCTGATTGCTGACCCTTGTATCTTACTTATAAAGTCTTTTTGATTGTAGACAATAATCAGTGCAGTCGATTTAGATCCGAGGGGGACATGCAAGGAAAATAAAAAACAGCATTTTAGCTTGCACATGATTGAATGATAAAATCAGCAGAGCTTTCCCTCATTTCAGATCTACCCCTCAGACTTACAGCGACTGCACTTCCAAGTGCACTTGTAGTGCAAAGTGGATTTGCCTTTCGTAAATAACCCCCAATGACCCTCTGCAATTTCTAATGTCAAACACCCACACTGCCAGGGATCATTACATTTTTACTTAGGTAACATGGCAGAGTTGTGTTTTTAGTTAATTGCAAGAAAGAAATACTTTTTACTAAAAATATATAAAATAATTTGCTAGTTTTCATATCTACCTTATCAAATAATGCAAAATGTGATTTTTTTTGTTAATGAGAGGTTCACTTTAAGTGAAATCCTGCAGGGCGTTCAAATACTATAGAACTCCCTCAACTGATTAATGATGCATTTGCTGTTAGCATTTGACATCATGTTTAGTAGATTTCCTTTCATCTCTTGTTGGAGAATATACAGTATATTGCTGACTTGTTCTAGGGAGGGAATACCCGCTGTGTAGATAATGAAGTCATACTGAATTTTCTGGCAGACACCATGGATGATATTTTAAGGAGCAATCACCTGTGTTTGATTTTAAGTGAAAAATTATGCACGCTATGCATGTTCTTATATACGTAGAGTGGCCTAGGTAGACCTTTTTTTTTGTCATGTTTTGAATGAATGGCTCTAGAAGAGTAAATGGAGTATAGATCAGGTATACTGGTTACCCTAGGATATAGTATATGTGATTGGGGCTATGATCACAATAAGTGGAACTGCATGTGGATCCTTATTGTTTTTTATTATTTAAAGAACACAGTTTTACTTTAGGTTTTTTTTACTTTTGTCATATTTTTGGATTCATTGTACAACATACCCCTTGACATTTTCCACTATTTGTCATGTTACAACCAAAAATGTAAATTAATTATATTGGGATTTTATGTGATAGACCAACACAAAGTGGCACATAATTGTGAAGTAGAAGGAAAATGAAAATAAATGTTTTTCTCTTTCGTTCATCGACAGACACAACGCCTCCTTAACCGCTTCAGCCCCGGAAGATTTGGCTGCTGAATGACCAGGCCATTTTTTGCGATTCGGCACTGTGTCGCTTTAACTGACAAGTGCGCAGTCGTGCGGTGCTGCACCCAAACATAATTGACGTCCTTTTTTCCCACAAATAGAGCTTTCTTTTGGTGCTATTTGATCATCTCATGTCACCGACAATGTTGAAAAAAACATAATATTTTGTACTTTTTGCTATAATAAATATCCCCTTTTTTTTTAAAAAAAAAGCTATTTTTTTCTCAGTTTAGGCCGATATGTATTCTTCCATCCTGCTTTACAGTAACTGGTTTTAATGGCCTAGCCATTGAAAGCCAGGTACTGAGAGAGAGAGGTCTGTCGGGTGATCAGTCTGTCGCGTGAGGTCTGTCAGTGATCCCTACTATGGTGAAGGCGAGGAAGTCGACTTCTAGTAAGATATACCATCGTACATGCAAAGCGTACAATTCTTGGTGTGAGTCGATTGGCGTTCATCCTCGATCCCTTTCTGTGGCTTGGATCTTAGCTTGTCTTCAACAGGGCGTTGAGCAGAAGTTGGCTTTGAGCACCATCAAGGGCCACGTGTCTGCCTTAGCAATCTTCTTTCAGCGACCCCTAGCCACTCACTCTTTAGTTCGTACCTTCATTCAAGGAGGGTGGCATGTGGCTCCTCCTGAATGGTCTCTTTTGCCGCCATGGGATTTAAACTTGATGCTATTGGTTCTCTAGAAACCTCCATTAGAGAATATTCGGGAGATTCCCTTACCTACGTTGTCCCAGAAGGTGGCATTCCTGGTGGCTATTACCTTAGCCCGTGGGGTTTTCGGAGTTGGCAGCAATATTCTGTCCTATTCTCTATTTATTACTCCATAGGGATAAAGTGGTTCTTCGTCCCTGTCTGTCATTTTTGCCCAAGGTTTTCTCTGACTTCCATTTGAATGAGGACATTGTGTTGCCGTCCTTGTGTCCTAAGCCGGCTCATCCCAAGGAATTTGCTTTGCATACCTTGGATGTGGAAAAAGAGTAAAAAACTGTGCTAGGATAAAATAAATAAAATTGAAATAAAAATTCAGAGAAGTTGTTTCCAAAACTGTGATCCCTCAGGAGCTGCAATTCTCATGTATGACATTAATACAAAAAAGAAGGTTTGGAAAGTTAGAATCGCACTATCCATAAAATATTGACCAAATATCAAACTGATCTCATAAATATATGATGATAGTGAAACATCATAAAATAATAATAATGAAAATCAAAAAATCCCCAAGAACGAATATGTGCATAAACACCTTGATCAGTGAAACCAAAAATGAATAAGTCCGTGAGTAATTAATATAATAAGATAATATACATCAATGTAAACAGATTATAAGTCCATAAAAAATGGGTGAATGTGAAAAAACAATCTAGTGAGCAAATGAATAAAAAGTCACCAGTGCAAAAATAAAAGTCCATAGATTGCGAGCAAACCGTCCTCAAAAACACTGAGTAAAGGACTGTGTTAAATCCACCACCAGATCAGCAGAAATGAACTCTTACCAGAGTTCCATGATCCCCCATAACAGAGGATCAGGGACTGCGTGCAAGGAAAACACTGTAGGGCTCCAAGGACATCAAACACAATCACAGGTGCCAGGCGGTCCCCTCCCAAACAATCAGATCATCACATGGATCCTGGAGTCTCTCAGGTGTCGTTGTCTGCTTCGGGCCCAAATGTCTGACACTTCTACTGGAACTGGTAAGGAGGAGGAGTGCTTGTATTAAATGTACGGTGTGCCCACGGAGGTTTGGTTTGTGTGGGCGCTGCTGATTGGCTGGCTCTTGGATGTGGTTTGTGTGATTTGGGTGTATCCGGAATCCACTGAGTCCTTCCGGAGGTCAGACTCACTTTTTTTGGTTACACAAGGACCAAGAAAAGGGCTGGCCGCTTCTTTGGCTACCATCTCCAGATGGATCAGACAGACTGTGACTCAGGCCTATTCTATTAAGGGTCGGGCTCCTCCTTTCCCTGCAACGGCGCATTATACCTGGGCGCTTATTACTTCTTGGGCCTTCTGTCATTAAGCGTCAATATCACAGGTTTGCAAGGCGGCAACTTGGTCATCAGTGCACACCTTCACTAAATTCTATAAAGTAGATATTTTGGCATCTGCGGATGCTTCTTTTGGACCCCAAGGTTTTGCAGGCTGCTGTTTAAGAGGGGGGTTCCCTCATAAAGGGTGTTTTTTCTTTTAACATTTTTTATTTCAGATGGGGCTCCTGTGACCCGGTTAAGGATCCTATGTCCTGGTTAGGGCTCTTTTGGTTAGCTTTGAGTTATTTTGCCCACACTCATTTTTCTTTGCACTGCTTTTGGACGTCCCAATGGTCAAGATTAAGGAGACGCTATGTCCATCGATGAACGAAAGAGAAAATGGGATTTTTCTACTCACCATAAAATCCATTTCTCTGAGTTCATCGATGGACACAGCACCCACCCCTCTATGGAGTTTTTGATACTTCTATTACTGCTTGCTACTAAAATGAATACCTAGAGCAGGGAGGGGGTTATATACTGACTGAGGACAGCCCATGGGCGTAGCCAGGTGTTTTTTGTTCTGCCTAGTCCTACTCCTGCAGAGCCGATATAACCCAATGGTCAAGATTAAGGAGGCGCAGTGTCCATCGATGAACTCAGAGAAATGGATTTTACGGTGAGTACAAAAATCCAATTTTTGTTTTTTACCTATAAATATGTGAAAAGTGTGGCGTGCATTTGTATTCAACCCCCCTGAGTCAATACTTTGTAGAACCACCTTTTGCTGCAATTATAGCTGCAAGTCTTGTTGGGTATGTCTCTACCAGCTTTGCACATCTAGAAAGTGAAATTTTTGCCCATTTTTCTTTGCAAAATAGCTCAAGCTTTGTCAGATTGAACGGAGAGCGTCTGTGAACAGCAATTTTCAAGTCTTGCCACAGATTCTCAATTGGATTTAGGTCTGGACTTTCACTGGGCCATTCTAACACATGGATATGTTTTGATCTAAACCATTCTATTGTAGCTCTGGCTGTATGTTTAGTGTCGTTGTCCTGCTGGAAGGTGAACCTCAGCCCCAGTCTCAAGTCTTTTGCAGACTGTAACAGGTTTTCTTCTAAGATTGCCCTATATTTGGCTCCATCCATCTTCCCATCAACTCTGACCAGCTTCCCTGTCCTTGCTGAAGAAAAACATCCCCACAACATGATGCTGCCACCACCATGTTTCACGGTGGGCATGGTGTGTTCAGGGTGATGTGCCGTGTTAGTTTTACACCACACATATGCCCTGTACACACGATAGGACATTGATCTGACATTCCGACATCAAAATCCATGGAGTTTTTCCGACCGATATTGGCTCAAACTTGTCTTGCATACACACGGTCACACAAAGTTGTCGGAATTTACGAACGCCAAGAACGTGGTGACGTACACCATGTACAACAAGACTATAAAAGGGCAGTTCAACACCAAGCGCGGCACCCTTTGGGCTCTTTTTGCTAATCTCATGTTAGTAAAAGTTTGGGGAGAGACGATTCGCGCTTTTTCAGATTCGTGGTTTTCAGATCGTATTTCTGCTGTTCAATTTGTGCTTGTGGGTTTGTATCTGGTCTTCAGTGCGTGCAGTAAGTTCCCTTTGATTTGTCATTGTGTTCTTGTCCGTTCGTTACTGATTTTCAGGTCGCTCTTCACAGGCCTTGCTGTTCTTCAGTGCGTTCTGTTACTTCGTTCTGACCAGCCATCCGTTTTCTAGCCATGTTGCGTGTACGTACTCATCGTAGAGTTCGTGCTGTGCGGAGGCTTGGTGTTGGAGTTCTTACTTTGACACAAGCCCAGTCCATGAACAGGGCAAGGAGGAGTTCATGGACCAAGAATTGGTTGCTCCAGCGTGACCAATTCTGTCACATGCCTTTACTTCATGAAATCCGTGATAATAATCCTGAAGATTTCAGGAACTTTCTCTGGATGACGGACCTCGTTTTTCACCGTTTGTTGGCTTTGCTGACCTCTTATGTCAGCAGGCAGAATACCTGCATGAGGCAAGCCATCACTCCAGAGCAGAGGTTAGTCGCCACTCTGCGGTACTTGGCGACGGGGAGAAGCCTGCAGGACCTCAAGTTCTCGACAGGCCTCTCCCCCCCAGGCTCTGGGGATCATTATCCCAGAGACCTGTTCTGCCATCATCCAGGTCCTGCAGAAGGAGTATATTAAGGTAAGATTTTTATTCTTTAACATCACATTTATTTAATGTTTAATAATATATTGTGTTTCTTTCCTTATTCCCTAATTACCATGATTGTAATATGCTGTGAATGTCCCCTTTGTCCTCATGCATGCTGGATTTTGAAAAAAACATTTTTTTGTCCTTCATACATATTTGCCTTCACTTACCTCCCCAGCATGCTCTCTTGGGCATATATCCACCTCATCTAGTCACTTAACAATGCATTTTGTCAGCTCCATAGTAGTGCTTTACCCTAAATACCCCCTAAAATGTGTAAAAATGTGATTTGTGCTTTAAATTCAGGCAGAGTGTCAGAGGTTTTTTTTGGGGGTCCCAAAATCATTTGGAACCCTCCCTCCCCCCCAACTGCTAACTCAGCTGATACCAATCCTCTATCTGCTGACTTTGCCAAACCCATACACACTATACCTACCTCTTTTGTGTTCAGATTTCTGGATGAATTCACCAAAGCATGTAGTGCAAGGGCCTGCCAGAATACTTTGAAATGGTACTGTTTAAAGATTTTGTACCCTATTATTATCTTGATAGGTAATAGTAGAATGTAAAAATGTGCTAAAATGTGTACAGTGTGTATTTATATCTTTGTATTATGACACTTCTTACCTGTCCAGTGGGCTGCCAATAGTGTAAGTAAGGAGGGGCTGGCCAAAGTAATTTAGGCACATTATTTAGGCATTCATCTCTCAATGAAGTGGAGAGGGTTTCCTGGTCAAAACATCCCCCCCCCTAAAATTTAAAAAATGGCCCATGAGAGGTGGGGAGGAATCTGATAGGTGGACCTTATATGTTTGTCCTAAAATACTCCCTAAAATAAATGTTATACTGATGTTGGCCAAGAATGTTAGTGTCTAATCTGATTTCAATGTCTATGTGCAAAATGATTAATTACCCACAGGAATGGCAGACTGTGGCCTCCCACTTTGCCCAGCGGTGGGACTTTCCCAACTGCGTCGGGGCAATTGATGAGAAACACGTCCACATCGTCCCACTCCCAACTCTGGGTCATACTATTACAACTACAAGGGGTTCAATAGTATTGTGATGTTGGCGGTGGTGTCGGCTACTTACGAGTTCCTGTATGTGGATGTGGGGAAGAATGGCCGGATGTCAGATGGTGGAGTCATCGCCCACACAGAGTTCTACAGGTGTCTCTAGAATGGCAGCTTGGCCTTGCCAACTCCAGAAAACAATGCGGAAGGACTCCCATTCGTCTTTGTTGCGGATGAAGCATTTGTGCTGGGGGACTATCTTATACGGCCATTCCCTATGAGGACCCTCACCCCGACCAGTGGGTTTTTAATTACCGGCTAGCCAGAGCCAGAAGAGTGGGGGAGAACGCGTTTGGAATAATGGCCAGCCAGTTCCGCCTTTTCTTACACCAATACACATGGCGGAATATAAACTCAATCCCATCATCCTGGCTTGCTGTGTTCTCCACAACTTTTTAAGGAGAAATTCTGTGAACTATGCTGCCTCAGTTGGGCCTGAGGCCGGAATTCATAATGAACCAACCCTGACGGCGCTTGAAACTGGCCGTCCTGGCTTGGCCCCCAAGAGTGCCTGTGAGGTCCGTCTAAGATACATGGAATACTTTGGGGGGCCATCGATATGCCAGACAATGTCTGAGACATTTTTTAAATAAAAATATATTTTAAACTGAACAAATATTTGCTTTGATTTACTGCTTGGCTTTCTTTTAGCTGACCATGACCGAAATTTGGGGAGTCCTGAAAATGGCATGATTGTGTAAAATTAGAAAGCACTGTTAGGTGTTATTTACTAAAGGAAAATACACTTTGCACTACAAGTGCACTTGAGACTGCACTGAAACTGCACTTGTAGTGCAAAGTGGAGTTGCCTTTAGTAAATAACCCCCATTGTCACTGAAAACACCAACTTTACGACAAAAAATGCTTTTGAGCATTGAAAGAAGAAGCCACACATTGTTCATTATCAATCTTTTTAATCAAAGCACAATCACATGTGCGTTTCTAAAAGGTTTTTTGAACAAACCAACATGTTTGTTGTGTAACAATTTTTTACGTCACATTAATAAGTAGAAATTGTCTTTTAAGGTAAAACAGGCATGTTTAAAACCATAAAAAAATACACAACTCCGGAACTTACAACTTTTATAGAAAGTGAAGGCAATATCAGACATGAGTATTTATAAACTGTGTTTGATATTGCGTTCAGCAAATGGGGTGAAGTCACCCATGGAAGAGCCAAATTTTGAAGATGCACAAATGCCTAATGTCAATATGTGCTAGCTGCCATCATGGGGGATCAATGGACGTGTTTTGTGGGTGCAACCCCTTCCTCTCAGCTACTTTATTATTGAGGAAGGGGTGATGGCAGATAGCACATGTTGACACACTGTGTGCATCTTCAAAATTTGGCTTTTCTATAATATGTCAAAAAATTGTCAGAAAAATATCAAGAAAAATCATTCTTCATTTTGTTTTGAACATCATTGATGTTTTGCTTGATGTTTTCCAAATTCCTATTACACCCCATTATCTCCCCGATGAGGATCTGGGCACTTTCACTGGCGAAGTGACATTCCTCTTCCACAACACCACGATCACCTAAAATATAAAAAAAAACACACCATGTATTATAAATATGCAGGCATCCATCTCTTACCTGAGCCTGTGGTCTCAGACACTCACCTGTTGTGGTGACAATTTCCACAACGTCTTCCTTCTCCTCCTCTGGTTGGGTTTGGGGGATTTCCCCTTCTTCCTGAGGTGGGGGGTCCATGGTCTCCTCTGATGAGTGGTGTCCTCCGAGTCTTCTCTCCTATGTAAAAAAAAATAGGTATACTTAGCACACGGATATTTGATGGCAGAAACAGGAATATGAAACATTGCTTGGAAGTGGAGTACAATTGTCTATTTTGGCAGAGTTGCAAGATGAAGAAATATTTTTGTCCTTTGTCAAGCTTGAATACTTACCTGTTTTGTACAAGCTTCACAGATGAAGACACCCCTATAGTATACACTGGAGCACCTGTGTGGGCCCCCTAATAAAAAGGTGTCCCACACTAGTGCTCCAGCGTCCAGATGTGTAAACAGCTGCTGAGTGTCCTCTCCTTACACATAATCTAGGTTGCATTTCATTCTAGTTACAAACCCATCTAAACAACAAAATTATTTTAAGAGAAGTAGGCCAGAAAAAATGTATTGAACTGCATCTGGACAAAACATGGTGTTTTAATGGCCGAACGAACAATGTTTCCTACGAATGAATAATGTTTCCATGAACATGAAAGTTGCCATTTTAAAATGTACAACAGTCAAGAAAAGCACATGGAGCAGCACGAACGTAATAAAAATAAAGAATAGGAAAACAGGACAACTACTTACTTTTTTGCAGCACTCTCCTGATCCTTCTATACTGACCGTGCTCCCTGATTTTGAGGTTCGACCACCGCTTCCTCAGTTGATCCTTGGATTGCCGTACCCCAAAATTCCTGTGCAGACTCTTCACAACTTTCGCCATGATCTTGGCCTTTCTGACATTTGGGTTGGGGTAAAGTCCATACTTCCTGTCAGTCGGCCCTTTTCAATATGTCGACCATCTCCACCATGTCTACAAAGGCCATATTTGAGGCCTTAAATCTCCTCCGGGATCGTGACGTTTCTGGCTCCGGGCTTTCCTCCTCCTCCTCGTTGCTGTAATTATCACGCACCTGCTCTGTCTCCGCCATGTGCTCTTCCCCACTGCACCGAGCGAGAAGGGGCGGGGAATAGACTAGAAAGAACGTCAGGGGCGGGAGGAGTTTCACGCATGCGCAGTGTATATAAAGCGTAACACGCGTGCGTCGTACGTACGATCTGTGAGCGGAGGAAGGAGTATCGGATCGTGATAACGAAGGTAACATTTAAACTTGGGCCTATACTGCTTATAGATTGAGGCCTATATTGGGACAAGATTAGGAGACTTGAGCCTGACATTAGGGTTTGTCTTGTGTATTGCAGATAAAATGGATGGCTTCAATGACCACAACTTCCTCCCCCTGTTCATAGACAAGTACAGGGAGCTGCCCTGTCTATGGCAGGTCAAACACCCGCATTATAATCATAAACAAAAGAGGCAGGCAGTGCTGGACAAACTGCTGGAGTTGGTGAAGCTGGTGGTCCCCACAGCGACCATCCCCTATTTAAAAGCCAAAACTGGTGGCCTGAGGAGCACTTATCTTAGGGAGCGCAAGAAGGTCCAGGATTCCCAGAGATCCAGAGCTGCAGCAGATGATGTTTATGTCCCCAGACTGTGGTACTATGAGAGACTGCGGTTTCTGTCAGACCAGACTGAAGTCAGGGAATCCCTCTCAACCCTACCTTCCACTCTTCCTTCCACCCTATCTTCCACCCCAGCTGAGGCTTCCGATGTCCAACGTGGGACTTCCAGCCAGGAAGAAGTGGAGGAGCCCAGCTTGAGCCAGGTATAGCATTCTTCTACAGATTTCTGGTCCATAAATAAATGATGTTTACTAGATGTTATTATTGATCACTAATTGCTGATTTAATAAAGTTTTACATATCAATAGACAGTAGTGGGCAAAAATAATTGGCACAAGAATGAAAAATGCTGGGCTCAGAATGATAGTCTTTTATATTTGTTAACATTCAATTTGCAACAGTCATGAGGTGAAAATTGTGTATGATTGATGAAGAAAAAACTAAAACTATGTCTATTTTTCATACACAGGAAGAACTCAGCCAGGAGGAGGCTGTTGAATGTGGCACACAGGAGGAGGCTGTGGAATGTGGCAGCCAGGAGGTGGCCGGGCCCAGTAGAAGCCTCACAGAATCCCAGGTTCCTCCCCTCCGCCTTCCAAACACCCAGGAAGGGGAGTAACGTGGAGGAGTCAGCGCTCAGGCTGATTCAGGAGGCTTCTGCGTCCCTCAGAGCCACCCCCACTCGTGAAGAGGCCTTTCCCTGCATGGCTGCCACAAAACTGCAGGACATGCGGGAGGGCCAACGCCTCATGTGTGGAGACATCCTTTATAAAACATTAACTAAGGGAGTGAGGGGCAAAATCATACCCAATACCCACCTGTGTGAGTTACATCATCCTCCTCCTGCCACACCTCCAACACCACAGTCACAGCGTGGAAGGAAGAGTGGAAGGAAGACAAAAAAGTGATGGCCTGGGTTCAGTCTGGTCTGACAAAAGATGCAGGCTCTTGTATGACCACAGCCTGGGGACATACATGTCATCTGCTGCTGTTCATGATCTCTTGGACTTCTGGACCAGATTGTACTCCCTTAGATAAGGACTCCTCAGGCCTCCAATTTTGCAGTAAAATAGCTTCGCCAATTTCTGCTGTCTCTCAAGTGTTGCCTCCCTCCTTCTTTGGTTAGGACCCTTTAATAAATTTTTGGTTTGTTTTATTATACTCGACTATGTGTGTTTTCCTTCAAAAAGGACAGTTTGTTTGTGAGGAGGCAAGTACTTTTCAAAAATACAATGTGAAATTAACAAGAGACACCAACACCAAGCAACCTCCTTGAGATTAAATAATACAAGATAATAATGGTGTTGTGGTAACTTGACACACAAAAAACACCCAAAACTATTCTTGAGTAAAAAAAAAATATACAAAAAATAACAGGAGATCAGGATTTAAAAAAATGAAAACAAAAAAACAAAATCTAAAAACATCCAAAAATGTAATTATTTTCGGGAGATGTGACAAATAAAAATATTATATTCATGAAATCACGATCAATAATAAAGAAAGAAGTTTGTTTGAAGTCTGTGTGAATATGAGCAGCAAAACAACTTAATTCTTCTAGCATTATAAAGAAGAAAGTGCGCTGCATTAAACAATTTAAAACATTGCAGCGTGACGAAAGTGCTATATCCATTACGAACGCTAATTTTACCAGACTGAGCAGTTCCGTCTCGGAATTTATTCTGAGCATGCGTGGCACTTTGTGCATCGGAATTGTCCACACACGGTTGGAATTTACACGAACGGATTTTGTTGTCGGAAAATTTTATAGCCTGCTCTCTAACTTTGTGTGTCGGAAATTCCGATGGAAAAAGTCAGATGGAGCCCACACACGGTCGGAATTTCCGACAACAAGCTCCGATCACACATTTTCCGTCTGAAAATCCGACTGTGTGTACAGGGCAATAGCGTTTTTCTTTTAAGCCAAAAAGTTACATTTTGGTCTCATCTGACCAGAGCACCTTCTTTCACATATTTGCTGTGTCCCCCACATGGCTTCTCCCAAACTGTAAACAGGACTTTCTATGGCTTTCTTTTAACAATGGCTTTCTTCTTGCCACTCTTCCATGCACTTCCGGGCCGCGTCATCTGCGCACGCAGTCTATTCACTGGCGTACGCAGTAACGGAAGTGACGTCTATGCTGGCCGGAAGTTGCAGGTGGAACGCAGGTACACCCGCTTTTCCTGGTTATCCGAGTGGCGTGCGTTCCACCCGCGGAGGACAGCTGCTGGAGACTTTATCGTACTCGGTAGGAGTTACCCCAACATTGATTTATTTCCAACAGCATGGGACTAGTATGGGGGTAGTTCAGGTAGATTATATGCCTGACCACTTCCCTATGGTAGGCTGCATCGCCTCCCCTTGCACTCCTCCACTATTATTTTAAAAGTATGTACACCATGTATTCCATTCTCTGGCTTAGTATGTATGGGGTCACTGTTTGTTTGTTTCTTGAAACCCCTATGGTGTTGCACATTACTGACTGGGTGGAGTCAGGGAGGGCCCAACTATGTTGGTGGGTGTGACTCATGTGGGTGGAGGCTGGCAGAAATTGAGGTGCGCAGACACATATATAGAGGGGACTGTGCGAGAGAGCAGCTATTGCCCGCTTAGGCTCTGAGGAAAGGGGTTGTCCCCTGAAATGCGTCAGCCATCGCTCGATCCACTTGACGTCAGGTCCTGGCTTGTCGGTATTCAGAACCGCGAACCTGCTACATTGTCAATGCCTGTTACCTATGCTCGTTTGTGAGTATACATTTTGTTGTTTTATGCTTCAATAAAGCTTTACCAGTGGTAATGCACTAGGTCAGTGTGCCTTCCTTTTTTCTTTTTGCCTTTAGCCTATGAATACCCATTATTCTGAGGAGGGCTGCAAGATGGCAGGCACTACTTTATGAAGCTAGTTACATCACGTGCTGATGAACTAGACACTTGAGTGCTGATGAACTATACACTTGAGTGCAGGAGAGATTTCTCTTGTGTTTTCACTCTTCCATAAAGGTCAGATTTGTGGCGTGCACGACTAATAGTTGTCCTGTGGACAGATTCTCCCACCTGAGTTGTTGATCTCTGCAGCTCCATCAGAGGTACCATGGGCCTCTTGGCTGCTTCTCTGATTAATGCTCTCCTTGGCCGGCCTCTCAGTTTAGATGGACAGCCATGTCTTGGTAGGTTTGCAGTTTTGTCATACTCTTTCCATTTTCGGCTGATGGATTGAACAGTGCTCCGTGACATGTTCAAAGCTTGGGATATTTTTTTTATAACCTAACCCTGGTTTGAACTTCTCCACAACTTTATCTCTGATCTGTCTGGTGTGTTCCTTGGCCTTCATGATGCTGTTTGTTAACTAAGGTTCTCTAACAAATCTCTGAGGGATTCACAGATCAGCTGTATTTATACAGAGATTAAATTACACACAGGTGGACTCTATTTACTATTTAGGTGAATTCTGAAGGCAATTGGTTCCACTAGATTTTCAGAGTAAAGGGGGCTGAATACAAATGCACGCCACACTTTTTAAGTATTTATTTGTAAAAAAAAAAAATTGAAAATCACTTATCATTTTCCTTTCACTTCACAATTATGTGCCACTTTGTGTTGGTCTAGCACATAAAATACCAATAAAATACATTTACATTTTTGGTTGTAACATGACAAAATGTAGAAAATTTTAAGGGGTATGAATACTTTTTCAAGGCCCTGTAAAAGAACGATTTTGATGTGTTTAGGTTTTGTTTGTACTAGTCACAAAAACGTTTGTAAGAATAAAAAATGTTTATAAATCATCAATATCAGGTGATTACAAGAGTCTGAGTCTGTTTACATTTTTTTTGTCTAACCAACGAACAAATGAAAAAAAGACTACAGAAAAAATTCAAGTATATAACTTCACTAAACCTTTATATTTTTGCATATAAAAAGTGACATCAATGTAGATAAATACAAAATATATAGGAATAATAATCACCACATTTTTTGAATAATTACAAAAATAGATATTACCAATTATTTTAGCATATTAATTATGGTGTTCACCTTACTGTTGCTTATCTAGTAAATGCATATGGGTACAGAAACCATCTGCAGCACAGTCTGCAAGTGGTTAGAACACTTGCCTTGCAGTTCTCGGTGCCAGGTTTTTATGCCAGTGCCAAAAGGGACATACACTACATTGTCAAAAGTATTGTGACACCTGCCTTTACATGCACATGACACACTCCTAGACCTTGTGGACAGCCTTCCCAGAAGAGATGAAGCTGTTGTAGCTACAAAGGGTGGGCCAACTCAGTATTGAACCCTACAGACTAAGACTGGGATGCCATTAAAGTTCATGTGCGTGTAAAGGCAGGTGTCCCAACACTTTTGACAATATAGGGTATGTCTCATGGAGTCTGCATAGTCAGCCCATGTTTCAGAGGGTTTCCACCAGCTGTTTCAGTTTCCCTTCACAATCCAAAAAAATATGTTGATAAAATGAGTGTATGTGTTTAGTTTATGTACGCTCCTTAAAGTGGATATAAACCCGATTCATAAAATTTGAGCTGGGCACATATATCTGCAGTGTTTTGTTATCTCTCTTCAAAGCACTATGTCCCGTAGCTGTCTCCTACCCTATTCTTCTGTTATCAGCATGATAATTCCTGACAAGTTCTCCAGCACATATGATAAAAGCAACCAGAGTTTTGTGTTGGGGAGGATGCTATAAATAGATTAGCAGAGCCCTGAACTATTCAACCATAAGCTCTGAAAGTCTCTACCTATGAGGAGAGGGGATGTGTGTCTTTCTTCCAATCAGCTGTCTTGGCTGTATGCCCAAGCTTCACTGCAGTGTTGAACAGGAAGAGAAAATCCCCTAACACGATGTGCAGTTTCTAAACAGTATATAAAGCTGAAGACAGCAGATATACAAGTAAAACGTATGTAGGGGGATTTGTTTCATCTCTGTGTATAATCTGAGGCTGTTCACTTCACTGGGTATATGTGAGGGCTTACATCCACTTTAAGGGTCGCATACTGTTATTAATAGTTGTATGGTGTTAATATGTTGGTAGGCTATTAATGGAAGGTTAATAAAATAAATGTATTCATTTATGTTTGTTTTGCAACACAAACTACTACTACTACTACTAGTAATACCAATTACTGCTACTAGTGCTGCTATTATATCTAACCATATGTAAAATTAATTTGCTACTTTTTTCATTTAAGATCACAATGTTACTTTGTAAATGTTCCCCTTTTCATCAGAGCTGAAGGTTTAAGTAGATAAAAACACACAAAATGATTTTTCATAATGGTAAAATCAGAAAAAAAAATGTAATCTTCTCTCTACTTGTCACAATGTGCTTTTGATCTACATAAATCTAAGGGTTTTTGTTATATAGTACCTAGTTCGTGATCATGTTACAAAGCTGACTTTGTCTCCTGCAGTTTCATAATTCTTTTTGTTTACCCATCTTAGTATATATTTTTCTAAGTGTTGCTTGCTTCCCTTTACCCTATCTGCCGTGAAAGTACACAAGAGTTCATACATTATTAATTGGCCATATTAATTTACAGGTTTTAGCTTAAGGGTAACCATAGCACACAGGAATTCATTATTTATTGCAGTTTCAGAGTAAGCTAGACATTTCCTTAGTAGACTTTATTTCCTTATGGGTGCTGCTGTCATTAGTGGCAATAGTATAGGAGACCAGGAAACAAGGTGACACTCTGGCCCTGGACAATGTTTTGCTTTTACCCATGGATGGAGATTTGTTAAACATGGACATGAAGTCGGAAGGGGACAGGCAACCAAGGAAAGTCAGGTTCAGGATAGCGTCATCCTATAGTGGGAGAGTGTTGAAAGAGGTCTACACGGATGGGGATTCTGTGGATTCTGAATGTGCCAGCAGCTCGGAGACTGACCAGAATAGCATACCAAGCGAGACAGATGGGCACCATAATGGATTTTTAGGTTCAGAATTTGATGAAAGTGAAAATGAGCCAGATGATTTGTTAGTTCTAGCAAGAGCCACTAAGGACAGGGGATTTGCAACTAAACGAGTGAACATACTGAGTAAAAACGGAACAGTCAGAGGCGTCAAACATAAAGTCAGTGCTGGCCAAGCCTTGTTTGACAACTTGGCAAAAGTATTCCAGGTAAGCAAATAAATACTTTTATAGTTATTAATGCAACTGAACTTCATTTATTTTACGCTAATGCTGATATTGACTGCAAACTGAACTACTGGCCTAACCATTAAAAACATACTTAGAATAACAGATGGCATACAAATAAAGCAACAAACACGTATTTACCATTTTTGGAATGATTTGTACTGTTGTGAGCCGAGTTACCTGTTGCCAGAATAGCAGATCTGGGAACTGCTTATCATTGTATTGAATGTATTGTTAACTCAACTGGTGTTCCCCCTTGCCTGTACGAGGATTGACAGTTGAGTTACCAATCAGGAAACAGACATACTACTTTGTTTTCTACATTAATTTTCAAGCTTTGAAGTAGTTGATTCTAAGTGCAGAACATCTAATTTTCAGCAGTTTATAGAGAGTGGACACCTATGATGTCTTAAGGATAACAATGTACTGTATCTAGTACACCTTGGAAGGTGGGAGATATAACCAAGATGTTTGACACAGAGAAAAACATCAACACCAAATGTGAATCATTTTGATTATTTTTGTTATGTTTTAAATATATATGTTGAAAAAAGAATGTTTTATGATCACATGGTGGACTGTTATGGTTCCTAAAAAACGAAAATACAAATTACCTGATATTGAAGCTTATAACAGCAATTACAAATGTTAGTACACCGTGCTTAATATTTTAAAAAAATTAATTTGGATTTCTTTAGCATTTATCTCTCTGGGGACCATATTGGACACACTTAGTAGAATCTTTATTATAATAGGGCCAAATTTAGATCAGAGACAATTAACCTTCCAGCACGTCTCCAGCTTCCATGCAAGCTTAATGAGGATATGCAAACTGCATGCAGATAGTGTCCCAACTATGACTTGAGCTGCAGACCTCAGTGCTGCACATTGGATACATTTCACATTTTGATTTTTGAAATATGCTATGGTATTAATTAAATAAGGTCACAGCAGCCCTGTACCATGTGATAGCCATGTCCAATCACAGCAATCACAATAGTAAACCATGGTATTGCGAATGGATGCCAAACACAGTTAACCACTTCAATACAGGGCATTTTCACCCCCTTCCTGCCCAGACCAATTTTCATCTTTCACCGCTGTAACATTTTGAATGACAATTGCGTGGTCATGCAATACTGTTCCCATATGAAATTGTGATCATTTTTTCCCCCATAAATAGAGCTTTCTTTTGGTATTTGATCACCTCTGTGGTCTTTATTTTTTGCGCTATAAACAAAAAAAGAGCAACAATTTTGAAAAAAACACAATATTTTTTACTTTTTGCTATAATAAATATCCAAATTAAAAAAAAAAAAAACCATCAAATTTCTTCCTCAGTTTAGGGCGATATATATTCTTCTACATATTTTGGTAAAAAAAATCGGATTGGTTTGTGCAAAAGTTATAGCACCTACAAAATAGGGGATAGATTTATGGCATTTTTATTATTATTTATTTTTTTTTTTACTAGTAATGGCGGCGATCTGCATTTTTTATCGGGACTGCGATATTGCGGCGGACAAATTGGACACTTTTGACACATTTTTGGGACCATTGACAATTATACATTGATCAGTGCTATAAATATGCTGGCAGGGAAGGGGTTAACACTAGGGGACGATCAAGGGGTTAAGTGTGTTACCTAGTGAGTGATTCTAACTGTGGGTTGGAGGGGACTGACTGGAGGTGACGGTGTCCCTATATACAAGGAACACACAATCTGTCTCCTCTCCCCTGACAGGACATGGATCTGTGTGTTTACAGTTCGATCTGAACATCATCTAGTATTCATATTATTGATGTAATGATTTTAGAATATGTATTTGTTATCTTGGTCTATATAATTTGTATCTATCACGTTAGACCTCCATGTTGGACCGTGGCTCCACATATATTTTTTATATATTTTTTATAATTTTTATTTTATTTTTTATATATTTTTTGTACATTTTTTATACATTTTTTCATGGATAAATATTTTTCTAATGCTACCTATTTTTGATGCTAGGTTTACTAATATGTATGTCTCGTTATGCAAACTAGATATATATATGGCCTATTAATATATATGTTTACACTATCCATGAATAAATATGGAAGGGGCAGACTCCATTTACTGTCCACTCTATATACATGACCCTGTACATATATATTTTTTATATATTTATCTTATATACACATTTTTCAACAAGACTTTCCGCATTGCTTAATTCCCAGATAAGTGTCTTGTTGATAACTTTGAGTCATCCCCTGTGTGCGTTCCACTTGTCCCCCGTTCACAACGAGGCTTGAAGGACAACGCCACGTCACAACGCTGATTCCTTTGCCTATACGCCGCCAACTATACCAGGATGCGGTTTATACTTGCGCCTTGTAAACGAGTCTTGGAGCGCATGAGGTTGTACATCCATGCGCTCCATTACACTTATTCGAAAGTGAGGCTTGCACCACACGTGGCCAGCGACATCTTGTGTACACCTGGAAGTCGCTCTCATTGAACGGCGCAGTGAATTGGAGCCACAGCTTAACATGGGGGTCCCTAGGCAGTGTACAGAGTGGTGTGGTACCCCAGATGATGTCCCTTAGGACGAAACGTGTCAGTACGGACTGCTGACACCACTGACACTGACATACTTTTTATGTTTTAAGCGCTGTCTTTTCTCCAGAAATGTGAGTGTTTTTATCTTCAATAAATGAGCTTTAAGCCTTTTATGCAGTATTACGCTATGTACTCTCACGTTTTTTCCATATATACTCTGGATGCCTGATTGGATTTGTCCCCTTTGCCATATATATCCTTACAAGCACCTGGGTCACCTGGATTTGCGTTTACATTATACAGACACCACCGTGGATCCCCACGTTTACAAGCTTGATTGACTCAGTGGGTGTATACCCATCTGAGTCCAATCTTTCCGGTAAGCCCCCATTTTGAGCGGTGGTGGATCTTCTATCAACACTTCTTATTTAATTTTTTTCACTTTATGGTGTTATACACCCCTTAGGACCTTACTCTTCATGGACTAATTTATTTATAACACTAATTATAAGTGTGTCACAAAACAATTTGTGCATCACGGACACAATTTTTATGATTTAGAAAGTTCATCATATAACTTCACATACCTATGGATTTTATGTACTAATCTATATCATCCATTGTAAGATATGTATTAATGCTATATATCATGTATTTACTTGTTAGCGCTGCACTTTTCTTTATTTAAGTTTGCCCACAGGATTAGATCACTTGTATGCGCTAGCTGCTTACACACATTTGTTCTTGACAGCGCGATATTTCCACATATATTTGTTTACACACACAGATCCACGTCCCTGCTCTGTGACAAGCAATTGCGGGTGCCCGGTGGACATCGAGGCCGCCGTGCATGCGCATCGGCTCCCGAGTGATGCAGTCACGCACGCCTAGATGGCCGGGAAGCCGAGGACGTCATATAATGGCCGCCCAGGATGAGAGAGCCACCTTGGGGCCGTCATAATTCTATATGCAGGATGGGAACTGGATAAAGACAGATTGCTTATACAGTGCTCATCACTGTATAAGCAATCAAAGTGTAAAAACAAAATCCTGATCACCCTCCCAGAGCAGTACAGTGTCACTATGGTGACACTGCACCACTCCGGTAACAGTATGTATTCATAAAGTATTCCAAACCCCTTCACTTTTCTTCAATTTTGTTATGTTGCAGCCTGATACTACAGTTGTTTAAGTTCTTTTTTTTCTTCTCATTACTGTACACTCAGTATCCCATAATGACAAAGTGAAAACAGAATTTTAGAAATGTTTGCAAATGTTTGAAAAAGGGAAAAACTGAACTATCACATTGGCATAAGTATTCAGGCCCTTTACAACAACACTTGAAATTTAGTTCAGGTGCTTCCCATTTCTCTTGATTGTTGCTGAGATGTTTTCACACTGTGATTGGAGTCCACCTATGGTAAATTAAATTGATTGGACATGATTTGGAAATACAAACACCGCTCTATAAAAGTCCCCACAGCTGGCAATGGATACTGAATCAGATCAAAAGCCATGAGGTCAAAGGAACTGCCTGCAGAGGTTTATTGCAAGACAAAAAAAAAAAAAGAAGTTTGGCACAACTAGGATTCTTCCAAGAGCTGGCCGTCGGACTGAGGAACTGAGGAATCGGGGAAAAGGGCCTTAGTAAGAGAGGTGACCAAGAACCCGACGACTGAGCTCCAGAAATCCTGTGTGGAGATGAAACATTTTTCCAGGACAACCATCCTTGTAGCCCTCCACTGATCTGGGATTTATGGTAGAGTGGCAAGATGGAAGCCTCTCTTAAGTGCAAAACACATGAAAGCCTGCTTGGAGGTTGCAAAAAAGCACCTGAAGGACTCTCAGACTGTGAGGAACAAGTTTCTCTGGTCAAATGAAAGGAGATTGAGCTGTTTGGCCTCAATCCTATACATTATGTCTGGAGAAACCTAGGCACTGCTCATCACTTGCCCAATCGCATCCCAACAAGGATGCATGGTGGTGGCGGCATCATTCTGTGGGGGTGTTTTTCAGCAGCAGGAACTGGGAGACTTATCAGGGTTGAGGAAAAGCTGAATATATCAAAGTACAGAGATATCCTCAAAGAAAACCTGTTCCACAGCATTTAGGACCTCAGACTGGGCTAAAGGTTTACCTTCAAACATAACAACGATCCTAAGCACACAGCCAAGACAACACAGGAGTGGCTTAGGGACAACTCTGTGAATGTCCTAGAGTGGCAAAGCCAGAGCCCTAACTTGAACCCTATTTAATATCTCTTGAGAGACCTGAAAATGGCTCTCCACTGACATTCCCCACCCAACCTGATTTAACTTGAGAGGATTTGCAAAAAGAATGGTAAACAGACGTTCAGGAGCAGTTGGGCGTTTTTTTCAGTTTCCCCTGAACTCTCCTCTATGTTATCTTATCAGTACATGTACACAGGGTCGTTTAAAGTCGTAGACCTGAGAAGAGCAGGTTTGGGGCCACTCTGTGCAAAATGAGCTGCACAGTGGAGGTAAGTATGATATGTTTGTTATTAAAAAAAAAAAAAAACCCTAATGCCGCGTACACAGGAGCAGACTTCTCGTTGGACTAAACTCCGAAGGACTTTTCGATGGAGTTCCGACGGAGTTCCGACAAAATGGACTTGCCTACACACGATCCCACCAAAGTCCCATTGTTTCGAACGTGATGATGTACGACCGGACTAGAAACGGAAGTTCAATAGTCAGTAGCCAATAGCTGCCCTTGCGTCGTTTTTGGCCCGTCGGACTAGCATACAGACGAATGTTTTTTTTCAATAGGAAGAGATTTGAAACATGTTCTATTTCTATGGTCCATCAGATTTTTCGACAGAAAAGGTCAGATGAAGCCCCCACATGTTTGGAATGTCTGACGGATTCGTTCCGTTGGACGTTTTCTGCTGGAAAGTCCGTTCGTGTGTACACGGCATTACAATCACTTTAAGTACATGTGATGTTTCAGTTTTTTCTTTTTAATAAATTCACAGACATTTTCTAAAATATTTCCACACCAAGTGAAGGGTGTCTGAATACTTGTATGAATGCAGTGTATATTTGTATATATAGAATTTTTTTTATACATGATGTCACCAGAATACATGCAGTGTCAATATGGTGATATTGTACTGCTGTGGTGGTGATCATGTACAATGGCTGGCTGCTCTAATATCACTATATGTCAGATCTGCCAGTAATTGCACCTAAAAATGTAAGAGCAAGTAAAAATCTAAGCAGCATTTTTTTTTCTTTTTAACCTCTTGCCAACTGCCCTATAGCTGAATGACTGCTACAGCGTGGTCACACATTTCCACAAGGGCGTCTACTGACATCCTCCCAGAGCCCTGCTTCACCCCCGTGCCCCTGAACGCACATCGGGAGTGCTCTGTGATTGCTGTGTCCTTCGGACAAAACTGATCGCACATCGGGGTAAAGGGCCAATCACATCGGCCCTTTACCATGTGAGCAGCTGTGTCCAATCACAGCTGATCACAGCATAAACAGGATTTGCTGGATATTGGCAGTCCTCTCCTCACACTGACAGCGCCTGAGGAGAGATGGTTAAGCGGCAATCCACACAGGGGACATCTACACTGATAATCAGAGCACTGATAAACAATGTCCTGATGATCAGTGCAGCCCCATCAATGCCTATCAGTGATACCTGTCAGTGCTCATCAATGATGCCTGTCAGTGCTCATCAGTGATGCCTGTCAGTGCCCATCATTTCCGGCTATCACGTGACACAGAATTCAGCGAGTGCTACGGGATTTTAAAAGAGTGCATAGCAGGAACTGTTAACTTTTAGACTCTCATTCTCTAATTGAAACTACTTAAAGAGCCCATTTACAAAAACAGTAGAGAGGCATAAGGCTTAATGTACATGGGATGTTTTACAACCTCTCCTGAACGTTTTAACTTGACAGATAATAGCCGACGTTTAAAAACGTCTGTTTTGCCTCATTTAGCCGCGTTTAGCCGCGTTTGCCTTTTTAGATGTGTTTTTTTCCAAATAGTCAACAATTTAAAACGCCTGTAAACGAAATATGGCTAAACACGAGTTACCGCGTTTACATGCGTTTACAAGTTGTTACAGGTGTTTGACATTTCAAATGCCTTTTGAACAACTATCCTGAAAGCATTTTTTTGCTTTCCAAAAATTGCTTATAAACTCAACGGCCTAGCAACGACTATAAACAACCCTGTGTACATGTACTGATAAGATAACATAGAGGAGAGTTCAGGGGAAGCTGAAAAAAACACCCAACTGCCCTTAAACGTCCCTTTACCAGCAGCAGGGTACATGCAGCCTAAGAATGCAGATACGTCATTCCTCTGCTTCTTTCAGTTGTATTTGAAAATTTCAGATTTAGCTATTGAGATTTGTAAACAACATTTTTTTTTAGTGAAGCAGCAAAGGAAATTCACTATGTTTAAGATTCTTACAACCTGCTTCACGAATGCATGTACAAAGCAAAACCCAAAACTGCATATCAAAACAGATGACAGTTGCCTATCCTTTAAAAGTACATTTGCATTGTAATAGCAATACAAACAATGATCACTTTAGGCAATTCAATATAAACTTAGCTGAAAATCTCCTTCCATGTTGTGAGTGCTGCCTGTCAGCTGGTCGTCTATTTCTACATCTTCCTGGATGCATGATTTCTATCTTCTCCTCTACTGTTTACTTTCAATTTCTAAGGACTACATATCCCATGGTACCTTGCTGTCTGCAAGTATTTATTCCTGTACTGACTCATCTGCCTGAAGCTCCTACTCTCAAGACCTCTGTAGTTCAGAAGGCAGGCTCTGTGAAATGTGTGACACAGCAGTACCTACTCACAGGACATTGTGAATATGTGTCACAGAATTTAAGTAAATATCTGTGTATCTTCACAAAGTGACTAAACAAACCTCAATATTGTTCAAATTAATAGGACTAGATGGAAACACGATGTGGATAAGAATATACGATATTACATTTTACCCATAGACATGCTTTAAAACTCAATTAAACTTTTAATTTAAGGCCCCTTTTACACTGCTCTGTAGCAAAATCGCTGTAAAAACGTATGTTTTTAGCGGAATTTTACTGTGTTTCAGATGCATTTCCCCTGCGTTTCAGGGGCATTTTTGGGCTGTCTGCACCCGTGAAAAATGGACATGTGACTCAAAAAGGCACCAAAAATGCAAATTGCATGTGCGTTTTTACCGCAATTTCCGATCATTTCAATGTGAAGCTACATGTTTGTTTTTCAAAACAACAACAAAGATGCAGCATGCAGGACTTTTCAAAACGCACTGCACCCACAGCGCAGTGATGTGAAAATTCCCATAGGATTTAAAGGGAAACATTTTTCCTGCGTTAAAAAAATGCAGGAAAAAGTTATCAGTGTGAAAGGACCCTTAATCAGCTAAATATCTTCCAGGTGCTTACAAAAAAGTGTTTAAGGTTTTCCAATCAATTTTCTTTAGAAAGTAGCCACATCCTGAGTAAAAAAAAAAAAAAAATAATAATAATATGTCTCCTGCTGTAGAGAAGGACACTTTCCCTATGTGGGGAATTAGCAACCTCTTTGCAGTGGTCCAACATGCCCCAGCTGTGTCAGAGCTAGATCGTTCCAATATCTGGAAGCATGAGCTTTGTTCATGGCAGAGCCAAATGTCCAATCGGAAATGTATTTAGCTGATTTAAACTAAAAGTTCAATTTTTGTTAAGGTTTTATGACATGTTTGGTAAATGGAGAATGTTTGGGGCACCTGACCTCCCTATTTTTATTAGGGAGGTACAGTGAATTTGATCAAGCAGATGTCAGATCATCAGGGTCTCTTGAACAATATGGCGTGCGTCAGCAAAAGTTATTCATGTAGATATAAATAGTTCTCTGAAGTACATGTAGTGGGTGTCGCTCGGCCGCCGCTGAGACACAGACATTGGCTCTGAGGGAGAGAAATCAGTGACAGTGGTAGGGGGCGCTATTGAATTTGTTTGATCAGCTATCAATCAAATATTTAATTGTAACATATATAACTAAATATACATAATAAAGTGCTCCGTGCTAAATAATTTGGATTTTACATTTCATATACAACAATAATTGAAATCATTAATAAATAAATTCCTTTGAAAGTCCATAGGTTCTTCTGTGATATATTTCCAAAATTCAACACCATCACCATATGCACATTCCGGTCTAGTCAGTGCAGCGTAGGGCGGCTGGCAATCCCTGCAAGTGTCCTTAGTGCCAGGAGAAGGCACTTTTAAATGTAAGCAGTCAATTGGCATTTGTTATATGTGATATTTTAAACTAAATGGTTTTACGCTATGCACACTTTTTTCTAATGGGATACCTTGGTGGAGAGGAGGTTGTTATTTGCAAGGCTACCCTGGTTCATCTCCAGTTATTATTCAAGCAAATCTAAAGATCCACAAAAAAAGCTCATTCCAATCTCCTTTTTAATTAAAGAGGTCATATTCTTCTGGTGAGTAGGCAATTTAACCATACACATCCGCCACAACTGCAAAGTTATCTGCATATGGTGATGGTGTTGAACCTATGGACTTTCAAATGAATTTATTTATTTATGTTTTCAATTATTGTTGTATATGAAATGTAAAATCCAAATTACTTAGCACGGAGCACTTTATTATGTATTTTTAGTTATGTATGTTACAATTAATTATTTGATAGCTGATCAAACAAATTCAATAGCGCCCCCTATCACTGTCACTGATCACTAAAGTTAGCATTGTGTACACTTTGAAGGGAGCAGCTTACATCTTTATCACTTAATTATTTCCACTATTATAAATTTCACCTATTCATAGCGTGATGTTCACATAACACAATCTCTGAGGGAGAGAGAGCCTGTCAACTCCTGTGGGGGAATTATCCCCCCTCCCTCTCCTCTTCATTACAGTGTGCAAGCGACACTCATGAGGACTCAGCCGTACCCTCTGCTCCCTCCCCTCCATTCTCATTGACAGGAGGAGAGCCACTAAACCCAAGGCTGTATGGAGCAGAAAAGGATTCTGGGACATGTAGTCCCCAGCACAGGCGGTCCCATTCTTCTTCTTGTGAGCAAGAACTGCAAAGACCAGCATGCCCACACACATAGGATTCTTACATCAGAGGCTGCCTGGGAGAAGGAGAGACACACCATGAGGTGAGAGGAAAAAGACAGACATGACTGAAAGAGCGGCTGTTATTCATCAGGGCAACTTGTCTGCTACATCTCCAGAGGTCGGCGTGTTGATCCTGCCACAGCTCCAGGAGTCAGATGGTGATGAACATCCCACCAGAGAGGGACCCCAAGTGCATCTCTAGGCGTTCTTGAGGTTGTGAGCCGTTGTGAGGTGGCCAGTCGGGCCTTCTAGAGAACCTGTCTGCCATGACAAATCACTTGATCCCTTGGTCATAGGATTGGTGAGCGGGCACTTGTCCACCTTAAAGACACTGTATGCAAGCAATGTTGCCTTAGCTGTGCCCACATTTGTAGGAACACTTACACCCTGCTGAGCAGTCACAGTATCCATCTTGCTTACCAGGATACTGCCAGCATTCTGCACATCACTTTGCCTTGCCAGGATACTTCCAAATAAACTTTGCTCATCCCACCTAACAGGACACCACGTGCACCAATGCCAGGCTAGCTGAAGATACCAGATATCTCCATTGGGAAGACCTTCCTGTTTCCCCTTCAGTATCAGTGATTTGGTGGTCCTAGTAATTTTCATTAAAGAGGAACTCTAACGTAAATCCTAAAGTTGATAATTTACACTGTTGCCTATTTCTTCACGTATTTATTGCCTGAGTCTGTGATTTCAGGGTTCAAGGGAAACAGACTGACTGCTATCAAGCCAGATCTGTTCCCCTTCATTATTATTATTATTATTATTATTATTATTATTATTAACAATGTATATAGAGCCAACAATTTACGCAGTGCTTTACAATGTAGAGGGGGGGACAGCACAATTACAATACAGTTCAATACAGAATGGACAGGAATTAGGAGGGCCCTGCTTGTAGAACTTACATTCTAAAGGAAGGGGGTGGTGGTACAAAAGGTAATAGATGCGGGGAATGATTTGATGGGGTTGTTAGGTGGGTGTGGGATAGGCTTCCCTGAATAAATGAGTTTTCAGGGATCTCCTAAAGGTGGACAGGTTAGGGGCTGATCGTATATACCGGGGCAGAGAATTTCATGCCTTCATGCCTGAGCACATAGGCTACACTGGAGCCATTTAAGTTGTTTTGATTGTGTTATTTGAAATTCACCCGTAGCTTTGTGCTAAACCGTTATAGGTCAGAGAGTTTTGCTATTTTTGACTACTTGTTACCCATTTACTATTTGCTTTATGGAAAAGAGTCTTTGGTAAACATACTTTCTGATTTACAAAAATGTGCGTCTATCTACTACTGTGTTTGCACTAAGACTGTTTACTAGGTGTGCCAGAAGGGGCTGGGACTGTTCTTGGGGTTGAGAGGCAGAGTACAGAACAAAACATACTCAATCAGCTACTTCGGGCAGTTGGCGCTACATACAGTACATTTTTAATATTTTACTTGTACTTCAGCCCCTCCTCACAGAAGTTTTGTTTTATGGTTACCTGAGGCACAGTAAAATTGTGTTCATGGTGCTTACATTGAATTTAGTATCAGAAACCGATCACATTGTTCTTTTACACACCTGTTATAAATGAGCATTGCTTTACTTTTAGCGCTGCTGAATATCTTACTGTGAGGGACAGAGGCAGACGCAAAATTCTTCTTCTGTCTTCCTTATTTCTCAATTCACGAGTAGTCCAAATAAGGATTTTATAAAAGTAAAAATGAAGATATTGCCCTCGTCTAGGATCTCATCCTGTGACTGGACAAAAAAAAAGCAGTAACATACTGATGAGATCATCACTCTGCTTCCTACTCCTCACAGGAAGCACATAGATGAACAGCACTGTGCAATATAGTGCATTCTGATTGGCTGTCCATGCTGCTCTCCTCTTCCCAACCTGAGTTCGACTGAGCTGGGAATTACAAGAGATTGGCATAAAGACAAACAAATTATTTTGCTAGTTCTATGTAAAAATAAATGGTATGATTTTTTAGTGAATCCACATCTGGATTAAGTGGTATTTGTTTTGTTTTTTTGTTTTTTTATCTGTCCAGTGTTCCTCTTTTAGCACACCTAGTATGACCTAATGGCACTTATAAAGAAGACAGACATATCAAGGCTGGTGGCAACAAGGAAGTCCAGATAGGTTTAGAATAAACAAAAAGCTTTAAATCTGTGGGATAGCCCTATGAAACTTCAAGGGAAAGTTACACAATTGCAAAGCTCATGATTAAATAGTCAGTGTTTAGCAAATAAATAGGCTCTAAGCAGGCTTTTAAACCAATCAACATGTCAACATGTCAAGAGAAAGAGAGATGCAGAAGGACAGAGAGCAGTAGAGAAGATTTTGCAGGTACAGTACTAAGGCGTCTGCCAAAAGTTATTGCAGCCAACAGCACCATGTGAGGACCTGTGGAGAGGTATACAATAAAAATCATTAAGTAGGATAAATGGAGTGAGCTGCATATTGTATTGTCCTTTCTGGGCTATAGTGTAATCTGGGAGGAAGAATAATAGCCAATAAAAGACCTGACAAAGCTAGTTCCTGGTGTGGGTACATTTTGAGGGTCCCATATACTGTGGTGTGTTATAGCTGTTATGTTTCCTGTTGAGTTTTGTTCATCATGAGTTTGTAATGGGACATTTATTCTGCTTTTCTTTTCGTCCAAATCCTATCTATTGCTGGATAATATTCCTGTAACACAAATGCCACCTAAAGTCTTCTCTGAAACCTTTAACCACTTCTTGCTGTGCATAGGCCATATACATAAACAGCCTAGACTTCGAATGGGTAAAACAAACAAGCTCATGGCTTTTCAGTATAAATGATACTTTTGGCACTATAAAAGTGAAACCCTACTGACCCCACCCCCTCCCTGGGCACCAAGAGTTAAGAGTTATTATTTTCACTTTCTGTTGCTCATTCATGTAAATCTCCAGTGTTCACATGTTCTAGCTCATGTGAGCCTATAAATACAGGAGATCTGAATTGGTAGGAGTTATCAGGCTATATGTGAATGGAGGAGAAATTTTGTAGAATGTAAGATCTTGTTGTTCTACAAGTTACCACCACCCGGTTGGGGTTCCTAAGTCGGGACTGAGCCACTTATGGACTTTGCTAGTTTGAGGTATGGGGGGCCAGGGGCACCAGGGGCAACACAGCCATTTTGATGCACCATTGACAAGTGGATGTATTAGAGAGACTATGGGGTTGATTTACTAAAGGCAAATCCACTCTGCACTACAAGTGCACTGCAAGTGCACTTGGAAGTGCAGTCACTGTAAATCTGAGGGGAAGATCTGAAATCAGGGAAAGCTCTGCTGATTTTATCATCCAATAATGTACAATCAAAAATGCTGTTTTTTAATCTCCTTGCATGTCCCCCTCGGATCTACAGCGATTGCACTTGTAGTGCAAAGTGGCGTTGCCTTTAGTAAATAAACCCCTATGTTTCTGTCATGCTATGTATGTAAGAAATTCTTTAAGGAAATTAAGTGTTATGGTGAAGAATCTTTGCCTGGTCTGAAGTTTATTCTGTAAAACAAAATGGTGTATGCAAGGTGTATTACAGAACACAGTATACAATGCTAAGAGGTGTCCTAGGGACCCGGCCTGACAGTTACGGAAGAGAAAGAGAGAGAGGCCTCAGTGATGTACTTCGTGAAGTACACAGCAATGTAATGCTAAAGAATATACGTGAGCGTTTTTCAAAAACCAATGTGTAGATTTACTAAAATTGGAGCAGTGATTTGCAGAAGGTTCTTTGCATACTGCTGCTGAGAATTCTTCCTGATTGGATGAAAGCTGTCACATGGTTTTGACAGGTTATTTGACCAAACTATTCTCCTTCTTTTCCTCATACGCTAAAATGTATTTAGCTTTTCTTGCTTGGGAACCTACTGTATTCAGGTGCATCTGTAAAGCCCAGCTCTGTGCCTGATATAGTGGTTTAGCCCTGTAAGATCATATTGCAGCTTATAAGTCAGACCCAAATGATCAATACCATTGTCAAACATAAATAGATTCTAATAGCTTCTTAACTACGATTTTTTTTAATTTTTTTATGGCGTTTTTGTTTTTGCTGCAATATATAGGTGCAAAGTATCACTTGCTCTACATAGACAAAAAACAAAATAATTCACTTTGTACATACATTATTTATGTAGATATTTACTTGAGACAGCAGGAGTAAAGGCAGCAGACAGTGATATGGTAATTAATCAGATTCTGTTGAACATATGTTGTCCTATCCTTGTAAATATTCATGAATGTAAACTCTGCATTCAGTTTGACAAATGCCATACAATTATAATTCCCTGGTTTGGAGGTCTGCATTGGGCCATGTTACCTGACACTCTCTTAGAAAGATGAATGGAACCATCTCTCTCGCTGAGTATGCTGTATTTCCTCAGCACATACATAGATATTCATGGTCAGCACTAATTGGCCTTCCTATGCCAGTTTAAAAGTGAGGAATGTATTTAGCTACTAACATTAATAACATTTTACAAACTGTAAGCTGTATATCAACAAGCATTTGTGAAGAGGTTAAGTTAAAGGATTGCAATATATTTATCAAAAGTCAGTACTCTGATGATCCAATTTATGCTGAATGCATGTGTAGCGCATCCCGTAGAAGCCACTGGTGAAAGGGATCCCCCAGCCTGCACAGCCAGGCACAGCAAATTTTTTACAGGCTCACTTAAGACAGGAGAGCTTTGTTTTTTAAATGTTTTTTTATTTTATGGGTTATTACAGTATCTCACAAAAATAAGTACACCCCTCACGTTTTTGTAAATATTTTATTATATCGTTTCATGTGACAACACTGAAGAAATGACACTTTGCTACAATGCAGTGAGCAGTGAGTATACAGCTTGTATAACAGTGTAAATTTGCTGTCTCCTCAAAATAACTCAACACACAGCCATTCATATCTAAACCGATGGCAACAAAAGTGAGTACACCCCTAAGTGAATTGGGCCCAATTAGCCATTTTCCCTCCCCGGTGTCATGTGACTCGTTAGTGTTACAAGTTCTCAGGTGTGAATGAGGAGCAGGTGTGTTAAATTTGGTGTTTTTGCTCTCATACTGGCCATTGGAAGTTTAACATGGCACCTCATGGCAAAGAACTCTCTGAGGATCTGAAGAAAAGAATTGTTGCTCTACATAAAGATTGCTAAGACATTGAAACTGAGCTGCAGCATGGTGGCCAAGACCATACAGCGGTTTAATAAGACAGGTTCCACTCAGGACAGGCCTCACCATGGTCGACCAAAGAAGTTGAGTGCACGTGCTCAGCGTCATATCCAGAGGTTGTCTTTGGAAAATAGAGGTATGAGTGCTGCCAGCATTGCTGCAGAGGTTGAAGGGGTGGGGTTCAGCCTGTCAGTACTCAGACCATACGCCGCACACTGCATCAAATTGGTATGCATGGCTGTCGTCCCAGAAGGAAGCCTCTTCTAAAGATGATGCACAAGAAAGCCCACAAACATTTTGCTGAAGACAAGCAGACTAAGGACATGGATTACAGGAACCATGTCCTGTGGTCTGATGAGACCAAGATAAACTTATTTGATTCAGATGGTGTCAAGCGTGTCTGGCGGCAACCAGGTGTGGAGTACAAAGACAAGTGTGTCTTGCCTACAATCAAGCATGGTGATGGGAGTGTCATGGTCTGGGGCTGCATGAGTGCTGCTGGCACTGGGGAGCTACAGTTCATTGAGGGAACCATGAATGCCAACATGTACTGTGACATACTGAAGCAGAGCATGGTCGGAGACTGGGCCACAGGGCAGTATTCCAACATGATAACGACCACAAACACACCTCCAAGATGACCACTGCCTTGCTAAAGCAGTTGAGAGTAAAGGTGGCCAAGCATGTCTTCAGACATAAAGCCTATTTAGCATATGTGGGGCACCCTCAAACGGAAGGTGGAGGAGCACAAAGTCTCTAACATCCACCAGCTCCATGATGTCGTCATGGATGAGTGGAAGAGGACTCCAGTGGCAACCTGTGAAGCTCTAATGAACTCCATGCCCAAGAGGGCTAAGTCAGTGCTGGAAAATAATGGTGGCCACACAAAATATTGACACTTTGGGCACAATTTGGATATTTTCACTTAGGGGTGTACTCACTTTTGTTGTCAGCGATTTTGACATTAATGGCTGTGTGTTGAGTTATTTTGGGGGGGGGGGGCAGCAAATTTACACTGTTATACAAGCTGTAAACTCACTACTTTACATTGTAGCAAAGTGTCATTTCTTCAGTGTTGTCACATGAAAAGATATAATAAAATATTTACGACAATGTGAGGGGTGTACTCACTTTTGTGAGATACTGTAAATTTGGCTAGGGATATGGGTATTATGGGATGCCCATTTGACTGGAACAAAGTCTCTTCAGGGACACTTCAACTATATACACTTTTCTTCCTCCAGCACATTACTTGCTTGCAGAAGTAAGTCCCAGTGTTCAGCTACATTCCTGTGGCTACTGATCCCAACACCACTTTTTCAGGCACTGCCAGCCCACCTGGCTGCAGATGCCCCTTTTACTAGCCCTCCTGCCTACTTCCCACAGTACTCCCAGACTGCCACACTCAGCAGCCACCCAGCTGTCTTCTCCCTGGAGATCTCCTGGACGTGCTCACTGCCATCCTTACTCTTGCTCCCATGCCTCTGGACAGGACTCCTCCTTGTGGTGTTGGAGGATCCCTCCAGTAACTAAGCCCCAGGCCTGAAGTCACCCCCCCAGGCCTGAGGGCTACCCTCAAGGGCCTCTGACAGCCCCCTCAGCACTCTATCTCCAGCTTCCGCTCAAACTCCACAATGCCCCTGCTGGCCTGACTCTGAGTATTTAAGGGGGCCTACCTCCTGCCAGCCCATTGGGATTGGCAGGGGGCCATCCTCAATACTCCAGACAGCTCCTCCTAACCTCCCTCCCATTCTTCTGGAAACTTCTCTAAGGTTCCAGCAAGTAGGAGGAGGTACCAGAGATGCTGCCAGATGAGTCATCTAGCCTCTCTGGATCACTCACCCTGACCCAGATTCAAAACACAGACTTGGCTGCCAGCCAAGCCTAAATTTACCTACACTAACAAAAAGTATGTACAGCCTATTCTAGCACACTAGAGGATGCTACACATGTTGAATGTCCTGCACATTCTGTAGGACATAAACACAAGCTTTGATAAATATATGGTGGTTTATTTGCACAACACCTAGCACCCTGTTTAATAGTACTGCTCGACTTTTCTGACAAATATTATATTGAAAAGTGGGACAGCGATCAAAAATGAGTGTTGTAAGCAATGTTATTACATATAGGAGATATGGGATGAGAGATACATGACAGTTGCTAATAACAGTTGCCCAACTCCAGCCAAAACTTTTTATTAAGGGTCAGTTAACACCTGACCTGGTGACTGCTGCACTCCTCCATTTCTTGGAAAAGATTACAGGAAATAAAATAAATCTCCTTAGCAGGGTGGCAGTGGTGATAAACCTGGTAAAAATGTTAAAGCCAAATTGAAAGTTCAGTGTAAATCAGCTAAACGTATGAATAGAAGTTTCCTGTACTTTCTATCGCTTTTTAAAATAAATGTGGTTATGCGGGGCTCCTCTTACACGCCCTCGTCATTCGTTCACACAGCTCTGTGTGTGAATGCACTACAAGCCCCTGTTTGAAGAGAAACAGCAATGCTTTGTACTATGAACTATATACTGTATGCATTATACCTATCTATACCAGCAGGTTGCACTGCAGTGTTATAGCATGTATTCTATGATATAATGTAATCACAGAATGTACCTTCCTTATTGTGTTACAGTGCCGTGCCAAAGTATTCACCCCCCTTGGCATTTTTTGTGTCTTTCTTGTTGCCTCACAACCTGGAATTAACATGGATTGTTTGAGGATTTGCATCATTTAATTTACAGAACATGCCCACAACTTTGAAGATGTCTTTTTTTTTTTTTATTGTGAAGCAAACAACAAATAGGACAAAATAACAGAAAAAGTCAATGTGCAGAACAATTCACCCCCCTAAAGTCAATACTTTGTAGAGCCACCTTTTGCGGCTATCACATCTCCAAATCGCTTTGGATAAGTCTCTATGAGCTTGCCACATCTTACCACTGGGATTTTTGCCCATTCCTCCTTGTAAAACTGCTCCAGCTCCTTCAAGTTGGATGGTTTGCGCTTGTGAACAGCATTCTTTAAGTCAGACCACAGATTTTCTATTGGATTGAGGTCTGGGCTTTGACTAGGCCATTCCAACACATTTACATGTTTCCCCTTAAACCATTCAAGTGTTACTTTAGCAGTGTGTTTGGGGTCATTGTCCTGCTGGAAGGTGAACCTCCGTCCTACCTTCAAATCACACACAGAGTGGTACATGTTTTACTCAAGAATATCCCTGCATTTAGCACCACCCATCTTTCCCTCAACTCTGACCAGTTTCCCAGTCCTGACTGCTGAAAAACATCCCCACAGCATGATGCTGCCACCACCATGTTTCACTGTGGGGATGGTGTTCTTTGGGTGATGGGTTTGCGCCAGACATAGCGTTTTCTTTGATGGCCAAAAAGTTCAATCAGACCAGAGCACCTTCCTCCATACATTTTGGGAGTCTCCTACATGCCTTTTTGCAAACTGAAAACGTGCCATTTTGTTTTTTGCTGAAAGTAATGGCTTTCTTCTGGTCACTCTGCCATAAAGCCCACCTCTATGGAGCATACGGCTTATTGTCGTCCCATGTACAGATACTCCAGTCTCTGCTGTGGAACTCTGCAGCTCCTCCAAGGTTACCTTAGGTCTCTGTGCTGCCTCTCTGATTAATGCCCTCCTTGCCCGGTCCGTGAGTTTTGATGTGCGGCCGTCTCTTGGCAGGTTTGCTGTTGTGCTATGTTCTTTCCATTTGATTATGATAGATTTGATGGTGCTCCTAGGGATCATCAAAGATTTGGATATTTTTTATAACCTAACCCTGACTTGTACTTCTCAACAACATTGTCGCTTACTTGTTTGGAGAGTTCCTTGGTCTTCATGGCAGTGTTTGGTTAGTGGTGCCTGTTGCTTAGGTGTTGCAGCCCCTGGGGTCTTTCAAAAAAAGTGTGTATATGTAATGACAGGTCATGTGAAAACTTAGATTGCACACAGGTGGACATCATTTCACTAATTATGTGACTTCTGAATGTAATTGGTTGTGCCAGAGCTTTTTATGGGCTTCATAACAAAGGGGGTGAATACACACGCACATGCCAATTATCATTTTTTTATTTCTGAAAAATAGTTTTATGTATATATTTTTCTAATTTTACTTCACCAACTTAGACTATTGTGTTCTGATCCATCACATTTAATTCAGATAAAAAAAAACATTGAACTAAAGGTTGTAATGTAACAAAATAGGTAAAAAGCCAAGGGGGTGAATACTTTTGCAAGGCACTGTATATGCACTAGTTTGTATCATGTTCCTGTTTCATGTTTCCCATAATGTAAAGACATGTTCTGTAATCCTCCATAAAAGCAAAGCTATTGCTGTATACAAGAAGCTTCCAGCGCATTATTTCAATACCCTGCTAACAGGTTATGCACCCAGCGTACCCAGCAGGCACCCAGGCATCCAGGCACTGGAAAGAATTCTCCAGTGAGTACAGTGAGTACTGTATACAAGCTACTGAAAGATGGCAAGTGGTTCAGATGTGAAGTTTGCAATAGCAAAGCTGAACAATGCCAATTACCAGCTGTGGAAGTTCAAGCTAGGAATGCTTTTTAGCATGGATGACTTGTGGCAAGTGCTGAATACAGACAGACCCACAAACAGAGAGGCGGAGGACTGGGACAGGAAGAATAGACAGGCAAAATGACTATAAACCTACTAGTGGAAGATAACCAGCTTATCCACATAAGAACAGAGAAAACGGCCAAAGGTATGTGGACTTTATTACAAAAAAACTGCATGAGTGCTCAAGTCTAAACAGCAAGCTGTTTTCACTAAGAGAGCTTTATAAGATGAGACTAGAAGAAGGTCAGCAAATGTGTGACTACGTGAATGCTATGCTACAGATCATAGAGCAGCTACGCGCCATCGGACAGGACATCAAAGATAACCATATTGTTGCCCTGCTCCTCTGCAGCCTTCCAGAGACATATACTACTCTTATTAATGCTTTAGAAACCAGACCAGAGCAGGAACTAAAGCTAGCATATGTCAAAGGCAAATTAGCTGATGAATATGACAGAAGGAAAGAAAAGACGCACCGTGATGACAAAGCTCTTAAGATGTACAAAAGCACAAAGCACAGCAAAGAAAGCCGAGCCTGTTTTTCACTGTAAAAGGGCCAGTCACTTAACCACTTGTTAACCGCTGCACGCCGATATACGTTGGCACAATGGTAGCGGTGGTCAAATGGGCATCCCTGTACGTCGCCTTTATTTGGCGGGGCTAGTGGCCACATACAATGTGACCGTGCCTGTGGGTCCTGCAGATTCGATGTCCGCCGGTGTCCTGTGATTGTGTCACGGAGCCGCAGAACAGGCAAAGTGCTCATGAAATGCATGTGCTGTATAGAAGCAAAAGCCACACTTGCTCCCCTTCCACAGACATCTTAAAGAAAAACTACTCACCCCATGCAGCTCATACACAGTGACATATGCGGTCCAATGAAAACTCCAACATCAGGCGGGAGCAGATATCTACTGACTTTCATTGATTCCAGGCACACAACTGCTTATCTGATGAAACACAAGAATGAAACATCAGAGAAACTTCACATCTGAACAAATTCAACAGAAACCAGGAATAATATGCACTGACAATGGGGGAGAATACATAAGCTAAGAAGTGTCCTCATATCTGAAGACACAAGGAATAGTACACCAGACAACCACACCATACACTCTTGAACAAAACGGTGTAGCAGAAAGGAAAAATCACACTTTTATAGAAATGGTCAGATGCATGTTGTCGGATGCCAACCTACCTCACAAATACTGGGGAGAAGCAGTCATAACTGCAACCTACCTACAGAACAGACTACCCTTGAGCCATAAAATTTGAAATGTGGTATGAATCAAAGCCTAGAATAGGGAGAGAGAGTTGAGAGTTAGATGTAAAGCATATGCCTATATTCCAAGTGAAAAGTGATCCAAGCTGGAGAACAGAGCCATAGAGGACATTCTAGTAGGCTACAGTGAGCAAACTAAGGGTTACAGAATCCTACACCCAAAGACTGACAAAGTGACAATAAGCCTTAGTGTTTATTTTGATGAGAGCCCATCATCAAAAAATCCAAAATTCCTGAAAGCTGTGAAGTGGATATGCCAAGCAAACCAGAAGAAAAGTTCGACCAAAGCGAACCTGTGCAGGAGTCAGAACAAGAGGTAGAACTCACAATGCCTAAATCGAGTTCCCCACCAGATCCTGCTGAACTGCCTGAAGTCAGAAGATTCACTCGGACTACAAAGGGGATACCACCCCGCAAGCTGTCATACACCATCAAAGCACAAAGCATACTTGAACCAAGATCCTGGGAAGACAGAAAAACTGCCAAAACATGAAGCCAATAAATGGAAAATGGCAGCAGAAGAAGCATTAAAGTCACTTCAAGAAAATAAAACTTGGACACTCACAGAGCTCCCGCCTAACCACAAAACTATAGGAAGTAAGAGGACTTTCAAAGTAAAGTCAGACGCGGAGGGAATATCCACAAATACAAAGCCAGACTAGTTGCCAAGGGTTACTCCCAAAAATTGGGTGAAGATTACGATGAAACATTCGATACCATTGTAAAACACTCCACCATCAGAGCGCTTCTTAGCATCGCAGCAGGGAAGGGCATGCAAGTGAAACACCTAGATGTTAAAACTGTTTTCCTATATGGAAACATTAAGGAAAATCTCTACATGGAGCAACCACCAGAGTTTGAGCAAGGAGACAACCTTGGGTGTAAAGTTCAGAAGAGCATCCACGGTCTTAAGCAATCTGCAATTATGTGGAACGAGAAAGTGAGGGATTCTCAAGAAGTAAAGCAGACCCCTGTCTCTACTCCAGGGATCAAGGAGACAGATGGATATACAGTGGGGACGGAAAGTATTCAGACCCCCTTAAATTTTTCACTCTTTGTTATATTGCAGCCATTTGCTAAAATCATTTAAGTTCATTTTATTTCCTCATTAATGTACACACAGCACCCCATATTGACAGAAAAACACAGAATTGTTGACATTTTTGCAGATTTATTAAAAAAGATAAACTGAAATATCACATGGTCCTAAGCATTCAGACCCTTTGCTGTGACACTGATATATTTAACTCAGGTGCTGTCCATTTCTTCTGATCATCCTTGAGATGGTTCTACACCTTCATTTGAGTCCAGCTGTGTTTGATTATACTGATTGGACTTGATTAGGACAGTCACACACCTGTCTATATAAGACCTTACAGCTCACAGTGCATTTCAGAGCAAATGAGAATCATGAAGTCAAATGAACTGCCTGAAGAGCTCAGAGACAGAATTGTGGCAAGGCACAGATCTGGCCAAGGTTACAAAAAATTTCTGCTGCACTTAAGGTTCCTAAGAGCACAGTGGCCTCCATAATCCTTAAATGGAAGATGTTTGGGATGACCAGAACCCTTGCTAGAGCTGGCCGTCCTGCCAAACTGAGCTATCGGGGGAGAAGAGCCTTGGTGAGAGAGGTAAAGAAGAACCCAAAGATCACTGTAGCTGAGCTCCAGAGATGCAGCCGGGAGATGGGAGAAAGTTGTAGAAAGTCAACCATCACTGCAGCCCTCCATCAGTCGGGGCTTTATGGCAGAGTGGCCCGACGGAAGCCTCTCCTAAGAGCAAGACACATGAATGCCCACATGGAGTTTACTAAAAAACACCTGAAGGACTCCAAGATGATGAGAAATAAGATTCTCTGGTCTGATGATGCACTGCTCATCACCTGTCCAATACAGTCCCAACAGTGAAGCATGGTGGTGGCAGCATCATGCTGTGGGGGTGTTTTTCAGCTGCAGGGACAGGACGACTGGTGCAATCGAGGGAAAGATGAATGCGGCCAAGTACAGGGATATCCTGGACGAAAACCTTCTCCAGAGTGCTCAGGACCTCAGACTGGGCCGAAGGTTTACCTTCCAACAAGACAATGACCCTAAGCACAGAGCTAAAATAACAAAGGAGTGGCTTCACAACAACTCCGTGACTGTTCTTGAATGGCCCAGCCAGAGCCCTGACTTAAACCCAATTGAGCATCTCTGGAGAGACCTAAAAATGGCTGTCCACTAACGTTTACCATCCAACCTGACAGAACTGGAGAGGATCTGAAAGGAGGAATGGCAGAGGATCCCCAAATCCAGGTGTGAAAAACTTGTTGCATCTTTCCCAAAAAGACCCATGGCCATAGGCGTGCGCAGGGGGTGTGCCAGGTGTGCCTGGGCACACCCTAATCACTATGTGTAGTGCTGATTCCCCCTACTGCCCATGCTTCCTCCACCTTGTTGGCTCCCCACTCTGTAAACTTTGTTTACTATGCTTCAGTTGGTAAATGAACAGGAAGCCGCTCAGAGCAGAGCACTTCCTATTCATTCACTGCCCCGTGCAGCTGAGGCTGCAGAGAAAGGCATGTGTGTTTGAGCTTTGGGGTGCATACCCTAATGCAACAGGCTGCGCACACCTATGCTCATGGCTGTATTAGATCAAAAGGGTGCTTCTACTAAATACTGAGCAAAGGGTCTGAATACTTAGGACCATGTGATATTTCATTTTTTATTTTTTAATAAATCTGCAAAAATGTCAACAATTCTGTGTTTTTCTGTCAATATGGGGTGCTGTGTGTACATTAATGAGGAAAAAAAAAAATTTAAATTTTTTGTTTTTTAGTAAACTCCATGCGGGCTTTCATGTGTCTTGCTCTTAGGAGAGGCTTCCGTCGGGCCACTCTGCCATAAAGCCCCGACTGGTGGAGGGCTGCAGTGATTGTTGACTTTCTACAACTTTCTCCCATCTCCCGGCTGCATCTCTGGAGCTCAGCTACAGTGATCTTTGGGTTCTTCTTTACCTCTCTCACCAAGGCTCTTCTCCCCCAATAGCTCAGTTTGGCAGGACAGCCAGCTCTAGCAAGGGTTCTGGTCATCCCAAACATCTTCCATTTAAGGATTATGGAGGCCACTGTGCTCTTAGGAACCTTAAGTGCAGCAGAAATTTTTTGTATCCTTGGCCAGATCTGTGCCTTGCCACAATTCTGTCTCTGAGCTCTTCAGGCAGTTCCTTTGACCTCATGATTCTCATTTGCTCTGAAATGCACTGTGAGCTGTAAGGTCTTATATAGACAGGTGTGTGGCTGTCCTAATCAAGTCCAATCAGTATAATCAAACACAGCTGGACTCAAATGAAGGTGTAGAACCATCTCAAGGATGATCAGAAGAAATGGACAGCACCTGAGTTAAATATAGCAGTGTCACAGCAAAGGGTCTGAATGCTTAGGACCATGTGATATTTCATTTTTTATTTTTTAATAAATCAGCAAAAATGTCAACAATTCTGTGTTTTTCTGTCAATATGGGGTGCTGTGTGTACATTAATGAGGAAAAAAATGAATTTAAATGATTTTAGCAAATGGCTGCAATATAACAAAGAGCGAAAAATGTAAGGGGGTCTGAATACTTTCCGTCCCCACTGTACATCCTTATTTATGTTGATGACCTTATAACTTGTTTTGAACAAGAAGGGGATTACAATCAGATAGTTCACAAGCTAAAAGACAATTTTGAAATCAAAGAACTTGGGAACATTAACTACTATTTCGGAATCCAAATAGAGAGAGAAGATGGAAGTTATCTTCTCAACCAATCTCCGAAAATCTCCGAAATCTTGAAACAATTCCAAATGCAAGATGCAAAGGAAGTGAAAACTCCTATGGATTCAGGCAATCTAAAAAGGAATAAAGCAGAAAACTTGCTACCCAAAAATGACATGTATTGCAGAGCAATCCGTAAGCTGCTATATGTTGCCACTGTGACAAGACGAGACATAGCTGCAGCAGTGGGCATACAGTACTATGCAGGAAGGTTTCAGCTCCCTGTCAGCGTGATTGAAACGCAATAAAAAGAGTGATACAATACCTCAAAGGAACAATTCAGATGAAGTTACGGTTACCAGCAACATCCAATTCTAAAACTGGTCGGTTATGTGGATGTTGATTGGGCCGGGGACCGCAGATACCACAAATCCACAAGTGGATTCAGCTTCCAGTATGGGGAAGGAACCACAAGTTGGTCTACTCGAAAGCAAGCAACTGTCGCTCTATCTTCAACTGAAGCAGAGTACATTGCAGGAGCACACGCATGTCAAGAAGCGATATGGATTCTTCAACTTTTTTGTGGACATTGGGATGGACATGTCAAAATCAACAATCTTCCACTGTTTCATATTGATGGATGGACTGTCTGAGCAATCCCTATTTCAGCTCTACCTTCATTGATTGAACTTATAGCCCAGCAGTAATCAAATCACCATATGATGTGATATCTATCCCAGCTGCTTATATGCTCATGTAGAAGCCTATGGATACCTTTGGTTCACTCTATACACGTTCAAAAATATTCATACTATCATCTTTACCTTAATGCCGAGGATTCATATTACCATTCTTTTACATTTTTCAGCAAGATTTTTTTTTTTGGGGGGGGGGGTTGGTCTTATGGGAGGTGGGGGTTAAGGAGGATATATGGACATGACACTGGTTTTTATAAGGTTTTTTTAATAAATTATTTTGGAGTAATACTCTATAGGGTGTGTATATCGTATCTTTTTTTGTTTTTTGTTTTTCGATTGTTAGTGAATACAGCCTAATTGTTTAAAAACACATAAAATTATAGCACACGGATGTGAATCATAAGATAGAATGGAATTTTCAGGCAGTAAAGTGTGTGTGTTTTACTTCAGAAAAACAAACAAACGTGAAGAGGTCCTAGAGCATGGGTGCTCAACCTGTGGCCCTCCAGCTGCTGTGGAACCACAAGTCCCATGAGGGATTGCAAGGCTTAGAGGTACAAGCATGACTCCCAAAGGCAGAGGCATGATGTGACTTGCAGTTTCGCAACAAATGGAGTGCCACAGGTTGAGCACCCATGTCCTAAAAGGGAACCTTTACTAAGTGAGCTTTTCAGTTGCTATTGTTAATCTCCCTCTGAAAATACTAGCCCAGTTGTTTTGCTGATCCTGTGCCATCCTGTGTATCACAGAAAACTGAGAGTTAATGTGTTGCTACACTTTCAGTGCAGTTACACTTAAGCTGGCCATACATGGATCAAAATCGGCCAAATTTTGATCCATGTATGGGTACTGTGGTTGTACAGAAAACAAAAAGGCTACCGGATCTGTTTCAACTTGGTGTACCACATCTAAAGGAATCATCTTTTTTTTTGTAGCGTACATATAGAGGGTTTTTAAGCACCCAAGAAAGACACAAGGACAATAAATAAAAGATTTTCTTACAAACTTCATTGCAAAGACCATAAAAATTATCAAAAGTAGTGCAAGGGCTGATCACGAAGAGTTGGATCAAAGATGGAGCGTTAATGATCTCACAATACGTAAACAAAATATACTAGATGTCGCACTGTAACACTGTAGATCACTGATAGGTACACCCATCCATCAACGGGGGATACAGATACAAGGTGGATGAAATAACATGATGTTATATCAGATGAATGTTACATGATGGATGCCCAATAGAGGATCACAATAGATATTACATACTGTATATACACACGCATCACTTACATATACAGTGTCCATCAGTTCATTGCAATACATATTCTCTTAGCCAATATTAAAAATACAGAGGTTCTGGAGTCAGTGACAACCCCGCACTGGTTACCTACCATAAACAGACCGCACAGGGATCAACATAAAACATCTATAAAAAGAGAGCAAAATTTGTGTATGGTTAAAGCTTTTTTGGCTCTACTTCTCCTATGGGTCACAGGATTTAAGCTTGTTCTACACTCCTGTGATCTGTTTTCAGCCAACAGCTGGCTAAAACCAACTGTCTGCTGATGTCACTCAGCCAGTCCAGGCTGGGGAAAAATCCTGACTTTACAGTCAGGATTTACCAAAAGGCCTGGACTGCCAGCTGGCTCAGCCTCTCACCTGTGCTGCTGGGAGACTGAGCCAGCTGCTCCCTCCCCTCAGCCCAGTGTTCTAAAGAGCACTGGAGGGGCAGAGCAGAGAGCCATTGACTGACAGTCACTGCTCTTTGCTCAGAGCGGAGGGAAGAACTGAGCGATCAGTGGTCTTTGATTGCTCAGTTCTCAGTGCAGAGATGGTGAGGGACAGATGCAGCATAATGTTTTGTTTTTATTTTGTAAACCCCATACTTCTATTTTAATATAATTCCACAAAATGAAAACTAATGAAGCAAGGCATTGCAATATGCCTCATCCTTTGATGGAATGTAAGGATCCAAAGACCAAAGTGCAAATGAGGATCAAATAGCTGCCAGCACAGCACCTTATATAAGCCCAATATGCAAGGAGGAGCTTACTCTAGTGAAACCAAAAGGGTGCCAATAGCATATAAGCCATGTGCAGCAAACAGGATGTGGGGAAATGAACAACTTTCCAAAATAGCGTCTATCCCCTCCCACTTCAGGAGCCATGACAGCACTGCCTGCGCAACTGCTTAACAGTGAGTACAGAGTAGCGGGGGTGCTGACACAACATGCTGTCCAATCCACCTGCCCAAACGAGTGGAAGGGATCCACCAGGGAAAGAGGCAACAGGTGATGGGGCAAGCAAGCATAGTTTACTGCAGCCCAGCAGACCATCTCACCCCAGGGCAGATGGACCACTAATGCCTGTCCCCATAGAACTATGGGGTGGGCCCATGTGGGCTGGGCGTGATCGTGTATATCAGGGAACCAATGCAGAGTCTCCCTCAGAGTCCCAAATCCTGCAAAAGAAACACAACTGCAGAGATTAAACTAGTATAAACCAGTGATAAACATTTAAAGGGCTAGATAGAGGTAATAAAAGCTTAATCACAACATACAACAGAAACATATAGCACACAATAAGCAATAATATAAAGTGTGTCAAAAGACAATACCCATTTGGGAGAGCACAGATAGAAATTTGAAGGACTTTACACATAAATGTGTACATGTGTATAAATGCACAATGAACACTAACATGAAATTTGTCAAACAACATTACTCAATATAGAGAGTCCAAGAGGTTGGAAATTTGAAGAACCATATTCAAAAATATGCACATGTGTGTAGGTGCACGTATGGGATTTCACATATGCATCATTTACTCAGGTTTTTTCTTTTAATTTAACAGACACTAAACCCAGATATGATTTGAAACTCGTGGTCTCATTGATGCCTGGGGAATTATGGCTTTTAACTTATATATGCACTGCAATTCTCTCTGAAGTATCTGCTTATTCCACCTCCCCTGGGATCAACATGAACTCTATTCACCACCAGAAACCATACTTTTGGAAGGGAAGCACATACCGTAATTCTGTTCCATCGCCACGTGCCTACTGATAGGAGAATATCTATTTGGCATGGCATGTGTGTGATCATATATCTGTCGTTGACATTTATTCTAGCCAATATAAAAGACTCAACAAGAACATACCATCGGATATACAACATCTTTGATGTTGAAATTGACAAAATGCTTTGCATTGAAGAATCTGCCAACCAAATATTTAACAGCTCCCATATCACCATTTCTTTTAAAAGAGCTTTTTATCAGCCTGTTTCATAGAGATTATGCTCTCCTAAATGTGATCTGCGTTTCCTGAAACAATTTTGCTTACCTTAGGGTCCATAATCAAAAAAGATGCCAGTAATGAGGAATAGCATTTCTCACAGCAGCATGTTGATCATTATATTTAGTAATGATACGAAAAGGAGCTTTCTCATTTCTTTTACCTTTATGATTAAACAATAAATCATGAGAGTGTCCAGTGGTCCATTGAAAAGCCTTTTTAGGACAAGTCTAGCTATATCCTCTCCCAAGGAGGCAAGATCTGAGTGCATCAGCTGCTTCAATTTTTTTTTTTATCATCCTGACTCTTCCTTCTTAACTTTGGGTATTGGCTTTACAGAATCAATCTTATTAAAGGCTTGGATGAAAAAATATCTGTCCTCCAGTATTGTGTTCCCAGCTGTGGGTTTGTGATAGAGATTACATGACAGTGTACCCTTTGGTAAAAATTCAACTTCAACATCCAGAAAAGTGCATTTCTGTGAACTGTAGGACATAATACATTTTAGATTATACTCATTAGCTTTCAAAAAAGCCAAACTGTGAAGCAAGTTGGTGGAACCCTCCCACACTAGAAAAATGTTCTCAATATAGCACACCCAAGGAACAATGTGGGACATAAATGTAGATGCTTTCTCAGATAGCAAAAAAAAAACCAGATCCCACTTCCCCAGGTACAGGTTTGTGTAGGATGGAACACCTATCACTACTCTATGAACCTGGAGGTAGTGGAGGTAACACAAAAACGTTGTGACTCAAAACAAACTAAACCCAAATTTGTGGCTGCTATGGGCATAGCCCTGTTAAAAAAAATAGTCTCACTACTTTGATACCCTTCTCATGGGGATTAGAACAATATAAACTCTCCACATCAATGTTGACCAGTGTGACACTTTCAGAAAAACGTGGGCTATCGTTTATTTTGCCAGAAATTGATAGACCAAGCATGAAAGGACATAAATAAGAATCCACTATCTTACTGGCATTTCCTGTTAAACTTTGTTAACCAGAGATTATTGGTCTTCCAGGTGGAGTAGATAGTTTCTTATAAATTTTTGAAAGGGCATACAAAGCTGGTAACTTGGGATATTGGGTTCTTATGTACTTCCCAAGTCATCTTGGCGATGGTATCCATATGTGGGGCTGTGTCTACTAGATTGTAAAACTGACATTTAAATTTATCAACCAATAGAATGGAGATTGGATGATACCATTCACTATTTTATAGGAGGTAGTACACATCTTTACATAGACAGAGATGTGTATCACCACTGTGTTCCAGACTCTCTCTGCCCTCTCTCCTCATTGCTACTCAACTCCTTGGTGACTGAGGAGGGAGAAAGAAATTGCAGAGACGGTTGAGTTTGGGCAGCTGCAGTATCATTGTAATGCTGACAACCTGATCCATGCAGCAGCTCCTTTCCTGCTAGTGCTTCGGACTGCTCCTCTAACACCACAGTAAACAATAGAAAAAAACCTTTCCATTTCTCCTATACAATCATTTTTCCCCACAAAGTCCCCCCTCCCCCATTTTTTATTTTACAAAAGTTCAACAACAAAAATGTCCTCAGGCAAAATCCCCCCCAAGCACCCCCCCCAAGCAAAATCCCCCCTTGCTCCCCAAGCAGAAATCTCTCCCCATTCTCTTGCATTTCCCAAGTAAAAATCCCAACCAACAGAAAATCCCTCCAAGCATAGAAAAAATCTCCCATTCATGCAAAACACATATCAGACCTCAGATGCATGGCTCCTGGCTCAGAGTATGGAGAAGTTCTCCTAGACTTTCTTTGGCTATCTCACCTGACACATTAGAGGCCAAGGGGAGCCTAGGGAAGCACTGTAGATCTGAACTCTGTTCTTTACTGGCACTTTATCATTATGAAGATGCTTCTGCATAAAGGTGCTTAACCCTCGGGCACCAAAGAAGAGACCCATAGAAGAAGCTGCTTGTGTTGGGCCTAGCAATGGCAATGCAGATTTGTTCAGTTGCTTGGGGAAAAATTAAATACCTGACACTTTTGGGTAAGGATGGACATGTCTCTCTCTCTCTCTGTCCCTTGTGACAGTGCTATGCACTTTCTGTATTGGTCCAGCTATGGGAAAAGAGTCTATAGCTGTGTGTGCTCTTACAAATTGGTTTGTTGCCCTCTTGGGGCTTTCCTTCTCTAGTTCCAGTGGCTGAATGACATTGTGGGGAAGTGAGGAAATGTGAGTATTTGCCGCTGTGGAGGGGAGTAGGCTATTTGACTTTTCTCTGCATGACCAAAAAAAGGTTCACTTTAATGTATTGGTACATGCATGGTAAGTAGTCTGCGTCTCCCTTGACATATGTATATGGTACAGTTGGATCTCTGCCAAACCCAGAGAGATTGTTGACGAAACATAACAGTTTTGGATGCAACATAAGCATTTTAAAAATCTCCTCTATTTATTAGCAGATATTTCAAAACAATTTAAATGGATAATAAACCCTTACATAAGCCGACTGAAGTTATTAGCATCAGATGATACACAGTGATGATTTCATTCCTCCTACATACGCTGTACTTGTTTATCTGCATCTTTTTCTCCTACGCAGCCTTCCAAAGTACACAATTTGATCATATTTCTCAGCATCCATTAGGGAGGGGGTGGGGATCTGATGTCACACACTGTACAGCACAGAGCATAGAGCTGAGTGTAATCTGAGACCTGAGTAGAAGGAAAGGGCACAGCCCCCTCTATACAGTCTCATAGGGAAACATGCACATCTGAGGATGCCAGTTGCTTGGAGTCTTGAAAAACTTGAAAAATTAGCTTATGCAAAAAGCAGAGAAATGACAGAAAAGACAGGCACCCAACTATAGAAGTAAACACTATAGAAGAATATGCTTTGTTCATTTTTTATTTCAGAGGATTACAACCAATTTAAAGATATGTTTGTCAGGACAGAAAAATGGCAGCTGGCAATTCTGATGTATTTTTAGGTGCACAGCATAGGGTTGTCATTCTTATTTTTCCTTCACCACCCGGTAAATCGCTGACACAGAAAAGGCACAACATACATGTTGCAGGTCAGTGACTTACCAAGCAGTGAAGGATAAGGATGACAGTCCTGGAGTGTCCAAATATGTCAGCAATGACCATAATTCTTGCCTGAAAGGTTGCTTTCAATGATTCCCCGTTCAGTCACCTTTCTTTTGTGTTCTTTTTCTTCTTCTCTCTAGACACATAGCACAATTTAAACTAATACTTTTTTTGTGAAAATAATCTGTAAGGGTCAGCTGAAGTCACAAACACTTTTACTATCAAGTGTTTGAGATCAGACAGACAGGCGTATTAGATTACGTCCCAAAGGACACACACTTTATTTTCAGGCATGGCACAAGGCTGAACTGATAATGGCTTTGAGTAACTATAATACAAGAACAAAGGCTCTCTTCATAGAAAGCGACTGTGCTACTTACACACAATGTATGAGTTAAACTGAATAATACATATTCTGGGGATTAAGAGCACAAAGCATTGCACTACTCAGCATGCATCGCACAAGCTAAAATTTCTGGTAAGAAAGATGTTTGTCAAATATAATATTATAATGACTTAATCTTAGTCATTCTATGCATTCATGTGAAAAACCTTCTGTGCTGCAGCTGCCCCCCAGAGCCCCCCCCCTTTTCTTACCTGAACCCGTTTGTTCCAGCGACGAGCATGAGCTCAGCGCTCCAGCTGCTGTCAATCAAATCCAGTGACACAAGAGCGGGGGGCAGGGCCGAGTCTTGCTGTGTGTGTCAATGGACAGCGCGCCCGCCCGGGTGCCCCCAAGGAAAGCGACTCTCTGTGGGGGCACCCGATGAATAGGAGGGGCACCCCAGAAGAAGGGGGTGGGGGTTGCTCTGAGCAAAACCCTTGCACAGAGCAGGTAAATATAACATGTTTGTTATTTAAAAAAAAAATGAACCTTTATAATCACTTTAACCATAACTATATAGATGCACACCAGTATGGCAATAATACAAGCTTATATTAAAAAAAAAAGATTAATAATAGTACATACATCCAATGTACAAACAGGTATCATCAGCAAAAGGTCCAACAAGAGTGATGGTGGAATTGTGCACATATACCCAGGTATATATAGTAGGTATATATAGTTATTGTTAGAGATACCGCCATATGAATGTTGCAACATAGTCCAGTTGCAGAGGCCCCTGAGGATGATCATGATGCAGCATTTGTCTTGGTGTCAGAGACCTAAAGGCAAGATTTGCAGTAATAGGAAGACCCTCCAGCCATTGTCTAACCAGCCTAGAACACAGCTTTTCATTAGCACCACTGTGATGTGACTCTGGAACTCAGAGTCATCCTATCTACTCTGTGCTTAGTCCCTAGTAGCATCTAATCTGTCATGCAAACAGACCTCTAACTACCAAGTGGCTATCGGATGCCTAACCTGACTCTAGCCTATGCTGGTTACTAAGCTCTGAGCTAAATGTAGCTATAGAATCCCAGACCAAAAGGGCTTAGTAACTAGACTAACAGGAGCCGCATATAAACCCTATTGCAAAAAAACTGGTTCACCTACTAACATACAGCATAAACACACGCACACTGGATCTGATATAGTGCATGTAAGATAACAACAAGGGAAAAGATATACTGTACTCCTGTCACCAGTCATTAAACACATACATACAGTGCCTTGCAAAAGTATTAACCCCCTTGGCTTTTTAATTTGTTACATTACAGCCTTTAGTTCAATGTTTTTTTTAATCTGAATTATATGTGATGGATCAGAACACAATAATCTAAGTTGGTGAAGTAAAATTAGAAAAATATATACATAAAACTATTTTTCAGAAATTAAAAACTGATAATTGGCATGTGCGTATGTATTCCCCCCCTTTGTTATATAGCCCATAAAAAAAGCTCTGGTGCATCCAAATACCTTCAGAAGTCACATAATTAGTGAAATGATGTCCACCTGTGTGCAATCTAAGTGTCAGATGACCTGTCATTACATATACACACCTTTTTTGAAAGACCCCAGAGGCTGCAACACCTAAGCAACAGGCACCACTAACCAAACACTGCCATGAAGACCAAGGAACTCTCCAAACAAGTAAGCGACAATGTTGTTGAGAAGTACAAGTCAGGGTTAGGTTATAAAAAATATCCAAATCTTTGATGATCCCTAGGAGCACAATCAAATCTATCATAACCAAATGGAAAGAACATGGCACAACAGCAAACCTGCCAAGAGACGGCCACACACCAAAACTCACGGACCGGGCAAGGAGGGCATTAATCAGAGAGGCAGCACAGAGACCTAAGGTAACCCTGGAGGAGCTGCAGAGTTCCACAGCAGAGATTGGAGTATCTGTACATAAGATGACAATAAGCCGTATGCTCCATAGAGTTGGGCTTTATGGCAGAGTGGCCAGAAGAAAGCCATTACTTTCAGCAAAAAACAAAATGACACATTTTGAGTTTGCAAAAAGGCATGTGGGAGACTCCCAAAATGTATGGAGGAAGGTTCTCTGGTCTGATGAGACTAAAATTGAAGTTTTTGGCCATCAAAGAAAACGCTATGTCTGGCGCAAACCCAACACATCACATCACCCAAAGAACACCATCCCCACAGTGAAACAAGGTGGTGGCAGCATCATGCTGTGGGGATGTTGGAATGGCCTAGTCAAAGCCCAGACCTCAATCCAATAGAAAATCTGTGGTCAGACTTAAAGATTGCTGTTCACAAGTGCAAACCATCCAACTTGAAGGAGCTGGAGCAGTTTTGCAAAGAGGAATGGGCAAAAATCCCAGTGGTAAGATGTGGCAAGCTCATAGAGACTTATCCAAAGCGACATGGCTCTACAAAGTATTGACTTTAGGGGGTTAGGGGGGTGAATAGTTATGCACATTGACTTTTTCTATTTTGTCCTATTTGCTGTTTGCTTCACAATAAAAAAAAAAACATCTTCAAAGTTGTGGGCGTGTTCTGTAAATTAAATGATGCAAATCCTCAAACAATCCATGTGAATTCCAGGTTGTCAGGCAACAAAACACGAAAAATGCCAAGGGGGGGGGTGAATACTTTTGCAAAGCACTGTACATAAAGTATATACACCCAGAAGCTATGGGCTATGATAGGAACACTTGCCTAATAACCCCTGCTTCTGTTCTGGAATAGCAACAGTTCTTCCATGGGGATATGTGGTCTTAGCTCCTCTTCTCTTCACTTCCACCTAGTAGGAATTCTAACCTAGCTATACAGAGACAGGAAATGATGTACATAAACAACAGCAGATCCCTACAGAGGTAATGAATAACTTGTAAATTAGCAAGGCCCCCTGTCCTTAAAGCGGTTGTTAACCCTCTTTGACTACTTCATATAATCCTCTCTGTGTCCTTATGACAAGTGCTCCTGTCTGTGTGATTTGAAAAAAAAAATGCCTTCTTTACCGTATTTCAGAGCATTTCCCAGTGAACATGTGACTGGCCGCCTCTCTCCTCTCCCCATCTGACAAATGCAGTGGGTGGGGCCCCCACTGGTGTCAATCAGGAGGAGAGGAGAGAGAGAGAGCCGACCGGTCACGTGATCACCCAGAAACGCTCTGAAATACAGTAAAGAAGGCGTTTTTTCAATAAATCACACAGACAGGAGCACTTGTCATTGGGACACACTTTGGGAAGCACTGAGAGGCAGCATGTTATACATAACATGCTTTAAAGAAGCAGGATCTTTTTTATTTTTTTTTTGGGTTAACAAACACTTTAAAGTGTTTGTTATCCCAACACATTGTATTCCTGATATGTGCCTGCTGTATCATGTACTTGTATGGACAAGTATCCTGTTCTCTTTGTATTGCTTCCTTTGTGTAAAATCCCTGATTTTCCAGTCCTTCTGCTTTCCTACAAAAAACTGACCACACTAAGCAGGAGAACAGTGTGGTCATTTCTGTAGCTATTCTGGGAACTTAGTGTGCTCTCCTTCAATGATCAGACTTGTCCCGATAGACCTGCTCTTATGCAGCTGAGAACAGAGGAAAAGTGATCACTTATAAAAAAAGGGGAAAAAGTTATTTAGAATGCTTTTTGTTTTCGGAAAAATGAAAAAAGAGAAAAAATTGGACTGTACAGGCCAGACAAGGAGTAAGCAACTTAAAAGCAACTTATCTATTACATCATAAAGTTTTTTAATCTATAACAAATGTTAAAAATACATATATTTGATATGTATTTTTGATAGTTAAAACAATTATACATCAGTGCGAGTAGAGTACATTGTATGTGTTTATCCACAAAGATGTTTCAAATATTAGTGCTGGTAAGAAAGGTCTTCATGTGCCGATGCATTTTACCAGACTTAGCTCCATCAGGGCTCTTGAAACAAATATAGCACTCATTCTGGCATATAACAGCACCAACACAGCAGCCCCCTGGGTGGGCACTGGAGCATCAAGGGAACTCCAACCAAAGGAAGGATCACCCACAGAAGGTCACTACTTAGGGCATATACATGTAGGCGTGCTTAATATGTCCAAAAGGGTGAGAGAAACCCAAATGTAAGTGATGAATATATATTTGGTAAACCTCTTATAAACCTGCTAATAGTACATAGGATATGGTCCATTCACAATATTGAGGATTGGAGTGAGGTCAAAATATAGTTAGAAAAAACCCAGAGGCCAGTGGACTTAAATATATAGTATCCTCTAGGTATCCTCAGGATGTCAAGTAGGGCGTGGCCATCCACATAATATGCCCAGATAGATTCAGGGGGTCCACATGCCGTGCCTGCATTTAGAGAGTAGTAAGGCGTCTAGGAGGTCCGGTGGTGTGGCTAGTATCTTGTGGCTTGTATCTATACAAAAAAATGTTTTGCCGGTCATTTCTATTTTTGTTCACACTGCAGAATGGAGTGGCTCACAGCAGCGGTCCGGTGTGTCCCTGTTCACTGTTTCAGGTCCAATTTCGGTCTGAATTTTTGACTGAATTCGGACTTGAAACAGACCAGAAGACACACAGGATTCCCGTGCAATTCACTCCGGAGCCGCTCTGGAGATGTGTGAACTGGCTCCATTGAGAGCCGCTCACAATCTCCTGACATGCGAATTAGGTGCGGGAAACCCACATCCAATTTGCAATAGTGTGAACCCAGCCTAAGAGCCCATTCACACAGGGGCAACACGACTTCCAGCACGACTTTGGGAAGCAACTTGGACACGACTTGAGTATGAATCACAGCACGACTTGGGGCAACTTACAACACAACTTGAAGTCGCCTCCAGGACAGGGAACTTTACAAGTGGCCAATCAGAGCTTATCAGCTGTGTGTGAGAAGGAGGGGGCTGGCTGTTTAGTGGAGGAAATTACTTTCTGTTTCCTTTCTGCTTCCTGTAAAGTTGCCTCAGTATGAACAGTGATCAGACTTGGAGGCAACTTCCATTGAAATCAATGGGTACAAGTTGCCTTCAAGTCGGATTGAAGTAGTACAGGAACCTTTTCTGAAGTCAGAGCGACTGCAGTAGTGTGCATTAAGACAGATCCATTCACTTACATTGATTTATTAATGTAGCGCGACTTGAGGCGACTAGGGGCGACTTGAAGTCGGATCAAAAGTTGCCCCTGTGTGAATGGGCTCTTAAGCTGAATGGGTTGTTTTACAAGGTGATTGTTTAGAATCACTTTAATTCTGAAAGCCTGGAACACAGGGATATAATGACCTGTTATCCCACACTCACATTCAGTTATTGCTAGACTTAAAATGTATCTAAACCCAAAAACAAAAATGTAATATATTGCAGCTTACCAGTCCATAAATGTGGTAGTTGCATTTCTTTTCTTTTTCTTCTTTATTTCACTTGGTGATCTGGCCAGTAACATGCTTTCTGTCTTAGGGTGTATCCACTCCACTGGAGGAGCAACAGAGACACCTTTGGACAGCAGCAATCTCAACCTGATGGACTTGACTAACACATTAAAGGCGAATTCCAGCTTACTCTAATTAAGCAATTGCAGCAATAGTTATTTTGTTTATTTTGAGATAAAGGTTTTACATAAATGAAAAAAGCTGACCATTATATCAGTCATCAGTGGTAAATAGTTTGTCTCAATCCTCTAACTGCCACGTTTGCTGGACTGCTTGGTCTGTTAAAGGAAGTTGAAAAATAACAGATTTACTGGCCAGATCACCAGGTGAAAATAAAGGAAGAGAAGAAGACTGTTAAAGCTACCACATCAAAGATTTGGTAAGTTGTTACGATACCATCTTCCGTTTTTGCTTTTGGGTTTGGATATTCTTTAAACATTTATGTGACATTCTAATTAAAGCATAAAATGACCACTACACCAAGTGGAAATGATCACTATACCAATAGATCTCTTGAAATGACCATAGATAGAAATGCTTGCAACTTATTGGTGTAGTCCTTTCTGTGACATCAAACATGCTATCTGTCTCTGCACTACTAACTCAGTCTCCGATGAGAGACTCCACTTCAAGTTTTGCCCCTGGCTTTAAGGTCACAAGTGCCTGATTAAGTTTGGGGCCCTTCGGTGTGTGTGACAGAGTGCTATTCAAGCGATGCAGCTGGAGGCAGCAAAGGAGCAAGCCACACTAACCGGGTGCTTAATGAAAAATAAATCAATTAAATAATGCCAAATAAAAATATTTAAAATGTGAAATAAGGGATGATGCACACTAAAAGTGTCAGGATACCAAAACACAAATAAAACTATAATGAAAAATATGGCTCCTGGAAGCCCCTCCTCTCCTCCATCTCCCGCCATTTTTGAAGTCTCCGCCCAGAGCTGAGTTGCTGTGTGCCCGCTATGGCTTTACGTGTCTGATCAGGGAGCCTAACGATGGACAAAGAGGACCCCGGCACAGTGCAGCACATTGCTGAATGGAGCCGGACCCGAGCCGCAGTGCGGGAGCTGGAGGGGAGACTGCGCTGCTCTGAATGCTTGTTGATGTTGAAGCAGCCTGTGTGCTTGGGTGGATGTGAACATGTGTTTTGTAGGACTTGTGTGGATGAAAATGTTGGAAATGAATGCCCCTTGTGCCACACACCAACCTGGGTAAAAGATGTGCAGATCAACAGGCAACTTGATAATATTATTCAGCTATGTAGTAAGCTAAACAGCATACTGGATAAAGGAAATCAAGATGAAAACAAAATGGATTTATGTCAAGATGCATTACTCAAATCAAGCACCACTGAAGGAGAATGCAATAAAAAACAGATAAAGATGTGGTTTAGCCCTCGTAGAGGGAAGGCAAGATATGTCTTAGAAAGAGGAGTCAATCAACAGATTCCTTCAAAACTTGAACAGATTCCAGTATTCGAAACATACGAGTTTGTGTCATCTTCACCTACTGTGGAGCCCATGAAAAAGAAAAAGAATTCAAAACAAAGAAAATCCAAAAAGAAAAAACTAGAAGATATCAACCAAGAATGGGGAGTCGGAGCACAAACTCAGAACAGTGATGATGGCAAGAAAAGTATTGTTTCAAACAATATTAGATCTGTCTCATTTTGCAATTCTCCTGTAGTTTTAACATCTCCCAGTGAACAGGAAAATGACCAAAAATGTGATTCACCAATGAGATATAATCAGACTAAACCCGCCCGAGGTCACTCTGTTGGAGCCCCAATGTTCTGTGCCAGTTTCTAACAACATTGTATTTAAGTCTCTATCGAAGCAAAGGTGTGACGCTAAAGATGGTGAGGTAGATGAAAGCAATCAACATGAGGATAAGAATGAAGTTGATGATTTTGAAGGTAAAGCCAGTAATAAAAAAGCTTTACGAAGTGCAAAGCAAAAAAATGTCAAAACGTTCAAGAAAAGAGCCTCAGAAGCCAGGAGGCGGTTGTAAGACTGAGATGATAGAAATAAGTGATCCAAACCTGGAACAACCAAAATTGCTTTCCAAGCCTTCCACACCCTCTTCTAAAAACTAAGATGGAAGAAGAACAAGTCAAACTAGCACCAGTATCCAGATGTCTCCATGTAACCTTTCCGTTTCTAAGAAAAACATCAGGGGAGAGACATTGCTTCATGTTGCCTCCATAAAGGGGGACCTGAAGGGAGTGGAGGAGCTTCTCAAGAATGGAGCCAACATCATTGTGAAAGACAATGCTGGCTGGACACCATTGCATGAAGCTTGTAATCATGGACACTCAGATGTGGTAGAACTGTTGATGCAGTACCAAGCTCTAGTGAATACCACTGGCTACCAGAATGACACTCCTTTACATGATGCTGCAAAAAATGGCCATGTAGCCGTTGTTCGACTATTTCTGAGCCACGGAGCATCCCCAGATGCAGTTAATATAGAGGAGATAAAGTTGGCTTTGCTGCAAGCACAGAAAAACAAGGAGCCACTTGTGAAGCTGCCATGCTCTGGCCTGAACAGATGCCAATGTAGAGAAGAAGCTATTGTCCTTTTGGCTAGCGGCCTGTCAGCCTCTCAAAAGACTAATCTTACCAATCTTGCTGCACTTCTAAAGGCAGAAATCTGCTCTAACTACAACAGTTCAGTAACTCACCTCATTGTTGGGGAGGATCCCATGCTCCGTACCTTAAAGTGCATGATGGGGATGTCAGCTGGATGCTGGATCCTTCAATATTCTTGGGTGAAGGCCTGCCTGGAGTCACGTGGCCAAGAGCCAGGAGAAGCACATGAGATAAAGGGTGGACCCCACAGAGCTCGACTCAACCGAGAACAGCTGCTTTATAAAATACTGGATGGATGTCATTTTTATTTCCTGGGATCCTTCAAAGAACATAGAAATGAAGACTTGACTGAGCTGGTCAAAGCTGCTGGAGGACAAATTCTCATTCGCCAACTAAAGCCTGATAGTGATGTGACCCAGACTATTAACACTGTAGCTTACCATGCTGACTCTGATCAAAGGTTCTGCACACAGTATATCATTTATGATAAGACTTCCAAATATGTCCCACGCATAGTACGCCAAGGGAAGGTCTGGTTTGAGCCCTCAAATTGGCTTATTGACTGTATTACCTGCTTTCAGTTGCTCCCTGTGCAATAACAAGCCACGTAGACCCAAACAAGATACAAATGAAACTGGCTACCTATGGTGCTGTTCCTCAACAGTACATGAAGCATTTTCATATTGCTGACAGTTTTGTAAATTCTTAATAGAATACAAAATAAACAAAGACACTGCATACTCTGCTGGAATAACATTTGAATATAATGTTAAAAACTGAAAGCTGACGGTGATTCTGTTTTTGTCGTTTTTTTAACTATATGCAACATTTTTTTTAATTCAAAGGGTACCAGTTTTTAAACTTGTAATGACAATTGTGAAAGAAAAATATGTGACTTTATAGTGTTACTAAACCCATGCTCATATAAATAATGCATCCGCACCCCCGCAGCACAGACAGCATACAGTGAAGGAGAAAGGTGTTTGATCCGCTGCTGATTTTGTGCATTTTCCCACTGACAGAGAAATGATCAGTCTATCGTTTTGGGTGGGTGTGTTTTGGCGGTGGGGGACGGAGTGGCAACGGAGAAATCCGGAAAAAAACGCATTGCAGGAAAGTTATAAATTTGCATTTTGATAAGTGAGATAGGTATTTGACCCCTTTGCAAAACATGACTTTGTACTTGGTGGCAAAACCCTTGTTGACAATCACAGAGGTCAGATGTTTCTTGTAGTTGGCCACCAGGTCTGCACACATCTCAGGAGGGATTTTGTCCCACTCCTCTTTGCAGATCCTCTGCAAGTAATTAAGGTTTTTCGAGGCTGACGTTTGCTAACTCGAACCTCCAGCTTCCTTCACATATTTTCTATGGGATTAAGGTCTGGAGAATGGGTAGGCCGTTCTAGGACCTTAATGTGCTTCTTCTTGAGCCACTCCTTTGTTGCCTTGGCTATGTGTTTTGAGTCATTGTCATGCTGGAATACCCATTCATGACCCATTTTCAATGCCCTGGCTGTGGGAAGAAGGTTCTCACCCAAGATTTGACGGTTCTTGGCCCCGTCCATCATCCCTTTGTTGCGGTGAACTTGTCCTGTCCCCTTAGCAGAAAAACACCCCCCCCCAAGCATAATGTTTCCACCTCCATCTTTGAGGGTGGGGATGGTGTTCTTGGGGTCCTAGGCAGCATTCCTCCTCCTCCAAACACAGCGAGTTAAGTTGATGCCAAAGAGCTTGATTTTGGTCTCATCTGACCACAACACTTTTTCACCCAGTTCTCCTCTGAATCATTCAGATTTTAATTCGCACACTTCAGATGGACCTGTACATGTGCTTTCTTGAGCAGGGGGACCTTGCGGGCACTGCAGGATTTTAGTGCTTCACGGTCTAGTGTGTTACAGATTGTTTTCTTGGTGACTATGGTCCCAGCTGCCTTGAGATCATTGATGAGATTCTCCCGTGTAGTTCTGGGCTGATTCCTCACTGTTCTCACGATCATTGAAACTCCACGAGGTGAGATCTTGCATGGAACCCCAGACCAAGGAGATTGAGTTATTTTGTGTTTCTTCCATTTGCAAATAATTGCACCAACTGTTTTCACCCTCTCACCAAGCTGCTTAGCGATGGTCTTGTAGCCCATTCCAGCCTTGTGTATGTCTACAATCCCTGACATCCTTGGACAGCTCTTTAGTCTTGGCCATGATGGAGAGATTGGAATCTGGTTGATTGCTTCTGTGGGCAGGTGTCTTTTGTGCAGGTTGCAGCCTGAGATTGGGAGCACTCCCTTTGAGGGTGCTCCTGGTCTCGGCTCGTTGCCTGTGTGGAAGACGCCTGGGAGACAGAAATCTTGCTGTTTGGGGATCGGGTACTTGTTTCACTAATTTGAAATGCAAATCAATTCGTGGCTTTTTTGGAATGCATTTTTCTGGCTTTTTTTGTTGTTGTTCTGTCTCTCACTGTTGAAATGGACCTACCATTAGAATTGTTGACTGGTCGTTTCTTTGTCAGTGGGCAGATATCAACGAGTTAACCAAACTCCAGCACAGGATGGAGTTTGGTCTAGTTAGATTTGTCAGTGGGTAGACATGCACAATCAGCAGGGGGATCGGGGGCTTTTTCCCCTAACTGTATAAAACCGCTATATACCTTTTCCGACCAGCGGTATACAGTGGTAACGTGACATATAGCAGTGTCCAGTCGAACGCTGAATGTTCTTGTAAGAGGGAGGCTTCACTCTTCTCTGACTTGTCTTCTGATGCCGACTGACCCCTGAACCCTCTGTCTGGCCAGCACTAGCTCCAATCAAACAGGAAATGTTCTTTTCCAGCAATAGAGACCAAACTGTGCATGTGCAGACTGACTCCACTAACTCGTTCTTATCCGGCTTTGTTATGGGGACAATGTAATAAGATGAGGATCTGTGCATACAAGATCAAACAGACTTTTTACACAATGCAGAGGCTTAACCCCTTAGGTTCTACAGTGAGTATAACGAGCATGCTTTACTGCATATACAGACTGATTTACTGTTGTGGGTTTAGTAACACTTTAATGGTACCAAACCATCTCAGGAGTAAAGAAACAAAAATTGAGTTAAAAAATGTATTATTTTTTTAAAATTCTCAACATCTGGATGACCATCTGTGAGTAATTATTTTTTGCTAACCCTTTACATTTTTGTTTGTTTTGTTCTTTTCCTGTAGTTTTTGTAACAATAATGATTAATCTTGTCAATACCAGAATGATGTGTCCTGAAGAAGCCGAAACTGTGAAACGCGTTGAGATTTTACAGCTGTTGTATCAGTGTTCTTTTGCATGTGTCATCTTTCATACGAGTATGCTATTGTCAGCTTTAATTGAATAGCAGCTATTAATGTCAAGTATAACCCTCCTCTTTTTTATGTATACATTTTCTGAGCAATATTTTTTTGTGGTGGATTTTATTAAATTACATTTTGTTTTAACCACTTGACGACCAATGACATACCGGTACATGGCTGGTTTTCAAGTTGTTATACAGGGAGGATGCCTTCAGCTGCTGCTGGATCAGGTGGGGCTCTCCCCCCCCCCCCCCGCTGCCTTCCGCTGCTTTCTTGGGTTGTCCTGTCTCACGGGACACCCGATCGACCAGCTGCCACTTCTGCTGGCTGATCATGGAGGCGGACCGAGACCAGAACTGCTTTGTTCGCCTATATGATATAGGAACCCGGAAGTGATGAGCAATACATTACTTCCAGTTTCCCGGGATGTAAACAGCACAATTTTTTTATATTTAAAGCATTTGATCACACTGATCTTGGTGTGAGCAAATGCTTTTAAGGGCAGAGGAGGGACCCCAGATTTCTCCATAGAGAGTGCCTGTCACTGCCTCTTGCCGTCGCGGAGGATGTTTGTGTTCCCTGTGATAACAATAAAGTGATTAAAGAGATGTAAAATGACAGTGTAAAAATAAATTGTTTAAAAACAACATTTTAAAGCGCCCCAGACACCCCATGTTCGGGCGCAGGAGCGAACAAACTCATTGGTCTCGCAGCACGTAGGGGCAGCGATCGTCCCATGCATGTGGGGTGTCGCTGCGAGTGTCGGATCATGGGCAGTGGTTCCGGCACCAGACCTCCTGTGTAAGTCTAGGGTGGTAACCTGTAAGTGCAATTTCTGATCACTCATAAAGAGAGCTACAAGCTGGTGACACACTTTTTTACACAACATAAATAACCATGCCATACCCTAGTGCAGAAAATTGGAAGATTAGTCAATTATTCTCTAGTGGGGGCTCCCAGAGGCTTAGTGAAAGGACTGCATCACTTTTAACAACTGTTGGAGTTAGGTGTTATCCACATAGGCAGTGCTTTGTTTACAAGGATGGACCCAATTCATAGACTTGCATTGTGAAGATGAACAGTAGAGTACAACCTTTTAGTATTGAAGAAGGAAGCAATAGCCAAATATGGGTGCCCCATGTACATATAAAATTACAAATTATACATAAAAATAGTTTTCAGACTATTAACACACATTGATAGGATTATATAAATCTTGCTGATAATTTTTGTTCATCTTATCAAAATTTGTAAAATAAACAAAGGTTTGCTTTAATGGCTTCATGTGTTGGTGACCTCCTGCTATTCATCTCAAATGTGTGTAAATAGACAAATGACTGACATTACTATCTGCTGTGGCCACTGAGTTAACTCTGCCTACACAATCTTCTTGTCTTTATCATGCTGTTTCTGTTAAAAGTGTGAGAAAATGAGTAAGGTCAAATAATTTGCCCTCTTATGTGCTGCAGCCAGAAGCTGTCTAGTCTATCTGAAAGGCTAAAATCATTTTCAGCTTTAACCAAGTGTAGATGATGTATTTTTCATACTATGCAATTCATACCTAACTCAATGACTCATTTGCCTCTAAAGTATTGACAAACAACCCATGTGAGAAGACTGTGGTGGAAATAGCTTTAAGCCAACCATACATGAATTGAAATTTGGTGAGTTCAGCACTGACAGGCCAAAGTTTGATCTATGTATGGGCACGCTGGCTGTACACAAGTCAGTCTATACCAGTGATGGCGAACCTTGGCACCCCAGATGTTTTGGAACTACATTTCCCATGATGCTCCACTATACTGCTGAGTGCATGAGCATCATGGGAAATGTAGTTCCAAAACATCTGGGGTGCCAAGGTTCACCATCACTGGTCTATACAGTCTTTTGTGTATAACCAGCCTGTTGGGTTTTCCTAAACTATTAATTTTACTGGCTATAGCCGACAACACTAATCATTGTGTTCTGTGGGCAGAGAAGGATCCCCACAAGCAGAGAACACTGCAAGAGGGAGAGATTCCCCCATCAACACAGTCAGGAATCTGGCAATTTTCTTTCCTTCCACTCGTACTGGAGGGAAAGAGGATTGCATAGTAGGCAGTGGGTATAGAAAGGAATCGCCCCCCTTTTAACTTCTTGCCTACTGGGCACCTATACTCTCTTCCTGCCCAGGCTGATTTTCAGCACTGTCGTACTTTGACAATTGCGCGATAATGCAACACTGTACCCAAACAAAATTTCACCATTTTTTGAGACACATAGAACTGTCTTTTGGTGGTATTTAATCACCACTGGAGGCTTTTATTTTTTGTTACAAAAAACAAAAAACAGAACATTTTGGGGGAAAAAAAGTACATTTTCTCCTTTACTGATGAAGCTGTACTAATGACACGGCACTGATGAGGCAGCACTGAAAGGCAAGGCTGACTGGCATCACTATTGGGCACTGATTGGCATCACTGATGGGCACTGTTGGGGCTGTACTTATAATCAGTACCCTGATTATTTGTGCAGATCTCCCCTGTGAAAAAATGCAACTGAGCGGCTCTCCTCACACTGCCATTTCGCCAGCATTTCCTTGTTTACATGTGATCAGCTGTGATTGAACACATCTGGTCACATGGTCAAAGAGCCTCATCATTGGCGCTTTACCAGGATCAGTGATGCGCTATGACCCAGGGGCTGAGCGCACTACCGAACGGCGCACATCCAGAGTGGGACAACGTCATCCCAGAATGAGAGAGCCACTACCTGCTCGTCATTTAACAAGTTGTAGATGGAAAATTGATCCCCCCCTCCAACCACCTTTTACTGTAATTACAGCCTTCAGTCTGTTGGAATATGTCTCTACTAATTTTGCACATTTAGACTTTGCAGTATTTGCCCACTCTTCTTTGCAGAACTGCTCAAGTTCAGTTAAATTTGATGACCATTTGTGGACTGCAGGCTTTAAGTCATTCCACAAATTTTTAATGGGGTTCAAGTCTGGGCTCTGACTAGGCCATGCAAAGACATTCGCCTTTTTCTCCTTCAACCACTGTGTGGTCACTTTTGCTCTGTGCTTTGGGTCATCGTCATGTTGGGAGGTAAACCTTCCCTTTGACAACTTTCTGGCAGAGGGCAGCAGATTTTCCTCAAGAATTTGATGGTATTTTGCCCCATCCATTTTTCCTTCTATGGTGACAAGTGCTCCAGCTCCTGCTGCAGACAAACACCCCTATAACAGGATATTACCACCCCCATGCTTTACTGTAGGAATGATGTTCTTTGAATGGTGTATTGGATTTCTGTCATACATATAGTTTGTTGTGAAGGGCAAATAATTAAATTATAGTCTCATCTGACCATAAAACGTTTTTCCTTGTGCCCCCAGAATCTTCAAGGTACATTTTCGCAGAGCAGAGTTGTCAGTGCATGTGACCTTTCTAGAGGAGGGTCCTTTCTTCTTGCAACCCTCCCATACAAGCCACATTTGTGGAGAATATGTGATATTTTCACATTCACACAATGGCTACCCTGTCATAAATTCCTGCAACTGCTTCAGAGTTGCTGTAGGCCTCTTGGTATCCTCTCTGACCAGTTTCCTCCTGGCTCTTCCATCCAGTTTGGAGCAACGTGCTCTGTGTTGTACCAAATACCTTCCACTTCTTAATAATAAACTTCAGTGTGCTTCTAGGCATTGATAAATCCTTTGACGTTTTTTTGTATCCATCGTCTTACTTGTGTCTGTCCACAACTTTATCCCCGAGCCCTTTTGACAGTACCTTGCCACCCATAGTTGATTGTTTGCTTCAGTTGCACTACCAGGGACTGAAATGCTCCAGGAAAGCTCTTTTCATGCTGAGCTAATCAAAATGACAACAGCTGATTACAGTTTAAAGTCAGATGGCTTTGTGCGCCATTAAAAAGGTGATTAGCTACACATGATTGAGTTTAAGAGTAATTTTTAGGAGGGGGTGATTCTTTTTCCAACTCAGTGATTCTGTTTTCAATATTCTTTTCCGACAAGTTGGTGTTATATATTTTACCTGGATGTTATAAGTTGCACTGAGTAAATACAGCTGGATAAAACAAAAACTCTGTCTGTCTTAATTTCAGGCAACTAAAGGTGAGTATTTTTTTTTTTGGGGGGGGGGATTCTTTTCTATACCCACTGTATAGCCTGCCTTAGTTGCAAATTGAACAAAAGCACTGCTATGAAACTAGTATATGGCAATTATGTACTAGGGCTGAAACATACAAACAGATCAGCCCACAGTACAAATGACACAGCTGACGACATCAGCTGATGGTGCCCTCCAACACTTCTTCCAAGATATGAAAACATCAAATAGAAGAAACATTCAGCACTGTTCTCCAAAACCACTTAATATCTTATTAAACCCCAAACCAAAAGTGTAATACAGTTGTGCTCATGAGTTTGCATGCCCTGGCGGAATTTGTGATTTCTTGGCCATTGTTCAGAGAATGTGAATGATAGCACGGGAGCTTTTCTTTCACTCATGGTTGGTGTTTGGCTGGGGCCATTTATTGTCAATTGGCTGTGTTTGCTCTTTTTGGATTGTGGTGGCAGCGGAGACTGCCCAGGTGGCCCTGATCAAAAGTTTACATATCCCAGTTCTTAATACTGTGTATTGCCCCCTTTAACATCAATGACAGCTTGAAGTCTTTTGTGGTATTTGTGGATTAAGTGCTTTATCTTCTCGGATGGTAAAGCTGTCCATTCCTCTTGGCAAAAAGCCTCCAGTTCCTGGAAATTCTTGAGCTGTCCCCCAGAGTGGCCAGGGCCAGATTAAGAGCATCATGGGCCTGATGCTAAGGATTTTGGTGGGCCTTTTTATGAAAATAAAATGAAAACGCAAACAATTTTTTTATTAAATTAAAGAGAGAGAGTAGTGTGGGAGAGTGGTTGAGAGAGAGAGAGGGGGGTGGGGGGTGATAGCGAGATGGGGGGCTGAGGGAGAGGGGATGGGAGGGAGGGGAGAGGAGGGGGGGTGAATGGGAGGGGGGACGAGAAAGAGAGGGGGTTGATAGCGAGATAGGGGGTTGGGGGAGGGGGAGAGGGGGGGTGAGTGAGAGAGGACGAGAGGGGGTGAGATAAAGGGGAATAGAGAGAGGGTGAAAGAGAGAGAGGGTGGTAGGAAAGAGGGGGTTGAAGGGGGCGTGAGAGAGAACAGGGTGAAAGAGAGGGGGTGAAATAGAGAGAGAGAGAGAGGGGTGGTGAGAGTGAGGGGGTGAGTCTGGAGGGGGGGCACAGCATAGTACATTACACAGGGGGAAATAGCACAGTACATTACATGGTGGATACATGGATACAGCACACTTAATGGTGGGCAAAGCACAGCACATTACACGTTTTAGCACAGTACATTATATGATGGGCACAGCACATGACATGGATGGTACTGCACAACACAGCTCATTGCATGGTGGGCACAACACAGCACATGCACTCGGTGGTCACAGGACCTTATATGGTGGGCACACCACATGACATGGCAGACACAGCTGAGCACATTACACGGTGGGCACTGCACATTACAAGTGGGCACAGCATATTATATGGTGGGTAATGCACATGGCATGGTGGGCACTGCACAGCACATGACAAGGTGGGCACTGCATGACACCACATGACATGGTGGGCACTGCATGACACAGCACATTACATTATGAGCGCAGCACATTAAATGGTGGGCACTGCACATGACATTCCATTGGGCACATTGGTGGGCACTGCACGACACAGCACATTACATTGTGAGCACAGCACATTAAATGGTGGACACCGCACATGACATGGTGAGCCCTGCACAGCACATTCTATTGTGGGTACTGCACGGCACATGCCATGGTGGACAATGTACAGCACATTACATGGTGGGTACAAAGAAAAAAATAAAAAATAATGAAAAATATGGATGTGTTGTCCCAACAACTTTAGATGTGTTGTTGCCAAACAACTTTTGACAAATATAGTGACACTATTCAGTGATATAGTTATAGGCTGCCAAACAAGCTGCTGACTAGGCCTGTGCTTTGAATTCACTCCGGGAATAAATACCATTGTAGGTTCAGTCTGCTTCTGGTTTGTTCGCTTTATTGCCATGTAAGCCCTGATGAAATACTTTGGTTACCTTTTGAATTGTACCTCTGACCTTTAATGGATTAAAGTTGTATCTGGACCTCTTAGCAGTGGCGTGGCTTCAATTTCAACCCTTTTTACACCATTCAGTGATATAACTGCTCAAACATACACACACAAAAAAAAATAGTATATAAATGCAAACTAATATTGTGAACAGTCTTTCTAATATGTGCACTACAAGTGTCAGCAATCCATAATGCAGATCCAGTGCTCTACCATCACAGAAAAACACCACCTACTTACCAGAAGGATTGACCTCAAAACCAAGAGATCAACAGTGCTTGAGTACAGGGCAAAGCTTGTCAATAGGTAACATTATGGTAGGAACAGTCAAATCCTCTGCTCTCCAGCCTCAAGCACAATATCAGTGGCTCCCTTTTCTGTTTTTTCTCTGTCTTGTATTGTCTATCTTCTTTCATACCTCCCACAAATTAACCTCACAGCATTGTCATAACCTCACAGCACAACATAAGTTTACCCAAACTTATAATTTATTGCCATCAGATATTTGCCTCACCAGATCAACCAAACGGTTTGACCTTTGGATTCCTTAACAATTTACTTCCTTCATGCTGACCTTTAAGCAAACCCCCTCACATCCTCTCTGATCTTCACTGCAAGTGAATGAGCCAGTACTAACTGTGTCCTATATTGATGACCATCGTTGTTATAAGAGTTGCTTATTTATGTGTGTATTTCTTGACCTTTTGTCAGTGAGAAAAGGAAAATTTCACACATCTATGCAGAGCATAAATGGGAGAGGGCACAGGTTTGGTTTTGAAAAGTGGTTGGGAGTGAATATGAATCCTTCACAAGTTACGTGGCTTTGAGACCATAGAAACTGTATACACTACACATGGTGACATGTGCATCTAGAGGGGCATTATAAACATACAAATGTTGTCAAACCTTTCCAATGGCACAGCAGAGTGATGGTAAGTTTTTACATTTTTGGAAACCTTGTTTATCAGTAAATGGCTAAATCAAAGGATAAGGAATACAGCACCTAAAGTAGAACTGAACGCAACCTTTTTAAATGTCCCATAGCCATAACAGGAAGTTAGAGGAAATCCCTCAAAACAGAAGGAAATCCCTGATAGTCACCAGGGTCACTTGATATATGCATTTTTTTCCTGTTCTGGTGCCCACTCAAAAATCTCAAACTCTTTTTCACTTTCACCCTTGTGTTCTTAAAATTAGTTTTCATTATATAGAAGTTCTTTAAAGTGTGGCTATATGTACAGACTAGCCAGCTATAAAGTATAACTGAACACAGAACAGAGTGGAAAGGGATTAGAACAGCTTTTAATTTCTGCCTGTGTCCCTGTTAGGGAGATTCACCCCCCATTTGGATTTGTGTTATGCATTCTTTACTTTTCAAATCAAAAAGTTTTTTCTTGTGTTTACATAGGGGTAAACTACCAAAACCAAAATACATTACAGACCACCCCAAAAGTGGGTGTACAAAAAGTATAAACATAGATACATAGAGAAAAAAAGCACCTTATACACAGGCAATTATAAGGACAATGTTAAGATGGTACAATTAGCATTTGTCCAATAGTTTAAATAACCGGCCCCATCACCACCTACCACAACAGGCTACATGGGCATTTCCACCTGTGTCTCCCATTGGTGATCACTTCCCTGGACTTCACCTGTCTAAATCAAACTCAAGATGGCACTCCTGGTTCCAACCCCCCCCCCCCCCAAAAAAAAAAAAAAAACTAGAAGAGAGGGGGGAGGGAAGGTAATTGGGTAGGTGTGCTCCATCCCCACTTCCACTTACATGACTGAATGGACCTCATAGCTCATTGTCAAGGGAGGAGACTGGCCCAAAAAAATGCTTTCAAACGCCTTGATGCGGGTATATTCAGGGCAGTAGAACCAGGTCTTATTATCCCTATTTGTCTTGGTGACCATTATCACCAAAGTGAAAAAAATTTGAGAGTGGCCATCAGAACAGGAAAAAAATTACATATATCAAGTGACTCTGGCAACTATCAGGGATTTCCATCAGTTTGGAGGGATTTCCTCTCACCTCCTGTTATGGCTATGAGACAGGAAGTGAAGGGAAGTCTTCCAAATGGGACTCTATCCACAATGAAAAATGTTGCGTTCAGTTCTACTTTAAGTGCAGTATTCTTCATCCTTTGATGTAGCCATTTACTGATAAAAAAAATGTAAAAAAAAAAATAAAAATAATGAAAATTGTGACAGGTTACAAATTAAGTTGTACTACAGATGTGTAAAATAATAAAATGCCTATTTAATCATTATTTTGTATTTACTGACAATAGACCTATAGCATTTTTTTCCCCTTTTACTGGTTTAGAGCAGTTGAAAGAATGCAAGATGGCTGATTATTTGCTGCTGTGGATTGCTGTGTTTTGCACATTGTTCTTTGTTGGTTGTCTTGCAGGCCTCTTCCACACTGGAATATGGGCGGATAGTGATCTACACAACCAGTCTACGTGTGGTGAGAAACACATTTGAAAGGTGTGAAATGGTGAGGAAGATCTTCCAGAATCACAGAGTAAAGTTTGAAGAAAAGAATATTGCTCTGAATGGTGATTATGGAAAAGAGCTGGATGATAGATGTCGCCGGGTATCGGAACTGCCATCTCTGCCTGTCGTTTTCATTGATGGCCATTATCTCGGGGTGAGTTGCTATAAAGGTAGTATGATTTTTATTGCGTTCAATGGCTTTTAAACTTTTTCACCTAACACGAGACAGGACAAACTAATGTATTTAAATTCAACTTTAACTATGTTAAGCATTAAAGCGGAGTTCAACCCACTTTTGAGAAGTGGTCTTAAATGAAAGACCACCTCAACACTACTCGTTTTTGGCTAGTTACTTTTTTTTTTTCCTTCTAACTTACCTTTTTAATGAAGTACAGCCTGTACTTCCAAGCCATCCAATCTGCGGCGCAGGACGTCATACCCTCTTCTTCGGCAAGCCCCCCCATGTCTTCTCGGACATGTGTTTGTCTCAGAAGACAGTCGGCCATTCACAAATCACTGAGCGACTTGTACATGCACAGTAGGAAACGGGCAGTGAAGCCGCAAGGCTCCACTGCCTGTTTCCCTTAATTAGATTAGATTAGATTAGATTAGATTAATTAGAATAGATCGGCCTCGGATGGCCGACATCGCGGACTCCCTGGACAGGTAAGTGTCCTTATTAAAAGTCAGCAGCTACAGTGTTTGTACCTGCTGACTTTAAAAAAAAAAAAATTGCGGGTAGAACACCGCTTTAAATACAATTTTTTGAGTGGTTTACTTCTTTTTGAAATGTTTAGTTTTAAGAACTTTTTTTTTATTTTCTCATTGTTAATAGGGACAGTAATAAGAAAATTTAAAGGAGTAGGTTGAAACTATTTTTTTCGAATGAATTCATTTCTAACATTGTTTGTGTTTTTTGTTCAGTAAAGGCCATTCACTTCAAAATTGAATGGCAAAAACAACATTTTGAAGTACCTTTAAACGACATACATCAAGTTATCGAATGTTTTTAAAAATATATTTAAGCAGACCAGCATAAGGCATGCTTAAATGGAACTAGCTATGTCTGTGTCTATGCAAGAATTTAAATATTAAGTCTTTACAATCAATTAAAGTAAAATATGGGGACTGATACCGCTGATCTCCTTTTGAATATGCCAGGTCCCTCGTTGATTTTCAGTGATTAACCTGGATGCAGTCAAATCGCAACTCAGAAAAAACTTACCACATATCAACGTGCATCATGGTGAACATGTCAATGCGGATTTGATGTGAGTTATGATGTATGTTGACATTCAGTGCAAGTGCACTGCTTAGTATATGTACAGTGCCTTGAAAAAGTATTCACACCCCTTGAAAATTTCCACATTTTGTCATGTAACAATCAAAAACGTAAATATGTATTTTATTGAGATTTTATGTGATAGACCAACACAAAGTGGTATATAATTGTGAAGTGGAAGGTAAATGATAAATGGTTTGCAAAAGTTTTTATAAATAAATATCTGAAAAGTGTGGCGTGCATTTGTATTCAGCCCCCTTTACTCTGATACCCCTAACTAAAATCTAGTGGAAACAATTGCCTTCAGGTGTCACCTATGTATAAATACAGCTGTTCTTTGAAGCCCTGAAGGTTTGTTAGCGAACTTAGTGAACAAACAGCAACATGAAGGTCAAGGACCACACAACAGACAGGTCAGGGATAAAGTTGTGGAGAAGTTTAAAGCAGGCTTATAACAAAATATCCCAAGCCTTGAACATCTCACAGAGCACTGTTCAATCCATAATCCAACAATGGAAAGAGTATGGCACAACAGGCATAGAGAGAATGAATCAGATTTCGGTTCGGTTCACAGTAAAACATGTGAACAGACAAAAAATTTGTTCGAAAACGTGAACACTGTCTATGGGACACGAACGTGAAAAATCAAAAGTGCTAATTTTAAAGGCTTATATGCAAGTTATTGCCATAAAAAGTGTTTGGGGACCCAGGTCCTGCCCCAGGGGACATGTATCAATGCAAACAAAAGTTTTAAAAACGGCCATTTTTTTCTGGAGAAGTGATTTTAATAATGCTTAAAGTGAAACAATAAAAATGAAATATTCCTTTAAATATCGTGTCTGGGGGTGTCTGTAGTATTCCTGTAAAGTGGCGCAGTTTTCCCGTGTTTAGAACAATACCACAGCAAAATGAAATTTCTAAAGTAAAAAAAATAATTTAAAACTGCTTGCAGCTGTAATGTATTGTTGGGTCCCGGCAATATAGATGAAAATCATTGAAAAAAGCGGCATGGGTCCCCCTCCCAGTCCATTACCAGGCCCTTTGGGTCTGGTATGGATATTAAGGGGAACACCGCACCCAATTTTTTTTTTAAAATGGCGTGGGGGTCCCCCAGGCACTATATACTCTGAACAGCAGTATACAGTATCTCACAAAAGTACACCCCTCACATTTTTGTTAATATTTTATTATACCTTTTCATGTGACAACACTGAAGAAATGACACTTTGCTACAGTGTAAAGTAGTGAGTACAGCTTGTATAACTGTAAATTTGCTGTCCCCAAAAAATAACTCAACACACAGCCATTAATGTCTAAACCACTGGCGACAAAAGTGAGTACACCCCTAAGTGAAAATGTCCAAATTGGGCCCAATTAGCCATTTTCCCTCCCCGGTGTCATGTGACTCGTTACTGGTACAAGGTCTCAGGTGTGCATGGGGAGCAGGTGTGTTAAATTTGGTGCTATCGCTCTCACTCTCTCAAACTGGTCACTGGAAATTCAACATGGCACCTCATGGCAAAGAACTCTCTGAGGATCTGAAAAAAAGAATTGTTGCTCTACATAAAGATGGCCTAGGCCAGTGGTCATCAACCCTGTCCTCAGGGCCCACTAACAGGCCAGGTTTACAAGATAACTGAAACACATCACAGGTGATATCATTTGCTGCTCAGTGATTGCAGTATTCCAGTCTGCATCTCCCCAAGGTAATACATAAAACCTGGTCTGTTAGTGGGCCCTGAGGACAGGGATGGTGACCACTGGCCTAGGCTATAAGAAGATTTCCAAGACCCTGAAACTAAGCTGCAACATGGTGGCCAAGACCATACAGCGGTTTAACAGGATAGGTTCCACTCAGAACAGGCCTTGCCATGGTCGACCAAAGAAGTTGAGTGCATGTGCTCAGCGTCATATCCAAACTTTGTCTTTGGGAAATAGACGTAAGAGTGCTGCCAGCATTGCTGCAGAGGTTGAAGGGGTGGGGGGGTCAGCCTGTCAGTGCTCAGACCATACGCCACACACTGCATCAAGCCTCTTCTAAAGATGATACACAAGAAAGCCCGCAGTTTGCTGAAGACAAGCAGACTAAGGACATGGATTACTGGAACCATGTCCTGTGGTCTGCTGAGACCAAGATAAACTTATTTGGTTCAGATAGTGTCAAGTGTGTGTGGTGGCAACCAGGTGAGGAGTACAAAGACAGGTGTGTCTTGCCTTCAGTCAAGCATGGTGGTGGGAGTGTCATGGTCTGGAGCTGCATGAGTGCATAATATCCACCAGCTCCATGATGTCATCATGGAGGAGTGGAAGACCTGTGAAGCTCTGGTGAACTCCATGTCCAAGACGATTAAGGCAGTACTGGAAAACTATGGTCTCCACACAAAACATTGACACTTTGGGCCCAATTTGGACATTTTCACTTAGGGGTGTACTCACTTTTGTTGCCAGCGCTTTAGACAATAATGGCTGTGTGTTGAGTTATTTTGAGGGAACAGCAAATTTTCACTGTTATACAAGCTGTACACTCACTACTTTACATTGTAGCAAAGTGTAATTTCTTCAGTGTTATCACATGAAAAGATATAATAAAATATTTTCAAAAATGTGAGGGGTGTACTCACTTTTGTGAGATACTGTATATACTATACGGCCTGCCCTATATACCCTGCAGAAAATTGGGCCTTAGGTGTTGGTGGTACCAGAACACTATAAGCCCTCACAGTTACTCTTGGTGAGCGCAGGAACGGACCCTGCTGTGAAATATTATATCAAGGTTTGGAATTACATGCCCCTGTTAAACAGGGGCAGAAAAATTGGACCTTTGGTGGTGGTACCATAACACTGTAAGCCCTCACAGTTAATCTTATTGGGTTCAGGAATGGGCCCTGCTGTGAAATATTATATCAAGGTTTGGAATTACATGCCCCTGTTAAACAGGGGCAGAAAAATTGGGCCTTTGGTGGTGGTGGTGGTACCAGAACACTGTAAGCCCCCACAGTTAATCTTGCTGGGTGCAGGAACAGGCCCTGCGTTGAAATATTATATCAAAAATTGTAATTAGATGCCCCGGTTAAACAGGGGCAGAAAAATTGGGCCTTGGGTGGTGGAGGTGCCACAACACTGTAACCCCTCACAGATACTCTTGATGGGCGCAGGAATGGGCCCTGCTGTGAAATATTAGATCAGAAATTGTAATTACATGCCCCTGTTAAAAAGGGGCAGAAAGATTGGACCTTGGGTGGTGGTGTTGCCACAAAACTGTAACCCCTCACAGATACTCTTGTTGGGCGCAGGAACGGGCCCTGCTGTGAAATATTAGATCAGAAATTGTAATTACATGCCCCTGTCAAACTGGGGCAGAAAAATTGGGCCTTGGGTGGTGGTGCTCTAAACCAAATATATTGTTGGAAACTAGTATCATCAAGATTGAGGAGGAATAGAATAGTCAGCATAGGCAGTCTTCAGGGGATCCCAGATCCATAGCAAATTTAATCGGTTACATCAGCATCAGGCGCTTGATAGCTGCTGATCCAAGACTGATTAAGTTTTATGAATGTGAGCCTATCAATGGAGTCTGTGGACAGGCGCACTCTTTGATCCCTTACAAACCCTCCAGCACTGCTGAATGTGCTTTTAGAAAGCACACTGGATGCAGGACATGCCAGTAGCTCAATTATATATTGAGCAAGTTCTGGCCAGTGGTCCATCCTCAAGACCCAGTAACCTAATGGATGCTCTGTTGGAAAGGTCTCCAAGTCTGCTCTTGCCCCTAGATATTCATGCACCATATAATGCAGACGCTGGTGATGGTTGCTTGAACCGATCAGACTTTGGTGCTGAGGACTGAAAAATTGTTTAAAGGCATCGGTCAGCCGACCACCTTCTCCACCGCTCTTCCTCTGACTGAATGAAGCCTCAGCAACACGTTGTCCATCACCAGGAAATGGTAACCTCCCAGGGTCTGGAAATGTGTTGCACAGACCTTTCTTCAAGGCCACCTGAAGATGTTTCATCCTCTGCTCCCTCTGCGAAGGCAGGATGAATTCTGCAACCTTAGCCTTGAAACATGGATCAAGAAGGGTTGCCAGCCAGTAATAAACCCTTTACTTAATACCACGAATCCCTGGGTCTTTTCACAGGCTTTGCAGAATCTGGGAGGCCATGCAGCGTAAGTTTGCAGTGGCATTCAATTCTGAGTCCTCTGGGTCACTAAGGATCACATTATCCGTAACTACCTCCTCCCAGCCACGTACAACTCCTTGGGTTTCTGGGGACTGAAAATCATCCCTTGAAGACTGCTGCTGAGTGTTACCCTCTACATCCAAGCTAACACAATCCTCCTCCTCTTCTTCCTGTGTGTTTGGCGGGCCCGCAGGAATGCTATCTGGATAAAGGAGGCTTTGAGAGGAAAGGAAGTCCTCCTCTTCCTCCCGCTGTTCTGAATCAAATGCCTTGTCCATGATTCTACAAAGCGTGTGCTCCAGCAGGAAGACTAGAGGGACAGTGTCACTGATGCATGCATTGTCGCTGCTCACCATTCTTGTGGCCTCCTCAAATGGTGACAGTGCATGCATCCTTGATCAGTAACCACTGGCGTGGCGAAAAGAAGCCAAGCTCCCCTCACCCTGTTCTGGTGCCATACTCACACAGGTACTCATTGATGGCCCTCTGCAGCCACTGCACCATTGCCAACATTGAGTTCCACCTGGTGGGCACAAATGAGTCGGTTGGTGGGCAGGTTGCATTCCCTTCGAATGTCAGCTAGCTGAGCACTGGCATTGTATGACCAGTGGAAATGACCATAGACTTTTCTGGCCCGCCTCAGGAGATCCTGTAAGCCTGGGTACCTGCTCAAGAACTGCTGCACCACCAAATTCAAGATGTGTGCCAAACATGGAACATTGGTCAAGTGTACCTGTCAGAGGGCAGAGAGAAGGTTGGTGCCATTGTCGCATACAACCATTCCTGGCTAAAGCTGGTGTGGCGTCAACCACCTCTGAGCCAGCCCCTGTAGAGGTGACAGAATCTCTGCCCCAGTGTGGCTCCTGTCCCCTAAGCAGACCAACTCAATCTCCGCATGGCATCTTTTTGCCTGACTGCTTGCGTAGTCCCTTAAACGCTTACGGTGCACCGCTGGTTCAGAGGACAAATCTGCAGAAGAGGTCATAGAGGAAGAAGAAGAGGAGGGGGTGGAAGAGAGACCTGTGGCAGAATCACCACTAGCATTTTGGAGGCGTGGTGGTGGAACAAGCTCCAGCAATACTGAACCCTGTCCTGCATCCTTCCAAGCTGCCAGCAGAGTTACCCAGTGCACTGTGAAGGAAAGGTAACGTCCCTGCCCATTCCTGCTGGACCATGAGTTAGTGGTAATATGCACCTTACTGCAGACCGCCCTGTCCAAAGAGGCCAAAACATTGCCTTCCACATGCCGGTAGAGAGCTGGAATGGCCTTCCATGAAAAGAAATGGCGTTTTGGAACCTGCCACTGAGGTACAGCACATTCCAGAAATTCACAAAAGGGGGCAGAGTCTACCAGCTGAAAAGGCAGCAGTTGTAGTGCTAGCAATTTGGCCAAGCTAGCATTCAGATGCTGAGCATGTGGATGGCTGGGACTGAATTTCTTTTTACGGTTCAGCAACTGGGGTAGGGAAATTTGCCTGCTATAATCAGATGGTCGTGTACTGCTAGCAGATTGGCTGCATGTACTTGGGACACCTATTGCTATACCTTCATTCTTCTCAGTGCAGGTTTTTGAGAGGACTGGAGGTATAGTGGGGTTGGAGATCCCAGGTGAGGACATGCTGTTGCCAACGGACTGCATGACAGGTCTTCATATGTCTGGTCAAGCATGCGGTGCCCAAGCGGCTGTGGTTCTGGCCACACTTGACCGCTTCAGATAGGTTGCAAACAGCAATGGTGCGATCTGATGCACATGTGTCAAAAAAGGCCCACACCAAAGAACTTTTAAAAGTCAGCAGGGAGTCAGCAGCGCCCTGCACCTGCGGAGCTCTGCGGTGTGATGCAATAGGGTGGCTGCCTTTAAGCTACCCCCTAGAGGACATCCTGCCTCATTGGAGTTGTGCCTCCTCCTCTCTTCTCTCAGGCACTCAAGTAGAGTCAATGACCTCATCATCCCCTCCCTCCTTGTCACTGGAGCAAACATGGCAGTATGCTGCAGCTGGGGGAACATGACTGCCAGTTTCTTGTCCTTCTTGGGCACCCCCCTCTCTCTGGGCTCAAGTTACTCCCTTCCTCAACCTGGGAACCAACATCGGAGCCTTCAAATCCCTGCGCATCCTCCAGCAGCATTTACCCAACACTGTGGTCGACTCGACTCCTCCGTGCATGATGGTGGGGCTACGAAAGGAGTGACTGTGGACAAGGAGCCGGTGGAATAGGCCGCTTTGGCAGCTGCATTGGAAGGCAAACTACTCTGAGCCTGGGTGACAGAGGATGAGGAGGATGAGGATGGCTTTGTTATCCACTCCACCAACTCTTCTGCATGTTCTAGCTCAATAACACGGCCAGCAGCAGAAAAAAGGACAAGCGTGCCCCACGGCCACCTGCAGAGCATGCACCATGTCCACAACCAGCACTGTTGATTGTAGAAACAGAGGCTGCTTGCCCTCTTTTAGTGGCCTGTGAGTGTCTGCCTCTCCTTGGTGGCCTTCCGGACAATGATGTGTATTTTGTTTTGCAACACCACACTACACTGTATTAGATATTGTGTACACCGCCAGAAGTGTAGTAGAAACTCTACACACTGTATTGGATACTGTGTATACCGCCTGCACTGTATTAGCAACTGTACTACGGCTGCACTGTATTTTATACTGTGTACACCACCAGAAGTGTAGTAGACACTGTACACACTGTATTTTATACTGTGTACACCACCAGAAGTGTAGTAGAAACTGTACACACTGTATTAGATACTCTGTACACCACCAGAAAAGTATTAGAAACTGTACTATGGCTGCACTATATTGTGTACTGTCTACACCACCAGTAGTGTAGTAGAAACGGTACACACTGTATTAGATACTGTGTACACCGCCTGCACTGTATTAGCAACTGTACTATGGATGCACTGTATTTTATACTGTGTACACTACCAGAAGTGTAGTAGACACTATACACACTGCATTAGATACTGTGTACACCACCAGAAAAGTAGTAGAAACTGTACTACGGCTGCACTGTATTATGTACTGTGTACACCAAAAGAAGTGTAGTAGAAACTGTACACACTGTATTAGATACTGTGTAGACCGCCTGCACTGTATTAGCAACTGTACTATGGCAGCACTGTATTTTATACTGTGTACACCACCAGAAGTGTAGTAGACACTGTACACACTGTATTAGATACTGTGTACACTGCCTGAAGTGTACTAAAAACAGTACACCATGGAATGCACTGTAGATATAGGCTACACTGGATGCAGAGTATATATATATATATATATATATATATATATACGAGACTGTATATATATATGTATTAATACACTGCCTGCACTGACTGAATATAGAGTAAACACTGAATTTATAGTCTATGCTAAATGCAGAGTATATATATATATATATATATATATATATATATATATATATATATATATATATATATATCAAATACACTGCCACTAACTGAATAACTTGCCTGCCTAATCTAAATCAAGTTATCTCTCCGTCCACACCAACAGCACTACACAGGGCTGCCTTATATAGTGTGGGGCATGGACTTAGTCCCCCTGAGCCATGAGTGGCCAAAGGCACCCTGCCTTGTGACATCATCACCTGGGGCATGATGGGGAGATGATGTCACAGGGGGCATGGCCTCCAAATTACGTCATCGGGGGGCCCCGCCCCATGCCAATATAAGTCATGGCACACGGCAAACCCAGCTTTACACCGGGAGATCGTGTGGAGTCAACATCGGAAGAAGAGCAGTGGGAGAAGATCCAGCAAAAGAGCAAGAAGAGCAAGAAGCGGAGAGAGGAGAAGAACTGGAGAGGGGAGAAGAACTGGCAAAGGGAGAAGACATTGCCAGAAGAGGGAGAAGAGCCGGAGCTGCCTTTAATAAAATCCTTTAAAAATCTGTGCCGTGTGTTATTTTTGACACTTTTTTTTAGGTGAATGGGTGGGGGTACGATGTACCCCATACTCATTCGCCTAGGGTGGGGGGCTGTTATCTGGGGGCCCCCTTGTTAAAGGGGGTTTCCAGATTCCGATAAGCCCCCACCCGCAGACCCTGACCAGCGGCAAGGGTTGTCGGGAAGAGGTCCTTGTCCTCATCAGCATGGGGACAAGGTGCTTTGGGATGGAGGGCGCAGAGCCCCCCTTCCCAAAAGCCCCCTACCCCCCATGTTGAGGGCATGTGGCCTGGTATGGTCCAGGAGGGGGGGCGCTCACTTGTTCTCCCCCTTTCCTGACCTGCCGGGCTGCGTGCTCGGATAAGGGTCTGGTATGGATCTTGGGGGACCCCTACGCCATTTTTTTTGGCGGGGGGTTTCCCCTTAAGATCCATACCAGCCCTCCAGGTGGCACAGAACATAGATCACCTGAATCCACCCGTAACCTGACCTTGGGTTGCCTTTCCCATATCTAGTACCAACAAGTACTCGGCCACCTAGTGGTAGAAGAGAAAGGTGCAACAAAGCCAAACTCTCAAAAAGAGAAATCAATAGATCTCTGTCAGCCAACCAGGATAACTAATCCTGGCAAGTAAATTTGTGAGGAGCTCCCTGCCTAAACTACAGTGTGCTACATCCTCCCCCTGCCCAAAAAACTACATCTCAGAGTTTGCAGAAAAAGTCATTTTTCAGCCCTGAGAGACTGAATATCCTGGCAAAAACTGCCATGGGTGGGGAAAAACAGGGAAGGAATAACAAGTAACAGTGTATATGGCGTTAAAATATTAAAATGAAGGGCCTTCGCGCTACTGTGATGTGCTCAAAAATTGTCTAATATGATAAATGATATGACTTAGAAAAATAGTAAAAGAAGAACCACTACAGAAATGTGGTAAAATAATCAAAAGTGCGTTATGTGCAATTAAAGTGCAATCAAATGCAATAGAGAACTGTCTGCAGCAGGGTCTAATAGCGTTCACATCACACTCATAAATAAATAGATCAATAATGATCCTGCGCTACAGCAATAAAGATAAATAAGGTGCAAACCGGCCGGAAGTGGAAGTCGAGTAAATACCGGAAGTGATGTGAGAACGGCGTCCAGCCTGTTTACCTAATAAAAGTAATTGCGTATTTTGGACATACTACACTATTGGAGTTCTCTCTTTCTCCCACCCCCTCCCCTTCTCCCCCCCCCCCTCTGGGAGTGCGAGAGCATTACGAAGACGTGGGTTTAGAGAGCTTCCATACAAGCACAACATAAGCTGGAACGGAGGACCCCCTGGTGGTAGATGTCGAAATAGCGGAACAGATTTTTTAACAGAAATACATGGTGATAATTCAAGGAATTAAGGTGAGAGTTCTGTGAGCTCATTGATGGGATTATACACCTCTCACCCTTAAAATGTGCGGTTAATCTAGCCTATTTATGAGAAGCATTTTGGATAGTAATCAGAAAGATGCCTGAGTAGAAGAGGATTTTCTAATCATCACATTGACTTTTGTCATTTTTTACTTTGAATGTCCCTGGATCAATGTATTCATTTATTAATTAATTCTCTAATCTTATTAACAATATTTATTTGTCACGGTTTGCGCCTTATTTATCTTTATTGCTGTAGCGCGGGATCATTATTGATTTATTTAGTGTATATGGCGTACCACATTAAATAAACATGATGTTAGACACATGAGATATTAGATCACATATGACAAGGAAATATTAAAAAGTTATATACAATTTTAAAAGTAAGCAAGAGCAATGGTATTGCTTCCTAACTATCTATCTAATATATACAATAATAACAAGATATAGAAAAGGGTTAGGGTTGTTGTTCGGTTAGATCCCTGTCTTTTTTTAGCCAAGGAAGATGCGCCGACTCAACAACACCTGAAAGAGATTAAACAGCAATGGAAATGCATCCTATCCTACGGTAATATTTTATTTTTTTATTTATTTCAGGTACTTATATAGCGCCGTCAATTTATGCAGCGCTTTACATATACATTGTACGTTCACATCAATCCCTACCCTCAAGGAGCTTACAATCTAAGGTCCCTAACTCACATTCATACATACTAGTGACAATTTAGACAGGATCCGATTAACCTACCAGCATGTCTTTGGAGTGTGGGAGGAAACCGGAGTACCCGGAGGAAAATCACGCAGGCACAGGGAGAACATGCAAACTCCAAGCAGGTAGTGTTGTGGTTCGAACCAGCGACCCTTCTTACTGCTAGGCGAAAGTGCTACCCACTACACCACTGTGCCACCCAGTTTAGGGATGGTCCCTTCCTTTTCCAACATGACTGTGCACCAGTTCACAAACAAAGTCCATAAAGACATGTAATATAGTGCAATACATATATACATACATGATTGAATGGTTTTCAATTGTCTTCAACCAAAGACAGCATAGCAGTGTAAATACATCTTATAGAATATTACATTATTTACATCTTTAGAAGCAGGTCCCATCCTCTATGGATAATACCACCTTCTTCCCATGTATAAACAAACTTACATCTAGCACATAATGTGAATAAAGTTCACTCAGATCAGTGTGGCTCACGCCACCTGGTGACCAACACTAGGATAGACTAAATGTATGATTCAGTCCACCATCTACATGCATGGTGGGGATTTGCCCCTCTATCATAACCTAGTCTAACTGACTAAACACTTGAGAGTCTAAAACAGTTTCCAGTCCATCAATTTCACTCTGGATGGACTATAGTTCCCAGCAGTTTCCCTTTTTCCACAGGGACAACTTCGGGGACAAGAGGCACAGCTGCATTTCAAGCAACAGGCAGCCAGGCCTTAGTGCAAGTTGAAAGTAATTATAAACCTTGACAGCCACCCTGGTTTATGCAGGCAGACCACCGGGACCCTCGGATCCATGAGAGACCAAATGAGACACAGGAAACAGGCTTGATTGTGTTCATAAGATCTATGTCTTTATTGAATACAACAGTAGTTTATATACCAATAAAAATACGTGTCTAAGGGTTTCACAAAACTTACACTCAGGACTTTCTTATCAAGAGTTAGGCTGCTGACTAGATAACAAAAAATAGCTGATGACTTGCTGACACAGAATGCTGCTTCGAAAATGAGCTTAACCACACTATCTCATAGGGTGTGGTTCTATGCAAGCTGCTAGTCAAGCTGACCATGGCAAAACTCACACACACACACACACACACACACAAAAAGTTCACTTCTACTTTATGTAACATGGAGGGGAATCTAAGATGGAGTCAGTTGTTTATACATTCTCTTACACAAGGGACCACACTTCAGGACACAGGTCCCCTTGCAAAGACATCCTCAGTCTGTCCACATGACAGCTAGAAGATTTTTCTTAAGGGCAACAACCTTCTGAAGATCACAAGTCGCCCTTCAGGGTGGATCACCCCAACAACTTCAAACTTTGGCCAACATGGCTTCAGGTGGGTACTCTATGTATCTGACGGCAGCATTCAGTCCAGCATAGTCCAGGCAGAACAGCTCTCTTGAATGTTCTCCACTAGCAACACTTTAAATGTGTGTGTGAAGTGGCTGTCAGCATAGCGTCCTTGACCTCACACAACACATATTTGTAATCCAGCTTAATAGTAATAGTAGCATCTTTATGATATTTACCAGTAGTACCTGGGATCTTAGCATCCTTCTTGTCTGGTCTACGGAGGATTACGCTGTCCAGATTAATTTTATGGCTGTTGCCCCAGGTATTTAGCACTGAGAGATATTTTCCAGCCACCTTAGGTGACAGTTTCAGAAAGTCTAGCAGGGGATGCGGAGGAAACTGCGCACAGCTTCATCCACCCATTGAGTTTCCTTCTCTTCCAGATAAGGGGGAATGTAGGGGTATAGGTATCCGTAGTGTTCTGCCACTTTCTTTATGATAATCCGCTGTATTTTCAACAGCCGAGGCTTGTGATCCCAGTATCCGGGTAGAACCCGGGCATCTGAAACACTCTGAACAGAGCACCCAGCGACCACATCCAGCTTATAATCAGCTTTGGATGTATTATGAGCGTAACAGGGTGAACTTTGGGAACACGTTGAGCCCAGCGATCTTCCTCAAAAGATCTGGAGATGCTGATCAGTGGGACTGTATTAGCAGACAATTTAATCACTACGTTGGCAGCAACAACAGGGGAAAGTTCATCTTCCTGCACACAACTCATTTGCTCTTCCTCACGTCAGATAGAATGTCTGAGTCTGAAATGGTAGAGCACTCCTCTGCCGGCAGGTAGTTGCGCTTGGCACGCGCTTTAGCTGGCACAACCTTGGCATCCCCCTTGATGGCCACTGGCATCACTTCCCCCACAGGCACACCACTCTCACTTCTGCTGGCTTACGTGGCTCCAGTACTTCCCTCCCAGGTGGCTCGAACATCAGGGCGAGCAACTGGGACTGTCCGCAGCCTTGAAGAGTAAGGGGTGCGCTGGGTCCTAAAGGCACCGAAGCAGGGATGGCAGCTTCCTGCACAACTCTGGTGACAGCCGGAGGGCTCTGGACATCACACCCAGCCGGGATAGCAACATTCTTATCCCAATCCACATGTAGAATCCGCGGAGGTAGTGTCAGGGCTGGCTCAGCCCTTCCTTCTCTGAGCTGGCTGCTCACCTGTCGGCTAATTGCCAGCTCTTATCTCTCTCCAGTTACCCAGCTGTTCCTGATCCTGCTCGTCTGACCTGCCTACTTAAAGCGGTCCAGCTCACTACATCTCTGCCTTTGCCTTGGTCACATCACAAGAAACCATCTCCTGCGTTCCTGTTTAAAGACTGGCTTTGCTGACATTCCTTCTGGCTCCTTTGCCTGCTTGCTGTTCCACTTGGATCCCTGACTTCTGGCCTTGGCTGATTACCCGATCTGGTTACTGAACTCTGGCTTGGCTGATTATCCGATCTGGTTACTGAACACTGGCTATGCTTTGACTACGCTTACTCTATTTACCTTTTTGTTTTTATTAATAAACAAGTGTGATTTAATTGTACTTCTGTCTCGGTCTGATTCATGGTTTCTGACAGTAGGCGAAGGCCATGAATTCAGAAGATACAGTCAATCCACTTGCTGGTAATATTTTTTCCAGATTGGATAAGCAAGATCACAGCATGGATCAGTTTGCCATGGCATTACAAACGCTCCTAAGTCGCACGGCTCACCTGGAATCCCCCACTGTGGCTGCTCCGGTACAACCTGAGTTGCAGGCCATCCCTGCTGCTGCTCCAGTCTCTGTGCAGGCACCCGCCTCGAGTATTACCACTATAAGAGGTATGTCTGGTTCCGCTCCGCTTCCCCAGCGATTTGGAGGCGATCCAGTTCAATGCAGAGGGTTTCTCAATCAGGTTGAGATATACTTCGAGATGCTGCCCCAGACATTTCCCACGGACAGAAGCAATGAAGGTTTCATGATATCTTTGCTTTCTGAGAGAGCCTTGGCCTGGCTAACCCTCTATGGGAGATGCAAAAACCTGTTGTCTTGAGTTACCCTGAGTTTGTGGCCTCCTTTAAAAGGGTATTTGACGTTCCCGCGTGCTCTGCTTCTGCTGCCAAGTGCCTCATGTCCATCAGAGTACGAGAACTGTTGCCGACTACGCCATTGAATTCCGTACTCTGGCAGCAGAGGTTGCTTGGAACAATGAGGCCCTCGTGGCTACTTTTTCTCATGGTCTCTCGGATTTCATCAAGGATGAGATAGCAGCCCGAGATATACCCACTGAGCTGGAGATCTTGATCTCGTTTGCCATCCTCATTGACTCTAGACTCAGAGAAAGACTTTCTTTTAAGGAGCGCTTGCGGAATCCTCCTGTATGTTTGCCTGCAAGCTTTGCAGTCCCACCCGTGCCTCCCTCACCTCCCATGCCTCCTGGTACTGAGTCGGTCAGTGAAGATGAACCCATGCACTTGGGCTTCACACGTTTCTCTGCGGATGAGAGAGCCTTTAGGTGGAAGGAGAGATTGTGCCTTTATTGTGGCCAGGCTGGTCACTTTTTGAAGTCTTGTCCTACCCGTCATGGACAGACCTTAGGTGGTGTTGTGTCATCCCCAGTTATCCAGAAGGATAAGCCCCTGGTTTCGGTCACCCATTCTTGGGCTGAGTCATCTATGGTGATATAGGCTCTAATCAACTCTGGGGCTGCAGGCCTGTTCATTGATGCTGCCTTTGTATCAAAGCACTCGATTCCACTGCATCTGCGTGACACTCCCCTTGCCATTGACGCTCTTGACGGGAGACCTCTACAGCCTGCCCATGTGACTCATGAGACGGTTCCGTTGTCCATGGCCGTATGGGCTCTTCACCATGAGATAATCCACTTCCAAGTTATTTCCTCACCTAAGTTTCCGCTGGTTATTGGTTACCCTTGGTTAACAGAGGAACAACCCCTCTTTTGATTGGCTCCATGCTGAGGTTCTGTCCTGGTCACCACAATGCAGTGAGACATGCTTCCGGAAGGTAGCCAAGGTCCTGTGCATCTCTTCACTCTCCTCCCTGCCAGAGGAGTACCGTGATTTTAGCGATGTCTTTGACAAAGGTCAAGCCGGTTTACCCTTTGTCGGTCTTGGAGGATAAAGCCATGGATGAGTATATTGCAGACGCACTTTCTTGAGGTTTCATCCGCAAATCCTCGTCTCCTGCTGGTGCCAGTATCTTCTTTGTAAAGAAAAGGAGAGGTGAACTGAGACCTATTATAGGGGGTCTCAATTATTTCACGATTAAGAATGCCTACCTGATTCCATTGATTACTGAGTTATTTGACTGCCTCAAGGGAGCAACGGTTTTCACGAAGCTTGATTTGAGAGGGGTTTACAATCTCGTGAGGATTAAGGAGGGCGACGAGTGGAAAACTGAGTTTAATACCAGAACAGGCCATTATGAGTACCTCGTAATGCCTTTTGGCCTTTGTAATGCCCTGGCAGTTTTCCAGGAATTTATTAACAATGTCCTCCGAGATTTGTTGCAGTTATGTGTGGTGGTTTATCTCGATGATATCCTCATATTTTCCAAGTCCCTGGAGAGCCACCACACAGATGTCTGTCGTGTGCTTCGGAAACTAAGAGAGAACAATCTCTATTGTAAACTGTAGAAGTGCGAGTTCCATCGTGAACAGGTTAAATTCCTGGGCTATGTCATTTCCACTGCTGGTTTTTTGATGGACCCAGAGAAACTTTCGGCAGTCCCACAGTGGCCTCGACCCATGGGTTTACGTCCTCTGCAGCGTTTCCTGGGTTTTGCCAACTATTATCGGAAGTTTATTTGTAACTTCTCGTTTGGTCAAGCCCCTGACTGATATGACCAGAAAGGACGGTAACCCACAGAGTTGGTCACCGGAGTCCATTAAGGTCTTTGAGAGTCTCAAGGCTGCCTTTGTTTCTGCTCCTGTGTTGGCACATCCTGATCTTATGTTACCTTTTATCCTTGAGGTTGATGCTTCTGGTGTTGGCACCCTTCTGTCTCAACGTCTCACCTCTGAGAGTGCTATGCATCCTTGTGGCTACTTTTCTAAGAAATTGTCACCTGCGGAGTGCAATTACGAGATTGGTGACAGAGAGCTGTTGGCGATTATTTTAGCCCTGAATGAATGGAGACATCTCCTCGAAGGTACCACTGTGCCGGTTCTCATTCTTACTGACCATAAGAATCTCACATTCTTGTCTAAGGCTAAATGCCTCTCTCCCAGAAGGGAGCGATGGGCTCTTTTCTTGTCAAGTTTCAATTACATTGTCTTATTCTTACCTGGTACTAAGAATGTAAGGGCTGGCGCCTTGTCACAATAACTTTCCTCCACTTCCAAGTTGGAGTCGGTTCCGGTTCCAGTTCCTGTGATTCCTCCTGATTCTTGCTGCTCAGGTCAATGCTCCTCCTGAGAAACCTTGCGACCGTTGCTTGTCCCAGAGTGTCTCCGTACTGTCGTGCTCCAGACTTACCATTCTCCCAAGGCAGCTGGCCACCCTGGGACGAATCAACTCGTTTGGGCCATTTCCCAACAATTCTGGTGGCCTAGTCTATATGCTGATGTAACTGCCTTTGTAGCTGCCTGTTCTGTATGTGCTCTGAGTAAGACTCCACAACACCTTCCAGTGGGCCTTCTACAACCCATACCCAATAGAGAGAGGCCCTGGACCCACCTGTCTATGGATTTCATTGTGGAGTCGCCCAACTCCCAAGGCAACACTGTTATCCTTATGGTGGTTGACCGGTTCTCAAAGATGTGTCATTGTATTCCACTTAAGAAGTTGCCTACTTCTAAGGAACTGGCTTCTGTTTTTGCTCGGGAGATCTTTCGCTTACATGGGCTATCCAGGGTGACTGTCTCGGACAAGGGCAGTCAGTTTGTCTCCCGGTTCTGGCGAGCCTTTTGTGCACAGCTGGGAATTCAGCTTGCTTTCTCCTCTGTGTATTACCCTCAGTCTAATGGGGCCGCAGAGTGAGCCAATCAGTCCTTGGAGTAATTCCTACGTTGCTATATTTCTGACCATCATAACAACTGGTCAGACCTATTACCATGGGCAGAGTTTGCACAACAGTGCCTTGAATTCAACCTCCCGATTGTCTCAGTTTACGGCGATTTATGGTTTCCAACCTTCCATGTGGTCTGACTCGTTTGTTCCGCAGAGTATTCCTGCATTAAAGGAGCATCTCCGTGGTCTTCGTTCCACTTGGGCACAAGTCCAGGAGGCTTTGTGTCATGCTAATGATAGGTACAGACTCCATGCTGACCGAAGACGCCTGCCTGCACCTTCCTACCAGGTTGGGGACAGGGTCTGGCTGTCATCTCGCAAACCTCCAACTTCGTGTTCCCTCACTGAAGTTCGCAACTCGGTTTATTGGGCCTTTCCATATCCTTCGCAGGGTTAACCCAGTGGCTTACGCGTTGGACCTTCCTCCTAGTATGCGCATCTAAAATGTGTTTCATGTCTCCTTATTGAAACCGTTGGTCTGCAACCGATTTACCACCTCGGTGCCACGTCCTCACCCTATACAGGTTCAGAACCATGAGGAGTATGAGGTACAATCCATTGTTGACTCCCGTAGGTTCTGTGGGTGCATACAGTACCTGGTGCATTAGAAGGGGTACGGTCCGGAGGAACGCTCCTGGGTCTCATCCTCGGACGTACATGCCCCTGCCCTCCTCCGAAATTTCCATAGAAGTTTTCCCCTCAATCTCGGTGGTCCTCCAAGGGTGAGGGGTCGTTGAGGAGGTGGTACTGTCAGGGCTGGCTCAGCCCTTTCTTCTCTGAGCTGGCCGCTCACCTGTCGGCTAATTGCCAGCTCTCATCTCTCTCCACAGTTACCCAGCTGTTCCTGATCCTGCTCGTCTGACCTGCCTACTTAAAGCTGTCCAGCTCACTTCATCTCTGCCTTCGCCTTGGTCACATCACAAGAAACCATCTCCTGCGTTCCTGTTTAAAGACTGGCTTTGCTGACATTCCTTCTGGCTCCTTTGCCTGCTTGCTGTTCCACTTGGATCCCTGACTTCTGGCCTTTCTGATTACCCGATCTGGTTACTGAACTCTGGCTTGGCTGATTACCCGATCTGGTTACTGAACTCTGGCTATGCTTTGACTACGCTTACTCTATTTACCTTTTTATTTTTATTAATAAACAAGTGTGATTTAATTGTACTTCTGTCTCGGTCTGATTCATGGTTTCTGACAGATAGACTTGGAGGGACAGCCTCGAACAGATGCTCTCCACAACGTCCACAGACGATCCAAGGCCTCAACTGCATGGTCAGGCCAGGACAATTTTCATAGATCAGTCCCAGAGACTTGTAGCCTCCAGCCGTATACAAGGCAAGCTTGCCCTTCAGTGTATACCGCACTCTGGTGTCGGTCAGGACAGGTTTTACATCACTTGGACTAAAACCAAGACCCGGAGCATTCTCCAATCCATCATCTCGCTCACGAACTGTGCCATCTCTCTCTCCAACCCACAATCAGACACACATGGCAGCACTTCCTTATCCTCCTCTGCAGTGCGGAAACTCCTCCCCCTGCCAACGGATTGGTGCAAAGGTTCTTTGGGAACTGTGGAGCCCGCCTTCTTCATGCTGCAGTGCACCAAAACTGGTCTGAATTAACCCTCACAGCGCTGGCGGGAATTGTGAAAAGACTAGGCTGATCCTCTCCCCTGAGCAGTGAGACTTGGTTCTTCCCCACATCGATAGTACACACGACAACACAGTCCATTAGAAATGTAAAAGTTGCCACCTTCCCATGGAGCCAGACAAATTCTTGATGGAGCTGATAACTACTCCTGGCAAGTAAATTTGTAAGAAGCTCCCTGCATAAACTACATACAGGGTGCTACATCCGCGTAGCAAACGCATGGTAAATGCATAAAATGAATGTAATCACAAACCTTTATAAAACATCTATGCACATCGATAAAGGTATATCAGAAACACTAAGTATCACTGATTCCAGCGCTCAAGGAAAAAAAAAAATTGATGCACTATAGCAACTATTATAAAGTGAAGTAATTTGATAAAGATGCAGCAATAAAATGAGATAAAAATTATCACAACATTAACAGCGCTAAAAAAGCAAATAACTAAGAGTATAAGTGCAACAAAGACAAAGTCCCAACAGAAGTCCGTAGGGTAAATGTGGTGCTCTGTGACCCCTCAGAATCGCAGGTAAGCCTCAAAGCATAAACACCGTCACCGTAAAAGAAACCTCGTGCTCAGAAGTGATCCCCGTTGGTAATGCACTTACCACAAACGGGCCAAAAAATAGCCTTAGTATCTCCTGGTACACCTGGATAAACTGCTATTCTGATGAACACATCCTTTCATGAGACAGCAATGCATAGACCTAGTGTGAAAAAGGATCCTGCTTTTAAGTATTTCACGGTGTCTCACCCAATGTTACATGCAAAAAGAAAGGAATTCACATAGTGTAACTATATTTTATTGGGGACATGCCCACAACCGATAAAATTATGTTTACAAGAAAGTTTAATAAAAACAGTGATGTCAATGTACAATGTGCACTTCACAGTTCATGTCAATTTCAACGCTTCCCGATGTTCCTGAACACGGTGAGTCCCGAGTTGACACAGACTGGAGACTGGCAGACAGGGGAGCTGTGTGGCCACGCTCTAACGCGTTTCGTAATCACGTCTTCCTCAGAGGGCGTGGCCAAGCAGCACAGCTCATCCCTTATATACTCCGGACGAATGAGAGATTAACTCACACCCGGCCAGAGTGTCATTTGCCAGCGCGGGTCTCACCGCAGCCAGCCACATCCATCAGCAGCCCTCAGACTCCACATAGAGGCAACAGACATCGGGGACATACAAAGAAATATGCAAACCCCAAAATATACAGACATCGCACAATGCCGCTACACTAACACTGAGCAGTACAAAGACTGCACAGAGAGACATGTGGCAGTCCTGCAATGCCAAACCACATTTAAAATACACACTGGGCAACCTATAGAGGGGAAAGAGATGAGACCAACACGCAAGCTTTCACATGCGTGTGCTGACCATCACCCCATTAATACATATAGCCATAACCTAACATCTCAAAGTGTAACAGATCTACAGGGATGAAAGCTAGGGGCATGATTCCACTTAAATCTATACATAGTGCAAAAATACAACGGAGGACATAATATAATGGGCAAATTTTCAAAATACGAAAATTGCAAATATGGATATTAAAAACATTAATACTACGCAATTACGGCACATTATAAAACATTTAGCAAAATAATCCAGTTTAGGAACAAAAATTATCAATGTGGGGATGCGTGTTCGCTGCGATTAACAGATGCACAGCAGTGATATCGCTTGCCTAATCGCTTATCACTAATCAAAGCGACTATCAAGTGCACTGCAGCGAAAACGCATCTCGACATAGCACAAAAGTTATGGTATATAAATTTATATTTGGCAAAAAATTGTTATTAATCTCACTTATACTAAAACAAATGTATGTATATGCAAACAAATCCTTCACTGAATCCGCACGCAGTGTCATGTGTCATACACAATTCCATTCCTCAACACTCAAGTTAATATTTAAAATATATAAAAAAAATAATAATAATATATATCTATAAGGAGCAGATACATATATATGAACAATCAGGAAAATCCTATAGAAATTAAAATAAAATATTATATAAGATCCATGATAGGTATGAATGGCAGAGAAAACTCCAAAAGAAGTATATATGCCAGGATAGATTATAATACCTGGACTACAGGCAAAACATTAATGTGTGCTCCACCATAATGTCACTTTGCAAGGAATAATATAAAATAAAATATATATCATCTTGCCTATACTCAGAGAACACGGTCCAATTTAATATGAATACGCAATGATCTGATTACAAAGAAGGCCTCAAACCGAAGAAATGAGGCAAAAAATGAACAAATAAGATGGGCTACATTATCAATAACTAGTAGTCACTAATGAAACAATTCAGATCCAAATGGATAATCATTCCATTAGGATTAAGCGTATTTGTCAGAAAAATCCATTGTGTTTTGTGTTTAGACAATTCATGCACAATGTTGCCACCCCTCCAAGATGGATATAATCTGTCTATTCCCCAGAACTTCGGGCCTGCTGGATTTCGTCCATGTTTCTGTCTAAAATGCAGAGAGACGCTGTGGTCTTTTTAACCTCAGAATGTTATAAATATGCTCAGAGACTCTCTTGGCTATGGGTAGAGAGGCAGGAAATAAATTCCTTAATCTCGAATTCCCTGTCATTGGCTGTCGACCTAAACCTATTTAAGCCTCTGATGTGGGTTTTCACTTGTTATCATGCTTTGCATGTTCTGCATGCATAAAAGCTGGCATGATTCCAAAACATCTGAGGTCTAGTGGGGGGATCCAAGACCTTTTTTACTACTTTGTCACCGCACGAAGATGTCCTCCTATAAATGAATGGAGGGGCGTCAGGGAGGACTCCATTAAGAACTTTATCCATCTTCAGAATACCCCAATGTCTTCTGAAGATCGATTCAACCTCCTTATACTGTTCGTAAAAAGAGCTGATGAAGCCCCATTCATGCTTAGTGTTCTCATTTTTGAGACAAGACTCCTGCGTGACCATGCCAAACTCTCTAATCACCTGATCCAATTTTTGGGCACTGTACCCACAACATAATCCGATTCACAGGAACAATTCCGGCGAATACGCATCAATTGCCCCTTGGGTATGTTGCGCAGCCATAAAGGATGATGGCCACTATTGAGCAGAATAAAATTATTCCGATCAGTGGGTTTGAAGTATGCTTTAGTAAGCAATACATTCTGACTCCCTATAACGGTCACATCCAGATAGTGAATGGATTCTCTACTCCAACTGAACTCTAATTTAATATTATTCCCATTAGTGTTCAGCCACTCTGAAAACTCAATCATGGAGGCCTCTGACCTCTGCCAAATGAAGAACAGGTCATCAATATAACGTTGGTTAAAGATAAGCTCCTTCTTCCTACCACAATAAATCCACTTATCCTCCCACTGGCTCATGAATAGATTGGCGAGACTGGGTGCAAATTTTGCGCCCATTGTTACGCCCCTCTTTGATTATAGAATTTGCCATTGTACGAAAAATAATATAGCGTAAGGCAAAATTCTAAAACTACCCTGAGAAACGTTTTTTGAATGTAAGGAATATCGTCCCTCTTGGATGAAAGCCCAGTTGAGGGCTAATAGTGCGTCACCGTGTTGGATAATGGTGTATAATGACGATACATCCACAGTCACCAGAAAGATCTCAGCGTCATCAGGGGAAAACAACTTCCTTCAGCAACTTCAAAACATTGGTGGTATCGATCAGGTAGGCTTTTGTACTTGTCACACTCATTTGTAAAAAGATATTGCCCAATTCTCGATGTAACGGATTCAATCCCATTCACAATCGGCCTCGCTGGGGGCTCTACTGGATTTGTGTGAATTTTCGGTAATGTGTATATTATAGGAATACGATTGAAACTAGGTGTTAAAAAAAGTTTTTCCTTTTTAGTAAGAACCCTCATATAGAATCCATAATCCACTAAGTTGAAAAGGTCCATCCTATAATTATTTGTTGGATCCTTCTCTAACTGAGAATAAGTGTGCTCATCCGAGAGCATAGTTAGCAACTGGGAGTGTTAAAACTTTTCTCAAGGATTACCACCCCTCCTTTGTCAGCAGGGCGAATGATAACATTTTTTCTGTTTTCAAGGCCCCTGATACCTCCCTGAATATATTTGGGATGAATATTAATGGGGTGATGGTCAGCACACGCATGTGAAAGCTTGTGTGTTGGCCTCATCTCTTTCCCTTCTATAGGTTGCCCAGTGTGTATTTTACATGTGGTTTGGCATTGCAGGACTGCCGCGGCTCTCTCTGTGCAGTCTTTCTACTGCTCAGTGTCAGTGTAGCGGCATCGTGCGATGTCTGTATATGCCTGGGTTTGCATATTACTTTGTATGTCCCCGATGTCTTTTGCCTCTATGTAGAATCTGAGGGCACCACATTTACCCTACGGACTTCTGTTGGGACTTTGTCGCATATGAATTCAGATTTATGTGCGGTCTACATGTTATTGCACTTATACTCTTAGTTATTTGTTTCTTTACCGCTGTTAATGTTGTGATAATTTTCATCTATGCACATCAGCCCATGTTAGAGAGGCAGCAATCTGCCCTTTGTTTCATCGTTTGCTTTATAAAACTTTCTTACGTATGTGTTTAGGGAGAAAAAAGGGAGAAAATTAACCTTTTAACACATTTTCTAATTAAAATCTAGTCCTGGTCATAAAATAAAAATGGTTTATTAACCCACTGAAGTGCAAATGGTAATCTTTTCATACAGATCTGAAAGTCACCAACCCAGAATGGATCTGTTGTCACTAAATTTCACAATGTCATCTGGACAATGACAAGTCAAATTTGGTGTATTATGAAATGAAGCAGCCTTAGCTAGCAAATCATGAGGCTGCTATGGATATATGCCCAAATTTTATTATATTTTATATTGGTAAAGTAATTGAAACACTGCAGATGATTTAAGTATATTATCATGTGCTATAGTGGGTAGCTTTAGAGTTCTGGCCTGTAATGTCCTGCACGGATACACAGCACCACCTGCCTTTCAAACAGGATTAGTGTATGTGATAAATCACAGTTGAAATACTGACGATAACATTGATGAGCTACTAGTAGGAATATATAGTATGTGTGCTTTATTTCTGTATATTATGAGCTACCTTAGAATGAGGACAATAAATGGTGCCAGGATCAGGTCTGTTTATCCTTTCCTGGTAGCAGCATTTTGCCCAATGTACTTTAGAAGTTCAGCTGGCTGTGATACAATAACATTTAACAGATATACCCATAAGTCTGTACTGTAAAAACTGTAAGGTGACAAGATATGGAAACAGTGATTAAATTGATATACCCTATGTTGACCATTTATTAAAAAAAATAACCAAATATCAGTCAGCACTCAGTAACTGAAGGGCTCCTCAAAATACATCCAAGTTTTTAGTTATAATGACAGGTAACAGCCATTGTTTCTAATTGTAGTCCTTGTTTCTAACTTTTATAGACACCTTAATTACTGTTTTGGTACCAAAGGATTGGCGCAAGATCAATGTGGTGTCTATTTATTAAAAGGCACCAAGGTTTGCATGTACTACATCGTACATAAGCTGACAAGTGTTGCGCAGCGTGATGTAGGAGAAAATTTGTTCTTTAAAACTGGAGTAAAACACACTATAAGCGACTCCTCCGACACGGGAGGTGGATTTGCTCCTCCTTTCTCCTGAATGGGGGAGGTCAGGTTTACGCCATGGTTAATATTTATTGATGTAGCCATATACCTCTCCATAGTCGGACTTCTAACGGAGAGGTGGAGAGGCTACTTAAAGGGATTCTCTTCTGTTATATAGTCATTTCTTGAAGCTAAACGTATTGCACTACAGATGATTTTGGATTAATGGATACAGACCTTGATTACTGTAAATTTGTAAGCAGCGGCGTAGCTTGAAGCTTGTGGGCTCTGATGTAAAAGCTGAACTGCCCCCCCCCCACACACACACACACTACCACCTGCAACTTCCATTGCATGCCAAGATACTCCAAGTAGCTAAAGATGCTCAGACCTTTATTTACATATTGAGAGGGTAATTCAAAAGAATTGGAGAGGTATGTCAAAATGTGGATAGTTTCTCCAAAATCTTTTGAATACCCTAGAGCAAGGGTAGGCAACCTTTGAAAGGTGGAGATCTACCTGAACAATATAAAAGAGATCAAAGATCACCAGAGTTAGGCAACTCGCTATTGCCATCAATGCAGCAGCCTCACCATTGCCATCAATGCAGCCTGATCGATGCCCATCTGCAGCCTAGAGTGGACCGGGAGTGGACGGGGGGGGGGGAGGGCGGTACGAGCGCCGACAGATTACATACAGTGAGAATCTCCTATGAAAGACAGAACAGTGGTCCAATGGCGGCCCAGGAAATGGGACTTCCTATTACAGAGGCCGCCAAGTAAACAGGAGAGTTACTGTATGTAATCTGACGGTGCTCGTCCCGCCCCCCTCCCTGTCCCCTCCGAGGCAGCTAAAATTGAAGTATTGATGTATAACACGCACACGCTATTTGCACCCGATTTTCAGGGTGAAAAGTGCATGTTATACGCCAATAAATACAGTAACTAGTGATGCCCAACTAAATAGTAAGAAAACTGTCAGTCAATAGAGCAGTATGTAGCAGTAGGGTGGTCAGTGAGCAGTATGGAGAAGGAGGACAGTCAGTGAGCAGTATGTAGTGTCAGTGAGCAGTATGTAATGGTAGGGTAGTCATTGAGCAGTATGTAATGGCAGGGCAGTCATTGAGCAGTATGTAGTATCAGTGAGCAGTATGTAGTGGCAGGGAAGTCAGTGAGCAGTCTGTAGTGACAGGGAAGTCGGTGAGCAGTATATATTGGCAGGGAAGTCAGTGAGAAGTATGTAGTGACAGGGAAGTCAGTAAGCAGTATATATTGGCAGGGAAGTCAGTGAGCAGTATGTAGTGACAGGGAAGTCAGTGAGCAGTATATATTGGCAGGGAAGTCAGTGAGTAGTATGTAATGGCAGGGAAGTCAGTGAGCAGTATATATTGGCAGGGAAGTCAGTGAGCAGTATGTAATGGCAGGGAAGTCAGTGAGCAGTATATATTGGCAGGGAAGTCAGTGAGAAGTATGTAGTGACAGGGAAGTCAGTGAGCAGTATATATTGGCAGGGAAGTCAGTGAGCAGTATGTAGTGGCAGGGACGTCAGTGAGTAGTATATATAGGCAGGGAAATCAGTGAGAAGTATGTAGTGATCAGGCAGTTAGTAGGCAGATGTAGTGTCAGCAAGCAGTATATATTGGTAGAGTGGTCACTGAGCAGTATGTAGTGACAAGGAAGTCAGTAAGCAGCATGTAGTGCCAGAGAAGCCAGTGAGCAATATGCAGTGATATGGAAGTCTGTGAGCAGTATGTAGAGATTGGGAAGTCACTGAGCAGTATGTAGTGATAGGGAAGTCAGTGAGCAGTATGTAGTGACAGGGAAGTCTGCGAGCAGTATTTAGTGTCAGTGAGCAGTATGTAGTGACAGGGAAGTCAGTAAGCAGTATGTAGTAACAGGGAGGTCAGTGAGCAGTATGTAGCGACAGGGAAGTCTGCGAGCAGTATGTAGTGTCAGTGAGCAGTATGTAGTGACAGGGAAGTCAGTGAGCAGTATGTAGTGACAGGGAGGGCAGTGAGCAGTATGTAGTGACGGAGAAATTAGTGAGCAGTATGTAATGACAGGAAAGTCAGTAAACAGTATGTAGTGGCAGAGAAGTCAGTGAGCTGTATGTAGTGGCAGGGAAGTAGTGAGCTGTATGTAGTGGCAGGGAAGTCATTGAGCAGTATGTAGTGACAGAGAAGTCAGTGAGTAGCATGTAGTGACAGGGAAGTCAGTGAGCAGTATGGCAGGTTGGTGTGGTATAGTGGTAGGTTAGGGTGGTATAGTGTCAGTTTAGGGTAGTATATGGTGATATAGTGGCATGTTAGAGTAGTATAGGGTGGTATAGTGGCAGGTTAGGTTAATATAGGATGATATAGTGGCAGGTTGGGGTGGTATAGTGGCAGGTTGAGGTGGTATAGTGGCAGGTTAGGGTGTTATAGTGGCAGGTCGGGATAGTATAGCGGCAGATAGGGGTGGTAAAGTGGCAGGTTAGGGTAGTATAGGGTGGTATAGTGGGATGTTGGGGTGGTATAGTGGCAGGTTAGGTTAGTTTTGGGTGGTATAGTGGCAGGTTGGGGTGGTATAGGGTTGTATGGTGGCAGGTTGGGGTGGTATAGTGGCAGGATAGGGTAGTTTAGGGCGATATAGTGGCATGTTTGGGTGGTATAGTGGCAGGCTAGGTTAGTATAGGGTGGTATAGTGGCATGATGGGGTAGTATAGTGGCAGGTTAGGTTAGTATTGGGCAGTATAGTGGCTGGTTGGGTGGTATAGAGTGGTATGGTGGCAGGTTGGGATGGTATAGTGGCAGGATTTATACAATGACAGTGTGCTCAATCACTTACTGCATGGCTGGTGATGCAGACACCTGGGGCTGCTATGTTCTCTCCTCTTTCTCCACCTTCAGCCACGGGATCAGCTTGTGAATAGGTCTTTGGGAGGAATGTAGGAGGCAGCCACACCCCCGGCTCTGCCCACCAACTGCCTTGGGAGATATTGAAGATCCCTGAGGGACAACCGCAACTGATTGAATAACAGAGGAGTGTTATAGGCAGCCTCCCCCACACCGCTGGGCCCCCTGCGGACCCACCGATGAACTTTGCCAAGCAGTACATATTTGCAAAAACTGAAAAGTCGGGCAAAATGTAGCCCCCCACCCCTGCTTATTAGGACGGCTATGCCCACCCCTCGGGGATGCTCAGTGCGAGTTAACCCCAATAAGAGTGCCTGGTAGGCTGCTTGGGAAGGGGTGGATCTCTGTCTGCCTCTGTCTCCTTATCTTGCCTGTGACAGCTGAGCTCCTCACGAGTGCCTCGATGTGACAGTGTGCGCTGCTGCCGACCTAACGCAGGCATAATGCCTAATGTAAGAGGGAGGCCGCAGGGGCCCCCCTGGAACATGGGCGGGGTTGCAATTGTGACCCATGCAACCCCTGATGCTACGCCCATGTTTGTAAGCATGAATGTATCCAAAGACTGTTATCCAACCTTTTCTGACACATATTTTCTAGTTGGCTTTTGTACTTCTTTGAAATACTTATTAATAAAAAGTAATGGAAATGAAAAGGCACCAAGGTCTTCACCCAGTAACTACAGGCCTATATAGCTTAACTTACTTAGTAGGGAAAACATTTTTGATAAACATACAAGAGTATGAAAACTGTATCATAGGTAAAGGATAGCATGGATTCAAATTTTTTATGAGTAAGAAAGCAAAATTTAAGACAAAGGGATGGCTGTGGATGAGCTTAGCTAAAGCATTTAACAGTTTCCTACAGGCAGCTAATGTGTAACTTAAGATCTATAGGCTTACCAAACTCAGTCTTTAAATAGATGCTTCAACAAAAACACCATAACTGTAATAGAGGACTGCCAGCACTAACCTTTCCTTCTGCCCTTACCTTTGTGGAAAGTTTAATTTCAGGTAATTGTATATGGAAAGGCATGAGACAAACCATTTACTACTGACAGGAGTGCTTACAATGATCATCTTTTGTTTATTCATGTAAAATCTTTATCCCAAAAGATTTTACAAAAGCATTCGATACAGTTTCCCATAAACGTGTCATCTAAAAACTGAGGTCTGTAGACATGGTTACAGGGGCATGTCTAAAGGGTGGTGATAAATAACGTGTACTCAGACTGGTCTGGGGTTGTAAGTGGGGTACCCCAAGTCTCTGTCTTGGGAACAATTCTGTTTAATTTATTCATGAATGATATAGAGGTTAGTATAAATAGATCAATCTCAGTTTTTGCAGACGACACAAAAATAAGCAGTGCAATAACTTCACATCAGAATATAAGAAATTTTACAGGAAGACCTGAATAAAATAATGTGGTGGGCAACTACATGGCAAATGAGGTTTAATGTTGAGAAATGTAAAGTAATACACTTGGGGGCTAAAAATATAAACGCAAACTACTCACTGGGGGGGACACCTCTGGGGGAATCAAGGACAGAGAAAGATCTGGGGGTCCAGGTAGAAGACAAACTGAAATATGTTTCACTACTCAGAGGAGGGACAGGCCCTTGGGAGAGAAGATCCAAATTTGTGACCGGGAATAGAATAGAGTCAATTACAGGACCCTCTGACATTAAACTACCAACTAATGGATGTAGGACTGCTCTCGGTAGGCCACAATGGGGAGTCCATGTTCGCGAATATTTCCCCCCCCACACCCCCCCTACCCTCTGTATTTCCACTTTTCTTCCCCTCTCTTGAACTCTAGCCTGTAACATAAAAACAGGCTATCTTTCCTTATTTTTTCTACAAGAAAACGAGAAAATGGAGGGGGGCAGGGCATGTGTAGGAACTCACTACAGACCCCGCATAAATATTCTCACTGGATAATCATATTTTACTAAAAATAATAGGTTGAGAAACACAGATACCGCTAGTGCTACACCCTGCTTCAGGAAACACTACCCATTATATATCTGTGAAAAGACACCAATCTTGCATAGCAGGTTAATTCAAGAAATCCACAATATATATAAAGCAAAGTATACCTATGTTATGTATATAATCGTTTAAACCGTATTGTTGATCTTCGTGTTGTCAATTAATGCTGTGTTGGTTCCTGTAAACCTGTCTCCTTTGATAAATAAAAAATTAAAAAAAAAAAAAAAAGAAGACAAACTGAGCAATAGTATGCAATGTCAAGTTGCAGCAAGCAAAGCAGAATATTAGCATGCATAAAAAAGGGAATTTACTCAAGAAATAAAACTTTAATCCTGCCACGTTAGAAAACTCTAGAAAACTCTAGTTTTGCCACATCCGTCCAGTTCTGGTCACCAATTCTCAGGAAGGATGTGTTGGATCTTGAGAGAGAGTCCAGAGAAGGGCAACAACATTAATAAGGGGACTGGAGGACTTAAATTACGAAGAACGACTACAAGCACTAAATGTATTCTCCTTGTAGAAGAGATGCTTCAGAAGTGATATGATAGCGATATACAAATATCTCAATGGTGATCCCAGCATAGGAAGAAAACTTTTCAGTCTCAGAGAGTGTAAGAGGACAGGGGGCCACACAATGAGATTGGAGGACCTTAAGCTGTGTAGGGGGTTTTTCATTGTCAGGGCAATAGGGATGTGAAACGCTCTTCCACAACTGGTGGGTAGGGATGAGCCGAATACCCCCCTGTTCGGTTCGCACCAGAACATGCGAACAGGCAAAAAATTTGTTCGAACATGCGAACACCATTAAAGTCTATGGGACTTGAACATGAATAATCAAAAGTGCTCATTTTAAAGGCTTATATGCAAGTTATTGTCATAAAAATTGTTTGGGGACCTAGATCCTGCCCCAGGGGACATGGATCAATGCAAAAAATAAGTTTTAAAAACGTCCAGTGATTTTAATAATACTTACAGTGAAACAATAAAAGTGTAATATTCCTTTAAATTTCGTACCTGGGGGGGTGTCTATAGTATGCCTGTAAAGGGGCGCATGTTTCCCATGTTTAGAACAGTCTGACAGCAACATGACATTTCAAAGGAAAAAAAGTCATTTAAAACTACTCACGGCTATTAATGAATTGTCGGTCCGACAATACACATAAAAGTTAATTGAAAAAAACGGGTCTGGTATGGATATTAAGTGGAACCCGGTGCCAAAATTAAAAAAAAAAAAAGGCGTGGGGGTCCCCCTCAAAATCCATACCAGACCTAGAGCTGCACGATTCTGGCCAAAATGAGAATAACGATTTTTTTGCTTAGAATAAAAAGATCAACGATTCGTGCGATGTAAAATCTTTCACATTGTACAAAAAAAAATTGGGCTAACTTTACTGGTTAGATTTCTTTTTTTTTTTTTTAATTCATTAAAGTAATTTTTTCCAAAAAAATTGCATTTGAAAGACCGCTGCTCAAATACAGTGTGACATAAAATATTGCAACAACCACCATTTTATTCTCTATGGTGTCTACTAAAAAATATATATGTTTGGGGGTTCTAAGTAACTTTCTAGCAAAAAAAAAAATGATTTTAACTTGAAACCAACAAATGTCAGAAAAAGGTTTAGTGTTTAAGTGGTTAAACTTTTTTCACTTACACACAAAGTCTATTCCTTTGACATGGTGCGTCAGAGGGGGCGGGGTCACTGGGTGACCCTACCCTCTGTTATTTAAGAACCGTCAGAAGACGAGAAGCGTCACACAGAGCAGCCTCCCATCATGGATGTGGAGCGGCCTGAGAACGAAGAAGAGAAGAAGACGCCGCGGAGGAAGATGCCTGACAAGAACACCTGAGCAAGAAGCAGAGGATCGGGTGAAGAACCAGAAGAAGAAGAGGATGGAGGAAGAAACCGAAGGAAGATAGAAGAAAGAAGATAGAAGAAAGAAGATGGAAAGAGGAAGCATTTAAATAAAGGAATTGTCAAAAACTGTCTCTTATCATTTTTAAAATTTTTGACATTTTTTTGTGAAATGGTAGGGGTACAAAAGTACCCCCTTACCATTTCACACGGGGGGGGGTGGGATCTGGGGGTCTTCTTGTGAAAGGGGGCTTCCATATTCCGATAAGCCCCCCACGGGCAGACCCTCACAACCACCGGGCAAGGGTTGTGGGGATGAGGCCCTTGTCCTCATCAACATGGGGACAAGGTACTCTCGCCCCCCCCCTCTTTTCCTGCGGCCTACCAGGTTGCGTGCTTGGATAAGGGTCTGGTATGGATTTTTGGGGGGACCCCACGCCATTTTTTAAAAAAAATTTGGCGCGGGGTTCCCCTTAAAATCCATACCAGACCTGAAGGGTCTGGTATGGATTTTGAGGGGGACCCCACACCTTTTTTTTTTACATTTTGGCGCGGGGTTCCCCTTAATATCCATACCAGACCTGAAGGGCCTGGTATGGAATTTAGGGGGACCCCCACGCCATTTTTTTTTAACATTTTGGTTTGGGGTTCCCTTGTGGGGAAATCCCATGCTGTTTTTATCAATGAACTTATATGTGTATTGTCGGACTGACAATTCACATAGCCGCGAGTACTTTTAACCACTTGCCGACCGCCTAACGTATATATACGTCGGCAGAATGGCACGGGCAGGCAGAATCACGTACCTGTATGTGATCTGCCTCCCGTGGGCGGGGGGTCCCATCGGACCCCCCCCCGGTGCCAGCGGCGGTCGGCATTTGACTGGGAGCGTCGGGAGGCGAGGGGGAGACCATCCGATCGTGGCCCCCCTCGCGATCGCTCCCAGCCAATCGGAATCCTCCCCTGCCTGTGTGTAGTTTCACACAGGCAGAGGATGTGATGTCATCTCTCCTCGGCTCGGCAGTTTCCGTCCAGCGCCGAGGAAAGAAGACATGTAAGTGCACAACACACACAAACACACACAGTAGAACATGCCAGGCATATTTTACACCCCCGATCCCCCCCCGATCGCCCCCCGATCCCCCCCCAATCACCCCCCCCCCGTCACAAACTGACAGCAAGCAGTATTTTTTTTTTTTTTTTCTGATTACTGCATGGTGTCAGTTTGTGACAGTTACAGTGTTAGGGCAGTGAATATTACCCCCCTTTAGGTCTAGGATACCCCCCTAACCCCCCCTAATAAAGTTTTAACCCCTTGATCACCCCCCGTCACCAGTGTCGCTAAGCGATCATTTTTCTGATCGCTGTATTAGTGTCGCTGGTGACGCTAGTTAGGAACGTAAATATTTAGGTTCGCTGTCAGCGTTTTATAGTGACAGGGACCCCCATATACTACCTAATAAATGTTTTAACCCCTTGATTGCCCCCTAGTTAACCCTTTCACCACTGATCACCGTATAACCGTTACGGGTGACGCTGGTTAGTTCGTTTATTTTTTATAGTGTCAGGGGACCCACCGTTTATTACCTAATAAAGGTTTAGCCCCCTGATCGCCCGGCGGTGATATGCGTCGCCCCAGGCAGCGTCAGATTAGTGCCAGTACCGCTAACACCCACGCACGCAGCATACGCCTCCCTTAGTGGTATAGTATCTGTACGGATCAATATCTGATCCGATCAGATCTATACTAGCGTCCCCAGCAGTTTAGGGTTCCCAAAAACGCAGTGTTAGCGGGATCAGCCCAGATACCTGCTAGCACCTGCGTTCTTCCCCTCCGCCCGGCCCAGCCCAAGTGCAGTATCGATCGATCACTGTCACTTACAAAACACTAAACGCATAACTGCAGCGTTCGCAGAGTCAGGCCTGATCCCTGCGATCGCTAACAGTTTTCTTGGTAGCGTTTTGGTGAACTGGCAAGCACCAGCCCCAGGCAGCGTCAGGTTAGCGCCAGTACCGCTAACACCCACGCACGCACCGTACACCTCCCTTAGTGGTATAGTATCTGAACGCATCAATATCTGATCCGATCAGATCTATACTAGCGTCCCCAGCAGTTTAGGGTTCCCACAAACGCAGTGTTAGCGGGATCAGCCCAGATACCTGCTAGCACCTGCGTTTTGCCCCTCCGCCCGGCCCAGCCCACCCAAGTGCAGTATCGATCGATCACTGACACTTACAAAACACTAAACGCATAACTGCAGCGTTCGCAGAGTCAGGCCTGATCCCTGCGATCGCTAACAGTTTTTTTGGTAACGTTTTGGTGAACTGGCAAGCACCAGCCCCAGGCAGCATCAGGTTAGCGCCAGTACCACTGACACCCACGCACACACCGTACACCTCCCTTAGTGGTATAGTATCTGATCGGATCAATATCTGATCTGATCAGATCTATACTAGCGTCCCCAGCAGTTTAGGGTTCCCACAAACGCAGTGTTAGCGGGATCAGCCCAGATACCTGCTAGCACCTGCGTTTTGCCCCTCCGCCCGGCCCAGCCCAGCCCAGCCCACCCAAGTGCAGTATCGATCGATCACTGTCACTTACAAAACACTAAACGCATAACTGCAGCGTTCGCAGAGTCAGGCCTGATCCCTGCGATCGCTAACAGTTTTTTTGGTAGCGTTTTGGTGAACTGGCAAGCACCAGCAGCCTAATACACCCCGGTCGTAGTCAAACCAGCACTGCAGTAACACTTGGTGACGTGGCGAGTCCCATAAATGCAGTTCAAGCTGGTGAGGTGGCAAGCACAAGTAGTGTCCCGCTGCCACCAAGAAGACAAACACAGGCCCGTCGTGCCCATAGTGCCCTTCCTGCTGCATTCGCCAATCCTAATTGGGAACCCACCACTTCTGCAGCGCCCGTACTTCCCCCATTCACATCCCCAACCAAATGCAGTCGGCTGCATGAGAGGCATTTTCTTTATGTCCTCCCGAGTACCCCTACCCAACGAACCCCCCCAAAAAAGATGTCGTGTCTGCAGCAAGCGCGGATATAGGCGTGACACCCGCTATTATTGTCCCTCCTGTCCTGACAATCCTGGTCTTTGCATTGGTGAATGTTTTGAACGCTACCATTCACTAGTTGTGTATTAGCGTAGGGTACAGCACTGCACAGACTAGGCACACTTTCACAGGGTCTCCCAAGATGCCATCGCATTTTGAGAGACCCGAACCTGGAACCGGTTACAGTTATAAAAGTTAGTTACAAAAAAAAGTGTAAAAAAAAAAAAAAAACACAAACAAAAATATAAAATAAAAAAAAAATAGTTGTTGTTTTATTGTTCTCTCTCTCTCTATTCTCTCTCTATTGTTCTGCTCTTTTTTACTGTATTCTATTCTGCAATGTTTTATTGTTGTTATGTTTTATCATGTTTGCTTTTCAGATATGCAATTTTTTATACCTTACCGTTTACTGTGCTTTATTGTTAACCATTTTTTTGTCTTCAGGTACGCCATTCACGACTTTGAGTGGTTATACCAGAATGATGCCTGCAGGTTTAGGTATCATCTTGGTATCATTCTTTTCAGCCAGAGATTGGCTTTCATGTAAAAGCAATCCTAGCAGCTAATTAGCCTCTAGACTGCTTTTACAAGCAGTGGGAGGGAATGCCCCCCCCCCCCAACGTCTTCCGTGTTTTTCTCTGGCTCTCCTGTCTCAACAGGGAACCTGAGAATGCAGCCGGTGATTCAGCCAGCTGACCGTAGAGCTGATCAGAGACCAGAGTGGCTCCAAACATCTCTATGGCCTAAGAAACCGGAAGCTACGAGCATTTTATGACTTAGATTTCGCCGGATGTAAACAGCGCCATTGGGAAATTGGGAAAGCATTTTATCACACCGATCTTGGTGTGGTCAGATGCTTTGAGGGCAGAGGAGAAATCTAGGGTCTAATAGACCCCAATTTTTGCAAAAAAGAGTACCTGTCACTACCTATTGCTATGATAGGGGATATTTACATTCCCTGAGATAACAATAAAAATGATTAAAAAAAAAAAAAATGAAAGGAACAGTTTAAAAATAAGATAAAAAAATAATAATAATAAAGAAAAAAAAAAAAAAAAAAAAAAAAAAGCACCCCTGTCCCCCCTGCTCTCGCGCTAAGGTGAACGCAAGCGTCGGTCTGGCGTCAAATGTAAACAGCAATTGCACCATGCATGTGAGGTATCACCGCGAACGTCAGATCGAGGGCAGTAATTTTAGCAGTAGACCTCCTCTGTAAATCTAAAGTGGTAACCTGTAAAGGCTTTTAAAGGCTTTTAAAAATGTATTTAGTTTGTCGCCACTGCACGTTTGTGCGCAATTTTAAAGCATGTCATGTTTGGTATCCATGTACTCGGCCTAAGATCATCTTTTTTATTTCATCAAACATTTGGGCAATATAGTGTGTTTTAGTGCATTAAAATTTAAAAAAGTGTGTTTTTTCCCCAAAAAATGCGTTTGAAAAATCGCTGCGCAAATACTGTGTGAAAAAAAAAAAATGAAACACCCACCATTTTAATCTGTAGGGCATTTGCTTTAAAAAAATATATAATGTTTGGGGGTTCAAAGTAATTTTCTTGCAAAAAAAAATTATTTTTTTATGTAATCAAAAAGTGTCAGAAAGGGCTTTGTCTTCAAGTGGTTAGAAGAGTGTGTGATGTGTGACATAAGCTTCTAGATGTTGTGCATAAAATGCCAGGACAGTTCAAAACCCCCCCAAATGACCCCATTTTGGAAAGTAGACACCCCAAGCTATTTGCTGAGAGGCATGTCGAGTCCATGGAATATTTTATATTGTGACACAAGTTGCGGGAAAGAGACAATTTTTTATTTTTTTTATTTTTTTTTGCGCAAAGTTGTCACAAAATGATATATTGCTCAAACATGCCATGGGAATATGTGAAATTACACCCCAAAATGCATTCTGTTGCTTCTCCTGAGTACGGGGATACCACATGTGTGAGACTTTTTGGGAGCCTAGCCGCGTACGGGACCCCGAAAACCAAGCACCGCCTTCAGGCTTTCTAAGGCCGTAAATTTTTGATTTCACTCTTCACTGCCTATCACAGTCTCGGAGGCCATGGAATGCCCAGGTGGCAAAAAACCCCCCCAAATGACCCCATTTTGGAAAGTAGACACCCCAAGCTATTTGATGAGAGGTATAGTGAGTATTTTGCAGACCTCACTTTTTGTCACAAAGTTTTGAAAATTGAAAAAAGAAAAAAAATTTATTTTTTCTCGTCTTTCTTTATTTTCAAAAACAAATGAGAGCTGCAAAATACTCACCATGCCTCTCAGCAAATAGCTTGGGGTGTCTACTTTCCAAAATGGGGTCATTTGGGGGGGGTTTGTGCCACCTGGGCATTCCATGGCCTCCGAAACTGTGATAGGTAGTGAGGAGTAAAATCAAAAATGTACGCCCTTAGAAATCCTGAAGGCACTGATTGGTTTTCGGGGCCCCGTACGCGGCTAGGCTCCCAAAAAGTCCCACACATGTGGTATCCCCGTACTCAGGAGAAGCAGCTAAATGTATTTTGGGGTGCAATTCCACATATGCCCATGCCCTGTGTGAGCAATATATCATTTAGTGACAACTTTGTGCAAAAAAAAAAAAAAAATTTGTCACTTTCCCACAACTTGTGTCAAAATATAAAACATTCCATGGACTCAACATGCCTCAAAGCAAATAGCTTGGGGTGTCTACTTTCCAAAATGGGGTCATTTGGGGGGGTTTTATGCCATCTGGGCATTTTATGGCCTTCAAAACTGTGATAGGTAGTGAGGAGTAAAATCAAAAATGTACGCCCTTAGAAATCCTGAAGGCAGTGATTGGTTTTCGGGGGCCCCGTACGCGGCTAGGCTCCCAAAAAGTCCCACACATGTGGTATCCCCATACTCAGGAGAAGCAGCTAAATGTATTTTGGGGTGCAATTCCACATATGCCCATGGCCTGTGTGAGCAATATATCTTTTAGTGACAACTTTTTGTAATTTTTTTTTTTTTTTTTTGTCATTATTCAATCACTTGGGACAAAAAAAATGAATATTCAATGGGCTCAACATGCCTCTCAGCAAATTCCTTGGGGTGTCTACTTTCCAAAATGGGGTCATTTGTGGGGGTTTTGTACTGCCCTGCCATTTTAGCACCTCAAGAAACGACATAGGCAGTCATAAATTAAAGGCTGTGTAAATTCCAGAAAATGTACCCTAGTTTGTAGGCGCTATAACTTTTGCGCAAACCAATAAATATACACTTATTGACATTTTTTCTACCAAAGACATGTGGCCGAATACATTTTGGCCTAAATGTATGACTAAAATTGAGTTTATTGGATTTTTTTTAGAACAAAAAGTAGAAAATATCATTTTTTTTCAAAATTTTCGGTCTTTTTCCGTGTATAGCGCAAAAAATAAAAACGGCAGAGGTGATCAAATACCATCAAAAGAAAGCTCTATTTGTGGGAAGAAAAGGACGCAAATTTCGTTTGGGTACAGCATTGCATGACCGCGCAATTAGCAGTTAAAGCGACGCAGTGCCGAATTGTAAAAAGTGCTCTGGTCAGGAAGGGGGTAAAACCTTCCGGGGCTGAAGTGGTTAAATGACTTTTTTTCCTTTGAAATGTCATTTTGCTGTCAGACTGTTCTAAACATGGGAAACATGCGCCCCTTTACAGGCATACTATAGACACCCCCCAGGTATGAAATTTAAAGGAATATTACACTTTTATTGTTTCACTTTAAGCATTATTAAAATCACTGCTCTCGAAAAAATGGCCGTTTTTAAAACTTTTTTTTTGCATTGATCCATGTCCCCTGGGGCAGGACCCAGGTCCCCAAACACTTTTTTTGACAATACCATGCATATAAGCCTTTAAAATTAGCACTTTTGATTTCTCCCATAGACTTTTAAAGGGTGTTCTGCGGCTTCCGGATTTGCCGCGAACACCCCAAATTGTTTGCTGTTCGGCGAACTTGCGAACAGCCGATGTTCGAGTCAAACATGAGTTCGACCCGAACTCGAAGCTCATCCCTACTGGTGGGGTCAGCGGAAAGTATAAAAGATATTTTTAAAAGACTCTTGGACAAGCATCTTAGTGAACACAACATACAGGGATATGTGAAATGATTATCGACGTTGACACACATACACCTACACAGGTTGAACAGGATGGATTATTGTCTTTATTCAACCTTACCTACTATGAAACTATACAAGGAAAAAAACTTTTTGCTATAACTGCTTTTAAAGTATTAGCTGGAGTTTGGCTTCAATTTGGTAGTGTATTTAAATCTGATAGTACGTCCAACATTCCTCTTCCCCCAGACTGACAATGTTGCTATCCAAATGTGCTCCTGTGATTCTTCATCCAGAGTGGAGGCACTTTAATACAGGAGGTGTGTTACTGGCCAGATCACTAGGTGAAAACAAAGGGAAATACCCCTAACAAAAAAGAAAACTAATCCAGTCAACACATCTAAGGATTGATAAGCAATATATTACATTTTTGGTTTTGGGTTTAATATCGCTTTAAGATATGATTCTGCTTTGAATATTAGTTTTATGATAATATAACTACTTGGCTAAATTTTACTCCTAATGCTGTATAACAGACTAGTAACACGTGAAATTTTTGTTTGGAGGCTTTATTAACTTACAAGTCAGTATATGACCATACATACTGCAATTACCAGAAACTGGAAAATAAGCACTTTTTTTTTTTTTTTTGCACACACTATCATACTTCGATTGTAATACAAAAATGCTTGATTTCATGATTATGTTCCATTACAGGGTGCTGAAAAGATACTGTCAATGAATGAATCTGGAGAACTTCAAGATCTCCTAATGAAGATTGAGGTAAATGAGCCTTTCAAAAATAATCTTTGTATTGATTGTTGCATGAAAAATATTGTATGTGAAGGAAAAGCACATGTACTGATTTGACATGGATTTAGATATGTAGAGCCCCCCCCCCCTTGGTGGGAAAAAGTACCCCCAGCACTTAGGAAAGTTAAAAATCCCTCAGAGCGAATCCATGGCTGAAATGACAGATTGAAATAACATATGGCACCAGTCTTGTTCTTGTCTTTCTGAAAGAATTCTCCTCAGGTTCACACAGAGGGAGGGTTACGTCTCCAGATATCTCCAGCGGCAATTCCAGACTCTGATCCATTCTTGCTGTCACAGTGCCTAAAAGGTAGAAGGGACCACAGTGCAATGCAAAAAAAGGGACAATACAGCAAACACTGGCAGCACTGTCTTTAGAACTTCATAGCAAGGAATTAGGTGCTCCATGCTTCCTCTCTAAGGGAGTACCAGGTTTCTCTGAGGGTCTCACTTATTCCCTGTGGCAGGTCATCTTCTTCTGGCTCTGCACCTTGGGTGCTGTGTGCCCCTCAACCAGACAGGACATTATTAATTACGAGTCAATCCAGCATTGCTGTAACTCCCCTATATATTGTGAAAGGAAAGGCCTCGTTGACACATACTGACAGCAGCCTGGAACATCAGCAACACTGAGCTTATGGGAAAACCATGTGAGATGCTACAAATTAGATTGGACAGATTACCACTTGACAGAACTAAGAATGTCCAGCCACCTCTGCCTAGGACATGATGCCTACAGACAGAAAGAAAAAGAGAAAGAAAGAGTGTGAGAAGAGGGGCCAAAGAAACTATGTTTCTGACATTTGTGCTGGAAATACCATGAGGGACCTCAATGACTGGTGGCAGTCAGGGGTAAGTCTGGAGGGAAGGTAGGTGGTTGTCATTTTTTAAGTGCCTGCAAGGAGTAGCCAAGGACCACTACAATACCCCCAAAATTAATTCTAAGTCACTTCCAAAGACAGGTTTCAGGATTTAATGAGGTGGTCACTAGAGAAGGCAGATTACATGAAACATGATGAGGATTGGGAGCACTCCTCTCCTCTTTTGTGTGCAAGGATTTTGTGCTAGTTTATGAATTGTAAGATTTTATGCCAAAAATGCCCCCACGTCATCAAAACTGATAAGGTGTTTTTTTTTTTTTTTTTTATCATTTTGGTGGTGGGAAGTCATTTTTTAAAATAATTCTTTTTTGTACCCATACTGCATAGCAATAAGGAGTATTACACAAGATCTAAGGCCATGTTGAAGTCATGGTCAAAAATTTTCATCTGCAAAAGAAATATCCATTCATAGATTTTAAACCTGATTAGTTGTTGTGGACAGTAAAGACTATCTAAGGCAGTTCACCCCTTCCAAAGCATTCATAAGCAGGGCATCCGTTTGGTATTTGTGTAGGATGGCCATGGGATTACTGTCTACAGCTAGTTAAAGTGTTAAAGATGTGATGGCTGCAAAAGATTTTTTTCAGGCCTTTCTCCTTTATTGTCACCTTGGGATCCTGCCAGCAACACACATCTCCTGTCCTAAGGTGATAACACTAACTCAGTGTAATGTATCCATGGCGGAGCAGTGTTGGCACACTAGGCTGCTGCTTCGTCTTCCTTGCTTTTATCTCAAACTTCCCCACTTTCATTTCAAACTTCTTCTTTTTACCTTAAACACATGGGGGGGGGGGGGGGGGGGCTGTGGGTCGGGTTGGTATGTATGTATGTATGTATAAACTCATTGTAGTAATTGTTTTGTATTAACGCATTGTACTAATTGTATTGTTTTAGAGAAAACACTTTGGATAAAAGAATATCATTACTATCATTAATTTCAGTTCAATTCACAAATTCTAAAAAAAATGAAATGTTGGCTTTAGGATGACTTAACTCTTAAAAATGACTGGATATAATTGAGAAAACAGTGGCAATACCACAGACTTGAATTTAGTCATTTCAAAGCAAACAGCTCAGGTAGATGCTTACAGTATACAGTGCCTTGGAAAAGTATTCACACCCCTTGAAATTTTCCACATTTTGGCATGTTACAACTAAAAATGTAAATGTATTTTATTGGGATTTTATGTGATAGACCAACACAAAGTGACACATAATTGTGAAGTGGAAGGAAAATGATAAATGGTTTTCAAAACTTTTTACATATAAATATCTGAAAAGTGTGGCATGCATTTGTATTCAGCCCCCTTTAGTCTGATAACCCCAACTAAAATCTAGTGGAACCAATTGCCATCAGAAGTCACCTAATTAGTAAATAGCATCCATCTGTGTATAATTTAATCTCAGTATAAATGCAGCTGGTCTGTGAAGCCCTCAGAGGTTTGTTAGAGAACTTTAGTGAAAAAACAGCACGATGAAGGCAAAGGAACACACCAAACAGGTCAGGAATAAAGTTGTGGAGAAGTTTAAAGCAGGGTTAGATTACAAAAAAATATCTCAAGCTTTGAACATCTCACAGAGCACTGTTCAAACCTACCAAGACATGGCCGTCCACCTAAGCCATGTAGGGGACACAGCAGACATGTGGAAGAAGGTGATCTGAGCAGGTGAGACCAACATTTAACTTTTTGGCCTAAAAGCAAAATGCTATGTGTGGCAGAACACTGCACATCACCCTGAACACACTATCCCCATGTGAAACATGGTGGTGGCAGCATCATGTTGTGGGGATGCTTTTCTTCAGCAGGGACAGGGAATCTGGTCAGAGTTGATGGGAAGATGGATGGAACCAAATACAGGGCAATCTTAGAATAAAACCTGTTAGAGTCTGCAAAAGACTTGAGAATGGGGCGGAGGTTCACCTTCCAGCAGGACAACGACCCTAAACATACAGCCAGAGCTACAATGGAATGGTTTAGCTCAAAGCATATTCATGTGTTAGAATTGTCCAGTCAAAGTCCAGACCTAAATCCAATTGAGAATCTGTGGCAAGACTTGAAAATTGCTGTTCAGATGCTCTCCATCCAATCTGACAGAGCTTGAGCTATTTTGCAAATAGGAATGGGCAAAAATTTCACTCTCTAGATGTGCAATGCTGGTAGAGACATACCCAAAAAGACTTTCAACTTTTATTTGTAAAACAAAATTGAAGAACCAGTTAGCATTTTCCTTCCATTTCACAATTATGTGCCACTTTGTGTTGGTCTATCACATAAAATCACAATAAAATACATTTACATTTTTGGTTGTAACATGACAAAATGTGGAAAATTTCAAGGGGTATGAATACTTTTTCAAGGCACTGTAACTCCCTGTGAATTGAACTGCAATATCAATTAATGATATCTTCCATCCAAGCTATCTTTTGTCCTTCTGTATATTCCATAATTTGGTTGGACGACATCTTTATTTGAGGTTTCAGTTCGATTGATAGGAAGTTACAAGCATCTACTGAAAACTGAACTTTTGGCTTTAGAACAACTAAATGCTTAAGCTTTTGTTTTTTCTATTGTTTTCTCTATTACATTCAGTCTTTTTTTACTGCCTCCCCCTGGTTTCCAGGGATGGTGATATTGTTCTGGCAGATAGCATGGGCTGTCAGGGGTAAACATTGGAGGTGTTGTTTGCCTGATGTTCAACAATTGTATTTGTTGACATACATACAGTATATGTTGGGGACAGGCTTTATAGAGTAGTAAAAAACAGGGTACAACTGGTTATAGCTTTTCCTTTTTTAGTTTTATTTGCTGATCATTCTGAAAAGCAGCAATCAACATTTATTATTCCACTGGTTAAAGCTTTATAGTCATCTATAAAGTATTTGTAGTGTTCAGTTCAGATAAACATTCACACATTATGTTATTCACGGTTATGAATTATCCATGTCATTAGATGGCTTTTTATCCATGGTATGTTGACTTTAGGTTATCTAATACTTCTGTTACAACAAGTTGACATAATGGCTTGCTATCCCGCATTATTGTTTGTTCTAGTTGCTCTTCAGAGAATTGTTAGCACTGATGGAGGAGCATGCACAATTGTGAAGATGTTACTCTAAACAATTGGATACATGCCACATAAGCAATTTACAGATTGCCTTTACAATCAAGTACAAACAGTACTTCAGAAGGGAACTACTGTATGCAGCTGTTTACAGAAAGATCTCCCGAACATCTGCAGATTACAGTATAAAATCTGACTTACAAAATAAGTTGCTGAAATCAGTTTGATTGAACTGCTCTAGGTTTGGCTATGCTCTGGCTCACTGGGCCTCTCCTGCTGTTGGTTGTGAGCTCTGTGGCAAAAATAAATAAATGGGAATGGCTTAACAATGACTTATTGCCTAAAATGGAAGACAATTACTTCTTTTGTAAATCACTTTCCTTTAATAAAAAGCCTGGAGACAAACCCAGATAAATAGTTGCAATTTGTGGTTGCCCAGTAGCACAGCCAGGTGTTATCAATGTAGTGGTGTACTTGCAAATGATGTACTATATATACACAATCAATTCACTGATTGACCGAAATCTGGTCAACATGTAGCAGATATGGCCATTAAGGATGGTCAAAAAAAGGAGATATGGACATCCATATTGTGTGTGTTTGTGTGGAGGAGATATGAAAGAAGTCATATGGGGACCAAATAGTGGTGATGCAGCTCTCATATAACTACATCCTCTGTTTAATATCTTTTTTGACTTAAATGGAGGGCTGCCCAACTAAAATGTTCAGATAGCCAGTCCGACAGCATAATCTAATAATGTGTGTTTCTTTGTTTTTCCTGCAGAGAGTTCAGCACCCGCATGCATGTGCCTCCTGTGGGGGTTTTGGCTTTGTCCCTTGTCTAGTGTGCCATGGAAGCAAGATGTCAGTGTTCCGGAACTGCTTCACGGACTCTTTTAAAGCTTTAAAGTGCACGGCCTGCAATGAGAATGGCCTACAGCGCTGTAAAAGGTGTACTGTATAAGACAAACAAAGCTCATTTGTAAAGCCTCATTTTACAATTAATAATTTCTTGCACATTTTTTAAGGTGACATTTGCATCAATAAAATGAATTTCTACATACCTTGACCTTTTTTATTAAATTTTATAGTAAGATGCAGTGCTAGTATAGAAAGGTTAAACACAATTCATATTAGCCATATTAAACCCCAATTACTAACGTGTAAGGGAGCTTGCGATTGGCTGTGTGTTTACGCCAGGAGAACAAGTCACTTCTCCACATGTTCCTACCAGTAAAACAACCCTCTTGCTTGAGGTCTCAAGCCTCCACCATCTTGTGCCCATCTCCATGCCAGAGGCCTTCCCATTACATTCTTGGTCATTAAGCCTTATATCGCAAGGAAGGAAGGTCGACACAAAAAGAAAGGGATGCTGTATTTTAATGATGTTACTGTAAGATGACATTTACATTCAAATCACAGACATACTATCTGGGGTCCTTTGATAGCATTTTGTGAATCACTCACAGTCACATGTGAAAGCAACACACAGTACATTTCGAGTAAGCCATCTTGCTCACTCTTTTCTCCACCCAGAGTCATTAGTACTCAGAGGGCTCTGGTGTTCCTTAGGCATTCTGTGTCTAGCTCAGAACTCCTTACTTGTAGCCTCCTAAGACAGGATCACTGCAATTTACCTCTGGCTTGGGTACATTCTCTCAAATTTTCCAGGGGGATAGCTTCACTTGGCCTGGCCTAAAAGGCTATTTGCAACCCATTTTAGTCTCCACCATCATAGAGACATGATGACTAAAGCCTGAGTGCAGGTCTACCTCTCCCTGTCCTCCAGCCTTTTTTTAGGGCCTTCACTTACCTGATTATGCCTGCATATTGGTGGGGTCTCTGACTCCCATGCCTTGACTGCACTAGGTCTCCCCCCAACCTGGTTTATATGTGGGCATTAACTCACTCATGACATCACTACAGGAGGACTCTAGCTAAAAGGGAACATGCACCTGATTACACTAATCTCTGTTACCAACACTATTCTGGGACACAGACACCAAGAGGAAAACTGGTTAACTGTGCCTGCTTACATAAATTCCATTTAACAGGCAGAAAAGGTCATCGTAATTGTGCATACTAAATAAGTTAAATTGTTAGACTAAAAACGTGTATATTCCAAGAAGCATGTAAGATTCAAGCCAACAGGCTCCACCCATTTTTTGCCAACTAAATTACCATGATTACCAAAAAGACAAAAAAAAAAAAAGAATCAAAGCACCATTGCAGTATATGCAGAAATACTATTGAACTGTACAACTGTACATAAAAATTGTTAAGATGCCCCCCTCTAATAAGTGTGCCATCTAGTCCCCAGTGCCATATGATACATATAGACCCAGTTTACTTGTCACTCTTTCTTTTTTTGTCAGCATATGACGCTGTTATCAAATACACAAACTGAAGCAAGAGTCAGGAAGAGGATATGTTGAGTCTACTACAGGCAACAGATAGATTACAGGGACTCGAGCCAATACTGAATGAGAATTGTTGCCACTTTTTCCAATTTAGTTTTAACTAATATACCGGTAATGGGTATTTTCACAATTGATATTTATATCATTCGGTATATATATGGATAAACATTTAAAATTGTAATTTCTGCTTTTTGTAGACAACAGAAAAGTGTGCCTGTTCCGGAACAAGCAAGGACACAAAGCTACATAGTTAGTTTGGTTGAAAAAAAGTCCATTTAGTTCAACCAATAGAAAAAATAGACATGAAATAGAAAGCCTTCATATACAGAACCCTATACTCACAGTTGATACAGAGGAAGGCAAAAACCTTATAAGCAAGGTCCAATTTGCTCCAGTGGGGGAAACAAATTCCTTTCTAATCCCCAGAAGGCAATCAGATATTCAGTGGTTCGATCTCTGATGCTATTATCTATAAATGTTAATATTAAGTTATACTTTGTGCATATAGAAATGCATAAAGCTCTTTTTTTTTTTAACAGATTGCTTACTCTGCACTTAAACCCCCTTCCTGCCCAGGCCAATTTTCACTTTCACTCTTTGAAAGAAAATTGCACTGTCATGCTACACTGTACCCATATAAAATTTTAGAGCTTTCTTTTGGTGGTATTTAATCACTACTGGGGTTTTTATTTTTGCTAAACAAACAAAAAAAAGACTGAAAATGTTTTTTAAAAAAAAACTGTTTTCATAGTTTGTTATAAAATTTTACAAACGGGTAATTTTTCTCCTTCATTGATGTGCACTGATGAGGCTGCACTGATGGGCACTGATAGGCACTGATAAGGTGGCACTGATGGGCACTGATAGGTGGCACTGATGGGCACTGATGAGGTGGCACTGGTGGGCACTGATCTGGAGGCACTGATGAGGTGGCACTGGTGGGCACTGATTAGGAGGCACTGATGAGGCTGCACTGATAGGTGACACTGATGATGGGGCACTGATTGGCAGCACTGGTAGGCAATAACAGGTGGCACTGGTGGGCACTGGTAGGTGGCACTGTTAGGCACTGATGAAGCGACAGGTGCTCTCCATGTGCGGGACCGATGTCCCGTTTACACAAGCCGGTAATCTGCTTTTTTTTTTTCTCCTCACGCTGTCAGCATAAGGGGAAAAAATCAGATTACCAGCTTCTGTTTACATCACGTAATCAGCTGTCATTGGCTGACAGCTGATCACGTGGTAAGGGGTCATAGACCAGGCATATAGAGATAAGGTCATCAATTCAGAAGAATATCAATTCTTGTATAAGGAACTTTATAAACATCCATATTTCTATCATCTGCCAAAGGTACACAAGGATCCCATTTGTCCACCTGGGTGGCCAATCATTGCGGCTATGGATAGCATTATGAGTGGTTTGTCCCAATATGTAGATTGCTTCTTGCTACCTATAGTTCAATCCCTACCATCTTATGTCCATGATTCCTCCCATCTGTTGGATTCCCAGTTCCACTACACATGGGAGAGCTCCTACACTTTGCTCTCTCTCGATGTGACTTCCTTAAACACATCAATCCCACATGAAGTTGGACTCTGTCAGGGCTGGGCTCTCAGTCCTTCCTTCTCTGTGATCAGGTTGCTCAGCTGTCGGTTAATTGCCAGAACTCATCTTTCCACAGTGGCTCACCTGTTGTTCCTCTCCTGCTCGTCAGTCAAGCCAACAGCCAGCTTTCCTGGCTATTTAAACTGCTTGGTTAATTTCATCAATGCCTCCTGAAGACGTAATTACGAAATGTACTTCGAGGCGGTACCTGGTCACGCTGTATCCTACGTCAGATCTGGGTCTCTGGTTGTCTGCAGCGGCGGGTGGAACGCACGCCCGCCACGGAGGTGAATGCGACATGAATTAAGCTATCTCCACGCGTCTAGCTTGCAGCCCCAGTGCCGGGTCTGGCACTTTTTAAGTAAGGAGCCATTTGGCTATTTTTTTTAACATGCCTTTTAATAAACGTTATTACGCCATGGATATTCTCTGATTGTCTTTACATATCCTGCCTTATACCCTGAGGAGGAGGTCCCTGTGCATCTCTCAGCTTCTCCACGTGCGAGCAGGCATTATCCTGCCAAAGCAATATTTGACTTTCTTTTTCATTAAAGAAGTCAAATATATCTGGTAAGCAGCCCATTCATCTGCTCACGTTGGGTGTATTTAGTGTGGTGAAGGATTGGTCATTATTTCACTTAAAGAAAGTCTTTCAACTAATGATCACCAATTCAACACACTCTGGATTCGAACTTTTGCTATATATATTTTGAATCTGAAGAACTCTTTTTCATAGCACGCATTTTGCTAACATTTTTCTTACTTATAAGGACTTACTATGGAGTAAAGTTTTTTGCTGTGATATAATATGCTTTAACCATTCGTAATGTTTTTTTCTGATTTTTATGGTAAAATATTCTATTAGCGCTTCCTATTTTATATTAATTTCATCAATTGCCTTCGTCTTGATCAAACATATCAGAGACTCTCTGCTGTGTTCCTGTTGAAGACTTGCCTGGCTGACATCCCTTCTGGTTCCTGATCCTGTCTGCTGCCTCTGACTATGCTGATCTATGGCTCCCCGATTTCCTGGCTTCTTCTGACTACCTGATTTGGCTACTGAAACCCGGCTATGTTTTGACTATGTTTACCAGTTGTACCATTTTTACCATTTTATTAAAAGGTGTGATTTTTACTTAATTTTCTGTCTCCGTCTGTTTTATGGTTCCTGACAGACTCATGGCATTAGGGCATTTTTTAGCACAGGAACCTAACCTACATTACCCACATGTCCAGTTTATCTCGGATTGTACGCAATTCTGCTTGGAGCACAACTACTTTAAGTATCTTGGGGGTTACCATCTCCAGGTGCATGGCACTGCCACAGGTGCTTACTTTGCACCTTGTTATGCCAATCTCACCATGGGTTGGTGGGAGGGGTCATGCAGCTGGAGAAGTAACCCCTTTGTGTCTCAGATTGTCTTCTATGGAAGATATATATCGATGATGTGATCATTATATGGGATGTGATGTGAATTATTCCTGCACTACCGTAATGGAGGGAGAGCAAGAAAACACAAAATATATGGACAGCTGCATGCACCAAAAATTGGGAACAAACAGAACCCACACGAGAAAGTAGACGGGGGGGGTGGGGGGGTGTGCTGCGCTAACCAGAGATGCTACTGTAAAAAATCTACGTAGAGGACTACTGTGGATGGTAGTCCAGCTCGTTGGGGGGATGTCTGTATCAAAATGTCAACCATATATCATGCCGCTATTTCCATTGCAAATATTACATCTATAAGTGCAAAATAAAACGAGTATGTACAATAAACAAATAGATAAATCCTGTGCAAATGGATAATACATATACGCCAATAAATCTTCAAATTAATAATCCAACATAAACTAAAACGGTTGTAGTAAAACAATCTAACAATCAGCGCATTCACTGTGCAACCTCAATGTGATATAAACTATCAATTAGAACATCCAAAAACGCATGGAAAGTGCATAGTGCTAAGTGACCTTGAAACACTCTATTAAATCACACAGTGTGACAACAGTATGTGATCCTCTATAATCTATTGTAAAAAATTGCAACTGTGTGCATAAGTGAAAAAAACACAAAAATATAAAAGTGATATTGTCCACAGTACAAGAGTGATAATATCCTCTATAGTGTAATATGAAGGGTTCCGTGTGCTCAAAACAATAAAGGTGAGGTGCCAGAAAAATATTAAGATCTGTGTCCTCTGGTACTTGCTTCAGTTACTCACTATGGTCCCTGGTAAAGGTGGTTGGTCCCTTAGTTGCAACAGCTTCCCTTCTACCTCTGACCACAACAGGTTCTCGGGCCAGCAGAACCGTCACTTTTAGTTGGACTGCAAGCCGCAGACCCAACCCTGCGCTGCACTCTTACACAGCGTGGCAGCCAGATGCCCCCGGGATAGGCCCAATCTCTGGCCTAGCAGCCCGGGGCAGACGACACACGTCCACCCAAATGGCAGTCCAGGTGGCACAGAACATAGATAACCTGATTCCACCCGAATATATAGGTTCTCTCAGCAGTCTAAGGGATTCAAGAAAACCCCGTCCCATTGGGTGAGATATCCCATATACCCATTACTTGACCTTGAAATGTCCTTCTCATATCTAATGCCACCAAGTGCCCGGCCACCTAGTGGCAGAAGAGAAAAGTGCAACAAGGCCAAACTTAGGGAGAAATCAATGGATCTCTAACAACTATCTACAGTAGCTACTCCTGACAGGGAATTTGGTGAGGAGCTCCCTGATTAAACCCCAGGGCGCTACACATGGCATCCTGGGAGGAATATAATGAGAGGTGAGCGGGGACAGGAGAAAACTGGTGTATTAGCAGAGCTGGGAGTTACTACTGAGTGTGGGATCAGCAGAGCTGGGGGTACTACTGAGCAAGGGTATAAATGGGCTGCTGAGCAGGTGTATTACTGAACTGGGGGTACTACATGCCTCCCAATTTTTTGAGATGGAAACCAGGGACACCTATTAGCAAAATTATGTAGGCATAGGACACACACTCTGCCACACCCCCTTAAAGGGGAATTATACAAAAAAAAAGAGTTAAACCTACAAGTGCCTTTTTTTTACCACTACTATTTCTTTATAGCAATTTAGAAATGGGATTAAAGGACAATAGTAATCTCCCTATGCAAAGTTACCATTATAATAACTGGCTCTTTAATATACCTAAGGGCCAATTTATGCGACTTAGACATAATTGTACCAAAATAAGAGATTATACAGAATAGAGTAAGAAAACGGGACATAGATTTATTGATAAAGAATACGATAAAATATTCATTGAAGGAAGAATAACAGAAGTAGTACAAATGGACAGAACGGCTTTGGTCAAAAAGAATAAATTAGAAGAATAATACTCCAGAGATCCCAACCTGCAAAAACTAACTTCAGGGAGGTGGCGCTTTGTGGCAAAATATTTTTTAAATCACCTTTTTAATATTTTTCCACAGTGCTTTTGGGGAAGGGGGTGTGTGGTATGTGGCAGTGGATGGTGTCAGTATTTTTTTTTATTTTTAATAATAGATTTTTTTTTACAATTTTATTTGTTTCTTAATTTTTTTTTCACAATGCTTTTTGGGGGGAGGGAGTTGGCGCAGTGGACAGTGTTGGTAGGGCAGGGTAGAGTGGTGTCAGTAGGTTTTTATTAACTTTTTTTACACTTTTTAATTGTTTAGAATTTTTTTACAATTATTTTTATATTTTTTGGGGGACTTTGGTGAGATGTCAGCATATACACTTGTTTTTTTTTTTTTTTACGTCAAAGCAGATTATTTATTTATTTATTTATATATATATATATATATATATATATATATATATATATATATATATATATATATATATATATACACCCACAGTGGGGACAGAAAGTATTCAGACCCCCTTAAATTTTTCACTCATTGTTATATTGCAGCCATTTGCTAAAATCATTTAAGTTCATTTTTTTCCTCATTAATGTACACACAGCACCCCATATTAACAGAAAAACACAGAATTGCTGAGATTTTTGCAGATTTATTAAAAAAGAAAAACTGAAATATCATATGGTCCTAAGTATTCAGACCCTTTGCTGTGACACTCATATATTTAACTCAGGTGCTGCCCATTTCTTCTGATCATCCTTGAGATGGTTCTACACCTTCATTTGAGTCCAGCTGTGTTTGATTATACTGATTGGACTTGATTAGGAAAGCCACACATCTGTCTATATAAGACCTTACAGCTCACAGTGCATGTCAGAGCAAATGAGAATCATGAGGTCAAAGGAACTGCCTGAAGAGGTCAGAGACAGAATTGTGGCAAGGCACAGATCTCGCCAAGGTTACAAAAAAATTTCTGCTGCACTTAAGGTTCCTAAGAGCACAGTGGCCTCCATAATCCTTGAATGGAAGACGTTTTGGACGACCACAGTGCTTCCTAGAGCTGGCCGTCCAGCCAAACTGAGCTATCGGGGGAGAAGAGCCTTGGTGAGAGAAGTAAAGAAGAACGCAAAGATCACTATGGCTGAGCTCCAGAAATGGGAGAAAGTTGTAGAAAGTCAACCATCACTGCAGCCCTCTATCAGTCGGGGCTTTATGGCAGAGTGGCCCGATGGAAGCCTCTCCTCGGTGTAAGACACATGAAAGCCTGCATGGAATTTGCTAAAAAACACCTGAAGGACTCCAAGATGGTGAGAAATAATATTCTTTGGTCTGATGAGACCAAGATAGAACTTTTTGGCCTTAATTCTAAGCGGTATGTGTGGAGAAAACCAGGCACTGCTCATCACCTGTCCAATACAGTCCCAACAGTGAAGCATGGTGGTGGCAGCATCATGCTGTGGGGGTGTTTTTCAGCTGCAGGGACAGGACAACTGGTTGAAATTGAGGGAAAGATGAATGCGGCCAAGTACAGGGATATCCTGGACGAAAACCTTCTCCAGAGTGCTCAGGACCTCAGACTGGGCCGAAGGTTTACCTTCCAACAAGACAATGACCCTAAGCACACAGCTAAAGTAACGAAGGAGTGGCTTCACAACAACTCCATGACTGTTCTTGAATGGCCCAGCCAGAGCCCTGACTTAAACCCAATTGAGCATCTCTGGAGAGACCTAAAAATGGCTGTCCACCAACGTTTACCATCCAACCTGACAGAACTGGAGAGGATCTGCAAGGAGGAATGGCAGAGGATCCCCACATCCAGGTGTGAAAAACTTGTTGCATCTTTCACAAAAAGACTCATGGCTGTATTAGATCAAAAGGGTGCTTCTACTAAATACTGAGCAAAGGGTCTGAATACTTAGGACCAAGTGATATTTCAGTTTTTCTTTTTTAATAAATCTGCAAAAATGTCAACAATTCTGTGTTTTTCTGTCAATATGGGGTGCTGTGTGTACATTAATGAGGAAAAAAATGAACTTAAATGATTTTAGCAAATGGCTGCAATATAACAAAGAGTGAAAAATTTAAGGGGGTCTTAATACTTTCTGTCCCCACTGTATATATATATATATATATATATATATATATATATATATATATATATATAAAATTTTTTTGTCCTATGCTGTAAGGAGGTGTTTTTCTTAGGAAAATGATGGTGCCGGGCCGGAGACTCGTTTGTTCTCTAGCGTTTGAGAATTCTCAGATTAAAATCAATGTAATTTGGTCCACCACAAAATAGCCACCAGCCGAAGCCCTAATTACAAGGACAGATTGTTTATTGTTAATGGGGATGCTGGGAGCAGAAGCTGTTTGCAGAGACATCTGCGGGGACAGAGTCGGTCTTCACAGCTGTTTCCCACCGCACCAATCATTCCCGGGAGATGCGGGAGCCGCCGCAGAAATGCGGGAGTCTCCCGCTCCTCACGGGAGACTTGAGATGTCTGATACTCTGATCAAGTACCCATTATCCTGGATTACAACATACAATAAAAAAGTAGAAAAGATCATACAGCGTCATTGGCATATACTGCAGACAGACAGAAATTTGCAATCCATACTATCCAATAAGCCCCCCCCCCCCCAGGAAAAGGCTTCTGCCTGTGCAAAAGATTATGCATGCACATGCACCAAACGCCCCAATGAAAAGAAATTCTGTTTCAAATCAACTAGTACAGGTGTCACGTATGAGATTAAAGATTTTGTTGGCTGCAATACAGAAGGGGCAGTCTATGTCTTTGAATGCAGCTGCAGATTACAGTATATAGGACGCACAAAGAGGCTTCTAAGAATATTCATCAAAGAGCTTGTCCAGAATATCCAGAAAGGATATGATAAACATAGTGTGTCCAATCATTTTGCTAGAGTCCACAATAGAGAATCCACCCACCTTAAATTTTGGGGCATTGTACCTTATATGAAACATTGGCGTGGTAGCCATAAAATAAGAACTCTGTCAATTAGAATCAAAATGGATATTTTGAATGGATACTCTCACACCTCATGGATTGAATGTAGAGTTTGAGTTTTTAAACTGTTTTATCAATGATTTTTTGAATCCATTATTTTCATTTTTATTTTTATTTTTACATACATGTAGCATTTGAGACACCCTTTTCTCCTATCCCTTGGGGAGACATGTTTGTTGTATTGTATTAGATTCCATATTGCAGTGTGACAGACTCACCCGGGACAGAGGCTTTTGGAGGGGACTGAATGTGAGCCTGTTGCCTACAGATTATGGGCCCTGGCATTTGGGGTACCCTTGAGGTGTTGTTACTTTGGCTTCGGGTCCTTGTTCCCCAGGACACACAGACTCTGGGGACCCTTTATTTGCCATATTAGCAATAGTGACTGAGTCATACTGTTGGGACACATATTGTGAGGAGATGCTAATGTCATCAACTCCATTCACCTGTCTGATGTCTGCTATAATGTGTTTAATGTAAATGAGTCTAGTCTGGCCTACCACAGGTTCTAAGGGTATTCCACACATTGTTGTTTGTTCTAATTAACCCTGTGTTGATGTTTATGGTAATGTGTGTTGAATAGTCAATGAGCTAGGAGATGAAGTCACCTAGTCTGGGTAAATTGTTAGAGTAATATGAGCAGGAGGGGGGAACCCCCTCTAACGACATATAAAGTCTTGTAATTTTGATTCTAAATAAACAGTCCATGTTAGCAGTGAAACAAGTGTCGCCTTGTTTTGTGCTTATGAGCGGTTGGAATATCTGATCCAGACTGGGAGGAAGTGGTATATGACAGAAGTACTCAAGCGGAGTGTGGAACATTCCGTGACATGCAGTATACATTATATGTATTCCTAATGAGTGATCCATAAGTCATCTTTATTGCGTCATACATCTCAACTTATGAGCTGGAGATCACTGTACTTTTATTTTTTATTTTCCCCTCACCCTTGTTATACACCAGATTTTACTTTGTTACATTGCTCCACCATATCATAGATTATTATTTAATATGTCTTGCCTTTCCCATGTGGTTATACACACATTGAATATACAAGATTTTTTTGCTCTTTATGTTGAATATGCAGTCTCGCGAGCAATGCTCCATGTTTAAAAATTATTTAACCTATTTTATAGTACATCTTTGTTTGGTCTTTTGTATATGTTTTATTTTTAAATATTTTTATTGCAACACCCTCTACCATAGGTAGGTGCTAGCATAGGATTTTTTGCTAGGGAAACTGTCAGCACAGGTAAATTTAGGCAGGCCTATGCTTTGAGCTAGGCCTGTCTGTTTTGATCTGGGGGAAGGGAGTGGTTAGTGTAATAGTGGGTGTGACCACCTGTGCTTCAGTGCAGAGGTGCCTCCCCTGCTTCCAGGGAGAATGTTCTGGAAGAGGGGCAGGGCCTAGAACTGGAGTGGCAGGCAGCTCATATGGGAGCCCTGACCAATCCCCAACTGGAATTGACAGGGGGCAGGCCTCCTATATAAGCTGAGGTAACAGGCCACTGGGAAGAGTTGTGGAGAATGGAGTACTAGACAGCAGCAGGAGGCCATCCCCGTCTGGGGGGGGGGGTGCGCCGATTGCAGGAGGAGGCCCAGGAGAGCTGTGAGGGAACTTCACCTTTACACAGTCATTGGTGAAGTCTGCATCATCATTGATGAGGAATTCCTGGAGCAGTGGGGCAGGAGAAGCTGTCGGAACATACGGTCCGGTTAAGTTCTCCATCATGGACTCAGGGCAGAGAACGGTCGTGAGTGTTCCACAGTGGAGAGCTGGATGTGGAGACATGCCAGGAAGTCTGTGAGGGAACGTCACCTTTACACGGTCATTGGTGAAGTCCTCATCATTACATGGTCATTGATGAGGAGTCCTGGATTAGAGGAGAGACTGTGGGGAATAGTTTCAAATCGATGTGGCCCGAGGGAATAGGATGTGACAAGAAATTGATGTGCTACAGTATAAGTTTGTGCAGGAGGAGAGGATTTCTGGAAACTTCACCCTTACACGGTCATGGTAGAAGTCCTTGTCTCTTTACACAGTGATTAATGAGGAATTTCTGGAAGCAAGTTATACCCCCCAATAAACAAAAACAAAACAAAGCAAAAGACTGTTCATTGTCTCAGATGTGATATATGGAGGTCTGGCAACAGGGCGATATGGTGGATATTTATTTACTAGTGGCAACTACGCCGCTACATTATTAATATTTTATATATTTTTATTAGGTTTTTGAACCTTTTTTGCTAACATGGATAGTGTTACTTTGTTACCTAAATAATTTCCGGTTTCCCTGGGCTCTGATATATCCTCCATCCTGTGTTTTTTTGGTCCCCTTTTGTTTGCCTATAGTCAGTTATTGTTCTTAGACTATATGGCGGTAGTTTTTTACCAAAGAATATAGCTAAGATCCCATACATAGGCAGATCGGAAAAGGTTATATCGTTTTTTAATATCCCTAAGAAAATGGCCCACCAAATATCTATGGGAAGATGGCTATAATGGATTCACATAGTGGGCTAATGGAAAATGGCCACCTCAACATATCACAATAGGAGGCTACAAGAAAATGGCCGGCATGACATACTTTCCTATCACACTATTTAAAGACACTACGTATGCCTGGCATTATCCCTGATGAAGTCATGTGAGCGTGACAATACACATAGGGATTGAGCGACAGGTAGACCGGAAGTGACGCAGGAGTACGAGCTTTTTACTTTGCTCAATGTGAGTAAAAATAGCTGTTCTTTTAATTATACATTTTGGAAAACGAAATGACACTATTGGAGATTCCTTCTTTATATACCACCAATACGGACGGTATCAGGTGGAATTCCAGGACCATCTTAGAGGAGGCAATATCGATCATCTAGTTCCACAGGCTGGGCTCACCAAAGAAAGATCCCCAGAGGCAGGTGGAGACATACGGACCTCCTATGACAGCTATCTATACAATGCTGTTACCTTACAGCAGTAAGGTGAGAGGCTTGTGAGCATTGAGGTGTCATAGCAATTGTAAGAAGAGACACCAATCACCTTATATTCACTGCTTTGGAATGTGGAGTAGATAGATCACCTAGTTTTAATCACTACAACAGATTCAGCATTGTCTACACTTGGACTTTCACGTTTTTGATTTTAATTTTAATTTTATTTTTTATGTTAGTTATTGCTATTACATGGTCTTGCAACTGTATATTTATATTGTGGTCACTTTCTATTTATATCAGTCGCTAATTGCTTGACCCATTATATGATTACCCATTTTTTTTATTTTCATCTGTTCAATCACGATATTTGCTGTTTAGAAGTACACAGTTATTTATCATCTTATTTTCATTAGTGGACTTCACATATTGACACTTGACAGCACAACATCATTAATATTAGTTATTAGCACTGTGAAACACTTTTTGGAAGATAAATAGTGCATTTTATATACACCTATATAGATCAGACCATATTGAGGGACAAATGAGGAGGGCCGTTCCTCAAAATCAGGGACTGTTGGGAGCTATGGTACTACTGAGCTGGGGTTCTACTGTGCCCCTTTAAAACAAATAGAAAACAAATAGAAAACCTATACTCACAGGGCTTTTGTGAAGCTTCATTAACACTTCAAAAATGCACAACAAAAGGATTAAAAACACTTAAAAACTGCATGTTAAAGTGGTAGGCGCTTTAATGTGTGTTACAAATCAACTCAAGTGTAAACTTTCCCTAAGGCTAACATATATTTTTATCAGATTAAAAATAGGTGGGGCAAAAGGCTCTAAATATTTGGGTGAGTAATTACATCAAGGAAATATAGCAGCAGGGACAACACATATATTATAAGAGCAATAATCTACATACCCAGTACAGTTTGCTCTGTATGATGATTTTTGTTTTTCAGTTTCATCTGTTGCAACCTGCTTTAGCCTGATTCCTAAATAATTCATTTTTTTTGCAAGCCAAGCACTACAAATTCCTTGGTGGTATAAATAATGTAGAAGGTTTCCCACTGAATGCTTTTGTGGTTTCATTACGTGGCTTAGTCAAAGTGCATATGTTGTAATTATCGTTAGTAAAGGGGAAACACAAGAATTACACTCCTATTTATATATATCTGTGCTGCAATTAAGTAACTCGGGCTAGTTCCATGTGTAATGCAGACTGTATTACAGTAAATTAACTGTTGGCTAATATGTCAAATCATATCAACAAATATATATGTACAAATGTATGTCAGAGTGCTATAAAAAAAATAGAAGCAGCAAAAACACAAGCAAAACCAATTATAGGTTATCGGGGTATCTGAAAAGGATCCTTGAAGGGGCTGAAGAATCAAGGTGACCGAAAAGAGTGAGAAAAGTAAGTAAAATCACCAAAGGGATCAGAATTTCTCAACAGCAAACTTGTCCTAGATAAGAGATCCAGAAATGAATGAAGAAAGGGGATAAGCAACAATAGTCTAGGCATTTCTCTTATAACAAGAACAGACAGTTCAGTATATATGAACTTTTTAGGCAGAATACTTTCAGTAATAGCAGTAAAAGTTCACCAGGTGGCACTACAGTGCTTTAAAGCGAATTCTAATAAGCACGGAAATTCAGGCATACAGTTGTTTAAAATAAAATAACTTGGGGAAATCTGGAAACATTTAACGTTGTTTTTAAGTTTTCTGATGAAGCTGAAATAGTAGCAACTAGATTTTGTCAGTCCATTAAAAGTAAACGCATAGCTATATGTTTTGCTTTCACAAATATCTGGAAGACAGACAAAAACAAGTTCTAGCTAAATTTGTACTACTATTCATTTTACAATGATAAACAGCACAAATGCATCATTTCACTAACGCATTAAGACATTTATGGCATTTTAATAACCCTGCATTATTTTCTACTCATTACAGTGGAATTATGTTTTAAATTGACTATATTAGAATTTTTTTCAGTTTTTGTAAATTCAATTTAGAGAGATTATTACACAAGTTATCCCTTATAGTCAGTCTATCACTATCACACTGGTAATAACTTTTATAAGGTGTCTACTGAGGAGAGCAGGGGAAGAAGCCAGGTGAGGTGGAGATAAAATACAGAATACAGTCAATGAGAAAATTTACCTGATGGTCTAAGTTTATTATGTATTTATTGAGAAAATACACTGATTACACACCTATGTGTGTGAATACAATGTTATATTTAACAAAATATTGTGAGATAGAATGTTGTCATAGATTATTTAATTACTTTCTGCAGTGATAGTCTAGGAAAATCTTGCTCTTTATCAGTTCAGTTATTGTACCCATTTGACCAGTTGTCGTTTTAAAACAACTATGGTTACTGTAGATAAACAGTGTACATCTTATTCTATTTTATCATTTGTCCCATTTATAAAAGTTATTACACTAAAATATTAAAAGTGTTTGAAATAATAATAGTTATTTACAAATGAAAACTTTTTTTTCTCATTTGGAGGCATTAAAAAATTAAGGAGCAAAACAAAAATAAAGTACTATTACATTTTATTGGTAAAAAAACATAAAAAAGTGCCATTCTGCCAATGTATATCGACGTGAGCTGGTCTTTAAGTGGTTAAGGACATGAATCTATCCATGAATAGCATGAATCACAGCGGCGGAGGTGTTTTTTTAAAGCACCTGATTAGAGCCATGGGCTCTAATAGGCTTCAAAAAAGGTGGACTCAGAGCGAAGAGCATTGCGCTCGGAGCCCACCCAAGTGTGTTAGAAAAGCAAATGAATATTTGGGGGTCACAGTGGCTGCATATGATGGGCACAGAGGCTGCATATTATGGGCACAGAGGCTGAATATTATGGGCACAGTGGCTGCATTTTATGAGCACAGTGGCTGCATATTATGGGCACAGTGGCTGCATTTGATGGGCACAGTGGCTGCATTTTATGGGGCACAGTGGCTGCATATGATGGGCACAGTGGCTGCATATGATGGCACAGTGAGGCTGCAATTAATGGCACAGTGAGGCTGCAACTGATTTTTGTTCAGTATTTTTCTGAATTTTTCAGCTTGTTTGCAACCCCCACCACCACACACAAAATTTTGAGCACCAGCCGCCACTGGAGTTGTGCTTTAATACAACTCATAATATACACAAAAGAGAAATAATATTTTCATATTAACATCAAACTGATTCTGGACCAACCATAAAAGTTATTTCATATTTAAATGGAGAGAAAGTCTGGAAGTAATTGTTTCAGATATTGGTATAATTATGATTTTTGTTTTGTTCAAAAAAATTAAAATAAGGCTGGGTGACTGACCATGCAGGCCGACGGAGCTGCAGGTGATAAGACCTAGTGGGTTTTTGCTGTTTGGGGTACCAGGTACAAATATGCCAAGGGAAAACATTTGTCACTGTCAGAAAGAACACAAACCATTTCACATATTGCCAGTGTGCTACAGGAAATTGAATTAGTCTATATAAATAGCAGAGGGAAAATAAAAGTCTCACATTGACTAGGTCACCTGCCTAATGCCCTGAGTCTGGCAAGGCCTGTATTAGAGCAGGTCAAGAAGAGTAAAAAACAGTACAGCGCTGGACAACTTTCAAAGTGAATGGATATGTGATTAAGTGAATATGAAATTTAATAATAAGGTATATAAAAACACAAAAAATACATGTAAAATAATATTAGAGAATCATAAAAAATCAACACTTATTACACTTAAATATTCCAAAAAGTGCCAAAAAAAAATGTGTTCAAATGAATAAAGATTCAAAAAAAGTCCACAAGTGTGATAACATAAAAGTGAAGCAGGTCCAAATCTGATGTTCCAGCTCATTAATGTTGCCCGTCACCAAGTGGAAAAACAAGATGGAGGCTTACCAGAAAGCCTGCGACCACCCTTACTCAGGGGGGTCAGTACAGGCTTAGTAGATTACCAAAAGGATCGCAACAGGATGTCCGTTGATGGCCCTTAGGTCTCCTTTCTCCTTCCCGGATGTCTCCTTTATCGCGATCAGGAATGCTCAAGAGAGTATGATGACAAATAGACTCATAGCAGCAAACAGTCCAGTGGAGATAAACCATGTCAGAAAAAAGAGGAAACTTTCATAGTGTAAAAATGCCAGGTTCCTTTATTAAAATAACAGGCACGTTCCGCATAAAAACTCCACAGGTATTGTATAAAACAACAAAGAATCCAGCAAAGATAAAAAAAGGCTTCACCGCCGTTTAAACAAAGTTTGCGCATGTGCGATGCATATTCACGTTGTGACCCTACGTCCGTTTCGTCACAACTGATGTCATCAGGGTCACTGTCAGAAAGAACACAAACCATTTCACATATTGCCAGTGTGCTACAGGAAATGGAATTAGTCTATATAAATAGCAGAGGGAAAATAAAAGTCTCACATTGACTAGGTCACCTGCCTAATACCCTGAGTCTGGCAAGGCCTTTATTAGAGCAGGTTACCCTGACTGTCAAAGTAATTTGCTTTCTTACAGGCCATCAAGCACTGGGTGAACGATTATCCAGCCCAACATTGATTACATAGTTTTAGCCTAATGTCATGAAAGAGAGACTCTGGAGCCAGCAAAAAAGCAGAGAGGGACCTCTGGGTAAATAAACATTGCTCCCACTGACAACTAATGCAAAAGGGAACACAGTCCACTGCACACTAATATAAGATGATGCACAGGCTAATGGAAACCAGTGGAAGGGGGCATGCACAACAGTTACCACCCTTGTTATGGAGACAAACACACTGCTGATCACCAACATTTAAGTGGGCACACACTACTGACCACACACATAAGGTGCACTTACTGCTGCTGCATTATTCAAACCATGCTGCGCATGTTATATAGTGTTGACCCCGAAATCTTCCCACTATTACATAGTCCTGATCACTGAACACTTTATGCTATATAGTTCTGAGTGTTGGGGATTTAAATGCCGGAGTTCCTCTTTAACCATTCCCCTTGAAACCAATGCAATTGTTAGGTGTGATCTGACCACACCCACCATTTGCCACAGTGCCACATACAATTACTTTACTGGATGTGCCTTAGATCTTTTACATCTTAGCAATGCCCAGCATTGCCATTCTTTGAAATTCAGGGTCTAGTGGTGACAAGCCATAAGCTCAAACCTTGAAAATGTAAACATTTACCCTTTCAGCAGGAGCCAAACATTATGTTTAATAGAGGGTATTACTTTCACTATTATTCATGAGAGTTTCTTTCTGTCAATGGTTGTTAAGGATGCTGGCGGGTGCAAGAACCACGAGTCCTTAACAGCCAGTGATATCACCTGGCCCCATTCACTTATACATCTAGCAATCCCCAGCCATGTAAGCAAAGGATTTGGGGATAAAGAAAAAAAAAGTGCAGGGGTTCCCCCATAATTGATATTAAATCATTTAGGTTGGGTAGGAATTTTGAAGGGGACCTGTGCAAAAAACGAAAAAAGGCGTGGAGTCAACCCCAAATTCCATAACCAAGAAAAAAATGTGCAGTCCCCCCAAAAACCATACCAGACCTTTATCCAACCCAAAAGCCTGGGGGGACAAGCATGCATCCCCCCCCCATGAGTCAAACGAGGCCACATTACCTTAACATGGGGGATACCTTGCCAGAGGGGACACCCCTTCCAAAGTATCTTGCATCTGAGACTCCTCTTTAACAATAAGTGGCCCCCCAGATATCGCCCTTTATGTAAATGAGTAGGGGGTACATAGTACCCCCTACTTATTCATAATAATAAAAAAACAAATGTCCTCTGATTTACATCCTTCATCAATCACATTGTTCAGCAATGTAAATCCATGTACCCAAATAAAATTGATGTCCTTTTTTTTCCCCACAAATAGAGCTTTCTTTTGGTGGTATCTGATCACCTCTACGGTTTTTATTTATTGCGCTATAAACAAAAAAAGAGCAGCAATTTTAATAAAAGGACACTTTACCTGTCCAGGGATCCAGCGCTGTCTTCATCCGGGCCAGTTCTTCACTATATATTCTTCTATATAAAAAAACAATATTCCTTACTTCTGCTATAAATCATTCCCAATAAAAAAAAATTCAGTTTAGGCCAATATGTATTCTGCTACATTTTTTTGGTAGAAAAAATTCTAATAAGCGTTTATTGATTGGTTTGTGCAAAAGTTATTGCGTCTACAAACTATGGGTTAGATTTATGGCATGTTTATAATTTTTGTTTTTACTAGTAATGGCGGCGATCGGCGATTTTTAGTGCTACATTGTGGCGGACAAATCTGACCCTAAGTGACACCAATTTATTGAGGAATCAAATCAATACATCAGGCAGAAAATTAAACAAAGTGCTCAATGTATACATGGAGTAACAGTTGTACAACGAATGTAATAAAAGATTACCTCAAACAATCAAAATCTCTTTTCTTATTGGAGTAATCATACTCTACGGTCTCAAGACCTCCCGCCACCAGAGCCCCATCCGGGAACTAGCTGCTCCGGTGAGCTAGGGTTCCGAGCCCGCATCACAACCAAAAATAATGAGATGCTGAGGAAAAGGGAGCTCATAACTATAAGATGGATGAGTAACACAATAATAACCAGATAAAACGCGTAACATCTTCGTCAGAGAATCAACAAATTGGATTGAGCTCTCAGGGCAGATTGAGCCGAAATCAGTTGACAAGAGCTGGAATATACTATGCTTAAGGAGCAGAGAAACAAAACCTTGTGATCTGCCCCGAGAACAACCCTTAAGCTAATGCCATAATTCTTAGCGAATACCGAGAGCCGGAAGAAACAGTACTAATAAAAGTAATATGCTGTGGAGTGAAAGAAGGAAGGAGAGAAGGGAAAAGAAACAGAAGAGGTAGGAGGAGACAAAGTAAAGATCGCATGACAGAGGATAAGGGGAAGGAGGTGCACAGAAGACCACCATGAGAGGGTGACCAAAGACCGCCCTAGGAAGGAACCGCACACATGGACTACCAATCATGTGTGCAGGGGAAGTCCAATGAGAGTAGCTCAAGGTTCCCAAATGATTTTAAATTTGTCTAGGGTGTCCAGGATGGTATTGGAGATCTTTTCTTGCAACATAATCCAAGAAATTTTTTGTTTGGCTAACCGAAAGGATACTTTCGGTGACTTCCAAGACCGGGTGATAGTCATTTTGGCTCCCAGAAGAATAAACCGAATCAACTTCTGAATAGGTTTGGATGTTTTAGGGATTGGACCGTTAAGTAAAGCAATAGTTGGGTCTTGTTTCAACGCACAACCACAAGTTCTGCGGATAAGAGAGAATATCCTATTCCAAAACATTCTGAATTTGGGGCATTCCCATAATATGTGTAAAAGAGTACCTGTATGATTACAACCTCTAAAACAAAGAGGTGATGTTTGTGGGTAAAATTTGGCCAGGCGTGAAGGTACCAGATACCAGCGTGTCAACGTTTTAAGACTAGCTTCATTTAGAGACGTGTTCACAATACCTTTAAAAGAACGGGCGAAGTTAGAATGCCATGCGTCCAGGTCCCAGCAGAAGTCAAGATCCCGCTCCCAGCTCAACATGTAAGCCGTTTTCTCCGAAGGCTCCGCTAGAGATGAATATATGAGAGAAATACCTCCCCTTGTGTCTAAGGCTGAAGTGCACCATTGTTCATAGGGAGTTACCGAGAGATGGCTCTCGCTACTTTTCCATAGCTGATTCAGGAAATGTGACAGTTGGTAAAACCTAAATTTTTCGGATGGGGGCCTTTCGAGTTTAGAAGTGCAGTATGCTAAAGTAAGGGAACCATTAGAGTTAAAGAAATGTCCAATTCTGTATAGGCCTTTGTCTAGCCACCATTTGAAAGCTCGGATATCTAAACCAGGGGGAAAGCTGGGGTTCCTGAAAATGTGTGCAAGTGGTTGCCAAGTAGATATTAGGTGTCTTAACTTATGAAGGGAGTCACATAATTTCATCGAATGAGACAATGTAGGGGCTAGTATAGGGGGGCGTTTTTTGGGGATGTTCCAAAGTAAGAAATCTAACGTGAAGTTGGGGATTGCCTCTCGTTCCATGCTCACCCAGTCTGGTTTGAGTCCCTTAAGGTAGATTGTGGAAAATTGGCTTAACTGCGCTGCCTGATAATACCACCACAGGTTAGGTAAGCCAAGGCCTCCCTTCTTTCTGGCACATCTTTAGAAAATCTATGTCCCTTCTTGTCCCAAATAAAGCGAATGACGGCGGATTGTAGGCGTTGAACATGCGATTTGGGGACCGGAATAGGAAGGGAGTGGAAAAGGTATAATATCCTAGGTAGAAGCATCATTTTGACCGCATTCACTTTGCCTAGCCAAGAGAGTTTATAGAGAGACCATTGAGTGAGGTCATCAGTGAGTTTTTTAAACATGGGAAGAAAATTATGTTTAAACATTTGATCAATACTGGACGTGAGGTTAATGCCGAGATAAGGAATGGAGGTGGAGTTCCAGGAAAATGGAAATTTATTTCTCAGTTTGTTTACTGTGTCTTGGGGGGTTGATACATTGAGGGCAACTGATTTTGAGACGTTAACTTTAAGTCCGGAAGCGAGTTCAAATTTATGTAAAAGTTGAATTATATTGGGGGTAGAAATTAGGGGGGATGTGATAAACAGGAGGACATCATCCGCGAATAAAGCACATTTGTGCATAGATTGGCCACAGCGGACTCCATGGATATCCGGATGTTGTCTAATCACGATGGCTAAAGATTCAATAGCCACCTCAAAAAGAAGTGGGGAAAGGGGACATCCTTGCCTCGTTCCTTTCTGTATAGGGAATTTGTCTGAGAGGTGTCCCTGTATTCTAACCTGTGCTTTAGGATAGTGATATAGGGATTCCAGAATGTTGACAAAGTTTGGGCCGAAGCCCCATTTACGTAAAATTGTGAAAAGGTAGGGCCAGGCCACAGTATCAAACGCTTTTTGAAGATCAATGGAGAGGAGGAGGCCCTTCTGAGGGGGGCCACCATCCCAACCAGACTTCATTAGGGAAACTGCATTTATTGCTCTCCGTATCTGGTCTGGACCCTGTCTCCCCGGACACTGATTTCTTTATAAATAACACTGGCAGGGAAGGGGTTAACACTAGGGGGTGATCAAGGGGTTAACTGTGTTCCCTGGGTGTGTTCTAACTGTGGGGGGATGGCACTGACTAGGAGAGGAGAGAGATCGGTGTTCATCACACCCGCAATCACAGCAGGAGCGGCACTCCTGCACAAAGTCACGTACGGCCGGTTAAAGTGGCGGTCAAAGTGGATGTAAACCCGATTCATGAAATTTGAGCTGGACACATACATCTGTAGTGTTTCCTTATCTGTCTCCAAAGCACTAAGTCCCGTGTGTTTGTGCTGCTCTGTTCTTCTGTTATCAGCATGATAACTTCTGACAAGTTCTCCAAGACGGGCGATAAAAGCAGCCTCGAATGTATGTCGTGGGAGGTTGCTATAAATAGATTATCAGACAGCTTGACTTGGAAAAGTACAATTTTGATTGGATCGCCTAGACAATCTGAGCAGAAGTTCAACCCCCCCCTCTTTAAGACATGTCACAAGTCCCAGAAAGCTGCGGGACCATTCACAATGAGCAGCACAGCTTGTAAATGCTCAGTGGGAATCCTGATATGAAGCCACAAGGAATCAAAGCTGGCTTCCCTTAGTAACCATGCTGGTGTTGGGGACTCAAAGACCAGCGAAGAACTGGCCCGGATGAAGACAGCACTGGGTCCCTGGACAGGTAAAGTATCCTTTTATTAAAAGTCAGCAGCTACAGTATTTGCCCTCTTTAAACCGGAGTTCCACCCAAAAGCACTCCTCGCCCCCTGATATGCCACATTTGGCATGTCATTTTTTTTTGGGGGGGGTACCCTTTTTTTCATGGGAATTCCCACTTCCTGCTTCCTATCTTCGGCCACCTAGGTGACTCCTCCTCTCGCCCTAGGCGGACCCTCCCTGCCAGCAATCTTCTGGGACACAACTCAGGTCCCAGAAGATCGGCTGGCCAATAGGAGAGCGCATAGCGACTCGCACATGTGCAGTGTGCGCCCGGCCGTGAAGCCGTAAGCTGTCACGGCCAGGTGCCCACAGTTACCATGACAGCGCCGAGGAGAGGAGAGGGAGAGGAGCTAGCTTCCGGGTGGCCAAATCGCTGGACCGTGGGGCAGGTAAGTGTCGGTTTATTAAAAGTCAGCAGCTATGCTTTTTGCAACTCCCCTTTAACATCCATACCAGATCCTCATCTAGGTATAAATGAATGGAATCCCCAACTGCTTTGTTTACAAACAGTATGAAGCGGCTGGGAAATGTTATTTTGCTGGCAATTTAAATATAATTTTTACTGTGTAAATGTCAGTGTTGTTATACTAGGTTGATTACCTGACACATATATGCTACTTCAGATACAGGGGGTCCCCTAGTTACAAACATCCGACTTACAAACGACTCCTACTTACAAACGGAGGGAGACAACAGGAAGTGAGAGGAAATCTACCCCTAGGAAGGGAAATTCACTCCTGTAAGAGCTATTATGGGGAAAAGGTACCTCCACTGATGCTTTATCACCAAGGGTTGTTTCCACAACAACCCAAAATTTTCAGAATCCAATTGTTATTGGGACAGAAAGTGAGGTGAAATCTTCTGAACAGAGGCACAGACAGCAAAACAAACATTACAGGAGTGTTAACCCTTCCCTATGCTATTCAAAAAGCTTAAAAATAGTTTTTTTGGCTGGAGCTACACTTAAAAAATTTACCTGTTCCGACTTACAAACAAATTCAACTTAAGAACAAACCTACAGTCCCTAACTTGTTTGTAACCCGGGGACCCCCTGTACAGGGTTTATTTAATGGAGTTTTGCATTCTTATTCTTTCACCTTAAGCATGATTGAAATCACTGCTCCCAGCTGAACAAAAGTTTATTAATTTTTCTTTCTGTACATGTTATCCATGGCAATGCTCAGCCTCCATACAATTTGTTTGACAATTCTTTGCCTATTAGCTGAGAATATAGTCAGAACTCTTTAACATTCTGCTCCTATTGAATTAAATGTGGTTTGGATTTGGCACACAAACATTAGTCGTTCACCAAACTCTGCTTGAACTGAACCCAGGTGTATTCAGTTCATCATTAGTGGTAACCATGCATAAAGATGGAAGACACTAGACTGACAGTAATAAATATCAGATGGTGTGTATCTCTAGGTTCAGACCAGCACCAGGTACATTAGGGTCACCAACCATATTGAACAATACCTGTTCAGCTAGGAAATTAACAAACTATGAATGATGCCATCTTATAGCAAAAGCAATCAATTTATTCTGCATACAATTAATTAAGAATCCTATATGAGTTGCATGATTTTCTGTCTTGGCTTGATATTGTTCTTATAATTATTGCTTCAAAGATATGTTAATGTTTTTATAGTTATACTAATGAGCACATTACACTCATTCAACAGTTCATTGCCACTATGAGTGTATATCTAAAATTAGAAAATTAGGACAGGCCTTGCTGCCTGCAGTAATAACATGAAAAAAATGTAATTGTCTCAGGTCACATGTGGACAGTTTAGCTGAGGGTTACAATAGTCTAGTGAAGCTGTCAGGTTGGTTTCCTTGCTAATGGATTCATTTGCCTTTTTGATCTCTCAATTAATTAGAAAAAATTACTCCATAGTTGGTTTCCTCTTCATCTTTCCTGAACACTTTGGCATTTTTTTTTCCTTAAAAGTTAATTGACAATTTTTACAACTAAAGCCAATTGGAACCCAGGTGGTCTATAAAAGTCTTATGACTTTGTGGATTTCAAAAAGAAAACCTCCATATACATACCTTTTAAGAAAAGGGTCTGCAGTTTGGTCATAATTCATGTGGGATCTTCTTCCTCATCCTTTGTCCTTGACAGTGGGTAGGTTCTGAATTTTTGCAAAGAGTTCCATGTTATGAAGTAGCACCTTTCTCTGCAGCATTCTCCTTTGAGCCCAGGAAATGGGTTATATGATTCTCAACATCAGAGAAAGGTTGAACGTTACAGCAAAAGTTGTTTCTTTTTTTTCTTTTTTTTTTAAAAAGGCACGCACAGTATTTTGATCACAGCTTCATCTTTCTGGATATTTGGATGCTCTACAGATGTGAAACATAATGGTCAGTCAATAGTTATAGCCTATGCAACAAGATTACATTATTATTAATAAAAATAAAAAAATAGTAACATACTGTATATTTGTATATACAGTGTGTGTGTGTCGATGTAAGGTCATCATGGATCCAAGGCATTTCATTTGATTAAATGATGTTCCTTTAATGAAATTCTGTACTAATAGGCAACTGTTTTGAGTAGTCAATTCCACTCTTCCTCAAGCCCACTGGTGGAGTTGTTTTGCCCGGTGATTAATAATGAGCCATCCATTCCAGAGGGAAACTAAAGAAAAAAACACACCATGGCTAATATTTTTTCTAACAGGTCCAAATATGCATGGAATGGCAATTTATACTCCCTTCACTAACCTGAAGGAGATGAGCAAAGCTGGAAACTAAGCCTTGAGAAGTAACTTATGCCTTTCCAATCTGAATCTGAATGTCAGGACAGAAATCTGCTCTTACAGTTTTAAGGTGATGTGTCACAATGTGATGTATTATACATCATGGTGCTATTGATGTGAAAACTATCTTCTGCATACTTTGAGCTATTAATCGGATTTACAGTTTGTGAAAATAGTTATAGTTGTCTTTTGTCCAAAAATGTTCTGTACATGAAAATTTTGGAACACTGAAAATAATGCGTGAGTACTTTTTGTTTCTTAGTTCTGAAAATCTAACAACATTTTTTTTATCTCAGTGAACCTGGACTTTTCCCCACGTACCTAACTGTAACTCTGAATATGTATTTGGCTCTGGTGGATTTTACCCCATATACTATTTTATGCAATAATAATAAGCCCCAAAAACATAAAGCTACCTTATGTATATTAATCCTTAACTTCAACTTGATACCTACCCTAACTCCTGAACATTTACCTAACAATAGCAACCAAAACCCAAGTCCAACCCTAGACCTAACTCCAAATTCAAAGCAACTCTAATCCCAAAGTCTATATCTCTCTGTTAGGTGCCACAACCTTTTGATGTTGCAACTGTGCCCATTAAGGCGTGTTCAGTTTTGTATTTTATACTTTTAAAGAACTGTAGTAAGCAGAGCTCAGTTTATGTGACAATTTATTTGAATATAGAGAACTATAAGATAGTCGTGCCCTTCATTTTCCATTACAGAGGGATTTAGAACATTTTCTTTTACGCAAAAATTTACAGTTTGTACCATTTTCACTTCCTCACCAAAGGACTTTTACTTGCCAAATTACTCGCTCCCCCAACAGCCAGTGCTTGCTTCTTCTCTTCCACACTCTGGGTTATGGGTGGGCCCATGGTGTTTACTCACAATGCACAACTGATGTCAACGTGCCTGCAACTGGTGAAGTGCCGAAAGTGGCTTTGGGGAACCGGTATCACAGAGAAAAGGAAATATGCAGGCGCAAAAGATAAGGTAAATTAAACTGCTTTTTAATGGTACCCAGTCCATAAATGAGTTATTACCCTTGCAGTATGCTGGAAAGTCCTATTGCAAGGATAATTTTAATATTTCCCTGGGGTTCTGTATGCACAGTTACTTCAGCAATGCATTGTGAGTTTACTATAGAGCCCAAAGACTTCTAACAGAAAAGACGAAGCCTTCTGTATAGCCATACACACCAAAATAGTAGGGAAATGTTTGCAATTAACCAGAATTGTACTATACAATCATTTTGAAATAATGTTGTGGTAAAACAGGGCTAAAATGTGGCCTTTCCTTTAATTAACCCCAATATTTGACTTTATTTTACATTAGCCTCTCAGTCATTGCTTGTCTTCCTGTTTGGTGATCTTTTTTTTTGGTTTAAGAAGGTTTCCCATCTGACATCAAGTAGGTGGGTTGCTGCATACATATTTCATACGCTATTACATGGGGGCATGTGCATAATTTACAGTATGTAATTTTTCTAAAGCATAATATACTGGGTTTGGAAAATGATACATGTGTACTCATTGGAACAGTCTAACCTGGCCAAAGCTTTTCAGACACTCTATCCATCTGTAATACTGGCTGGCGACCCCTTTAAATAGCTCAGCCAAGCATAGCAGCTAATTTCCATCTCCCTGCTGGTGACTGGCAGAGTGCAGGGAGAGGGGAGGAAAAGGAGGACACTGATTGGAGTAAAACCCAAGTCCTTCAGGGGAGGGAAGGATTTGATTGGCCAGTGGAAATTCAGCCCAGCACTTAAAAACCTGAAAGAAAGGACTGATCAGCTGGATAGCTTAGGAAAGAATCCTTGGATACATACTGGGGCCAAGAACTGCCAGAGCCTAGTGGGAATGGTAGGCTTGCAGGCTGCCAGACTGTACTGTGCTGTACAGTGAAAGCACTGCCAGAATGCCAGGGGGGCAGACTGCAGAGGACGCTCAAGACCATTAGGGGAAAGGTTCAGGCTTGAGAGGAAGGCCCATTGCATTGAGTACTGCTTTTTTCTTGACCCCTACTCCAGAAGACTGCCAGCATTATCGAGGCAATAAGGTACAGTCCTACGGACATTATCATTGGCCATCATCTAGACAGAAGAATTGCGGTCTACACTACATCTGCTTTCAGCCTGTGTGAAGGAGCAGTCATCTGAGGTCAGACTGACTTTGCAAAGCTTTGGTGTGGTGTGAAGCCTTTGGCCACCCTTATATTTACTGAACTTATCTACTGTTATAGAGCCTCCAAAGGATTTCCTTGCCTTAAGGGTGAATGTTTCAACATGAGTTTAAGGGTCCCATCGCTGGCAGACTTGTTCATTATAGCAATTACTAGCAGTGTTGCCAACCGCCAGTATTTTTACTGGCAGCCAGTAAAAAATTGGCACTTTTCTCCTTCCAGTAAATGCCAGTGAAAGGAAAAGGTTGCCAGTAAAAAATATGGCTATGATGCTTGGCTGAGACCATCCGAGTGCCTGCTACAGTGTGTACGGACAGTGCAGGCAGTGTGTCACGTGAAGTCATGGTGCAAGGGAATGGAGCTCCTGGAGCCTCATGTGCAGGTCTGCAGAATGGGAGGAATGCAAGCCAGGAGTGGACAGAATTGACCACCTGGCATGGAGAGAGAGGGTCACTGTGACTCAGGAAGGGACGTGTCATGTTGGTGAGGTGCCATCATCATCTGTGCTGCTGCACACTGCTGTCAGTGTCACTGTGAGAGTCAATTTCATGTGTGTGTGTGCCGCCCATTCCAATCTCTTGCCCTCTCAATTCTTGTCCCTGAGCTACTTATTTACTATATCGAAAATAAAATAAGAAATATGTTTTTGCCATAATATCTACCTTAAATCACTTTGCTAATTGCATATTGTAACTTGTTTGTAGCCTAAATACTGAAATTTGCACTTAAAACTGTCATTTTGTAACTTTTGGATATGCCAGTAAAAACTTGGCTGTGCAGTAAATTTTGGGTGTTGTGTCAGTAAATTTCAATCTGGTAGGTTGGCAACACTGATGGCTAGTGGCTAGACAGGATCTAGTAAAGTCCTACAGGTTCGCTCCTTCCTCCCAGCCTGTATCTGGGTTGCATGTTTTTTCTTTTGGGGGGAAAGAGTACACGTTTCTGCTGGTTTTGGTCTATGGAGATCTCTGTAATCTTGTGACAAATTCAGTTTTGCCAAAATTGCTTCTCTTATACCTACTAGTGAACATCAGAACACGAGTGACACTTCCCTATATTTTCTGTCTTCCTTAAAACCTGTACTATTTGCCCATCACTGAAAAATAGATTTCTGTGTTCAGCTGGCATGTGACAGTAAATGCTACACAATAGTAAAACTGAAAGTTTTGTCTTCTGTGTAAATATAAAAAGTGGACTAAAGATTGTTTGTATACATGTGTTTCTGTGAATGCTCTTTAAAAAGATTTTTCACGTTACCAAAAAAAAAACCTCACAAAATATGGCAATGTCAATCATCAATCTGTTTAAAGCCATGCAATTATTAGGAACATATGAAAAGCAGAACTGGATTAAAGTTCTTGCCAACTGCTGAACTGATTCTACATGTGCAAGAGAGAAAAAGACAGATGCAGAGGGCTCCCTAACTGTACCACAGCATACACATTACATGTTATCAGTAAGTAATTCATACAAAGGATTTGTTTTTTGAGTCTACAAGGAATGTTCAGACAGGCTACATAGATAATTCTAGAACATTCAAAATCATATTCATGGGCTATGGCTAACTGAATTCAAAACTTGCCTTAAGGGTGAATGTTTCAACATGAGTTTAAGGGTCCCATCGCTGGCAGACTTGTTCATTATAGCAATGGCTAGCAGTGTTGCCAACTGCCAGTATTTTTACTGGCAGCCAGTAAAAAATTGGCACTTTTCTCCTGCCAGTAAATGCCAGTGAAAGGAAAAGGTTGCCAGTAAAAAATATGGCTATGATGCTTGGCTGAGACCATCCGAGTGCCTGCTACAGTGTGTACGGACAGTGCAGGCAGTGTGTCACGTGAAGTCATGGTGCAAGGGAATGGAGCACCTGGAGCCTCATGTGCAGGTCTGCAGAACGGGAGGAATGCAAGCCAGGAGTGGACAAAATTGACCACCTGGCATGGAGAGAGAGGGTCACTGTGACTCAGGAAGGGACGTGTCATGTTGGTGAGGTGCCATCATCATCTGTGCTGCTGCACACTGCTGTCAGTGTCACTGTGAGAGTCAATTTCATGTGTGTGTGTGCCGCCCATTCCAATCTCTTGCCCTCTCAATTCTTGTCCCTGAGCTACTTATTTACTATATCGAAAATAAAATAAGAAATATGTTTTTGCCATAATATCTACCTTAAATCACTTTGCTAATTGCATATTGTAACTTGTTTGTAGCCTAAATACTGAAATTTGCACTTAAAACTGTCATTTTGTAACTTTTGGATACGCCAGTAAAAACTTGGCTGTGCAGTAAATTTTGGGTGTTGTGTCAGTAAATTTCAATCTGGTAGGTTGGCAACACTGATGGCTAGTGGCTAGACAGGATCTAGTAAAGTCCTACAGGTTCGCTCTTTCCTCCCAGCCTGTATCTGGGTTGCATGTTTTTTCTTTTGGGGGGAAAGAGTACACGTTTCTGCTGGTTTTGGTCTATGGAGATCTCTGTAATCTTGTGACAAATTCAGTTTTGCCAAGACTGCTTCTCTTATACCTACTAGTGAACATCAGAACATGAGTGACACTTCCCTATATTTTCTGCCTTCCTTAAAACCTGTACTATTTGCCCATCACTGAAAAATAGATTTCTGTGTTCAGCTGGCATGTGACAGTAAATGCTACACAATAGTAAAACTGAAATACACACCTTGAAAACCAAAAACCTTCTGGTACTTGGGGATTTTAACCTGTGGGCAAATTCTGCCCAAGATGCCATCGCAACCGCCTGCGTCAACCAAATGGAAGAACTCGGCCTTCAACAACTGATAAATTCTCCCACCCATGGGTCAGGACACACTTTAGATTTCATCTTCAAACAGAATATGGACATCAAAGTACTTGATAACACTCCACTACCATGGACGGACCACCATGCCAATAAATTTATAATCACCACTAACGGCATCCTCCGAAAACAGAAACACGCAACAGCAACTCACTGGAATAGATCTCAGAAGAAACTTCACTCTGATCTCTTCAAAACTACATTATCAAGCAAAATTCTTTTGCTAAACTCAAACCTCTCAACTGAACAAACACTCAACTTCCTAAACAATACATTACTACAAACAGCAGACTCCGTGGCGCCAAAACGCAGAACACTTATCCGCAAAAAAAACTCCAGTTGGTTTAATGGTACTCTTACCCTACTCAAGCAAGAACGTAGAAGAGCTGAGAGAGCATGGAGAAGAAATCCCACCAAGGAAAACCATGCTAACTACAAAACACGCACTGTGAAATACCACAAGGCAATCTTCAAAGCCAAAAAAGAACATTTCTCAGACACCATCTCATCCGCCTTAAACCGCCCACGTGAACTCTTCAAAATAGTTGCTCAGTCAATGAACCTGACCTGCTTAGAGCCCCCATCAAACGATACTCAAGAATTCTGCAATGAGTTATCAGACTTCTTCATCGACAAAATCGACTTCATTCGAAAATCAATCCATCAAAAAATAACGACCAACCTCACTCAACCAAAGCAAAAAGAGGATAGCATTACGAACTTCACTCAACCGCCAAATTTCTTTTTGTCCCCAATCACCACGGACATGACTAAAAACATCATCAGAAGCCTTCGAGACAGCACATCACCGAACGACATCATCCCCACAAAACTGTTTAAAGAATGTGCCGATATCTTGGCCCTTACCCTAACACATCTCATAAATCAATCATTCAAAGAAGGGATTGTGCCAACCTCCCTCAAGCAAGGCATCGTCAAACCCCTGCTAAAGAAACCCAATCTCAACCCCAAGGACCCTAACTGCCGCAGACCAATAACCAGCCTCAACACCATCTCCAAGATTATGGAGAAAGCAGTAGTACAGCAGCTACAACACCACCTGGATTCACACCAACTCCTGGACCCTCTGCAATCAGGCTTTCGCCCAGGTCATGGCACAGAAACAGCACTTCTGAAGATATGGGACGACGCCCTTGAAGCAGCAGACGACGGAGAACCGAGTCTCCTGGTACTGTTAGGCCTCAGCGCAGCATTCGATACAGTGGACCACAATACTTTACTTGTCCGCCTCGCTGAAGTTGCAGGAGCTACAGATTCTGCTCTAAAATGGTTTACATCCTTTTTAGAGAATCGCTCCCAGACAGTGAAACTAGGAACATTCACCTCGGAAACCCGGGCAGTCTCCTGTGGAGTCCCTCAAGGCTCACCCTTGTCACCAATACTATTCAACATCTACATCCGCCCACTTCTCAATATCATCAGGAAAACCGATCTCTGCTTCCACTCATACGCTGACGACACCCAACTCTACCTTCGTATCAACGGACAAAAAGATCTTCATCAGCAATTACAGAAATGTCTCACTTTAATAGATGACTGGATGACAAGTAGCTCCCTCAAACTCAACGGTTCAAAAACAGAACTTCTTCTCCTACAAGCTAACAAAAATTCCACAACAAAGACTCCGTGGACACCACCCACCATCCTCGGACAGACCATCTCTCCAAGCACCAAAGCCAAGAGCCTCGGAGTCATTTTTGACTCAGGAATGACAATGGATGCACAAATAGGATCAGTGGTGAGCGGATCCCACCATCTTCTCCACCAGCTACGCAGACTAATCCCCTTCATCCCAGAAGAGGACAAAGTTGTGGGAACAATCATCAATTCCCGACTCGACTACGCAAATTCGCTCTACGTAGGACTACCCCAATATCAGCTTGCGCGCTTACAACTCATCCAAAACACGGCGGCAAGACTGTTAACAGGAAAAAAACCCTGGGAATCCATCTCCTCATCCCTAAAGAGCCTACACTGGCTAACCGTGAAGAATCGGATCACTTTCAAGACCCTCTGCCTCACCCACAAATGTATACAAGGAAATGCTCCGCTATATCTCCGGGAGAAAATAAAACACTACACACCGAATCGCAGTCTTCGATCAGCCAACCAAAACCTCCTTATCATTCCCAAATACCGCTACAAAGCAAAGGGAGAACGAAGATTCTCAGTCCAAGGACCCCGACTATGGAATGCTCTTCCTACCAACATCCGCATGGAAGAAAACCACCAGACCTTTCACGTTACCAAAAAAAAAACCTCACAAAATATGGCAACGTCAATCATCAATCTGTTTAAAGCCATGCAATTATTAGGAACATATGAAAAGCAGAACTGGATTAAAGTTCTTGCCAACTGCTGAACTGATTCTACATGTGCAAGAGAGAAAAAGACAGATGCAGAGGGCTCCCTAACTGTACCACAGCATACACATTACATGTTATCAGTAAGTTATTCATACAAAGGATTTGTTTTTTGAGTCTACAAGGAATGTTCAGACAGGCTACATAGGTAATTCTAGAACATTCAAAATCATATTTATGGGCCATGGCTAACTGAATTCAAAACTTATATTACAAATAATTACTGATTATATAGTCAACAAAACTTGATGTCAATTTAATTATATTTCATACATTAACTGACTTGCTCTTGCTGTGGTGGAAAGCAGTGACAGATTGCCAGCCTAGGGCTACTTACCAAACACAACTGGAGTATGCTAAGGTTTTCCTGTATTCAGTCACTTGACGAACATTTATCAGGTAAAATAAATTTAAATTTTGAACTGTCACTAATGCAAAGAGAATACAGGAACTGATATTAGCTAGCAAGTATATATAACAATCACTTCATTGAAACCCCAAATTAAGCTTCGTCAATTATTTTGTTCCTTTTTAACAGTCCTATTTGCTTTAGCAAAGGTTAAAACACCCTGTGCTAGCATCACGCTAGAGAGTTGGATTGCACAGAGTCCAGCAGTCCAGGTCTCAAACAGTCCGGAATAGTCTAACACTCTACCTGCCCATTGCTCCAATCCACTTAACTTTCTGCACAGGGATCCTCAAACTACAGCCCGGCAGGATGATTTACTCGGCCTGCAGACTGCCCCTTTAACATCGCAGCACTCCCCCTCCCCTCTGCTACCTTAATCACACAAGACAAGAAATGTGACAATCTGGTAGGTTAAGAAGCGGGTGATTGGTTACTAGGCAGCAGGGCGGTCCCAGCAATCAATGACCTACCTTTTACTTGAAAAGTCCCGCCCTTTGTCTGGACCTGTCATGCTTTGCATCTTGTAGCAGAGGGGAGGGGGAGTGCTGTGATGTTATAGACGGGGTAGTGTAATACCTCTGGGGGGCTCTGTGATGGGGGATCTGTTATGGGGGGCTTTGTGATGGGGGGATCATTATTGGGGGCTTTGTGATGGGGGTCTGTGATGGGGGATCTGTGATGCAGGCTTTGTGATGGGGGGGATCAGTGATTGGGGAGTCTGTGATGGGGTGCTTTGTGATTGGGGAATCTGTTATGGGGGATTTTTGATGGGGGGCTTTGTGATGGGGGAGATCTGTTGTTGGGGGCTTTGTGATGGAGGAGGGCTTTTTGATGGGGGGAATCTGTGATGGGGAAGTCTGTAATGGGGGGATCTGCTATGGGGGCTTTGTGATGGGGGATCTGTTATGGGGGTATCAGGGTTGAGTTCACCTGCTAGTGGCACTGGGGTTCACTGGGCCGATGGCTGCAGTTCCAGTGTCCACCAGCAGGTATCTCCCAGAAGCCAGCAGGTTCTGATCAGCCACACCTGGCTCCAGCTGCCAGGTGGATATTTAAGGCTGCTCCTCCCTTCCCCCTATCCTGTCTGATTGCTTCCTTGCTACCAGATTCCTATCCTGAACCTTCCTGTGTCCTGATCCGTCCTGCACCCCTCTGCCTTGCTTCCTGCTCTTGTACCCAGTCATGTTTCCCTTCCTTGCATCCCTGTTACCTTTGTCCCTTATGTTGTAGATATTGTATATAAATAGTAGTTAGGTTAGTTATTTTTGTTCTTGTTTGCTGGAGTGGTTTATGTTTTCACTGGTTGCTGTGTATGTTTCTTGGTGTGTGTTCACTGTAAATAAATATCACTTTAATGATAAATACATTGTTTGGTCTCAATTTCCTCGTGTAGCTACGTGTCTGGTCTCTTTAGCCGCTGATTCCTGACATAATAGTGATGACCCCTAACTACCAGATCTGCTACACTTAAGAACTGAGAGCCAGTTACTGGAGTTTTTTGCCTTTGTCAAAATGCTTAGAGTGAAGGTTATTTGCCGTGTAGGGGATAAAGCTTTGTGTCGTTCACTTTGGCAGGATCTCGCTGAGGAGGAGCTGTTGGGAAGCATTCCGACAGCACATGCCTTAGCTGTTGAGGGCAGATTCTCCCTTAGTAACGTGCAACCCTTGATTCAGGTCTGTTCTGAGCTGCTATTTCAGTTTACCACACAGGGCCATGATGTTTTCACTCCTCCATTTACTATGTACCAGGCTGGCAGGCTTTTTTGTTTCCTTTTTAATCACCTGCTGATGGTGTCTATGCCTCCTCCATGCTGATGGTGTCCATGCCTCCTCCATGCTGATGCCACCTGCTGATGGTGTCCATGCCTCCTCCATGCTGATGACACCTGCTGATGGGGTCCATGCCTCCTCCATGCTGATGCCGCCTGCTGATGGGCTCCACGTCTCCTCCATGCTGATGCCGCCTACTGATGGGGTCCATGCCTCTTCCATGCTGATGACGCCTGATGATGGGGTCCATGCTTTTTCAATGCTGCTGCTGCTTGCTGATGGGGTCCATTCCTCATCCATGCTGCTGCTTGCCAATGGGGTCCATTCCTCCTCCATGCTGCCGCTTGCCAATGGGGTCCATTCCTCCTTCATACTGCCGCTTGCCGATGGGATCCATTCCTCCTCCATGCTGCTGTTTGCCAATGGGGTGCATTCCTCAACCATGCTGCTGCCTGCCTTGGGTGACCTACCATCTGCTGCCAAGACTGCCGCCCGGCCAGACTGTGCTGATTCCGGGGCCGCCGCCCAGGCCAGTGCTGACTCTGGGGCTGCCGCCCAGCCGGTTGCTACTGATTCCAGGGCTGCTGTCTGGCCGGACTACGCTGATTCCAGGGCTGCTGTCCAGCTGGACTATGTTGATACCTGTGCCGCTGCCCAGTCTGATGTGCCTCTGCCTGTTGCCCAGCCTGCTGATCCGGTGCCTGCTTCCCAGCTTGCCTCTGGACATCCTGTGCCCAACAACCCGCCTGCCTCTGAGGGTCTGCTGTCCGATGACAAGTCTACCATTGATCTTAGATATCTTCTCCCTATCACCACGCTGGGTTCTATTGACTCTATGCCAGCTGCTCAGTTGGATTGTTATGCAAAGGCTGAGTGTCCACCTGCTAATGGGTCATCTGCTGCGAAAACAGAAAAGAGAGGGCGCACCAGCCTTGTGCATTATCCTTTGATACATTTATTAAGAAAAAACATTATTAAAAACTACTCACAAAAGGTCGAAAGAAAATCACGCTTGTAACAATCTTTGACTTGTAACAGTCCGTCCACTGATAGCAGTCTCCAGGTCCTGAAGAGAGGACGTGCGAACCACTGCTGGCTGGCGCGTTTCAAAGGTTTTACCTTCTTCCTCAGAGCCTCTGGGTCATCTGCTGGGCCGGAGATTCCTTTGACGTTTACCTCGATTGAGTCCCTCTGGCAGTGTGTTGCTTCTAAGGTGCCAAAGCCTGGTGGTCCGGACATACCCTTGGTAACTGGTAGCGGCATCTGCCTTCATGGCCCTGGTCATGGTAAGCTTCTGGGGAATGACAGAGTACGATCTGTGCCTTGCCATGATCTGGATGCAATTGCCACAGCTCCTGGTGTACTAGGGGACCCGGGTCGGGTAACCAGTGCCTCAGAGAGACCTAGGTGGTTTTTGATGTGCAGAGCAAGTCCTGGAAACCAGGCAAGATACAGAGTTATGATGAGACACTTCAGTGTCTGGGTTCCGGTACTGTCACATGACCCCAGGGCTAAGTCTGCAGATAACCTGTGGAACCCCAGCATCGGGGTACCTGCTGTCTCGAGGGACTACCAAATACTGTACATCTCAGTGGATCTGACCAGCAGAAAACCCAGCCAGTTTTGAAATCCCTGCGGCGGGGTTCTCGCCAAGCCTTCGGACGTTGGCAGTGGGGTACTCAGTTGGCTTGCAAACCCCGGTAGTAGGTCCTTATGGAGTGCCCAGAGGCCGCTCCTTAAGGGGAGGGGGTTGTCAGGGTTGCGTTCACTTGCTAGTGGCACTGGGGTTCACTGGGCCGATGGCTGCAGTTCCAGTGAACACCAGCAGGTGTCTCCCAGAAGCCAGCAGGTTATGATCAGCCACACCTGGCTTCGGCTCCAGCTGCCAGGTGGATATTTAAGGCTGCTCCTCCCTTCCCCCAGGGTGTCACTATCCTGTCTGATCACCTCCTTGCTACCAGATTGTGCCTGATACCTATCCTGGACCTTCCTGTATCCTGCACCCCTCTGTCTTGCTCACTGCTCTTGTACCCAGTCGTGTTTCCCTTCCTTGCATCCCTGTTACCTTTGTCCCTTATGTTGTAGATATAGTATATAAATAGTAGTTAGGTTCATTCATTATTTTTGTTCTTGTTTGCTTGAGTGGTTTATATTTTCACTGGTTGCTGTGTAGGTTTATTGGTGTGTGTTCACTGTAAATAAATATCACATTGTTTGGTCTCAGTTTCCTCGTGTAGCTACGTGACTGGTCTCTTTAGCCGCTGATTCCTGAGAGGGGCTTTGTGATGGGGGATCTGTTATGGGAGGCTTTGTGATGGGGGCGGCATCTGTGATGGGGGGCTTTGTGATGGGGGGAAAGTTTGTAATTTGGGCTTTGTGATGGGGGGATCTGTTTTGGGGGGCATTGTTATGGGGGGATCTGTTATGGGGGGCTTTGTGATGGGGGGCTTATACATTTTTATAGCATTCTTTAATATAGTGATAAGAAAAGGCATTTGTAATGCTGGCCATACACTGAATTTCGATCAGTGTGTGGTCATTCCTGCTCAACAGAAGTAGATTGTTTGATCCACTTCTGTTGTAGGGACATGCTGGGAAACTACTGTTGATTCTGACCAGTGCAAGCTGACCGATTACATACTTCTGTTAATTTGAGTAGAATTTTAGGCTATTTTCCCTTATATTGGAGAATGTCCCACATTCTTCCACAATCCTAAAGATAAACATAATTACATAGTTGGTAAGGTTGAATAAAGACACCAGTCCATCCAGGTCAACCTATGTGGGTGTGTGTGTGCAATCATGTCAAAAATCATAACCCATATCCCTGTATAATACGCTCACTAAGATGCCCATCTAAGAGCCCATTTAAACTATCAATACTTTCCGCTGACACCACTGATGGTAGAAGTGAGTTACATATCCTCGCCAACCTGACAATAAAAACCCCCCTACAAAGTTTAAGGTTAAACCGCTTCTCCTCCAATTCCTTTGAGTGACCACATGTCATCTTTTTTTTTTTTTTTTAAATTTGTCTTTATTCAAAACATTTGTGTACATCATGTGTACAATATACAATACAGTCTTCTTATACTCCCTGACACTGAATAGTTTATTCCCAATGCTAGAATCACCATTGAGGCAATTGTATATTGCTATCATATCTCCTCTCAAACATCTCTTCTTCCAGGAAGAATAGGTTTAATGTTTTTATTGGTTCCTCCATTCCCCATAATAATCTTGTTGCCCTTCTCTGTACTCCCCCAGTTCCAGCACATCATTTCTGAGGACTGGTGACCAGGAATGAATAGCATTCTCCAGATGTGGCCAAACTAGAGTTTTATAAATTGGCCAGATTCATGTTTTATCTCTTGAGTAAATATGCATGCTTATATTCTGCTCGCTTTGCTTGCTGCAGCTTGGCATTGCATGCTGTTGCTGAGTCTGTCATCTACTACGAACCCCCAGATCTTTTTCCATTTGGGATTCCCCCAGAGGTTCTGCCCCTAGTGGGTAACTTGCGTTCATATTTTTAGCTCCCAAGTGCATTACTTTACATTTTTTAACATTAACCCTTTCAGATCCGCGCTATAGCCGAATGACGGCTACAGCATGGATCTGATTTGCCGGGAGGCCGTCAATAGACGTCCTCCACTTTACATGCTCCCCACGCCCCCTGAAGGGTGCGCGTGGAGCTTGCTGAGATCACCCGAGTCAATGAGACTCCATTGATCACAGATCGGAGCAAGGGGTCGATCCCAGCCCCTTAACACATGATCAGCTGTCAGCCAATGACAGCTGATCACGTGATGTAAACAGAAGATCGATAATTGTTTTTCTTTTTTTCTTCTCACGCTGACAGCGTGAGGAGAAAAAAAAGCCGATCACCGGCTTCTGTTAAAGGGACATCGGTCCCGAAGAGGAATTGGTGAAGCCGCCTCATATGTGCCCACCAGTAACGCCTGCCAGTGCCACCTGCCAGTGCCATGAATCAGTGCACACAGTGCCCACCAATCAGTGCTCACCAGTACATCAGTGCCAGCAATCAGTGCCACCTATCAATGCGCACATGTGCCACCTATCAATGCCCACCAATGGTGCCAATCAGTGCCTCATCAGTGCCACCTAGCAGTGCTGCCTATCAGTGTCACCTACCAGTGCCCATCACTGCCACCCATCAGTGCCCATCACTGCCACCCATCAGTCCCAGGACAGAGCCCTGGGGTACCCCACTTACCACTTCAGACCATTCTGAGCACATGCTATTTATCACCACCCTTTAGACGTGCTCCTGTAACCAATTTTCTATCCATGTACTATGGTCTAGACCTACAGACCTCAGTTTGCAAACTAAGCGTGTGTGGGGGACTGTAGCAAATGCTTCTGCAGATACACCACATCCACAGGCCTTCCCTTATCTAGATGGCAGCTCACTTCCTCATAGAATGTTAACAGGTTGGCTTGGCAAGAACAACCTTTCATAAAGCCATGCTGATTACTACTAATGATACTGCATTTATTAGCAAAATCTTGGATATAGTCCCTTATCATCCCCTCCAATAGTTTACATACTATCGATGCTAGACTGAGTGGCCTGTAGTTTCCAGATATATATCTCCTCCCTTTTTTATATATTGGTACCATGTTGGCCATAAAAATTAGGAATAGCGATCTGTCTATAACCTGACTCAGTTCTTTGAGGACTCTCGGGTGTAAACCATCTGGTCCTGGTGATTTATATGCATTTCAGCTTTTCAAGTCTTTTTTGCACACCAACTTCTGTAAGCCACAAAAAGTTACACTTTGTGATGCGTTACTAATGATACAGTTTTGATTACTATACCCCTCCTTTTCCTGTGTAAAAAGTAGAATGCATTTAGTACAGTTGCCTTCTCCTTATCATTTGTAACCAACTTCCCCTGATCATCATTTATGGGACCAATGTCCTCTGACCTCGCTTTTTTACTATTAATATATTGAAAGAATTTAAAAAAAAAAAAATTTCTCACTTCCACTATGTGCCTCTCATGCTCTATTTTAGATGCCCTGATTGCATTCTTACACTATTTATTGCATTCATTGTAGTGTTGAAATGCTAATAATGGCCCCTCTGCCTTATATTTTTAAAGGCCTTTTTTTCTCTTTAATGTGTTTTTTACATTAAAGTTTAGCCATCCAGGTCTAACCTTTGCTCTTTTATAGTTGTTGCCTAATGGAATGCACTGGCTACAAAGGAAGAGTTGGGACTTTAAATGAGGTGTAGGACCTATAAGTCCAATGCCTCCATCCCCAATAGTGAGACAAAAGAGAGGTTCAGGACTTTAAATGAAGTATGTACCTGGATGCAAAAAACTGTTTTTTGTTTCCAGGTACATGCTTCATTTAGGCCCCTTTCACACTGGGGCAGGGGCGGCGTTGGCGGTAAAGCGCCGCTATTATAAGCGGCACTTTACCGTCGGTATTCGGCCGCTAGCGGGGCGGTTTTACCCCCCGCTAGCGGCCGAGAAAGGGTTAAATACCACCACAAAATGCCTCTGCAGAGGCGCTTTGCCGGCAGTATAGCCGCGCTGTCCCATTGATTTTAAGGGGCAGGAGCGGGGAAGGAGCTTTATACACTCCGCTCCTTCACCGCTCCGAAGATGCTGCTAGCAGGACTTTTTTTCCTGCTAGCGCACCCCTCCAGTGTGAAAGCCCTCGGGGCTTTCACACTGGAGACACAGCAGCGGCTGTATCGGGTCGGTTTGCAGGCGCTATTATTAGCGCAATAGCGCCTGCAAACCGTCTCAGTGTGAAAGGGCCCTTAAAGTCCCAAACCTCTCTTTTGTTGCACTGGCTAATACTTCTATTTGATATGTTCCTAAAGTACTTCCATTGATCCTCAGTGTTCAATGTTCAGTTTCTTGCACTACCCTCAAGTTGTCCCTTATTTCCACATCTTCGATCAGATCTGCATCATTTGTAAATAATAGATCAAGCAAAGCATTATTTCTAGTCAGGGCATCCACCAATTGGCACATGAAGTTGTCCTGTAAGATATTTCAGAAATGACAGGCCTTAAATGAGTGGGCTGTTCCTTCTACCCAGTCAATATCTGGATAGTTGAATTCCCCCATTAAGATGACATTGCCCTGTCTTGTTGCCATTTTTACCTCTGACAGGAAATCCAACTCCTCCTCATCCTTCAGGTTAGCATACGCCCACTATAATTTTCCCACTTGTTTCTTCTCTTTGAAGTTCCTCCCATAGGGACTCCACCTCCCCCCTGCCCCATTTGTAATTTTGCCCCTCACGTTCATCAGTTAATCCTTTTTAATATACAAACACACCCCTCCCCCTCTTCTACCCTCCCTGTCCCTTCGATACAAGGAATACCCCTGCATAGTTGACAGCCAGTCATGTGAGCTGTCAAAACAAGTTTCTAATATTTCCACAAAGTCAAAAACCTCATAGTTTATCAGCAGCTCCAGTTCCTCCATTTTGTAAGCTAGGCTCCTGGCATTTGTGTACATGCCTCTCAGTTTTTTACAGGCGCATATTATTTCCTCATTAGTAATTTTGTTTTTCTAACCCACTCACCAGGGTTTAGGTATTATAGCACACTTTGACTTTTGCTCACTGCTGACTATCGCTTCCTCTAATCGCTCCCCTCCGCCACCTACTTTAAAAGCCCCTCCAACTTTTTGGCCATCTTCTCCCCCCAACATCGCTACACCCTCCCCATTAAGGTGCAGTCTGTCCCTACTATAGAGCCGCTAACCGACTGAGAAGACAGCCCAGTTCTCCAGGAACCAGAAACCCACCAGAAACCTTGTACCAATTCCTCAGCCACTTGTTAAGTTAACTAAGCTGCCGCTGCCTCTCTGGTGTGGCTCGAGGTACAGGCAGTATCTCTGAGAATACCATCTTGGAGGTCCTTTTCTTTAATAAAGCCCCTAAGTCTCTGAAATCATAAACAGCATAATAATGTCCATTCTAAGCATTCTGAATTCAGCCCATCCTTTTGCACCTTGTGCTCATATCCATATCAAAGTGAAGGATTTTCCTAAATATCAACTCTATGACTTACTTATTTCTCTATTACTAAAGTAGGCCTTGGGATTGTTTTAATGTGCATTGCACTTTATTGCACAAATCCAGGGTTATCCTAAGGTTAATTTATTTCAATGTCTGATATGTAATCTGTAGTCATGTTTCATCAGTAACTGTTCTCCACTTTCAATAACAAGCTATGGGGAATGTTACAATACAAGCCCACTGTGACTTGGAATAAAGCAGAAAGTTTGACTTTTTTATGCATTTCATGGTTATAAATAACTTTTCTCAAGACTGTGAATCAGATTTATTGCAAAAGAAGCAAATAAATGGAATATGTGTTTACAGTGGCTTAGGGGCACAAAGAGCTTGGAATCCACATCGCCAACTGTCGGAATAAAGATATTTATGTAATTTTTCATTACAAATGTTTCTGTCTTATGTGGTAATGATTTTGAAATCAATTCTCATTCTGTTTCTGGATGTCAATTTTAAACCTGTGCAGCAGTTCAGTGATTTGATTTTTGCTCTCATTTGTTTTTATTATTATTTTTTTTGGTGTCCTAGAATTAGAACCATGATAAATGGAAAATAATGTTTTTTTTACTCTGCTAGTGGCATTCCAAAGAACTCTTGTCCCTCATCACCTACAAAATCATGAATTTTAATGTATTGCAGACACACAGTCCATCTACGCAGTGTCAGAGTAGTTTACTTTTAAAACCGACGGAAATAAAATACAATTATTTATGATTTTGCTTATAAACTGCTGAAGCCATTTACTGCATTAAACATACAATGTGATTAGGAACAATAAATTAGTATGTGTGCTGCGATATCCATCTTGCTGCACAAGAGTAAATAAAAATTGTTGACATGTTCATAATAATTAACAAATTTATTTTCTTGTCCCGTGTAAATGTATAGCTTAACTATAATGCATTAAATTTCTCAATTCCAGTTAGTAGTAAATATTATTAGTGATGAATTATGCTTGATTTTGCATTTAACAGTTCCAGTATTAATAAAATTACTGCTCTCAAAAGAGTGCAAAATTATAGAGTAGGGAATAGTAGCAATTATTTTCTTTGTTTGTGATATTTTGGTACAAAATATGTGCCTTTGCTGCTATGCACTGGTAAGGAAAAATCCAGTATACAGTGAAATTTCTGTACTTAAAGCTGAATTCCAGGCATCCCTAATTGCCCCCCCCCCCCCCAATACTGGAATACATATTTACTTTAATCCCTTGCTCCTGCAGTCTTTCACCTTTCCATAGGACTGATCCCCTAAAGCCACTGCTTTTCACTGCTTGACTGGTCGTAGCTTCTCCAATATCATCAAATATAATGCAGGACCAGGGAATATAAGCCCGCTCCACCCTGGGGGCGGATAGTGGACTAAAGTGCTGGCTGCTAGAGGAGCAAGGAATAATAAATGTATTGTGATTTTTTTTTAATCCCCCTAGACAAAACAAGCATGCAACCTTTTCAGTGCAAAAAGGGGGGATGCAATGCAAAATCAATTGTAGAAAAGCCAAGAGTTTAGCTTTAATATGATTTAAGAGATGCAAGGTTAAGGGTTCTAAGGTAAAGTCTTAAATCCCAACCTCTGGATAACAAAGAGTGCACTGAGCTGCAAACCATTTCCATGTTAACAGGGCCACCCTGGTTCATTGCTTTAATTTGTTTTACCTAGCATGTCTGTGGGTGGGACTTAAGAGCCTGTGTGGGGGCAAGTGGACCTGCACTCGCTAATGCTTGAATTTCAGGTTGGGAGCTGCGGTCATGTGACAATCAACATTAAGGCATATCGGCCAGGCTTAGAAGCAAGCTGCAATGACACTCTTAACTTCTCGCTCTCTGTGCTGACCCTGATACACTGATCACACTTAAACACTCCTTTGCATATAGGACACCATTTCTCAGGTGTGCAGCATTTTGAGGCCAGTACCGCTGAGCCTATACCAGGCTCCACCAATCTAGTAGTTCATGCAACCTTTCTCCCAGTGACACATCCAGTGGTTGCTATGGGATACAGTAAATGCTCTCTTGCCTTCTGTCTCCAACCTCCGTGCTTGCTCTCTTCTACTGGAGCCCCTCAACACACTTTCTTCCATGACTCCAGGCTAGATCCCCAGGCACTGTGTGCTGCGGGTCCAGTCCCAAAGAGTGGAGAACCAGCCGCTAGTGGAGGTGCCCAGCATTTAACCCCCTCCACTACCAGATGAACCGCCACCCCTGGCTGATTGACTGCCTTAAGCAATGACACAACATGGTAGTCCTTAGCAATAACACATCCACTGGACAGTACTCTGTGTGTTAGACCAATGTATTGCATCTTCCTAGCTCAGCCCCCTTGCTATGTTACTAGCCCTGTTCTTTCGACACTCTTTTGGATGTACCCTTTTAGGGGACTTCAGAACTGTCAAAGCAAGAAAACAAACAATATCCTTTACTGAGATTAGTACAGTTCTCAAAAATGAGTTTCAACACAAATCCTGTACAGAGCTTTTCCATAAGGCAATCCCTTTTATGGCAATAGTCCATTAAGGCAATAATCCACAAAAGGTAGTGCAAGTCCCTTGGAGTCGATGATTGGTAGTAATCCACAAAGACAGTAAGTCCATGGTTAACAGCTACAAGTGCATAAGGTCCCCAGGCTTGGGACACTCTCTAGGAACTTTGATTAAGCTTCTATCACCCCCCCCCCCCCCCCCCCCCGCAAAGTAGTTAATCACTCTAGCAGAGTATCCAGTTACATTATTGTTTGGCAGTATTTCCCCAGGAATTGACCCAGAGGCTTGGAGACAGCCCCTTGTATGTTGGTTGCCCTGTAAGGTGCAGTAACCCGGCTGAAAATGGCAGGAAGAGCATTAACCCTTACAGCCTGGTTACCCCCAGCTCTCACGTCACCCTGAGAACACAGGAAAACTTCAAAACATTGTAACATTTGGCATCTGGCTGGCTCAACTAACATGAGGAGATGAGCACAGCCAGGGAGAATAAGTGCTGACACAGAACAACATGTTAACCCTTTGTAGGCACCTGCTTACATGTCCCTTGGTGTTTGGGCCAAACAGATTGTTCTGAATGCTTTGATAAAGGATTGCTTTAATATCTGGTACAGGTCCCTGTTTAGGCACTTTTTGTTACAGAATGACATATATTTGTCCCTGTTTCCCAACTGTGCTCCTGCATTGTCAATTCCATCCTCTCATGTGCTTTCAGTTATGAGAACCACAAGTTGCCATTTTAACAGAAATTACTCAGGCATGTCCCATTGTTGTCTCCATAGGGAAACTTGCCCTGGGAAATGGCATGCAGCCATCACTAGTATACTTACATGTAGACAAGAGGTGACTGAAAAGAAGATGCAGGAGTTGAGCTTCATTGATATTCATGTAAGGTGGAAACAAGCATTATATTAAAACGGCAATGGCAATTGTTTATGATAAAGAATGGACTATAGATTTTTTTAAGATCATAACTGAATTTGTTGGACTATATACATTCAAAGAGTGCTTTAGTGTCAGTAGGCTTCTGATGATCATCAACCAGCTTCTTAAGGGATTTTTTTTTTTTTATAATTTTATCTTTTATTGAACAGGAACTCCTTTTGCCTGAAAGAAGCTTTATGCAAAACTTATTGCCTGAGAATGCTAAGTAAAGGTTCTTCCATTTTTCATGATAATGTATTCACTAATTGGCGCTAATCTGTCTGCAGCTAATGTCATAGAAGTGATTTTTCTGCTGAAATTCTCTTCCCGTAATGCAGCATGCTGATTAAAGCTTCATGGGTAAACTCTAAAGCATATTTATTCATTTTTTTTATAACAAAACCATTAATAAGCTTTTTAAACATACAGATGTACAGTTTGCTGCCTCTACACACAAATAACACCCCCTTCATTTTATTTTGTATATTAAAAGAGTTAAAGAGTTACATAGAATATGGCTGACTGCTAATGTCAAAAAAACTGTCTGTCTTTAGACACCATCAGGGCCCATTCACTCCAAGTTGTTGCAGGAATGCATGTTACATGGATTGGTATGATGTGGTACCTTTTATTCTGAATGACAGCCAAGCCTAACTCCAAAACACATATATATTTATTGCAACACAAAGCACTGAGCACAAAACATGGCGTCCTGTGTATTGTACTGAAATAAAATGTAAACCACCTCTTTTTGTGCATTGAATTGCATTATAGCCTATTCATTTTGAATAGGCCACATAAGGCAGTAAGCATTAATGTGTGTCAACATACCAAAAGCCATTATGGTGTAAACAGGCCTTTATACATGCAGCCAGTTGTATTCATATTCTACATCAGATCACACCCTATTCATTTATTTACCATGAACTATATTTCAGGATAGAGTCAGGCTGCTATGTTGCCCCTAAATGAGACTATAGTAGAATATAGCTGCGGGCAGCAAATATCTGTTATAAACTATATCTATAGTGGGTGCAGCAAATTTCAAAGAAGTTCAGATGCCTAACCTAAACTCCATTTAAATCAATTAAAAAAAAATCTGAAAATTAAAAGTGGATCCCATCCCAATCCCCCTTCTTCTTTTTTCTTTTATCCCCACTTACTTATGTCTTTAAGAGGCCCTCCAGCTTTCAGGGTACAGTAGGCGAGCGGGCGGGCGGGCTTCCTGATGGTGCACCACTAGGCCCACCCCCCTCCTCCTCTGTAAGCTTGGATATGTGACGTACATATCCCTGGAGCACAGTACACATCATTTGTCTAGGTGAATGACATGTATTGAAGGCAGACCAAAGGTTAAACAACCAAAAAAAAAAAAAAAGCTGCTATACAGGTAGAAGAGCAGAACAGATGTGGATAGGAGGCACTTTCGATTTATGGGTGAAGATCAACTTTAAGAATGTCCATTTTCTAGGCTAAGGCAAGGGGTTGTAAAAAAGTATCTTCGGGGTGGGGGGAATGAAGGCAATTGATGGAATTGATGGCAAATTATATCTCTCTCCTGGCTTCTTTTGTTAAAAGAAAGAAACTGCATGCAGACCCCAAAGGCCCCCCCCCCCCAAAATACATGCTCTATAATACATGCTCAACATGGAGGCCAGTGCCTTGCCTTGCAAAGCACTTTGTTCCTATGTCAATGAGGGCAAGGGCATCTTTCACAAAACCCTGATCCAGTGGTTGTGTGGGTCAGTAGACCAGGGGAGCATAATCTGTAATCCCTCTTTAAAGAGGTAGTAACTTGCAAAAAAATAAATAACAATTTCTCCCTGCAAGTTAATGTCATAATGTGCTAGTATGCATTGCTAAAACATATGGCTGGGAGCAGCCAGAAGGGAAGATTTCCCATGTTGTAAGTTCTGAAAGCATCAGTGTAAGTATAGTAATAAGCTATGCTCCGATATACTAGGGCACTTGCAGTCCCACAAAGAAGGCAAGGGAGCAAGGGAAAACCAAGATCCGTTCCTAGACACCCTGGGAGGTACATGCGGAGAGAGGGATTTGCACATTTACCGTAAACTGAGGACAAAAGGGGGTACCTTCCCTGTGAAAGATTGCCTGTCCACCAAAGCTGGGGCACTGTCTGTCTAGGGGGACACTTTTACAAACCAGCCCAGGGCTGATTGGTCACTTGAGGAGCACGAACAGGCTGCCCTTCAGTCTAAACCAGTCTGTCACAGTTGGCTCCACATGTAGCTAGAGTCTTGCATGAGGTCATAGCCTGTCATTCAGCTCAGCTGTTGTGTGAAGGTCTAGGAGACATGAAGGAAAAAACAGTAAGAATATTTCTCTGCAAAGGAAAGGAAAATAAGTTTGCCAGCTTATGTTCTAAGACACTAGGCATAAGATAGTAGGCAAAAAACTGAGCTGCCTCTAGCAGATGGGGGTTTGGCCAACATCAGGGGCCATCCATAGGCTGTGCTTTTCTTTGTTTTTATGCCAAGTGTCCTACTTCTGAAGGTGGCATTATAACTAAATGGTCAGAGATCCAGATGTCTGTTGGGTCCTTTCAATGAATGGAAGAGAAAACGCTTCATTACATCCAAAAGGTTACTGACCTTGAAGCAGAACTCCAGCCAAGTATTTTTGGGGGGGTTTTAGAGGGATGGAGGGATTGAGTGCAGGGAATAAAAAATGTATGTCATCCTTTAATTGCTGTCATTGTCCCTATTGTGAAAACATCCCCTCATTTTCAGTCACAGAGATGTAAAAGAAAGTAAACAGAAATCTCCCCAAAGTAGGTAGAAATCTCACTTTTGACATTTGCACGGGAAAAGGAGTTCCTATTGGATAATATCTATTTATCTCTAAAATCTATCTAAAATTTTAGATTTCCCTTCCCAGTAACGAAGATCATCAGCACAGACAGTGTAGATGGAACTCCCTGTCAAGGACACAAAATAGAATACAGTCCTGACAAAAGTTCTAACCTTTCACTACTCTATTTACAGATTTTTTTTTACTCTTTATCTCTTACATTAGCATAACATTGTGTTATTATTTTAGGGGCTTCCTAAGCTCTGCTGAAAGCTGCTGATATGTACAGTGGAGAGCCACACTTCCGGGTCTCTGCTGTGTCGGAATGGTCTCTCTATGCACCATCTGTTCCAGTATTGTGCCTCTACCCCCCTCCCTTTGCGGTACCACTCACAAAGCACATCCCAACATTACAATTGTGTGCTTTGTGAGTGGCTGTGGATTGCGAGTGGACAGCAGAGGGAGGGGAGCAGAGGCATAACACTGAATCAGGTTGTTTATAGGCTCCAGCTTTCTGTGGGCACCCTTTTATTGGGTGGGACCTGCTGGGTCCCTCCCACTGCTTTAATCTCTACACAGATTATGTGCAGCAAAGTGATGATATCACCACTATTTGTACAAGGTAATAACTTTGTTTTTAAAGGCATTTGGAACAAACAAATATGATCAATATCCTTTGTGGCTATTGAGGAATACATTTAGATGAAAGTTTTTGTGACATAAGTTCAGCTTTAAGCTCAGCCCCAATGTCAGTTTGGAGTTATAACGATGTTTTGAGAGCCAGTCGACAATGGAAACTTTTCTACCCAATACAGTAACCTACTCGTGCTGCAACTTTAGAAGCCAAACCAGCATTGGTCCCATACATCTACTGTAGCTCACATCCAAATTACAATAACAACTTAAAGTGTATATATACTGTATATACACTATTGTCAAAAGTATTGGGACACCTACTTTTACACACACATGATTTTTAATGGCACCCCAGTCTTAGTCCGTAGGGTTCGATATTGAGTTGGCCCACCCTTTGCAGCTATAACAGCTTCAACTCTTCTGGAAAAGCTGTCCACAATCTTTAGGAGTGTCTCTATGGGAATGTTTACCATTCTTCCAGAAGCATATTTGTGAGGTAAGGCACTGATGTTGGACGAGAAGGCCTGGCTCGCAGTCTCCACTCTAATTCATCCCAAAGGTGCTCTGTTGGGTTGAAGTAAAAACTCTGTGCAGGCCAGTTTAGTTCCTCCATCCCAAACTAGCTCATCCATGTCTTGATGGACCTTTTGTGTGCACTGGTCCAAATCATTTGGTGGTGGTGGGGATTATGGTGTGAAGTTGTTTTTCAGGGGTTGGGCTTGGCCCCTTAGTTCCAGTGAGGGGAATTCTTAAGGCGTCAGCATACCATGACATTTTGAACAATTTCATGCTCCCAACTTTGTGGGAACAGTTTGGGGATGGCCCCTTCCTGTTCCAACATGACTGCACACCAGTGCACAAAGCAAGGTACATAAAGACATGGATCAGCATGTTTGGGGTGGAAGAACTTTACTGGCCTGCACAGAGTTCTGACCACAACCTGATAGAACACCTTTGGAATTAATTAGAGTTTAGACTGCGAGCCAGGCCTTCTTGTCCAACATTAGTGCCTGACCTCACAAATACACTTCTGGAAGAATGGTCAAATATTCACATAGACACACTCATAAACCTTGTGGACAGCCTTTCCAAAAGAGTTGAAGCTGTTATAGCTGCAAAGGGTGGGCTAACTCAATATGGAACCCTATGGACTAAGACTGGGATGCCATTAAAGTTCATGAGCGTGTAAAGGCAGGTGTCCCAATACTTTTGGCAATATACTGTATATTTGATTGATTTGATCCCACCTGAGCTATCCTGCCAGAAAGCTGCCACTGCAAGCTGTCAATCATAAGTGACTTAGGCATTCTCCGCCCCACAGCTGCACATATATAAGGGGTACGTATGCATGCTTATCCCTGATTTCCATCTACCCCCTCAGAGCATTGTGTTTCTTACTAAAGTACAGGTGCTCTTTAATTGCCACTATCGTTACCCACCTGTCCTATTAAAAATAACAGAGGAAGTATGTTGTTCAGAAAATTGCCTACGGTTAGAAAAACTGAATACATAGTTACAGCATAAGCTGCATTATTTATTGAATTATTTCCCATACAGGGATACATTGTACTGCTAAGGAACACAGTGACTAGAGTTACATTCTATAGGTGTGTACCCACATAAAATATGTGTAAAATTGTATGCAGTAAAGGAAACACTAAGGCATATTCTATCTTACTGCAGTAATATAGGATACCCTACCTTAATTAATAGGTTTTGTCAGTTGTTTGTCATTAGATGAACTAATGCCTTTGAAAGCTGTAGTATTCCAGATCATTTTACTTCCCCAGGAAGCAATACAATTACCTGCTGTGAGGCTGTGTTTTCTAGCTGTGTCTGCTAATGAGAAAATTATTTCAGGAAATTTATTATGACATTAAAGAAGAATTTCAGCCAGAGTGAAAATCGTTGCTATAACTCACTATGGGCATCCAGCCTGTGTGTCATACATCAGAACCAAAATCGTAGGTAAAGGATAGAGAAATGGATTGGCCTGGAAGGTAAAATTCCTAGAAACAACACTATGGACTGAGAACATGTCATTTGCAGATTTTTATTCTATCCTGTTAGAAATGAGCTATGAGCTCAGTGATAAGAATTGTCCCTTATCAACTTTCATTGCACAAATCTCATTAGCATTTTGTAGTCAATCTGCTGTGAATAATAGGGATTCATTGGTCTGTGTAATAAGCAATGGACAAGAACAGGGCACTTGAAATAAACCTAAATCTCATATAAATGTTTGATATTTAGTCCTTGGGCTGATATTCTCTGATAAAATTGAATAATAAAATAAAGAATATGCTGGCCTTTGTGTAAGTTGCACTATAACAATAGGCAATACTTTTTTCCAAATGCTTTTGATTCCAGCATTAAGAAAACTATGAACATTCCACAAAATATATATATATATAGATCTGGCAAACTAACAAGGCATAAAACCAGTAATCACCAAGCAGTGCTTTCAATAAAGATCCATGCCTTGTGGTGGTACAGCAAGAAAATACAATTAATTTAGGTGAGATTAAATGTCCATTTTTTTATGTGATTTTAGTCTTTAATATTAAAATGGAAAAAAGCCAACATAGTTTTCTGAATTCTTTACAAATAAACTGAAATGTCTTTGTTGCATAAATATTCACCTCTCTTGCGGGTGCATTCAGAAGTCACATAATTAGCCAAAAGGAGTCCACCTAAGTGCAATTAAAGTGTCATATGATCTAACAATAAATACACTTATTTCCAGAAGACTCTAGGCCAGTGATGACGAACCTTGGCACCCCAGATATTTTGGAACTACATTTCCCATGATGCTCAACTACACTGCAGAGTGCATGAGCATCATGGCAAATGTAGTTCCAAAACATCTGAGGTGCAAAGGTTCGCCATCACTGTACTAGGCTTTGTTAGAAAACATATCTAAATAAATAGCATTGTGAAAACGAAGGCACTATTAAAACATTTTGATAACAGGATATGCAAATATTGCAAGACCCAGATGTGCAAAGCTGGCAGAAACTTGGACCAAAGTTCATCTCTACCTGCAAAAAGTCAAAAGTAAATTGATTGCTTACTGATACCCCATAGGAGTCATTGTAAATTCCTCAGATTATTTTTCCCAGTAATTGCCCCGCAGCCAGGCACACACTCACAATCACTCTTTGGCTCAATAACAAGTCCAGGGATGTTCTTTTTGGTGTTTGTATTTTTAGGGTAACTTGCATAGGGATGGGGTAATTAAAGCGGGATTCCCCGTAAAAAAAAAAATTAAAAGTCAGCAGCTACAAACACTGTAGCTGCTGACTTTAAATAAGTACTTACCTGTCCTGGGTGCCCGCGATGTCGGCCGCCCGAGGCCGACCCGTCCCTCGGCTCTCGGCTCACTGCCATCCTAACTAAGGGAAACAGGCAGTTGAGCCTTATGGCTTCACTGCCCGTTTCCTACTGCGCATGCACAAGTCGCACTGCGCTTTGTGAATGGGACGCGATGTGTTGTGGGACACACACAGTTCCCATAACACACCGCGCCCCATTCCCCAGAAGACAACGCGGGACAACATCATCGCGTTGTAGGAAGAGGCAGATTAGGAAGACTGCCTAGCAACAGCCATTTCACGTAAGTAAAAAAATTTTTTTTTCCTTTTCCTCCATTTTTTTAGGTATTTTTTTGTGCAATTTTTTTTTTTAGGGTGGACCTCCACTTTAAGTGGGATACTCCAAAATGAACTAAGTAAAAGAGGACAGTAAACTTCTGAAGAAAAAGTCCTTGCAAAAGCAAACTATGGACTTGAATTTGTAGTATAATCGGTTAAAAGCACACAAGCTTCTTCTTTAGAGCAACAAGAGCAAAGTCCCTTCACAAAGAAATAGACTGAGCTCTTCAGGACACCAACCGATATTCCCTTTAGATAAACACACAGTTGACTATATAGCACAGAAGAGGGTGGCAGCGAGCCCTCAAGGCTGTGTTCTCTGAGTATTTATACAGACATCCAGCAGCTATCAGGACAACCCTCCCTGGGATTGGCCAGGGCTGTATAAATATTCATATTGCTATTTGCATTGTTCCACACCACCATGTTCCAGAGAGTTCTACTGTTCTCTAGAAATCAGAGAAGAAATCAAACCAGCAGCAGCTGAAACACTGAATAGACCTAACTAATCACATGCAGATGAACTGTTTACAGTAAGCAAGAACTTAATTTGCCTAACCCAGCAATTGCAGCCACCCTGAATACAGTGTGACAAGCTAAATTTACCTAGCAACAAAAATACAGCTCCACTGAACACAGTGAGCCGGGAATAAATCTACCTAATTCTAGCGCCTACCTAGGAGGTATTACCCAAAGAACCTAATTGCTTATATTTATTTTTTTCCCACGTTTTTATGAATCAGAACCAAGTAATGTGTCAGCATTTTGACAATATAAAAGGATTGTTTTCTCTTTAAACTGTATATATATATATGCAAACCATCATAACCACCCGTGTATGTCCAGTGTCTATCTGATATAGCATATTGATTTGCACTGTTTTGAAACACCTCAGTTCATAAAGGTAGTCAGTACAGTACATTGCAACCAAAATACACAATCTCAATACAATTGCCTTTAGATTTATCAAACCTATTTATTAATCCATTCAATCTGTATCCAATCAAATGCCCTTGCATTACAGAGTTGTTGGTATCCGTAAAGAAGATTGTGGATAGGATTGATTTTTAAGTATATTCCTTATAAATGAAGGTTCTAGAAGTATACTGTATACTGGGTATTTTTTTTCTGGGACCCCAAGACTGAGCAGCTTAATTAATATATTTGTCACAAGCCCATTTTTATGCTAATCATGGATAATTTCTCATATGTTAGTGCTGAAATTTGGATTTTACAGGTAACAGAATTGCTACAGACTCCCCCCTACACCATAGGTTTTCATAACAGGTGAAGGAAAATCAATTTTCCCCATGTTCTGCCCTCTTATTCATGGGATACAAAAACAGCTATGGTTAAGAACAGACCATGCCCATATTCTCGATGTAAGTAAGCAAAAAGGATCATGTTTGTTTCCTAATGCATTAATGTGCACAGTAAATCACAAATGAATGGCTGCCCTAACACTGAGCTCTGTAATGCATAAGGCATCGCTGACATGTGTGCATTAATGCAAGGCATTATAAGAATGGGAAACAAATCAAGGCCTATTAATAAGTACCAAATGGCCATAAGTTAGGCATCAGGGCTCTAGGTGATTTTTAGTGATGCTTTAGGCTTAGTGAAAATTACATTCCCTAGCCCTCTGTAGCTACTCATATCATGGCAGAAGTGCTTAAGGAAGAGTTACCCCACCCCCAAATCATGGCATTAGCTGGTTTTCGAAAGTGGTGGATAAACTGCTGGTTTGCCTACTGATGGTCAGCGATATCAGGCAGTGTTGAATGTGCTTCAGATGTATGACTGTCAACTTTGCCTTGCCAGAAGATAGTAAGAGAGTGTGAGAGGTGGAAGAGGCAGAGGGTTCACACAACATACTATTTTTATAGTGGCCATCCTAGCGGCAGACCAAGAGCATAGCTACAAGCATAGCTGATCACATAATCATTGTAATGTGCAGCAGCCAGGGGTGGACTGACAACACTCAGGACCTGGACCAAATAAAGCAAGGGCCCCTGTCAGGCCCCGCCCATGGTCTACCCCTGACCCCACCCATGGCCCACCCCTGACCCACCCCTACATTTTGCACAAAGTACAACTTCTGCCTTTTTTTTTATTGGGACCTGGAGGGGAGTCTCTCTAACAGAGGCCCTTTCAGTGTCCATTATAGAGTCTGTTAGCAAGAGTCCCCCCCAGGTCCCATTAGAGACTACAAAGGGATATAATGGGACCTGGAGGGGGGCCTCTTTCTAAGAGTGTACAGTGAACACCTTTATTCACTCTGGTCCTCAAAGGACTCCCTCCTTGTGCCATGACTCTCATCCCTGCCCCAACCTCTCACAAGGTAGAAAAAAAACTAGAACTATGTAGCCCTCCTCTTAGCTTAACTATGGATACTGTAGCTGTGGCTGGTTCCCACATCCTCTGTGGCTAGCTGGGTCCCACTTCCTCTGTTGCTGGCTAGCTCCCGCATCCTCTGTGGCTGGCTCCTGTGGGTGGCTGGCTTGTTTTCTGTGTGGGTGGGTCACCGTGGGTGGCTGGCCCTGCTGTGAGTGTGTCACTGTGGGTGGCTGGCTGGCACACTGACCCTGTTGTGGATAGGTCACCGTGGATGGTTGGCTGGCACCCTGGCCCTGCTGTGGGTGGTTCACCAGCATGGGTGGCTGCCTGGCTCATACCTTGGCCCTGCTGTGGCTGGCTGGTGTGTCCTGTCCTCTTCTACCATTCTGGGCACTGTTTGCTGAGGTGAGGGAGGCGGTCTTTGCCCTATACGGGATGGTAGAACTATAAGGTTTGCAGCAGACCCAGTGTGTGGGAAGGCGTGCAGCGCAACACATAATGACATTGCTTGCGTGTGTGCGGGTCCTTTCTGTGTCCATTTGAGAATCTATTTTGGAAAGAGCCCCCATCAGTGCCCATCAATGAAGCCTCATCAGTGCCTATCAATGCAGCCTCACCAGTGCCCCTCAATGTAGTCTCATCAGTCCCCATCAATGCAGCACCTGATCCAGGGGAGGCCCGTCCATTAAGGGCGCATGGGCACCACCCGCTCTATCACGCCACCCTCTATATGTAGAATTGATAGATTCATGCATAGCATGAATCTATCCATGGCCGCCATGGCCACCCCCAATTCAGGCGTCTGGCCCCTTTTCAGATGCCGGGCGCCTGAATTACTGCAGCGGGGGTATTTTTTTGAAGCACCTGATTAGAGCCATATGCTCTAATAGGCTTCAAAAAATGTGTACTCAGAGCGCAGAGCATTGCGCTCGGAGCCCACCCAGGTGTATTAGAAAAGCAAATGAATATTTGCTTTTCCAACACTGAACCGCCTTTCCGCCAATCAGGACGCGCGGGTCTAATACCCGTCACCTGATTGGCTGAAGGCACAGGCGACCCTATTGGACACCTAGCAGAAGGGAAGAAGAGATGCACAGGAAGCATGGAGGACACAGGAGCTGTCACCTGACCCGCTGCCCGTCCCACAGCTCACCACCGTCACCCGCTGCCTGACCCACCACCAAGATGGAGTAAGTGCTGGTCAGACAGTGGGCCGGGGGGTGGTCACAGGGAGGCTGCATTTGATGGGCACAGTGGCTGCATTTGATGGGCACAGTGGCTGCATATGATGGGCACAGTGGCTGCATTTGTTGGGGCACAGTGGATGCATTTGATGGCCACAGTGGCTGCATATGATGGGCACAGTGGCTGCATTTGATGGGCACAATGGCTGCAATTGATGGGGCACAGTGGTTGCATATGATTTGCACAGTGGCTGCATTTTATGGGCTCAGTGGCTGCATTTAATGGGGCACAGTGTCTGCATTTGATGGGGCATAGTGTCTGCATTTAATGGCCACAGTGGCTGCATTTGATGGCACAGTGGCTGCAATTGATGGCACAGTGGCTGTATTTGATGGGCACAGTGAGGCTGGCCTGATCAGTGTTCATCAATGCAGCCTCACCAGTGCCCATCAGCGCAGCCTCACCAGTGCCCATCAGCGCAGCACCACCAGTGCCCATCAGCACAGCCTCACCAGTGCTCATCAGCGCAGCCTCACCAGTGCCCATCAATGCAGCCTCACCAGTGTCCCCTCAAAGCAGCCTCACCAGTGCCCATCAATTCATCCTCACCAGTGCCCATCAGCGCAGCCTCACCAGTTCCCATCAATGCACCCTCACCAGTGCCCATCAATGCAGCCTCATCAGTGTCCCCTCAATGCAGCCTCACCAGTGCCCATCAGTGCAGCCTCACCAATGCCCATCAATGTAGCCTCACCAGTGCACCTAAATGCAAACTCACTAGAGCCCATGAATTCAGCCTGACCAGTGCCCATGAATTCAGCCTGACCAGTGCCCATTAATGTAGCCTCACCAGTGCCCATGAGTGCAGCATCACCAGTGCCCAATATTGCAGCTTTACTAGTGCCCCTGAATGCAACCTCACCAAAGCCCATGAATTCAGCCTCACCAGTGCCCATTAATGCAGCCTCTCCTGTGCCCCTCAATGCAGCCTCACCAGTGCCCATGAATGCAGCCTCACCACCAGTGCCCATGAATGCAGCCTCACCACCAGTGCCCATAAATGCAGCCTCACCACCAATGCCCATGAATGCAGCCTCACCACCAGTGCCCATTAATGCAGCCTCTCCTGTGCCCCTCAATGCAGCCTCACCAGTGCCCATGAATGCAGCCTCACCACCAGTGCCCATGAATGCAGCCTCACCACCAGTGCCCATGAATGCAGCCTCACCACCTGTGCCCATGAATGCAGCCTCATCAGTGCATGGGGGTTAGAGAGGTGAGCCACCGGATCACACAGATCTCCCGCTGTGACACGTGGCAGCCGCTGTCATCCGATGTCCCGTCTGATAGACGTCACACATCCCCTGGCATTGGACCAGTGTGACGTCTGTCAAAGGAGCCAGGAAGCGGGACATTGGATGACAGCAGTCGCTGGGTAAGCGGGACATCTCCGCTCTGTGTGATCTGGCGTCGCTCGCTATTCCCTTACCCTCCGAGGCAGCGCTGGGGCCCAGGAGGGCCCAGGAGGGCCCAAAAAGATAGTCGCCGGGGGCCCACAGAAGCCCTGAGAATTTAAGCAGGTGGCACTGGTGGGCCCCCTTCAGCGACCGGGCCCTCGGACCAAGGCCGAACTGACCGACCGGTCAGTCTGCCCCTGGCAGCAGCACAGGAAGCTTAGTACTGCCTGGAGGCATCATGATATTTTTTTTATGCAGCAACAGCCCCTAGCATACAATACTGTGCAAAAGCTTTAGGCACATGTGTAAAGTGCTGTAAATTAAGAATGTTTTCAGAAATGAAAGTATTAATAGTTTATTTTTATCAATCAACAAAACAGAAAGAAAGAGAAGAGACATACAAATCAAATCAATATTTGGCGTGACCACCCTTTACCTTAAAAAAAACGCAACAATTCTAGGTGCACTTGCACGCAGTTTTTGAAAGAACTTGGCAGGTAGGTTGTTCCAAACATCTTGGAGAACTGACCACAGATCTTCTGTGGATGTAGGCTGCCTCAAATTCTTGTGTCTTTTCATGTAATCCCACACAGACTGAGATGTTGAGATCAGGGCTCTGTAAGGGCTAAACCATCACTTCCAGGACTCCTTATTCTTCTTTATGTTAAAGATAAGATAGCTCCTAATGGCTTTGGCTGCATGTTTGGGGTCATTGCCCTGTTCCAGAATCAACTTGGGCCCAATCACATGCGTGATGGATAAGTATCTGCTTATATTTCTCAGCCTTGAGCACACCTTTGATCCTTACCAAATCTCTAAATCCATGTGCAGAAATGCAGCCCCAAACTTGCAAGGAAGCTACACCATGATTCACTGTTGCCTGCAGACACTCATTATTGTTCCACTTGCTGGCACTACTGGTCATCTTCCGATGTCAAAGGGAACTAAGCATGATGTGTCTTTCATCTGCTGCATTGCTTCCTTGGCCGACCACTGCCTCTACAGTCCTCAACATTGCCTGTTTCTTTGTGCTTCTTCAAAAGAGCTTGAACAGCACATCTTGAAACCCCAGTCTGCTTTTTATCTTTACCTTTGCTGATGCAGTACAACTACCTTGTGTCTTGTTGCTGTGCTCAGCCTTGCCATGGTGTTATATGACCTGTGACATATAACTGTCTTCTCATAGGTGTGCGCAGCTTATTCCATTAGGGTGGGCACCCCAAAGCTCAAACACATATGCATGTGTGTGAGCATATGTGGTTTCAGTAAGGCATTGGATGTGTCAGTGTTTTTTTTTTTTTATTATTTTATTTTTTAGTATTTTTTATAATTCTATGTCTTTTATAAATTTCTTTTTTTTTTGCAATTTTTTTGAGCCCTGTTAGGGGGCTTTGGTGAAATATCAGGGTTCTAAACAGGGGGAATCTGAGCCACACTGGGCGATTCGGGTGTGCCCAGGCACACCTGGTACACCCTATGCGCACGCCTATGTGTCTTCTACGATCTCACCTTAGTAGCAGAGTTTGGCTGTTCCTCACCCAGTTTTAAGCCTCCTACATGGCTGTTTCAGTTATTGGCTGTGTTTCAAACTGCATATGAACTTGATGATCATTAGCACCTGATTGGTATAATTGCTTAATCTGACTCTATTCCCACAAAATGCCTGACTTTGTGCAAGTATACAAAGGTTTGAAGTGGTTTGAAGCCAAAAGAAAATTCACACCAAAAATTGATTTGATTTTCATTTTTCTTCTATTGATAAAAATAAACAATTAAAACATTTTTGTGTTAACAGAATTTCTTCACACTTGCCTAAAAAACGTTTGCACAGTACTGTATAATGTTTGATAATGATAATATCGCTACTAAACCGAAAACATAAACGTAATGTACCGTCATCCAATCAACTTGAAAATTGAGGTAGAGGGTTTGAGGCAACTATGGACTCTTCATGGTACAGCAAAGACTCACATACGTACTTGTAATAAAGTATAAGTGTATTTAAGACAAAAACCATCATTAAAAAGGTCCTATGAGGGAAAATATATAATACACAGTATTACATTTCTGAAGAGGAACTCGACAATCGGACGCGTGTCCACCTAGACAGGAGGACCATGGATCTCGTCCTATGTCATTTCAACCTCGACATGTTTCACGGTATGACCGCTTCTTCAGGAGTATACTTCATAGGATAATGTGTGTAGATATCTCTACAAAGAACAAATAATATATGATCAAGTTAAAGAATAAACATATAAATAGCAAAGATAGCATGGATTAGAACATATACAAAGCACAGATCAATTCTGCCATAGAGATGGGCCAGTTCAAAATCCAGCGATCAAATCAAGTAATATAGAGCCTGTGATCCCCCAAACATAGGCACTCCCTTATAACATGAATAATAGGAGCTTACGGAGACTGGACCAGACCAAACCAACAAGACATCTGCAGGCCCCAAAGAGGCAATATCTCGGGCGAGTGTGGAAGCCAGGTCACAATATACAAATTGAACATAGACTGTCAAAGATAAAAAGGTATCTATAAGTAAAAGGACAAAGAAGATTGCTGGTATGATATACCCGAAGTCCAAATACTGAGTGTGCTAGGATAGAAATATATATGACATAATATAATGTATATATATATATATATATATATATATATATATATATATATATACATATATCTCAAAATCATAATTGATACACACCTAAGTTGTTGTGAAGCCACTCCTTGGTTATTTTAGGTGTGTGCTTAGGGTCATTGTCTTGTTGGAAGGTAAACCTTTGGCCTGGTCTGAGGTCCTGAGCACTCTGGAGAAGGTTTTCATCCAGGATATCCCTGTACTTGGCCGCATTCATCTTTCCCTCAATTGCAACCAGTCGTCCTGTCCCTGCAGCTGAAAAACACCCCCACAGCATGATGCTGCCACCACCATGCTTCACTGTTGGGACTGTATTGGACAGGTGATGAGCAGTGCCTGGGTTTCTCCACATATACCGCTTAGAATTAAGGCCAAAAAGTTCTATCTTGGTCTCATCAGACCAGAGAATCTTATTTATCATCATCTTGGAGTCCTTCAGGTGTTTTCTTAGCAAACTCCATGCGGGCTTTCATGTGTCCTGCACTGAGGAGAGGCTTCCGATGGGCCACTCTGCCATAAGACCCCGACTGGTGGAGGGCTGCAGTGATGGTTGACTCTCTAAAACTTTCTCCCATCTCCCGACTACATCTCTGGAGCTCAGCCACAGTGATCTTTGGGTTCTTCTTTACCTCTCTCACCAAGGCTCTTCTCCCCCGATAGCTCAGTTTGGCCAGACGGCCAGCTCTAGGAAGGGTTCTGGTCGTCCCAAACAACTTCCATTTAAGGATTATGGAAGCCACTGTACTCTTAGGAACCTTAAAGAGGTTGTAAAGGTAAATTAAAAAAAAAAAAAAAAATAACAAACATGTCATACTTACCTTCACTGTGCAGCTCGTTCTGCACAGAGTGGCCCCGAACCTGCTCTTCTGTGGTCCCTCGGCGGCTGTTTCAGCTCCTCCCCGCAAGAACTAACCAACTTAATGTGAGCTCCCTCGCATGGTGGTTAGTTATTGCGGGTGCGCTCCCGTGATACAGCCGGCGGCTATAGCCGCTCACTGTATCACTCGGCCCCGCCCCCGGTGCGCCGCGTCATTGGATGTGATTGACAGCAGCGAAAGCCAATGGCTGCGCTGCTTTCAATCCATCCACTGTAGCCAATCAGCGACCAGGCTGAGCTGCAATAGAGATGACAGGAGCGAGCAGCGGAGATTCGAGATGTCAGGTAAGTAAAACGGGGGGGCTGGGGGCGGTGGTATTGTCAAAAGTTTTTTCACCTTAATGCATATAATGCATTAAGGTGAAAAAATTTTTACCTTTACAACCCCTTTAAGTGCAGCAGAATTTTTTTTGTAACCTTGGCCAGATCTGTGCCTTGCCACAATTCTGTCTCTGAGCTCTTCAGGCAGTTCCTTTGATCTCATGATTCTCATTTGCTCTGACATGCACTGTGAGCTGTAAGGTCATATATATATAGACAGGTGTGTGGCTTTCCTAATCAAGTCCAATCAGTATAATCAAACACAGCTGGACTCAAATGAAGGTGTAGAACCATCTCAAGGATGATCAGAAGAAATGGACAGCACCTGAGTTAAATATATGAGTGTCAAAGCAAAGGGTCTGAATACTAAGGGCCATGTGATATGTCAGTTTTTCTTTTTTAATAAATCTGCAACAATGTCAACAATTCTGTGTTTTTCTGTCAATATGGGGTGCTGTGTGTACATTAAAGAGGAAAAAAAATTAGCTTAAATGATTTTAGCAAATGGCTGCAATATAACAAAGAGTGAAAAATTTAAGGAGGTCTGAATACTTTCTGTCCCCACTGTACATATATATATATATATATATATATATATATATATATATATATATATATATATATATATATATATATATATATATATATATATATATGTGATAAATTGATAAATAGCTTTTTTGGAGACAATGAATATCACAAAAATACTGCTGGGATACCAGAATACGGAATAACAGCAGGAAGACAATAGATATGCGATTGCTTACCCTGTAGGAATTAAACTATACAGGGTAGTTCATCATTGTGGCCAAGGATCAAGACAGACCGTCATGAGGTAATTAGAAATGATAAGGACTTGTCCACAGCCAAAACATCTTGAAAGGTGGACAACTAAGAATCACAATCTAAAAAGAGGGATCCATAGTCAAAAAGGGTAAAGGTAAGTATATCCAAAAATGGCGGCACCAACGCCGCACATAAGCAATCACACATGCCTACAAACGAAAGCCTACCTCAGAGAGAGTCGCCACAATGAGAGAATGCCACCACCCGTGCCTGCAACAAAGCCTGTAATGACAGATTACTCCCATTAAATAGGCCTGGCTCCTATCCAAAGATTGTCACGATCCAGGCCTATTTAACCACCTCAATACAGTGCACTTACACCCCCTTCCTGCCCAGACCAATTTTCAGCTTTCAGTACTTTCACATTTTGAATGACAATTACTAAGTCATGCAACACTGTACCCATATGAAATTTGCGTCCTTTTTTTCACACAAATAGAGCTTTCTTTTGGTGGTATTTAATCACTAGTGTTTTTTTTTTTTTTTTTTTTGTGCTATAAATAAAAAAGACATAAATTTTGTGAAAAAATGCATTTTTCTTTGTTTCTGTCATAAAATTTTGCAAATTAGTAATTTTTCTTCATAAATTTTGGCCAAAATATATACTCCTAGATATCGTTGGTAAAAATAACCCAAATCAGTATATATTATTTGTGAAAGTTATAGAGTCTACAAACTATGGTGCCAATCACTGAAAATTGGTCACATCTGATCAGGCCTTTAGTACATCAGGTGAATCTCATTTCTTGCGACACTAAAAAGTCAGGAAAGTACAAATACCCCCCAAATTACCCCTTTTTAGGAAGTCGACATTCAAAGGTGTTAAGTAAGTAGCATGGTGAGTTTTTTTAAGTTGTCATTTTTTCCCACAATTCTTTGCAAAATGAAGATTTTTAAAATTTTTTTTACAAAATTGTCATATTATCAGATTATTTCTCAAACACAGCATATGCATACAACAAATTACACCCCAAAATACATTCTGCTACTCTTCCCGAGTATGGCGATACCACACGTGTGAGACTTTTACACAGCCTGGCCACATACAAAGGCCCAACATTGAAGTAGCACCATCAGGCGATCTACGAGCATAAATGACATCTCATTTCTCAACCACCTATTACACTTTTGAAGGCCCTGGAGCACCAGGACAATGGAATTGCCCCCAAAATGACCCCATTTTGGAAAGCAAACACCCCAATGTATAATCTATGAGGCATAATGAGTCTTTTGAACGGTTCATTTTTTTCCAGAAGTTTTTGGAAAATGTGAAAAAAAATGAAAACGCATTTTTTTTTACACAAAGTTGTCCATTTATCAGATATTTCCAACACATAGCATGTACATAGCAAAGATGACACCCCAAAATACATTCTGCTACTCCTCCTGAGTATGGAGATACCACATGTGTGAGACTTTTACACAGCCTGGCCACATACAGAGGCCCAACATCCAAGTAGCACCATCAGGCGTTCTAGGAGCATAAATGACATATATATCTTCCTGGCAACCTATCATTTTTAAAGGCCCTTCATATTTCTAACACATAGCATGTACATACAAAGAATTACAATCCAAAATAAATTCTATTGCGGAAAGGGTAAAAAAAAAAAAAGCATTACCTGTGCTTTTAGTAGTATCCACAGAGGAGAGCACTGGTCCAGGCAGCAGGCAGGGATGTGCTTAGCGACATCAATAGTAATTATCCAGGCAGCAGGCAGGAATATTGTCTATAGTCAGCATAAGGATATTGTCAGCACAGTCCATAGAAACTGTCCAGGCAGAGACAGCCAGCACAGCCAAAATATTAGTCCTGGTACACTGTTACCTGCAGACACTCATTATTGTACCACTCTCCAGCCCTTCATAAACATACTGCCTCTTGCTACAGCTAATTATTTGCATAGTCCAGGGAGCGGTGTGGTCCGTTCATGCGGCAGGCAGAGGCATGGTGGCAGTAAGTTAGCAGCAGGCTGAGGGCCGCAATCAGGTAAGACCTGTGCACAGGGGCACAGGGGTAGAGACTTGGACCCACCCAAATCTCTATGAAGCCTCCGAACTCCAGACCCTAATCCGGAAATTCCGAAACCTGAAGAAAACAAAAAAAAATAGTTTTCTCCATCCGGAAAAACAATTCTGGAGCCCCTCACATATGTGAGACCCCTGTGTACTACAGTAGCAGGGCAACAGATCAGTCCAAGCGGTAGGCAAAAGCACAGTCCATAAAACAGGCCAGGGTCAGTTCACGTGCGAGCAGTCCAAGCGGTAGGCAGTAGCGTAGTTAATAAAACAGGCCAGGGTCAGTTCATGTGGAAGCAGTCCAAACGGTAGGCAGAGGCATAGTCGCAAAAGAGCCCAGGGTCAGTTCATGTGGAAGCAGTCCAAACGGTAGGCAGAGGCATAGTCAAAAAACAGGCCAGGGTCAGTTCACGTGGAAGGCAGTGGCATGGTTATTTGGTGAAGCATGGAAAATGGTCAGCACAGATGATCAAAATGGGGAAATGGTTAAAAATATGGGCTAATATTTTAGGGATGTATGATAAAGTTGGAAGCATTCACCAATGCAAAGGCCAGGTTGGAGGGACTGTCAGGGACTAACACTCAGGAGAACTGACATCTATGGCCAGTAGAATCTTGTATTAACAAACACAAATTCTCCAGTGCTAATGCGCATGCGCACGAGCGCGAGCTGTCAGGACAGTGTATTCTTCAGTGTGCACACGTGCGCCAAAGCATGCGCCACTGCGCACACGTGTGCGCCAAAGCAAACGCACTATGTGAGAAGACTCCAGGTGCCAGTATACTATTTAAAGCATGTTGCAGCAGTCACCAACTGCTGCATGATCTTCAGCTTCTTGTATATTCCTGAGTTCCTGTTCCTATTGTCTTGGATTACCTGCTAACGACCCAGCTTGTCTTGACCTATCTGATCTGCATTGACCTCGGTTTGACCCTTGGCTTGTTCCTGTTACTCCGCTCTGATCTGCTGCACTGTGTATGACCCCTGGCTTGTTTCATTGACTTTGCTACTGCTTGCTGTCCTGTGTATGAACCCCGGCCTGGCTCCTGACACTGCTCCTGGTACTTACTCCCTGCTGCACAATCTCATCCGGTACTTCCGAGGTACCCCTGCCTTGCAGTCTACCCTGGTCGTCAGCTGCCCACCAGTGGACTTCTCTGCTTCATCTCAGCTTGCCGCAGCCAGCAACCCCTGCTGCTTTGAGTATAGCTCCCCCTGTGCCACCTTCAGGGGGCGCTCTGCACTTAGTCACAAGGGAAGCCCTCCCAGCATCATCAGAGGCTGACGGAGGTGCTTCCTCGCTCAAGACTCTGTTCCAGCAAGTCGCTGCGCTTACCCAAGCAGTGACGAGCCTACAAGGACATTATTCCCAGTTGGAGATTCACCTTCAGAACCAAGTAATGTCTCCTATGATGGTTCCACCCCCAGAACTAAGGGTACCCACTCCTGAACGCTTCTCTGGTGACCGAAGGAAGTTCCGAGCATTCAAGGATACCTGTTTACTTTACCTGGCCCTCCAACCAAGGACTTTTTTACTAGAAACTGTTAAAGTGGGATTTGTTATTTCCCTGCTGTCCAATGAACCCCAGTCTTGGGCCCATCAGTTATTGGAGCAAAGGGATCCCGCTATTAATTCAGTGGACTTGTTCTTTGAAGCCATGTCCAGATTATATGATGATCCACAACTTATGGCTACTGATGAGGCCGCCCTTCATGCCTTGCGGCAAGGGCAGCGCCCTGTAGAGGATTATATCGTAGACTTTCGCAGTTGGGCTGCCGACACAGGGTGGAATGAGGCCGCTCTCAGATTAAAATTCCGGCTTGGCTTATCTGAACTTGTCAAAGACGAACTTGCATGAGTAGAGTCCCCAACCACATTACAAGGACTCATTCAGCTAGTCGTCCAACTTGATAGGTGCCTGCAGGAGCGACAGTCGGAACTTGCACGATCCCTCCGGCCTTCTTGGATGACGCCTACAGTTCCGGCCGTTCCTGCACCCGCCACTCCATGTCCAACAAAGGGCTTATGCAAATTGGTGCAGTTCACTCTGCTCTGACCCCTAATGAGAAACTTCATTGCCGGCAAGCTAACCTATGTTTCTATTGCGGAGAACCCGGACATATTCGTCTCAACTGTTCAATAAGGCCCAGTAGATTTCCTTTCCGCAACTCTACTAGCATCCAAGTCCCGAAACCTTCTCCAACTCAACTTGTTCTCCATATCGCATTACAGTTGGCAAGAGGAGAGGTCAGACTTCCAGAAATAATTGACTCTGGGGCTTGCAGTTGCTTTTTGGACATTTCCCTGGCTAAAGACTTTCAGATTCCACTTCGGAAGAAGGAACATAAACTTAAAATTCATTTGGCCGACGGATCGACACCACAGTTTGGGCCTGTTACTCAAGAGACTTTGCCTACTCTCACCATGATTGACCCAGGCCATCAAGAATTTCTTTGTTTTGATGTTCTTTGTTCTCCAATGTTCCCTGTAATTTTGGGACTCCCTTGGCTAAGGGCACACAACCCTCAGATAGACTGAAACACAGGGAATATCTCTTTCAAGTCAACCTATTGCCACCAGCATTGTATCATACCTGAACCTGTAGCACCTTCCAGTTGCCTTACCGTCCAGCCAGTTTCCAATTCTAGCCAAGATGTCCCTCCAGTTTACCATGACTTCTTAGATGTCTTCGACAAGAAAGAAGCCAACATTTTGCCACCCCATCGTTCTTACGATTGTCTAATCGAGTTGTTGCCTGGTGCGGAGATCCCCTTTGGTCGAATATTTCCACTTTCAGAGACTGAGCTTGAGACTCTACGTCAATATATTGATGAGAACTTAGAGAAAGGGTTCATCTGCCCGTCATCATCCCCAGCTGGTGCTGGAATATTCTTTGTGGAGAAGAAAGACCATACCCTCAGGCCTTGTGTGGACTACAGGGAACTTAACAAAATCACGGTCAAAAATCGTTATCCTCTCCCCCTGGTTCCCGAGCTTTTTCAGAGATTCCGTTCTGCTGAAGTCTTTACCAAGCTGGACTTACAAGGTGCCTACAACCTTGTGCGCATCAGGAAGGGGGATGAGTGGAAGACCGCTTTCAGGACTCGTTTCTGGCATTTTGAATACTGTGTTATGCCTTTCGAACTATGTAATGCCCCAGCGACCTTTCAACATTTTGTAAACAATATCTTTAGAGAGTTCCTGGATCATTTCCTGATCGTACATTTGGATGACATCCTTATCTTCTCTGACACTTTGGAGTTACATAGAACCCACGTCCGGAAGGTACTATCTACATTGAGAGAACACAGGCCCTATGCAAAAGCAGAAAAGTGTCAATTCGAACAGACGTCCATTCAATTCCTGGGCTTAATTATTTCCACATCTGGGATAGCTATGGACCCTCAGAAAGTATTCTCTATTCTGGAGTGGGCAGCCCCTACCAACATGAAAGGTATCCAAAGATTTGTGGGGTTCGCTAACTTTTATCGGAGATTTGTTAAAGACTTTTCTGGTATTATTGCCCCCATTACTCAGCTCACTCGCCAGCATACCCGTTTCCAGTGGTCCCAGGAAGCCCAAGAAGCTTTTGATAAACTAAAGGCTCTATTCACCTCGGCCCCCATTCTGCAACATCCAGATCCAGCCCTGCCCTACGTTTTGGAGGTCGATGCATCGGAAGTTGCCATAGGGGCTATCCTGTCAGAACGCCAAGGCCCTAAAGCTTTACTACACCCTGGAGCCTTTTGCTCTCGAAAACTAAGCCAAACGGAAAGAAATTATGATGTGGGGGATCAGGAATTACTGGCAATAAAAGCTGCTCTCGAAGAATGGCGATACCTACTTGAAGGCGCAGCTCACCCCATCATGATATTCACCGACCATAAGAACCTCGAATATCTCAGATCCGCCAAACGACTAAGACCACGGCAAGCCAGATGGGCCTTGTTCTTTTCGAGGTTTAACTTTCTCCTTACTTACCGTCCGGGGTCCAAGAATGGGAAAGCGGATGCCCTCTCACGCATGTTTCCAGAAATTCCAGAGACTGTGGCCCCTAGTACCATCTTGTCCCCTCAGAATTTCCTTTTAGTTCAACCTGATCTAAGATCAACCCTTGAACAAACCTCTGCTCAATGCTTTGAATCCGAAGGATCTGCATTCAGAAGGCAGGAAGGACTCCTGTGCCACGGGGAAAAGATCTTCGTTCCCGTGGGAGCCAGGCTTCAGGTTCTCAAGACCTTTCACGAACACCAGCTTGCCGGCCATATCGGGATCCATAAGACTACTGAGCTGATTCAGCGATCCTACTGGTGGCCTAACCTGAGGCAAGATTGTAAGGATTTCATAGGCTCCTGCACAACCTGTGCCAGAAGTAAGGGAAGCTGCACCCAAGCCTGGGGTCTGCTAAGACCACTACCTATCCCAGACCGCCCCTGGAAAATGCTGTCCATGGATTTTATTGTGGAGCTGCCCCCATCTGAAGGCTTTACCATTATCCTGGTGGTGGTCGATCGTTTATCAAAGATGGCCCATTTTCTGCCTCTACTAGGTATACCTTCTGCCATAGATTCAGCACATGTCTTTATTAAAGAGATTGTAAGATTGCACGGCTTGCCAGACAGTATTGTATCCGACAGAGGAGTGCAATTTACTTCAAGGTTCTGGAGGGCTCTCTGTAAAGCTTTGAACATTGAAATCTGTTTGTCCTCTGCCTATCACCCGCAGAGTAATGGCCAGACGGAGAGGACAAATCAGACCCTAGAGCAGTACCTCCGCTGTTTTTCTACCTTCTCTCAAGATAACTGAGTAACCTTGCTGCCATGTGCCGAATTCGCCTATAATAATTTGGTACACGCCTCCACCAATTAGTCTCCATTGTGGGCGAACTATGGATTCCACCCATCCTTCTTGCCTCATGTCACCCCAGAAGCAGCTGTACAGCACAGATTAACTTTCATTCAAGAAAATTTACAGGTTCTTCAAGAAAACATGAAATAATCACAGGAAGACTATAAAAAGCATTATGACAGAAAGAAGAAAGGTAATCCAGTTCTGAAAGTAGGGGACAAAGTTTGGCTCTCCACATTGAATCTCAAATTGTCTTGCCCCTCCCAGAAGCTGGGCCCAAGGTTCATCGGTCCCTTTGCAATTAAGAGAGAGATTAATCCTGTGGCTTTTGAATTGTCTCTGCCGAGCTCTTACAAGATTCACCCAGTCTTCCATGTCTCGCTGCTCAAGCCAATCAGTGCTGGCCCCTTTTCTGGAAGAGAAGATCCTCCTCCACCTCCAATCGCAGTGGGTGAAGAAACGGAGTTAGAGGTGGAAGCCATCCTGGATTGTCGAAAGAGAGGTAGACAAATTCAATATCTAGTGAAGTGGAAGGGTTACTCACCAGAGGAGAGCTCTTGGGAACCCGCAAATAATGTTCATGCCCCTAAACTGCTACCTGAATTCTTCAGAAGATATCCGGAGAAGCAAGCACGCCTGGGTATCCGGAGGCTGCCCCTTGGGGGGGGGAGGCACTGTCAGGGACTAACCCACAGGAGAACTGACATCTATGGCCAGCAGAATCTTGTATCAACAAACACAAATTCTCCAGCGCGCACGCGCGTGAGAGCTGTTAGGACAGTGCATTCTTCAGTGTGCGCCAAAGCACACGTGTGCGCCAAAGCACTCGCACTTGAGAAGATTCCAGGCGCCAGTATACTATTTAAAGCATGTTGCAGCAGTCATGTTGTATTGTCTTGGATTACCTGCTAATGACCCGGCTTGTCTTGACCTATCTGATCTGCATTGACCCCGGCTTGACCCTTGGCTTGTTCCTGTTATTCCACTCTGATCTGCTGCACTGTCCCTGACTTGTTTCATTGACTTTGCTACTGCTTGCTGTCCTGTGTATGAACCCCGGCCTGGCTCCTGACACTGCTCCTGGTACTCCCTGCTGCACGATCTCATCTGGTACTTCCGAGATACCCCTGCCTTGCAGTCTACCCTGCTCATCAGCTGCCCACCAGTTGACTTCTCTGCTTCATCTCAGCTTGCCGCAGCCAGCAACCCCTGCCGCTTTGAGTATAGCTCCCCCTGTGCCACCTTCAGGGGGCGCTCTGCACTTAGTCGCAAGGGAAGCCCTCCCAGCATTTCAGCCTCCGATCAGATACGTGATAGGGACACTGGGGACAATGGTAGCAGGTATCTTTTTGAAATCCTCTTTTGGTGCACACACAACATTTTTTTTGCTGTCTTCGGCCTGGTTCAGATGGTGGAATGCTGAAGGGGAAGTGGTCGCTCATGAAGTCGGCAAACAGCCTCAGAGCAAAGGTCTTCTGGGGGGGGTCTTTGGTGATAGATGAGGGACGTGACAACTTCTTCTATGAATTTTAGGAAGGAGGCGGGGCTTTCCATGGATTTGGTGTAGACTATGTAGGAGTTATAAATGGCCAAATAGATGAGATAAATTGCTACCTTCTTGTACCAGAATCGGGACCTCCTTATTGACAAATAGGGCTGAATCATTTGATCATTGAAATCCACCCCCCTATGTAGAGAATATAATCTTGGACACATGTTGGCTTTTCAATGGGACCTCGTCTTCTTCGAACCTCAATTGTAGTGTCGTCATGGATGGTGGACATCATGTGCACGTCCCTTTTATCCTTCCACCTCAAGGCCAGCATTTCGTTGCATCTCAATGATGCTCTTTCCCCCCTTCGCAGCTTTTTGTTCGCTAGAGATTGTGGGAAGCCCTTCCTATTTTTTCTGTAGGTTCCACAGGCCAGGGTTTTTGCGATGTATAAGTGTTTGAAAAGGGGCAGGCTGGCGTAGAAGTTGGCAAGGTATATGTGATATCCTTTGTTCAGAAGTGGGTATGCCTGGTCCCAAACAATCTTTCCAGTTGTGCCCATGTAGGCCGGGCATTCAGGGGGCTGGAGCTGGGAATCTCTTCCTTCATATATGCGGAACGCATACAGATATCCCGTGGCTCTCTCACAGAGCTTGTATAATTATACTCCGTATCTGGCCCTTTTGCTAGGAATATATTGCTTTATTCCTAGCCGGCCTGAAAAGGGTATCAGGGACTCATCGACACATATATTCTGATCGGGGACATAGAGTTCTGCAAATTGTTGGGAAAAGAAATTTATCAGTGGGCGAATTTTATATAACTTGTCGTAATTTGGATGATTGTGGGGGGGGGGGGGGGGGGGGGGGGGGGGGGCACTGGGTGTTGTCGCTGAAGTGAAGAAAACGCATTATCATCTTGTATCGGGACCTGGACATTACGGCAGAATAAATGGGCATGTTGTGGATAGGGTTGGTGGACCAATAGGCATGTCCTTCATTTTTTTTTGTAATTCCCATGTTTATGGTGAGGCCCATAAACAATTTGAACTCCTCCAAATTCAGATCTGTCCACTCAAACGGATGGGCATATGATGATTGGGGGTTGTTGGCAATATACTGCTGGGCATATAAATTTGTCTGGTCCACAATAAATTGCAGCAAAGTGTCGGGCAAAAACAGATGAAAGCAATCAATCTCTGAGAAATTTTGGGTGTTGGACTGCACACCTGGCTGTGCTGTGAAAGGGGGAATAATTGGTGATACCGAGTTGGAAGGCAGCCATGTTGGGTTGTCAAGACCATCTGGCATATATGTAGAGGCCCTGGCTCTTGGGGGACTTGACACTCCAGTAGTTGGATTGGAATTTCCTGTGCTGGTACTCAGGCATGCACTGGTACTGGGTCTGGGTATTTGTTCCTAGGGCCTATCGCAGGCGGCAGAGCTGGTACTGGGCCTGGGAATTTGTTCTTGGGGCCTATTGCTGGCGGCAGCGCTGGTACTGGGCCTGGGAATATAATCCTGGTTTCCAGAGTACCGCGCCCTTTTAGGAGGGATCCATTCTTCCTCCGAATCATTTGCCGATTCACTATTCGGTTCAAATAACGAATTTGATTCGGAATCAGAATTGGAATCTGATGAGAACTCCCCGTTGCTCTCATCGGTCATGGAGAGGATCTGGAACGCCTCCTCACTGTTGTATACTCTTTTGGACATGACGATGATGGCTGTGTGACAGGTGACAGGTGATGGTCACTGATGGGCTGTGCGATGGGTGGCAGGTGACGTTCACTGATAGGTGATGACGGTGTGACAGGCGATGGTCACTGATGGGTGACAGGCCACAGACAGTGACGGGTGATGGTCACTGATGGGTGATGGTCACAGACGGGTGACAGGCCACAGTCACTGATGGGTGATGGGTGCACCGCTGATGGTCACTGATGGGTGACAGGGCACATTCACAGATGGGTGACGTGTGATGGATGACAGGCTATGGTCCCTGATGGGAGATGGGTGCACCGCTGACGGTCACTGATGGGTGACGGGTGATGGCTGACGGTCACTGATGGGTGACAGGTGATGGCTGATGGTAACTGATGGGTGACGGGTGATGGCTGGCGGTCACTGATGGGTGATGGGTGACGGGTGATGGCTGATGGTCACTGATGGGTGATGTCTGATGGTCACTGATGGGTGACGGGTGATGGCTGGCGGTCACTGATGGGTGACAGGTGATGGGTGATGGTCAATGATGGGTGACGGGTGATAGCTGACGGTCACTGATGGGTGACGGGTGATGGCTGACGGTCACTGATGGGTGACAGGTGATGGCTGATGGTCACTGATAGGTGACGGGTGATGGGTGACAGGTGCACCGCTGACAGTCACTGATGGCAGTCTCTTATGTGACGGGTGCACTTTATGGGGTGACTGTTGGGTGACAGATGACAATGGGGGGGCGATGGGACAAGTGTGGTGTTGGTGCAGACACTACAGAACACAGATCGGTAACTCACTGCTCCTGGCTCTTCTCTCCTCACACTGGAAACGGTGTGTGAGGAGAGAAGAGCTGGTAACAGCTAGTTACCGCTCTGTGTTTACATTTAGTGATCAGCTGTGAAAGGATCACAGCTGATCATGTGGGTAAACAGCCGGCCAATGGCTGTTCACCAGCGTCGGTGACGAGCAGTGTTCCCGGGAACACGCTGCCACTGACATGCACGCACAGCATGCTCGCGATCGTGTGCATGCGCCGTGCACATTGGGGTGGAACCATCTGTGATCGGCCGTGACTTCATTACGGCCGATCACGTGGTAAACAGCCATGCCCAATGGCTGTTCACCCCCCTCAGTGGCGAGTGGTGTCTTCATGACACGCCGCCATCGAAGGAACAGGGATGCGCACGCATTCTCTGTTTAAATGGAAGGATGTCATGTGACGCCTGCCCGCAACGAGAGCCGCGCCGCCTGGCCGTCATATGACAGCCGGCGGTCGGAAAGCAATTCATTTCTAATTACCTCATGACGGTCTGTCTTGATCCTTGGCCACAATGATGAACTACCCTGTATAGTTTAATCCCTACAAGGTAAGCAATCGCACATCTATTGTCTTCCTGCTGTTATTCCGTATTCTGGAATCCCAGCAGTATTTTTGTGATATTCATTGTCTCCAAAAAAGCTATTTATTTATATATATATATGACCTATCCTAGCACACTCAGTATTTGGACTGCGTGTATATCATACCAGCAGTCTTCTTTGTCCTTTTACTTATACATACCTTTTTATCTTTGACAGTCTATGTTCAATTTGTATATTGTGACCTGGCTTCCACATCTCTATGGCAGAATTGATCTGGGCTTTGTATATGTTCTAATCCATGCTATCTTTGCTATTTATATGTTTTTTGTTTTTTAACTTGATCATATATTATTTGTTCTTTGTAAAGATATCTACACACATTATCCTCTGAAGTATACTCCTGAAGTGATCATATCACGAAACATGTCGAGGTTGAACTGACATAGGCAGGGCAGCCATCAGAAATTTTGGGGCCCCTCACACAGCTTTAGGCCTGGGCCCTCCAGGGCCTGATCACCAACATTCCCCAGGGCCTGCCCACTGGCCGTCCCACCGAATCCGCCCACATTGTGGAGACTGGAGGAATGGATAGATGGATGTTGCTGGGCGTGGATGTGGATACATTGTGGAGACTGGAGGGATGGATGATGCTGTGTGTGGATATGGATAGACAGGGCTGGTGCAAGGAATTTTGTCTACTTAGGCGAGTATGCATTTTGGTGTCCCCCCAACCGTCCTCCTTCCAACCCCTACCCTCCACAATGCAAACCCCCACTCCTATACAGTACAGTGTCATTATACAATACAGACTGGTCTTATAAACTGACACCATACTGTACATTATATGCAGACCAGTCTGTACCCTGCTGACACTTATGTACAGAGTGCAGGGTTCAGGAAAGTGTGAGGTACAGAGTGCAGGGTTCAGGTGAGTGCTAGGTACAGAGTGCAGGATTCTGGAGTGTGTTATGTACAGGAAGGAAGGTGGGTTCTGGCATGCGTTATGTACAGGAAGGAAGGTGGGTTCTGGCATGCGTTATGTACAGGAAGGCCGGTTTTGGCGTGCGTTATGTACAGGAAGGTGGGTTCTGGCGTGCGTTATGTACAGGAAGGAAGGTGGGTTCTGGCGTGCGTTATGTACAGGAAGGTGGATTCTGGCGTGCGTTATGTACAGGAAGGAAGGTGGGTTCTGGCATGCGTTATGTACAGGAAGGTGGGTTTGGGCGTGCGTTATGTACAGGAAGGTGGGTTCTGGCGTGTGTTATGTACAGGAAGGAAGGTGGGTTCTGGCATGCATTATGTACAGGAAGCAGGATTCTGGTGTGCGTTATGTACAGGAAGGTGGGTTCTGGCATGCATTATGTACAGGAAGGAAGGTGGGTTCTGGCGTGCATTATGTACAGGAAAGTGGGTTCTGGAGTGCGTTATATACAGGAGGGTGGGTTCTGGTGTGTGTTGTGTACAGGAAGGTGGGTTCTGGCATGCGTTATATACAGGAAGGTGGGTTCTGGCGTGTGTTGTGTACAGGAAGGTGGGTTCTGGCGTGCGTTATGTACAGGAAGGTGGGTTCTGGCGTGCGTTATGTACAGGAAGAAAGGTGGGTTCTGGCGTGCGTTATGTACAGGAAGGTGGGTTCTGGCGTGCGTTATGTACAGGAAGGAAGGTGGGTTCTGGCGTGCGTTATGTACAGGAAGGTGGGTTCTGGCGTGTGTTGTGTACAGGAAGGTGGGTTCTGGCGTGCGTTATGTAAAGGAAGGTGGGTTCTGGCGTGCGTTATGTACAGGAAGGAAGGTGGGTTCTGGTGTGCGTTAAGTACAGGAAGGTGGCCTCCAGCGTGCGTTATGTACAGGAAGGTGGGTTCTGGCGTGCATTATGCACAGGAAGGTGGGTTCTGGCGTATGTTGTGTACAGGAAGGTGGGTTCTGGCATGCGTTATGTACAGGAAGGTGGGTTCTGGCGTGCGTTATGCACAGGAAGGTGGGTTCTGGCGTGCGTTATGCACAGGAAGGTGGGTTCTGGCGTGCGTTATGTACAGGATTTAGGGTTCTGGCGTGAGTTATGTACAGGATTTAGGGTTCTGGAGTGCGTTATGTACAGGATGGTGGGTTCTGGTGTGAGTTATGTACAGGATTTGGGGTTCTGGTGTGTGTTATGTACAGGAAGGTGGGTTCTGGTGTGTGTTATGTACAGGAAGGTGGGTTCTGGTGTGTGTTATGTACAGGAAGGTGGGTTCTGGTGTGTGTTATGTACAGGGTTCATAAGAACACTAGGTACAGAGTCCATTCATCCATGTACATCCCAATACTGTACCTCTCCTCCACTGCTAATAACCTCTGCATTACACACACCTCTCCTCTCCCCTCATCTTCCCACCCCCCAAAGCTCCACCATCCTCCACATGATTACCTTTGTAAAAGAACTTTTCTGTAAACTCCTTTTCAGCTTCTGAACTCCCCAACCAGATAGGAGATAAGGATCCTGGTGCAGAGCAGGGAGGCTGTTGAAGGAGCCATGGGAGAGCTGCTCTACCCCCACTTTCAACTAATGCAGAAACTGAAAGCTATTGCTAACAGACACATCAGTGCATGTACTCTGGTCAAAGATAAAAATAAACGTCAATAATGGATGGAGAAATTTAGTCCTTTATGCTGGGTAAATTATAGTAGAGAGTCCATAATAGGGATATAGTATAAATCCAATACAAGGTTTCTTAATGAAGTAATATGGGAGTGTTGCCCTTCTGAACTTTCTATCAATATAGTCTCTCAGAACTCTCACCTCCAGGCTATGATATCATAGCTGTTGTGAATAATAATCCATGGATGTAGTCACTGCTGTCAGCCAATGCTGTTGGTCATGGATTTCTCCTCTAGGATCGTCTGTTATGCCTTCTAAGCTAGCTCCAGTGTAATCGGCTCGGCATTAGGGGTGAAGGAGAGAGAGAAAGAAAGGGGGCTCCACTAGTGTAGTATGTTAAATTGTGGGGACATTTATTAAGTGTTAAAATAGACTCTTACATTTAAACGAAAATTTAAACGGGATTGGCCGGAGTGAGAAGAACACAGGAAGAGAAGTGAGAGTGCGCTGAAAGCGCCACACTAGCTTTATTTTGCTGTATCTGCCTTTTAATTTTCGTTTAAATGTAAGAGTCTATTTTAACACTTTAACTAATAAATGTCCCCACAATTTAACATACTACACTAGTGGAGCCCCCTTTCTTTCTCTCTCTCCTTCACCCCTAATGCCGAGCTGATTACACTGGAGCTATCTTAGAAGGCATAAGAGGCGATCCTAGAGGAGAAATCCATGACCAACAGCATTGGCTGACAGCGGTGACTACATCCATGGATTATTATTCACAACAGCTATGATATCATAGCCTGGAGGTGAGAGTTCTGAGAGACTATATTGATAGAAAGTTCAGAAGGGCAACACTCCCATATTACTTCATTAAGAAACCTTATATTGGATTTATACTATATCCCTATTATGGACTCTCTACTATAATTTACCCAGCATAAAGGACTAAATTTCTCCATCCATTATTGACGTTTATTTTTATCTTTGACCAGAGTACATGCACTGATGTGTCTGTTAGCAATAGCTTTGCACTAATATTGTTTTGTCATCAGTTGCTGATTATTATTTATATCACTTAATTACTTATTTAGAATGCTTGTTATTTCTGCACTTATATAAAATATTAATATTTTCACGTTATTATTCACGACCACCTATTTATGTACTCTTTCCTAACACTTTTTTCACCTAGAGGAAGGACCCCAGGGCATAAAATCACTGCGCGAGATCACGTTTTGATTTAATACTTTTATATGTATGTGTCATAACACACATTTGAGATTTTGCTGCAGTTATTTTATTTTAGATATTTTTACACGGTAGTGATAGCGCGAAGGACACTTTTACACAGAAACTGAAAGCTGCCTTGGTATCTTTTCCCCAGCCAGCAATGTACGAATACCTCTTCCCCTATACACTGGTTGCTTAACAAAGGGGCGGGTATGAGTAGTAGTCCCGCCCATACCCGACATCACAGCCCTCATCTGACAGGTGAAGTCTCTAGTGCACGCTGCACAGTGGACATCCAGCTGGCTTGCTCGCTCATCCCATTCACTGGCTGTGCTGGATGTTATATCAGCAACATAATGTGTATGCTCTCCTCTCCCTCTCTGTAGCAGGCCCCGGAGGGGGGGAAGGGGGGGAAGGGGGGGCCGGCCAGGCGGGCCCCTTGGGACGCTCGGGCCCCTTACAGGAGTACTGCCTGTACCCCCCTGATGGCGGCCCTGGACATAGGACGAGATCCATGGTCCTCCTGTCTGGGTGGACACGCGTCCAATTGTCGAGTTCCTCTTCAGAGATTTAATACTGTGTACTATATATTTCCCCTCATAGGACCTTTTTAATGATGGTTTTTGTCTTAAATAAAGTTATACTTTTTTACAAATACGTATGTGAGTCTTTACTGTACCATGAAGAGTCCATAGTTGCCTCAAACCTTCTGCCTCAATTTTCAATGTTTGATATTGGAGTAGTATAGTTTAGGACTCCCTATTAGATTATCATAAAGATAACTAATTTACTACACTATTAGCTATTGTTTTTAGAATAGCACAGTAGTGGCTTGGTGTATAGTATGGAAGTTGGAAAGGCTCTTAAAGTTTTCTTGTCCTTGCAGGCATTTTTGTATTTTTCCTGAAAGCCTAATCACATATACTTAAAGCAGAACTCCGGCCAAATTTTTGTTTTTGTATGTCCTTGTTGCTGATCTCCTACCTTCACCAAGTTTGCCATCCATGTTCTTCTGAGCTCTGTAGTTCCTCTGTAATTTGCTGCTGAACTTGCTGAAAAACCATTATTGCCTGCTGACTTCCTGTTTGTAAGACCGCTGGCTGCTATCCCTCTCCTAAGCTCAGCCAGCAGTCTGACACGCCCCCTTGTAGTCCTCTGTAAAGCCGAGCAGGAAGGAAGCAGACATGTTGTGGGCGGAAGGGGTCTCCCAGCCCCCCTGTCTGTGCCGCCCATGGAGGAGGTGTCCTCCTTCTCCTCTCTCCTTTCTCCTCCTCCCTGCCAGCAATCCACCCCCCCCCACTTCGTCCCTGCCCCGCCGCCCACCTGCTATCTCTGGGCAGAGTGGGGTATATCATCAGTAATTACTTGTATGACACATCAGGGATCTCCTGCGGTGTCAGGTATAGTATACGAGAATGCCGCTCGCTGATCTCCCACCCCCCCGGCGTTATAAGAACAGTGCGCTGTCAATCATAATAACGGTGGGGGCGGGAGATCAGCGAGCGGCATTCTCGTATACTATACCTGACACCGCGGGAGATCCCCGCTGTGTATATACAAGTAATTACTGATGATAATCCCGCTCTGCACTGGTGGTTCCTGACATGGAGGTGACATGGTGGTGGTGGTCCCTGACATGGAGTTGACATGGTGGTCCCTGACATTCGGCACTGGTGGTCCCTGACATGACGGTCCCTGACATGCTGCACTGGTGGTCCCTGACAAGCAGCTGTGGTGGTGCCTGACATTCGGCACTGGTGGTCCCTGACGTGGTGGTCCCTGACAAACGGCACTGGTGGTCTCTGACATGGTGGTCCCTCACAAGAGGAAAAACATCAGCTGCGGTGCCAACATCGCTGGACTCCAGGACAGGTAAGTGTTCGATTATTAAAAGTCAGCAGTTGCAGTATGTCAGCGACCACCATGTCAGGGACCATCAGTGCCGCTTGTCAGGGACTACCATGTCAGGACTCACCACGACAGGGACCACCAGTGCTGAATGTCAGGCACCACCAGTGCTGCTTGTCAGGGACCACCATGTCAGGGACCACCAGTGTCGCATGTCAGGGACCACCAGTGCCGTATGTTGGAGACCACCATGTCAGGGAACACCAGTGCAGCATGTCAGGGAAAGCGGAGGTCTGCCCACTGCTGCAAAAATTAAAAGCATGGTGGTCCCTGACAAGTGCCACTGGTGGTCCCTGACATGGTGGTCCCTGACAAGCGGCACTGGTGGCCCCTGAAATTCGGCACTGGCGGTCCCTGACATGTTGGTCCTTGACATGCTGCACTGGTGGTCCCTGATATGCTGCACTGGTGGTCCCTGACATGGTGGTCCCTGACAATAGGCACTGGTGTTCCCTGACATGGTGGTCCCTGACATTCGGCACTGGTGGTCCCTGACATTGTGGTCCCTGACATTCGGCACTGGTGGTCCCTGACATTCGGCACTGGTAGTCCCTGACATGATGGTCCCTGACAAGCGGCACTGGTGGTCCCTGACCTGCTGCACTGGTGGTCCCTGACTGGTGGTCCCTGACATTCGGCACTGGTGGTCCCTTACATTCGGCACTGGTGGACACTGATAAGCTGCATTGGTTTGCATTTATATTAAATGTAACACATTTATTAATTTAATTTAAATGTATTTATTAAATGCAATCAATTAAAGTGGAGGTCCGCCCACTTCTGCAAAAATTAAAAGCCAGCAGCTACACATACTGCAGCTGCTGGCTTTTAATAATAGGACACTTCAGCTCACTACCACCGGGAGAAGAAAAGGCTTACCAGATGTGGTGGACCCAACAGGGCATACGCCGAATTGGGTCAGATAAGGCTTGGGTGGTAAGTGGCTGTGGGTGTCTGTGATCTCACGGATGGCTGGATTCCTCCAACTGGCACCCGGGTCCTGGAAGGTGTGGGGAGTCCCAAGAATGTAGATGATTCTATGGATCCTAGAAGGGGTGAGGTGTTCCGTGGATGGATCCCTCAAACTTTTTAAGTTCTCTAAGGAGTGATGGTGATAGATTGCGAAAGAATCTTCTTTCGCAATCTATCACCATCACTCCTTAGAGAACTTAAAAAGTTTGAGGGATCCATCCACGGAACACCTCACCCCTCCTAGGATCCATAGAATCATCTACATTCTTGGGTCTCCCCACACCTTCCAGGACCCGGGTGCCAGTTGGAGGAATCCAGCCATCCGTGAGATCACAGACACCCACAGCCACTTACCACCCAAGCCTTATCTGACCCAATTCGGCGTATGCCCTGTTGGGTCCACCACATCTGGTAAGCCTTTTCTTCTCCCGGTGGTAGTGAGCTGATTTGCCTTTTTTTGGGACACTGGAATTACCTGTTTATAATATTTCTACATAAGGACTAAATATTGTTACCTTTTAGTCATAACATCTATATCAGGACTTCCTACCTATGAATAGGTCTTTGCATAGGTGATCCCCTTCACTGTATACCTACCAATCTATTGTCATTTATGATATGGTTTAGCGCTACACTTTTTGTTGTTTCTTTCCATATACACTTTGTTGGTTGTGTTAGCTGCTTTTTTTGTCTCTCTTGCGAGCAGCGCAGAATTATTTTGCATATAATAATAGGACACTTACTTGTCCTGCAGTCCAGCGATGTCGGCACCGCATCTGATGTTTCCATCAACTGTCGGGTGCTGCCGCCTCCATTGCAGGTAAGGGAACCCGGCAGTGTAGCCTTTCGGCTTCACGGCGGGAACCCTACTGCGCAAGCGATTGGCTCCACGCCTCTCTCCTATTGGCCCGGCGGCCGGGGAAAGAGGAGAGAGGAGGAGAGAGCCCTAGTGATGACGCAAATACCCGCGGCTGAGGCTGGTGGAAATGGGGACAGGATACCTGTGAAAGACAGATATCCTGTCCCCCCTCCCCCCCGAAAGGTGCCAAATGTGGCACCGGAGGGGGGAAAGAGTACAACAAGTGGAAGTTTCACTTTTGGGTGGAAATCCGCTTTAATATTATATTAATATGCATTTATATTAAAATGCTTTGCATTAATAAGGCTGTAACCTATCATACCGTGTGTTATGTATGGCTTGCTGGCTGCAGAATGAGGGGTGTGCTTTATGTTGAAGTGGGCGAGTTCACATTTACATGTACAAGCCTAGTGTACCTCCCACATTCACTCCAATCCCAAAGATTCATGGGAAATGTAGTCTGATTACAGTTAGAGAAAAAGAAGAGGATATGATGCAATCACTGTTTTAAGAGATCCTCCCTGCTAGAAAAGATGAAGCATTTTTTAAATCAGAAAACTGACTTCTTGAAAATTGAATCAGTCATCTCTTCAACGGTAAGAAATTTCACAAATGTAATAACTGTTTAGTGTTTTGTGTGGGAGGTGTACTAATGGGGGACTTTTTTTAAATCCCAGAGTTCTGCTTTAAGCTTTTCTTTCAGAAGATTTTCTACAGAATATGAATGATCCATACTGTAGATTTAATTGTATCTTATAGTATCACTATAATATATTTGTGGTATATGGTGAGGGCACATGATTGCTTAGTATTTTTAAAGTGGAATTAAAGTAGTTGTAAACCCTCGTTTTTTTAATTAAAATAACAAACATGTCTATACCTACTTGCTCTGTGCAATGGTTTTGCACAGAGAAGCCCCAATCTCTTTTTCTGGGCCCCTCCAGGCTCCTCCTCTTTATTGAGTGCACCCACAGAAAGCGCTTTCCCTGGGGGCACCCGTGCGGGTTTGCTCCCAAGTCCCGCTGCTGCGTCCATTGTCACAGACAGCGGGACTCGGCCTTGCCTCCCACTCCCATGTCACAGGATTTGATTGACAGCAGTGGGAGCCAATGGCTCCTGCTGCTATCAGTCTGTTCAATGAGGAGAGAGACAGCGGCTGGAGCCGCTACACTCGTGCACATTGCTGGATTGGATTGGGCTCAGGTAAGAAAAAGGGGGGTCTGGGGGGTGCTGCAACACAAAAGTGTTACTAAACCCAGGACCCTGCATTCACTATATCTGGTCTCCCACAGTACACAGAACATAAAATACATGAAATACAATCATTTTAGTAAATAACTGCTAAATACCTTTTCTCATCAGTAGTATATAGCAGTCTTGTGACTTCTATCAGTGTCCAGCCAAGCACTGATTAAAGCTTGTAGGAGGAGTTTTCTGACTGTCCTATAAGACTACAATACCCCTGACCCTCTCTCTGGACAGTGCTGATTGGCCCTGTGCACTCCCTCAAGAAAAAAAAAAACATCTCTAGCAATACTTACCAAACTGAGCATGTGACTCCATAGACTTTGTGTTATGAGGAAATTATCAGGGGACAGTGGAAGAAGGGTAGGATCTAGGAAGTCAGGTTCAAACAACCTTTTTACACAATGCAGAGGATTAACCCCTTAGGTTCCGCAGTGAGTATAACAGGCATGCTTTACTGCATATACACACTGATTTTACTGTTGTGGGTTTAGTAACACTTTGAGGCTTTACAACCACTTTAAACCCTTGTTTTTTTTTTCAATTAAAATAACAAACATGCCTATGCTTACCTGCTCTGTGCAATGCTTTTGCACAGAGCAGCCCCAATCCTCTTCTTCTGGGTCCCCCACCGGCGCTCCAGGCCCCCTCCTCTTTGGCAGGTGCCCCCCATGGAAAGCCGATTTCCCTGATGGCACCCGTGTACGCTCGCTCCTGAGTCCCACTGCTGAGTCAATTAAAACAGACAGCTCTGCCCGCTCCCATGTCACCACATATGATTGACATTAGCGGGAACCAATTGCTCCCACTGCTGTCAATTAGTCCAATGAGGAGGGAGACAGTGGCTGGTGCACATTGCTGGATTGGATAGGGCTCAGGTAAGAAAAGGGGGGGGGGGGGGCGGGGTGCAGCCACAGAACAGAACAGAACGTTTTTCACCTTAATACATAGAATGCATTATGGTGAAAACCCTTAAGGCTTTAGAGCCACTCTAACTTTTGCCTGCTTATCTTTTGTGTAGAGTAGGTAATGTAATGTAGGTAATGTAAGAGTTAAGTGTATATGTTTTTATTTATGTTCAGTGCTGAAATCAGAATAAGCAATTGAGCAGAACCAATAAGCTAATTTTTCATGGTTTGTGTTGCAAATTAGAAAGTCACAGCAATAAATGGTACAGCTGTGTTCTTTCACAACAAAAATGATTATTTAATTAGCAAATATGTTTAGCTTTGACAACTATTTTTATACCAATATACAAGACCAGCTTTAAGTTGCATGCCCAGTCTAGCACACTCGGCGCGGACCTCATACAGTATGTGCTTATTACACCTCTACACCTGTGAGAAGTGTGGTGCAGTGTTGCTTTAGGCCGGGTTCACACTGGTACGACACGTGGATCAGATCAGACTTTGCCCTGTGACTTGAAGTCTGAAATCTATCTGACTTCAATGAACAGGGATCCGACTTTGATCCCCGACAATACCAGGCACTGTGTCTGGTATGAATCTTTAGGGGAAACTTCACGCAAAATAATAAAAAAAAAAAAATGACGTGGGTTCCCTCTCCAAGACCATACCAGGCCCTTCGGTCTGGCATGGATTTTAAGGGAAACCACACCAGGCCCTTATCCGAGCACGCAGCCCGGCAGGTCAGGAAAGGGGGTGGGGCCAAGCGAGCGCCCTCCCTCCTGAATGTTAACAGGCTGCATGCTCTCAACATGGGGAGTCAATGCTTTGGGATGGGGGGCTCTGCGACCCCCACCCCAAAGCACCTTTCCCCCCTGTTGATGAGGACAAGGGCCACTTCCCAACAACCCTTGCCAGTGGTTATCGGGGTCCGCAGGCAGGGGGCTTATCGGAAACTGGAAGTCCCCACCCTAAGTGAATGAGTATGGGGTACATTATACCACTACCCATTCACCTAAAAAAAAAGTGCCAATATAAAACACAGTACACAGGTTTTTAAAGTATCTTATTAAGGCAGCTCCGGCGTCTCTTCTGAATTCTTCTCCCCTCTCCGGCTCTTCTCCCACTTCTGGTGATGTCTTCTGCCTCTGCTTGGTCTTCTCCCCTCTTCGGTTCATCTCCCTCTGTCCGCTGTTCTCTTTTGCCGGGCTGTTTCCTCTGTTCTCTTTTGCCGGGTCTTCTCCCTCTGTTCTTCTTCCGATGTTGATGCAACGCTCACTCCCGCTCTAATAATAGGTGTGCGGTGTACCACTACTTATATTGGCATGAGGTGGGGTCACCGGGTGACGTCATTCAGGGCCCCTGCCCCTTATGACATCACCGCCCCATCATGCCCCGGGTGAAGACATCACAAGGGGCAGGGCATCCAGATGATGTCAGCGGGTGGCCCCACCCCATGCCAATATAAGTCATTGCACACGGCGGACCCACCATTATACCTGGAGATCACGTTGAGTCAACATCGAAAGAAGAACAGAGGGAGAAGACCCGGCAAAAGAGCGAGAAGACCTGGCAAAAGAGGGAGAAGAGGGAGAAGAGGGAGAAGACAGCGCAGACAGGAGAAGAACCGGAGATGGAGGAGTACTGGCAGAGGCAGAAGACGTCAACCAGAAGAGGGAGAAGAGCTGAAGAGGGGAGAAGAAGTCGGAAGAGACACCGGAGCTGCCTTAATAAAATACTTTAAAAACCTGTGTACTGTGTTTTATTTTGGACACTTTTTTTTAGGTGAATGGGTAGGGGTATTCATTGACATAGGGTGGGGGGCCGGGATCTGGGGGCCCCCTTGTCGAAGGGGGCTTCCAGATTCTGATAAACCCCCCGCCTGCTGACCCGACAACCAACGGCCAGGGTTGTCGGAAAGAGGCCCTTGTCCTCATCAACATGGGGACAAGGTACTTGGGGTGGGGGGGTGCAGGGCCCCCCACCCTAATGCACCCCCCTTTCCTGGCCTGCCGGGCTGCGTGCTCAGATAAGGGTCTGGTACTCATTTTTTTTCGGCGTGGGGGGTTCCCCTTAAAAACCATGCCAGACCAAAGGGTTTGGTATGGTCTTGGAGGGGAAACCCATGCCTTTTTTTTTTTTGCATAGGGTTGCCCTTCAAGATCATCAGAGCACAAGTCGCATTCTCAACTCGGATCAATTAAGATGGCGATCTGACTTCAATGATATTCAAGGGGGCTGAAGTAGGATCAAAGTCGGACCAAAGTAGTTCAGGGAGCATTTTCAAAGTCAGACCGACTTGTATCAGACCAGTTAAGATGGCTCTCATAGGGAAACATTGATTTTCACACGTCATGCAACATGAGCTCCCAATGTCAGAGCGTTTGTCGTACCAGTGTGAACCCAGCCTTAGTCATTCAGTGGTACCAGAGTCTCACAATCCATTTTGATATGTCTGTTTCTTCCCATCCTGCCTCTTAGATTATATAGAATTATAGAAGACTGTTGGCAGAAAAAGATGAATCTTCCCTGGGTGTTTTCTTTTTACAATGATTTTTTATGTATTTGATAAGGTTGCACTCATGTCCCTTTTTACTCTTTTTGTCAAGGCTGTGTATATTAAGTTCCTGCAAAAGATGAGGTTTGGATTTGCTACACAGTGAGACCCGTAGGAGAAAATGAACAGAGGGGCTGCATGACTAGGGGAGGAACAGGGTCAGGGAACGGTCAGCTAGGTCAGTGGTGGGGGCAGGGGAGTAGACCTTACCTGATTGGAGGCAGAAGTTAGAAGGGGCAGGGTCCAGAGGAGAGGGTCTTGTGTAGGGGGCGTATTCTACAACATTCCAAGGAGTTAGGAGAAATGACAACTTTGTTCCCAACCTGCAGGTAGATAGAATAGAAAGATGAGTGACTTGGAGGCCTTGTTGGTGCAGGTCAGGGCCGCAGCGGTCGAACGGGGCCCTCAGTGGCTGCAGCAGGAGCTGTCTGATGTGCTTGGTGGGTCGGGAGCGTCTCCCTCACCTGCCCCTTGTCCTCCAGGCCCAAAAACGGGCTAGCAAGGTGCGCCCTCCGGAGCGCCTGAGTCTATCCCCTGTCCCTCGTGCCCAATGTCCACTAATGAGCCCCTGTCACAGGGACCCTCCAGGGCTTGCTACTGGGCTGCCTACTCTCAGTCCTGGCGGGGGCCCTGGGAGGAATCCTACCCCCCGGTGCCCTGCTCCCCCTCTCATCGATAGCCTGAGAATGCGGCTGCCCTCCCCCCCGCTGAAGGGGGGGCGGCTCGGCATAGGAGACACTGTGGGACGCGCAGTGGTGGCGTCACGGCCCCTCGGGTGCTTTTAGCGGGATTGCTGGCCTGGAGGTGGGGGTACACACTGGGGGGTTCCACGGTCCACCCCGCCAATCGCCGCCGTGGGGATCCGGTGCAGTCGGCTCTCTCTGTAGATACAGCACAGAGAGGAGCTCGACAGTGTAACGTACCATCCATGAGCAGCGGAGGGGTTAGGGCACCCTCTGCTGATTCTCCAGCGCCACGGCACTCTGTCCCTCACACTAAGAGCCGGCCAGTGACTCGGGCTGGGGGACATGCCCCCTTAAAGAGATAGCACGTCCCTGCTATAGCTGGGGGGTTCTACGGTGCCCCGCGGCTCATCATCCATGAGAGCCATGGCTGGGGTGGACAAGGAAGCTTCCAGGAGCCCCGAGCCAGAGTCGCCAGAACGCACGAGGCAGGGGACGCCAACGCAGCAGGAATCTTCGGCCGAGTCCGGTGAGGTCACCAGCGCAGATGACGATCTGTCTGTCAGGAGGCGCCCTACTTTGCGGAGCCAGCTGGGATCTGGACGAACGGCTAGTCGTGTGGTGGCGCAGCTGCAGCCCGGTAAGTCGCCAGTTTTACCTATGTCTAATAGTCAGGAGGGGGAGGTTAGTTTGGGGGTTTCTCAGGGAGTTATTTTGGGGGCTTCAGGATCTACGGTTGGGGCCTCAGGTGCCGCGCCGGTTTTGTCTGCATTTTTTGCAGGTTTTCGGGAGTTATTGGCCCGTTTTGACCTGGCTGGGTCTTCTTCCCCATCTCAAGGGCCTGTGGGAGCATGGGCCCCTGCTGCTTCTAGCATGGGCTTAGTGGTTCCCTCTTTACCTCCCTCAGTGGGGCCAATTTCTGTGTTGGACCCTGGGGCGGGGGCAGGCGGGTCCTCCGTTAACAGCGTGACATCCGCGTCGCAGACAGAGGTGACTGGGGGGTCAGAAACTAATAAAGCAAAGGCGTCCACTGAGGATAAGGTGAGGTTGGTGGATGCAGCGAACTGCGAGATTTACGTGTGCTTGGAGGGCCCACTGGGGGTCCATCTAAAGTAGGACATACGGGAAAAGATCTGGAAGGGGGAATATGTTGAAATATTCTCCCTTTTGCCGTTGGAGAAATTTATTATAGAAAAGGGCAAGGCAGACGAAAGCAAGAAGGAGGAGGAGGAGAAACACCGATGGCGGCTTATTCCCCGCACTTGTGCTAATTGGCTTCAGGCGTTTGCCATCTTGGCCAGCGTAATTGGCGAAAAAAGCATCGGAGAATTGCTCTCTGCTTTTTTGTTACCTGGACGCCATTGGAGAAGCGTATAGAGTTTACGGGGGTACTGCCTGGCTGCGCTATGACGAGCAGTTCCGCCAGTGCAAGGCCTTGCATCCAGGCTTGTGCTGGAATCATAAGGACATTGGGCTTTGGATGAAGCTCATGGCTCAGGCAAGGGCTCCGGGTGAGCCCTTTCTCATGGGGGGGGGGCAGCGGTTCAGGTGCCGCTGGACAGTTGGCCACCCAAAAGAGAGGAATTTGTTGGCAGTTCAACGAGGGGTCATGCCGTTTTGGCGCGGCCTGTCGTTTCCACCATGGGTGGTCTGGTTGCGGGGGCTCCAACAGTTACGCCAAATGTTTTAAAAAAGGGAAGTCCCAACCCAGTGAGTCTGCTTCAAAAAGGGAGGATGCCGGTAAGCCTTCCCACAATGGTGCCGTATCTAGATAGATATCCGCGGAGGGGGGCGGCGAGTTTTTTGGCCGATGGTTTTGCCCATGGTTTTCGTATCCTGTGTTCTGGGCAGTGGCCCCGGCGAAAGAGTTGGAACTTGGGAGAATGGCCAGACCATTCGATCCCCCTTCCGTTCCGTCTTTGCATGTGTCCCCCTTTGGGGTTGTCCCCAAAAAGGAACCCAACAAATTTTGGTTAATACATCATTTGTCGTATCCGAAAGGGGCTTCGGTGAATGATGCCATTTCTCTGGATCTGGCTTTGCTGTCTTATACCTCCTATGATGCCGCAGTCGGTTGGGTGCAACGTTATGGCCAGGGTTCGTTGGCAAAGACGGATATTGAATCTGCCTTCCGCCTCCTGCCGGTACACATGGAGAGTCAACATTTGCTGGGTTGTTGTCGGGATGGGCAGTTTATTCTTGACCGCTGTCTCCCGATGGGCTGTTCCATTTCCTGCCCATATTTTGAGGTCTTTAGCACCTTCGAGGAATGGGTGGTATGGGAGGAGACCCAGTTGAGATCTGTGCTGGTGAGGTTGTCTTTGGGAAATAGATGTATGAGTGCTGCCAGCATTGCTGCAGAGGTTAAAGGGGTGGGGGGACAGCCTGTCATTGCTCAAACCATACGCTGCACACTGCATCAAATTGGTCTGCATGGCTGTCGTCCCAGAAAGAAGCCTCTTCTAAAGATGATGCACAAGAATGCCCGCAAACAGTTTGCTGGAGACAAGCAGACTAAGGACATGGATTACTGGAACAATGTCCTGTGGTCTGATGAGACCAAGATAAACTTATTTGGTTCAGATGGTGTCAAGCGTGTGTGGAGGCAACCAGGTGAGGAGTACAAAGACAAGTGTGTCTTGCCTACAATCAAGCAAGGTGGTGGGAGTGTCATGGTTTGAGACCTGAGAGTAAAGGTGATGGACTGGCCAAGCAAGTCTCCATACCTAAACCCTATTGAGCATCTGTGGGGCATCCTCAAACGGAAGGTGGAGGAGCGCAAGGTCTCTAACATCCACCAGCTCCGTGGTGTCATCATGGAGGAGTGGAAGAGGACTCCGATGGCAACCTGTGAAGCTCTGGTGAACTCTATGCCCAAGAGGGTTAAGGCAGTGCTGGAAAATAATGGTGACAACACAAAATATTGACACTTTGGGCCCAATTTGGACATTTTCACTTAGGGGTGTACTCACTTTTGTTACCAGCGGTTTAGATATTAATGGCTGCGTATTGAGTCATTTTAAACGGTACAATCCCCCAATGGTAATTTGGGGGATATTTTTTCTGTTCTGGCATGTTCAGTATCTTCAAGTAATGAGATAGACCATCAGTTCAGTACATCAGGATTGATCAATTTTCAGATATACCGTATATACCATAGTTTGTGGACTCTATAACTTTCCTACAGACTAAATAATATACACTGATTTGGGTTATTTTCACCAAAGAAATGTAGCAGGATATATTTTGGCCTAAATTTATGAACAAAAGATTATTTATTTGCACAATTTTTTAACAGATATGAAGAAAATGCAATTTCTTTCAAAATCCTCTGTTTTTTTTTTTTGTTTTTTTAAGGTGATTAAATACCACCAAAAGAAAGCTCTATTAGTGTGAAAAATGATAAAAATTTCAGATGGATACAGTGTTGCATGAGCACGTAATTGTCATTCAAAGTGTGACAGCGTTGAAAGCTGAAAATAGGCCTGGGCAGGAAGGGGGTAAAAGTGTCCGGTATTGAAGTGGTTAATATTAGCTGCATGATAAGTACTGCATTGCACCTCAATGTCTGCAACCTATTTTGGTGCTCTGGCACTGTAAATGTGCCACGCACTGTTTTCTGATGTGAGCATCATATTTGTGAATCTTTTGTCTCAGATAACACACTGTAATGTTTATTTCAAGATAAAACCTGCTTTTTTTCTTATATTGTGGCCTAAACAAGCTGTTTACATGCTGTCTAGCCATTGTGCTCTAAGTGTAGCTATTGCTTCTCAGATTATACACCCATTGTGTATTTCTAGATATAACCTGTCCCGTCTCTTTATTTTATATTGCAGCCTAATCAAGCTGCTTACAGACTGCGCAGCCACTGTATAATATTGTGGCTATTGTCTAGCAAGGTCCATTAAGACATGGATGAGCGAGTTTGGGGTGGAGGAACTTAACTGGCCTGCACAGAGTCCTAAACCTCAACCCAATAAAACTCCTTTGGGATGAATTAGAGTGGAGACTGCAAGCCAGGCCTTCTCATCCAACATCAGTGCCTGACCTCACAAATGTGCTTCTGAAAGAATGGTCAAACATTCCTATAGACACACTTCTAAACCTTGTGGACAGCCTTCCCAGTAGAGTTAAAGCTGTTATAGCTGCAAAGGGTGGACCAACTCAATATTGAACCCTACGGACTAAGACTGGGGTGCCATTAAAATTCATGTGCGTGTAAAGGCAGGAGTCCCAATACTTTTGACAATACAGTGTATATTGTGGTCCAAACCAAGCTGTTTACATACTGTTCAGCCCCGTATGACATTTGGGGCAATTGTGTCTCAGATAATACACTTTTATGTTTATTTCACAACAAAACCTTACTTGTCTCTCCATCTTATAATGTGGCCTTACCAGGTTATTTACATACTGTTCGGCTACTGTAAAAATGTTTAACTATTATCTCTCAGATAGTGCACTTTAATTTTATGTCATTATATAACCTTGCTTGTCTCTTCCGCTATATTCCAAGAGAAGACCAGCTATGTATCTCCCTGTTAGATTATGGCCCAAACAAAGCTGCTTACATACTGTCCAGCCACTATATTTGCATACCTCCCAACTTTTTGAGATGGGAATGAGGGACACCTATCAGTAAAAGTATACATGCATAGGACACACCCCTGGCCTCGCCCCCTTAAAGGAGAATTGTACAAAAAAACAAGATTGGTTAAACCCACAAGTGCTTTTTTTACGACTACTATTCCTTTATATTGGCTTTTGGAATTTACAAATGCAGCAGTTTAGAAATCAGATGAAAGGTTTAGTGCTGGAAAACACTTTTTGATAGATAAAAAGTGCATTTTATACACATCTATATAGATCAGACCAAAATGAGGGACAAATGAGGAAGAATGAGGGACAAAGGGACATTGCTCCAAATCAGGGACAGTCCCTCCAAATCAGGGACAGTTGGGAGCTATGTATTTGTGACTATCGTCTCTCAATTAATGCACTTTAATGTTTATTTTAAGATAGAACCTGTCTTGTCGCTCCCTGTTATACTGTGCAAGCAAGTGATGTGCTGGATTTGAAGACTGGAGTTGTACATACCGGAGGTGTATATAGTGGGTCCCATATATTTTTCTTCAATCAGTTGGGCATTTAATGAATATCCCATCCCCATCCAAGTTTATTCCCCTCAATAAAAATACAAACAAAGTTCAAGGACTGGTTTTCTGCCTGAGGGCGAATGAGAACTGTGTGCCTGGCTGGGCAGGGTGACAGACGGACCACAACACTCAGCAGCCCGTACGGGGGTACTGTTACATATATTTGACCTTATATGTCTATTTTATATACTTTACTTACAGCTATATTTTTGGTTTCTTTATATCTACTAAATTGTGATATTTTTTTTTCTCCCTCACTATCCTGCTTACCTCTATAGGGAGCCATAACAGTTTTCCTTTACTATTATTAATTTGTCAGATGTACTGTATATTATGTATGTACAGTAGTTGCATCGCTTCTTGCCCTTTTGGCTAAGATCCAGTGTAGTTTTGCTGCGGTGTGACTTAGTCGAGAGGTGCCCGGGGTACCCGACAGTCGGCCTTGGGGGGAGCGTCCCTTTACGGAGGGCCCCCCCTTGCTGCTATTGGCCTTAGGCTTAGTCCCTGGGCAACAAGGAGTGATCGCCCTTTTAAAGGCGATCGGCATGTTCTACGTGCTGAAATGGCAGTCCGTGGAATGCGAGATTCACTGTGTTTTCTGGTGAGGCCAGGATTTTTGGAAGAGGTGACCTTTCGGACGGTGGTTGTGGATCTGTTGATGGATACGCTTGGCTTGATGGTAAGGCACATCATGTGCTTGCAGGATTTTCCGAATCAGCGTCTATATGATATTACTTTTGTTTTGTCTGAGGTCTGCTGGAATGTTTACGAGGAGTTTAAACTTGTGGAAGAAAGTGAGATTGGGAGAAAATTTGGAGTTCAGCCCCTCTTTATGCAAGAAGACAAGGTAATCACAGTTCACCTGTACAATCCTTTTGCAGACGTTACTTTGGTAAAAGCTTTTCTGAGTAATTACTGTGATAACTTAAGAGGTGGTGAGAAGGTGATTAACAAATTTGACATATGGTCGGGGAAGTATCGATTTGTTGGAACCTTTAAAACTGATCCTGGTTGTATAGGAGGAGTCAGAAGACCTCCTGCTGTGTTTACTGTCGGGGGGGAGAGGGGTTTCCTTTTTTACCCCAGACAACCCAGATATTGCAGGAAGTGCATGATGTAATGAATGTGAACAAGAGCAAAAATGCCGGTTTTGTGGGAAAGGAGGACATCTGGCGCGGGAGTGTAAAGAAGGAAGAGTGTGTGATATATGTAAGAAAGCAGGACATTTGGTGAAACAATGTAGAGCATACCAGAATACGAAGGGTTGGTTTTCCAGTAGCTTTGTTGCGACGGAGGAGGCAAAGGTGAAGAGAGAGAGCAGGCAGCGGAGGCTGCGAGATGGTGCGGGAGAGAATGCTAGGGGGGACACTGCTGATATACAAGCTGACCCTCCTGGGGTTCCACCTGAGCACCCGGCAAGTGATGCTATGCCTGATGAGCAGGCAGGTGATGCAGTGGGAACTGTGGACACAGCCACTGCTGCTGAATGTCAAATGGCAGGTGGTGGTGTCAGTCCTGGTACTGCTGATGCTTTGCGGGGCGAAGATGGTGGTCGTGTGAGTGTCATTAAGGCTTCATGTCCCCCTGGTGGAACAGAAGAAAAGGATGAAGGGAAAAGTGGAGGACAGGTCGATAGCACCCCTATGGCAGTGAAAGAGGCTGATCAAGGAGTGGATGCTCTAAATATGGCGTGGCTCGTCGCCGGTTTTGGGAAGCTTGTCTGATAGTGATTCAGATGAAGAGGAAGAAGCGATGGAGAGTGATAGCAGCATCAAATGTGGTCAGAGATTTGAAGATTTTTCTACGCCTGAGTTGCTGGACACTTCCTCTAGTAAAAGGGCCAGGTTAGATAGGTCCTTGTGTGGTGAGGTGGAAGGTGAAGGGGTAATGCCTGAAAATGGGGATTCTAGCTCTCCGGTTCCCCGGAGGAGACTGAGAAGCAGCCTGAAGTGAATGAGGCTGAGAGTAGGATGGATTTTTAATAAGCTCTATTATGGCTGTTTCTATTTTTCTTTTTATGATGGCTCTAACAATAGGGTCTATCAATGTTAGAAGCATTGTAACAAAAGATAGGAGGGTGGCTGTTTTTGATGAAATTAACAAGTATAATATGGATGTGGTGTGTTTTCAGGAATGTGGAGTAACGTGAGACCCTTCAGCAGATTTGTCTTGGGGTCCTTCTGTGTGGGCACCAGCATATGTGTCTAGGAGTGAGGGGGTTGGTGTGGCGGTTAACAACTCGAATGTTAAGATTGTGTCGCATGAGATCATTATCCCTGGACGGTTACAGATAGTGACCCTAGACTTTCTAGGACAACATGTGAGGTTAATAAATTGTTATGCCCCTGTGGAAAAAAGAGAAATGATTAAGTTCTTGGGCATTTTAAAAATACACTTACCTGGGAGAATTCCAACTGTCCTGGTGGGTGATTTTAACTGTGTAAGGAGATGTGAGGACCGACAAGGGACTAGTAGTGATGGAGGGATGGATGCTTCCTCCAGGATTTTGAATGAGATAATTGATGACTTCAGTATGCATGATGTAGCTATGGAGGTAAAAAAAGGAGACATTACTTATACTTACCATTCTGACAAAGGCACTGTGAGTGCCTGGATAGATTTTATTTTTTTATCTCGTTTTCTAAAGAGTGAAACGTATCAGGTTTTTCCAATGATCTTTTCAGACCATTCTTTGATTTATGGATCCTTTAATTTGAAGGTGGGGGTGGAATTTGGTAGAGGTATGTGGAAACTTAACTGCTTACTTCTGGAAGATGAAAAGGTTGTTGGGCGCTTTGCTTCCTTTTTTAAATCGCTGGAAGACAAGAAAGATAATTTTGAAGATCTGTTGGAATGGTGGGATTGGGTTAAAAAACATGTGGCTTCCTTTTTTAAGAAAGTGGGGGTGGAAAAGGCACAAGAGAAAAGGGAAGCAGGGAGGAGGTTGATAGAAAGGGTGCACTTTCTCTACCGGTGTAAAAGGTTGGGTTTGGAGGTGGAAGAAGATTTGAAGGAAGTGCAGGAGGAGAGGAGAAGGATGATAAAAGAAAAAGGGAAGAGTATACTTTTCAGCGCTAAGGTGCAAAATATGGAGGAAAATGAAAAATGTTCTAGGTTATTTTTTTAAAAATGCCTTTTTTCCTAAAAAGGTAATGAAGAAAATGTTGGACCGGCAAAAGGAAGTTGAAGGGAAAAGAATGAGAGACGGCGTGAGGATTTTTTACCAGGACCTGTATGGAGGAGAAGACGGAGCCACTCTGGAAGAGGTGAAAGATTATTGTGACGTGTTGCAAGGAAGACTGGAAAAGGATGAAGGTGCCTTTTCGACGGATGCGGTAGGGGAGGCTGAAATTGAGAGAACACTCAAAGAGATGGCAAGACATAAGACCCCAGGAGGAGATGGTATTCCGGTGGAGTTCTATCTCAAATTTTAGCTTTTTAATAAAACACATCTTGTTGATGTGTTAGGGTATTGTATGAGGTCGGGGAGGTTGGCTACTTTTATGAAGGAGGGGGTTATTGTGTTACTGTATAAAAAGGGAGAAGAAAAGGACATTAAGAACTGGAGACCAATAACCCTTTTGAATCTGGACTATAAAATTCTTGCCAAAATCTTGGCCGATAGGATGAAGGAAGTGATCGGGAAGGTGATCGGTGATTGGCAGGTGTGCGCAGTTCCAGGAAGAAGGATTGCTGACAATTTGGTACTTTTAAGAGACTTGGCCTATTATGCGCAGTGCAATAACTTACCTCTGGCGGTGGCTGGGTTCGATTTAGAAAAGGCCTATGATAGGGTTTCCCACCAATTTATGTTTTATGTCCTTGGAAGATTGGGTTTCCCAAGTGAGTTTGTTAGTATGGTTGGAAGCCTCTATACAGGTGTGTATAGTAGGGTTCTAATAAATGGGATCCTGTCGGAGCCTTTTGAGGTTAAATCTGGTTTAAGACAGGGATGTCCCCTGTCCCCAGCTCTGTTTATATGTATCATGGAGCCCCTCCTCCAGCAAGTTCAACAAGATAAAGCTTTTGAAGGTTTTTTTGTCCCTAGTGGAAATGGAAGCAGGTTAAAATCCTTATGCTATATGGATGATGTGACGTTTTTGTGTAAGTCCCGAAGAGATCTCTCTAGGGCAGAATTACAGTTACAATTGTTCGGGAGTGTTGCAGGAATGCGTGTGAATTGGGGCAAGAGTGCAGTCTGCACTTTAAGTGGGTTAGATGATGTCCCTTCAGGCAGGATCAAAAAAGTTGATACAATAGAAGTATTGGGCATACATTTTGAGAGGAATTCGCAGAATCAGGAAAATGCTGTTAAATGTATTGAGAAACCGTCAAAGAAGCTTGATTTCTGGAAACTATGACGGTTGTCTCTGACAGGTAAAACACTTATTGCAAAGGCAGTTTGCCTGCCTTTGTTGTTTTATTTTGGTCTTATTTTCCCTTTTAACAAGAAGTGGTTACAGAAAATTGAGAGACTCTTGTTTATTTTTTTCTGGGGAGCAAAAATGGAACGGGTGGCAAGATCTACAGTAGTAAAAGAAATGAAGTTGGGAGGTTACAATTTCCCCAAGTTGGAGTCCTTTATGGGGATGCATTCCTGATTGTTGCATCATAAGGCCTTTTTAAGTGGAGGTTGAACTATGAGTTTTATGGGTTACCTGATGGGATGGTTTGTTGTGCGGTGGGGCTGGGGAAAACGGGATCTTACTAAATCAGTGGCTCTTGTGCCCCCTCCCTGTTATACTAAATACTACTGAAGTTATGGCACAATAAAAACTGTTTAGGTAATTTGGGCACTGGTGCTGTAGTTAAAAATATTTTGGTCAGATGGTTAAGGAAAGAGGAGTTAATTTCAAATATTGCTGACTTAAGACCAAAACAGGTGGAGGAGTGTTGGAGGAACTTAGAGATGGATGGGGTGACTAATAAACAAAAAGAGATCATTTGGATGAGTTTTCATGAATGGTTGCTGACAATGGACTTTTTGAAAATTAGAGACTTGGTAAGAAATGAGAGGTGTGTGAGGGAAGGATGTGGGGGTATTGAAAAAGTAAGACGTGTTTCTGGAATGTTTTTTTGTTAAAAGAATTTGGGGCAGGTTGGCTGGTTTTGTGAAAAATGTGTTGGGATTAATGAAGTCACACCAGAATTATGTCTGTATGGTTTGGTGGGTGGTGGGTCTGATGTAAGGAGGAGAGGGTGGATTTTGTCAGCAATTGTAAAAGAAGTGGTCTGGGAAGGAAGATGTGGCTACAGGAAGGGAAGTTTTGTACTGTCTGAAGAAGAATGTACAGAGTGGGTGCTGAGTAAATTGTATTACGTTTTATTATATGATCGGAAGAGGTTGGGTGTGGAGGAGGCAGATGGTTTTTGGAACTTTGGGAGGTGGAGGTTGGGATAGGTAAATAAGAGGTGTTTTTTTGTAGGGTTCTTTTTTAATGTTGTTCTTTTAAAGATTTTTTGTTATAAAATACTTACCTGGATGATGTAAAGAACGTTGCTCAGTCTCTTGAGAGTTGATTGAAGGAGTTCAGAGTATACGGTTCATGCTGATGGGAAAAAAAAAATCTGTTCTTATCAGTTGCCAGGAGGTGGCGCTTACTTCCGTCCCTGATCTACGGTAAGGTGGTATCAGGGGTGGCGGTGGCTATGCAAAACCTGCTGGTGTAAAGGTAACCTGGAGCGGTTTGTAGCCGAAAGGGAAGCCTTCTGATAGGGACAGAGAACCACTGGGTCTGACCCAGAGGGTCGGGTCCCTGGCCTTCTGGCCTGGATTGGAGCAGTCCTAACAGTTTCTCGGGAGAGAACGCCAGGTCCTCCTTGGGGGGGAGTGGTTAGTATCTCCTGAGTGTAATGAGGAGGGAGGGATGGGAGTGAGAGTTGAGCCTGATGATAAAAGGCTCTCCCTGAGCTCCCAGAACTTCAGTCCTTCCTGTGTGGAGTGGGGGCTGTGATGGTCTGGGTTGTTGGTCAGGGTTGCACGAAAAGCCAGTGGTGAATGTGCCCCTGAAGTGGCAGTTCAGGGGTTCCGTACAGTCACAGTGTTCAGGCACTTGATTTATGGCACCAAGGTCACTTCACCACAACACACGTTTTTTGCACCTGCCTCTAGCGCCAAGCCTTTTGGCTAGGACCAGGGGAAATTGTTATTCCTGGCCGAAGGGCCAGCCATTGTATTGCACAATGGCCACTTTCACTTCTCCCATCTTCCTTCTCCCCACTTTCTTTTTATTTACCCCTGTGTGCGTCACTTTTTTTGCATTCTTTTGTTTGGTGTTGTCACGTTTATGTGATGAGTAGGGTGTGGGTCCTCGGGCCTACTCTAAAAGTCTTTGGAGGGGGTGGACATAGACCTTCTGGCTTGGTTCACCCTCTCTCATATGGTCTGCCTTCGGGGGAGTCCCACCTAGTACTTGGTGGGTCTGTTTTGGCAGACCTTCCAGAGAACGGGGGTCCGTCTGGTTTCAGCCAGATGGTCCCATGTGAAGTACCTCAGTCCCCATCTGGAGCCTAAAACCCCAGGGGATCAGGGTAAAGTCCTCTCTAGCGGAGGACAGTGTAACACCCGTTGCAAGTTTTTGTGTTTCACTCTTTATGTGTGTGCACTTTTTTTGGCACCGGTTGGAATTTTTTGGGTGTGTTTTGCACGCCACTGGCTTTTAAAAAAAAAAAAAAGTTGCACAGTTGAAATATTTCAGTTTATGTCATGCATGTTGAAATCAGCCATAAAAACCTCTTCATTCATGTAGTCTGAGTAAGCTATTTGGTCAATAGGTTATCATAATCCTCAGACTGTCTTGGTGGCCTGTATAGTACACCAATTATTTTCACATAGCTATGGACAGCTATGCCAAGATCTAAGCGTAGAAACAGACACATATTTTGTGGAGTTTATATTAGTAAAACCTTTTGCATATGCTAATTATTTAAGATATCCTGAATAATAATCTCTGAAGCATGTAATTGAGTTTAATTGAGCTATTGGTTAAGAAATGATGCTCAGTTACAGTTCACATGCATGTTACTTACTGGGTGTTATTTTCTTTAATTAAACCCAGTTAATAAGCTCTAAATTCCTAATTAACCAAAATTAATTGACTTACCATTGACTGAATAAAAATATGCAGCTGATTCTACATGAAAAGGGATTTTAAGAGGTTGTAATGTGTGCTAATAGAAGAAGGTCTAAGTAAAGTAAATATCTGCAGAATGTGGTATAAATATCTGTGTCCTACTCAGAAACAAGTCAATCCTTGCAGGCTAAAATGGTATCTCTTTAAAACAGCAAAGGTTAGCAGCAGGGGAAGCGGAACAAAGTATTGAAAGTCCTATTTTTCTTACTCCATTTTTTAAATGTCCCACAGGTGGTGACAGAGTAGCATGGGTAGTAGTTACATGGGTAGTAGTTGCATGGGAGTGTAAGCTGCACACTTTAACCGCTTGCCGACCGCCGCACACAGATGTACGTCGGCACAATGGCACAGGCAGGCAAATGGGCGTTCAGGTACGTCCCTTTAAATTTGCCACCTTTTGGGCACGTGCGCATTAACTTTATTAGATTCATAGAAATAAATAATATTTAAAAAAAAAAAAATATATATATATCTATAAACCGCCCAGTCAGAACTCGAGCGCATAGCATCAAATAATACAAACCAAATAACAGGTGCTGTGACAGGGTGGGAGGGAATGGGAGCTCTGAAGCCGATCCCAGTTCAACTGCGACGGGAGCCTACATGTGGGTTGCTTATATAGCTCCAAAATGCACGTGTTTCCCACCTTAAATACCCGTGACATGCCGACTCGCGATTTAAAAGTACAGTACCAAAAATTATTATTATTTTTTTTTTTTTTAAATAAAATCCTGTGGCCGCCACAAGCCTATATTGTGGGTACTTAAGGTGTACTCACTTTCCATGGGAGTATAGGCTGCACACTTAAATAACTGACACTTTAATAAACCAAACATACAGCAAGTGGTATTAAATGGCCGCGGCACCTTTATTAGTATTAAAATAAATCTTTTTCTTCATCTTCCTTCAACTTTATTAAATTCATAGAAATAAATAATACAATTTTATTTTAAAATATATAATATATATATCTATATACCGCTCTGTCATAGAACTCGAGCGAATAGCATCAAATAATAGATTTCAGCAAAAGTCCCCCACCAGCCGATTTGTTGAAAACAAAATCGGCCTACCCCAATATCACGGCCATTTCGATGCTGTTTTGAAGGCCCACATTAAAAATATCCAAGCCTATATCAGACAGATGGACGTCATCTTGTCTGTATAGGCCCGGAAAACCAACTTCCAACTCAGTATGATGGAAGGAAAAATTACCCAACAAAGGCATACATTTTTCGATGGCATGATTAACACGTCTCCTAATCTTCTCAAGAGGTTTTCCTTCTGAAGAAGACAACCAAGTGAGGCATGGTACCATTTCCGAAAACACAACACGACACCCTGGAAAAAATAGCGTTATGCGATGTAAATCACATTTGATCATGAAGATCAAATCTAAAGTTTCTAATCTGCCTATGTCATTTCCACCTAAATGGACTATTAGGATAAAAGGAGGTGGCCAAAAATAAGCTAACTTGGAAAGATGAAGAAAAATATTTGTCTATTGAAGACCCCGAATGCCCTTCTAAAGGGCTTGAATAGTGTCAGCAGGTAGAGATAGATTAGAAGAACAACAATGCTTGCATGCCCTTTTGTGAGCCCAATGCACAAAGGAATGTCCAATAATCCATATGCAGGATTTGAAACCTAAGAAAATCAGATAAATTAGTTCTCACATATAAGTTAAATCTACTTGATTCCCACCTCTCCAACTTCATATTAGTAGCATCATCCAGGCCTAATCTAGCGGCTTCTGTGGCAGCTCCAATCCTAAATGAGTGAGCAGAAAATTTCAAGTGTGACAAACCCAAATGAGACAGTGTTTAACCACTTCACATCCCGCATATAGTTATATGACATCAGCAGGAGGGATCTTCCATCCTGGACAGGCGTCATATGACGTCCTGGGCTTCCCGCCACATCACTCGGGACTCGTTGCGCATTCCTGGTGGCCGCAATGTCCGCCGGGCACCCGCGATATCCCGTTAACCGTGCAGGACCGTGGATCTGTGTGTGTAAACACACAGATCCAAGTCCTGTCAGGTGAGAGGAGACGATCATGTGTTCTCAATACAGAGGAACACCGATCGGTTTCCTCCCCTTGTCCTTGCCCCCTACAGTTAGAATCACTCCCTAGGACACACAGTTAACCCTTTGATCGCCCCCTAGTGTTAACCCCTTCCCTGCCAGTGACATTTATACAGTAATCAATGCATTTGTATAGCACTGATCGCTGTATAAATGCCAATGGTCCCAAAATGGTGTCAAAAGTGTCCGATCTGTCCGCCGCAATGTCACAGTCACGATAAAAATCACAGATTGCCGCCATTACTAGTAAAAAAAAATGCTAAAAATATATAGCAAAAAGTAAAAAATATTGTGTTTTTTTTTCAAACTTGTCGCTCTTCTTTTGTTTATAGCTCAAAAAATAAAAACCGCAGAGGTGATCAAATACCACCAAAAGAAAGCTCTATTTGTGGGTAAAAAGTGATAAAAAATTAATTTTTGTACAGTGTTGCATGACCGCGCAATTGTCAAAGTGCAACAGCGCTGAAAACTGAAAATTGGCTTGGGCAGGAAGGGGGTGAAAATTCCCTGTATTGAAAGTGGTTAAATATGGCCGAATATTGAAATTTTGTGAAGGGAAAAGTATTCAAATGGACTAAGAAATTTCCTGGACAGGAAGGCCTAACAGAAAGATACTTACTAAGTACTACATGTGGACAGATGATGGAGTCGCCATAAGTGATTAAAGTGAGCCAGTGACCCTTACCAGTTAGATCAGTTTTTGACTTTCGAATAAATACGTGCACTTTATCAGTAGATACAAATATTTCATCATATCTTAAACCAGAATTACCTTTTTTATTGTTTGGAACCAATTCAGAAATGCGAAGTATTCTGAACGGCAAAGAACAGAAGTTGATAAACACATTTTTGACAGAATATCTAACGAAATAGGTCTACGCATGTCTGGAGAAAAATTTTATTATATCCTTTAAGAGCCTGGTGAACAGAGAAGAAACTGTTGCAAGCAGGTGAATTATACAATTTAAGAAAAAAATAGATCCCTGCTAGTGTCTTATTAATATGATTAAATGATAGTTGAAGTTGAATAAGAGAACAAAGGAAGGCTAAAATAGATTGTTCAGTAAGAGAATAACCAGAAAAACCCAATTATTCTTTAAATAAAAGCCACCTCTGTCATGCAACCAAATATTCAGTCCATGTTTTAGGCGCAATTGAGTGCTGAATAACCCAAATCAAATTAAATCCCATAGATGACTCGGGCAACCATGGCCGACTAGGTCTGCTTCCGGAAAAAGGTGTCTGAAACGAGCCATCTGGAATCGAGATAATGCGTCAGTGACCACATTATGCTTACCTGGTACAAATTTAGCCTTACCCCAAATATTTATTTTTTAACAAATTGAGACAATATAACATAGAAGTTTAATAACAGAAATGGATTTAGAAGAGAGAAAGTTTATGGCAAAGAGAACACCCTTGTTGTCTGAATGAATTATGATCCTTTTATTAGCAAAAAAAATTCGCCCCAAATTTCAAAAGCCACTACAATGATAAAAAGCTCTAATAATAATATGTTCTTAGTCACTTTGTTGGACACCCAAAAAGACGGCCAAGAACCACAGCACCAATGAGTACACCAGATTGCCACAGAACCGAGTGATCACGCAGCATCGGTATACGATTCCATATCATTGGAAAAAATGAAATCTTCTTGAAAGAGTGATTGACTGTTATAGTCAGCAAGAAACTGCGACCATACTAATAGATCATCTTGTCTCATCATGTCGGAAGTAAGTCGAATATGAGAAAAGGGGGATTTAAAGCCAGACATGGCCAATGACATTGTTCTGGAGAAGATTCTGCCGAATGGTATGATCCTACATGCAAAGGCCAGTAATCCTAAAAAGGACTTAAGTTTTTTCAATAGCACTTTTTTCCTATGCAGAAAAAAGGCTATTAAAGATTGGAGTTTTGAGATTTTAGACATAGGAAGCTGATATTGAAATCGCAAAGTATCAATACTAATTCCTAGGAATTCGATAATTGGTGAGGGAAAAACTTTTTTTTTTCATGAGCAATGGGAATGCCAAAAATATTTTGGTATAAGCAAAAATAAACGTAACGATAAAGAACAGATAGGAGAATTAGAAGGGACGTATAAAAAGAAAATCATCCAAATAGTGGATTATGCCTTCACAACCCGATTTTAATTCGAGGACCCATTGCAAAAATGTTGCAAAAGTTTCAAAATAATGACATGACAGGGAGCAGCCCATCGGAAGGCACATGTCATAAAAGAAGGAACCCTCAAAACAAAAGCCTAAAGAATTAAATGACTCTGGTGCAATAGGCAACAACCTGAAAGCAGACTGAATATCGTATTTCGCTAAGAGAGCACCGTGGCCAAATTTTTTTATCAACTGAATTGCATCATCAAATGTTGTATATTTAACAGAATCTAATGAATGATCAATTTCATCATTCAAAGAACTACCTTTACGGAAAGAAAGATGATGGATAAGGCGATATGAATTGGGCTCTTTTTTGGGAACCAAACCAAGCGGAGATATGCAAAAGTTTTGGAAAGGCAGAGAAATAAATGGACCCGCTACACGACCAGCAGAGATCTCTTTTATTAATTTTTCCCTAACCAAGTGGCTACATAGATCAACTGGGAATAGGTCTTTTTAAAACACTTTGATAAGGGGTGAGTGGAAAAACAAAAAGAACATTTGTGCCTATAACGGCATGAAGTTGACCCTTTGCATTGAGATTCATTATAGGCATAACAAATATCCTTTTCATAAACCAAAGAAACATTAGGAGTTAATGACGACTGTTTTGAAAAAAAGAAGTTTTTTTTGTGGGAGGATGAGGTTTAACCACAAACCTACATCCTTCATACCCCATTTAAGATTGGGTTATAACCCTACCTTCTGGCGGAAAGATTAATCGTAACTGTACCAACCAAATCCACCAAAGTTTTTATAGGCTTCGAGAATATGTTGCAGACGCTGGAACAAACTGTTGCATTTTTTAGGAAATTTTTCACCCATGACTGCAGAAAAAATACAAAAAGCCTGAAGCCAGTTGTGGAAAGATCTGGGAACCATACGATGCCTATTATCCTCAGCAGCTTCATCAGATTTTTTTTTAATTTTTATTCAAAAATTCTTTAGCATTAGGGAGTAAAGACATTAAATCAATAAAATCGCCTCTCCTAATTTTTTCTTTCATTGAGGCAGCCAGTGTTAATTTTGGCAGCAAATTTCAATTTAGTTTTAGTCTTAGGACTAAAATGGCATTTTAGTTTTATTCCCATTTTTGTCTTCTGCAATTGTTTTAGTTTTAGTCGTATTTAGTCGACTAAATCTCCAGTACATTTTAGTCGACTAAGTTTTAGTCATGGTCTTTTGACTAAAATGCCATTTTAGTTTTAGTCGTATTTTAGTCATCTCAATTGTTTTAGTTTTAGTCGTATTTTAGTCGACCAAAATAGTATTCATTTAGTCGACTAAAACGTTTTAGTCATTTTAGTCGTTTTAGTCGACAAAATTAACGCTGGAGGCAGCTAAATGAAAACCAAGTGGAGACATTTCACAAGGCATAACTTCCTTGTAACGGGTTTCAGGCACAGGAATAGTAACATTAGAACCTGGTGTATTCAATTCCAATATAGGGGTAACATTAACATTACTAGTAACCATAGCAGAAATAGATGGCAACACAGAAGTAATTATTTGTGTGAGCAATTGATGTTGTGCTGACTCACCAGTCTGAAGAGGTTCAGCCGAATGAGGAATGCCCGTAATGCTGCCCTCCTGTGAAGGCGGACCAGCAGCAGCTGATATCACCTGACATTCTTAGCTGTGTTGAGCCATCGCATTGTCTAGCCTAGACGGCCTAGCCACCTGCGATGCCGTTGCCCTGGTGATTGCCCGTAGCTTCCTGGATGTAGGGGCAGAGCTGAACTTTTGATTGGCAGGGATCGCCCATCTCCACTGCGCACAGGAGATTGTGAAAACGCCCTCTTCTTCCTCTGTGTTTTTCAGCTAGAGCGATGTGTCATCGTGATGTCAGTAGGCTCCTCCACTCATGGGCGGGTTTCTACCTTGTGACCAGAAGCCGCCAAAGACCCAGGACATTTTGGCAGGAATTTGCGCTGAAGCCTGCAGGCTGGAGAGCATTGGCTTGCGGCTGGGCTTGTGGGCGGAGGCAGCGGCGATTCCACATCTCTCCCGGGGACATGCTGGATCACCGGTGGGCTCTTGGCTGCCAACTCCAGCTCTGTTCCATCCTTCGTTGCTACCAGGCATCTTCACAGCCACTCCTGTCCTCCTTCCGATGCCGCCTCCTCCAGGACCCTTCGAACCAGCGTCTTCATGACTTGATAACGGCCGGTCCCAGGTCAACTGTGACGGGAGCCTGCATGTGGAGTGCTTATATAGCCCCAAAATGCACGTGTTCCCACCTAGCATACCCGTGACATGCCGACTCGCGATTTAAAGGTACAGTACCAAAAATGATTATTATTTTTTTTTTTTAATAAAATCCTGTGTCCGCCACAATCCCATGTTGTGGGTACTTAAGATGTACCCACTTTCCGTAGGTAGTGTACACGGCTTTTTCCTATTAAGTTTTGTTGAATTTAAGTGTGTCACAGCAACCCAGTAGGTCCTATGATAACACTCACAAAGTTTGTTATGGTGAAAAGTGAAAATTATATTTTAAAGGTGTCAATATTTATCAGTACAAACAAATGGCCACTGCCCCCAACTGTAACTGGCCTTCACAGAAAGGAGCACATGGAAGGCCAAAGAAAATTCCCAACTCAACTCACCAGTAGGAATGAGCCGGACACCCCCCCAGTTCGGTTCGCAGCAAAACATGCGAAAAGGCAAAAAATTTGTGCGAACACACGATCACCACTGACCACTAGCCGACCAGCCGCCGCAGTTATACTGTGGCAGGTTGGCTCGCCTGGGCAAATCGCCGTAGCTGTACGCCGCTCCTTTAAGACGCGACAGCAGGCGCGTGCACACGTGCGTGTCCCCGGAGCCGATGCACTGCTGACACCTGCGATCGCTCGCTACAGAGCAAGAACCGGGATCTGTGTGTGTAAACACACAAATCACGGTTCTCTTAGTGGAGAGGAGGGAGATCGTGTGTTCATACTAAGTATAAACACCGATCTCTCTCCTCCCCTAGTCAGTCCCATCCCCCCTACAGTTAGAACACACCCAGGGAACACAGTTAACCCCTTGATCACCCCCTAGTGTTAACCCCTTCCCTGCCAATGACATTTATACAGTAATCAATGGCTATTTTTAGCTCTGATCGCTGTATAAATGGCAATGGTCCCAAAAAAGTGTCCGATCTGACCGCCGCAATATGGTCGTCCCGATAAAAATCGCAGATTGCCGCCATTACTAGTAAAAAAAAAATAATAAAAATGACATAAATCTATCCCTTATTTTGTAGATGCTATAACTTTTGCACAAACCAATCAATATACGCTTATTGCGATTTTTTTACCGAAAATATATACAAGAATACATATCGGCCTAAACTGAGGAAAAATTTTTTTTTTTTTTAAATTTGGGATATTTATTATAGCAAAAACTACAAAATATTGTGTTTTTTTCAAAATTGTCATACTTTTTTTGTTTATATCGCAAAAATTAAAAACCGCAGAGGTGATCAAATACCAACAAAAGAAAGCTCTATTTGTGGGGAAAAAGAGACATAAATTTTGTTTGGGTACAACGTCGTATGACCTCGCAATTGTTAAAGCAACTCAGTACCAAATCGCAAAAAAGGGCCTGGTCAGGAAGGGGGCAAATCCTTCCGGGGCTGAAGTGGTTAAAGTCTATGGGACGCGAAGGTGAAAAATCAAAAGTGCTCATTTTAAAGTCTTATATGCAAGTTATTGCCATAAAAAGTATTTGGGGACCCGGGTCCTGCCCCATGGGACATGAATCAATAAAAAAAAAAGTTTTAAAAACTGCCGTTTTTTTGGGAGCAGTGATTTTATTAATGCTTAAAGTGAAAAAATAAAACTGAAATATTCCTTTAAATATCGTGCCTGGGGGGTGTCCTTAGTATGCCTGTAAAGTAGGGCATCTTTCTCATGTTTATTAGGCTTCATGTACCCGGGACGTTTCTCAACCTCTCCTGAACGCCTGAACATCACAGCTAGTAATCCATGTTTAAAAACTTGTGTTTAGCAGCGTTTGCAAGCTGCATTTGCAATCAGAAGCGTTTACTAAAGATAGAAAAAAAGGGGCCAATGTGGTCCCAAGAATGCCAACAAAGGGAGAAGCTACCACGTAATGAGATCAAAGCTATACAGAAAACTTTATTGAAAAATTAGCATAAGGTCAAAAGGTGAGGGATCCCACGTATGGCATTCTTGGGACCACCTTGGCCCCTTTTTTTCTTTTTTTTGGGTCTACTGTTTGTTGCTACCTGGGAGGGAGCCCGTCATATTGAGGAATCGTATAGATCTAATCTTATATTATATTCCACATAAGTTGATTCATATATAGGGGTAATTTTTAGCACTATTTTGTTTTGCATTTACTAAAGATAACCTCAGGAGACCCTCCCAAATGATAAGAAAACACTAAAAACAAGTATTTATTAACTATTTCAGCCATTCTGTGAGAACACAGTGCGAGTAGCAGCTGAGAAAGCAGCGTGCTTGTAGCTAGCTGTTATTTTTTGGCTGGTTTGTTAATATGGATCCCATGATGAGCATGTGTGAGAAAATGCTCCTGATGTTGCTTTTGCTGAGGCTCCAAAGATGTAGAAAATTGCGTGAGAAGAGCAGAGTTCGTCGCTACTGCACACATCCATTGATGGCACAACGCATGTCCACAGAATACTTTTCTAATATGTATGTTCAGCTGCGTAATTACCCAGAGAATTTTTTTAATTTTACACGCATGTCAGTTGCCACCTTTGACGTTCTCTTGGAAAAGGTTAGACCCCGTCTAGTTCACATGGACACCAACATGAGGAAAAGCATGCCACCAGAGGAACGCCTGTTGGTGACTCTCAACTTCAGCGTCAAGTAATGCAAGTCATGTATTGTACAGCATAATTGGCTGATGAGGGGAATATCACATGGTATATCCAGCTTGCAGGCAGTGATAATTGAGTTTTTGGTGTGTTTTTAGCATTTTCCAGGCTCAAAAGTAATAAATAAAATGTTTCCCTTTAAAAACGCTTCTAGAAGAAAACGTGCCTAAATGCAGGTAGTTGCGATTAGCCGCATTTAGCCACGTTTGGCACTTGAAATGCCTCTAAACACAGCTTCTGAACGCATTTTTTTGGGTTTCAAAAAAGCCTCTAAACTCAACTGCCTAGAAACGACTATAAACTAACCTGTGTTCATGTACTGATAAGGTAACATAGAGGAGAGTTCAGCAGCAGTTGAAAAAAATGCCCAACTGCTCCTAAACGTCCGTTTACCAGCAACAGTGTACATGAGTGCCACAGCAAAATTACATTTCTAAAACGAAAAAATTTAACTTAAAACTGCTTGCGGCTGTAATGTATTGTCGGATCCTGGCAAAATAGATAAAAATACCAAAAAAAAAAACAGATGTAGCTGTCCCCCCCAAAATCCATACCAAGCACTTCAGGTCTGGTATGGATATTAAGGGGAACTCGGGCACCAAAATGTTTTTAAAAATGGCGTGGGGGTCTCCGAGGCTCCCAGGCACTATATACTCTGAATAGCAATATATACAGTGGGGATGGAAAGTATTCAGACCCCCTTACATTTTTCACTCTTTGTTATATGGCAGCCATTTGCTAAAATCATTTAAGTTCATTTTTTTCCTCATTAATGTACACACAGCACCCCATATTGACAGAAAAACACAAAATTGTTGACATTTTTGCAGATTTATTAAAAAAGAAAAACTGAAATATCACATGGTCCTAAGTATTCAGATCCTTTGCTCAGTATTTAGTAGAAGCACCCTTTTGATCTAATACAGCAATGAGTCTTTTTGGGAAAGATGCAACAAGTTTTTCACACCTGGATTTTGGGATCCTCTGCCATTCCTCCTTGCAGATCCTCTCCAGTTCTGTCAGGTTCAATGGTAAACGTTGATGGACAGCCATTTTTGGGTCTCTCCAGAGATGCTCAATTGGGTTTAAGTCAGGGCTCTGGCTGGGCCATTCAAGAACAGTCACGGAGTTGTTGTGAAGCCACTCCTTTGTTATTTTAGCTGTCTGCTTAGGGTCATTGTCTTGTTGGAAGGTAAACCTTCGGCCCAGTCTGAGGTCCTGAGCACTCTGGGGAAGGTTTTCATGCAGGATATCCCTGTACTTGGCCGCATTCATCTTTCCCTTGATTGCAACCAGTCGTCCTGTCCCTGCAGCTGAAAAACACCCCCACAGCATGATGCTGCCACCACCATGCTTCATTGTTGGGACTGTATTGGACAGGTGATGAGCAGTGCCTGGTTTTCTCCACACATACCGCTTAGAATTAAGGCCAAAAAGTTCTATCTTGGTCTCATCAGACCAGAGAATCTTATTTCTCACCATCTTTGAGTCCTTCAGGTGTTTTTTAGCAAACTCCATGCGGGCTTTCATGTGTCTTGCACTGAGGAGAGGCTTTCGTCAGGCCACTCTGCCATAAAGCCCCGACCGGTGGAGGGCTGCAGTGATGGTTGACTTTCTACAACTTTCTCCCATCAACCGACTGCATCTCTGGAGCTCAGCCACAGTGATCTTTGGGTTCTTCTTTACCTCTCTCACCAAGGCTCTTCTCCCCAGATAGCTCAGTTTTGCTGGACAGCCAGCTCTAGGAAGGGTTCTGGTCGTCCCAAACATCTTCCATTTAAGGATTATGGAGTCCACTGTGCTCTTAGTAACCTTAAGTGCAGCAGAATTTTTTTTGTAACCTTGGCCAGATCTGTGCCTTGCCACAATTCTGTCTCTGAGTTCTTCAGGCAGTTCCTTTGACCTCATGATTCTCATTTGCTCTGACATGCACTGTGAGCTGTAAGGTCTTATATAGACAGGTGTGTGGCTTTCCTAATCAAGTCCAACCAGTATAATCAAACACAGCTGGACTCAAATGAAGGTGTAGAACCATCTCAAGGATGATCAGAAGTAATGGACAGCACCTGAGTTAAATATGAGTGTCACAGCAAAGGGTCTGAATACTTAGGACCATGTGATATTTCAGTTTTTCTTTTTTAATAAATCTGCAAAAATGTTAACAATTCTGTGTTTTTCTGTCAATATGGGGTGCTGTGTGTACATTAATGAGGAAAAAAAATGAACTTAAATGATTTTAGCAAATGGCTGCAATATAACAAATAGTGAAAAATTTGACGGAGTCTGAATACTTTTCGTCCCCACTGTATACTATACAGTCTGCCCTATATACTCTGCATAAAATTGGGTCTTAAGTGTTGGTTTTACCAGAACACTGTAAGCCCTCACAGTTACTCTTGTTGGCGCAGGAATTGGCCCTACTGTGAAATATTATATCAAAAATTGTAATTACATGCCCCTATTGAGTAGGGGCAGAAAAATTGGGCCTTGGGTGGTGGTGGTGCCCTAAACCAAAAATATTGTTGGAAGCTAGCATCATCAAGATTGAGGAGGAATAGGATAGTCAGCATAGGCAGCCTTCAAGGGATCACAGATCCATAGCAAATTCAGTCAGTTACATCAGCATCAGGTGCTTGATAGCTGCTGATCCAAGCCTATAAACAGAGTCTGTAGACAGGCGCACTCTTTGATCCATTAAAAACCCTCCAACAGCACCCAATGTGTGTTCAGAAAGCACGCTGGATGCAGGACAGGCCAGTAGCTCAATTGCATATTGAGCAAGTTCTGGCCAGTGGTCCATTCTCAAGACTCAGTAACCCAGTGGATGCTCTGTTGGAAATGTCTCCAGGTCTGCTCTTGCCCCTAGATATTCCTGCACTATGTAATGCAGACGCTGGTAACAGTTGCTTGAACTGATTAGACCTTGGTGCCGAGGAACGAAAAATTGTTTAAAGGCATTAGTCAGCCGGCCACCTTCTCCACCGCTCTTCCTCTTACTGAACGAAGCCTCAGCAAAACGTTGTCCATCACCAGGAAATGGTAATCTCCCAGGGTCTGGAAATGCGTTGCACAAACCTTTCTTCAAGGCCTCCTGAAGATGTGCTCCCTCTGCGAAGGCAGGATGAGTTTTGCAACCTTACCCTTAAACGTGGATCAAGAAGCCAGCCAGTAATGATCCCTCTCCTTGATACCACAAATCCTCAGATCTTGTCGCAGGCTTTGCAGAAGGGAGGCCGTGCAGCGTAAGTTTGCAGAGGCATTCGATTCTGAGTCCTCTGGGTCACTAAGGATCGCATTTTCTGTAACTACCTCCTCCCAGTCACGCATAACTCCTTGGGTTTCTGGGGACTGAAAACCATCCCTTGAAGACTGTTGCTGAGTGTTATCCTCTACTTCCATGCTGACAAAATCCTCCTCCTCCTCTTCCTCCTGTGTGTTTGGCGGGCTAGCGGGAATGATATCTGGATAAAGGGAGCCTTGAGAGGAAAGGAAGTACTCTTCTTCCACCCGCTGTTTTACCTCAAATGCCCCATCCATGGTTCCACAAAGTGTGTGCTCCAGCAGGAAGACTAGAGGGACAGTATCACTGATGCATGCATTGTCACTGCTCACCATCCTTGTGGCCTCCTCAAATGGTGACAGGACAGTGCATGCATCTCTGATGCTGTCCTGGTGCCATACTCGCACAGGTACTCATTAATGGCCCTCTGCTGTGTGTGCAGCCACTGCAGCATTGCCAATGTTGAGTTCCACCTGGTGAGCATATCACAAATGAGGCAGTTGGTGGGCAGGTTGCATCTCCTTTGAATGTCAGCCAGCCGAGCACTGGCATTGTATGACCGGCGGAAATGACCACAAACTTTTCTGGCCTGCCTCAGGAGGTCTTGTAAGCCTGGGTACCTGGTCAAGAACCGCTGCACCACCAAATTCAGGATGTGCGCCAAACAAGGGTGAAGTGTCGCTGTTGGAGGGCGGAGAGAAGGTTGGTGCCATTGTCGCATACAACCATTCCTGGCTGAAGCTGGCGTGGCGTCAACCACCTCTGAGCCTGGCCCTGCAGAGCTGACAGAATATCTTCCCCAGCGTGGCTCCGGTCCCCTAGGCAGACCAACTTAAGCACAGCATGGCATCTTTTAGCCTGACTGCTTGCGTAGCCCCTTGAACGCTTACGGAGCACCACTGGTTCAGAGGACAAATCTGCAGAAGAGGCCATAGAGGAAGAAGAAGAGGAGGGGGTGGAGGAGAGAGCTGTAGCAAAATTACCACTAGCATTTTGGAGGCATGGTGGCGGAACAAGCTCCAACAACACTGAACCCTGTCCTGCATCCTTCCCAGCTGCCAGTAGAGTTACCCAGTGCGCTGTGAAGGAAAGGTAACGTCCCTGCCCATGTCTGCTGGACCATGAGTCAGCGGTAGTATGAACCTTACTGCTGACCACCATGTCCAACGAGGCCAAAACATTGCTTTCCACTTTCTGATAGAGAGCCGGAATGGCCTTCTGTGAAAATAAATGCCGTTTTGGAACCTGCCATTGAGGTACAGCACTTTCCACTAATTCACTAAAGGGGGCAGAGTCTACCAGCTGAAAAGGCAGCAGTTGCAGTGCTAGCAATTTAGCCAAGCTAGCATTTAGACGCTGAGCATGTGGATGGCTGGGACTGAATTTTTTTTTAAGGTTCGGCAACTGGGGTAGGAAAATTTGCCTGCTAAAATCAATTGGTGGTGTAATGCTAGCAGATTGGCTGCAAGTACTTGGGACACCTATTGCTATACCTTCATTCCCCTCAGTGCAGGTTTTTGAGAGGACTGGAGGTATAGTAGGGTTGGAGATCCCAGATGAGGAGCAAGGAGAAGTCCGCCTTTTTCTTTGATGTGGGTCTTTCAAGTGCTGTTGCCAATGGACTGCATGGTAAATCGTCATATGTCTGGTCAAGCATGTAGTGCCCAAGCGGCTGCTGTTCTGGCCACGCTTGATCAGGTTCAGACATAGGTTGCAAATAGGGATGAGCCGAACACCCCCCGGTTCAGTTCGCAACAGAACATTCGAACAAACCAAAAATTTGTGCGAACGCGCGAAAACCGTTATGGTTATGTTAGTCTATGGGACTCGAACATGAAAAATCAAAAGTGCTAATTTTAAAGGCTAATATGCAAATTATTGTCATAAAAAGTATTTGGGGACCCCTTGTCCTGCCCCAGGGGACATGTATCAATGCAAAAAAAGTTTTAAAAAGAGCTGTTTTTTCAGGAGCAGTGATTTTAATAATGCTTAAAGTGAAACAATAAAAGTGTATTCCTTATATATATTGATATTCCTTTAAATATCATGCCTGGGGGGTGTCTATAGTCTATGCCTGTAAAGTGGCGCATTTTTCCAGTGTTTAGAACAGTCCCTTACAGTTTTCGGCTTTAATGTAATGTTGCCCCCCCCCCAGCCCATTACCAGGCCCTTTGGGTCTGGTATAGATATTAAGGTGAACCCCGCACCCAAATTTAAAAAAAAAGGCGTGGGGCCCCCAGGCCCTATATACTCTGAACAGCAGCAGTATACAGGTGGTCCCCGGGTTACAAACAAGATTGTTCTTAAAGTGGGGTTCCACCCAAATTTTGAACATTATCTCTATGCATTCTCTTCCTTGCCTAGATGCTGACATGCTGTGTAAAAAAATTTAAATCGCCGTAATTACCTTTTTTTTTCTAATCTTCTTAGCACTTCCTGGTTTTCCTCCCATGGGAGTAGGCGTGTTTCTAGCCTTTCCCAGACCTCCCACAGTCCCCTGGGAGCTAGTCTCAGGCTTCCCAGCATGCATTGTGCAACAGCGTCATCACAACATCTCTGCTCCCAGCATTCACCGCATCCAGGAAATACATGCTTGTGGGCTTCAAATGCCCCACAATGAAGATGGAAACCGCCTTCAGTGAATTTTATAAGTTATTCTTTACAACGAAATCGGACACAGGCGGACTTATTACACAGAACATGTGAGTAGATAATCATGAGAAGAAAAGTTTGTGAATGAACTCCAAAAAAAAAAAAACGATAGATAGGTGGACCCCTGCTTTAAGTTGAATCTGTTTGTAATTTGGGACAGGTACATTTTGTAAGTGTAGCTCCAGCCAAAAAAATTGTTTTTAAGCTTTTGGATAACATAGGGAAGGGTTATCATCACCCCTGTAACATTTGTTTTGCTGTCTGTGCCTCTGTTTAGAAGATTTCACATAACTTTCTGTCCCAATGACAATTGGATTTTGAAAATTTTGGGTTATTAGGGAAACAAGGATTGGTGATAAAGCATCAGTGGGGAGACACCTTTTTCCCATATTAACTCTTATGCCTTGTACACACGATCAGACATTGATCGGACATTCCGACAACAAAATCCATGGATTTTTTCCGACGGATGTTGGATCAAACTTGTTTTGTATACACACGGTAGCACAAATTTTCGATCGCCAAGAACGCGGTCACGTACACCACGTACGACGAGACTATAAAAGGGCAGTTCAGAACCAAGCGCGGCACCCTTTGGGCTCCTTTTGCTAATCTCGTGTTAGTAAAAGTTTGGTGAGAAACGATTTGCGCTTTTTCAGACTCGTGGCTTTCAGATCGTTTTTTGCTGTTCAGTTTGTGCTTGCGGGTTTATATCTGGTCTTCAATGCGTGCAGCGAGTACAATTGACTTGTCATTGTGTTCATGTTCGTTCGTTACTGATTTTCAGGTCGCTCTACACAGGCCTTGCTGTTCTTCAGTGCGTTCTGTTACCTCGTTCTGAGCAGCCGACCGTTTTCTAGCCATGTTGCTTATACGTACTCCTCGTAGAGTTCGTGCTGTGCGGGGGCTTGGTATTGGGGTCCTTACCTTGACACAAGTCCAGTCCATGAACAGGGTGGGGAGGAGTTCATGGACCAAGAATTGGTTGCTTCAGCGTGACCAGTTCTGTCACATGCCTTTGCTCCGTGAGATCTGTGAGAATAATCCTGATGATTTCAGGAACTTTCTCAGGATGACGGACCCTGTATTTCACCGTTTGTTGGCTTTGCTGACCCCCTATATCAGCAGGCAGGATACCTGCATGAGGCAAGCCGTCACCCTGGAGCAGAGGCTAGTCGCCACCCTGCGGTACCCTGAGAAGCCTGCAGGACCTCAAGTTTTCGACAGGCATCTCCCCCCAGGCTCTGGGGATCATTATCCCGGAGACCTGTTCTGCCATCATCCAGGTCCTGCAGAAGGAGTATATAAAAAGGTAAGATTTTTATCCTTTAACATCACATTTTATTGTATTTAATGTTTACTAATGTAATGTATTTCTTTCCTCATTTCCTAATTACCATGATTGTAATATGCTGTGAATGTCCCCTTTGTCCTCATGCATGCTGGATTTTTATGTAATTTTTATTTTTGTCCTTCATACATATTTGCCTTCACTTACCTCCCCAGCATGCTCTCCTGGCCCTATATTCACCTAGTGTAGTCACTTAACAATGTATTTTGTCAGCTCCATGGTAGTGCTTTACCCTAAATACCCCCTAAAATGTTACAAATTGTGATGTGTGCTTTAAATTCTGGCAGAGTGCCAGAGGTTTTTTTGGGGGGTCACAAAATCATTTGGAACCCTCCCTCCCCCCCAACTGCTAACTCAGCTGATACCAATCCTCTATCTGCTGACTTTGCCAAACCCATACACACTATACCCACCTCTTTTGTGGTCAGATTTATGGATGAATTCCCCAAAGCATTTAGTGCAAGGGCCTGCCTGAATACTTTTAAATGGTACTGTTTTTGTAACGTTTTTGGATCCTATTATTATCTTGATAGGTAATAGCAGAATGTAAAAATGTGCTAAAATGTTTACAGTGTGTATTTATATATTTGTATTATGACACTTCTTACCTGTCCAGTGGGCTGCCAATAGTGTAAGTAAGGAGGGGCTGGCCAAAGTAATACACATTATTTAGGCATTCATCTCTCAATGAAGTGGAGAGGGTTACCTGTCCAAAACATCTCTCCCCCCCCTTTGTAAAATTCACAATACTGATGTTGGCCAAGAATGTCTAATCTGCTTTCCATGTTTATGTGAAAAATGATTAATTTTATTTCTTTGACTCCACAGTTTCCTTCCAACCCACAGGAATGGCAGACTGTGGCCTCCCACTTTGCCCAGTGGTGGGACTTTCCTAACTGCGGAGGGGCAATTGATGGGAAACACGTCCACATCTTCCCACCACCCAACTTGGGATCATACTATTACAACTACAAGGGGTTCAATAGTATTGTGATGTTGGCAGTGGTGTCGGCTACTTACGAGTTCCTGTATGTGGACTTGGGGAAGAATGGCCGGATGTCAGATGGTGAAGTCATCGCCCACACGGAGTTCTACAGGCTTCTCCAGAATGGCAGCTTGGACTTGCCACCTCCAGAAGACAATGTGGAAGGACTCCCATTCGTCTTCATTGCGGATGAAGCGTTTGCGGGTGGCCAGAGCCAGAAGAGTGGTTGAGAACACATTTGGAATAATGGCCAGTCGGTTCCGCCTATTTCTTACACCCATTCATATGGCGGAGTATAAACTCAGTCATATCATCCTGGCGTGCTGTGTTCTCCACAACTTTTTACGGAGAAATTCTGTGAACTAACCAACCCTGAAGGCGCTTGAAGCTTGCCGTCCTGGCTTGCGCCCCCGAGTGCCCGCGAGGTCCGTATAAGATACATGGAAAACTTTGCGAATGGGGGGCCATCAATATGCCAGACAATGTCTGAGACATTTTTTTAAATAAAAAACAAATTTGAACAACTAAAATATTTGCTGACATTTACTGCTTGTATTTCTTTTAGCTGACCCTGACATAAATTTGGGGAGTCCTGAAAATGGCGTGATTGTGTAACATTAGAAAGCATTGCTGGGTGTTATTTACTAAAGGGAAAGACACTTTGCACTACAAGTGCACTTGAGACTGCACTGAAACTGCACTTGTAGTGCAAAGTGGATTTGCCCTTAGGAAATAACCCCCATTGTCACAGAAACCAACAATTTCACCACCAAAAAATTTGGGGAGCATTGAAAGAAGAATTCACACATTCTTGATGAACAATCTTTTTAATACAAGCACAATCACATGTGCATTTATCAAAGGTTTTTAAAACAAACCAACATGTTTGTTGTATAACAATTTTTGGGGTTACATTAATAAAAGTAGAAATGTCCTTTTAAGGTAAAACAGGCATGTTTAAAACCAACAAGAAATACATAAATCTGGAACTTACAAAGTTCAACTTTGTTATAAATTGAAGGCAATATCAGACATGAGTATTTCTAAACTGTGTTTGATATTGTGTTCAGATGGGGTGAAGTCACCCCTGGAAAAGCCAAATTTTGAAGATGCACACAAATTCACGAATGTCAACATGTGCTAGCTGCGAATCATGGGGGATCAAAGGACGTGTTTTGTGGGTGCAACCCCTTCCTCTCAGCTACTTTATTATTGAGGAAGGGGTTGCACCCACAAAACGCATACATTGATCTCCCGTAATGGCAGATAGCACATGTTGACACACTGTGTGCATCTTCAAAATTTGGCTTTTCGACACTATGTAAAAAAAGGTGCAACAATTTTTTGTGGAAAAAATGCAAACTACATTAGGCATTTCAAGGGGTTTTAAACTCTCCCTAAAACATTTTTAACATCATTGATGTTTTTCTGGATGTTTTCCAAGTCCCTATTACACCCCATGATCTCCCCGATCAGGATCTGGGCACTCTCACTGGTGAAATGTCCTTCATCCACAACATCACGATCACCTAAAAATACAGTCAGGTCCATAAATATTGGGACATCGACATAATTCAAATTTTTTTGGCTCTATACACCACCACAATGGATTTGAAATTAAGCGAACAAGATGTGCTTTAACTGCAGACTTTCAGCTTTAATTTGAGGGTATTTACATCCAAATCAGGTGAACAGTATAGGAATTACAACAGTTTGTACATGTGCCTCCCACTTTTTAAGGGACCAAAAGTAATGGGACAATTGGCTGCTTAGCTGTTCCATGGCCAGGTGTGTGTTATTCCCTCATTATCCCATTTACAAGGAGCATATACAAGGTCCAGAATTCATTTCAAGTGTGCTATTTGCATTTGAAATCTGTTGCTGTCAACTCTCAATATGAGATCCAAAGAGCTGTCACTATCAGTGAAGCAAGCCATCATTAGGCTGAAAAAAACAAAACAAACCCATCAGAGAGATAGTAAAAACATTAGGTGTAGCCAAATCAACTGTTTGGAACATCCTTAAAAAGAAAGAACGCACTGGTGAGCTCAGCAACACCAAAAGACCCGGAAGACCACGGAAAACAACTGTGGTGGATGACCGAAGAATTCTTTCCTTGGTGAAGAAAACACCTTTCACAACAGTTGGCCAAATCAAGAACACTCTCCAGGAGGTAGGTGTATGTCTGTCAAAGTCAACAATCAAGAGAAGACTTCACCAGAGTGGATACAGAGGGTTCACCACAAGATGTAAACCATTGGTGAGCCTCAAAAACAGGAAGTCCAGATTAGAGTTCGCCAAACAACATCTAAAAAAGTCTTCACAGTTCTGGAACAACATCCTATGGACAGATGAGACCAAGATCAACTTGTACCAGAGTGATGGGAAGAGAAGAGTATGGAGAAGGAAAGGAACTGCTCATGATCCAAAGCATACCACCTCATCAGTGAAGCATGGTGGTGGTTGTGTCATGGCGTGGGCCTGTATGGCTGCCAATGGAACTGGTTCTCTTGTTTTTTTTTTGATGATGTGACTGCTGACAAAAGCAGCAGGATGAATTCTGAAGTGTTACGGGCAATATTATCTGCTCATATTCAGCAAAATGCTTCAGAACTCATTGGACAGCACTTCACAGTGCAGATGGACAATGACCTGAAGCTTAATGTGAAAGCAACTGAAGAGTTTTTTAAGCGAAAGAAGTGGAATGTTATGCAATGGCCAAGTCAATCACCTAACCTGAATCCAAATGAGCATGCATTTCACTTGCTGAAGACAAAACTGAAGGGAAAATGCCCCAAGAACAAACAGGAACTGAAGACAGTTGCAGTAGAGGCCTGGCAGAGTATTGCCAGGGATGAAACCCAGCGTCTGGTGATGTCTATGCATTCCAGACTTCAGGCTGTAATTGACTGCAAGGGATTTGCAACCAAGTATTAAAAAGTGAAAGTTTGATGGATGATTGTTAATCTGTCCCATTACTTTTGGTCCCTTAAAAAGTGGGAGGCACATATACAAACTGTTGTAATTCCTACATCGTTCACCTAATTTGGATGTAAATACCCTCAAATTAAAGCTGAAAGTCTGCAGTTAAAGCACATCTTGTTCGTTTCATTTCAAATCCATTGTGGTGGTGTATAGAGCCAAAAGGATTAGAATTGTGTCCATGTCCCAATATTTATGGACCTGACTGTATATAAAAAAAAAAAAAAAAAAACACCATGTATTATAAATATGCCGCCATCCATCTCTTACCTGAACATTAATAAACTTGTGACTCGTGCTAATTGACAAACACAGTAAATATAAAGGTGGTGAAGCATCACCTTAAACAAATTCAAATATACATATGACCATATAACGTATGGAAAAAACATGTGCAATAAATAATAAATTAGCATCAAATGCTGCAATATATTGTGCAACAAAAGTTGTAAGAATAATTAGTGTTTAGTCCATATATGGACACCCGGGTATGGTGTTAAATCCAGTGAGGGTCCAATTCTATAGAGACATGAGTGCTTGGGTCCACCACCATAAATAGAGTGCCTGGCCGCTTACCAGAAATCCATGACCCCCCGTTATAGAGGGTCTGAGTGGGCTGTTGAGTCCTGCTGCTCTGGACCACCATAAAGCCAAGATGGGTAGCTGAAATGGGACGTCAGGGACTGTAGTATAGATGGATAGATCCACGGGAAACCTGGCCCTCAGTGGAATGGTGTAACCATAAAAAGAGAAGGGGAGGGCTCCGATAGTGTAAAATCATAAGGCTTTATTGAACAAATAAAGTATACACTCACATGTAAGCTCAAGAATAAACGTTCTTTGGAGAAGAACAGTCTGTGGCACCGGCCGGATGCTCAGACGGCCCGTCCTGCTGGTCTTCGCAACGACAGTGGGAGGTGACGCGATGACGCCGCTCAGCCCCTCGGATGCTCACAGATGGCCTGTCCTGCTGGTCTTCGCAACGACAGTGGGAGGTGACGCGATGACGCCGCTATCGCGTCACCTCCCACTGTCGTTGCGAAGACCAGCAGAACGGGCCGTCTGAGCATCCGGCCGGTGCCACAGACTGTTCTTCTCCAAAGATCGTTTATTCCTGAGCTTACATGTGAGTGTATACTTTATTTGTTCAATAAAGCCTTATGATTTTACACTATCGGAGCCCTCCCCTTCTCTTTTTATGGTTACACCATTCCGCTGAGGGCCAGGTTTCCCGTGGATCTATCCATCTATACTACAGTCCCTGACGTCCCATTTCAGCTACCCATCTTGGCTTTATGGTGGTCCGGAGCAGCAGGACTCAACAGCCCACTCAGACCCTCTGTAACGGGGGGGTCATGGGTTTCTGGTAAGCAGCCAGGCACTCTATTTATGGTGGTGGACCCAAGCACTCATGTTTCTATAGAATTGGACCCTCACTGGATTTAACACCATACTCGGGTGTCCATATATGGACTAAACACTAATTATTCTTACAACTTTTGTTGCACAATATATTGCAGCATTTGATGCTAATTTATTATTTATTGCACATGTTTTTTCCATAAGTTATATGGTCATATATATATTTGAATTTGTTTAAGGTGATGCTTCACCACCTTTATATTTACTGTGTTTGTCAATTAGCGCGAGTCACAAGTTTATTAATGTTCACGTTGTGTGTTTGTGTCACATATAGGATTTTGTAGCTTGTTCCTATAATTTTATTTTATTTTATTGATGCGCAGTTATTCTTCACGTTTATTTTGATCTCTTACCTGAGCCTGTGGTCTCAGACACTCACCTTTGTGGTGACAATTTCCACCACGTCTCCTTCCACCTCCTCCTCCTCCTCTTGCCTTTGGGGGATTTCCACTTCCTCATGAGGTGGGGGGTCTGTGGTCTCCTCGGATGAGTGCTGTCCTCCGAGTCTTTTTCTCCCCTATGTAAAAAAAAAATAGGTATACTTAGCACACAGATATTTTATGACAGAAATAGGAATATGAAACATTGCTTGGAAGTGGGGTACAATTGTCTCTTTTGGCAGAGTTGCAAGATGAAGAAATATTTTTTTTCCCTTTGTCAAGCTTGAATACTTACCTGTTTTGTACAAGCTTCACAGATGGAGTCACCCCTATAGTATACACTGGAGCACCTGTGTGGGCCCCCTAATAAAAAGGGTTTTCTTGTGTCCCACACTAGTGCTCCAGTGTCCAGATGTGTAAACAGCTGCTGAGTGTCCTCTCCTTACACAGAATCTAGTTTGCATTTCATTCTAGTTAACAACCCAATTAGACACCAACATTATTTTCAGAGAAGTAGGCTAAGAAAAATGTATTCAAATGCATATGCCCAAAACATGGTGTTTTCTATGCCGAACAAACAATGTTTCATACGAACGAATAATGTGCACATGAACATGAAAGTTGCCATTTTAAACTGTACAACAGTTAAGAAAAGCACATGGAGCAGCACGAACGTTAGAAAAATAAAGAATAGGAACACAGGACAACTACTTACTTTTTTGCAGCACTCTCCTGATCCTTCTGTACTGCTCGTGCTCCCTTAATTTGAGGTCCGACCACCGCTTCCTGAGTTGATCTTTCGATTGTCGTACCCCAAAATTCTTCTGCAGACTCTTGACTACTTTCGCCATGATCTTGGCCTTTCTGACATTGGGGTTGGGGTAAGGTCCATACTTCCCATCATAGTCGGTCCTCTACAGGATGTCGACCATCTCCAACATCTCCCCAAAAGACATATTTGAGTGTGTAAGGAAGACCAGAGAGTGATGACCTGGGTTCAGTCTGGTCTGGCAAAAGATGCAGGCTCTTGTATGACCACAGCCTGGGGACATACATGTCATCTGCTGCTGTTCATGATTCTCTTGGACTTCTGGACCAGACTGTACTCCCTTAGATATGGACTCCTCAGGCCACCAATTTTGCAGTAAAATAATTGATGTGTGCCCTGGGGGCCAAAGGCTTTGCCAATTTATGCTGTTTATCCAGCGTTGCCTTCCTCTTTGTTTGGTTATGAGCCCTTAATAAAGGAATTTTTTTTTCAATTATACTCGCCTATGTGTGTTTTCATTCAAAAAGGACAGTTTGTTTGTGAGGAGGCAGGTACATTTCAAAAATACAATGTGAAATTAACAACCAACACCAAGCAACCTCCTTGAGATTAAATAATACTCAATAATAATGGTGTTGTGGTAACTTGACACACAAAACACACCCAAAAATATTCTGGTCAAAAAAAAAAAAAAAAGATCAGGCTCGAAAAAAATGCAAACCAAAAAATAAAAAATTGATAATTTTTTAGTCAGATGTGACAAATCAAAATATAGTGATGAAATCACGATAAATAATAAAGAAAGAAGTTTGTGAGAACTCTGTGTGAATATGAGCAGCAAAACTACTTCATTCTTCTAGCATTATAAAGAAGAACAGAATGCGCTGCATTAAACAATTTCAAACATTGCACCGTGACGAAAGTGCTATATCCATTGCAAACGCTAATTTTACCAGACCGAGCAGTTCCGTCTCAGAATTTCTTCTGAGCATGCGTGGCACTTTGTGCGTCGGAATTGTCCACACACAGTTGGAATTGACGCGATCAGATTTTGTTGTCGGAAAATTTTATAGCCTGCTCTCAAACTTTGTGTGTCGGAAAATCCGATGGAAAAAGTCAGATGGAGCCCACACACGGTCGGAATTTCCGACAACAAGCTCCGATCGCACATTTTCCGTCGGAAAATCTGACCGTGTGTACAGGGCATTACAGGAGAGAATTTCCCTTGCTAGGGGTAGATTTCCTCTCACTCCCTGTTGTCTCCCTCCGTTTGTAAGTAGGAGTCGTTTGTAAGTCGGATGTTTGAAAATAGGGGACCGCCTGTATATACTATACGGCCTGCCCTATACACTCTGCGGAAAATTGGGCCTTAGGTGTTGGTGGTACCAGAAACACTGTAAGTCCTCACAGTTACTCTTGGTGGGCGCTGGAACGGGCCCTGCTGTGAAATATTATATCAAGAATTGTAATTACATGTCCCTGTTAAACAGGGGCAGAAAAATTGGGCCTTAGGCGGTGGTGGTGGTGGCACAACACTGTAAAGCCTCACAAATACTTTTGTTGAGCGCAGGAACAGGCCCTGCTGTGAAATATTAGATCAAACATTGTAATTACACGCCCCTATTAAACAGGGGCAGAAAAGTTGGTACGTAGGTGGTGGTGGTGGCAAAACACTGTAAAGCCTCACAGATACTTTTGTTGAGCGCAGGAACAGGCCCAGCTGTGAAATATTAGATCAAAAATTGTAATTGCGCACCCCAGTTAAACGGGGGCAGAAAAATTGGGCCTTAGGCAGTGGTGGTGGTGGTACAACACTGTAAAGCCTCACAGATACTTTTGTTGAGCGCAGGAACAGGCCCTGCTATGAAATATTGGATCAAAAATTGTAATTACACGCCCCTGTTAAACAGGGGCAGAAAAATTGGGCCTTAGGCAGTGGTGGTGGCGCCACAACACTGCAACCCTTCACAGATACTCTTGTTGAAAGCAGGAACGTGCCCTGCTGTTAAATATTTTATCAAAAATTGTAATTACACACCCCTGTTAAACAGGGGCAGAAAAATTAGGCCTTAGTTAGTGGTGGTGGTGCCCTGAACCAAAAATATTATTAAAAGCTATCATCATGAAAATTGAGGAGGAACAAGATAGTCACTGAGCATAATAGGATAGTCACTCAGCATATGCAGTCTTCAAGGGATCCCACATCCATAGAAAAATCATTTGGTTACATCAGCATCAGGTGGTTGGTAGCTGGTGATGCAAGACTGATTCATTTTTATGAATGTGAGCTGATCAACAGAGTCTGTGGACAGGCGCACTCTGTGATCGGTTATAAAGCCTCCAGCAGGACTGAATGTGCGTTCAGAAAGAACGCTGGATGCAGGACAGGCCAGTAGCTCAATTGTATATTGAGCAAGCTCTGGCCAGTGGTCCATCCTCAAGACCCAGTAACCCAGTGGATGTTCTGGTGGAAAGGTCTCCAAGTCTGATCTTGCCCCTAGATATTCCTGCACCATGTAATTCAGACGCTAGTGATGGTTGCTGGAACCGATCAGACCTGGGCGCTGAGGACTGAAGAATTGCCTGAAGGCATTGATCAGCCGGCCACCTTCTCCACCGCTCTTTCTGTGACTGTACGAAGCCTCAGCAACACGTTGTTCAGCACCAGGAAATTGTAACCTCCCAGGCTCTGGAAACGCATTGCACAAACCTTCCTGCAAGGCCTCCCGAAGATGTTTCATCCTCTGCTCCCTCTGCGAAGGCTGGATAAGTTCTGCAACCTTACCCTTGTAACGTGGATCAAGAAGGGTTGCCAGCCAGTAATGATCCCTCTCCTTGATACCACGAATCCTAGGGTCCTTTCACAGGCTTTGCAGGATCAGGGAGGCCATGCAGCGTAGGTTTGCAGAGGCATTCGATCCTGAGTCCTCTGGGTCACTAAGGATCACATGGTCCTCAACCACCTCCTGCCAGCCACGTACAACTCCATGGGTTTCTGGGGACTGAAAACGATCTCTTGAAGACTGCTGCTGATGGTGAGTGTTATCCTCCACCTCCATGCTGACACAATCCTCCTCCTCCTCTTCTTCTTCCTGTGTGATCGGCGGGCCTGCAGGAATACTAGTATCTGGATAAAGGGGGCCTTGAAAGGTAAGGAAGTCCTCCTCTTCCTCCCACCGTTCTGCCTCAAGTGCCCCGTCCATTATTCCACAAAGTGTGTGCTCCAACAGGAAGACAAGAGGGACAGTATCACTGATGCATGCACTGTCACTGCTCACCATCCTCGTGGCCTTCTCAAATGGTGACAGGACAGTGCATGTGTGAAGGAATGTGATGTAGATAATAATAATAATCTGAAAATGTCTATTTTCTTATGTGTATACATATTTTTCTCCTTACTCATTATATAAGTATACAGGTTTGCTCTGTTCCTATATTTTCTCAAAATGGCGGGTACCCCCTACATCCCACACATCAGAAGAATGCAGAACTGAAGATAAAACCAAGGACAGCCAAACCTCGTTATGAAGATTCTCCATCTTCTTTTCTATCTTAACCAATGAGATGTACTTATTAGACTAACATAGTAATGACGTATTTTTGTGTATAAAACATTAGCACCGCCTTGAATAAATTAGAAGTGTAAAAAGTAACGGTGTTGAGCGTGTCTCAGAGTGTTTACTTTTATATGCATGCATAGCCACACTTTCCAATTAGAGACAGCAGCAGATAACCTTGGGCTCGATTGGAGCTCTTAATCATTCCCTTAACACATGCATCCTTGATCAGTAGCCACTGGCGTGGCGAAAAAAAGCCAAGCTCCCCTGTCCTTGTGCCATACTCACACAGGTACCCATTGATGGCCCTCTGCTGCGTGTGCAGCCGTTGCAGCATTGCTAACGCTGAGTTCCACCTGGTGGGCATGTCACAAATGAGGTGGTTCTTGGGCAGGTTGCATTCTCTTTGAATGTCAGCCAGCTGAGCAGTGGCATTATATGACTGGTGGAAACAACCACAGACTTTCCTGGCCTGCCTCAGTAGATCCTGTAAGCCCAGGTACCTGCTCAAGAACCGCTGCACCACCAAATTCAGGACGTGAGACAAACAGGGAACATGGGTCAAGTGTCCCAACTTTTGTCTGACCGTGTGTATGCAAGGCAAGCTTGAGCGGAATTCCGTCAGAAAAACCATCCAAGGTTTTTCTGACGGAAATTCCAATCATGTGTACGGGGCATTAGACTGTGTATATATATATATTTTAATACACTGCCTGCACTGGCTGAATATAGAGTAAACAATGAATATATAGTCTATGCTAAATGCAGATATATATATAGATATATATATATATATATATATAAATATATATATATGTGTATGTATATACTAGACTGATATATATATATATATATATATATATATATATATATATATATATATATATATATCAAATACACTGCCACTAACTGAATAACCTAGCTGCTTAATCTAACAAGTTATCTCTCTGTCCACGCCAACAACACTACACACGGCTGCTCTGTAAGCAGCCTTATATAGTCTGGGGTGTGGACTTAGTCCCCCTGAGCCATGATTGGCCAAAGGTACCCTGCCTTTGGTCAATTATGGCTTTCTCAGCAGAACGTGCTGTGATTGGCCAAAGCATGCAGGTCAGGTGCATGCTTTGGCCAATCATCATACAGCAATGCACTGCGATCTCGCAGTGCATCATGGGACATTCCGCGGCGCTCAAATTTTCTGCAAGGGCCCCATAATGTTCATTGTTTGGCGAACGGGCGAACACCTGATGTTTGAGTCGAACTTAGAGTATGTTCGACCCGAACATTGAGCTCATCTCTACTCACCAGCCATCCCGCAACTGACTGATTTATCCTGTCTAGCCTGTTTTTAATGCCAACTGTTAGACAGGATAAATCGGTTGGTTGCAGGCTGGCTGGTGAGTTAAGCTGGGAATTTTCTTTGGTTTTGTTTTACGTGTTGCCCTTCCATGTGCTGCTTCCTGCAAAGGCCAGCTTTAGATGGGGGCAGTGGCCATTTGTTTGTACTGTTGGAATACTGGTTAGGGGATGCACTGGACACCTTTGCTGCCACTGTGCTATATGCTGGGTGTCCAGTGTTCTCCTGTGCCTTTAACCACTTACAAACTGCCCACCGTCATTATACGGCGGTACTTTGAAGAGGAACATCGTTGTTATGGCAGCTGTGGAGGCGATTGGGTCATCTTCTGTGTTAGGTATGGAGCTGAGTAAGGGAAGATGGCTCCCACCCGGCTCCATACCATTGCAGGGCGGAAGCGAAAGCACATAACGCTTAAAGCGACATTTTTATTTTTTTTTTCAAACCATTTTTTTTTTTTTTATTGCATTTTAGTGTAATAATGAGATCTGAGGTCTTTTTGACCACAGATCTCATATTTAAGAGGTCCTGTTATCCTTTTTTTATATAACAAGGGATGTTTACATTCCTTGTAATAGGAATAAAAGTGACACATTTTTTTTTTAAAAGAACAGTGTAAAAAAAATAAAAAATAAAAATAAAGGTAAAATAAATAAGAAAAAAAATAAAATAAATTTTAAACCTGCCCCGTCCCGTCTGTCACACGCATACGTGAGTAGCGCCCGCATATGAAAACGGTGTCCAGACCACACATGTAAGGTATCACCGCGATCGTTAGAGCAAGAGCAATAATTCTAGCCCTATATCTTCTCTAACTCAAAACATGCAACCGGTAGCATTTTCTAAACGTCGCATATGGAGATTTTTAAGGGTAAAAGTTTGTTGCCATTTCACGAGCGGGCGCAACTTTGAAGCGTGACATTTTGGGTATCAATTTACTCAGCATAACATCATCTTTCACAATATAAAAAAAATTGGGCTAACTTTACTGTTATCTTATTTTTTAATTAAAAAAAGTGTATTTTTTCCAAAAAAGTGCACTTGTAAGACTGCTGCGCAAATATGGTGTGACAGAAAGTATTGCAACGACTGCCATTTTATTCACTAGGGTGTTGAAAAAAAATATATAATGTTTGGGGGTTCTAAGTAATTTTCCAGCAATAAAAAAATTATTTTAAATTGTAAACAACTAGTTTGAAAAATAGGCCCGGTCTTAAAGTGGTTAAGGAGGCGTGGGTTTCCTCCAGGCTCACCTGCCCTATGCCTATCTATTATTATGCATGTGCTTCTACTATGGAGGCTCTCAAAAATGTATAAAGTTAGGACTGCAGATAATGATGAGTTCTCTTGAAGTGGCTCTGCAGCTTACACATGTAATCATTAAAACAATTTTATCATCAATACTAATAATCCTTCTTATGCCCCGTACACACGGTCGGACTTTGTTCGGACATTCCGACAACAAAATCCTAGGATTTTTTCCGACGGATGTTGGCTCAAACTTGTCTTGGCATACACACGGTCACACAAAGTTGTCGGAAAATCCGATCGTTTTAAACGCGGTGACGTAAAACATGTACGTCGGGACTATAAACGGGGGAGTGGCCAATAGCTTTCATCTCTTTATTTATTCTGAGCATACGTGGCACTTTGTCCGTCGGATTTGTGTACACACGATCGGAATATCCGACAACGGATTTTGTTGTCGGAAAATTTTATCTCCTGCTCTCCAACTTTGTGTGTCGGAAAATCCGATGGAAAATGTCCGATGGAGCCCACACACGGTCGGAATTTCCGACAACACGCTCCGATCGGACATTTTCCATCGGAAAATCCGACCGTGTGTACGGGGCATTATGTGTAAACCTTTAATTAATAACAATATTCTTTTTATCAATTCCACCGTGCTCTCCTCTCCTAAGTTTTACGTGCCACCTTCATTGGGTGTGCCCTCACCTTTATTACATAAAAAACAGCCTTGATATTTCATCAATCCCAAATAGTTTATATCTTCACTTTATGTTTCTCCTTAGTGACAATCCTCCTGTTATTTAGCAGCCTCCAGTCTCTAGTAATACTCCACTCAATAGCAAGTAAAGATATAAGGATGAACATTTGTGCTTAATATTTTTAACATCTTGCTTACTGGGCACCTAAACCCCCCTCCTGCCCAGACCAATTTTTAGCTTTCAGCGCTGTCACACTTTGAATGACAATTGCGCGGTCATGCTACACTGTACTCAAATGAAATTTTTATCATTTTTTTTCACACAGATGGAGCTTTCTTTTGGTGGTATTTAATCACCACTTGGGTTTTAATTTTTTTGCTAAACAAACAAAAAAAAAGACAGACATTAAAAAACAAAAAAAAAAAACAACAAAACAAAACATGTTTCATAGTTTGTTATAAAATTTTGCAAACGGATAATTTTTCTCCTTCATTGATATTCGCTGATGAGGCTGCAGTGATGGGCACTGATGGGCTGCACTGATGGGCTGCACTAAGGGGCACTGATAGGCACAGATAAGGTGACACTGATAGGCACTGATAAGACAGCGCTGATGGGCACTGATAAGATGGCAATGATGGGTGGCACTGATAGATGGGCACTGATGGGCACTGGTAGGTGGCACTGATGGGCACTGGTAGGTGGCACATATGGGCACTGGTAGGTGGTATTGAAAGGCAGCACTGGTCATGAGGCACTGATTGGTGACATTTATAGGTGACACTGTGGGCATTGATATGTGACAATGTGGGCACTGATAGGTAGTACTGTGGGCACTGATGGGTGGTAGTGTGGGCACTGATGGGTGGCACTGGTGGGCACTGATGGGTGGTACTGTGGGTACTGATGGGTGGCGCTGGTGGGCACTGGTAGGTGGCGCTGGTGAGCACTAGTAGGTGGCACAGAAGCCTCTGCAGAGGCTGTCCCTCTCACAGCCGCCAGTGATTTTTTTTTTCTCCTCACGCTGCCAGCGTGAGGAGAAAAAATAGCCGATTACCAGCTCTGTTTACATCACATGATCAGCTGTCATTGGCTGACAATTGATCACGTGGTAAGGGGTCAGGATCGACCCCTTACATCGATCTGTGATCAGTCTCATAGACTCGCTGATCACAGAGCGTGTGCCCTGCAGGGGGCGCGCAGGCTGCTCGAGCATGGGAGGACATCTATGGACACTCTCCTGGCAAATTAGGTCTGCACTGCAACAGTCTTTCGGCTATAGCGTGGACGGGAGGTGGTTAAAAACACTAACATGTTTGTAAACTTATACACTCACACACACTAACATACACTCACTGAACAAAAAATATAACGCCTTTTGTTTATCCTTTGTTACCACGTGTCTCACTGGTCCACTGGACGCCAGTTCTGCAGCTTACACATATATGTGCAAATGTGTGAAAGCTAAAGCCATGTTTTTATCGCAAACTGTTAAAAAGGATAATGCGGTTGGTTGTGGGCTGGCTGATAAGTTGAGCTGGAAATTTTCTTTGGTTTTGTTTGTCAACATTTATCATAATTATATCAGATTAGGAATTTATATTTATTTATAAAGCCACAAAGACAAAACAAGTAGAAAAAGTATAGCCATTTGAATGCAGTTTGAACTGTTTATTTGCATTTAGTTTTATTTGCACTAGTTTATAATCTTTGACCTATTCACCTACAATAGAGATCAGGGGGTATTTAACATGAAGCTGAGTTGTAGAGAGTACATTTGAATGGAAAGTAATATATATGTACCTACGCATGTGTACTTATGTTTTATTATTACCTTCTAAAATACATACATACAAGTGTTTTTTTCTTCTTTAAAGAGAACATAAAATCCTTTTGAATGGGACCCAATTATCTTTTACATTGGTATTATTTCCATGTAATTTCTCCAGATCTCTTCTGCAAAACATGATATTTCTCTTCCTGCAAATGACTTAATCCAAGATACTTGTTTTTATTGTATTTTTCTTGGTACAAAGCGCATATTCTGTATGGCTTGTACACAAGGTTATATCAATCGGAAAGATATTGATTTCTTCTGAACGTTCTCATGATGCAAGAAATAAAGCCACATGTGTTAAAAATAAATAAAATAAATGCACAGCGATTAGCAAGGAAGTGGTAAGACTAAATGGATATAGCGCTTGTGCTAATAAAAAATATCCATCAAATCCACATTATCTTTTTGAACTTTTACCTTTTCTGATATAAAACCTATTTAGTGATCCCACAACTTCAACTTCCTTGTGTCAGTGAGTGGCGGCTGCAGGGGAGAGGAAGGAGTACTGACAACAGCTGAGATATAGGAAACCTATGAGTGACATTGCAGCTCCTGGAATTCCCAGCCATCATCAGGCTCTGCCTTCTCTCCCCTGCAGCTCTCACTAACACAGGGGATCACATGACCAGACTGGAGTAGACTAACAATAAGTATACACATCTTTTTTAGGCAGAGTAGGCAGGGTGAGTAGCAAGGGGGGGGGGGGGGGGAGAGACGTTTTGGAGCATAATTAGTGTTAGGCTAATTTCACTTTAAGTATTTGGGATGAATGAAAGTTCTAATGAGAGAGCCAGTATAGAGATAATATAGCATACAACAATGTCGTTTTCCACCTGCCCATAGGATGTTGTGGGCTGAGAGACTGTAAAAAGAGTTAATACATTAACTCAGGGGTGGCCCGTCCAATAAGGGACCAAGGGCACCGCCCCCTCTGTCACACTGTCCCCTACGGGACAAATGGATAGATTCATGCATTGCATTGCGTTGCATGAATCTATCCATGGCCGTCGCTGTCACTCCCTATTCAGGCATCCGGCCCCTTTTCGGATGTCAGGTGCCTGAATTCCAGCGGTGGGGGTGTTTTCTTGAAGCACCTGATTAGAGCCATAGGCTCTAATAGGCTTCAAAAAAGGTGGACTTGGAGCGCAGAGCATTGCGCTCGCAGTCCACCCAGGCTTGTTAGAAAAACAAATTAATATTTGCTTTTCTAACACTGAACCGCCTCTCCACCAATTAGGAGGCGTGGGTCTAATACCGGTGACCTGATTGGCTGAAGGCACAGGCAATCCCATGGGCCAGCTAGCAGAAGCGAAGAAGAGACGCACGGAGGACACAGGAGCTATCGCCTGACCCGCGCTACCCATCCCACAGCTCGCCGCCATCACCCTCTGCCTGACCCACCACCAAGATGTTCCAGCCACCACTGCATCCACTTATCTTAGGAATCCTGATGGAGAAATATACTCAAGCCACTACTTGAGTATAAGTAGGGGAAGGGGACTGAAGTTAAGTAGGTGAAATTAATCAGCCTGTCACAAATGAGAGTAATATGAATGGTTGAAGATCTTGGAAAGTCTACTGATCGACTTCTGTGCAACCACTCTGTCAAGTTTCCCCTGCTCGATCATTGCTGCAGGCAATACAATAGCTCAACGGGTGGCTTCTGTCATCCACCTCAAATGTGTGGATGTGGGAATCAGGTCGTTTTTTTAAACTGACTCATGTATGGGCTGTCTAAGGAAATGCCTTGTCTTTGCCAGAGCTCCCGAATGTGGAGATGGATTATGCTGCAGACAATTCCAAGGTTGCGGTCCTCTGACTCACACAAGCAGGCGGTTACTGGGAGCTAAGAGCTGACAAACAGGCAAATAGCCCCTGCAGTGTTGGTGAGTAAGAAGTACAGAACAAGCAGGCAAAAATGCATGGAAAGACACAGAGGCACTGCGAACAGTAGTAGTGCACAGAGACACATTGGATGAATAGGGGTAAATAGTAATGCACAGAAGCAGAGAGAAAGCAGAATAGCAGGTAGAAATCCCCAGGGACAACCAGGAAGCAAACTAAGGATACACATGGAGACACTGAAGTGGATTACAGACACAGGAACTGATAACAAAAGGCAGGCTGAAAAGCAAAGGGAATCACTGAGGTGCAGGAGAGTTGAAAGCTGTTAGAAAAACAGAGGCACAAGGAGACTGAAATACTTAGAGAACACAACAGGTGCAAGGGTATAGATTGCAGGGAAGAACACACAGAAAGCCACTGGAGACACATTGGAACACTGGGGGTACGAAAATTATAATGGAAGCATGAAAAGTACAGGGGTATGGAAATTACAATGGAGGGCACTTAATCGAACAGTCACTAGGAACAAGGGGAGTCCAACTGAATCACTAGGTATCTCGGCAGTCACTAGGAGTGTCTTGGAAAGTAGAACACTAGGAGTCTTGGGGTCACTTGGAATCTTCTCTGGATTCTAGGGACACTAGGAATACTGGAGGTCACTAGGAATCTTCTCTTTTAGAAAACACTAGGGAACAATAGGATTCTTCTGTACTAGGAAACAATGGGGAACACTAGGGAGCACTAGACATCTTCTCCACTGGGTGACAAAAATAATATATTTTTTAAGATTCCCTCCCACACCCCAAAGTCACTGGGGGACCTGGGTATAGGAGCTGTTGCTCAAGCAATGCCTGAGTAGATGAACCCTAAATGTGTTTGTTAACCAAACATTTCATATTCCTGATATGTGCCTGTTGGTTTATGTACTTGTGTAAAAGGAGATCCTGTTCTTTGTATTTAATTCTTTGTGTGAAATATCTGGTGTTCCTGCAAGTCCCCCTGCTTTCCTATTTAAAACTGACCACATTAGGCATGAAAGCACATCCATCCCAGTGTGGTCAGTTTGCCGGCTGTGCTGGAAGAACAGCCTACCTGTTCTTCAATGCTCAGACTTATGCTGACATGCTTCCCTGCACAGCCATTCACTAGGAAGACCAGTATGCTGCTATTTTTACACCCCAATCTCTCTATGCCCCTTATGCAGCTGAGAACAGAGATTATTATAAATATATATATATACATATACACAAACATTTTGCCTTTCATTTCTGTTTTAAACTGAATGGGTTGTTTTACAATGTAAAGGATCACATATAATTTAAATAGAAATGGAGATGGCTTGGCCGGGCTGGAAATGTAGCTGTCTGAAACAGCAGGTAGATAACCAGTATTGAACATAAGTCTTCAAAGATAAATGATGAAAGCAGAACCTTGCTGGGTAAAGCTAAAGATCTAATGTACCAGCATGTCTGCTAGTCTTTGGGAGCAGAAGTGAAAGATTAGCAGCAAAGCTCCAGATTTGTGACACAGCCTTCAGGATCTAAAGACCTCAAAATGAAGTATGGCACCTTGGGATATTCTGGACTGCCTTTCCAACTTCTTTCTCTCAAGTTGTTAATAAATAAATACTGCAAAATAACTATATAAATATACACTGCTATGCCTATTTAGGATAAATAGTTTCAATGGAGTAGCTCATTGGGAATCAGAGAGAACCACAGTGTATCTGTGCGAGCCTGCACCTTTGACAGCTGTGAAATGTAGATATGGAGGATGGGTCAAACAGAGGTCCTGTTTTTTTTAATTCATCCCTAAAATAATGACTGTTAGGGCTCATTTACACTTGCTTCGACTTCAACACACATTATAGCACCTATCATTTCAACATGCTTTTTTGATGCTTCTGTGATGCTTCAGTGGTGCTTCGGTGATGCTTTAGTGGTGCTTTGATGATGCTTCAGTGATGCTTTTTTGAAGATTTATTGAAGCTTGGCAGATGCCCTGTGTGTGTGTTGATATTTCATACCTGCAATACCTCCTAAATAAAGTGAAGATAAAGTTGAATTAAAGCCTCTCAAAAGCTGCAGGTGCTTCAAACGAGCTTTGTCATAGACTTTTATGGAGGCTTTGAAGACGCTTTGAATCACCATTAAAGTGACATGGGGTATAATTTTTGAAGCAAAGCAAAGCAAACATGAGGTGTAAACAGGACTGTAAACTAACCATTTTATTTAGTGATAGGTACTTTCACTGGCGTTCAGAGAGCTTTAAAAGCATGTCCAAAGCCATGTTTTAAAAGCAAGTGTAAGCGAGCCCTTAGAATCAAGTCATCCCATTAAGCAATAAAACTATGCAAGAAACAATCCTTGCTGCCTCTTTGAACAGTGATTCACAGTGGGTCGCTTTGCAGAAGGTGGTTGACAGGCGACTGAGACTTGATATTTCATCTCCTCACCCCCTCTCACTGAAATAGAGAGGGGGTCAACAAGTACGACATGAAGCATAGGTTTTTGCTGTGGCTGTGAGGCAAAGCAATTCACAATTCATTCTGGGTTCTGCCATGATGAATAATTATTTGCAGTGTTGAGTGCTTTGACATCTATGCAGCTTCTATATAGATTATTTCTTTAAATTCTTCTGAAAAGGGTTTTTAAAATTGCAATAACTTAATAGTTAACTTAACTTAATAGTTAACTTAACTTAATGAGATTATGGGTCAGTGTTAGCATGATAGTTTCCACACATTCATAATAATTCACTTACTGAAAAGCATACATATCCCTGATGTGTTTGGCTGCTATTGTTCTGAAGGAAGAGGGCTAACTGCATGTTGTTAGTTTTAAAAACAATTTTAAAAAATGCAAAAAAGGGTAGGTGAACTGAGTCTAGCAAACCTGCAGGCCAATAAAGTGATATCTCTGTGAGCAGGTTGTGAAACAGCCTTAACCAAGCTGAATCTGGAATGCTGATGATTCATTTGCATATACTGTATCTTGCGAATACATTTTATAAGAGCATGAGTAACAGTAAACTGTGATAAGCTCCTGAAACTCTGCCGTATGTACTCGGATGTAAGAGTTATTGATATCTGTTTCCTAAGTCAATTTGTATTTTAGGTTTAGCTGATTATAAGGAACACCCATTAGTTATGACCTGTTTGTCTTATATAACTTGCCATGCATAATGAATGAAACATCTCATGAATATGCATTGTCACCCCAGTGACATTGAAGTGGAATTTGGCTGAAGCCCATGCGTATGTACAATATTTTTAGAGACATATAGCAGGTTTATTAGAAGGTAAACAAGCATTATTAAACAACAATATAGAAATGTATTCTCTTGTTTGCTTCATTAAAAAATTATGAAATAAAGAACATTCTTTCAACAGATAGACTTGTTTTAATTTTATTTGGAAAATAAGGTAGGCATGTACCTATAGTTATATTCAATCTCCAACCATGGAGATATTAATAACCTAATAGGTTGCCTGTGAACCCAAGAAGATGCTTGTAGTATAAATAGAGGGTACTAACAGGCAGTTGAAGTAAATGACGGGAATAGTGCAAAAAAAGTAAATGTGTTGCACTCACCAGTAAAACCTCTGAAGAGATCTCAGACTACAGCACAGACTACAGAAAAGATTTCTTTTGAAGATCCCACACTTATGATCCTACTGAAATTACTGTAGGGGATCTCGGTGCTCTTAGTACACAGCTTGCCAAATACAGCAATCTAAGAAAACAAATTCCAGGGCACTCACGGGCCTGGAATTAATCACAAATTCCAAAGGTTAAAAATGATGAAAACACATCCAGTTGATGAACTTATCTACGCAGATCACACAATTTATCAAGACATTTACATCAGCTTAATATGTTTTTATTCTTTATGAAAGAAGAGTGATATGTCTTGAGTGCATTGGACTTTGTTTTATTGGATTACTGTATGATGTAAATATCGGTAACAGTGTCATACTAGAAGCGCTCAGGCTAGGATAGTTTCAGTCATGATGCCAGCGGTCCAAAGTTAAGGCTTTATTTGAAGAGTACATAATGAAGAGTTATTATAATATGTTTTAGTAGGTAAAACACAGAAACAAGTCAGTTCAGGTATAATCTGACAACTGGGGAATCTTTGTTCTTACAAATATATGAATACACATTAGAACATTTATTCCCAGATAATGCTTATCTCTAATGCCATGTACACACGGGATGACTTTTTGACAGCAAAGGTCAGACGGAACGAATCCCCCGGACAATTCGATCGTGTGTGGGCTTCATTGGACCTTTGCTGTCGAAAAATCAGATGGACTATAGAAATAGAACATGTTTCAAATCTTTCCGATGGACTCGAGCGCGGTCGAAAAATCAGTTCGTCGGTATGCTAGTCTGACGGACAAACAATGACGCAAGGGCAGCTATTGGCTACTGGCTATGAACTTCCTTATTTTAGTCCAGTCGTACGTCATCACGTTCGAATCAGTCGGACTTTGGTGTGATCGTGTGTAGGCAAGTCCGTTTCGTCAGAACTCCATCGAAAGTCCGTCAAAAAGTCCGTCGGAGTTCAGTCCGTCGAAAGTGCAGTCGTGTGTACACGGCATTAGACAACCAGCTTATCTAAAATTCTCAGGAAGATCAGTTAAGGAAAGCCAACACTGCCTATCTACTTTTCTCAATAAATTCTCAAGTTGTATCTTTTGTCATCTAATTGACCATAGACCATAGACTTTACAAAAACAGGCAAAGTTTGTGAAGTCTGTGGCTATTTTAGGACAGTCTAGTGAACATATCACCTCTAGTATTTCTATTTTATTTAGGGTGCCACAGGAGAAAGTGCCTTTGAGGACAGTTTTCTGTTCTATGAGAGAATCTTCTGGAACAGCAAAGGATTTGTCACCCCTAAGTAATTTTAGGTTTAATTTTCTGATCAGCATAGTACCACAATAATATAGACTGTGATACTGCAGCCCTCATCTTTACATCTTATATAACAGGTTATGATAAAGGTCCTGTGAAAAACCAGCTGCTACAGTACTTTTTAGGAGCACTTAGAGATCAAAGACAGAATGTTAATGAGCTTTATTGCAAAACTGCTTATGTTTTAAATCCCAAATTATGCAAAATACTGCATAGCACAGAGTCTTTTTGTCAAACATAATCTGACTTTGATGATAATGGATGATGTCTCATGTGATTCACCATAAACGTGTCAAACATGACACAAGCAGAGAATTAAAATGTAGATTGAAAGTCATATAGCCTGAGTCAGCAAGAAGACAGAACTAATAATTTACAGACCTAAATTTATACTGTTCTGTGGGCTTTTTAAATAATTTTATTTGGGGGTAACGATAGGCTGGAAACATCAGGGGAACATTTTTAAAAAGCAGATATGTGTGGTTGATTTTTCATTAATTGTTAGACTTGTGTGACCAGATCTATTTCTTTATAAATATGGATGAATGAATGTACTATTTTCAGTCCTCAATGCTGACTGATAAAACAAAGTCTTTGTAAATGCAAGCAAAACACATGCAGGCAGGTAAATTCCAACAAAGACACAGCGGTAGGAGCTCGGTCTGGATTCCCTTATATGAATAGTAGATCTGATGGGTGCACCTTTCACCATCTATTGGGACACCTTGTGCTGCACACACCCCGTAGGGGTTCAAACTCACCGGAGCCAGGAGGTTAACAAGCCTTGGATCAAATCCTCTCTCTGTTTACTCCCGAAGTCCTCCAGGGTTGATGATCAGATAACAGCAACAATGTCCACATGTAAAAAAGAGACCCCGAATAGTCCAGTACCGTTTTGATAATTTATTGTAAGTCACAAATCAGAGAAAAAAAACTAATAAAGTAAATACACTGTAAAAATCAGTGGGCGCAGTTCCTTACAAAGGATAGCCTTCTAGCTTTCAGTTTGTTGGTAATAGTGGATAACTCAAACTGCTTCTCTCAAAGCACAAGGGTACTGGTTGCAGACTGGATGGATGTTACACACTCACAGCTGATCAGTCCTTCATTCCACTAGTATACAACTACAAGCTTGGAGCGCACTGCGTGTCAGCCAGGCACAGCTGATCCGCACTTCCTCCCTCTCGTGTCTGAAACTTCAGGCTAAAAGCACACTGCGTCCTCACGTGATAACGGTTGCCGTGGTATCGTGCTCTGACTAGTTTCGTCAGGAAGACTTTTTCAAAGAGCATGCTCTTTGAAAAAGTCTTCCTGACATGTCCAGAACAGTATGGTTAAACCACTTAAGTAGTGGGTCTTCTTGAAGGTTGTAAGTAGTCCTTGACTGCTACACCCCCAGCATGTCCAATAGCTGTTAGATAAGTTTTCTCTTAAAGTCTCTGTCTTGATCTGAGTAAATATTTTGAGGTAGCCCATAAAAGACAAACAACTTTTCCAGTATGACTTTGACTACACTAGAAGTTGATCTTTCGTTGGGAAAGCCTGTACATACTGGGTGAAGTGATCTGTTATTACCAGGATATTCCCTTGTCCACTTGTATCAGGCTCTAAGCACAGGAAATCAATGCATACCACTTTTTTAGAACTGCAGGTGGTCAATGGTGTGGCTCTAGTGGGTAGAGTCTTCAACTGTATACACTGCGTGACAGATGTCCAGTTGTTCATGTTCACCAGTGTCATTATTACTGCATTTCTGTGTTTCTCAGCTAGGGAAAGCTGTCACTTTGATCATCAGTGGGTACCCCTCTTTAAATCAGTCTATTACAGAGTGGTGAATCAACATGACTCCCTCTGGCTACTTAATTAGCAGAAGGTTTCACTGGCAACTTTTTAGAGCCATACAAAAGAGTGAATCTTCTGCTTTATTTCTCTTTAAGTCTTTTTGGCAGGCCTCCATCTCCCACTTGGGTCATATTATACTAAAGCTTGGGAATTCCTATGGCAGTAGCCCTGACAGCTTCAGTCCTGTCGCTCCATCGACTTAATTCTTAAACACCCACAGTTCTTAAGGCTCAGCAGAACCAGCATGATCTAAGACGGGGGCATGGGTTAAACTCCACTTTAGCTGCTGGAACGGCCAATCACTTTGGCCGAACTGCTCTTCTTGTATCAACTCTTGAGACTTTTAGGCCCTTTAGGTTGATGAGCTTAGCCAGACGACTCCAGATCCTCCTCCTTTTCCTTATCACTTGAGAGTTCATTAAGGGGTTGAACTATCTTGACAAAACCTTTCACTAACCTTTAGTAGGAGCAGAACCCCAGGAACAAACTCAACCAAAATTTCATGGTCTTGGTCATACGGATCAGTGGCCACTCCTTCAATGGAGACTATGTGTTCCAGGTAGGAGACAGCTGTTAGAACTGGCGCTTCTCCAGAGAAAGTTTCAGTCCCTATTCATGAGGTCACTTCAACATTTTATCCAGACACTGCTGATGTTCCTTCAGCATTCTTCCAAAGACAACAAGGTCATCCAAATACTTCAGCATAAACCTTATATTAATGTAGACAAAATCTCACCCAAGCTCTACCGCATATTTATAGGATAATTAGTTAAATAAGGGTGCTCAGGCCATTGTGTCCCATACATCAAAATTGCAAAAAGAGTGCCGGCAACTCGATTGCTTCTTCTTAAATCTTTATTGAGCACAGACAGCAGTGCGACATCAAAACACTAACATGTTTCGGCAAAAGCCATCCTCATAGCATACAGATTTATAATAAAATCAGGTTTATATAGGAAAAAGTACCAATTCCTCCAAAAAAGGGGGCGGTACAATCCAATTTTGAATCAATTAACAATTAAAATCAAGTGAGGTTGGTATAACCAGAGAAAAAGGGGAGAGGTAAAGAATGGAAAACAGACTGAAAACTATAGGGTAAACAATTATTAATGCTATGTGGAATAAAATTATATTTTAAAAACAAGTTCACATCCATTCTACTGTTAACTAGGAAATCGAGTATTCAATCTGTGTATCCACCATACCTCCCTGTGTATGGTGTGTATCTCCCCTCCAAACAGATCTTCTCACCTGTTCCAGACCGCAAAAAGTAAAAGACTCTGGATTACCACCATAAACTATTCTAAAATGTTTAGATACATTTGAAATATTTTTTGCATTGCTATTTAAAGTGTCATTGTAGTGTTTTGATATTCTAATACGTAAATTAAGGATAGTGCATCCCACATACTGTAGGTAGACAATCATCTTTGAGTTACAATTTACAATAAAACTTTTTACTGGATACGTTCTACCTGTTGAAAAAGAAATAACAGACTTGCTTTTTCTGTGTCTTTTACACTGTTTACAGGTGTTATAACCACAGGTATAGGAGCCCACTGTCCCCAACCACGAACTGAAAGGGGAAGTGGAATGAAACAAAGAAGGCGAGAGCATGGTACCCAAAGTAGAAGCTTTCTTACTAGAAAAACTGCACCCCTGTCTTAAAATATGATGCAAAGTTTTATCCGCATATAAGACAGGAAGGCAGTGTTTTATAATAGAAACAATCTGGTTATATTGTTGTGAGTAAGTGGTCACAAAGTGAACACCTCCCCTCCCACTGGACTGTGCCTTCTTACTGATAGAAGAGGAATTCCCAATCAGATCACCACATTCTCTATTTTTTGCCAATCTTCTGCCTCTATCTATTAAATATCCCCTATATCCTCACTCTCTCAACCTACTAGAAACAATGTTACATTCTTTAAAAAATGCTTATCAGAAGAACAAATTCTCCTTGCTCTAATGAACTCACCCGTTGGCAATGCCTCACTGTATGTGCTGGGTGACAACTCGATGCCAACAGAAGTGAGTTACCTGCACATTGCTTCCTGTAGGTTCTGGTAGAAACTATTCCACTAACCACACATCCCACCAAAGTCAAATCCAGATACTCAATACTAACCGGATCTGAAGTGTGGGGAAAATCCAAATTCAAATGATTGGCATTGAGATAAGCCAAAATGAGTCCAATACATTGGCTGGCCCCTTCCAAACAAATATCAAATTATCCAGAAATCGACAATACCAATTAATGTATTCTTCATTAGGGATGAGCTTCGAGTTCGAGTTGAACTCATGTTCGACTCGAACATCGGCTGTTCGCCAATTCGCCGAACAATTTGGGGTGTTCGTGGCAAATTCGAAAGCCGCGGAACACCCTTTAAAAGTCTATAGGAGAAATCAAAAGTGTTTGGGGACCTGGGTCCTGCCCCAGGGGACATGTATCAATGCAAAAAAGTTTTAAAAATGGCAGTTTTTTCGGAAGCAGTGATTTTAATAATGCTTAAAGTCAAACAATAAAAGTGTAATATTCCTTTAAATTTCGTACCTGGGGGGTGTCTATAGTATGCCTGTAAAGGGGCGCATGTTTCCCGTGCTTAGAACAGTCTGACAGCAAAATGACATTTCAAAGGAAAAAAAGTCATTTAAAACTACTCGCGGCTATTAATGAATTGCTGGTCCGACAATACACATAAAAGTTCATTGATAAAAACTGCATGGGATTTCCCCATAGGGGAACCCCGAACCAAAATAAAAAAAAAAAAAAAAATTATGTAGGGGTCCCTCTCAAAATTCATACCAGACCCTTCAGGTCTGGTATGGATTTTAAGGGGAACCCTGCACCAAAATTTAAAAAAAAATTGGCATGGGGTCCCCCCAAAAATCCATACCAGACCCTTATCCGAGCACGCAACCTGGCAGGCCGCAGGAAAAGGGGGGGGCGAGAGAGCACCCTCCCTCCTGAACCGTACCATGCCACATGCCCTCAACATTGGGAAGGTGCTTTGGGGTAGCCCACCAAAGCACCTTGTCCCCATATTGATGAGGACAAGGGCCTCATCCCCACAACCCTTGGCCGGTGGTTGTGGGGGTCTGCGGGCGGGGGGCTTAACGGAATCTGGAAGCCCCATTTAACAAGGGGACCCCCAGATCCCGCCCCCCCCCCGTGTGAAATGGTAAGCCTACCATTTCACAAAAAAACTGTCAAAAATGTTAAAAATGACAAGAGACAGTTTTTGACAATTCCTTTATTTAAAGTCTTCTTTTTTCCATCTTCTATCTTCTTTCTTCTATCTTCCTTCGTTTTTTTCCTCCATCTCCTTCTTCCTCCGATCCTCTGCTTCTTTCTCCGGTGTTCTCGTCCAGCATCTCCTTCTCTTCATCTTCTTCTCTTCGTCTTCTTATCTTCATCTTCTTCTCTTCATCTTCTTTTCGGGCCACTCCGCATCCATGATTGGATGGGAGGCTCCCGCTGTGTGACGCTTCTCTCTTCATCTTTTTCTCTTCATCTTTTTCCTCTTCATCTTCTTTTCGGGCCGCTCCGCATCCATGATGGCATGGAGGGAGGCTCCCACTGTGTGACGCTTCTCGTCTTCTGACTGTTCTTAAATAGCGGAGGGCGGAGCCACCTGGTGACCCCGCCCCCCCTCTGACACACAGGGACTTGACGGGGACTTCCCTTTGCCACAGGGAAGTCCCCGTCAAGTCCCCGTGTGTCAGAGGGGGCGGGGTCACCGGGTGGCTCCACCCCCCCCGTTATTTAAGAACTGTCAGAAGAGGAGAAGTGTCACACAGCAGGAGCCTCCCTCCATGCTATCATGGATGCGGTGCAGCCCAAAAAGAAGATGAAGAGAAGAAGATGAAGATAAGAAGATGAAGATAAGAAGATGAAGATAAGAAGACGAAGAGAAGAAGATGCCGCGGAGGGAGATGCCGGACGAGAACACCGGAGAAAGAAGCAGAGGATCGGAGGAAGAAGAAGATGGAGGAAGAAACCGAAGGAAGATAGAAGAAAGAAGATAGAAGATGGAAAAAAGAAGACTTTAAATAAAGGTATTGTCAAAAACTGTCTCTTGTCATTTTTAACATTTTTGACAGTTTTTTTGTGAAATGGTAGGGGTACAAGTACCCCCTTACCATTTCCCACAGGGGGGGCCAGGATCTGGGGGTCCCCTTGTTAAAGTGGGATTCCGGATTCTGATAAGCCCCCAGCCCACAGACCCCCACAACCACCGGCCAAGGGCTGTGGGGATGAGGCCCTTGTCCTCATCAACATGGGGACAAGGTGTTTAGGGGGGCTACCCCAAAGCACCCTCCCAATGTTGAGGGCATGTGGCCTGGTACAGTTCAGGAGGGGGGGCGCTCTCTCGTCCCCCCTCTTTTCCTGCAGCCTGCAAGGTTGCGTGCTCGGATAAGGGTCTGGTATGGATTTTTGGGGGGACCCCACGCCAATTTTAAAAAAATTTTGGTGTGGGGTTCCCCTTAAAATCCATACCAGACCTGAAGGGTCTGGTATGAATTTTGAGGGGGACCCCTACGTCATTTTTTTAAAAAAATTTGGCGCGGGGTTCCCCTTAATATCCATACCAGACCTGAAGGGCCTGGTATGGAATTTAGGGGGACCCCCACGCCAGTTTTTAAAAAAATGTTGGTTCGGGGTTCCTCTGTGGGGAAATCCCATGCAGTTTTTATCAATGAAATTTTATGTGTATTGTCGGACCGGCAATTCATTAATAGCCGCGAGTAGTTTTAAATGACTTTTTTTCCTTTGAAATGTCATTTTGTTGTCAGACTGTTCTAAACACGGTAAACATGCGCCCCTTTACAGGCATACTATAGACACCCCCCAGGTACGAAATTTAAAGGAACATTACACTTTTATTGTTTGACTTTAAGCATCATTAAAATCACTGCTTCCGAAAAAACGTTTGTTAAAACTTTTTTTTGCATTGATACATGTGTCCTGGGGCAGGACCCGGGTCCCCAAACCCTTTTTAGGACAATACCATGCAAATTAGCCTTTAAAATGAGCACTTTTGATTTCGAACGTTTGAGTCCCATAGACTTCAATGGGGTTCTAACGTTCGTGCAAAGTTTTGGTCTGTTCGCAATTTCTGGTGCGAACCGAACCGGGGGTTGTTCGGCTCATCCCTATTCTCTATATGGGTTACCTTGGGAGAAGAGGAAAGTCTCCTCCCATCAACTCATATATAAATTTGCAAGAGAAGGGGAAAATTTTGAACCCATTGATGCACCACGGCACTGTAAATAATATTTAGAATCAAACATGAAATAATTGTATTTTAGCAGGAATTCTGCCATGCACAAATATTTGCACAATTCCCGCTTATAACTATAACGTGTAAGGTGATATTTAACAGCTTGAAGTGCCAGGTGGTGTGGTATGCAGGAGTATAATGTTTTAACATCCACTGTGATCCAACAATTGGATCGACCATTTTATCCCATGTGTACATGCCAATAGATGTCCTGTATCCCTAAGATAGCCGGGTAAGCATTTAACCAAAGGTTGTAAATGCTCATCCACCCATTCACTGAATCTTTCTAGTGGGGATCCAATACCCGCTACTATTGGGGGTCCCTGAACAGGGGATTGTTGCTTATGTACTTTTGGAAGATGGTGGAATATTGGGGTCACAAGTTTATCTGTAAATATGAAATCAGTATTCTTCTGTTCTAAAACTCCAAAAACTCCACCATCATCCAAAAGTTGCAACAAGTGGGTAAAACTTCATATTACCCACTGTCCACTCCATCAGTCTCTGAAAAGTTGCAGAAGCTCCAATCAAGTACTGGGGCATTCTTTCAAATTCCTAGAAGTATAATGGGCATATGAAGGCAGTCTTCTTTGTCTTTAGGGTGCACAGGGATCTGGTGGTATTTGCTCCTCAGGGCCAGGATGCTAAACCACCTGGCCCCTGGAAAACATTGAAATGCACCTTCGATTTGTGGGATGGTGTATTGATCTGGGATGGTGTATTGATCTGGAATGGTTCTTCTTTTCAAAGGTGGTTAACATTACTTTTGATAGAGCTGTTTTTTTTTTTTTATTCTGAACTACTATGATGGGAGATGTGTCAAGACTCTCAAATTACCCCAGTTCTTACAACTCTCCAAACAGGATTCGCTGAGCACTTTCTCTGAAGAGTTTGTCTTGTTGTAGGTGTACGTAATGCAGAGTACTTTTCAGACACCATATATCAAACTGATTCCTTGAAAACAGTTTTCCCACCTCAGGAGCTGGGCCTGGAGGCTGTTCTTCCAGTCTAGCGGTATTGGAGTATCTGCTGGATAGAGGCATTCTGCAGGGATTTCACCTTCTGCTCCCCCTACTGAAAAGGAAGGCTAATAAGTGTCGTGTGGCGTGCAACTGACAAAGCAGCATTTGGGCAAGTAACCTCATCTGGTGAGTTAGTGGTGTTGTGGACACTGACTGGAATGTTTCTCAAGATCTCTGTAGCATTTCATCAAGATCACCTCATGGATCAGCTCTTTCCCAGAGTCTCTTGTCTTCTAGGTCTGCTTCTAATATGACCTAGGGTCCTGATCGTTTCCAGTTTAACATCAATGAGGCTCAAAGGCAAGCCACCTCCCCTGGCTGAAAAACTTTATCTTCTCCAGCTGCCATATTCTTTCCACTTCCCCCTTCTGGCGGCCTCTGCTTTTGGACCAATTGCTGTTACATCAGCTGTAACACAAGGTACACTCCCTCTGATGATGAAGCACTTTTAGGAACCAGGAGCTTTCTCAACAGATCCATGTTTGTCCCCATGCTTAAAGAGCTCTTTGTGGACATGCAGACTGGGAAGACACAGTGGCTAGTGTATTAAAGTCCCCTGACTGCCCAATGACTTGGGAGTAAAATTATAGCTTGATCTTTGGAATCAGTTGTAGGGAAATGTATCTGTCACAATGCCCCAGATCCTTATATCTTCATATAGGCCAGTGTTTCAGGTGTTTGTCATGGTCTTGGTACAGCAGAGTTTCTTGGGCACCCAAATCGAAAGGAGCTTTCATGTAAATCCTTTCTACATGAAAGGGCACCACAGGAAAGGCGCCTACTAGTTTATTCTGGACTTTTTTAGAAGCCGTCAGAGATGCAGCTCAGGTTTGCTGGACATGTATTCCTCTATGTTTTGGAGGCTGGTGTGATTTCCTCCCCATACAATGGAATCTGACGATGAGGTAGATGTTTTTAAATGCTTATTTTTCAGGTGAGGCTGTATTTAAAGGCCTCTTCTTTGTGCCAAATTTTAAATTGGTGCCAGCTGTTGCACTTGCAGTGCACTTGTAGTGCAGAGTGGATTTGCCTTTAGTAAATCAACCCCAAGTGTGGATATTTCTGAGCTGATAATCTGTTGCATTTATCAAACCAAACTTCACTGTCCATCTCTGCATAGTGCCTTCCTCTACACTTTTATTTTGATTCAATTATTCTTCCTCTTGTATAGTCCTTATAAATTCAGGATACTTAAGTCTTATGCCCCATACACACGGTCGGATTTTCCGATGGAAAATGTCCGATCGGAGCGTGTTGTCGGAAATTCCGACCGTGTGTGGGCTCCATCGGACATTTTCCATCGGATTTTCCGACACACAAAGTTGGAGAGCAGGAGATAAAATTTTCCGACAACAAAATCCGTTGTCGGAAATTCCGATCGTGTGTACACAAATCCGATGGACAAAGTGCCACGCATGCTCAGAATAAATAAAGAGATGAAAGCTATTGGCCACTGCCCCGTTTATAGTCCCGACGTACGTGTTTTACGTCTCCGCGTTCAGAATGATCGGATTTTCCAGCAACTTTGTGTGACCGTGTGTATGCAAGACAAGTTTGAGCCAACATCCGTCGGAAAAAATCCTAGGATTTTGTTGTCGGAATGTCCGAACAAAGTCCGACCGTGTGTACGCCCTATTATACTGCCTTTCTGAGCCTTCAGCTGATGGTGTCTAAAGATGTACCCTTTTTAAGTGGGGATGAGCTGTAGGTACCTGGGTTCAGTTCGATGCATATTCAGAAGTAATGAATGAAGTTTGGATCTTGGGTCTGAACCCTATTAAAGTCAATGGGGGCCAAAACTTGGAAATCAGTAATGGTAATTTTCTGGGCTAATAATCAAGGGATTTCCAGATAAAGAGCATGGGGAGGTGGCTAATAGCCCAGGGAATATATACCAGTGAAAAAAAATGTAAACGTATTATTCAGTGTGAAGTGTTTTTTCTCAGGCAGCTTAAGGCATCCCATACATACCAGAAAGTTGAATGAAAAAAAATGATCTGATTTCCCCCTCCACACATTCAATGTGGATGGGGGAATCACTCCTGCTGTGGTATTATATTCTGACAGCAATTGGAATACAATGATCAGTGTTGCGAACTATAGCCGGTGGCACTAATCGTTTGTGAAAAACCCAACTTGCTGGTTACATATTACATAGTTACAAAGTAGGTGAGGTAAAAAAAAGACACAAGTCCATCAAGTCCAACCTATGTGTGTGATTATATGTCAGCATTATCTTGTATATCCCTGTATGTTGTGGAGTTAGATCGACTTGCATACAACCAGTCTGCTCATACATGGATAAATCACAAGTTGCTGGATGATCTTCAGCTCCCCTGTGTGTTCCTGAGTTCCTGTGCCTATTACTATTGGATTTCCTATTAATGACCCGGATTTCCTTTGACCTGTGTTGTTTCAATTCCTGGCTTTGACCCTCGGCTTGTTCCATTCACTTCGCTTCTGCTTGCTGATCTGTGTATGATCTCTGGCTTGCTCTTCTGACTCCACTGCTGTCTGATTATGTCAGGGCTAGGCTCAACGCTTCCTTCTCTGAGCTGGCCGCTCAGCTGTCAGATAATTGCCAGCTCCTATCTCTCCACAGTGACTCACCTGTTGATGATATCCTGCTCGTCAGTCCTGCCTACTTAAGCCGTCCAGCCCAGATGATCTCTGCCTTCGCCTTGGTCACATCTCTAGAGACACTCTCCTGTGTTCCTGTTAAAGACTTGCTTGGCTGACATTCCTACTGGCTCCAGATCCTGCTTGCTGTTCTACTACGCTCATCTCTGGCTCCCTGAGGTTTTGGCTTGTCTGACTATCCGTTCCGGTTCCTGAACTCTGGCTATGTTTTGACTATGTTTATTCTGTTTACCTTTTTTATTATTATTAAACAAGTGAGATTTAATTGTACTTCTGTCTCAGTCTGACTCTTGGTTTCTGACAGATTACCAGTGTATGACCCCGGCTGACTCCTGACTCTGCTTGCTGCCTTACTCCTAGCTGATATTCCATGAATGACTACTGACCCAGCTCCTGACTCTGCTCCTGGCTTGCTTTTCTGCCAAGTCTCATCTGGTACTCCTGAGGGACTCCTGCCCAGTAGCGCATCCTGCTCGTCAGTCACCATCCAGCAGACATCTCCTCGTCATTACAGCCTGTCGCAGCTGGCAACCCCTGGTTCTTTGAGCATAGCACTCCCTGTTACCATCTTCAGGAAGCCCTCTCAACACTTTGGCCTCTGACCAGGTAGGTGACAGGCAACTTTAAAATACAAAAATCTTTCAAATTACATTCTTAAAGCTGTGGTTTCACAGAACATTCAAACTGAATAATTGCCATAAAACAGAAAAATGTGTAGATGATTTCAAGTAAATCTTTTAACCCTTTTTGGACAGACCACTATACACTGTATAAGTGTCAGGGCTGGGCTCAGCCCTTCCTTCTCAGAGCTGGCCGCACAGCTGTCGGCTAATTGCCAGCTCGTTTCTCTCCACAGTGACTCAGCTGTTGATGATCTGCTCGTCAGTCCTGGCTACTTTAAGTCGTCCAGCTCACTTCATCTCTGCCTTCGCCTTTGGTCACATCTCAGAGACTTTCTCCTGCGTTCCTGTTGAAGACTTGTTCGGCTGACGTCCCTTCTGGCTCCTGATCCTGCTTGCTGTACTACAACGTTGATCTCTGGCTCTCTGACATTGGCATTGGCTGACTACCCGATCTGGTTACTGAACTCTGGCTATGTATTGACTACGCTTACTCTGTTTACCTTTTTATTATTATTAAACATGTATGATTAACTGTACTTCTGTCTCGGTCTCATTCATGGTTTCTGACAATAAGCATTGTACACATTTGAGGCACACAATGTCATCCTTTTATTAGAAGGCAATTTGAAAGAGAGGGAGTGGGCATCAAACAAAAATATAAAATAAAAATGTAGTTGTTCACAAATTATAGTATATTTTACATGTGACAACACTGAAGAAATTGCACTTTGCTACAATGTGAAGTAGCGAGTGTACAGCTTGTATAACAGTGTAAATTTGCAGTCCCCTCAAAATAACTCAACACACAGCCATTAATGTCTAAACCGCTGGCAACAAAAGTGAGTACACCCCTACGTGAAACTGTCCAAATTGGGCCCAAAGTGCCAATATTTTGTGTGGCCATCATTATTTTCCAGCACTGCCTTAACCCTCTTGGGCATGGAGCTCACCAGAGCTTTACAGGTTGCCACTGGAGTCCTCTTCCACTCCTCCATGATGACATCACAGAGCTGGTGGATGTTTGAGACCTTGTGCTCCTCCACCTTCCATTTGAGGATGCCCCACAGATGCTCAATAGGGTTTAAGTCGGGAGGCATTATTGGCTAGTCCATCACCTTTACCCTCAGCTTCTTCAGCAAGGCAGTGGTCGTCTTGGAGGTGTGTTTGGGGTCGTTATCATGTTGGAATACTGCCCTGTGGCTCAGTCTCTGATTGGAGGGGATCATGCTCTGCTTCAGTATGTCACAGTACATGTTGGCATTCATGGTTCCCTCAATGAACTGTAGCTCCCCAGTGCCGGCAACACTCATGCAGTCCCAGACCATGACACTCCCGCCACCATGCTTGACTGTAGGCAAGACACACTTGTCTTAGTACTCTTAACCTGGTTGCTGCCACACATGGTTGATATCATCTGAACCAAATAAGTATATCTTGGTCTCAAACCACAGGATATGGTTCCAGTAATCCATGTCCTTAGTCTGCTTGTCTTCAGCAAATTGTTTGCGGGCTTTCTTGTGCATCATCTTTAGAAAAGACTTCTTTCTGGGACAACAGCCATGCAGACCAATTTGATGCAGCGTGCGGAGTATGGTCTGAGCACTGATAGGCTGGCCCCCACCCCTTCACCCTCTGCAGCAATGCTGGCAGCACGCATATGTCTATTTTCCAAAGACAACCTCTGGATATGAAGTTGAGCATGTGCACTCAACTTCTTTGGTCGAACATGGCAAGTCCTGAGTGGTACCTGTCCTGTTAAACCACTGTATGGTCTTGGCCACTGTGCTGCAGCTTTGTTTCAGGGCCTTGGCAATCTTCTTAAAGCCTGGGCCATCTTTACGTAGTGCAACAATTCTTTATTTCAGATCCTAAGAGTTCTTTGCCATGAGGTGCCATGTTGAACTTCCAGTAACCAGTATGAGAGCGTGAGAGTGATAACACCAAATTTAACACACCTGCTTCTCATTTACACCTGAGACCTTGTAACACTAATGAGTCACATGACACCGGGGAGGAAATATGGCTAATTGGGCCCAATTTGGACATTTTCACTTGGGGTGTACTTACTTTGTTGCCAGTGGTTTAGACATTAATGGCCATGTACGAGTATTATCCCCGCACCAGTGTAGATCTGACCAGGTATGAAATGGATGTTGCTCTTCATTAATGGCCATGTGTTCAGTTATTTTGAGGGGACAGCAAATTTATGCCCCGTACACACGGTCGGATTTTCCGATGGATAATGTCCGATCGGAGGGTGTTGTCGGAAATTCCGACCATGTGTGGGCGCCATCGGACATTTTCCATCGGATTTTCCGACACACAAAGTTGGACAGCAGGAGATAAAATTTTCCGACAACAAAATCCGATCGCGTCAATTCCGACCGTGTGTGGCCTGTTCCGACGCACAAAGTGCCACGCAGGCTCAGAAGAAATTCCAACACGGGACAGCTCGTTCTGGTAAACTTAGCATTCGCAATGGATACAGCACTTTCGTCACGCTGCAATGTTCAAAATGGTTTAATACAGCGCACTCTCTTCTTCTTTATAATGTGACAAGAATTAAGTCGTTTTGCTGCTCGTATTCACACACACTTCTCACAAACTTTTATTTGTGTTGTTTTAGTGGGATTCCCTGAATATATTGTTATTAGTTGTCACATCTGACAGTTTTATATTTTTTATTTTTTTTTATTTTGGATTTTAAGCCTTTTTTTTTATTCAATGTTTGGATTTTTTCCAAGGCTGATCTTTGTTCAATGTTATTTTTATTTTTACTCCAGAATATTTTTGGGTGTGTTTTGTGTGTCAAGTTACCCCAACACCATTGATATCTTTTATTATTTAATCTCAAGGAGATTGTTTGGTGTTGGTGTCCCTTGTTCATTTCACATTGTATATTTGAAATGTACCTGAATCCTCACAAACAAACTGTCCTTTTTGAAGTAAAACACATAGGAGAGTATAATTCAAAACAAAAATCCTTTATTAAGGGATCAGAACCAAACAAAGAGGAAGGCAACACTGGATCAACAAGAGAAATTAGCGAAGCCTGGGACCCCCACGGCAGACATCAATTCTTCAACATCAAAATTGGTGGCCTGAGGAGTCCATATGTAAGGGAGGGCAGTCTGGTCCGGGATTCACAGAGACTTGGATAGCAGCAGATGACATCTGTGTCCGCAGGCTGTGGTACCACAAGAGGCTGCATTTTTTGGCCCACCAGACTGGATCCAGGGTCCTCACTGTCTGGTCTTCCTTTCAAACTTCCTTCCGGGCTGTGGCTGTGCAGTTGGAGATGTGGCAGGAGGAGGAGTAGGACCTGGAGGAGGAGTAGGACCTGCAGGAGGAGGAGGAGGACCATCCCAAAGCTGTGTGTGAGGTGTAATTTGGCCCCTCATACCTTTCGCCAGAGCCTCAGATATGAGGGCCTCACACATGGCTTTTTGGCCCTCCTCCATCCTCTGCATTTTATATGCAATGAAGGCAGCAATGTTCTCCTGCCTGGTGTGTGGTGCTCCCAGGACCTCTGTAGCTCTCCAAAAGAATCTGATAGCCGCCTCCTCTAGGGCACTCCTCCTACTGCCACTTTCTGTTTCCAGGGGGGGTGGAGGGACCTGCAGATCAGCCAGCCGGCTCGGCCCGGCCACCTCCTGGCTGAGACTTCCCTGTGTATGAAAAAGGGACACAGTTGTAATGTTTTGCATCATCAATCACAATCCTTAATTAGTACTCCCAACTAACATATAGTTCACATCATTGATTGGACAAGCAGAAATATTTAGAGGAATGCTATACCTGGCTCAATCTGGGCTCCTCCACCTGTGGCCTGGAAGGCCCAGGTTGGGCGTCAGAAGCCTCAGCCGGGGGGGAAGGAAGCGTGGAAGGAAGACTGGAGAGGGATGGCCTGGGTTCAGTCTGGCCTGCCAGAAAGTGCAGCCTGTCGTAGTACAACATCCTGGGGACATAGATGTCACCTGCTGCTCCGGATCTCTGCGAATCAAGGACTTTATTGCACTCCCTCAGATATGTGCTCCTCAGGCCACCAATGAAAATCTTTAAAAAAGTGATGTCTGCCGTGGGGATCACCTGCTTCACAATTTCACACAATTGCTCCAGTGCTGCCTTCCTCTTTGCTTGGTTCTTGTAATGGGGGTGTTTAATCTCCCACAGACAGGGCAGCTCCCTTAGCATCTCTATGAAGACTGAAATGAAGTCCTTATCTTTCAGTACCATATCCATGTTCACTGCAAGACACAACACAAGACAAAGCCTAATGTCACACAAAACTCTCCTAATCTTGTTACAATATAGGCCTCAATCTAGAAGCAGTATAGGCCCAAGTTTGTCTCTTACCTTCGTTCTTACGATCGCCGCGTCCAATGCTCCTTCCTCCGCTCACAGATCAAACGTAATACGCACGCGTGTTACGCTTTATATACACTGCGCATGCGTGTAACTCCGCCCGCCCCTGACGTTCTTTCTAGTGTATTCCCCGCCCCTTTTCGTTCAGCGCAGTGGGGGAAGAGCATGATGGCGGACATACAGCAGGTGCGGGCTAATTGTAGCAAAGAGGAGGAGGAGGAGGAAAGCCCGGATCCAGGCACGTCCCGATCCAGAAGAATTAAAAAAATTTGGGGACACCACAAAAAAAGCCTCTGGCACTCTGCCTGAATTTAAATCAAAAATAACATTTCCAAACATTTTAGGGGGTGTTTGGGGTAAAGCACTACTATGGAGCTGATAAAATACGTTAGTGACTACATGAGGTGAATATAGGCCAGGAGACACCATGCTGGGGAGGTTATTGAAGGGCAAATATGTATGAAGGACATAAAATAATAATTACCTAAAAATCCAGCATGCATGAGAACAAAGGGGACATTCACAGCATATTACAATCATGGTAATTAGGGAATGAGGGAAGAAATACAATATATTATCAAACATTCAATACAAAAAAATGTGATATAAAAGGATAAAAATCTTACCTTCATATACTCTTTCTGCAGGACCTGTATGATGGCAGAACAGGTCTCTGGGATAATGATCCCCAGAGCCTGGGAGGAGATGCCTGTTGAGAACTTCAAGTCCTGCAGGCTTCTCCCTGTGGCCAAATACCACAAGGTAGCGACCAACCTCTGCTCCGGAGTGATGGCTTGCCTCATGCAGGTATCCTGCCTGCTAATATAGGGGGTCAGCGAAGCCAACAAACGGTGAAACACGGGGTCCGTCATCCTGAGAAAGTTCCTGAAATCATCAGGATTATTCTCACGGATCTCACGGAGCAAAGGCATATGACAGAACTGGTCACGCTGAAGCAACCAATTCTTGGTCCATGAACTCCTCCCCACCCTGTTCATGGACTGGACTTGTGTCAAGGTCAGGACCCCAACACCAAGCCCCCGCACAGCACGAACTCTACGAGGAGTACGCATACGAAACATGGCTAGAAAACGGTCGGCTGCTCAGAACGAAGTAACAGAACGCACTGAAGAACAGCAAGGCCTGTGAAGAGCGACCTGAAAAACAGCAACGAGCAGGCAATATCACACAGAAAACTCCGATACGAACTGACTGCACGCACTGAAGAGCAGATACAAACCCACAAGCACAAACTGAACGCCAGAAAACGATCTGAAAGCCACGAGTCTGAAAAAGCGCGAATTGTCTCCCACCAAACTTTTACTAACACGAGATTAGCAAAAGGAGCCCAAAGGGTGCCGCGCTTGGTTCTGAACCGGCCTTTTCTAGTCTCGTCGTACGTGGTGTACGTCACCGCGTTCTTGGCGATCGGAAATTCCGACAACTTTGTGCGACCGTGTGTAGGCAAAACAAGTTTGAGCCAACATCCGTCGGAAAAAATCCTAGGATTTTGTTGTCGGAATGTCCGAACAAAGTCCGACCGTGTGTACGGGGCATTATACTGTTATACAAGCTGTACACTCACTACTTTACATTGTAGCAAAGTGTAATTTATTCAGTGTTGTCAGATGAAAAGATATAATAAAATATTTACAAAAATGTGAGGGGGTGTACTCACTTTTGTGAGATACTGTATATAAAAATATATTATATTCTAAAAAATAGAACAGATTTCATGCAAGAAATCAATTTTTTTTTAATTCAAGGAGATTTCAGAAGCAGCACTGAATATTTTCTGTTTAATAGGAGACAGTATTCCTAATACATTCCTATTACAGCCATAACTTTAAAATTCACAGTAATATATTTTTATACACAGGTTAAAGGGTAACTCCACTTTTGTGGGGAAAAAAATAGCAAATAAAAAAAAATATAGCATATACAATTGCGACACAAGTCACATTGTTATTGCATGTTATTAAAAATGACCATTCCTCTTCAATCTGCAGCCAGTGCAAACACACTGAAAAATATTTTCCCATGGGCAATATGTTTAAAAGGCTAAAAATAAAACCTATGTTAAAAAAGTTTAATTTTTTTTTAAATAACATCAAATAACATAAAATGCTTTTAGAAAATATAAAAATGAAGGAATACTATCATCATGTAAACGTTACGAAGAATATAACAGAACATGTAAAAGGGAAATCAAGGCTGTAAAAATTCCAAACAACAGATTGCAGAAGAGAATGGGACAAGCCCCTCAAAAAATCTTCATAATAAACACTCTTTAATGACTGGCATAGTACCACTGGATTGTTGTAGAGCCAATATGGTGTGTTTCTTTTAAAAGGGATGAAAAACTTTACCAAGTAACAACAGACCTGTTAATTCAACTTCTATAGTTGGGAAGATATTGGAGAGTTTAATAAAAGACCAAATAGATGAGTTTTTGCTAAAAAATATATTTAAGCAATAGACAGGATTCATGAAAGACAGAAGTTGTCGAACAAATCTGATTTCTTTTTTATGAGGCGGTAAGGAAAACCTTAGAAAAAGGAATGGCTGTGGATATAGTATACTTGGATTTTGCAAACGCGTTTGACACAGTTCCCCACACACGGCTAATGTGTAAGGTATAGTCTGCAGGTTTTCAAAAATCATTTTGTAAATGGATAGAAAACTGGCTAAAGGACCGTATTCAGAGAGTAGTGGTTAATGATTCATACTCTGAATGGTCTAATGTTGTTAGTGGTGTACCTCAAAATTCAGTATTGGGACATTTACTTTTTAATATATTTATAAATGATATAGGGTGTAGGATTAAAAGTACCATTTCAGTCTTCGCAGATGACATCGAACTATGCAGTGTAATAATGTCCTTACAGGATGTCTCCAACTTACAAGCCGACCTCAATGCACTGTTTAATTGAGCATCTACAGTATGTGGCAAATGAGGTTTAATGTTGATAAATGTAAAGTTATGCACTTGGAGGCTAAAATATGCATGCATCTTACAAACTGGGGGGGGTGGGGGTTGTACAACTGGAGGAAATCAATGGTGTAGAAGTATCTGGGTGTTCTGGTAGATCATAAGCTTAATAATGGCATGCAATGCCAAGCTGCAGTTTCCAAAGCGAGCAAAGTAATTTCTTGTATTAACCGCTTGCCGACCGTCTGCCGCAGTTATACTGCGGCAGAATGGCACAGGCAGATGAATCGCCTTCGTGGTACGTCGGTACCATAGATGGCCACTAGGGGTCGCGTGCCCGGCGGTCTCCATCACCGCCGGGCTCCCGCGATTGCTCGGGGCACACGGAGAACAAGGAGCTGTGTGTGTAAACACACAGATTCCGGTTCTCTAAGGGGAGAACTGAGAGATCCTCTGTTCATATGTTAGTTTCCCTGCACAGTCCACATCCCCCTTCAGTTAGAACACGTCCTAGGACACAAATTAAACCCTTCACTGCCCCCTAGTGTTAACCCCTTCACTGCCAGTGACATTTTTACAGTAATCAATGCATTTTTAATCGCACTGATCGCTGTATTAATGCCAATGGTCCCAATGTGTCAAAATTGTCCGACGTGTCCGCCATAATGTCGCAGTCACAATAAAAATAGCTGATCGCCGCCATTACTTGAAAAAAAAATATTAATAAAAATGTCATAAAACCATCTCCTATTTTGTAGATGCTATAACTTTTGCGCAAACAAATCATACACTTATTGCAATTTTTTTTTACCAAAAATATGTAGAAGAATACGTATTGGCCTAAACTGAGGAAAAAAAATGTTTTGTTTTTTTTTATATATTTTTTGGGGATATTTATTATAGCAAAAAGTAAAAAATATTGCGTTTTTTTTCAAAATTGTCGCTCTTTTTTTGTTTATAGCACAAGAAATAAAAACCACAGAGGTGATCAAATACCACCAAAAAAAAGCTCTATTAGTGGGGAAAAAAGGACATTGATCGTCGATTTGGGAGCCACGTCGCACAATTGTCAGTTAAAGCGACACAGTGCCGAATCGCAAAAAGTGCTTTGGTCTTTGGCCAGCCAAATGGTCCGGGGCTGAAGCAGTTAAAAGAGGGATGGACTGCATAGAGAGCGGGCTAATTGTTTCATCTTCTGGGCTTAGCGCTGGAGCTTAGGTGTCACAGACAGCTGATGGTTCCGCAGGTTCTGGCAGAGACCCTCAGGAGCCAAAATTGAGATAAGCTGCAATATTAAAATGGCTCTGGGACTAAGAGCCGCTATCATAGTGCTGTTTCAAAATGCTGGCTGGGACTCAAGCAGTTAAATTTGAGACTGTGTTTATTTGCCATTTATCTATTGATATTTCATCATTCAGCAGAGGTCCCCTATAAAAATCTCTCAATAATACACTTAAATATGCACACAAAAAAAGTAATTTTTCTCTTTATAGCTGCCTGGGTTTATTACCAGAACAATGTCCCATAGGACCCAAGGCAGAGAGGCAAAATGCATACCTACAAAGCTGGAGCACAGAAATGATGGCCACAGACCACCTGACCTAGGGTTACCACCTTTTGGTCCATGGAGAACTTAGTGTGGGTGGAGTGTTGTGACAAGCTGAGGCATAACTGGACATGGCTTATCTATGATATTACAGGCATGCTTAAACCAGTGTGATTTAATCATAATGAGCATTGTAAAAAGACTTTAACATTGTGAAAAACGATTTTTCTTCCCGTCTGGGAACTAAGGTAGTTTATAACTACTCAATCTCCTCTTGCAAGAATGTAAATATAATACTGTAATTTGGTCTTTTTATAAAAACACTAAAACTAGGTTTCTGGTATAAACCTTTGTGAAAGTTAAAAAGGACAGGAAACCCCCTAACGGGGCTTTAATGCAGCCAATAATATACAATTCAAGATGAATAAATCAACAATAATTTTATTGGTACAAAAAAAAATGTAAAAATAGTAAATTCTGACATTAAAAGTCAAGACATGAACTGGAGTACAAAATTAGTAAAAAACAGACAATACCCATGACTGAGAACAGTGTACAGTACAATAAAACTAGAGCAGCTAGATCAAAGATAGTAAAATTCTGACGCGTTTCGACCCTGACTGGGTCTTCTTCAGAGGATGGATGACTAATGCCCTGTACACACAGTCGGATTTTCCGATGGAAAATGTGTGATAGGACCTTGTTGTCGGAAATTCCGACCGTGTGTAGGCTCCATCACACATTTTCCATCGGATTTTCCGACACACAAAGTTTGAGAGCAGGATATAAAATTTTCTTCCGACAACAAAATCTGTTGTCGTAAATTCCGATCGTGTGTACACAAATCCGACGGACAAAGTGCCACGCATGCTCAGAATAAATAAAGAGATGAATGCTATTGGCCACTGCCCCGTTTATAGTCCCGACGTACGTGTTTTACGTCACCGCGTTTAGAACGATCGGATTTTCCGACAACTTTGTGTGACCGTGTGTATGCAAGACAAGTTTGAGCCAACATCCGTTGGAAAAAATCCTAGGATTTTGTTGTCGCAATGTCCGAACAAAGTCCGACCGTGTGTACGGGGCATAACAGCTGTAAGGATGTAAACATGTATCAAAAAATCTTTTAAAACAACAAGAAACAAAAACAGTAAATTTATATATATGCATAAACATGTTTTGTATAATTACCAGTCAGAATGCTCCCAATGACTATAAATGGCCGTGCTGTAAAAAGGGGTTGCCCCCTCTTGTACTCTTGGTTTCCCAAACGGTGGGCTGGTTCCCTGGAGAGCAGGTATCATGCCAGCATGCCTTACAAGGGATCACACATAAATTACCCTCCGAAAGGAGTTGGAGGAGGGGAGGGGCACGCGCTGCAACCACAATGAAGTAACGATAGTACTAAATTAGGAGTGAAAGCACAAAGGGGAGTTATTCGTTTCCAGGGCGGTAGAAGGGAATAACGAATTACAATAGCTTGAACATATTGGCCAATGTGGGTTATAGGTAGGTCCATAAATGTGCAAGGAGCAAGGTGGAAGGGGGGAAGGAGGGGGGAAGGGAACAAAAATGGAGAGAGGGAAGGAAGGGGAGGGAAAAAAGGGGGGGTAGGAAAAGGGGGAGAGAAAAAAAAAGGGGGGGGAAGGAGGGGAAGAAGGGGAAAAAAGGGGAAGGGCAAGGTGGGCAGGGGGGGGAAGGGAAGAAAGGGGAAGGAAAAGAAAGGGATGGAAGAAGTGGGGGGGGGGGAGATGAACAGAGAGCATGGAAAGGGGAATAGTGTGAGAGGAAAAAGGAGAGACAGAAAATACTGTGAAAATAGTTGTGTGACTAGGGAAAGGTGGTGAAGGAAAAAGGATACTGAAAAGGAGAGAACAGATGGGACATATACAAGGACTAGAGTAACAAACAACTTGCAAACATGTCTGGACCGTCCGACAACAAGGATATAAATGATGGTGGTAATTGCATTGCATAGGTGAAATTAGAGTACCAAAGTGCAAAGTGAAGGAAGCCGGTTTTAGGCTGGAAGGAAGAAGGGAAGGACAGGGGGGAGTGATGGGAATGGTGGGGTAGGAGTGAGGTATAAGAAAACGTGTGTGAAGGAAGCAAAATCAACAAACAAACCAAACCAAAACGTGATATGTGAAAGAAAGAAGTGATGGGTGATAATGGCAATACAAATTACCTGTTAATAGAGGCACAGGTAAATGGAATCAGGATGCCCGGAATACTGAAAAGTTGTAAGTCTATCAACATCAAAAGTGGGTTGGTAAGAAAGAGAAAGAAGGAATAAGCATGATGTGAACCACATATCAAGGGAAGCAATTAAAAAGAGCATGAGGTTCTTACCAGTCAATCTGTGGGATTTCAGCATGAGAGCATTCGGCGGGATCAAGAAGGTATCAGTAGACCTCCCCCGCTGCCCAACTCATTTATATGGGTGCTAATTGCTCCAGAGTATTGTCAGGTGCAAGTGCCCGTCCACTCCCCTATCTCCCCCTCCAATCAGGGGATAGAGCAGCACAAAGTGGCGCTCACTGGGTGACCCCCCCGGCGTTCGAGGATTAGTCATCCCGGGTCCCCCGTCGTTTCCGTTGCAAATGCGCAGGTGCCGTGACATCACGCGCACACCATCGCGTGTGCGTGAGCACGGCGTCCAGAAGAGATCCGGGACGCCGCTGGCAGGGAAGAAGGCGCCCAAACCAGGTGCCGCCACCTGGTGGGCGCATCAGGGAGACGCAGGGCCCTTGCGTCTCTCTTCTTACCCTGCCAGGAAGGCATGTTATGGCACAATCCCGCCCCCCAGGGAGAAGACATAGCCGGCCAGGGGAGATAGCCAAAGTGGTATCTCTCCCTCGAAGCGGGTGAATTGAAAAGGAAGAGTGTGTGGGGGGGGGAAGGTTCGCACACATAGCCATTGGGCAATGACTTGATGGTAAACTTACATGTAAAGTGTAAAAGATCATTTGTTAGCTATAGCATATATACTGTTTACACATCACCACTGTCACGGTAAGGTTAATTACATAACTAATAAACCATAACATAATAAGATATATTAGACAAGAAAGAGAACTATGAACTGGCTTTTTGCTAAAGCTTTGTCCCTATGAGGTATAGATGGTTTCTACTGAGGAGGAGATGCACGCTCCCATGCATTATACTGTTCAAATTAAAAGAAAGGTAAATCACATAATTGAGCATATTATGTGTGATCAAATGGAATTGCTAACAACGGGGTGAAAGTGAGGCAAGAATAATCAATAAAATGGAAAGCATTATTTCAAATGATTACTCAAACTGTCACCAAAACTGAATAAGGCCAGAAGGCAGTATCAAGTTTGTTAATAGTAGCAATCTCTAAGACACCCCAGGAACGAATGAAAGGTTGCATACCCACTCTGATGTACAAAGCTATTAGTGGGTATGCATCTTATCTAAAGGTGAATATAGAAGTGTGTTCAAATTGTATTCAAAAATTTCCATATCTGATTCGCTCACTGCCGTAGGAAACCCCTGCAGGAAAGGAGCGAATGAGATGGATTCATTCAGGCCTGGGGGAGAGGTGGCACGTAATTGGAATATCCATCTCTGCTCTTTTTGTAGCAGAGACTTATTCCAATCACCACCACTATTAGGAATATGCATCCTATAGAGGGCCGTAAAGGTGACTTTTGGGACTCTATAGTTATGTGTTGAAACCACATGTCTCCCAATGGGGAGGTATGGGTTCCCCACCTGCATGCTGTATACATGTTGGGAAATGCGTTTCCTAAATTCCTGCCTTGTTTTTCCCACATAGTAGGCACCACATTCACATTCCATAAGATATACCACTCCACGCGTATAGCAATTTACGAAGTGTGTAGGTGTGAATGTGTTTCCATTGGGAAGAACAAAGGTTTTATCTTTTTTAATGAGCGAACAATAGTAGCAATGTCCGCACGGAAACGAACCAGCTACAGAACAATGTTTAAATCTCCTGATCTCATTTTTGTATTCGCTCTGGACAAGTTTATCCCTTAATGACGTAGCTCTTTTATACGTTATAGCTGGTTGTTTGGGGACAAGGTTTCTCAGTTTGGGGTCATCCGTAAGGATGTTCCAATGTCGTTTTATGATCTTTTTGATGGCTGTGTGTTGTCGCGAATAGCGCATAATAATGCGGGTGAGATTACATTCAGAACTCTTGGGGGGTTTTGATTGAAATAGCAGCTGGAATCTGGGTTGTCCTATAGCTTGGTTGTAGGCTTTTTTAAGGCAGGATCGGCTGTATCCCCTTACTAGAAGTCGGCTCTGAAGCCCTTCGGCTTCTTTTTTGAACAGAACATCATTAGAACAATTGCGATGGAGGCGCAAATATTGTCCATAAGGAATCGAGTTTTTAAGTGGTATAGGGTGGAAACTATCCACGTGAAGAACCGTGTTACCGGCTGTTGTTTTCCGAAACAGGGTACTGGATAGTTTTCTTTCAGGGGTGACAGAAATGGAGACATCTAAAAATGTGACACTGTGGCGGTTGTGGGTCATTGTGAATTTAAGATTACGATCGTTAACGTTAATCCGGTTGAAAAATTCAATTAATTTGGCCTCGGGTCCCTCCCAGACGACGAAGATGTCGTCAATGTACCTCAACCATTTGGATATATGGCTGGTGTACATGGCGAGGTCCCCGTCATCCAGGAGGGACTTCTCCCACTCCCCCAGGCACAGGTTGGCGTATGAAGGGGCACAGCATGTGCCCATGGCCACACCCTGTACCTGGAGGTAATGGGAGTTATCGAAGCAGAAATGGTTGTGATGTAATATATATTGTAGGCCACCTAAGATGAAATCAATCAGTGCCGGGTCATATTGAGAGTATTGTTGAAGAGTCCTCTGCACTGCAGACAAACCAAGAGAGTGAGGGATACTGCTGTACAGAGCCTCAACGTCAATCGTAGCCAGGATGGCATCATCTGATATTTTTAAATCGTTGATAAGTTGTAAAAACTGTATTGTGTCCCTGACGAATGATGGCAATGACAGAACAAGGGGTTGGAGGTGGGCATCTATGACACGGCTTAGATTTTCAGATATGGCCCCATTGCCAGAGACAATGGGACGGCCGGTGAGCTTAATGGAATTTTTATGAATCTTGGGTAGACTTGGTGAAAGTTATTTACAAATAAAGCTTTTTTTTAATTTTTTTTTTTTTCCATTTTGAGTTGAGATTTACAAAAATAAATGAAAAAATCTTAATTATGTATGGTACAAAACAACTGCAAAAAAAGAAAAAAAAGGGCTGAAGAAATAATAAGAACTGATTTAGGTTAACGTACGATGAAATAAAAACTCCGGGCAATAAACTGAAAAACTTTCTGTGCATTAAGGTAAAAAACTTTCTGCATGCAGCCGCTGCCCAACCCCCCCCCAATACCTACCTGAGCTTAATCCAGTAATGTGCACGGGAGCAGAGGCTCTCTCCCTCTTCAATGGCTCAGACACAGCAGCAGACATTGACTGCTGTCAATCATAGCCAGTGAGGAGGGAGAGGAGCTCAGGAGTGGGCATGCATGAGGGCACTTGGCGGGGGGGGAGCCAGGAGCATCAGTGGGGGACCAGAGAAGAGGCAGAACGGGGCAGCTCTGTGCACACAGCAGGTAGATATAACATGTTTGTTATTTAAAAAAAAATTAAAAATGTAATTTAAACCTTTACAATCACTTTAATAGAACACAGCTTTTCCAGAAGACCCAGATATTGTGGGGAGCACCTCCCCAATTGCTATCAAAATACTAGACTTCCTACATGGTTGGCCTAGGTTTGCCCAAGAATCTAGAACCTAGGATCTCTCCAGCTGTTCACCTGTGTTACCAAAGCTACCCTGGACTTAACTGAGAGCGACAATTTTCATGGGGATAATCACAAGTAACTGTTTGTGTTCTGAACTGTTTTACTGAAGTAGTGAAACTGCTGTTTCAATTGTTGGTATATACTGAAGAGTTAAGCCACCTGAGGGTTACTTATGTTTCCCAGGGCCTCTTGGTCAGATATCTGAGGTTGCGTTTCTTGGTCTGCATACCTCTTGCACTATTTATGGATTGTCCACTCTACCTGATGGATTTATTTTATGAAGAATGCTGTCCATTATGACATGAATTATTACAGAGGGATCTTGCTGTTGGACAATTTAAAGCATATAAGAACCAAGAGGGCCCACCTGGCTCCACCTATAACTACAATATAATTTTGGAGTAAATCACTCTATAAAATGTAATAAAATAGATTTATACATTTATCTGCACTCGTGTATGTTGGCTGTCATGAAAGCATCCACATCTATTTGGCATATACTAGTTTTAGGGTAGCAAATATAGATGGACTGAGGAACAGCTACCAAAGGCTACCGAACTTAACTTATTGGTGTTTTGCTTGGTGACCAGTTCCCTTTTAATGGGGTTGATTTTTACTGAAAGTATGAAGAACGTTCACATACAAACAAACAGGCTAAAAATATTATATCTCCTCACTCCATATGAAAGAATTTAATTTCCTCCTGAATCCTGTCCCAGGGACATTTGTGTACACTGGAAACAGATGGTTTAAACATGCAAAGCATCACCTGAGCAGAATGACCTGAAGGATAATGGAAGACTCTGGCTTGCAGTCATCAGCTGCTATCTCAGGGCTGCAGAGTATTTGCAGTGACAGGAACACATTTTTTCATTTTGTCCTCATATGAGAGTTTATGCAAATACTGCACAAGTAACACCCTGAGACTATGCTTTTACTCCTGAAAAACGATTCTAACTTTTCCCGCTAACTACCCTATTTAGCTATGATGTCAATATGGCAAGGAAAATTCAAAGAGCCAGTCATGACTGAGCTAATGCAAGGATATTAATACACGGAGTTTTAAAAAGAATCTTTGTCAGTCTGAAAACTTCAAAAGTAAGCATCCTGAATAAAGAGCAGAAATCATAAGTTGTACATTGTTACCTATTCAGAGAAACCACATCTGTGAATTTCTCTGGCTTAGTCTCATGCTAATGGGGAATGGATTTCCCTGACTTGATTGCTAAGCTCCACCAATGGCCATCACTCTACTTAGTAAAAGTGTCTTTGCTGGTCTCATTGGGCACTGGAATGGCAGTTCACAGTGGGGGAAGCAGAATGATTTCCAGGAATTTAATAAACAGTTTGCTATTCTCACCAACACTTTACATTTTTGGTAGTACGCTGGGGGGGGGCAGCACTCAGGGGTAATTTACATTAAACATGTAATAGGTACTTTTTTCCTTTATTAATGAGATTTTAATTTTAAGTATACAGTATAGCTCCATATCACGCTTTCTTGAGGCACATTTTTTGGCATTGGGTGCCACAAAATGCATATCCATTATTGCAGAGGATGCACAAGGCCTGGCAGAGGCAGAGACATAAGTAGCACCCTTCTCACGAGCCACAGTGTAAAGGTATACCTGGGGCAGGAGCTTCTCCTGTCCATGCATCACTGTGCAGGACCAAACTGTCAAAGTGACAGCTTATGGCCCGTACACACGATCCGAATATCCTACAAAAACAGTCGTCCAAGGAAGGATCGTACAATATTCGGATCGTGTGTACACTACTTTCGACAGCCGATCACGACCGTTCATCCGATATTATTCGATCGGACATACACGAAAATTTTCCTCGTACAATTCCAGATCGTACGATTTTCATATAGTCAGTATAGTTGTCGTCCGAAAATACAATACAAATACATTACAACACATGACATCACTTCTTATTTTTTTGTCTGTCTTACGAGAATTTTCGTGACTTTATTTAGCTATTCAATTTCTACTTGCGACTATTAAGCGAGAATGGTCGTACGATCGATCGTACGATATTCTGAACGTGTGTACGAGGCATTAGTCCTGCAGATTACACAGGTGTAAGCAGGTTCATGTGGCGGTTTAGGAAAGTGTATGCTCATGTCCCTAGAGGTAGCCAGAGGTATTTGGCTAGAACACTTAAGGCAGCATTCTCCATAAATGAATGACAATTGATCTTTCAGGACATTTATTTTTAACTCCCTCTCTGTTCTGGTCATGTTTTACATTTCAGCTAGACACCATTCACATCAGCCAAGCACACTGAGCAGTATTTCTGAGCCGGAGCCGCAGAGAAAGCACTGGTCTCTACCAGCCATTATACGTCAATGGTCCCTGTGACAACGATATTATACTTTTGCACCACTTATAACTGAACTCCTTTACCCTCAATACTTCAGGGTCATACTGCTGGGTTCCTGTTGAACAAGCATTGTGCTTTAATGTGAATGTTCACTACAGGGGTCCTCCGTCAACCCCACCAGTCACCCCACTTCCTGGCAGGCTGGCTAATATCTTTTAATAGACTCTTGTACTTTAATTCAATGCAGCTGCGACACCACCCTCAAGGGTTAACTTTTCCGCACTCAGAGTACTGGTATCAAATCGGTTTTATGCAAATGTCTCTCACTCTATGTGACTGTGTTGTGGATATACCTTGCATGCACTTTTTGCATTCACAAATAAACTTCAAACAAGGCAAATCAATTTAACAACGGTATTCGCTTTACTGAAGAAATGCTACACAAGTACAACTTCACATGCCTTCACAGTCCCGACAGACAATAACATAGCCCTGAGGCCCCCTGGTACCCCTGCCTCAAGGTTGGGCCTATGCCTCTTTGATAAAAAAGAATCAGTCCTTTAAAGCGGTTGTAAAAGCTGCAGATTTTTTTACCTTAATGCATTCTTTACATTTAAATAAAAACCTTCTGAGTGCAGTTCCCCCCTCCTTATACTTACCTGAGCCCGATCTCAATCCAACACTGTGCTCAAGAGCAAAGGCTCTCTCCACTCTCTCCCTCCTCATAGCCTCAGACAGCAGTGGGAACCATTGGCTGATGCTGTTGTCTAACACCAGCCAGTGAGGAGGGAGCGGGGCCAAGTCACACTGTGTGTCGAGGGACACAAAAAGCACGGCTCAGTAAAGATCCCGCATGAATGTCCCGCAAGTGACAAGCGGCTTGTGTGCATGTCTGTAGCAGGCAGATGTGGCCCGCAGCCGAATAGCACGAAGCTGACAGTGAGTAAGCTCGGAGGCTGAAGTTTGGATTTTTACAGTGATGGTGGAACCCCCTGTCAGGGAAGATTACTGTTTGAACTTTTTTGTTACCTTTAAATAAAAGTGGGCTTCCATGCCGTAAAAACGCAGACTGTGGCACGTTTCTGGAAAATTGCATGTACCACTTGAACCTAATCACCCCAATATCTTACAGGCTGCACACCCTAATGCAATAGGCTGTGCACACCTATGATGGGAACAGAAAGTGGCTCGCTACATCTAGTCCAACTAAGCTGATAGGATGTACCTGAATTGCAGGGAGAATACCTACAGTAAATAGATACAGGCAGATGAGACGCAAGTGTAGAGAGAGTAGAGACACATTAAAATCAGATACAAGAAAATTGGCCAAAAGGAAAGAGCAAGGAGAGAATATGAATGGCCCAAAGTTGGGTTAACACCATAGATGTGTGCAGGGGGTGTGCCAGGTGTGCCTAGGCACACCCTAATCACTCTGTGCTGATTCCCCCTACTGCCTGGGCTCCCCCTATGTTGCGCCCTTCCACTGCAGTGCTGCTGGCATTCCTCCTCTTCTCCCGCTGGCTGCTGTGGGGGATATTTCAGGATGGAGAGCGGGAGAAGGAGCTAATCAATTTATCAGTTCCTTCCTTTTCTAAATGAACACAGTGAACACACTCACTCACTGTTTTCAATCATAACTGAAGCATAGTAAACTGTGTTTACTATGCTTCAATTTGTGAATGAACAGGAAGCCACTCAGCAGATAAGCCGCTGCAGAGAAAGGCATGTGTTTTTGTGCTTTGGGGGGCACGCCCTAATGCAATAGGTTGCACATACCTATGGTTAACACATAAAGATGCAAACATGTCAAAGCACTCTACAGATGCTGTAACACTGAAATGTACTGTACATAATTGAAGATGTCTGATTTAACCCCAATTTTCATGTTAAGATACACTGTATTTGTGTTTTCCTATAATGGACTACAGCTAGAAAAAAACTAATTAAGCTTGCAATGGCATGTATACTGTGGACAAGGAGATCTTAAAGTCCTTCCCAAGCTTAAAGGTAGATAAGGTTCTGGATGACTTGGTTATATCCCTGTGTTCTGCATTTAAATCACTGTAATCCTCTGAAGCAGAACTTTCATCAGAGTTGTAAGAGAATCAGTGATGGAACAAGCAGGTTAAACAGAACATACTGCACACTCCATCTTCACTGAATCTTCTGTCGCTTCTAATATAATACAACTCTCAAACAGTATATTACTTTTCACATTTCTTTCCCTCTGAGAGGCACTACAAACTCACAAACTATTATACAACCCCATTCCTATTTCACTTACTCAAGGCCAACCATTTTTTGATGTTTTCTTTCTAAAGAGAAACTGAAGGCAAAAAGGTCATGTTCACTCAATCTAACTTTAAAGTATATCCAAAGCCTCCCCCACCCCCACCCATTTTATTTATTTATTTTTTACAATTTCAGAATAGTGTATGGAATTATTAGACCCCCCCCCCGCCAGGATTTTAATGGTTGTCTGAGATTGGCCCTTTCTATTTGCCCTCATAATCCTTGTCACCTGGATATACTGTAGAGTTGGAAAACAGAAAGTAAAGGGATAACAAGCTCAGATTCCAGTGCCTCTGGATGATGGATTTCTCCACAATGCCTTTAGCTACAGAGATGAATGAGGGCTTGTTTTAAGTGCTTTCATTGCTTGTTCATAACATTAAAATACTTTAGTGTGCATAGTCTAAGCACAGGTTCACTTTAAAGAAAATATACAAATCCACAGGCTGAACAGGTTAAAGTGGGAGTAAACTCCCATCTCTGACTTTTACCTATAGGTAAGTCTATAATAAGGCTTACCTATAGATACTGTAAATATCTCCTAAATGTGCGCCCTTTAGGAGATATTTACTGTACATGCTGCCGATGACATCACCAGTGCATGCGCTCTGAAGGAATGGCCACCCGAGTCCTGTGCCATAAACAGCGGCTCTCACACATGCGCGGGAGTGACATCGTTGGAAGACATTGTTTTCAGGTAAGTTTAACTTAATGTGCTAGTGTGCAATGCATACTAGCACATTATGACCTTACCTTTCAGGTTAGAAAAAAAGAAAAAAAAAAAAAACATCCAGCGGATTACTACCGCTTTAATGTTAAAGGAAAAAAAAACAAAAAAAAACAAACAACAACAACAAAGCCATAGACTGAACACTGCTCCTAAGAGCTGCAAGACAAAAAGTACACAGGCATATCATTTAGGACAGACAATATAATTAATTTGAATGAAATCTCACTCCAGTTTTTCTTTAAGAAGTGGATGTCACATTGCTATTTGCTTATTGAGCACAGAGATACAAATGTCACTTCAGCTCTCGTAATCAATAGCAGCTACATGTGGGAGAGGATAATTACCAGCAGAGTCGGCATATCTAATGGCCTCACGCTAGTATTATGGTCAACATTTTGTTAAAATATTTAGCTGCCATTCATTTCATTTACTGTAATTAGGCTTTCAGCGTGGCAGCCTCTCCTTGATAAATCATAAAAGTACCACTGTTCAGCTGATGGATATGATGGTTTATTTGAATTTCCTGCTGTTCTTAGATAATAGGAAAAAAAGAGAACTTAAATGTGACTAAACACAATAAAGAAAAGGACCTTAAAAAGCATTTATTCCACTAATGCACTGAAAGTGAAAAGCAATATTAACATTAAACAGCAAGATCCTTACTGCAACTACTTTATGTTTGAAGAAGCTATTACTGTTATTTACAGTTAGAGCACACTTCATAATTACTCATGATTCTGATAACTTATATATTTCACTGTTCTGTTTTTTGTTTTGTATCTTTTTTTGTCAAAGAATTGTAGTTACAAAAAATTTGACAAGGTGCTCGTAGCCCTAGAATTGGTACCTCTCACAATTAGAGAATGGACAGGACAAGATTTTCAGACAGGTACCTAACCTGATAACAGATTTCCTTTAAAGTGATTCTGACCTAAAAGTTAAAAGGAGTTGTAAAGTCATAAAGTCAGAAGGTTTTTTAACTTGATGCATTCTATGCATTAATCAGTGGCGGCCTGTCCATAGGGGCGCACAGGCCCCCTATGAAAAAAATGTCCTTTAAGTGCACTGTTTTCTGGCACTGGACACAGTGCACGATGGGAAGCGCCATGTCTATGCAATCACGAGATTTCAGATGAGGCGCTTCATTTGCAGGCTTTTGACCTGCTTTGTGGCACAGTCCATCACGCCGGACAACTTCCGCCCGTAGTATTACTACGGCGGGGTGCTTGGTTCTCCTAGTTATGACGTCACTGCTGAACTGTGTCCCCGCTGACTGGCCGACGCACCAGTTGCCACTACTTCTGAGTAAATCTCCCCCCAGTGATCTCCACACTCGCTCTGTACCCTTCAGCCCTCTGATCCAACCCACAACCTCGATTTACAGTGGCCTGCTGAGAGAAGCCAGAGCACAGCCTGTGCTGACACCGCAGAGATAGGGGAGCACTGAGCTGAGCTGCGGTCTGAGGAAAGTTTGTGCAGATAAGCAGGTAGCCTTTCATGTCATAATACAGGACGGATTTGTTTGCAGGGGACATGAGATACCGACAAGTAACAAGTAGGGTCAAAAGAGCAGGGGAGAGTGTGTGTGTGTGTGTGGTGGGGGGAAGGGGAGAGTGGGTTACCAAGTCTGCAGTCTCCCCATAGCATCTCCGTGGTTTTTACGCCGTTTACATATGTGGGCGAGCATGCGTTTGCTTCTGCGAGCGAGCACAGGCGCGCTTAAAATTTTTTAATTTTTATATTGTTAATTTTAATTAATTTTACTAGATTGATTCTCTCTTTTAACATTTTTTTTTTTAATCACTTTTATTCCTATTACAAGGAATGTAAACATCCCTTGTAATAGGAATATGGCATGACAGGTCCACTTTACAGAGAGATATGGTGTCAATAAATCCCCAAATCTCATCTCTAGGCTAGGAAGCCGGAAATAAAAAAAACAAAAAGAAAAACAAAAAAAAAAAAAAACACAATCTCGGCTTCCCAGACAAGGTGGTGTCATTTTTTCAAATGCAGAGGCCGGGCGTGACATATCGCGCCCGGCCTCCAAACAATCATAAACACTCCAGGGATTGTATATCCTTATCTGTAATGTTGAGCTATATAAACTGATCTGTAATGTTGAGCTATATAGATAGCAGAGAAGAAACGCTCCTGCGCACTAGTGGATTACCAGACAAACTAAATAATGGCACAGGCCTTGCTGCCCTCAAGGATGGGGGAATTCTAACAGTCAAAGATATAAAAAGAAAAAAAAGGGGCACACCAGCCTTGTGCATTATCCTTTGGATATGTGTTTATTAAAAGTGATAAAAAGAAAACTACTCACAAACAATTGTAGAATTCTTGCAATATGAATAGTCATCAAGTAGCAGCATTCAGTCTAAGACGAACAAGACTCTCCAAAGATCACAGAGGAAATCACAGGGAACACTGCCAGCTGATGCATTTTCGAAGGGAACGTCCCTTCTTCCTCACAGAAGCGTTGATGGGGACAAGGTCCTCATCCCCACAACCCTTGCCCGGTGGTTGTGGGGATCTGCGGGTGGGGGGCTTATTGGAATCTAGAAGCCCCTTTTAACAAGGGGACCCCCAGATCCCGGCCCCCCCTGTGTGAATTGGTAATGGACCTACCATTTCACAAAAAAGTGTAAAAAATGTTAAAAAAGACAATAGCCGTTTTTTGACAATTCCTTTATTAATGTCTTCTTTCCCCGCTTCTTCTTCCATCTTCTGGTCTTCCTTCAGTTTTCTTCTTCTTCCTCCATCTTGTTCTTCCCCAGCTTCTTCCTCTATCTTCCTCTGCTTCATCCTCCGGTCTTCTTCTCCGCTTCGTCCTCCGGACGATCCGCCTCAATGGGAGTCTGTGTGACGCTTTCTGTTCTTGTGACAGTTCTTTTATAACTGAGGGTGGGGCCACACCGTGACGTTCCCGGGTGACCCCACCCCCTATAGCGCACAGGGACATCCCTATGGCTTTCCCGGGGCGTCACTAATTTGCGTAAATGGGTAACGGGTGACCCTGCCCCCCTCTATCACCACGGGGAAAGCCATAGGGAAGTCCTCGTGTGTCAGAAGGGGCGGGGTCACCGAGTGGCCCCGCCCTCCGTTATATAAGAGCTGCCACAAGAACAGAAGTGTCACACATTGGGAGACTCCCATTGAGGCGGATCGTCCAGAGGACGAAGCGGGGAAAAAGAAGCCGGAGGAAGATGCCGGACAAGAAGACCAGAGGAAAAAGCAGAGGAAGATAGAGGAAGAAGAAGAACACTGAAGGAAGACCAGAAGAAGATGGTGGAAGAAGCGGGGAAAGAAAAAGACATTAATAAAGGAATTGTCAAAATCCGGCTATTGTCTTTAACATTTTTGACACTTAATTTGTGAAATGGTATGGGTACATTTGTACTCCATTGCCAATTCACAAAAGTGGGGGGGGCAGAATCTGGGGCCCCCTATCAAAGGGGGCTTCCAGATTCCGATAAGCCCCTGCCCGCAGACCCCCACAACCACCGGGCAAGGGTTGTGGGGATGAGGCCCTTCTCCCTATCAACATGGGGACAAGGTGCTTTGGGGGGCTAACCCAAAGCACCCTCCCAATGTTGAGGGCATGTGGCCTGGTACGGTTCAGGAGGGGGGGCGCTCTCTCGTCCCCCCCTCTTTTTCTGCGGCCTGCCAGGTTGCGCGCTCGCATAAGGGTCTGGTATGGATTTTTGGGGGGACCCCCACACCATTTTTTACAACATTTTGGCTCGGGGTTCCCCTAAAAAGCCATACCAGACCCTTGATTTTGAGGGGGACCCCCACGTCATTTTTTTTTAAATTTTGGCGCAGGGTTCCCCTTAATTCAGGCCTGGTATGGAATTTTGGGGGAACCCCACGCTTTTTTTTTTTTAATTCCCCCACTGTGGGGGAATCCCATGCCGTTTTTTTTCAATGACTTTTATGTGCATTGCCAGGACCGACAATTCATTATAGCCGCGAGTAGTTTTAAATGACTTTTTTTCCTTTAGAAATGTCATTTTGCTCTCAGACTGTTCTAAACACGGGAGGCATACTATAGACACCCCCCGGTACGAAATTTAAAGGAATATTTCACTTTTATTGTTTCACTTTAAGCATTATTAAAATCACTATTTCCGAAAAAATGGACGTTTTTAAAACTTTTTTTTGCATTGATACATGTCCCCTGGGGCAGGACCCGGGTCCCCAAACACTTTTTATGATAATAACTTGCATATAAGACTTAAAAATTAGCACTTTTGATTATTCATGTTCGTGTCCCATAGACTTTAACGGTGTTCACGTGTTCAAACAAATTTTTTGCCTGTTCGCATGTTCTGGATGCGAACCAAACCGGGGGGGTGTTCGGCTCATCCCTAGCAATGTACATAGATCAGCCAGGGGGTATTTTTTTTCTCCTTAACCACTTGCCGACCAGCTGGCGTATAATACGGTGGCAGGTCGGCTTGTTCCCGCGAATCGCTGTACTGGTATGTCGGCTCCTTTAAGAGCCATAGCCGCCGGCCACCCACGATCGCGGGCACGAGAGACAGAACGGGAATCTGACATGCAAATCTCCATTCTGACAGGGGAGGAGAGACAGATCTGCTGTTCCTAGTAATTAGGAACAGTGATCTGTCTCCTCCTCCAGTCCGTCCCCACAGTTAGAAACACACATGAGGGAACCCATTTCACCCCTTGATCGCCGCCTAGTATTAACCCCTTCCCTGCCAATGACATTTACACAGTAATCAGTGCATTTTTATAGCTTTGATCACTGTATAAATGTCAGTGGTCCCAAAAAAGTGTCAAAAGTGTCCGATCTGTCTGCCGTAATGTCGCAGTCCCACAAAAAAAAAAAAATCCCAGATCGCCGTCATTACTAGTAAAAAAAAAAACCACACACACACACACCTTAGTTAGACTTACCGGTAATGGTATTTCTACGAGTCTTTCAGGACAGACCCTGGAGAGAGCACAGCTCCACCCACTTTCCCAGGAAACACTGCAGTCAGTTTCTTTAAAGACCGATCACTTCCACCATGGCCTCAGTTGTTTATAGAGTACCTCCAGCCATGCTGAAATTAAATAACCAGAACATAGCAATAGCATCACATTTTATAACACAATTAGGGTGGGTCATCGGTGCTGTCCTGAAAGACTCGTATAAATACCGTTACCGGTAAGTCTAACTATGGTTTTCTCACCTCGTCTTTCAGGACAGCACCTGGAGATGATTTGAGAGTACTTTCTCTAGGGTGGGACCACCGCCTACAGGATTTTCCTGCCGAATGATTGCTCTGACGCTGAGAGCAATGGGTTGAATGTGCCACTACTCCTACGGGAGGATCTACCCCTGAAGCTTTATAGGCTTCATTGATGGCCATTTGCAGCCATCTTCCTATGGTGTTCTTAGAAGCACTGCATCCTTTACGCGGGCCTGAGAATATAAACAGAGAATTTGATCTTCTGAATTCAATCTTCTCTTGTGATCTCGAGATGCAGTATACATCTTCTTACATCCAGGCTATAAAAAGATCTTTCCTTAGTGCCGGATGGTATAGGGCAAAAGGTTGGGAGAACTATCTCCTGTGACCTATGAAATACTGGTGAAACCTTTGGTAGGAATCCCGGGTCAGTTCTTAGCACTACCCAATCTGGAAAAAGAGAAAAAAATGGTTCAATAATAGACAGGGCTTGTAATTCCCTCACCCACCTAGCTGATGTAACCTCCACTAATAGTGCTAATTTGAGTGACCAAAACTTGATTGTCTCTTCTTCCGGAGGTTCAAAGGTTTTTTTCGTCAAACCTTGTAATACCACTGATAAGTCCCACTTGGGAAAGAAACAAAAGCTTTTGGCCTAGCTCTGGCCAATGCCTTAAAAAATCTTATAAGCGGATCCTGAGATATCTGTCTCTCCAGGAAAACCGATAGAACGGCCACTTGGACCTTTAAAGTACTAGCTGCCAACCCCTTCTCCATTGCCTCATGGAGGAATTCCAGAACAGAAATAACTTCCTGTGGGGAAAAAACTTTAGTCGTACACCAGGAATTGAAATGTTTCCATATTTTAAAGTTAATTCTAGTGACCTTTTTCCTGCTATTTAGTAGGGTTGAGACTAGTTTATTGGACAAACCCTTTCTCCTTAGGATTTGCTCCTCAGTAAGCAGGCTGTCAATCTGAGATGCTCGACATTGGGATGTTGAAGGGGCCCCTGAGTTAGAAGGTATTTTCGTAATGGAAGGAACCAGTGGGGTTCCATTTTCTGTACGGTTGAAAACCATGCCCTCTTGGGCCAAAATGGGGCCACTAAGATCATGGCTGTAGCCTCCCCTTTGCAGTTTCTTGAGTACCAACGGGATCATCTGAAAAGGGGGAAAAAGTGTAGCACAAGCGGAAGGTCCACGGCTGCGCTAGTGCGTTCAGTCCGTCTGCTTGGTCTCGTCTGTTCAGGGAAAAATAAACCTCCACCTTTGCGTTGGCCTGGGATGCGAATAGGTCTATCCACTCTGATTCCAGTACTCTTTCCCTGCTTAGGAAATCTGTCACTAGATACAGGTCGGCCTTTAGGTGTACCGCCGTCAGGGATGCTAGGTTGCCTTCTGCCCAGGACAGAATCTGAGGGCCTAGGACAGCAACACTTTGCTTCTCGTGCCTTCCCATTTTGATATGTAGGCCACTGCTGTGGCGTTGACAAACAACACTTGAATGTGGTGACCATTGACCCAATCCTTGAAGGCCCACGGTCCCAGAAGAATGGCCCTTAGCTCCCTCCAATTGGAGGATCTCTTGGCCTCTGTTTGTCCATGCTCCTTGGGCCATCTCTCCTTCCAGATGGACGCCCCAACCCCAGGAACTTGTGTCTGTTGTCAACCTCTTTTCGACAGGAAATGTCCAGAGTAGACCTTTGTCCAGGTTTGACTGTCTCCTCTACCACCACAACTTCCTCTGAACTTGAGAGGGCATCTTGATCAACCTCTCCAGAGACCCCCCATAGGACCAATTCCTCAGAATTGCCTGCTGGAGATCCCTTGAGTGGAGACTTGCCCATTGCACTGCTGGGATTGATGCTGTGAGAAGTCCTAGTACTGACATGGTGTAAGGGCTTACCTAGGTTGGAGTCCATGGCACAGAGATGTATGCTCACCCTTGCAAATACACACAGCCCACGTTAAGAAGGTAATAAGCTACCTGGGCTGTGAATCTGTGCACGGGGGCAGGAATTTGCCAAAGGATAGTCGAGGTGAAGCTGTAGTCAGGGATTCCAGAAGTCAGAATAAACGATAAGCAGAGCCAGGGTCAGAAGCCAGAGTCAGTCTTGGAACACTGTAACTAGAACACAGGAATAAAGGAATACTGGAACACAGGAATACTGGAACCTTTGGCAAAACAAGAAACAAGAGACAATTAACTGACCAAACCCTCAGAGTGAGGCAGTGTTTTATACCCAGCTGATTGGATAAACTGCCTCAGCTGAACCAGAAGTGACAGGTAGAATCAGAGTATCGCCCTCAGTACTTCATTCAGAACTAGGCATAGCTGGAAAGCAGGCTGAAAGGAACTGAGGCGTGGCTCAGAGGCAAGGTAACATGAGCACTAAACTGGCAGTCATGGGTTCAATACCTCCTTAAACCACTTGGGGCACAACCACACCTGGCCGTCTGCTTGGCATGGTAGTGACCGTAGGGACCGTGACACATGGCTGCCCTGATTGAGATTAGCAGATTTGTTTGAGCTTTTCTTTACTGTGTTTTGAACTCTCCTCTGGCAGGAAGATTCTTTACTGTATGGAATTGATGATATACCCCAGAAATCTTATTGTTTGAGATGGGATCATGTTTGACTTTTCTTTGTTTATGATCCATCCGAGACTCTCCAAGTGTCTCTTTGTCTCCTTCAGATCCATCTCCAACAGATCCCCTAATTTGGCAAATAGCAGGAGGTCGTCCAGGTAAGGTACGATTGATATTCCCTTTAATCTGAGGGGTGCTAAGGCTTCTGCTATAACCTTTATGAAGATCTTTGGAGAGGAAGACAGCCCGATTGGGAGAGCTCTGAACTGTAGGTGCAAGATTAACCCTCCCACCTTGACCGCTAACCGTAAGTATTTTTGTGATGCTGGTGCCATGGGCACGTGAAGGTATGCATCCCTCAGGTCTATGGACGCCAAAAAACAGCCTGGTGTCAGAAGACTCTTTACCGAAAAAATTGTGTCCATCCTGAACTTCTTGTATCTGATGGACTTGTTTAATATTTTCAGATTTAAAATTAATCGGAATTTCCCTGATGGCTTCTTTACTAGGAATACATGCAAATAGCACCCTCACCCTTCCTCTTCCCAGGGAACACTGATGATCAGTTTTTGTTGAATGAGTTCTTGCAGGAGAGATGACATTGCTAGGGACCTTTCTTGGTCTCAGGGAGCCTTTCCCTGCCCTCTTTGAGACCTCCAGGGTCTCTTGTATCCTGTCTCCTTCGTGTCCTGGGTTTGCTGAAAAGTACGAAATCTTTTCTTGACCTGAGGGGTTACCTTCTTTTTCACTGGGAAGGCCTTCTTTTTATCTGCTGTCCTATCCAGCACGGCTTCAAGATCAGGACCAAACACTAAATCCCCCTCGAAGGGAAGACTACATAACTTCACCTTTGAGGCAGTATCTCCTGACCACGTTTTCACCCAAAGTGCTCTACGCGCTGAGTTTACCAGGATGAGGATCTTTTTTTTTATAGATTCTGCGAGTGTCTAACAAGTCTTTGCGGGAGGTTCCGGCTTTAATATGGGTTTTCAACTGTTCAAGCCAGTGCTCTAGGTTCCTAGCCACCACAGTTGAAGCCATAGCTGATTTTAAATTGGCCAAGGTCGAATCCCAGGCTTTCAACAGGAAATCTGCCCTTTTATCCATGGCGTCTTTTAGGACGCCCATTTTCTCAAATGCCAGGTCTGTATTCCATGATACTTGTGAAAAGGCTGCATCAAGTTTTGGTTTCTTGTTCCATACTTGAGCGCTATCCTCCTCGAAAGGAAATCTCAGTTTAAATCATTTGGAAAAGAAATGGGCCCTTTCTGGGTCTGGGTCTTCCACTCTCTTTTCACAGTTTTAAATAGGAATTTATGCACTGGGAATACCCAATGTTTCATTTCTCCCATGCCCTGAAACATTTTATCATGTAAAGACAGATGGGCTTTGTCCTTTTTAATGTTTAAAGTTGTATGGAAAGTCTTTAATAGATCATCCACCTCTTCTAGAGATAATCTATAGCGTGAAGAAGAAGCTTCTTTTTCCTCATCCTCTTCTTCCTCAGAGCCTGGGGAAACACTTCCTCCTTCGTCCTCTGAATCACTGACCCCTCTGGGTGCAGAAATACTTAGACGAGAACAGGATGGCGAGCTGCCTCTACTGTTAGGCTGTGCAACCGAGCGTTTGTCCAGATAAGAATGGCACGTCTCAAACACGTCTGCAAGTTCTTTCCAGAAGGAGCTTAGTAGTTCTCCAGGTTGGGTAGCGGGTGTAGATGAGGAGGTTTCCTCCTTAATTAAATCTGCTGTACATGTCCTGCATAACACTTTGATCCAAGACTTCCTAAGTGTATTTTTGCAAGATGGGCATTTTCTCTTTGGGGGAGGGGAGGAATGCTTGGCTTTTTTCTGAAATACACCAAAAGCCCACTCCAATAAATACAGTCAAGCAATTAAAAAGCCCTTTACCTCACCCAAGCTGCCAAACAGAACAGCTAACCCTTTAGCCCCTGTGTTTGATACCGCAGCTTTACCTTGCTAGTGACTCCCCCACTGAGTCACCATGCTACAAACAAACACACTTTGCTTAGTGCAATGGTCCAAGGAAAGTGATGCAGGCTCCCTTCCCGACCCAGGGGAGTAAGAGAGGGAAAACTCAAGACCCTTAAAGGATAAGATACAGGGACCTCTGCCCCTGTTTACCTTGGTCTGGCTGGTGTTGGTGGCTCCTGCTCATGCCACCGCTGCTTGTTCCTCTGGATCCGTGCTGCCAAGGTTCCTAGTGGCGTCTGGCTGCTTTTATGTTTGATTTTCCTGGTCCTTTCGCCACTGTGAGGACTGGAAATTACACCAACTAAGGCTGCCTCCTCCCCCTGCGTTCAAGCATCTAGAACCGGAAGCCACGCACACCGCCGGAAGTCCCACCCCCCGGCCAGAAATTACATGCTTGCACCCAGGACCCGGAAAGCATGGGGACTGAGAGAAGAGGAGATGCTGCTCTCACCACTGTGTAGCGCGCCATCCCTCTTTCCAGCCAGCAGCTGGTCTGAAGAGAGCGGGGACCCCCAGCAGCCTGAACCCTCGCCAGGCATGAAGAGGAGGAGACACCTGAGCACCCCCCTCCTGTAAGGGCGGATGCTGGTCTGGCCTGTCATAGACTACACATACAGGTATGACTCTTACTATCCCCACCTGGAGAGAGCGTCCCTGCAGCGCTTCCACCATGGCGGAGGAAAAACTACAACTGAGGCCATGGTGGAAGTGACCGATCTTTAAAGAAACTGACTGCGCTCTCTCCAGGTGCTCTCCTGAAAGACGAGGTGAGAAAATGCCATAAATCTATCCCTTTTTGTAGATGCTATAACTTTTACGCAAACCAATCAATATACGCTTATTGTGATTTTTTTTTTACCAAAATTATGTAGCAGAATACATATTGACCTAAACTGATGAAGAAATTCATTTTTTAAAAACATTTTTGGGGATATTTATTACAGCAAAAAGTAAAAAATCGTTTTTTTTTCAAAATGATTGCTCTTTTTTTGTTTATAGCGTAAAAAATAAAAACTTTTAACATATATTGGAATTCAATTTATTATTTAGGAACAGGCATTCATCCCTATTTATTCAGCTGCAAAGTGCTGGTCTGTCATTTTTAGCAGTGCAGCACACAATACATTGGTGCTTTGCCATGCAACACAAGTACATTGGGAAGATGAGTTGGGGTGCCAATTGCTCCAATGTGTGTAACACTTTGCTGCACCACAATCATGTTATTGGCCATATTGGTTATCTTGGTTAAAGTGAATTTTTTTAAAACCACATAGCAGTAGTTAATATGCTGAGAGGTACCAATAACAGTGGAGATTTCGTTTAGTGTTGCATACAATGAGCATGTTTTTTTCTTAGGGGGAGATTTTCTATAATTTTAGAAACTCTAGAAGCAACAATTTGAATGTAATAATTCATAGGTCAGTGCATTTATAATCCTGATCCTGTCAAATGAGATGTCAGAAAATGCTGAGTCTTTTATTTTGTCATTAATACCTAAGGAAGCTGACAAGGTCAAGTCTTTCTCCCAAACTAACACAAACTTAAAAAAGCAGTTGAAAACATGACACCTCCAAACTCACAAAAATTAAAAAGAAAATGTAAAGAAACCTTCTAGTGTGATCTTTGTAGCCATATTTGCTTTGGGTGCTCAAAGGTCAATTGTCACATAAAGAGTCACAATGATGAGTGACCTCATTAAAAAAAGATATAGTAAATAACTATCACAAGATGTAACAATACGTGCATATTGCACTTGTCTCCATTAAAAAGTGTAGTGAGTAGTGATTGGTAAAAAAAAAAAAAAAAAAAGAAATACTATATATACATATATGTATATATAATCCAATATTTAGTCTGCTTGTCTTCAGCACAAGTAAACTATAAGACATACATATGTAAGATACCTGTGGTAGGTAGTGTCCGAAGTGGAGCTTGTATGCTGCAGATTCAGATGAAAACATAATCAGGCAGGTCAAGTCGACAACAGATCATGCAAAGCGGTACAAAATCGAAATCCAAAGAATGGTCAGGCAGGCGGAGCGGAGGTCATACATGAGATGGCGGTGAAGTACCAAATCAGCAGGCTGGAGAATGGTCAAGAATTCAGGCAGAGTTTCAATACACGGAAGTCAAAATCACAGGGCTAGCAATACACCCAAGGAGCAAGTCCAAACAAACAGGCACTGAGTAACAGGAAGTGCTGCTATTTATGGGCTGCTTGATAGTACATTGTCCGCAGCTGGTGGCAGGTGGGGCTAGTGAGTCCAAGGCAATGCATCAAGCTGGGAGAACATCTCCTCTGTGGCACAACAAGTAAGACTGCAGCTGTGGGAACAGGAACATCCCAGTTTGAAGACACCCAGGTACATGACAACATGTTTATGTAAGGGATTTATGCAGTTAGCAAAGCCCAGGTTCAGATGTTTGGCAGCTTCCAGCATGCGTGCAGAATTCCCAAACTCCTACTACTCCACACCCAGCACTAGGAGCTTCCTTTCCTGTCTTAAGTGCTGTTTCCTGGCTTACCCCTCCTGGCACCAGAGTCCCCGTAATCAGGGGTGGAGTTTCTTTCCCACCTGAATATCACTCTGATCCTCCAAAATTCCAGATCCCAAAATAGGCATTTATTAAAGCAGAGAGAGCCGCAAGTAATTTCTCTCCTTTATGCTTGACTGGCCCAGAACCACTCACCCTGCACAAGTGAGACCCCTGAGTACACCAACCATTTCTCTTAAAGGGACCATAGCCCAAATATGGGCAACGCATAGCACCTGTCCAGGACCCATCCCCAGCATCCTGTACAATATATATTAATTTTACGTAATTTATGGCTGAAGCCTGAATGTGGGTGTTTCCATGGGTGGGGGGGAGAAGTTACAGCCATTGAGGCTTGTCCCATCTCATTTCTCCTGTTCAGTACATGCAGATCCCAGTTGCTGCCAGCTTTTCAGGGCACAGAGAGTCGAAATTGTCAGCTTGTGTTGTGAATTATTGCAGCTGGAGAAGAGGGCTTAATTTCACAAAAAACGCAAGCTAACAACAGCGCACACTAACTACTATTTGTGTCTGAGACCATTGCAGTAATGCCCCGTACACACGGTCGGATTTTCCGACGGAAAATGTGTGATAGGACCTTGTTGTCGGAAATTCCGACCGTGTGTGGGCTCCATCACACATTTTCCATCGGATTTTCCGACACACAAAGTACACAAATCCGACGGACAAAGTGCCACGCATGCTCAGAATAAATAAAGAGATGAAAGCTATTGGCCACTGCCCCGTTTATAGTCCCGACGTACGTGTTTTACGTCCCCGCGTTTAGAACGATCGGATTTGTGTGACCGTGTGTATGCAAGACAAGTTTGAGCCAACATCCGTCGGAAAAAATCCTAGGATTTTGTTGTCGGAATGTCCGAACAAAGTCCGATTGTGTGTACGGGGCATAACTGTTATGTCCTGTTGTCAGCTTGTGTTTTTTGTGAATGAAAGAGCTCTTCTCCAGCGACAATTACTGTATTCACGGACAGTTCCTACTCTCTCCGTGCCCTGAATAGCTGGCTGTGGGTGGGAGGTCTGGACTTTTTTTTTCAACTTGTAATAGTTCTCCTTTAATGCCACTATATGGAAGCGTTAATGAAACTGTTACCTTATTTATAAGCCACCTCAGTATTAACACAGACACCAAGCCTTAAAAATGGTCAGAAAATCATATGGCCTTTGTGACAAGACTAAATTATTCAGATATCACTGTTACAAATCACAGTACATAAGCCATATGAATGCTACAATGTCATGTTCACCTTACACAGAACTGATCCATAAAATTGCAGTGAGATAGAGTTATGGTAGAAAAAAGCCAATATTATTTTGAGCTACCTGTGTTCTAAACCCAAGTTCAAATTTAAGCAGCAGGATATGTAAAAGAAGAACTGGGAAAAGCAACATTTAGCAAAGAAAGGGTGACATACATTTTCAGGACAGGGCATATGTCTAATCAAGCAAAACATTCCTAATCACTCCTAATTATGCTGCTGTGGTTGATCTCCAAACTCTTTAGTATGTAATATTTTACATATATTGATGGGCCAAAAAAAGTTTTATGAATTAACAAATAAAAGTTATATGAATTAATGTATATTATCTATTTTTTTGTTTCTAGCATAATATGATTCAGAATGAAGGAGGAAGAACTTTAGTAAGAGCCACCCTTACATCAAAATTCCCATCAGAGTCCCCCTTTGCATCAGGGTTCCCATCAGAATCCACTCTTACATCAGAGTTCCCCCTTACATCAGGGTCCCCCTTTACATTAAGTCCAAACTCAATGTCCCCCACACACACATTCAAGAAAACTGGCTGTTCAGTGATGCTGGGTGCTGTATTGACCATGGGCTGGAAACCGTGAATAATCAAAGTGAAGAAAATGTCAGCAGCACACCAAGGATTCCTCGAAAGGGTCCAAAGCTTTATTTTGTCATCATATAAAAGATATACAGCAATGTTTTGGAGTCACACAGGGCCCCTTTGTCACTTGCCTGACGAAGAGGCCCTGCATGGCTCCGAAACATTGCTGTATATCTATCATGTGACCACAAAATAAAGCTTTGGACCCTTTTGTGGAATCCTTGGTGTGCTGATGACATTTTCTTCCCCTTACAGTAGGGTTCCCATTAGAGTTCCCCCTTACATTATGGTCCCCATTAATCTCCCTTACCACAGTAAGGCTAACAGCGTAGCTGCAAGAAGGGAGCAAAAAGGTGAAACAGGTCTTGATGGAGGAAGTTCCACCCTCCTATGAAAGCTGAGGTAAGCATGTCATTGGTTGTTAGGATGCCATTAGTCCTAGCAACCAATGAAGGGGATGATGACCATGCAGCCGGGAGTGGAAAGGGGGTTTGGTAAGAAACAATGCTAAGATGGGGGGCAGGAGAAGGGAAGACCATAGTTAAAACACAACGCTGTATCTCATATAGTACATACTTATATATTGAGCAAAGTAAAGGAGGTATACTAATAGAAATTATTTTGATTATAAAAACTTTGTGACAATGCCATAGATGTGTGAAACTAGCAGACTGAATACTGCATCCTAAAACTGTCATTTCAGTCTTGGGGCACTCAGATGGTTGACACCCTATCTGTTGCAGGGGAATTCCAGAAATGTTACACTTCCCTTCAGTGGAGGTGCAGCCACCCCTTATATGTATCATGGATAGATTTATGAATTTATCTATGGCCCCCACTGCCACCCCCTATTCAGGCGTCCAGCCCCTTTTCAGATGCCGGGCACATGAATTCCAGTGGCGGGGGTGTTTTTTGAAGCACCTGATTAGAGCCATAGGCTCTAATAGGCTTCAAAAAAGGTGAACTTGGAGTATTGCACTCGCAGTCCACCCAGGTGTGTTAGAAAAGCGAATTAATATATCTTTTTCTAACACTGAACCCCCTCTCAGCCAATCAGGAGGCATGGGACTAATACCCATCACCTGATTGGCTGAAGGCACAAGTGATCCCATTGGCCGCCTAGCAGAAGGCAAGAAGAAACGCACGGAGGACACAGGAGCCGCCGCCTGATCCGCGCTTCCGGTCCCACAGCTCGCCGCCATCACCCGCTGCCTGACCCACCACCACGATGGGGTAAGTGCCGGACAGACAGCAGGTCAGCAGGTGGGTGGGTGTCACAGTGGCTGCATATGATGGGGCACAGTTGGCTGCATATGATGGGGCACAGTTGGCTGTATATGATGGGCACAGTGGCTGCATATGATGGGCACAGTGGCTGCATATGATGGGCACAGTTGGCTGCATTTGCTGGGCACAGTTTGCTGCATATGATGGGCACAGTGGCTGCATATGATGGGCACAGTTGGCTGTATATGATGGGCACAGTTGGCTGCATATGATGGGCACAGTGGCTGCATTTGATGGGCACAGTGGCTGCATATGATGGGCACAGTAGCTGCATATGATGGCGCAGTGAGGCTGCATTTGATGTTTTTGTTCCAGTATTTTTCAGAATTTTTTAGTTCGTTTGCGCTCCCCAAAAATTCTGAGCACCAGCCGCCACTGCTTTACAACACCCCAATCCACTTTTCCTCTGCGGGGGAATCAACACATTCTGCTAAGATACAGGTGTACCTGCGGGAATCTGCTTTTCCCAGTCTCTCTTCTGAGATCATAGAGGAACTGCAATGTCCGATTACTGAAGGGGAACTACTGTTATTGCCAACCTACCACTGGGTAAGAGTCCAGAGCCTGACGGTTTAAATAAATCGATATTATAAGAAATTTCTCTCTCAAAACCCCTCTGACACTATTTTAACTTGTCCACTATTAGTAATCCTTTGCCGCCTGAGGCGTTTTTGGCCCACATCATGGTGTTGCCAAAACCAGGCAAAGATCCTCCATATTTTGCCAATTATAGGCCCATCTCATTATTGAATTCGGGCACTAAAATATTGGCTAAATTGTTGGCTGTGCATATTAAAGACCATGTTACAGCCCTTGTTCATCCAGACCATATAGGTTTCATGGTGGGGCGCAAAGCCAGGGACACTACTATCCGGGCATTGCATCTCCTACATTGGGTCCAACACGGCCCTGAGCCAGTGCCTTGTGTGATTTTGTCGATGGATGCTGAGAAGGCCTTCAGTAGGGTAAATTGGACTTACATGGTGGAACTACTTCGAGGGCTAGGTCTGGCCAAACAGGTGTTGGGCTGGATTCTGGCTTTAAATCATAAGCCTAAAGACCGAGTGAAGGTGAATGAGATGTTGTCTGATTACTTTAGTATTGGTAATGGTACCCGGCAGGAATGCCATTTATCCCCTTTACTGTTCGCCCTTGTCCTGGAACCCTTCCTTAGGATGATTAGGAACAACAGGGACATCATGGGGATTCATATAGGTTCTACTAAACATAAGCTGTCTGCTTATGCCGACGACCTACTCTTATACCTTTCCTGACCCCTCACCTCCCTTCTGGTCCTCATGGAGGAACTCAATAGGTCTGGCCAACTGTCCAACTTCAAAATTAACTATAATAAATCTGAGCTGTTGCTGATCAATACTCCCTCCACTATGGCTGCCTCCTTACAACACTTTTTCATTTGCGTGGCAAAAGGATTCTCTTCCTTATTTAGGGACCCATATCTCACCTGACCTGAAACATCTATACGACCTGAACTTTGGTAAGCTACTGGACACAGTGACGGAGGACTTGAAAGTCTAGCAAATCAACCTCTGACTTGGTTCGGGAGGGTGAATGTGCTTAAAATGATGATACTACTGAGAATAGTGTATCTCCTACATACAGTAACCATCGCTTTACCACAGACCTTTTTTTTTTCGACTACGTCGAACCTTTATGACTTTTGTTTGGCACGGAAAACAGCAGAAATTGGTGTATGATATGCTGCGTAGACACAAATTTAATGGTGGGGTCAGTCTTCCAGACATTGCCTAGTACAATAAGGCAACAGCTTTAGTATGCATCTTAAATTGGTGTCACGACACTTTGAATAAAATCTGGGTACCACTAGAAAAATTAATGGCGGGTGGAAAGTTAGCAGTGGCTCCTTGGGAGCCATCTGACTATAGAGGACTCTCAGACTATACGTCCCCTCTGACACGGAACACCTTGATGGTCTGGGACAGAATGAATGTATCAGGCCAATTTGCCACCAAGACTTCCCCATTAGCTCCTCTCAGGAGATCCCCGTGGTTCCTGCCAGGTGAGGATATCGGGGGGGGGGGCCTGTCGGTAACACGGCCTGTGCAAAATTTGCACTCCAGGGTAAACTTTTATCCCTTGCTACACTGCAATCCTCTTATGGGAACTCCCCCCTAGCAACATGGAGATACAGGCTGATTCTGAGCTTCTTCGGAAAACGGACTCTAGATACCCTCTCCACATTCGACTCTATGTGTGTTCAAATTTCAGACTATAGGCACCTACTCTCCCAAATGTATAAACTTGTTCTGACTACTCAGTCTGTGTCTGTTCCGTGTTATATCAGAGAATGGGAAAGGGAACTTAGATTGGAATTTACCACCCCTCAGATTCAGAGAATCATTAAACTGATCTACGCCTCCTCCATTTGTACCCGTACATAGATCATCTTACAAGTTTTTTACCAAGCTGTATAAAACCCCTTCCCATCTGGTCCAGATGTTTTCCACTGCTGATGCCCAGTGTTGGAGGGGCTGTGGCCACAGAGGCACATTCCTCCACATACGGTGGCCTTGCACTATAATTAGAGCGTTTTGGGATTCCATTAACCCATGAATTAAGAAAACAAAATTAAGACCTATAGAAATTACCCCCCTACACTTTTTGTTCCATGGTGCCCCCTCCTCTATTAAATCATACAAGAAAAGTGACACTCCTCACTTATTGAATGCGGCAAAGTCCTTGATTCCCAGATTTTGGAAACAGCGAATCTGCCCTTCTCCTGCTGACTGGAAAAAGGAGGTGGATGCTATAATGGAGGCAGAACGCTGGGTACATACAGTTAAGGACCAGCAGGATAAATTTTAGAGATGGGTTGGATGTACTATTCTAATGAGATCCCAGCTCACCTACATGTGAGAGCAGCCCTGGTTATTGAATTTTTATTCTTTTCTGGACTAGCTGCTCTACTACAGTCCTGTTCAGGTCTCCCCAGACCCTCCATTATTCTTTTTTTCCCCTTCTCTTCCCTTCCCTATCTCAGTTTTGATTTATGTTATCTCTCTTCATAGGGGTGCTCAATATCATATATGTAACCTGTATTGTTTTCATTCACATAATAGCTGTCTCATTGACCCCCGTATTGCTTAGTTTATTTTACTAAACTGTTATAATGCTCTACTTAACATAAGCATGTCATGTGGATGTTCAGACAGACCTCTCACTAAGTTACTTATGGGCATTTGGACTTTTGTGTTTAATGCATTTTAATGGCATGGTATGTAATACCTGTTTTTTTATGTAATTGATGCCTTCTATTCCTCTTCCCACTTTTGAACTGTTGGAAAACTCAAAACTTTTGATTATAAAAAAAAAGATATGTTTGAACTGCTGCATATTCTCCTCATAGATGCACCCATTGTTTGTCAGTTGGACTTAATGTCCCCTCTTTTTTCACTTTTGCTTCCCTCAACTAGGGTTGTCTCTCCAATTCTGTTAATCCTTTATTCTCCCCTACAATGTGTAAACCTTTTGGAATAAGTTTGTATACTGTTTCACTTTATACATCTTAGGTGGGTGCAGGTACACTTCTACTGTAAGTTAGTGTCTTGTGTGGTACTTTGGTCTGACCACATCTGTCCTATCGTACCCGTGCTGACGATGGTGTGGGTCAGGTGGGACACTGAGGTACTCTTCTGTTGAATGCCTCTTGCTTTTTTTACTCGCCTGAGATCCTTGAATTACCCTTGTTGAAATTGTTATCAATGTGCAACCTTGGTGTGGAATGAAAGCTATTACACATTTGTGGACTTTATTGTTTTTGTTTATTATTTTTACTCTTTGTATTGTAACACTCAATACAATGTCATTATATAAAACACATTAAAAAAAGCTGAAGAATTTGAGGCATTTTTAATATAAAATGTTAAGGGGACTTTTCATCATGAAATGTTTCCCTTGTAATGTGAAAATGAAATTATAATGGATCTTAGTAAACTTTTCTTGTTAAAAAGGGTCTTAACTGTCATTCTATTCATTTTTGTTGTGATATAATCTTTTTTTTATACTTTTTTTAAATATAAATGAACATGTATTATGAGGTGCATTTACGAACCTTTGTTTAAAAAGCATGGTGCACCTTCTAATAAGAAAGCCCAGTCCTACCTCGGTCTACTTTTAGTACAGCAGCTACCTGAAAGGAAGAGACTTTCTTTCTCAACTTTCACAGGAGAAAGTTGTTGCAAAGAGCTGCACCTGCTGGCTGCAAGTGGTAAATAGGGATGAGCTTTCTGTTCGGGTCAAGCATGGTTTCGACTGGAACATTGGCTGTTCGCCCGTTCGTTGAAAACCGAACATTATGGGCCGTTCGCCCCAAATTCGAGTGGCGCATAACGGCCCCTATTGCACTGCAGGAGCGCAGTGCATTGCTGTATGATGATTGGCCAGAACATGCACCATGACCTGTATGTTTTGGCCAATCATAGGACCCTCAGCTAAGAGAGCCATAATTGGCCAAAGGCAGGGTGCCTTTCGCCAATCATGGCTCAGGAGGACCAAGTCCACGACCCACACTATACAAGGCCGCCTGCACGTCGGCCTTGTGTAGTGTGTTGTTGGCATGGACAAAGAGAGTCTCATTTAGATTGAGCAGGCAGGCAGACAAAATATTCAGTTAGCTGCAGTGTATTTAATATATATATATATATATATATATACAGATACTCTCGTATATATATATATATATATATATATATATATATATATATATCCACTGTATCCAGTTTAGCTAGATCTCACTGCAGGCCGTTCCCGGTGTACTGTTTCTAATACATTTCTGGCAGGCAGGTTATTCAGTTATCTGCTGTGTATTTAATATATATATATATATATATATATATATATATATATATATATATATATATATATATATATATATATATATTCACTGCATACAGTTTAGCTATATCTCACTGCAGGCCATTGCTGGCCGTTCCTGGTGTACTGTTTCTAATATATTTCAGGTGGTGTACACAGTATACAGTGCTGTGCACCCATAGTGCAGTTGCTCATACTTTTCTGGTGGTCAATACAGTACACCTATAGTTGTTATTATACTTCTGTTGGTGTGCACAGTACCGTGCACCCCTGGTGCAGTTGCTACTACTTTCCTGGTGGTGTACACAATACATACAGTGCACCCATAGTTGTTATTACACTTCTGTTGGTGTACACAGTACAGTGCACCCCTAGTGCAGTTGCTACTACTTTCCTGGTGGTGTACACAATACATACAGTGTACCCATAGTTTTTATTATACTTCTGTTGGTGTACACAGTACCGTGCTCCCCTAGTGCAGTTGCTGCTACTTTCCTGGTGGTGTACACAATACATACAGTGCACCCATAGTTGTTATTACACTTCTGTTGGTGTACACAGTACTGTGCACCCCTAGTGCAGTTGCTACTACTTTCCTGGTGGTGTACACAATACATACAGTGCACCCATAGTTGTTATTACACTTCTGTTGGTGTACACAGTACCGTGCACCCCTAGTGCAGTTGCTACTACTTTCCTGGTGGTGTACACAATACATAAAGTGCACCCATAGTTGTTATTACACTTCTGTTGGTGTACACAGTACTGTGCACCCCTAGTGCAGTTTCTACTACTTTCCTGGTGGTGTACACAATACATACAGTGCACCCATAGTTGTTATTACACTTCTGTTGGTGTACACAGTACTGTGCACCCCTAGTGCAGTTGCTACTACTTTCCTGGTGGTGTACACAATACATACAGTGCACCCATAGTTGTTATTACACTTCTGTTGGTGTACACAGTACCGTGCACCCCTAGTGCAGTTGCTACTACTTTCCTGGTGGTGTACACAATACATACAGTGCACCCATAGTTGTTATTAAACTTCTGTTGGTGTACACAGTACCGTGCACCCATAGTGCAGTTGCTAGTGCTACTACTTTTCTGGTGGTGTACACAGTACACAATACATACAGTACACCCATAGTTGTTATTACACTTCTGTTGGTGTACACAGTACCATGCACCCCTAGTGCAGTTGCTACTACTTTCCTGGTGGTGTACAGAGTACACAATACAGTGTAGTGTTTTTTTGCTAAACAAAATTTACAGGATGTCCGGAAGGCCACCAAGGAGAGGCAGATGCTCACAAGCCGCTAAAAGAGGGCAAGAAGGCTCTGTGTCTACAGTCGACAGTGCTGGTCGTGGACATGGTGCATCCTCAGCACGTGGCCGTGGGGCACGCTTGTCCTTTTTTCCTGCAGCTGGCTGTGATATTGAGCCACAACATGCAGATGAGTTGGTGGAATGAATAACAAAGCCGTCCTCATCCTCCTCATCCTCTGTCACCCAGGCTCAGTGTAGTTTGCCTGCCAATGCAGCTGCCAAAGCAGCCACGGAGGAGTCCCCCGAACTATTTGACCACAGTGTCGGGTACATGCTGCAGGAGGATGCGCAGCGATTTGAAGGCTCCGATGATGGTACCTAGGTTGAGGAAATGAGTAACATCCTAGAGAAAGGGGGTGCCCAAGAAGGTCAAGAAACTGGCAGTCATGTTCCCCCAGCTGCAGCATACTGCCAAGTTTGCTCCATTGAGGAGGAGGGAGGGGATAGTGAAGTCACTGACTCAACTTGGGTGCCTGATAGAAGAGAGGAGGAGGAGGAAGAGGCAGATCTCCAACGAGGTAGGATGCCCTCCAGGGGGTAGCTTAAGGGCAGCCACACTGTTGGATCACACCACAGAGCTAAGCAGGTACAGGGTGCTGCTGACTCCCCACATATTTTGAAAAGTTCTTTGGTGTGGGCCTTTTTTGACACGTGTGAAGCAGATCGCACCGTTGCTGTTGGCAACATATGTCTGAAGCGCATCAAGCGTGGCCAAAACAGCAGCCACATATGACAACCTCCCATGCAGTCCGTTGGCAACAGCACTTAAAAGACCCAAATCAAAGAACAAGGCGGACCTCTCCTTGCTCCTCATCAGCTGGGTTCTCCAATACCGCTATACCTCCAGTCCCCTCAGAAACCTGTACTGAGAAGAATAAAGGTATAGCAATAGGTGTCCCAAGTACTTGTGGCCAATCTGCTATCAGTACACCTCCATCTGATTTTAGCAGGCAAATTTCCCTACCCCAGTTGCTAAACCGTCTAAAGAAATTCGGTCCCAGCCATCCACATGCTCAGCGTCTGAATGCTAGCTTGGCCAAATTGCTAGCACTACAACTGCTGCCTTTTCAGCTGGTAGAGTCTGCCCCCTTTCGTGAATTTGTAGAATGTGCGGTACCTCAGTGGCAGGTTCCCATACACCATTTATTTTCATGGAAGGCCATTTCGGCTCTCTACCAGCATGTGAAAGACAATGTCTTGGCCTCGTTGGACAGGGCGATCAGCAGTAAGGTGCATATTACTGCTGACTCATGGTCCAGCAGGCATGGACAGGGATGTTACCTTTCTTTCACGGTGCACTGGGTAACTCTGCTGGCAGCTGGGAAGGATGCAGGACAGGGTTCAGTATTGTTGGAGCTTGTTCCACCACCACACCTTCAAAATGCTAATGGTGATTCTGCCACAGCTCTCTCATCCACCCCCTCCTCTTCTTCTTCCTCTATGGCCTCTTCCTCTGCAGATTTCTCCTCTGAACCAGCGGTGCTCCGTAGGCGTTCAAGGGGCTATGCAAGCACTCAGGCAAAAAGATGCCATGCGCTGCTTGAGTTGGTCTTCTTAGGGGACAGGAGCCTCAATAAGGGAGATTCTGGCAGCTCTGCAGGGGCAGGCTTAGAGGTCTTTGACACCATGCCAGCTGCAGCCAAGAATGGTGGTATGCGACAATGGCACCAACCTCTTCTCTGCCCTCCGACAGGGACACTTGACCCATGTTCCCTGTTTGGCTCACATTCTGAATTTGGTGGTGCAGCAGTTCTTGAGCAGGTATCCGGGCTTACAGGATCTCTTGAAGCAGGCCAGGAAAGTCTGTGGTCATTTCCGCCGGTCATATAATGCCAGTGCTCGGCTGGCTGACATTCAAAGAGAATGCAACCTGCCCAAGAACCGCCTCATTTGTGACATGCCCATCAGGTGGAACTCAATGTTGGCAATGCTGCAGCAGCTGCACATGCAGCAGAGGGCCATCAATGAGTACCTGTGTGAGTATGGTACCAGGACAGGGTCAGGGGAGCTTGGCTTTTTTTCGCCAATGCCAGTGGCTACTGATCAAGGATGCATGCACTGTCCTGTCACCATTTGAGGAGGCCACGAGGATGGTGAGCAGTGACAATGCATGCATCAGTGATACTGTCCCTCTTGTCTTCCTGTTGGAGCACACGCTTCGTGGAATAACGGACAGGGCACTTTATCCAGATACTAGTATTCCTGCAGGCCCACCGATCACACAGGAAGAAGAAGAGGAGGAGGAGGATTGTGTCAGCATGGAGGTGGAGGATAACACTCACCATCAGTAGCAGTCTTCAAGGGATCGTTTGCTGTCCCCAGAAACCCATGGAGTTGTACGTGGCTGGGAGGAGGTGGTTGAGGATCATGTGATCCTTAGTGACCCAGAGGACTCAGGATCGAATGCCTCTGCAAACCTACACTGCATGGCCTCCCTGATCCTGCAAAGCCTGCAAAAGGACCCTAGGATTCGTGGTATCAAGGAGAGGGATCATTACTAGCTGGCAACCATTCTTGATCCATGTTACAAGGGTAAGGTTGCAGAACTTATCCAGCCTACGCAGAGGGAGCAGAGGTTGAAACATCTTCGGGAGGCCTTGCAGAAAGGTTTGTGCAATGCGTTTCCAGAGCCTGGGAGGTTACAATTTCCTGGTGCTGGACATCATGTTGCTGAGGCTTCGTTCAGTCACAGAAAGAGCGGTGGAGAATGTGGCCGGCTGACCGATGCCTTCAGGCAGTTCTTCAGTCCTCAGCACCCAGGTCTGATCAGTTCCAGCAACCATCGCCAGCGTCTGAATTCCAGGAATGCAGGAATATCTAGGGGCAAGATCAGACCTGGAGACCTTTCCACCAGAACATCCACTGTGTTACTGGGTCTGGAGGATGGACCACTGGCCAGAGCTTGCTCAATATGCAATTGAGCTACTGGCCTGTCCTGCATCCAGCGTTCTTTCTGAACGCACATTCAGTGCTGCTGGAGGCCTTGTAACTGATCACAGAGTGCACCTGCCCACAGACTCTGTTGATTGCATATGCTGAGTGACTATCCTATTATGCTGAGTGACTATCCTATTCCTCCTCAATTTTCATGATGATAGCTTCTAAGAATGTTTTCGGTTCAGGGCACCACCACCACTAACTAAGGCCCAATTTTTTGCCCCTGTTTAACAGGGGTGTGTAATTACAATTTTTGATCAAATATTTAACAGCAGGGCTCGTTCCTGCACTCAACAAGAGTATGTGTGAGGGGTTGCAGTATTGTGGCACCACCACCACTGCCTAAGGCCCAATTTTTCTGCCCCTGTTTAACAGGGGTGTGTAATTACAATTTTTGATCTAATATTTCACAGCAGGGCCTGTTCCTGCGCTCAACAAAAGTATTTGTGAGGCTTTACAGTGTTTTAGCACCAAACATTAGTAAATAAATAAAGTATGTCAGAACACCTGATTCACAACACATTTTCACTGGGTGAAAAGCGAATTTTGAATATCAACTTTTTCTGTGTCAGAAGCATTTTCTGAAGGAGAAAATATATCTGTCTGTCTGTCTGTATAAGAATCTTGGTGGAGCTGAGCAGGAAGTCACCATGAATATGGTTTAACTATCCATACGGAAGCCAGAGATTATCCTGGGTGCCCTAACAACTGCGGTGGTGAGGAGATCGTTGAGGATATACCCATACGCACATTGCCCCTTTGGGGTGACTGGATTCGGTGAGTGGGGACCCTTGAGGGGGAGCACAAAAGTCACCAAGAACATTGAGAGCACTCCAGTCACGTTTTTTTTTAAGAACTTGAACACGTTTTGTAGAAATCCTATATAATTTATGGACTATGAACACTACACGATTCTGTTTGATGTTATGATTACGTGTTTTTTTTTAAATTGATTTGAAGGGGTTGCAGTTTATGGTTTCGTACAGTGGAACCCTACTATGTATATGTATGATGTTTATTTTAGGAATTTTTTGATGGCACATCACTATTATTTATAGGGGACTATTATAGATTTCTAGTTCCACTCCTATCCAGTTTTAGAAGGAACCATATGCTAACCTGCATGGCATCCATCACGATTTACTTTATCACACAGAGAAGCTTACGCTTACGCTTACGATCTACTTTATCACACAGAGAAGCTTACACTTGAATGATGGTGTTTATAACCTTCACTGGGTAATATTTAGCTTGTAACTACCACATTATTGGGCACAAGAGGGAAATGCTCACTAATTTAGACAGTTAGCCCTCTCATATAGCTGTCCATCCCATATAAACCTATATAGGTAGCGCCACACCCCATTATAGATATATTTGCAAATAGTCGGAGAATCCCTTGGGAAGCTCTTTTCAGGGGGGCTGCACACCTAACTATTGTCCTAAGCGCAGCCATCACATATATCTAATCTATTTTCTGAAGGAGCCCTGCCAAATATTTTCATGTAAAAAGTGAAAAGCATAGATATTACAGCCTCCCCTGTTTCATTGACCCCCACCTCTAGGAATTTTTTTTTATGTTTTTTAACCCATTCAGGTTACAAAGAAAGGTAACCATTTTTTCATGCCTGCCTCAACTCTCCCACCTCGTGTAAAACGTTTATGGTTTAAATAAAATTCCATCCTAAGCAGGCTCTTTACCCCGTCTGGGTTTACAGAAAGGAGTAACCTTCCCATGGTTGAGATCCTGGCCCAGCAATGTGCTTCCTGTGATAAGAATGAGTATAATGCTATTTAAGATATAACTGTGAACAATGGTACCCAAATAATAAAACACGCCCTCCTTGAGTTCCCACCACTGCGCTTTTAGAAAGGTGTGTATCTCAACACTGTGTATAAACCAATATAAAATATGTGAAAGTCTGTGAAACTTCCAAAGCTGCCTTTTTAAATGTGTGAATAATTATATAAACTCTATTAATTTGCAAAAACCCGGAAAATTAATGTAAGCGGCGCTAGTGTTAATAATATAACGTGATACAGTGACCAATTGTGTGAGACCAATGTAATGAGTGATATCAAATAAACAAATCATGTATATCACACAAAGCAATCAGTTGTGCATCACAAATGACCCCCCTGGGTCAGACAAAAATAAGAATTAAATTGTGAAGTCCATCCATAGAAAAGACACATCCATAGAAATATCCATAGAAAAGACACCGTGAATGATGTGCAGATTTCTTAAATGTCCACCAAATCAAACGTGCCAGTGATTCCTCTCCCTTCAGATTCAACACTCACCGGATGAATATGCCTCACACTCTCGTGTTTTGGCACATAAGCGTGATAAACGTTACATTCAGGTTTAAGCGAAAAATCCAAATTCCATCCATGTATGTACCATTTCATTCCACATGCAAATAAGAAAATGCACTGATAGTGTAGTAATGTAAAACCAGATTTAATTCACTGTGTATACTTCAAACATTGAACTCACATAAAATCTCTTTAAACCAAGCAAAAATCACAGCAACATCAACTCCCAGTCCTCCTGTGTAAACGCCCAACACCAGATGTAATGATGGTCACGGCGGACCCGAGGTGTGCGGATAAGGCTCTCACCACCACTGACTGATCCTCGCTTGCTCGAACTTGGATCCCCCTGCTCACAAACTCAGACCTGATCCAGCGCGTCCTCCGTTACACGCTGCTACTGATGGAAGCCGTACAGCCACGCCCCACACCTTTCTAAAAGCGCAGTGGTGGGAACTCAAGGAGGGCGTGTTTTATTATTTGGGTACCATTGTTCACATATATATATTTTTTTAACCACTTGCAGCTATGGACGCCATAAATGTTTTGTCTAACAGACAAATGAACCCTAAGTGTGTCTTCTCCATGAGTCAAGAAATGACTGACTGTAAGGAAGACTACACAGGAATGTTAAAGACCTTGGATAATCTGCTAGAGAAAAAGCTCAAGACATGGTGGGATGTTTTTACAGTCGAACATTACCTGAGAGAGAACCTTATTTTTCGTAGCCTGAGGTGGGAAGTATCCCCCTCAGGATGGACTCAATGACCAGGTGTATATGGACGAATGGTTCAAATTTTTTAATAAAGTAGGGAGGGAATTACAAACCCTTGTTTTAAAGAGAAAACAGATTAAACTTAGTAAACTTAAGGAGAAAATCACTGCTCTACAAAGTAAGTTAGAACTGATTAAAGAATCCAGTCAGATCAAGGAATTTAATGCTAGTATGAAAAAGAAGCTGGAAAAAATAGATCGAGAAACCCAAAAGAAAAAAGTAAAAAAATACAACAGAGATTCCAATGACTTCAAAACCAATAAAGTTTATTTATGGCAAAGCCTGAATGCTGAGAGCATTGAGGTCAGTGGTGCAAACAAGGAATGAGTGACAACTATGACTACTTCATACCCGGATCAAAAGAAAGATGTGACAAATAAGGGTACAAATAACAGAGGTGCACCAACAGGCCCTAATCACAATCAGAATGCCAATACCCCAGTAAATAGGAAAAATCACTATGGTAAACAATACCATTCACCAGGCCCATCTAGACCAATGAATGGGGGATACCCACAGTATTATAATTATCAATCACCCCGCCCATATCAACAGAGGAGGGGAGGGGGAAGATCTGAGGATTACCCCCAACGGGAATATCAACAATGGCAACATTACCCTCCCCATATGCCTGAATCCAATAACCATATACTGCTGTATAATAGGTACCAGCCATTAGCTGAAGAAGAATATAGGGGAAATTACCAACAGGAACCTTTTTTGGGGCAGCGTGGGAGGAGGGGGAGGGTGGGGGAACACCGAGGATGAACATGCACCCAGTGGATCACAAGGGAGGAGACAGAAATGGACCACCACAGTACCCAAGCAGAGATATTATACCCTTCCAAAGAGAAGAAGGGGATGTAGGGCAGGGAGACACAGACAACCCAAGAAAAAGATTAAGGGACACGTAGATACAGGGATATATAATCTTAGTGATGTCAAATTGAATGAGAAAGAATTAAACATACTACAGTCTGGCCTGAAATGTGCACCAAGAAAAAGGATGAACAAATTTGAAATATATATAGACACGCATAAATTTATCAGTACTTTAAACATGAAGAAGTATTTTCTGAGTCACCCTGTGGAATCAGGGATCAGAGCTAATAGAGTGGTGAATAGAATTGATAGCGGATTGAAGAACAAATCGATCTTCAATCCTCAGTTATCGAATAACCACTTCATTGAAGTGTTTAAACATTTGGTGTTGAGAGACATTGAGGAACTCCCCACTAAGAAGAGGGTGAACCCAGGATATATTAGAGATGGATTGAAATCCCTGGAGGATAAGAAAAATATAATTATCCGTCCAGCGGACAAGGGCGGAGGGGTAGTCCTGATGAACAAAGTTTTTTATCACGACCAGCTCATGGAACTTTTGGGGGACAGAATTACATACAAAAGGTTAGGATCTGACCCAACAGAAATGTATAAGCTACAATTGAATGCGTTGATTGAATGGGGCCATCATATCAGCGCATTAAGTATTAAAGAAAAACGTTACCTAGTACCGTCTGCATGTAGGATCCCAGTGATCTACACGCTGACGAAAATTCATAAGAACATGCAAGCACCACCAGCACGACCAATCGTGAACGGGATCGGATCAGTCACGGCACGTTTAGGAGAGTATTTGGATAGATTTCTCCAACCCAGTGTCATAACGACTAGAGCTTATCTGAAGGATACATCAGACCTTTTACAACACTTGAAAACGGTGGTGATTGATCCTGATGTAGAAACTTATCTGGTAACAGCTGATGTATCCTCACTGTATACCATTATACAGCATGAGGATGCACTGCTGGCGCTAAATTGGGCGCTGAGTAGGAGGGATGACATTCCCCACATGCAGAAACGGTTTTTGGGACATGCTCTGGACTTTTGCTCCCAGCCTCGCCAACCTGTTTATGGCCGAGTGGGAAGATAGGCGGGTGTTCAGTACCCAGAGGCCCCAATTGAAATTTTACCGTCGTTTCATAGACGATCTCAAGTTCATTTGGGAAGGATCAAGGGAATCGGTGATTGAGTTTTTGGAGCTCTTGAACAACAACCCGAATAACATTAGATTAGAGTACCAGATCAGCGATACCACTGTCAATTTCCTTGATGTAACTTTTGAAAGGAAATTGAATGGGTTGAGTACTAAAATATACTTTAAGCCAACGGATCGCAATAGCTACTTGACAATCAATAGTGGACACCACCCTACTTGGATCCATAACATACCCAAGGGACAAATTTTGAGAGTGCGAAGGAATTGCACTGAGCTGGAAGATTACCATATTCAAGTTAAAGTTCTGAAAGACAAATTTGTGCAAAAGGGTTACCAAGAACATATACTTGATAAAACTATACAGGAGATAGCAGATACACCTAGAGACCAATGTTTTGGGACTAAACACCCATTAGCGGATGCTGATCAACACCAAATAAGGTTCATCACTGGCTTTCATTTCCAATATAGGGATGTGGAAGCCATCTTCAAAAAACACTGGCACATTTTGGGTAGAGACAGACAATTAGGTAAAATTCTACCCACACTACCCAAATTTGTTTATAGGCGAGCCCCCAATTTTGGGGATCGGGTAGTTAAAAAATCCTAGATCCACCGGGTCAACAAACTTTGAGTATTGATTTAAAAGGATTTTTTCCATGTAGGAAATGTGCATGCTGTAAGACTGTAAGGGTCTCGAATAGGGGTATGACAAGGGTTATTAATGCAGATCAGGAAGTATTTGAGATAAAGGAATTTATCTCGTGCAATTCTTCGCATGTTGTGTACTTATTATGGTGCCCATGCGGATTATTGTATGTAGGGAGAACTAAAAGATTATTAAAGATCCGCATAGCTGAACACCTTACAAATATAAAAAATGGCTTTAAACATCATAGCGTATCGCTACACTTCAAAGAGAAACATAATCAGGACCCCTCTTTAGCACAATTTTGTGGGATAGATTGCGTACATCCATCATGGAGAGGGTCAAACAGGGTCAGGGACCTCTCACAGAGGGAGACCTATGGATATTCCGTTTAAAATGTCTCTCGCCTCGGGGCCTCAATATTGAGGTAGATTTGAATTGTTTTATAAATAATTTTTGAATCAGTTGAATAATAGATATTCCCCTGAATGATTTATATGATCCTGAATATTGATGAAAAATTTTAATTCATGTTAGCTGACCTTGATCTTGGGTATGCTGTTCACTAATATGCAGTGATCTTGCATTTAGGATAGCTAGAGTGAGAGACACTATATTAAGTGATCTTACACTTAGATTCATTAGATTTGATTATCCCCTTATACTTGTGGGTCTTTTGGACTAACTAAACAATAAAAGTTAATATAAATTCTTTAGATTTTTTTAGATTTTTTCTTAGATTTTTTTATTCTCATGTACATTTTGTCCAAATTGATGTAATTATAGGCCTCACCTCTAGAGGGCCCCATATGGTTCATTCATTGGGATGTGGGATAAGCCATAAGTGAACTATATATGTATATATACACAATTTGAACCATATATGTATACATACACAACTTTTATTAGCTGTAACAATTTCATATATACATAAAAAATGTGTTTGACTAACTGGATGAATCGGTTGTAGAATAGTGTGTGATTTTGATCAAATTATATGTAGGATATATGTACTTCATCTGTATTTTTATTTGTATTTTCGTATAATATATTAATCTGCATGTGAAAAACATGTATTTTATTATTCACAAATGTTATTAGCTATTTTTAATTGATTTAATGTCTTCCGATGTACATCACTGACATTTAGATATGGCGACCCTAACAAAATATTTGGGGATGCAGGCTCATATGTAATTGCCTCCCTTGTTGATGGTGATCGTCTCAATGTGGGATGTATTGCGGCCGCGGGGACACCTGGTGAGCGGAAGTAACAGTTACGTAGCCTTTAGCCGAGTTAGACGTGAAGGGTATAAGAGGAGGAGGAGCTGTACCGTACAGCCAATCCCATGAGTAAGTCAGGTATGACGAAACATATCAAAAAGGGGCGTGGCTGTACGGCTTCCATCAGTAGCAGCGTGTAACGGAGGACGCGCTGGATCGGGTCTGAGTTTGTGAGCGGGGGATCCAAGTTCGAGCAAGCGAGGATCAGTCAGTGGTGGTGAGAGCCTTATCCGCACACCTCGGGTCCGCCGTGACCATCATTACATCTGGTGTTGGGCGTTTACACAGGAGGACTGGGAGTTGATGTTGCTGTTATTTTTGCTTGGTTTAAAGAGATTTTATGTGAGTGCAATGTTTGAAGTATACACAGTGAATTAAATCTGGTTTTACGTTACTACACTATCAGTGCATTTTTTATTTGCATGTGGAATGAAATGGTACATACACGGATGAAATTTGGATTTTTCGCTTAAACCTGAATGTAAGGTTTATTACGCTTATGTGCCAAAACACGAGAGTGTGAGGCATATTCATCCGGTGAGTGTTGAATCTGAAGGGAGAGGAATCACTGGCACGTTTGATTTGGTGGACATTTAAGAAATCTGCACATCATTCACGGTGTCTTTTCTATGGATATTTCTATGGATGTGTCTTTTCTATGGATGGACTTCACAATTTAATTCTTATTCTTGTCTGACCCAGGGGGGTCATTTGTGATGCACAACTGATTGCTTTGTGTGATATACATGATTTGTTTATTTGATATCACTCATTACATTGGTCAAACACTTGGTCACTGTATCACGTTATATTATTAACACTAGCGCCGCTTATATTCATTTTTTTGGTTTTTGCAAATTAATAGAGTTTATATATTTAAGATATAACACCTGAATGGTAACTCATGCAAAAGTTGTCCTCAAACCAGACAGGGACTAGAATCCTGTCTACGATTAAAGTTTAATTAAAGATCTCAGTGTTTAATTAAACTTTAAACTCAGCCATGATTACAATGCATTTTAAGCAGTATTACACGAAAATGAACAGGAAATTAGCATGGAGTACTGCTGAATTTCACAAACATTCTCATGTGAAAAAAAATCTGCATTTGAAGGATGAGTTGAACAGAAAATGGGAAATGCTCAATCTTATGCCACGTACACACGACCAGACTTTCCGGCAGAAAAGGTCTGACAAAATCATTTCATCGGACATTCCGATCGTGTGGGGGCTTCATCTGACTTTTTCTTTTGAAAATTCTGACGGACCTAGAAATAGAACATGTTTTAAAGCTTTCCAACAGAATCAATTCCTATCAGGAAAACCGTTCGTCTGTATGCTATTCCGACGGACCAAAAATGACGCAAGGGCAGCTACTGGCTATTGAACTTCCTTTTTCTAGTCCCGTCGTACGTCATCGCATTCTAAACGATTGGACTTTGGTGTGATTGTGTGAAGGCAAGTCTGTTTCAGTGGAACTCCATCGGAAGTCCGTCGAAAAAACCATCAGAGTTTATTCTGCCGGAAAGTCCGGTCCTGTGTACGCGGCATAACATTTGCTATTTCTTTGCTTTACACCTTTGCATATTTCTGTGCTGTCAAAAACAAATAGATTTTGGAACAATATCGCTGTAGTTTGTGTATTATGTTGTATGCAGCAGTAAATTAAAAAAGACAAAATTGCTGCAAGGATGGGATATGAAAGTTTCATGTTCATCTTCCCCTTTGCCTTGTTATTCCTTCTATTCTCTGCATTTCCCTCTCTTTCCCCTTTTCATGCTCATTAGTCTAGGGGTGGTGATGAAACATTGGTGTGCATTCCACAGATGGAATTCCTTTACTCCTTCCTAACTGGTTCATTTGTCACATGTACTGGTGCAGCTGCAACATCCGTATCAGCTGCTCTAACTCCTAAGGGACTTGTTTGGCCTCCTGTGCATGTAGGGGCACCTTTACATTGGCCAATGGCAGCACATCTCCCACTGGCACTATTCAGTAATCCAATGCAAGTGCAGAAGGGATGCTGACATCACAGCAACAGCTGAGGCTGCTTTTGAATGGGGAAAACGGGGGGAGGTGGGGTGTGACTAATTTGATGACATCAGGAAGGTACCCTATTTAAATCAAAAGTGCAGTGGCAGCAAGCTTGTTTTGTTTTTCTGCTGCTGCAATTGCCCTTCTCCAACTTCCTGTTGTATTACGTTGCCATCCAGGTAACCTTGCTATTAAATGACCAGCCTTTCTTCTTTTTCTATTTTTGGTATCTCTGCTTCTTATGCTTTTGCTTTATTGTTTTTAGTTGCCTGAAGTAACTATGGACAATGCTGTCCAAACAGTCCAACTGGCTGTGGTACTGCACGGGTTCAGGTAAATATTTGTTGCAAATGCAGATTTAAAGGGGTTGTAAATTCTCGTGTTTTTTTACCTTAATGCAGTGCTGGATCCTGGTGGTGGCCTGAAAGAGTGGTGGCCCATGTTATATACACAAAAAGCGGATTTTGACCCACTTTAGCATAGGGTTAACATTATCTGGTAAGTTTTTATTTCAGGGAGAACTGTTCGTTAAGCATATACACCGTTAAAAACACACACATATTTTTTTCTGAGTAGACATTTGTTATGGACTTTATGTGTATGGTGCACAAGGGAAAATAACAGACACAGTTTTGTTTTCATATTTTTTATTTTATTTAATATTGTTAATTCCTTTATATACTTTCCATAGTATGTTCACAAATACTGGTATACAAATGCCAGGTTACTGCTACAGATATTGGTGTCATTACTGCAGTCCAATCTCAAATCTTGTGCACGTCCTCCACTAAGACCCCACCATATTCAAAAGTTTCCTCCACCCAATCAGATGTTCAGATACCTTTCCTCCACAAAATCAACACCTCAAGTCCAGTTGCCTATTTTGTTTCTTGAAGGCTCTGTAAGTAGTCATTCCTCAGCATGCTTCATTGTTCAAAAAAATATTTAGGCTTTTAAAGGTAGACTTTGTTTTCTTTAGAATTGCTACAGCGCTTTACTGCGCTGCGCTGCCCTGATGGAGCGTGAAGCATTTGTAGATGGCTGCTGCTAATCAACATAAAAAGCTTTGTCCAAGGCAGCAGAATAGTGCTCTGGCTAAAATGAAAGCCTACCTGGACATCATGCTTGTATCTGCCTATTACTAGCAGAGCTGATGTCAGTCACAGGAGAGCAGTGATGTGACCTCCCAACTGTTTATAGAAACGGTGACTGCTCATCTCCACAGGCAATAGATGCCTTCTCAATAAAAAAGGCAAACTATTCTTTCATTTCATGAAGCACCGGAATGACTAAAGATATATATATATACAGTATATTTGAAAGAGAAATCCTATAGTACAACTAATTCTGTTTAATAGATATTTGGCTGATTATGACATGCTGTTTCTGTTTAGTACATATTCTACAGTACTGAAAAAATTTAATAATTAATTCTGTAGTCTAGAAAATTATTACGCCATTAAAACCACATACTTTTACATAATTGAAAATAGACCTGCAAGGTGTTTTATCAATATGGCCATGTTAAGCTTCAGTATTCTAACATGCCTTAAGAATACTGCTTGTGACGTTTGGTTACATTGACAAACCAGCAGTACATCGCAGCAGTAGGAAATTACTCACGAGAAAGCTTCAAACACTGTAATATCATTCAGCACTAGAAACAGCAGGGTTCTGTGAAATGCTTTGTTGTAAGTAAAAATCAAAACTTTCAAGAATAAGTGAACAGCTTATACAATGAGGAAAATTTTCACTTGCCTCCTGCTGGCTATCTAACGCAGTATTCAATAAACCACATCAATCTGTAAAAGGTCAGCAACACCAAATGCAACTTTCTGTGGTCATAGGAGGAGGGGAAACAGGCAGAGACTGAGACAAGTGGTTTGGGTGTGGGGTTGACATTTATAAGTTTTTGATTTATACACAATTTAAAGTTTACATAAAAGCAAACTTTTTTGTTTTGTTTTGGATAGAGTAGAGAAGGTTAGACAAAAGTAAGAAAACCTAAAGTAAAACTGTGTTCTTTAAATAATAAGAACAATAAGGATCCACATGCAGTGCCACTTATTGTGATCATAGCCCCAATAACATATACTATATGCTGGGGTAACCAGTAAACCTGATCTATACTCCATTTACTCTTCTAGAGCCATTCATTCAAAACATGACAAAAAAGAGTGTCTACCTAGGCCACTCTACGTATATAAGAACATGCATAAAGTGCATAATTTTTCCCTTATAATCAAACACAGGTGATTGCTCCTTCAAATATCATCCATGGTATCTTCCAGAAAATGCAGTATGACTTAATTATCTAAAACCCTGTCTGGTTATTTCCTGCTTCAGTCTAATGCCTCGTACACACGATCGGACTTTCCGACAACAAAACCGTGGATTTTTGTTCGAAGGATGTTGGCTCCAACTTATCTTGCATACACACGGTCACACAAATGTTGGCCAACAATTACGAACGTAGTGACGTACAAGACGTATGTGATATCTCCATTATGAATGCTAGTTTTACAAGACACTTCCGGCTCGTACTTGATTCTGAGCATATGTGAATTTTTGTGCAACGGACTTGTGTACACACAATCGGAAAGTCCGACAACAAAGTTTTGTTGGCGGAAAATTGGAGAACCTGCTAGCCAACATTTGTTGGTGGAAAGTCCGACAACAAATGTCCGATGGAGCATACACAAGGTCGGACTTTCAGCCAACAAGCTCACATCCAACATTTCCCGTCGGAAAGTCTGATCATGTGTACATGGCATAAGTGTAAAAAATGCTTGATCTCCTGTTTTTAATATCCCATATAAAGCAACCATTTTACCAAGCTGACTAGCTTTGGTGAGGCTGCTCTCATATGGTGCATATCTTGTTAGAATGGAAAGAAACAACCAACAAGTTTTAGTGGTGTATGCACTCCCCCTTTATCAGGTCTTTGATGTTGTATAACCTCAGTAGGACTGGACTCAATATAATGATTGTGGCACTTGTACTGAACTGTCAGAAAATGGTAGCAGAAAACTGCACAGAAATAAATGTTTTTTTTTGTCTATGTCCTATTGGGGATATTTACCTTTAACAGGGTGTCCTGGACATGCAATGGGAAGTGAGAGGGAATCTCTCCACAGTGAGGGAATTTGCCCATTGGAAGAGTTACCCTTATCTTTTGTTCCAATAACTTCCAAAAACATTTTTTTATTACGTTGTATTACAGTTTTGCGTCTGTGACAATGGTTTCCAGGAAAAAATGGGAGAGTTAATCTTCCCAGTGGGGACCCAGACAGCAATAAAACTTAAAAAATGAGGTCTAACTTTCACCAATGTATTTAAAATGTAAAAAACAATTCCTATTATATGTACTTTAATGCTATCCGTCTTGAACCAAAGTAAATCTGCGTTTGGGATTTTACTGGGTAAGGTTCTAAACAATTATAGGAGACTCACTACCAAGGTTATGTGAACAGATAAAGGGAAGACCGTAATTTTGATGTTGACACTAAGTGGCTCAGTTACATGAGCTGGAGAGCCCTGGGGAGCTTTATTTGCAAACTGTGTACCTTTACCATGGTTGCAATACATTTTTTAGAAAATGACAGTTGGCTACAGATTGTTACAGGAAGGATACTTGGAATATCATTACAATACAAAAAGTCTTTGAGCAGTTCTATATGTTCCACCAGTAAACTAAATTGGTGTTGTACCAACAACACAATCAGCAATTGGTTCTAATTGCCAAGGTAAGTTCCAGATTTTAGTTTTTGGTTCTGTAAATGCAATAGCTTTGTTTTTTTTTAATTTGTATTATTCTTGCCTTTCAGAGTTAGTATTTTAGACCCAATGGGGTAGACTTACTAAAACTGGGGCACTCAGAATCTGGTGAAGCTGTGCATGTTAGTCAACCAGCTTCTAACTTTAGCTTGTTCAATTAAGCTTTGGTAATAAATCCTGAATGCTAATTAGTTTCTATGCAGAGTTGCACCAGATTTTGCACTCTCCAGGTTTATTAAATAACCCTTAATGAGTTTATCACATATGCATTTTCTCTTGTAGTGCTGCAGATGCTTTTAGACATAGTTCTCAAACTTTTTGCTTAAGTTTGCTATTAAAACTTTCAGTGAGACCAATTAACTCTGTAGGTAAAGACACTTATAGCTGCCTGTTTATTCACATCACAGACACAAGAGTAAACATTACTTAATTTATGTGTTATGTGGACTTTGTGCTACAGATATATTGAAAAATAAAAATAAACAAGTGATTACAAATAGCTGCTCCCCTCAAAGTGTAGACAATGCTAGCTTGAGTGATTTGTGACAGTGATAGGGGGCGGTAGTGTTAACGTTCTAACAACTAAACAAAAAAAATAATAAACCATTTTTTGAAAACTTGACATATACAACTTAATTTACATAATAAAGTGCTCCGTGTTTAATAATTTGTGGCGTTACACTTCATAAACGTCAATTGATGAAAGAATAAAATCATTTATAAGTCCATGAATTCTTCTGTGATAAATTTGCCAAAGCATAACACCTTCACCATATGCAGTAATCTTTGCAGTTGCACTCGATGTGTGTGGGTAAATTTCCTACTCACCAGAAGGACATGACCTCTTTAACTAAAAATAAGCTCAGAATGAGCTTTGTTTGTGGGGCTTTAAACTTGCCTGGATATTAGCTGGAGATGAACCAGGGTAGCCTTGCATACAACAACCTCCTTTCCACCAAGATATACCATTAAAAATAAGATATAAAGTGTGACATATCATAAAAACGTTTATTTTATTTGGCCATACTTCTCCTTTAACAGCACAGTGTTCAGAGCAGCATGTCTACTCTTTAGACTAGTGACAGTGAACCACCAAGTAAGACATCTATTCCACGTAGCTATCTGATACAGCGGGGTTACATTTCTAAAGGAGTACACGTTTCATTTCTTAGTGGAGCTGAATGCATTTTAATGATGAAATTATATGCAAAGGAAATTTCTAACTTTTTCCTTTGCAGATTAGCTGTTCAAAGTAGATACAAGTTCACTTATCTAAATGAACAAAACACGCATTTATAAAAATAAACCCCAACATTTTTATGACTAAAGAAACAATTCTAAAGCAGCATCACCTAAAGGATATGTTGGCTTTTTTTTTTAAAAAAAAAGATAAATGCCCTTTTTTTTGCAGATAAAAAAATGTGCATTTATTTACGGTATATATATATTTTTTTTTCACCTGTAAAGCATTGCACCAGGGATCAGCAGATTGCTGGTGCCATGCAGGTCTCCTGCAGACTTGTCAGTGTATCTGTGTGCCTGTACATCCCATAAGGGCAAGCAGATACACTGACTGCTCCACAGCTCTGTGGTAGTTCATTGAGAACTACAAGCTGGAACTTGATGTTCATTCATTCACCAGGGGCAGACTGACCATTCGGGCATTCGGATGCCAACCGAGGGCCCGCGGCCAGTAGGGGGCCCGTGAGAAGCTCCTAAAAGATGATCGTCGAAACTAGGGTATGCTGCTGGCAGTGCTGCGGCGGAGCCGTTCTGCCGCTGTGGGGGGGGGGGGGGCAAGACACAGCATCTCCCCCTCTGGCTTTCAGTTTGGGATGCAGTGGTGGTAGTGGGAGGCGGCGATCGGCAGCTCTATGGTGCTCATGGCATCTCCCTGGGGCTTGTATTTCTCCTTCAGAGTGTATACAGTGGAGAGGGGAGGGGCCTCTGACCCGGGCAGCTACAAGTTTCACTCTTCAGTGTACAAGTGACTTGCTCTGCTTGTACACTGTTGCTGACTGCTGCCCGGGTCAGAGGCCCCTCCCCTCTCCACTGTACAGAATCAGGAAGAGAACTACAAGCCCCAGTGAGATCCCGCGGTTCACAGGCACCATAGAGCTGCCGATCGCCACCTCCCACCTCCCCCTGTGCTGGGGGATGGAGGTGCACAGCCAGGTACAGGGGAACCTCTGGGGGGGTTAAGTCTGGGAACCCTGATGTATGGGGGGAGGCTCTCTGGGGACCCTGATGTATGGGGGGCTCTCTGGGAACCCTGATGTATGGGGGTGCTCTCTGGGGACCCTGATGTATCTGGGGGCTCTCTGGGAACCCTGATGTATGGGGGGCTCTCTGGGGACCCTGATGTATGGGGGGGATCTCTGGGGACCCTGATGTATGGGGGGCTCTCTGGGGACCCAGATCTATGGGGGGCTCTCTGGGACCCTGATGTATGGGGGTCTGTGGGGACCCTCATGTATGGGGGGCTCTCTGGGGACCCTGTTGTATGGGGGTCTGTGGGGACCCTCATGTATGGGGGGCTCTCTGGGGACCCTGTTGTATGGGGGGCTCTCTGGGGACCTTGATGTATGGGGGGCTCTCTGGGGACCCTGATGTATGGGGGGGCTCTCTGGGACCCTGATGTATGGGGGGGCTCTCTGGGGACCCAGATCTATGGGGGGCTCTCTGGGGACCCTGATGTACGGGGGGGCTCTCTGAGGACCCAGATCTATGGGGGGCTCTCTGGGACCCTGATGTATGGGGGGCTCTCTAGGGACCCTGTTGTATGGGGGCTCTTTGGGGACCCTGTTGTATGGGGGGCTCTCTGGGGACCCTGATGTATGGGGGGGCTCTCTGGGGAGTGGACCCTGATGTATGGGGGGCTCTCTGGAGACCTTGATGTAAGGTGGGGCTCTCTGGAGACCCTGATGTATGGGGGGGCTCTCTGGGGACCTTGATGTAAGGGGGGGCTCTCTGGGGACCCTGATGTAAGGGGGCTCTCTGGGGACCCTGATGTAAGGGGAGGCTCTCTGGGGACCCTGATGTAAGGGTGGCTCTCTGGGAACCCTGATGTAAGGGGAGGCTCTCTGGGGACCCTGATGTAAGGGGGGGCTCTCTGGGGACCCTGATGTAAGGGGGGCTCTCTGGGGACCCTGATGTAAGGGGGGGCTCTCTGGGGACCCTGATGTAAGGGGGGTTGGGGGCTCTCTGGGGACCCTGATGTAAGGAGGGGGCACTCTGGGGACCCTGATGTAGGAGGAGGTTCTCTGGGGACCCTGATGTAAGTGGGGGAGGTTCTCTGGGGACCCTGATGTAAGGGGGGTCGGAGGCTCTCTGGGGACCCTAATGTAAGGGGGGGTCGGAGGCTCTCTGGGGACCCTAATGTAAGGGGGGGCTCCCTGGGGACCCTGATGTAAGGGGGGGTCGGGGGCTCTCTGGGGACCCTGCTGTAAGCAGGGGGCTCTCTGGGGACCCTGATGTAAGAGTAGGTTCTCTGGGGACCCTGATGTAAGGGGAGGCTCTCTGGGGACACTGATGTAAGTGGGGGAGACTCTCTGGGGACTTATTTACATCAGCAGACCACTGTTCTGCCTCTGTTGGAAACGATCGTCGGGGCCCAGCTGATTGCGTTCGATGTGTCCAATCACAGCGGCAGCGGGTCAAACAGCACGCAGACCTGCAAGTGCAGAATCAAGTACCTGTACGTGATTCTGCTCACAGGAGATGCAGCCCCGCAGTAAATGTACGTGGTTAATGTGAGTTTATTTTTCTTTATTTTCTTAACTCTTTAAACATTTAATTTGAACATACAGTAGAGAAATTCTGTGACCAATGCATGTAATGTAGCAGTGCAATATATACGTGGGGCTTTGTGAGGGTGTGGCTTGTGTGTGGGTGGGTGGGGACAAAGGGGGCCCCATGATCCCTTATTGCCCGGGGGCCCCATGAGTTGTCAGTCCGCCCCTGTCATTCACAGAACTCTGTAAAAGGCCCCACACGACCATGCTGATTAAAAATTTGACAGTCAGTATGGGGAACTTCTCCCCGTACTGCTTTCACAGGAGGGGGGGGCCTGCAGCATTGGGAACAGGTTACATGTTCCACCCTAAAAATGGGTAACATGTAATATGTTCCCAAAGGTGAACTTATCCTTTAACTTAATGAGTTAGCGAAGCCCTGCCAGACCCCAATCCCATGTAAATTAAGCCAGCCAATTTGACAGGCAGGATAAACATCTAGAGAGATCCCTGTTGCCTTATACTGTATGTTGTGCTCATTCTTGCAATGACGGAATGTTGCTTTCCCCATTATAATATTGATCAAGGCTGCTAACTATAAGGCTAACTAGGGAAAATTTTCCAGGACACTTACCAGCTAGCCTGCAAAAAAGAAAAAAAAGAAAAAAAAAGCCCAAACTGACCCTATCAATTTGGGTTAAAAACAGAGGGTTTAGTTTGCAAACATACAGTATGTGAAAGGCACAGTGCCTCCCCAAGGCTCCTCTGTATACTGTGGTCCTAACTCTGTAGTTTTAAGAGTCTCTACATTGGAGCACATTGCATAGAAATTGGTAAATAAAGGAAATGTATGCCTGATGCCTGAAGGGAGCCCATTCCTCATTAAAGGCACAGGGACACATTGGATGCCCAGGAAGAGCACAATGGCAGCTGAAGGCATCCAATGTGTTCCCATGCCAAATTTCACAGACGAGCTCTACAGACAAGTGGCAACCACCCAATCTATACCTAGCCTTTACAGTAAGGTGCACATGAAAGGGCTTTGCACATCACAAACAACAGAAAAGTATAAAGCACCTCTGGGCCAGTTAGAAGCACAAAGTACATGTAAGTGTGCTATATGTATGTAAACCCTAACAAATAACTTATCTTATTTCCTCCCTTTGGTCCATTAAATATATACAGTTGAAAGTATTTTGTCATATCTGTTAGGTAAGTGTAAATAAATACCTGCTGATCCTGCCAAAAACCTAGTACTGTCCTGGTTACTCTGCAGCATCATCTTAAACAGGAGGGGGAGGAGTAGGAAAGGGGAAAATGTTCTTTCGGTCCTAAGGTAGCAATGCGCTGGAAATAGTATGGTTAGTGAGAATGGTCGCCCTAGGAATAGAAGTGTGTTGCTGGCAGCATCAAAAGGTAAAAGAAAAAATACTGCAAAAAAAGAAAACAAATGCAGCCACCACATCAAAGGACTGGTGATTTGCAATATACTGTATACATTTTTGTACAAGGTACAATTTAAAATGATACTCTCTTACACATTTTTCTTGTTTTGTTTCCCTTTGATGACAACATCTAGACATACTGTATGTGGCTGAATTTAGCAAGAGCACTCTAGAGGTAACTATCTGCAGGGGATAGCAAGGGCGAAGCATTAGAAATATAGATTATTTGTTAGAGGGCTGACCAAATCTTTATGTGGAAATATAGAGCAGTTGATTTCCAAAATTAAATTTGAAGAATGTTAGAAAATATGCGGTTAAGATTTTTGGAAGCCCAGCATACAGCTTAACTGAATTCTGTAATTGTAACTAATGCCAGGAAATAAGTAAATGGTGCCCATTTTACTGGAATTCTGTGAAATTTAGCTCATATCAAATTTGTGGTTGTTAATGTACAATAATTAAAACTTTACTGAAAATGTTTTCCACCAGTCTCTTATTGCACAGTGCAGTAATTTCTCTCTTACCTGCCACCAGTGCAATTAGTGAAAAATAGGAAAACCAATGATTAATGACCGCACTGTCTAAGGCTGGTCAAACATTGCCTGATATTTGGAAGTGATATAACCATGATATCCATCAGCTGTGGCAGTCGAGTTAGGGTTTTTTATTATAATGTATATCAATATATTGTAAAGTAAAGATCAAAAATCTATAAGTTATGGGAATCCTTCTGTACAGCCTTTTGATTGACTTGTCAATGTACCATTTATGATTCAGATATATCATAAGTTTGTAGATAAAATCTCCTTACATTAAGGATATTACTATGTGTACATTGAGGAAGCTGAATATTGAATGGGTACATCTCTTTGACCTGTTATGGCTTATTTATACTGAGTTGATGATGAAACACTGGTCAAATCTACATCATAAACTGGCACTAATTTAGTAGAAAATACATATCCAAACCAGCTAACCCTCCATATGCTTCCATTGGAGATAGAACTGGGGTGCCTGATCTGTAGTCAAGTTTGAAACCATGAGTTCATTATTAGAGTCTGAATATAAAAGCAAAATCCTTTAGTGCCGGTTTACACAGGGGCAACCTGACTTACAGCGCGACTATGCAAGGCGATCTGCACACGACTTCAGCAGCGGCTTGCAAAATGACTTCTGCATAGATCCCAAAGTAGTACAGGAACCTTTTTCTAAGTCGGAGCGACTTGGGTCGCTCCTATTAGAATGGTTCCATAGTGCAGAATGGAGCGCGACTTGTTAGGCAGCTAAGTCACCTGACAAGTCGCCCCTGTGTGAACCGGCACTTATTGTAATCCATCTAAAATAAATACAAAGCAGGTAAAAAACGACACAATGCTCTGGATGACATGTTTTCACTACTTAAGTCTTTATTCAATGCATTGTGAACAAACTAAAGGTCTCATTAAATCACACATCACCTGTATTGTACCACCTCCTGATGTTTTAACCAACCAATTAAACATATTCGAACACAGTTAGGGCATTCACTAAAGCTGCTGCGCCACTTTACTGGCATTAATCTCTCTTGTTAATGTATTCATGATGCATTTGCAGCACTTTTGGTTCTGACAGTGCCACTATTATATTGTCGTGCAAGGAATACTCCAAACTCAAAATAAAATAATGACACTTTGGGGTTGTTTTGCTAAAACTAGAGAGTGCAAAATCTGGTGCAACTCTGCATAGAAACCAATGAGCTTCCAGTTTTTAACCTCCCCGACCCACACTCAAGATTACATCTCAGGATCCTGGTGCGGTGTACTTACCTTGTCCCCAGTATTCTGCGATGTCCCCCTGCGCTGTCTGCGCAGGGGTTTAACTTCATTTGGCACTCATAAATGAAAAACATACTGAGCCCCCTGGCTCTCTTGTCAGCAGTTCCTCTGCTTGCTCCCAACAGACTTCTTGATTCCTTCCAGCCCCCTGGACTCACTGGCTTCCTCATTCTCCCTGACTCTCAAGGCTGGCCAGCCTTTCCCAGTCCCTGGGCAAAGAATTCCTCTTACACAGGCTGCAGTCTCCCACAGGACAGACCGCTTTCCTTACACAGGTCTGTCTTCAAACAACAACAGCAGTAGCAAGCTGCTCACACTCCACCTTCCACCTCCTACTGCTCTCACCAGCCCCTCATTATGAGGGCTGTGTACACCTGGGCACACACCCTGCTGGTTGTCAACAACACCCGGACATAGGGTTGGAGATCCCGTACCACCCAAGACTCTTAGGGATCTCCAAACTACAGAGCCCCATCTGGCGATAGCAAAATCCGGAGAAAGCTGCCAGAGCAGTTTTCTTCATTTAAAATCTATCCTCTGTAGTCATGCAGTCAGCAGACATACAAACTCTGTGTCCTTTTTAACCCCATTTTTTCAGAGACAGGGACTCTCGCTATTACATTAAATAAAGCTATCAACACAAAAGTACAATCTTGCAAAAAGTCTGCACTTGCTACACCCAGGTGGTTCCCATTTACAGTAGGTATTAACCAAACTTGACCCTGATTATCTTCCAGGATCAGATGCCAACAGGGTAATATGGCCATAGGCACATGGATCCATCTTGCTTTGTATTAATACTTTCGCTGCCAGGCCCTGTGCTCCATTTTGTACACTCAGGTGGCCAGACCATTTTTGCAATTTTTCCTTTGTTTTTTATTTTTAACTTATAGCTTTCAGAATTTGTGAAAGACCCCCTAAACCATATATTTTCTGAAAGCACATGATAGGTAGAATAAAAAGAAGGTGCTACTGATTTTTTAGACCCCGCGGTATTTGCGCAAATGTTTATCAAACCAATATATTTGCAAAAAAAACATTAAAACCATTATTAGCAGATAAAAACACAGCACATTTTACAAAATTCCTTCTAAATATAAAAGCTTAAACTGTATTGAGTGAATAAATAAAAAATATTTGTAACTTTTAAATTGCGCTTTTTTGCGAAATTCTGAAAATTGAACAGACGCAAAATTGTAAATATCCAAGGTTTTCATTTTTCCGTTACAGCTTTCAGAATTTGTGAAAGACCCCCAAAACCATATATTTTCTGAAAGTATATGACCTCTAAAATAAAAAGAAGGTGCTACTGATATATATTTGTGACTATATTTGCTAAAAATACACTAAAACCATTATTAGCAGATAAAAACACAGCTAATTTTACAAACTTCCTGCTAAATCCCTACTAAATATAAAAGCTTAACCTGTATGGAGTTAATAAATAACAAAAAGTTTTAATTTTTACATTGAGCCTTTTTTCAAAATGGTGAAAATTGAACGTACGCAACATGTAAATATCCAAATGTCTCTAAAAATCTGAAGGTTTTCATTTTTCCCTTACAGCTTTAAGAATTTGTAAAAGACCCCCAAAACCATATATTTTCTGAAAGCATATGATGTCTAGGATAAGAAGAAGGTGCTACTGTTTTTTTATACCCTGCGGTATTTGCGCAAATGTTTATCGAACCAATATATTGGCAAAAAATATACTAGGTGCTACTGTTTTTTTAGACCCCACGGTATTTGCACAAAATGTTTATCAAACCATTTTTAGCAGATAAAAACACAGTTAATTTTAAAAAATCCCTGCTAAATCCCTACTAAATATAAAAGCTTAACCTGTATGGAGTTAATAAATAACAAATATTTGTAAATTTTAAATTGCGCCTTTTTGAAAAATGATGAAAATCGAACGTACCCAAAAATTTCTCTAAAAATCTGAAGGTTTTCATTTTTTACTTACAGCTTTCAGAATTTGAAAACACCGCTCAAACTAGACATTTTCTAAAAGCACATGGCAAGAAAAATAAAAAAGTGCTACAGATTTTTTGGGCCCCGCAATAATTGCGCTAATGTCAATTGGGATGCAACGGATGAACAGGCATAGCTGCTGTTCCCAATCTGACATCCAGGTGGGTGTGGGTACATGACCCCGAACGCAGAGTGAGCTCAGGGACATGTATGCGGACCTACATGGATGTAAAATTGGGAGCAATGGCTCTGTTCATACAGGTGCTACATCCCAAATGACATCAATGGGACTGCCTGTACAGAGATGCATGGAACACCCGTGCTTCCCTGTAAAGGTACGCTGTGTATGCCCTGTGTGAACAGGGCCTTAGGCCCCTTTCACACAAGCACACCAATCAGGTCTGTCTGTCCAATTTTCAGGCGGGCCCAATCAGACCACCCATTGTTCTCTATGCAGAGACTGATGTGAATGGACATGTGTCCGTTTACACCCCCCTGCATCCGATCCAGTCCGCATCCGATCCAGTCCGCTCAAAACAAAGCATCCCATCCATCTAGCAGATCGGATCGGACGGCATCCGATGGAAATGGACAGGCGGTCTGTTTCCATCCGACCATCCCATAGAGAATAGGGAGCTGTGTCCGCTATGCATCAGCGGAGCGGACACTGGCCTGTCATCTGCCTGCTCAGCGGGGATCAGCAGACAGATCCCCCGTTGAGCAGGTGGATCTGCTTTTTCAGATTCTGTTCCATGTGAAAAGGGTCTTACCAGGAATGGCCAGTCCATTAGGGGCGCTGGGGTGCCGGTCCCCTGCAGGAAGCCAGACTCATACGTTTGTATGAGTTTTTTTTTTTCAAGCCACATGATTAGAGCTTGAGGCTCTCATTGGCTTGAAAAAGGTTGGGCTTGGGCGCACAACCCACCCAACATATTGTTGTGACAATAGTGAATTAATATTCTATATTGTCTTCCGGCTTCTCCTCCTGGCCAATCAGGATGGATCGGGTTGGCCGGGAGGAGAAGCTGAGGTATCCGTGGAAGGGTGAGTGCAGGGGGGGGACGGAACCGTGGAGGGGTGAGTGCGGGCAGACTTGGGGGGGTCTTGCTATGTTTGTGGACCTGGGGGGGTCTTTGGTGAGATATCAGAGGTCTAAACAGACCCCCATATCTCTTTTTTTGTGACAGAGAAGGGGACTGAAGATAGTTCCTTTTCTCTGCAGCACTTTACTTGAATGAATGAGAATCTGTATAGAGATTCCATCCATTCAGAAAATGACTCGTGGTTACAATAAATCAGTTGTCAGTGTCAGTGGGATAGGAGAGGAGAGTGGGGGGCAGTTTTATATGAAAGGGTGCGGCGGGTGTGGAGAGGCAGGGGACAGGGAGGCGGCGCGTGGGTGTGGGGGGGTCATATTAGGAGTTAATAACTCTGATCAGCGAGCTGTAATCTGCTGATCAGAGTTATAGAATTGTTCAGCAGAGTCTGCTGAACAATTCTGATATAAACTTATGGTCACTGAAGTGACCATAAGCTTATAGGAGAGGGAGAAAAGAGGTCTGTACGCCGTACTGACCTGGCCACCTGCAGGCACTTCTGTACATGACCTGGCAGTGAAAGGATTAATGGTCCAGGCTGGTGGTGGCATAATGGCGTGGGGGATATTTTATTGGCACACTTTGGGCTCATTAGTACCAGTTGAGCATCGTTTAAACACCACAACCTACCTGAGTATTGTTCATGACCATGTCCATTCTTTTATGACTACAGTGTACCCATCTTCTGATGGCTACTTCCAGCAGGATAATGCACCATGTTTCAAAGCTCAAATCATCTCAAACTGGTTTCTTGAACATGACAATAAGTTTACTGTACTCCAATGGCCTCCACAATCACCAGATCTCAATCCAATAGAGCACATTTGGGATGTGGCATGTGGCTATCATGTCAATATGAACCAAAATCTCCGAGGAATGTTTCCAACACCTTGTTGAATCTATGTCATGAAGAATTGAGATCTGAAGGCAAAAGGGGATCCAACCTGGTACTACCAAGATGTACCTAATAAAGTGACCAATGAGTGTAGATAGGCCTTGTGGTATATATAGATCTATATCTATATCTATATCTATATCTATATCTATATCTATATCTATATCTATATCTCTATCTATCTATTTAGTTTAGTTAAAAAATGTTTTTTTTAATCTGAATTATATGTCCGCTGATGAAGTCCAAGCCCATAGGGACGCAATGCATACGGTAGGAAGTGTTGTGACTTCACCCGCGGCCATCTCGCATCCTGTTTTACACAAGCTTATCATCTGGCACTAGATTAGTGCCATGTTTGTAAGTTTTATTCCTCTATTTTATTATCAAATGTTTATCTTGCGGAGAGCACTATGTTGTGTCCCTTTTTGCTTACATGATCCATGTGCCTTGGGAGTCACTTACTTTGCATAGTCATTGCCTTTTGCTGTATCCAGACTGGTCGGGATTTGCTGTTTACCATCTATATATACCCGTAAGGGAAGGTGTATCTGACCCTCTGTAATTAAAGGGTCCCCTTGTTAAGGTGAGAGGCCCTCTTTATCATTGGTGGAGGGTGCACAGATACCCACAGAGTTATCTGCATACTGCATCTATATATCAGCGCTGAAGATCACATGGATATTGTCTGACTGTTTGATTTTGGACTTGATTTTAGCGCTGCATCATCTATTTTACATGAATCAGAACACCATAGTCTAAGTTGGTGAAGTAAAATTAGTAAAATGTATACAAGAAACTATTTTTCAGAAATAAAAAAAATATAATTGGCATGTGCGTATGTATTCACCCCCTTTGTTATGAAGCACATAAAAAGCTCTGGTGCAACCAATTACCTTCAGAAGCCACATAATTAGTGAAATGATGTCCACCTGTGTGCAATCTAAGTGTCACATGATCTGTCATTACATATACACACCTTTTTGAAAGGCCCCAGAAGCTGCAACACCTAAGCAAGAGGCACCACTAACCAATCACTGCCATGAAGACCAAGGAATTCCCCAAACAAGTAAGGGACAATGTTGTTCAGAAGTACAAGTCAGAGTTAGGTTATAAAAAAATATCCAAATCTTTGATGATCCCTAGGAGCACCATCAAATCTATCCAAACCAAATGGAAAGAACATGGCACAACAGAAAACCTGCCAAGAAATGGTCACACACCAAAACTCACGGACCGGGCAAGGAGGGCATTAATCAGAAAGGCAGCACAGAGACCTAAGGTAACCCTGGAGGAGCTGCAGAGTTCCACAGCAGAGACTGGAGTATCTGTACATAGGACGACAATAAGCCATACACTCCATAGAGTTGGGCTTTATGGCAGAGCGGCCAGAAGAAAGCCATTACTTTCAGCAAAAAACAAAATGGCACGTTTTGAGTTTGTGAAAAGGCATGTGGGAGACTCCCAAAATGTATGGAGGAACGTGCTCTGGTCTGATGAGACTAAAATTGAACTTTTTGGCCATCAAAAGAAAATGCTATGTCTGGCGCAAACCTAACACATCACATCACCCAAAGAACACCATCCCCACAGTGAAACATGGTGGCGGCAGCATCATGCCGTTGGGATGTTTTTCAGCAGTCAGGACTGGGAAACTGGTCAGAGCTGAGGGAAAGATGGATGGTGCTAAATACAGGGATATTTTTGAGCAAAACCTGTACCATTCTGTGTGTGAGGCTAGGACGGAGGTTCACCTTTAAGCAGGACAATGACCCCAAACACACTGCTAAAGCAACACTTGAGGGGTTTAAGGGGAAACATGAGAATGTGTTGGAATGGCCTAGTCAAAGCCCAGACCTCAATCTAGAAAATCTGTGGTCAGACTAAAGCCTCGTACACTAGATTGGATTTTCTGCAGACAAAACTTCTGACTTTTGTCTGAAGGAGTGTGCCTGGATTTTGAATGTAGTGACGTTCTACGTGGTTTTTCAGCTCTTTAGTGCCACCCTTTGGGCTCCTTCTGCTAATTTCGTAGAAGTTTGGTGAGTGTTGATTCGTGCTTTTCATTTCGTGCTTTTCAGTTCATTTCTGAATGGTCGTTCGTCAACCAGACATGTTGTGGAATCGGAGGAGGTAATGTGTTATTTATTATTGGCCTTGGAGTTATTGCTTTGACCCAAGTCCAGTCCAGGAACAGGAGGAGTTCTTGGACCAAAAATTGGTTGCTTTATTAATCATGACCAATTATGTCATATGTCTTTGCTGTGGGAGCTCCAGGAGAATAATCCAGATGTTTTCGGGAATTCTCTGGGTGACGGACCCCTGGTGGTGTTGTGATAACTTGCCCAAAAACAAAAACAAAAACAACAAAGCATAATAATATTATTCTTGATATCACTAGAAAAAAAAAGCCTTTTGAAAATTTGCTGGCAATAACTCCATCGGTATCGCCAACAAAGCAGATTCATTATTATCCCATTAAAGAAGGAGAGAATGTGGGCTGCATTTCAAGATTTCATAATTTGCCATGTCACAAATGTTAATTCTCCATTACGAACGCTAGTTTACAAGACCGACAGCTTCTGGCTCCTCCTTGCTTACGAGCATGCGTGTTTGTACTTTCGACCTTTTTCCGACGGACTTGTGTACACATGCTCGGAAAATCCGACAACAGACATTTGTCCGCGGAAAATTTTAAAGCCTGCCATCCAGCATTTGTCCATTGAAAATCCGACAACAATTGTCCGATGGAGCATACAAACGATCTGATTTTCTGCAAACAGCCTGTCATCACACATCTCCCGTCGGAAAATCTGACCGTGTATACACAGCTTTAAAGATTGTTCTTCACAAGTGCAAACCATCCAACTTGAAGGAGCTGGAGCAGTATTGCAAGGAGGAATGGGCAAAAATCCCAGTGGTTAGATGTGGCAAGCTCATAGAGACCAAAGCGACTTGGAGCTGTGAAAAGGTGGCTCTACAAAGTATTGACTTTGAGGGGGTGAATAGTTGACTTTTTCTGTTATTTTGTCCTATTTGTTGTTTGCTTCACAATTTAAAAAATCTTCAAAGTTGTGGGCATGTTCTGTAAATTAAATGATGCAAACAAGCCATGTTAATTCCAGGTTGTGAGGCAACAAAACACGAAAAATGGGGGTGAATACTTTTGCAAGGCACTATATATATATATATATATATATATATATATATATATATATACTGTATATAAAGCATCTCATCTTAGAAGCTAAGCAAAGTTGGTTAGTACATGGTTGGGAGACAATCTGGAAATACCCAGTGCTGTCTCATTGCAGGATTATACTCAAGTGTTAATTGTTTAATATAGTTAGTATTTTTATATCTTTAAAGTTGCACTGAATTGAATAATTGTTTAGGAAGAAAGGCAGGAATGGTTTGAGAGAGGTGAAGATTTTTTTTGGCAGTGTGTCCATTTGCATAATGTAGAGTACTTACTGTCTTCCCTTGCAGTCTAAGGGAGAGGGTAGGGTCACTGCAAGGGTATTTTTTTCTTGTGCACGAAGTTGAGTTTTGACCCATATGTGCATTACACTTTACCATCACTGCCAACTCATAAGTTTCAAACATGTATGCCGCGTACACACGAGCGGACTTTACGGCAGACTTTGCCCGGCGGACTTTTCTACGTACTTTACGATGGACTTTCTGAATGAACGGACTTGCCTACACACAATCCACCAAAGTCCATCGAATTCGTATGTGATGACGTACGACCGGACTAAAACAAGGAAGTTCATAGCCAGTAGCCAGTAGCTGCCCTAGCGTGGCTTTTTGTCCGTCAAACTAGCATACAGACGAGCGGACTTTTCGACCGGACTCGATTTTGACGGATTGATTTAAAACATGTTTCAAATCTAAGTCCGTCCAACTTTTGAGAAAACAAAGTCCGCTGGAGCCCACACACGATCGAATTGTCTGACGAAATCCCGTCCGCCGGGCAAAGTCTGCCGTAAAGCCCGCTCGTGTGTACGCGGCAGTAGGAAAACCAGGCAGGATTTTGTATCAAAATCAGGCAAACTGAAGAAAAAAAAAAAGAACATACATTTTACTGTTTTATAAATAGAAAATAAATGTCAAAGGGAAATCTCAGTTTTAGCTACAGGATGATAGCTTTGTCAATTTTCCTGTCAATGCTCAGGAAACCCTCCACATAAATCAATACTTTTATCCAGTGCCTTGGTAAGGAGATACCATATCTCTTTACCTCTAATGATGATAATGCAATATCAACCAAGATCTTTATGTTTCAAAATGGCCGTATTAGTTTCCTTTTAAGCTCATTATTTCTGAACAATAAATAAGTGTCCCCATTCTAACTGATCTGAGCTATAAAAACCTATGAACTAGCATTGATTGCAGAATGTGAGCTTCTGTGTTATGGGTCATTAGAGTTCTTCTGCTAGACCATATGACCAGGCAGAGAGTTGTGTAGGAAATGGCATTCAGCATCTATTGCTCTTTTATATTACGATTTTCATGCTCTTACCCCCCTCTTCCTTAAAGCATTTAATTAAAACTTACAGTATCAAAATACATATTGATTCCGGAGAAAGATGTTAAATGAAAAAGTGAAGTAAATTACAGATTAGGCTTCAGTTGCACACACTGGAAGGTAACGTAGAATTCACATTGATTCCAATAAAGTAGGTTCTTGCATGTATACTTTATGCGCTTATGCATTATGCATTATGCACAGTATATTTTAAATATACTTTAGAGGTCAGAAAGCAATAGACCTAAATCATGTTAGTTTTCTATATACAAGTATATCTATATATGATATTATTCTCACAAATGATGCAGCTGATAGTTGCCATATTTGCATAGTGTATATTTTATGGGTACAATTCAAAACAAGTAAAAATGTAATCCTTGATATGCATACACAGGGAATAGTCTACCTGCCCATTAACACTATTTTTCATTCTTTCCACCATACTGTTTAAAATTGCCTTCCTGTTGGTAATCAGGTATTCTGGGAATATAAACTAATTAGCATACCTGGGAACTTTTGTAAGCTAAAGTTTAGCTATATGATGTTTAGGTGTAATCAATATGAAGGGTGCCAACCTCATACTCTAATAGATCACACTAAGTGATGTAAGGCTGCTGAAAATTTTACAGTGTGATCTATTAGAGTTTGAGGTTGGCACCCTTCATATTGATTACACCTAATCAATATTAAGGGTGCCAAGGGATATGCAATTAGCGGACCTCCAGCTGTCGCAAAACTACAAGTCCCATCATACCTCTGCCTCTGGGTGGCATGCTTGTGGCTGTCAGAGTCTTTCTATGCCGCATGGGACTTGTAGTTCTGCAGGCAGCTACAGCCACATAAACAAATGCCCCAGATTGTAACACTAGATTGGATAAAAATGAGGGGAAATTGCTGCGCTAAACCACACAATATAAAGCTGCTGTCACTAAACAAACAAAGTCCAGATAAATATAATATATAAAAGTGAAGTGCTGAATGTATCAATGTGACACCATGTAAACGGTGAACCTAAAAATGATAAAGAATCAAGGGAACAAAAACAATTGCTATGCACACAATATTAAACTTATAAATAACATAATATTCTAATACCCTATAAATAAGAGTGTGTTCAAACAACAACGTGGGTGTGTCTGAGCCCCAAAAATAATATAAGTGAACAAGTGCTGTAAACACAAATGACAGTGGTGATCTAATGTCCTGTAAGGAAGCAAAGATAGTGTTCAAAATTATAACATGGGTGTATCTAAACACCATAAAATTTATGAATGAACTTCATGAGCAAAAAGTCCATTCAGGTGACTTGATGGTACGTCCTTAGTGAAACATGGTGCACAAATGCAGACAAAAGATTTGTGGCGCATTCAAGAGTATTATTCATGATAAAATTGTAGATAAATACTTCTTACCAGACAAGGTGGACCCAACCTACTATACAGCAGTGGGTCAATCAGGCTTATATCGGCTAAAAGCTGGGTGGTCATTGATGGTGACAACTCCAATGGAACATATGAAAGGATCGCACGACAATCCCGATGTTCAATTGATCGGCCAGAGATGAATCTGGTGGTATGGCGCGGCTGGGTATCACAAGTTCAGGAACTCATCAGACCAGAAAGCAGTAGGGCTTCAATGGAGGGTCAATGACCAGCAATTCAATGAAAATGATCTCGCATTCAGACCATAAAACAAAAATGGAGAAAAAAACTCCACATGGTGCAGGTCAAAAAAAGAAAAAGATTTTAATCTTTAAAAAGTACAAACATCGAATCCAGATGCATGTATAAAATCGTGATCACAAAAAAGTGTTAAATGCAATGTGGGAAGCACATATAGCAATCCCAACGTTTTTCGATTTAGAGGTCTTCAACTGGGGCATAACATTGCTCCCCCACATTGCTTATATATATAACATATCCCATTGTCTATGAAGGAAAAAGGGTGTGCCTGCCACCGGTCAATGGACCGGAAATAGTAGCCCCTGGTGTGAGTTCCACGCCTCATTGTGAGATCCTCAAAATTGTTTTCCTCCAATAGTAAGCACCAAGGTTTACCCCCTCTATAGTAACCCAGAAAGCGGGGCCAACAGCGTGAGTTCCACGCCTCATTTCAAGGCTTTCAGAGGATGGACCAAGCAATCAATCAATGTGGTTCAGAGTCAGCTGGAGAGGCGCGTCGCTGAACAACCAGGTACACAAACTGCAACAGTGTTGTTCGCACTTGCACCATAGTGCTCCATAGCCGAGTCACAAGACCAAACACGTGACTTACCGTAAGTCACGTGGGCTGGGTGTCCATCATAGCACGGTGACGTCACACAACGAGACGCTCCAGAGGGATGCATAGGCCAATGGGAGCCTTGTTCGTGGTGCCGGGCTAACGTCACTCCTACACCCCCACGAACGGGCCTAACCCATGACCATCACACACCTTTGGATCAGGCCATGCTAGCGCCACGGCCATCCTAGCGTCAGAACTTGCTGACGTCACCTATTGCGCTCTGAAGCTTCACATTGAAGCAACACAAGCCTCGCTGTAAAAAGCAGGCCAGCGTGACTCCGGAAGTAGCAAATATGCAATACATGTAAACGGGACATCAGTATAGCAGCAACATATAAAAAATAAAATTCATGAACTCAGGTCCTATTCGCCATTCGGTTTGAATGTCGATTGGGACATACATTTTTCATCAATCAAGCTTGACTTAATATTTTAGCCACCAGTCTGCCTTCCATCATATTGACATTGTACAAAGTGACATATGCTTAATGCCAGTCCATCTACATTATGACATATGCACACCAATTGTTTGTATTACTGTTAACAACATTATTGTGCGTTTTTGTCACAACATTTTTATCAATATTTGGGTTCTTATTAACTCTTTTAAGATTATGGTATTCATGTAAATTGTATGCCATTCCAGTTGCATATACTTTTATTTTATTTTTTATATGTTGCTGCTATATTGATGTCCCATTTACATGTATTGCATATTTGCTACTTCCGGAGTCACGCTGGCCTGCTTTTTACAGCAAGGCTTGTGTTGCTTTAATGTGAAGCTTCAGAGCGCAATAGGTGACATCAGCAAGTTATGACGCTAGGATGGCCATGACGCTAGCGTGGCCTGATCCGAAGGTGCGTAATGGTCAGGGGTTAGGCACTTCGTGGGGACGTAGGAGTCACGTTAGCTCGGCACCTCGAATGAGGCTCCCATTGGCCTATGCGTCCCTCTGGAGCGTCTCGTTGTGTGACGTTACCGAGCTATGATGGACACGCAGCCCATGTGACTTATGGTAAGTCATGTGTTTGGTCTCGTGACTCGGCTATGGAGCATTATGGCGCATGCGCGAATGACACTGTTGCAGTTTGCGTACGTGGTTGTTCAGCGACACGCCTCTCCAGCTGACTCTGAACCACATTGATTGATTGCTTGGTCCATCCTCTGGAAGCCTAGAAATGAGGCGTGGAACTCATGCTGTTGGCCACGCTTTCCAGGTTACTATAGAGGGGGTGGACCTTGTTGTTTACTATTGGAGGAAAACAATTTTGAGTATCTCACAATGAGGCGTGGAACTCCAGGGGCCACTACTTCCGGTCCATTGACCGGTGGCAGGCCCGCCCTTTTTCCTTCATAGACAATGGGATGTGTTATATATATGAGCAATGTGGGGGAGCAACGTTATGCCCCAGTTGAAGGCCTCTAGGTCGAAACGCGTCGGAATTCTTATACATGCTTCCCACATTGCTTTTAACACTTTTTTGTGATCACTATTTTATACATGCATCTGGATTCGATGTTTGTACTTTTTAAAGATTAAAATCTTTTTTTTTTTTTGACAAAGAAAACGAATGCAGCCTTTGGGTTTAATACCGCTTTAACTGTGATGCAAGACTGATGGTGACAGCCAATGCCCCTGATGGTCTTCACCACAGAAAGTTTAAAAAGTTTTCCCCTCAGAATAGATCATCTGCATGCATGCAAGCAACCTAACACTCAGCAGTTAGTCATATTGTACCTTTCATCAGCTGAGATAAGTCATCACCAAGAGAAATGATTGCTGATTGGTTCTTGGTGATTGGTGCACTTTGCTCTTTTCTTTATTAAATAAATAAGAGGTCATTAAATATGTTAAAAAAGTAACCTGCTAATTTTCAGGCCAGTAAAATGTGTACAAAGAAAAATATTAATAATACATGAAGTGTACATTGACAGGAGTAGTTCAGCTGCATTCCCACATCATTGTTTAAGCACATTTTATGTTGTTTTATTTACTTTTTTATACATCTGTTCGCTGTTTTTTTCTGGTTTTATTTTTAACTTTGCATGGCTTTTACATCCAAACAGCAATTAAGTGGAATGTTGGCACTCGTCTTCCTTATATTAGAAGTTGTCAAAATATGTCACGGTGTAACAGAATTAATTAATACCTAATCAATGCGCAGTTCTAAAGGTCACTCCCCGCTGAGACCTGCTGGTTGCTGATGGAATCTGAATTGACTTTGTGTTGCGCTGTGCACTGTCAAGGTCCTACCTCTTTGCTCCGAACACTGCTATGGAGAAACTCAGAGTTACAGTAGACTGCAATATGCATAAGAACGAGAGTTCCTTACACAACTTAGATTAATTATAAAATGAAACTCAAACTTGGATGAAGCAACCTGTATTACCCTAATATCTATACTTATTTATTTGTATATATTTATATTTATATTATATAATATATATATTTAGTAAATGTTATTGTATTACAGATAAAAAGATTGCAACGAAGCTTAAAGGGTAACTCCACTTTCGTGGGGAAAAAAATAGCAAATAAAGAAAAAATAATATAGCGCATATAATTGCGACACTAATCATATTGTAATTGAATGTTATAAAAAATTACCTTTCCTTTTCAATCTGCAGCTGCTGTAATTTTCTGAGAATGCATTGCAATATGGCTACCTGGAGTTGTTCTGTACACAGAATGTGTACTGACCACTCCCCAGAAACATAATTTCCTGCTTGTGTGATTGGCTCACCAAGTTTCCTAGAAGTCTGCCTAAGATACAAGTTAGATTTCAGGCATCCCCTGTAACAAAAATGTCATTTTTGAAGAGATACTTTCAATAGGAGCATGTCTAAAGGGATGCAGACCCAGCAGCTTTCCTCATTAGTGCCCTGCAGCTGCACACCTGACAGTTAATTATGAAACCACTCCCATTAGACTCACTTAGTACAGAGGCACAGACAAACACACATGGATTTCTTCAGAAGTTTTTTACGTTTTTCCTAAAACAAAACTTTATCATACATTATTTTGATGCTTAGATGATGACCTCATGTGTACTGCATTGTCATAGCATAGAGGAAACATTTAGCCCTATAGATGTCACTCATACAATGCAAATAATACTACAGGGGGTCCCCTAGTTACAAACATCCGACTTACAAACGACTCCTACTTACAAACGGAGGGAGACAACAGGAAGTGAGAGGAAATCCACCCCTAGGAAGGGAAATTCACTTCTGTAAAAGCTATTATGGGGAAAAGGTACCTCCACTGATGCTTTATCACCAATCCTTGTTTCCACAACAACCCAAAATCCTATTGTCATTGGGACAGAAAGTGAGGTGAAATATTCTGAACAGGGGCACAAACAGCAAAACAAATGTTACAGGGGTGTTAACCCTTCCCTATGCTATCCAAAAAGTTTAAAAATAGTTTTTTTGGCTGGAGCTACACTTAAAAAATATACCTGTTCCGACTTACAAACAGATTCAACTTAAGAACAAACCTACAGTCCCTATCTTGTTTGTAACCCGGGGACCCCCTGTATTCCTAACAGGATACACCGAATGTATGGTTCAGTTAACTCTAATGCACTAGTGCAGTCCACTTGACATTTACTAAATGCAGTGAGAAGCTCATTTGGACACCTCCTGGCTGTCTATGTACAGTGTGTGTATATATATATATATATATATATATATATATATTAAAGGTTAACTTTATGTTGAACAAAAGTTAGCTCTATTAAAATATCCAGGGACACAAATTAGCATTGGAATTACACTATTTTACATCTGCCTAATCAAGTGCAAGCATTGCATTGTTTACATTTAGTCTATCTGCTGTCTGCACTATGAATGCAGACAAGGAATAAGAACAGTGAGGATGGATCTAATCCACATTCTTGTTTTATTCAGTATCTCTAGTGCCACTTATGATAAATAATGCTTCAATGATTTCATGTCATCATGATACAAACAGATTACAAAGTGATGGAAGGCAGTCCTGCTTAGGTTAAAGCGGAACTAAACAGTATCTGAGCACCACAAACTGAAAATGCAAATTTAATTCAGCTTTATTGTTCAAAGAAAAATCACCCATCCATCCATGTCTCCATGCTTTATTTTGTTGGGAAATCACTTTGAAAAACACCCCGCCAGCATTTTAATCCACAGCCATTTTGAGTAAGAGCAGATGATTTATGTGATATTTATGTTCTGAAAGCCATCTGCCCTCCCCTCCTCCAGATTAAAGTGGTTGTAAAGCCCCAAGTTTTTCCACCTTAATGCATTCTTTGCATTAGAGTAAAAAACCCTCTGTGCTGCAACTCCCCCTTTTTCTTACCTGAGCCTGATCCGACCCAGTGATGTGCACTAGTGCAGCAGCTCCAGCCACTGTCTCTCTCCTTATTGGACAGATTGAGAGCAACAGGAGCCATTGGCTCCCACTGCTGTCAGTCAAATCCAGTGATGTGGGGGCAGGGCCGAGTCCCACTGTCAGTGTCAATGGACGCAGCAGCGGGATTTTGGAGTGGGCCCACATGGGTGCCCCCACGGTAAGTGGCATTCTGTGGGGGCACCCAGTGAAGAGGAAGGGCCTGGAGCGCTGATGGGGCACCCCAGAAAAAGAGGATCAAGGCTGCTCTGTGCAAAACGATTGCACAGAGCAGGAAAGTATAGGCATGTTTGTTATTTTTATATATAAAAAAAAAAACAAAAAACGAGGGTTTACAACCCCTTTAAAGAAAAAAAAAATGCCTGTGAAGACTCCTGGGATGTATGACATAATTTGCCTAGGCCAAAAACCAGGAAGCAACCGAAGAAATATATACAAACAAAAAGGTTAAAACAACAAAATGTAATATCTTACTATCTATTTACTAAGGCTAGCAACAAAAGGATTAACCCCTTATCCCTGACAGTACACATATATGCAGCCCCACTGGACTGGGCTTTATTCTGTTGGGCCACCTATATGCATATATGTCTTTGTGCTGGGAGCTCACCGCACAGCACGCTCCCAGTACAGAGACCGGGATCTCAGCAGGAGCCCCTGGTCCCATACTAACTCACGGTTCTGAGTCACCTGATCTCTGGGTTAGCCTCTGATTGGCTATCACAGTAATCAGACACTGTGAAGCCCACCCCTGTGTTTCTCTCTCTGTGAATGGAGAGGAGAAATACACTGTATCTCTTTATCTCCTTGCAAAGAAAGACAAAAAAATACTGTGTAAAAAAAAAAAAAAAAAATACTAATAATAATAATAAAAAATGTAATAAAAATAGCTAGATCAAGGTTTAATCTAGGTCCGTGCCAGAGTTAGTGTTTGGGTCAAGTAAGGGTCAAGGGCAGGGTCAAAGTTTATTGTCAGTATATTTTGCGCAGGATTTTTTTAAAAACAGCATCTTTTTTAATTAGTATCAGTACCCATTAGAGTCAGTGTCAGTGCACCATTGTTTCTGGGCTGTACTATGGGTACAAACAACAATTAGCATACACATGTGTTGTATCGCTGCGACTGCCCGGAGCAGAATTGTTTTTGGGTTGTTCTTTGGTGGTAGTAACAAGAACAATAAAGCTAAATTTAAAAAATGATTTTTTTTTTTTTACTATTTTGGACCAGTTTTCCATTGATTAAAAAAAAATCAGGAGATATTTTATTGAAATTAATGGGCAGCGCTTCCAAAGTGCCTGAAAAGCGATTCGGAAGTGCCACAACAAGGGCGCTTTTAATTCCTTCTTTGGCCGCTAGCGGGGGCTAAAAGACCCCTGCTAGCGACCGAAAGGCACCGTAAGAGTGCCGCTAAAAAGAGCGGTGCTTTAGCGCTAACGCTCAATGGCCCCAGTGTGTAATTAGCCTTAAAGTAGCCCAGTACTGAATAGCAAAAAATCCACTGGTCATAAAAGGGGTAAAATCTTCCACTGCTGAAGTGGATAATAAAATTTTGCTGTGATCCACCCAACCCTTCTCTATTACATGGCTGCGAAGATATCAAATCGTTTTAATGCCTGTAGTACTGTACACTCCAAAGGACTGGCCTGTCTTCTCCCTGGTTTTCCTGTGAATTAAGTATTATTTGATTTACACTTGTATGTTTACATTGCGGACAAATGTGCTAAATCACATTTAAAAAATCAGCACAAGGAACGGTACTTACTTTCAGTAAAAAGTGTTCCTTGTGCTGGTGGCTGCTCTCTTAATTTAAATATTGTCTCTTCTTCCAAAACACTGTCCACCCCCTTCTCCATTCATAGAAGCAGTACTATAGCTTCCATCAATGAAAAGGTCACTATAAATGCAGTAGGCGGACCTTTCATACATTCGCCTGCCCTCCATTCATAGATTACTTTTCATTGATTGAAGCTATGGTACAGCTTTATGAATGGAGGAGGGACCAGAAGGTGGGCATAGTCAGTTAATGAGTGATTTTTGACAAGTCCAGCTGCTGTATTAACCCCCACAGAACCAGAAGATTACCACTGCGGGGGTATGGGGGGGACAGAGGGCAGAAGATTTAAATAAAGACAGCAACCACAAGCACAAGGGACACTTCTCACTAAATGCAATTACTATCTCTTGTGCTGAGTTTAACAAATAACTAAACTTAGGCTTTAAGATATAAAATAAGATACAGAAAGTCACATCAGCAATTTTATTGTCTTAAAGTGGAACTTTACCCAAAAGGGGAAGTCCTCCTCCCACCTCCTCTACCAAATTTGGCACATCATTTTTTTTTTTTTTTTGTGGGGGGAGGAATAGGTACCTAATTTTGGCAAGTAACTGCTCCCACTTCAGCCCCACTTATCTTCACCCACAGTTTTCTGGGACATGTCACGTGTCCCAGAAAACCATTCACAAAGTGTAGTGCAGTTTGTGCATGCGGAGTAAGAAGCCAGCTATGAAGCTGCAAGCTGTCACAACCTGCTTCCCACACTAAAGATTCTGGTGCTGGGGACCCAAAGTCTAGTGAAGAACTAGCTAGGGTGAGGACGGTGCAGGATCCCTGGACGATTAAGTTTCCTTTTATTTAAAATCAACAGCTACAGTTTTGTATTTTTAATTTTTTTTCTACAGTGAGAGTTATGGTCAAACGTGGATTTGATTCTTTGTATATCCCTGTTTCTGAATGCTCCATTTAAGTATTGACCTTATAACAGTTTAACTACAAATATAAAGAACAAAAATTGGTTTCCTTGCTTCTGCTCTAGTTAAAGAGCTGACCTGGGATCATCATTTCTTCTTAGCAATAAAGGTCTGCACATCACTATTATCTGCAATCTTCTGCAACCAGTGACAACAGGTTTTTAAGTGCTTAAACTCTTCTGCAGTGTACCAACCTGCTAGTACAATCATTTTAAATATATAAAGTAGGCACACCTTGTAACAAAAATGCTTTTGCAATAAAGTTGTGTTCAGCATATAAGCACAATTATACAGTAGGTACAAATATCCAAGTATGCCATTTCACATCAAGCATTACACAGGAAATGTATTTTCTTCCCTGTTAATTCCAAACTATATCCAAAAAAAAATACAGACACAGGTGGGTAAAGTGATCAGCGCTAAATCATATAGCAGCTGATGTTCAGAAATGCATACAAACCCTGGTGAAAAAAGAGAGAAGGAGGAAGAACCCAATGTTTTGGGTGTGTAGAAGCACCCTTTCTCAAGAACCTTCCACCCAAGCTTAAGGTTCTTGATAACAGGGCAGAAATTCTTTGGTTATGCAAACCGATTGTTGCAACAGCTGTCTGGGTGGCTGGTTTCAGATGATCTTGGAGGTGAAGATGCTGGATGTGGAGGTGCTGGGCTGGTGTAGTTACACGTGGTCTGTGGTTGTGAGGCTGGTTGGGTGTACTGTCAAATTCTCTGAAACGCCTTTGGAGATGGCTTATGGTAGAGAAATGAACATTCAATTCAAGGGCAACAGCTCTGGTGGACATTCCTGCAGTCAGCATGCCAATTGCATGCTTGGCATTGTGCTGTGTGATAAGACTGCACATTTTAGAGTGGCCTTTTATTGTGGCCAGCCTAAGGCACACTTGTGCAAGAATCATGCTGTCTAATCAGTATCTTGATATGCCACACCTGTGAGGTGGATGGAATAGGAGAAGTGCTCACTAGGGATGAGCCGAACACCCCCCACCCGGTTCGGTGCGCACCAGAACCTGCGAACGGACCGAAAATTTGCATGAACGTTAGAACCCCATTGACGTCTATGGGACTCGAACGTTCAAAATCAAAAGTGCTCATTTTAAAGGCTAATTTGCATGGTATTGTCCTGAAAAGGGTTTGGGGACCCGGGTCCTTCCCCAGGGGACATGTATCAATGCAAAAAAAACTTTCAAAAACGGCCGTTTTTTCGGGAGCAGTGATTTTAATGATGCTTAAAGTAAAAAAAAAAAAAGTGAAATATTCCTTTAAATATCGTACCTGGGGGGGTGTCTATAGTATGTCTGTAAAGTGGCGCATGTTTCCTGTGATTAGAACAGTCCCTGCACAAAATGACATTTTTAAAGGAAAAAAAGTCATTTAAAAACTGCTTGCGGCTTTAATGTAATGTCGGGTTCCGGCTATATGGATGAAAATCAGTGAGACAAATGGCAAGGGGAACCCCACACCCAAATTAAAAAAAGGAAAGGCGTGGGGCCCTCAGGCCCTATATACTCTGAACAGCAGTGTACAGGTGGTGCAAACAAGACAGGGACTGTAGGTTTGTTGTTAAGTAGAATCTGTTTGTAATTTTGAACTGGTACATTTTAAAAGTGTAGCTCCAGCCAAAAAATCTGTTTTTAAGCTTTTTGGAAAACATATGGAACGGTTATCACCCCTGTGACATTTGTTTTGCTGTCTGTGCTCCTCTTCAGAAGATTTCACCTCACTTTTTGTCCCATGACAAATGTTTTTTGAAAATTTGGGGTTTTTAGTGAAACAAGGATTGGTGATAAAGCATCAGTGGAAAGGAGAAAAGTTTTTCCAATATTAACTCTTACAGAAGAGAACTTCCCTTCCTGTGGGGTAGATTTCATCTCACTTCCTGTTGTCTCCTTCCGTTTGCAAGTAGGAGTCCTTTGTAAGTTGGATGTTTGAAAGTAGGGGCCTGCCCTATATACTCAGCAGAAATTTGGGCCTTAGGTGTTGTTGTGGCCTCAACACTGTGGCCCCTGTTGAACAGGGCCAGAAAAATTGGGCCTTTGGTGATGGTAGTGCTGGTGCCACAGCACTGTAAGTCCTCACAGTTAATCTTGGTGGGCGCAGAAACGGACCCTGCTGTGAAATATTAGATCAAGAATTGTATTTACAAGCCCCTGTTGAACAGGGGCTGAAAAATTGGGCCTTTGGTGGTGGTGCTGGTGGCACAACACAGGGGCTGAAAAATTGGGCCTTAGGCACTGGTGCCACAACACTGCAACCCCTCACAAATACTCTAGTTGGAACGCAGGAACGAGCCCTGCTGCAAAGTATTGCATCAAAAATTGTAGTTACATGCCCCTGTTGAACAGGGCCAGAAAAATTGGGCCTTTGGTGGTGGTGGTGGTGCTGGTGGCACAACACTGTAAGTCCTCACAGTTAATCTTGGTGGGCGCAGAAACGGGCCCTGCTGTGAAATATTAGATCAAGAACTGTAATTACATGCCCCTGTTGAACAGGGGCTGAAAAATTGGGCCTTAGGCACTGGTGTTGGTGCCACAACACTGCAACCCCTCACAGATACTCTAGTTGGAATGCAGGAACGAGCCCTGCTGCAAAGTATTGCATCAAAAATTGTAATTAGACGCCCCTGTTAAACAGGGGCTGAAAAATTGGGTCTTAGGCACTGGTGGCAGTGCCCAGAACCAAAAATGTTCTTACAAGCTATCAGCATGATCATTGAGGAGGAAGAGGATAATTACTCAGGATAGTCACTCAGCATCAGCATAGGCAGTCTTTGAAGGGATCTGACATTTCCCCAAAAAATTATTCAGTTACATCAGCATCAGGTGCTTGGTATCTGGTGGTGATCCAAGACTGATTCATTTTTACGAAGGTCAGTCGATCGACTGAGTCGGTGGACAGACGCACCCTGTGATCGGTTACAAAGCCTCCAGCAGCACTGAATGTGTGTTCCGAAAGAACGCTGGATGCAGGACAGGCCAGTAGCTCAATTGCATACTGTGCAAGCTCTGGCCAGTGATCCATCCTCAAGACCCAGTACCCCAGAGGATTTTCGGTGGGACAGGTGTCCAAGTCAGAGCTTGCCCCTAGGTATTCCTGCACCATGTAAAACAGACGCTGCCGATGGTTGCTGGAACCGATCATACCTTGGGGCTGCGGACTAAAAAATTGTCTGAACGCATCGGTCAGACGGCCACCTTCTCCACTGCACCTTCTTTGACTGACCGAAGCCTCAGCAACACGTTGTCCAGAAAGAGGAGTTTGTAACCTCCCAGTCTCTGGAAACGCATTGCACAGACCTTTCTGCAAGGCCTCCCGAAGATGTTTCATCCTCTGCTCCCTCTGCGATGGCAAGATAAGGTCCACAACCTTACTCTTGTAACGTGGATCAAGGAGGGTTGCCAGCCAGTATTGGTCCTTCTCCTTGATACCACGAATACGAGGATCCTTCCGCAGGCTTTGCAGGATCAGGGAGGCCATGCAGCGTAGGTTTGCTGAGGCATTCAGTCTGGAGTCCTCTGGGTCACTAAGGACGACATGATCCGCAGCCACCTCCTTGGGACTCTAAATGATCCCTTAAAGACTGCTGCTGATGCTGAGTGCCAGGCTCCACCTCCATACTGACACAATCCTCCTCCTCCTCTTCCTGTGTGATCGGCGGGCACGCAGGAACACTGTCTGGATAAAGGGGGCCTTGAGAGCTAAGGAAGTCCTCCTCTTCCTGCCTCTGTTCTGCCTCAAGTGCCCTGTCCATTATTCCATGCAGCGTGTGCTCCAACAGGTGGACAAGGGGGACAGTGTCACTGATGCATGCACTGTCACTGCTCACCATCCTTGTGGCCTCCTCAAATGGTGACAGGACAGTGCATGCATTCCTGATCATGGCCCACTGGTGTGGGGAAAAAAAAACAAGCTCCCCTGACCCTGTCCTGGTGCCATAGTCGCACAGGTACTCATTGATGGCCCTCTGCTGCGTGTGCAGCCTCTGCAGCATGGCCAACGTTGAGTTCCACCTGGTGGGCATGTCACAGATTAGGCGGTTCTTGGGCAGGTTAAACTCCTTTTGGAGGTCCGCCAGCCGAGCACTGGCATTATATGACCGGTGGAAATGCACACAGACTTTCCTGGCCTGCCTCAGGACATGCTGTAAGCCCAGGTACCTGCCCAAGAACCGCTGCACCACCAAGTTAAGGACGTGAGCCAAACAGGGCACATGGGTCAGTTGTCCCTGTCGGAGGGCGGAGAGGAGGTTGGTGCCATTGTCGCAAACCACCATTCCTGCCTTAAGTTGGCGAGGCGTCAACCACCCCTGAACCTGCCCCTGCAGAGCTGACAGAACCTCTGCCCCAGTTTAGCTCCTGTCCCCCAAGCACACCAGCTCAAGCACTGCAAGGCATCTTTTGGCCTGCGTACTTGCGTAGCCCCTTGAATGGCTATGGAGCACCGCTGGTTCCGAGGACAAAGCACAGGAAGAGGCCATGGAGGAAGAAGAAGAGAAGGGGGTGGAGGAGAGAGGTGTGTCACAATCATTAGTAGTGGCATTTTTGAGGCGTGGTGGCGGAACAACCTCCAACACTACTGCACCTTGCCCTGCATCCTTCCCAGCTGCCAGCAGAGTGACCCAATGCGCCGTGAAACTTAGGTAACATCCCTGTCCATGCCTGCTGGACCATGAGTCAGCGTTAATATGCACCTTACCACTGACCGAACTGTCCAGCGAGGTCAAGACATTACCTTCCACATGCCGGTAGAGAGCCAGAATCACCTTCCATGAGAAAAAGTGGCGTTTGGGTACCTGCCACTGAGGAACCGCACATTCCATAAACTCACGGAAGGGGGCAGAGTCTACCAACTGAAAAGGTAGCAGTTGAAGTGCTAGCAATTTTGCCAAGCTAGCATTCAACCACTGGGCATGTGGATGGCTGGGAGCAAACTTCTTTCGGCGGTGCAGCAGCTGGGGCAGGGAAATTTGCCTGGTACAATCTGACATCGGTGTACCGAAAGCAGATTGCCCACAAGTACTTTGATAGATTGCCCACAAGTACTTTGATAGATATGCTTGCCAACGAACTGCATGGCAGGTCAACATATGTCTGGTCAGGCATGTGGTGCCCAAGCGGGAGATGTTTTGGCCACGCGAGATATGCTTGAGACATATGTTGCAAATAGCAGCGGTGCAATCTGATGCACTTGTCTCAAAAAAGGCCCACACCAAAGAACTATTGGAATAACGCGCAGAGACAGCAGCGCCCTGCACATGTGGAGCTTTGTGGTGTGATGCAGTCAGTGTGCTGCCCTTAGGCTGGCCCCTGGAGGGCATCCTGCCTCGTTGGTGATGTGCCTCTTCCTCCTCCTCCTCTCTCCTATCAGGCACCCACTTGAGTCAGTGAACTCATCATCCCCTCCCTCCTCATCACTGGAGCAAACCCGGCAGTATGCTGCAGCAGGGGGAGCATGACTGCCAGATTGCTGTCCTTCTTGGGCACCCCCTCTGTCCGTGCTCACTTTACTGCCTTCATCTAGCTCAGTATCATCATCAGAGCCTTCTAAACGCTGGGCATCCTCCTGGAGCATGTACCCAACACTGTGGTCAAACAGTTCAAGGGACTCCTCTGGAGGACATGGTGGGGCTAGGGAAGAAGTCACTGATTCCATTGAGCCGAGGGAAGAGGCTGCGTTGGCAGCTGCTTTGCCAGACAAAGTACCCTGAGCATGGGTGAGGGAGGATGAGGAGGATGAGGACGGCTTGGTCATCCACTCGACCAAGTCTTCCGCATGTTGCGGCTCAACACAGCCAGCTGCCGAAAAAAAGGCCAAGGGTGTCCCACGGCCACGTGCTGATAAGGATGCACCATCTCCACGACCAGCACAGTTGCCTCTAAACACAGAGCCTGCTTGCCCTCTTTTATCGGCTTGTGACTGTCTGCCTGTCCTTGTTGGCCTTCCAGACATACTAATGGCCTGTAGCTGCACTAAGCTGGGATATATATATATATATATATATATATATATATATATATATATTGATACTGCAGCTAGCAAAATCAACTGCCTGCCTACAGTATGAGAACACCACCAACCTTCTACATGTAGCTTTAGCTGAACACTGTGCAGAGGTCGCACTACACTAATGTGTAAATAATTTAGCTGCTTGCAGTAGTAGTAGTGCTAGGATCAGAAAACACCACCAACCTTCTACAGGTAGCTTTAGCTGAACACTGTGTAGAGGTTGCACTACACTAACGTGTAAATACTTTAGCTGCTTGCGGTAGTGATAGGATCAGGAAACACCACCAACCTTCTACAGGTAGCTTTAGCTGAACACTGTGCAGAGGTCACACTACACTAACGTGTAAATACTTGAGATGCCTGCGGTAGTGATAGGATCAGGAAAACACCACCAACCTTCTACAGGTAGCTTTAGCTGAACACTGTGCAGAGGTCGCACTACACTAACGTGTAAATACTTTAGCTGCCTGCGGTAATGCTAGGATCAGGAAAACACCATCAACCTTCTACAGGTAGTTTTAGCTGAACACTGTGCAGAGGTCGCACTACACTAACGTGTAAATACTTTAGCTGCTTGCGGTAGTGATAGGATCAGGAAAACACCACCAACCTTCAGCAGGTAGCTTTAGCTGAACACTGTGCAGAGGTCGCACTACAGTAACGTGTAAATACTTTAGCTGCCTGCGGTAGTGATAGGATCAGGAAAACACCACCAACCTTCTACAGGTAGCTTTAGCTGAACACTGTGTAGAGGTCGCACTACACTAACGTGTAAATCTTTTAGCTCCCTGCGGTAGTGATAGGATCAGGAAAACACCATCAACCTTCTACAGGTAGTTTTAGCTGAACACTGTGCAGAGGTCGCACTACACTAACGTGTAAATACTTTAGCTGCTTGCGGTAGTGATAGGATCAGGAAAACACCACCAACCTTCAGCAGGTAGCTTTAGCTGAACACTGTGCAGAGGTCGCACTACAGTAACGTGTAAATACTTTAGCTGCCTGCGGTAGTGATAGGATCAGGAAAACACCACCAACCTTCTACAGGTAGCTTTAGCTGAACACTGTGTAGAGGTCGCACTACACTAACGTGTAAATGCTTTAGCTGCCTGCGGTAGTAATAGGATCAGGAAAACACCACCAACCTTCTACAGGTAGCTTTAGCTGAACACTGTGCAGAGGTCGCACTACACTAACGTGTAAATCTTTTAGCTCCCTGCGGTAGTGATAGGATCAGGAAAACACCACCAACCTTCTACAGGTAGCTTTAGCTGAACACTGTTCAGAGAACGCACTACACTAACTTGTAGTTTTAGCTGAACACTGTTCAGAGGACGCACTACACTAACTTGTAGCTTTAGATGAACACTGTTCAGAGAATGCACTACACTAACTTGTAGTTTTAGCTGAACACTGTGAGGAGGACGCACTACACTAACTTGTAGCTTCAGATGAACACTGTTCAGAGGACGCACTACACTAACTTGTAGCTTTAGCTGAACACTGTGCAGAGGTCGCACTAAACTAACTTGTAGCTTTAGCTGAACACTGTGCAGAGGTTGCACTACACTAACTTGTAGTTTTAGCTGAACACTGTGAGGAGGACGCACTACACTAACTTGTAGCTTTAGATGAACACTGTTCAGAGGACGCACTACACTAACTTGTAGCTTTAGCTCAACACTGTGAGGAAGCCGCACTACACTAACTTGTAGCTTTAGATGAACACTGTTCAGAGGACACATTACACTAACTTGTAGCTTTAGCTGAACACTGTGTAGAGGTCGCACTACACTAACGTGTAAATACTTTAGCTGCCTGCGGTAGTGATAGGATCAGGAAAACACCACCAACCTTCTACAGGTAACTTTAGCTGAACACTGTGCAGAGGTCGCACTACACTAACGTGTAAATCTTTTAGCTCCCTGCGGTAGTGATAGGATCAGGAAAACACCACCAACCTTCTACAGGTAGCTTTAGCTGAACACTGTTCAGAGAACGCACTACACTAACTTGTAGTTTTAGCTGAACACTGTTCAGAGGACGCACTACACTAACTTGTAGCTTTAGATGAACACTGTTCAGAGAATGCACTACACTAACTTGTAGTTTTAGCTGAACACTGTGAGGAGGACGCACTACACTAACTTGTAGCTTCAGATGAACACTGTTCAGAGGACGCACTACACTAACTTGTAGCTTTAGCTGAACACTGTGCAGAGGTCGCACTAAACTAACTTGTAGCTTTAGCTGAACACTGTGCAGAGGTTGCACTACACTAACTTGTAGTTTTAGCTGAACACTGTGAGGAGGACGCACTACACTAACTTGTAGCTTTAGATGAACACTGTTCAGAGGACGCACTACACTAACTTGTAGCTTTAGCTCAACACTGTGAGGAAGCCGCACTACACTAACTTGTAGCTTTAGATGAACACTGTTCAGAGGACACATTACACTAACTTGTAGCTTTAGCTGAACACTGTGTAGAGGTCGCACTACACTAACGTGTAAATACTTTAGCTGCCTGCGGTAGTGATAGGATCAGGAAAACACCACCAACCTTCTACAGGTAACTTTAGCTGAACACTGTGCAGAGGTCGCACTACACTAACGTGTAAATACTTTAGCTGCCTGCGGTAGTAATAGGATCAGGAAAACATCACCAACCTTCTACAGGTAGCTTTAGCTGAACACTGTGCAGAGGTCGCACTACACTAACGTGTAAATCTTTTAGCTCCCTGCGGTAGTGATAGGATCAGGAAAACACCACCAACCTTCTACAGGTAGCTTTAGCTGAACACTGTTCAGAGGACGCACTACACTAACTTGTAGTTTTAGCTGAACACTGTGAGGAGGACGCACTACACTAATTTGTAGCTTTAGATGAACACTGTTCAGAGGATGCACTACACTAACTTGTAGCTTTAGCTGAACACTGTGCAGAGGTCGCACTTAACTAACTTGTAGCTTTAGCTGAACACTGTGCAGAGGTTGCACTACACTAACTTGTAGTTTTAGCTGAACACTGTGAGGAGGACGCACTACACTAACTTGTAGCTTTAGATGAACACTGTTCAGAGGACGCACTACACTAACTTGTAGCTTTAGCTGAACACTGTGAGGAGGCCGCACTACACTAACTTGTAGCTTTAGATGAACACTGTTCAGAGGACACACTACACTAACTTGTAGCTTTAGCTGTACACTGTGCAGAGGTCGCACTAAACTAACTTGTCGCTTTAGCTGAACACTGTGCAGAGGTCACACTAAACTAACTTGTAGCTTTAGCTGAACACTGTGAGGAGGACGCACTACACTAACTGTAAATAGTCTAGCTGCCTGACTGTGGTACTAATAGGATCAAAAGAACACCAGCAATTTTCTTCAGGTAGCTGTAAATACTGTAACAAGACAAGCCTGCCTGTCAGTAGGAAGATAACAGGAACGGATCTAGCTGAACTGAATACGGTATATATATATATATATATATATATATATATTTATATTTATATATATATATATATATATATATATATACATACAACACCTGGGATGCATATATATACACAATACACTGTAAGTGCAGCTGACTGACTGTCCTGCCTAATCTAGCTAACTCAAATGAAATGACACTGTCTCTCTCTCTCTCTCTCTCTCTCTCTCTCTCTCTATCTCAGCACACCGGAACACACTACACAGGGCCGCCGTGCATGCGGCCTTATATAGTGTGGGGCGTGTTCTAAACCCCCTGAGCCATAATTGGCCAAAGTCACCCTGGCTTTGGCCAATTATAGCTCTCTCTACTGACGGCGCTGTGATTGGCCAAGCATGTGGGTCATAGTGCATGCTTGGCCAATCATCAGCCAGCAATGCACTGCCGTGACGCGGCATGCGAATGTGGCGCGAACGGCCCATATCGTTTGCAATTCGGCGAACAGACGATGTTCGAGTCGAACATGGGTTCGACTCGAACACGAAGCTCATCCCTAGTGCTCACTAACACAGATTTAGACGGATTTGTGAACAATATTTGAGAGAAATAGGCCTTTTGTGTACATAGAAAAAGTCGTAGATTTTTAAAGCGGAGGGCCACCCTAAAATAAAAAATTGCATCAATATTCTTTAAAAAATTAAAAAAAAAAATTTGAAATTTTTTTTTTTAACTTACCTGAAACCCCTGTTGCTAGGCAGTCTTCCTAATCTGCCTCTTCCTATTCCGCGGTGCTTCCTCCTCTTTGGCGAGCGGCCCCGTTGCCTTCTGGGACATCTTACATAGTTACATAGTTACATAGTAGGTGAGGTTGAAAAAAGACACAAGTCCAACCTATGTGTGTGATTATATGTCAGTATTACATTGTATATCCCTGTATGTTGCGGTCATTCAGGTGAATATCTAATAGTTTCTTGAAGCTATTGATGCTCCCCGCTGAGACCACCGCCTGTGAAAGGGAATTCCACATCCTTGCCGCTCTTACAGTAAAGAACCCTGTACGTAGTTTAAGGTTGAACCTCTTTTCTTCTAATTTTAATGAGTGGCCATGAGTCTTGTTAAACTCTCTTCTGCGAAAAAGTTTTATTTCTATTTTGGGGTCACCAGTACTGTATTTGTATATTGAAATCATATCCCCTCTCAAACGTCTCTTCTCCAGAGAGAATAAGTTCAGTGCTCGCAACCTTTCCTGGGACACGTGTGTGTCCCAGAAAACAACAGGGCCATTCACAAAGTGCCGCGCGACTCGCGCATGCGCAGTAGGAAACGGGCAGTGAAGCCGCAAGGCTCCACTGCCTGTTTCCCTTTGTTAAGATGGAGGCACCGGCAGCCGACCTGATGGACGGATCAGCCTAGGGGGGCCGACATCGTAGGCTCGCTGGACAGGTAAGTGTCCTTATTAAATGTCAGCAGCTATAGTGTTTGTAGCTGCTGACTTAAAAAAAAAAATCGCGGCCAGCACCCCTTTAAGTTCAGCTCATGATAAATAGGGGCAAACACAAAAGTGTTGCATTTATAATTTTGCTCAGTGTATATACATGCATGTATTATTTTGGATATACAGTGCCTTGCAAAAGAGTATTCACCCCCTTGGCATTTTTCGTGTTTTGTTGCCTCACAACCTGGAATTAACATGAATTGTTTGAGGATTTGCATCATTTTTTTTTTTTTTACAGGACATGCCCACAACTTTGAAGATGTTTTTTTTTTAATTTTTTTTTATTGTGAAGCAAACAAAAAATAGGACAAAATAACAGAAAATGTCAATGTAACTATTCTCCCCCTAAAGTCAATACTTTGTAGAGCCACCTTTTGTGGCTATGAGCCTGTCTCTATAAGCTTGCCATATCTTACAACTGGGATTTTTGCCCATTCCTCCTTGCAAAACTGCTCCAGCTCCTTCAAGTTGGATGGTTTGCGCTTGTGAACAGCAATCTTTAAGTCTGACCACAGATTTTCTTTTCAATCTTAGTTTATTTCAAAACAAATAAAAAAGTAACAGAAAGAGAAAGTTCTCTACATTGTAATATTACAATATATTATTACATACATTGCGTAAAGAATAATGAAATAAGTCTATACCATAGATAAACAGGTGTATACAGTTTGACATAAAATCTCTGATGAAACAACGAAATATCGCATTGTATATAACAGCCCTTAGACATATGGAAAGTATACCATATGAGTGGGATCCAACATGTGTTTACCCTTATGGATTTGCGTACTGGTATTCTCAGAGGGATCCTCCCCTTCATGCTGATATGCTGTCTGGATCTTTTAATTACTTATAAGAAGTATTGACGTCGTTAAACTAATCAGGGTATATGACCTTTGTTCTTATGTTTGAGTGACTAGTTCAGTGCAGGAAGAGGAGTAAGCAAAGAGGGAAGAAAAAGATACTGTGAAAATAGATAAGGGATGATGAAGAAGGTGGGAAACACACCAGCATGGCTAGCCAGTAGACGGTGATGGGGCATCCCTTACCCATACAGAAAAGTCATGGGAGTATCGAAACATTGCCCACGAGGTCCAGGTGATGGAAAACTGTTCCTCTTTCCCCGCTTCCTGCGCCAGAAGGCGCTCCGGATCTCTTATCTGGTTCACCTCGACAGCCCAGTTGCCCAAGGAAGGCACATCTGCTGTTCTCCAAAGGCGGGGAATCACTGTCCCGACTGCAGCCAGAAAGTGGCGCAATAGATCTTTTTTAATCGACTTGAGGGGGCCTGGGAGCATAGATAGTAGGGCTATCTCTGGTGTGGGTTTAATTGAGGTCGCCATCAGCCTGCTGTATAGATCAAAGACCTTTTGCCAAAGTTTCCTGATTGGAGGGCAAACCCACCAAATGTGGAGCATTGTCCCTTTAGAGGACAGGCACCGCCAACAAGTATCTGTCAAAGAAGGATTGAACCGTTGGATAGTCGCAGGGCATCTGTACCACCTCGTTAATAGCTTAAACCCTTTTTCTTGGGACTTGGTTGCTAAGGAAATCCTATGCGTCAGGACAAAGCTTTTTTGCCAATCAGCAGGGGAGATGGAGTGTTGTAAGTCTGTTTCCCATTTCTGTGTGTACGTTGGAAGGTCTGGGGCAGAAATGCTTAGTAGTATGGAATATAACAACGATACTACGTGGGTGGGCGGGTCTGATTGTAAAAGTAGCTTGTCGAAGTCTGATGGGTCAGCTAGGATCTCAGAGATGGAGGAGAAAGTACGTACGTATGACATTAATTGACCCCTCTGTAACCACATTGTTGGGGGCCCTAGGTCCTTCTGGGACGGTATGTCTGTTCTCAAAGATGGATCAGCGCGTAATACCTGTGCTAAGCGTCTAGGACTATCCCTATTCCAGGGTCCAAATCTCCACCTACTTACAGCCGGGGGGAAGGCCGGAGTCCCAAAGAGAGGGGTCATTGGGCCCTGTGACCACAGAATTTCTATTGGATTGAGGTCTGGGCTTTGACTGGGCCATTTCAACACATTTACATGTTTCCCCTTAAACCACTCAAGTGTTGCTATAGCAGTGTGTTTGGGGTCATTGTCCTGCTGGAAGGTGAACCTCCGTCCTAGCCTCAAATCACACAATCACAGAGTGGTACAAGTTTTGCTCCAGAATATCCCTCTATTTAGCGCCATCCAGCTTTCCCTTAACTCTGACCAGTCCCGACTGCTGAAAAACATCCCCACAGCATAGTTACATAGTTGAAAAAAAGACACAAGTCCATCTAGTTCAACCATAAAAAAATAAATTAAAAAATAAAATAAAAAATATCATACAATCCCATATACCCAATCCTATACCCACAGTTTATCCAGACGAAAAAAAAAGAAAAGCAGGATCCAATTTTCTACAGCAGAGGAAAAATTCCTTCCTGATCCCAGACAGGCAATCAGATTTTCCCTGGATCAACTTTACCTATAAATGCTAGTACCCAGTTATATTATGTACATTTAGGAATGAATCCAGGCCTTTCTTATAGCAATCTACTGAGCTGGCCAGAACCACCTCTGGAGGGAGTCTATTCCACATTTTCACAGCTCTTACTGTGAAGAAACATTTCCATATTTAGAGATGAAATCTCTTTTCCTCTAGACGTAATGAGTGCCCCCTTGTCCTCAGTGTTGACCGTAAAGTGAATAACTCAACACCAAGTTCACTATATGGACCCCTTATATATTTTTACATGGTTATCATATCCCCCTTAATCTTCTTTTCTCAAGAGTCAATACATTCAGTTCCTCTAATCTTTCCTCATATCCAAGCTCCTCCATGTCTCTTATCAGTTTGGTTGCCCTTCTCTGCACTTTCTCCAGTTCCCCGATAACCTTTTTGAGAACTGGTGCCCAAAACTGAACTGCATATTCCAGATAAGGTCTTACTAAAGATTTCTACAGGGGGAAAATGATATTGCTCTCTCTGGAGTCCATACCTCTCTTAATACAAGTGCTGCCACCACCATGTTTCACTGTGGGGATGGTGTTCTTTGGGTGATGTGATGTGTTGGGTTTGCTCCAGACATAGCTCTTTCTTTGATGGCCAAAAAGTTAAACTTTAGTCTCATCAGAACAGAGCACCTTCCTCCATTTTGGGAGTCTCCCACATGCAAACTCAAACCATGCAATTTTGTTTTTTGCTGAAATTAATGGCTTTCTTCTGGCCACTCTGCCACAAAGCCCAACTCTATGGAGCGTACGGCTTATTGTCGTCCTAAGTACAGATACTCCAGTCTCTGCTGTGGAACTCTGCAGCTGCTCCAGGGTTACCTTAGGTCTCTGTGCTGCCTCTCTGATTAATGCCCTCCTTGCCCAGTCCGTGAGTTTTGGTGTGCGGCCGTCTCTTGGCAGGTTTGCTGTTGTGCCATGTTCTTTCCATTTGGTTATAAAAGATTTGATGGTGCTCCTAGGGATCATCAAAGATTTCTATATTTTTTTATAACCTAACCCTGACTTGTACTTCTCAACAACATTGTTCCTTACTTGTTTGGAGAGTTCCTTGGTCTTCATGGCAGTGTTTGGTTAGTGGTGCCTCCGGCTTAGGTGTTGCAGCCTCTGGGGCCTTTCAAAAAGGTGTGTATATGTAATGACAGATCACGTGACACTTAGATTGCACACAGGTGGACATCAGTTCACTAATTATATGACTTCTGAAGGTACTTGGTTGTAACAGAGCTTTTTATGGGCTTGATAACAAAGGGGGTGAATACATACGCACATGCCAATTATCATTTTTTTATTTCTGAAAAATAGTTTTATGTATATATTTTTCTAATTTTACTTGCTCAATTTAGACTATTGTGTTCTAATCCATCACATATAATTCTGATTAAAAAAACATTGAACTAAAGGCTGCAATGTAACAAAATAGGTAAAAAAGCCTAGGGGGTGACTACTTTTGCAAGGCACTGTACGTAGATTGGAAATAACAGTGGAGCAAATACCTTTGCTATTTTATGCTTGATGTGATATGACATACATGGATATTTGTACCTATTGTATAATTGTGCTTATAAGCTACATACAGTTTTTTTTGTAAAAGCATTCTTATTATGTGATGTCCTTACTCTATATATTAAAAAAAAAATCACTTGTACTGGCAAAAAGCTGTCTTCAGACACAAGGCACTGTGCATATAGTTATATCAAAAAAGCATCCACAGCATCATTGCAGATTAATAGACCCTTATTAACTCTTAACTGACCTGCAGAATGCAGGTAAGGAGAATACACACCTAAAGGAATGTCAGGGCTCATTTCTTACAAAACATATTTTGCAGTTGGTTCTTCTTCTCTTAAATATTTGCCCTTTTTTAAATACATTATGTGACTCCACTTTGGATTCAAATAATGTATTCATTTTAGGGCTGTCAGTATTAGGAGCAACATAACAATTTAATTAATGTATATGAATGACTTCTATACGTTAAAATTGCACATCTAAAAACAGTTATACTGTGTTTGAAATGCAGCTGCATGTTTTCATCTGACATGTGCATATTATTGAGTAAGTCTGGTTCACTGGAATATTTAATAGCTTTATTCAATCAAGCCTGTAATTGGTGCTTTTTTGAATGTGATGGGATTCATCCAGCAATGTGGCATTCCCAGCCTGGTCCTCTGATTGCCAACTTGTAACCTTTTAACTCAAACAAGGTAATTATCTTAGCTGTGACAACTCCTAACAATGTACAGAAGTATACAAATGCCACGTATTCATTTAATGTATACGTGTAATATTTTTTTAATACATTTTCATATTACTGTCTATGCATGCTCAGCGTTACATGAATATGCGAACAATATAAGTAATCTTAAAGTACTGCTGCCACAATTCTGGACAGTTCAAATTAGGAATATGCTTAGCCATTTTTAGCGTTTTTCCACGTTAGCGTTTTTTAGCGTTAAAAAAACTTTCCAATGGATCAAAAACGTTAAAAAAAGATGGTGAGCTGCGTTTTTTGAGCATTTATCATCATTTTTGACGTTAGAGCATTTTTACAGCTGAAAAACAGCTCAAACAGCTTAAAAACTCCTCTCAGAACCCACTAGTTTGTTTTTTCTTTAAAGCCAAAAATGCCCCAGCCAAAAACTGCTGATAACAGTCTATGTGTGCATGGACACATAGGAGATAATGACGGGGAGTTTATTGACTGTAGAAAAAATGTCTGAAGCCAAAAACAGCAGCTTTAAAAATGTCCAGTGTGCATGAGGCCTAAGGCCCTTTTCACACAGCAAGCCCGCTCGGATCCACCTGTTTTTTGGTGGATTCGATTGGCCCATCCATTGACTCCTATGGGGAGATGGATGTCAGCGGAGATGTGTTCCGCTAACACCCGTCTGCTATCCGATCTGCTAAAATCAGACATATGGCGATACGTTTGCCATCCATCTTGGTGGATCGGATGAGATCTGATGAAAACGGACATGCTTTTAGTTTTTGTCCGATCCCTCCATAGGAATCAGTGGCACTCTGACAGGCCCTTCCCCACTCAGTGAGCAGAGACGGACCTGTCATCCGCCGGCTCAGCGGAGATCAACAAAGAGATCTCCTGCTGAGCTGGCAGACTCCTCTGAGCGGATCCGCCTCGTGTGAATGAGGCCATAAACAAACCATCATGTACCTATGTTGCTAGAGACATTGTGGAGAAATTAATCCTAAAATTCTGGACAGAGGTACCAAATTCAAAATTTACTATAGAGAGCAGAAACTTGGCAGTCTACCAGCTCTCTAATAAAAGCATATAGCCAATGTCATTGAGGCTGGGTTCACACTGGTACGACAAACGCTCCGACTATGGGAGATCATGTCGCATGACGTGTGAAAAGCAATGTTTTCCTATGAGAGCCGTCTTAACTGGTCCGACACAAGTTGGTCTGACTTTGAAAATGCCCCCTGCACTACTTTAGTCAGACTTTGATCCTACTTCAGCCCATTGAATATCACTGAAGTCGGATCCCTTCGGTCTGGTATGGATTTTAGGGGGAATCCCCCATGCTGAAAAAAACAGCATGGGGTCCCCCCAAAATCCATATAAGACCCTTATCTGAGCACACAGCCCAGAAGGTCAGGAAAGGGGGTGGGGAAGAGAGAGCGCCCCCCCTCCTGAACGGTACCAGGCCGCATGCCCTCAACATGTTAAAGGGGGCTTCCAGATTCCGATAAACACCCCACCCGCAGACCCCCACAACCACCGGCCAGGGTTGTCGGGAAGAGGTCCCTGTTCTCATCAACATGGGGACAAGGTGCTTTGGGGTGGGGGGACCTGCCCCAAAGCATCCACCCCCCATGTTCAGGGCCTACGGCTGGTACGGTTCAGGAGGGGTGGGGCCGCTTGCTTGTCCCCTCCCTTTTCCTGATCTGCTGGGCTACGTGCTCGGCTAAGGGTTTGGTATGGATTTTGGGGGGAACCGCCCATTTTTTTCGGCGTGGGGGTCCCCTTTAAAATCCGTATGAATGTGCTCAACTTGTCCTTGTTCAAACTTGTATGTCCAGTCCCCTATGCTCTATACTCAAAAGAGTCATTTTTTTTAGCGTATTCAGGGTTTTTTGACCTCTTGACTTCAATGGGTGCACCAGTTAACATGACACATGCATGTATTTTTGTACCTGAAAATCTCTCCACCTCTAGAACTGTTTTCCTGCTCTTGCCCAGCCCAAAAAACAAATGCCTGAAGTACAATACAAATTACAATACAAATTACAATACAATACAAAGTACACATACCTGTGTACAAAGCTTGTAAAATGCACAAAAGCAAGCTTCACAAATCACTGGGAATATTCTCTGCTCGGGTACGAATGCAGGCTTAGGTGTCAGAAATGGAATGGAACCTGACTTTAGAGCTTTTGCTGTCATCTATGAGGATTTTTGACAGTACAAGAAGCTAGAGAGGTCAGAGGTTTCTGGTTATGAAGCAATCCTTATCAGACCCTTATCCGAGCACACAGCCGGCAGGTCAGGAAAGGGGGTGGGAACGAGAGAGCGCCCCCCCCTCCTGAACCATACCAGGCTGCATGCCCTCAACATGTTAAAGGGGGTTTCCAGATTTCAATAAGCCCCCTCCCCGCAGACCCCCACAACCACCGACTAGGGTTGTTGGGAAGAGGTTCCTGTCCTCATCAACATGGGGGCAAGGTGCTTTGGGGTGGGGGCCCTGCCCCAAAGCACCCACCCCCACATGTTGAGGGCATGCGGCCTGGTACGGTTCAGGACGGGAGGGACTGCTCGCTCATCCCCTCCCTTTTTCTGACCTGCCGGGCTATGTACGCATGTTGTTTTTTCGGCATGGGAGTTCTCCTTAAAATCCGTACCAGACCGAAGGGCCTGGTATGCCCTTGGAGGGGGAACCCATGCCATTTAAAATAAAAATTGGCTGGAGCTCACCCTAAAGATTCATACCAGACACAGTTCCTGCTATTGTCGGGGATCAAAGTCGGATCCCTATTCACTGAAGTCAGACAGATGTTGGACTTCAAGTCGCAGGGCAAAGTCAGATCCAAAGTGGTACTACTGTTATGTCCTACCAGTGTGAACCCGGCCTTAGCCCCAATTTACACTTCAACATTTTTCAGCTTGTTTCCCTACACCTGAATGTGCTCAACTTGTCCTTGTTCAAACTTGCATGCCCAGTCCCCTATGCTCTATACTCAAAAGAGTAAAACATTTTTAGCGTATTCAGGATTTTTTGACCTCTTGACTTCAATGGGTGCACCAGTTAACATGACACATGCATGTATTTTTGTGCCTGAAAATCTCTCCACCTCTAGAACTGTTTTCCTGCTCTTGCCCAGCCCAGAAAACAAATGTCTCAAGTTTGATACCTGTGTACAAAGCTTGTAAAACACACAAAAGGAAGCTTCACAAATAACTGGGAATATTCTCTGCTCAGGTATTAATGCATGCTTAGGTGTCAGAAATGGACTGGAACCTGACTTTAGAGCCTTTGCTATCATCTATGAGGGTTTTTGACAGTACAAGAAACTAGAGAGGTCAGAGGTTGCTGGTTATGAAGCTCTTTTAGTGCCTGTTAAGATTATGCAACTACTTTAACCCTTTCCATCCCAGAACCATTTATTTCCCATATTTTGCACACGTTAAAATGCATATTTTAGACCTGAGGATTACTTAAAACCCACAAAACATTATGCTGGGAGTCACATAAACTTTACATCTGTAATGCTGGGGGTGAGCATCCAACGGTTTTCACATCCTAGCAACAAGTCAAGACACGGGGCTATTAACTAGGAGTTTTTTTAGCAAGGCTTCTGAAGGGATCCAAATGGCCTACATGTAAAACAATAAAATGAATGATCATTTTACAAAGCTGTACAGATTTTTAATATGGCCTCGGCCCCTTGACCGCATAGGCTTTTTGCTCGAAAAGCTGAACTTAGCCTTTAAAATGGTTCTAAAGACAGAACGTTTTTTTACTTTAATGCATCCTATAGATTCAGGTAAACAAACCTTCTGGGTGCAGCCCCCCAGTCCTCCTTATACTTACCTGAGCCCATCTTGATCCAGCAATGTGCATGAGAGCAGCAGCTCTCCTGAGTCTCTCTCTCCTCATTGGCTCACACAGCAGCAGGAGTCATTGGCTCCTGCTGCTGTCAATCTCAACCAATGAGATAATGTGGAGAGAGTGGGGGATGGGGCCGAGCTGTGCTGCCACGTACCTTCAGGTAGAGCCTGACAAGCAGAGGAAGGCCTCTTGTACAGCCCCAGTTCATGGACCACTGAGGTTGCAACAGTGGCCGCGAGAGCACGGTGAGGTAGGAGTGCCTGCAATGTTCTACGTAGCAGGTGAGCAAGTAAAGCAGGCAGCAGCGGTATTGGAGCTGTGGGGTATGGCTGTGAAGGCAGGCACATTGTGGATGGAGGGGTGCTGTAGGTGCAGGTACGTTGCAGGTGCTGGTGTACTGCAAGTACTTAGAGGCTGTAGCAAGTGGAGGAGACTGGTGCAGAGTCAGACAAGCCAGGTTATACATGGAATATCAGGTACATCAGAGACATCAGGCTCAAAGAATGGTCAAAATTCAGGCAGAGGTTTAGCAACAGAGAATCAAGCAGATAAAGGAGAATCAAGGTCCAGAAAGCCAAGGTCAGGAGTGGAGAGAATCAGAGTAGTCAGGAAGCCGGGTCACAATCAGATCACAGGCAGGTAAAGGAACAGGATACAGGGGAAAGCTGCAGATCAGACAGCAAGGTCTAGTGCATCTGCCATCCTTATATATGGCATTTGGGCGCCAATGCTAATGGGAACGCATGTGTTTCACGATCGCGCAGACATGCCTGCCAGGAAGGATATCTTTGGAATTGTGCCCACGCATACGCAACTGCCTTTGAACATTCGCTGCTCTATTTACAGGAATGTGGCTCAAGAGCAAGCCTGCGCGAGTGCTCCTATGGCAAGAGGCTTTTCACTGCTTTTTGCATTGTGCTATTAAGGGATAAGTTCACCTTTTAACATAAAATAATAAATGCCAATTTATTTGCAAGTAAAAAACTGTGCATTTAATATTTTTTGTTTTAGGAGCCTGGAAAGCTTTGCACCAGCAATCAGCAGATAATCAATGCCATGCAGGTCTTCAATGCCAAGGCAGGCAGTTTTACACAGACAGGAACAATCCATAAACTACCATAGCACCGTGGTAATTCGTGGAGAGCTACAAGCTGACAGCTGCAAAGGCTGTCGGGACTTGTGGTTTTCTCATTCACAGAACACTGTGAATGGATGACGAAGCTGGGTTGGTGGAGCCACATTTTTTCTTAGATTGTGGGGGGGGGGGGGTTACATTTGTAACACATTACATGATACACACTGAATATGTGTATAACATGTTACAAAAGGTGAACTTATCCTTTAACCACGTCAGTTCTCGTTCCCCACACTGCTTCTCTTCCCACACACACTGTTCCCTTTAACCCTACACCACCCTTCCTGTACACACTGCCCACATTTTAACCCTACACCTCCCTTCCTGTACACACTGCCCCCCTTTAACCCTATGCCCCCCTTCATGTATACACTGCCCCTCTTCCTGTACACACTGTCCCCCTACACCCCCCCTTCCCCACACACTGCCCCCTTTCTGTACACATTGCCACCTTTAACCCTGCAATCCCCTTCCCACACACTGCCCCCCTTCCTGTACACACTGCCTCCTTTAACCTTACACCCCTCTTCCTGCACACACAGCCCCCTTTCCTGCACACACTGTGCCCTTTAACCCTATACCCCCTTACTGTACATACTGCCCCCCTTTAACCCTACAACCCTCTTTCTGTACACACTGCCCCTTCAACCCTACACCCCCTTCCTGTATATACTGCCCCGTTCCTGTACACACTGCCCCCCTTTAACCCTACACCCCTCTTTCTGTAAACACTGCCTCCTTTTAACCCTACACCCCTCTTCCTGTATACACTTCCCCCTTCCTGTGCACACTTGTACACTTTTTAACACTGCACCCCCTTTCCAGCACACACCGCCACTTTTCCTGCACACACTGCCCAACTTTAACCCTACACCCCCCCTTCCTGCACACACTGCCCTCTTCCTCAACACACTGCCCCCTTTAACCCTACACCCCTCTTCCTGTATACACTGCCCTCTCCTTTTCCCTGTACAGGGCTTTATAATGACATGTGACTAGGAGTTGAATAGACCACAACTAAAAGACGAGGGGGTGGGATCCTGGGAAGAAATGCATGTGGAGTGAATTACTGGAGATTACTTACTGTGTGCTGGGGTGTAAACTGGACGAAGAGCTGCGGGAGGTGGACCTGGTGAATGGCAACAGCAAGTTCATAAAGCAGGTCAGGTAACCAGTGACGATTGAAGAGCCATAGCCTAGAAAGTGACATACGGGGATGGATGATCCTTTTGTCATAATTTAACAGTGATTGCAGATCTGTGATGACTGGGGAGTTGCTTGGGGAAGTGGTAGCCAAGAGTTCTGTTATCAGCATCAGGTCCTGGAGCCTGAATTCTTGCACCCTGCACCAGGACTTGCGGTGGGTCTGCTAGAAACCAGGATTATGCTGGTGCCGGCCCTGGGAAGAGAGTAGGCAAACCAGTGGCCTTGGCTGTACCCTTGGTGGCAGTGCGCCCTAGGCGGCTGCCTAGTTCGCCTAGCGGTAGTGATGGCCCTATATGCATGTATTACCTTTTTTTCCTGGCAGGTGTACTTTTCATAGTAAAATAAGCCCTTTATGTTAAATAAAATCACAGATCAGGTTAGTGTTAAGGAACTGTATTTCAATTAGCCCACATATAACATTAATATTTTAAATAATGAATATAGATACAATTAACACTGTCAAAATAAACTAGAAAAATGTATTTGAAGATTTGTAATGTAATAATTGTCTATGCCATACATGTTCTGTAACCAAAGCAATGACTAAAACTTCCTATACAAACAGTAGTGTGAAAAACACATGGACTACACTCTCACATGTTCTTCTGTTAAAACAAAAATCACCAAACAGCATATCATATTGATACAGACACACTCAGTACTATAGATTATAGAGTACTATAGATTAAATTCTATTACTGAATTAAAAATTGACAAAGGCCAAGGATCCACCTGATCTCACAATTGTGTTTTATTTCTAATGCTATGCTCATGCAGCTATGTATTTTATTGCATTTACATTGAATGGCATTTCAGAAATATGTCAACTGATTTTATCTACAGTCGTCAATTTTGTCATCACTGTTTTGTTACCATAATTATCATAATAAATACAGTCGTGAAAAGGTTACTGCAAAATGTATATTCATCAATGTGAGCACATGCATTTTTTAAGTTGTATTTCCCACTGTAGGGTAATGTTTGTGGGGCTATCCGAAAATTTCAATATTTGATTGTTATTTCAAAAAGTCATATAAGTATTACAAGGATTTTTTAATTAGATATACAGAACGGTATACTTGGTGTATGTTGTGTATGTAAACAAATTTAGTAGAAGTACACAAACATAGCGCAAATATTTCACTAGTAAATAGAATGTTCCTACAAATTATATTTTTCTAGTAGTTCCATCTGCCATGGACGTTTTTTCTCTGGAAAATAATCTGGAATTTTAATTTTTTTAAACTCTTGTATACATTTTTTCATTTCCTCCTCAATGCTTGGCTTCTCAGACACTTTCCTTTTAGAAAGGTTGTTATCCCGAGACTTGCTAATCAGTGTTTGAAAAAGTTCACTGTTCCTGCGTTTGTCTGGTGTTGGAACCCACTGGACTTGGTTCTTCTTTAAAGGACGATCCAGAGTTAAAGTATTCTGTTGATGAGAAGTTGATTGCTGAAGCACAGATGTATTTTCTTGAGGGGTACTAGCTTCTGACTGGCTATCACAACTAGATGTAGACAGTTCATTACATGATGTTCCACTTTCACTACCTTTATCTAAGACTTTTTCTTGCTTACTTTCTTCACAATCTTGTTTTGGAGATACTATTTTCTGTGGGGATCCTACAGGGATACAAATGTAAAAAAAAAAAAAAAATGTTTTAGTATAAGTAATTATGGCAATTCAAGTGTAAATTTTCTAAAGGGTTTAAACATAAAGATGAATGAACAGATTTATACACCATGGCAAAATGGTGAGGCTAGCAAATCAAATGATTCTGAAGCACCGGTCATTTTTTTCCAGTTGCTGGATGCATATTCAATCAAACTTGCAAATCACAATTAGTCTACAAGGCATCTGGATTATTTACCTCAATCTATTGTTAGTGACAGGTTAGTTAGTAAACTTCTTTTGCCCATACATGCTATATGACCATTTATGTAAGATTGACAATTTGCCAACAGTCAAGCATTATATGAGGTTGCTAAAATGTCCTCAGGAACCTGTGTTCCAAACAAAGCTGATATAGTATCTGGAGGCATTACTCCGCGTCAGAGAAATTAAAACATAGAATCTCTTCGATAGGAACTCCCTGTGAGCCCGACCAAAACAACGTTTAGAATTCCTGCTCCTGCCTTCCCTATTTGAAGCCCCCCTTGAACAGAGCTTGCTGTCTCTCTTCCCCCCTCTCTTTTCCAGATATTCTGTTCTTCATTTTTATGTTTTTCCTTTTTCCTTACCATCTCTCTCTTCTTATCTACAATGGGGCAAAAAAGAATTTAGTCAGCCACCAATTATGCAAGTTCTCCCACTTAAAAAGATGAGAGAGGCCTGTAATTGTCATCATAGGTATACCTTAACTACGAGAGACAAAATGTGGAAACAAATCCAGACAATCACATTGTCTGATTTGGAAAGAATTTATTTGCAAATTAAGGTGGAAAATAAGTATTCTGTCAATATCAAAAGTTCATCTTAATACTTTGTTATATATCCTTTGTTGGCAATGACAGAGGTCAAACATTTTCTGTAAGTCTTCACAAGGTTGTCACACACTGTTGCTGGTATGTTGGCCCATTCCTTCATGCAGATCTCCTCTAGAGCAGTGATGTTTTGGGGCTGTCGCTGGCCAACACGGACTTTCAACTCCCTCCAAAGGTTTTCTATTGGGTTGAGATCTGGAGACTGGCTAGGCCACTCCAGGACCTTGAAATGCTTCTTACGAAGCCACTCCTTCATTGCCCAGGCAGTGTGTTTGGGATCATTGTCATGCTGAAAGACCCAGCCATGTTTCATCTTCAATGCCCTTGCTGATGGGAGGAGGTTTGCACTCAAAATCTCACGATACATGGCCCCATTCATTCTTTCATGTACACGGATCAGTCGTCCTGTTCCTTTTGCAGAGAAACAGCCCCAAAGCATGATGTTGCCACCCCCATGCTTCACAGTAGGTATGGTGTTCTTTGGTTGCAACTCAGCATTCTCTCTCCTCCAAACACGAGTTGTGTTTCTACCAAACAGTTCTACTTTGGTTTCATCTGACCATATGACATTCTCCCAATCCTCTTCTGGATCATCCAAATGCTCCCTAGCAAACCTCAGATGGCCCCAGACATGTACTGGCTTAAGCAGGGGGACACGTCTGGCACTGCAGGATCTGAGTCCCTGGCAGCGTAGTGTGTTACTGATGGTAGCCTTTGTTATGTTGGTCCCAGCTCTCTGAAGGTCATTCACTAGGTCCCCCGTGTGGTTCTGGGATTTTGGCTCACCGTTCTTGTAATAATTTTGACCCCAGGGGGGAGATTGTCTTGTATGTCTTCCATTTTCTAATTATTGCTCCCACAGTTGATTTCTTCACACCAAGCTGCTTGCCTATTGCAGATTCAGTCTTCCCAGCCTGGTGCAGGTTTACAATTTTGTTTCTGGTGTCCTTCGACAGCTCTTTGGTCTTCACCATAGTGGAGTTTGGAGTGTGACTGTTTGAGGTTGTGGACAGGTGTCTTTTATACTGATAACAAGTTCAAACAGGTGCCATTAATACAGGTTAATGAGTTTAAGACAGAAGAGCCTCTTAAAGAAGAAGATACAGGTTTGCGAGAGCCAGAAATCTTGCTTGTTTGTAGGTGACCAAATACTTATTTTCCACCATAATTTGCAAATAAATTCTTTCAAAAATCAGACAATGTGATTGTCTGGATTTGTTTCCACATTTTGTCTCTCATAGTTGAGGTATACCTATGAAGACAATTACAGGCCTCTCTCATCTTTTTAAATGGGAGAACTTGCACAATTGGTGGCTGATAAAATACTTTTTTGCCCCACTGTACACCTCTATCTCGGTTGAGCATAATTTCATTTTGGAACTACCAGTATTCTAGTTCCTTACATTTGAACACCATTACCACTCAATGCCATTCAAAATTGTCATGAGTATACACCAATGTTTGTGCACCCAGAAGTTCTGGATATTATTATCCACATATTTCCCTATTATTATGTTTATAACAAAACTTATATTAGCGTAAATGACACATAATGTGGTGCCCCCATCCCATAGGACACAGTCTGCTCCCACTGGGGTGTCTGGGTTGGCGGGACCGCGTATAGAACGCAATAAGTTCATTACACCGAATTAAATGGTATTGACTTGTCTTCCATGTATTCATGTATGCTGTATAGAATACTTTGTTAACAACTATACAACCCAAGCATAATATGCCAGTGTGCCTACTGGTTTGCACCTGGTTACCTTGTTGACTGAAATGAGTTCCAGACAACAATGAAATGAATACTCACCACCGTATAAGAGTATTCATGTGTAAAAATGTTGTCTTTTCTATTACTAGTTTATTAGTAATGATTCTCAAAATAAAATGTCATTTTATGCTTTGTTATCACATCCAAAAACTTATAATTTCACATTGAGTTATTCACTTTGTTGTGAAGGATTAATGTAAATTCTGGCAAAAACTAAATCACCCCTGTTAGGTTTCTAACAATTATGTTTTGTAACTTTTAAAGAAATAAATTCAATTTTTTTAAACAAAAAAAAGTAAAGATAATAAAGAAAATTAGGTATTGAAATGCAAAGAGCAATAACTCACTGCAAGCAGTTTGATGAATGGGATCTACTAATGATGAATTAAAATTGTTAACAAACTCTGTAATACTGTAGAATGTAAGCAGAATAATGAAAATAAATAAAATTGTACTGTTTATTGCCTAATGAATCAGATTGGAATCTATATATTTTAATGCCATTATTTGGACTTACTCATAGGGGTTGAGGTACTAAAGGGAAAGACTGTTTACTTTGCAAAAGCAATAGCACTCTGCAAGGGTATTATTCTCAGAGCTTAGTGAATGAGATAAAGCTCTGCTAACGTCCATCATCCAATCATGTGCAAGCAAATTGCAGGTTTTTTTCTTTTATTTTCAATGCACACAAATGGGTATTTTTTGCAAATAAAGCTTCAACACATTCAAGCTCTGGGGAAAATTCCCTTGGAGTATGTAACTTCACTTGAAATGTAAACAGTGTATTTGCCTTTAGTAAATAAACCTAATAAAGTCTAGTAATCCATAGTGAACAAATCAGAATATATCTTTCAGTGATCTTAGTTCAACTAAAATCCATTGGTTACTGTAGGGTATAACATCAGCACTGCTCTTTGAATTTCCCTAAAGGATCTGTCAACCCAAAAGAAATACTTAAAGTTCTATGGCCTTTGCTGAACTACACACGAAGAGATTCTTCTGGCTATGAAAGGCCTCCCTTAATGAGATCTCTGCTCTTGAATTCCCGGGTTTACTCATCTGCTGTAGTCAGAAAAAGGGGACCCACTCTCCATGTTGGAAATTCTGTGGTAGTTTATAATATGGTGAATGCAAATGGAAAAGAATACACACCCAAAGGTGAGCACTCTAAGGTGGACAGGAAGGTGGACTAGAATATACCAGAGCGGGACAATCTTGCCTTTGGAGTTCTCAAGAGATATAAGAAGTCAGGTAATACAAGGATAGTGCCTTTTCTTATCTTATCTCAATGATATTTTCTCCTTTCTCCCTCAGCAGCATAGGTTGTGAGACTGAGCACCAGTGGTGGCTCGTCCATACTCCATACGGGGCACAGGGGCGCCTCCCCCCAATCCATGTGCCCAGCCCCGAATCTACATGCAGGGCTCCGGACACATGGAATCCAATGGGTTTTTTTTATAAGCACATGAGTAGAGCCTGAGGCTCTAATTGGCTTCAAAAAAGGGTGGGCATGGGTCGCAGAGCACTGCACCCTGAGCCCACCCAGTTGTGTGCCAATAGCGAGTTGATATTCGCTATTGTCTTCCTGATTCTCCTCCTGGCCTGAGACCCATCACCTGATTGGCCGAGAGGAGAAGCGATCCTATTGGCCGCCTAGGAGGAGGAGGAGGGGGAGGAGACACACGGCGGAAGCCGCCATGATACAGAGGAGGAGGGGAAGCAGGGGAAGCCACCGCCCGGAGGAAGCGCTGCCCGCGACCTAGATGGGGTAAGTGCGGGGCTGGTGACCGACCGGGGGGGACCCAATTGCCGCCCCCCAAATAAATATACCACCAGCCGCCACTGCTGAGCATTGTAAAGCTTCTGTCAGCCATCCCCTGAGCCAAGACATACAACCAAAGCTAGTAATGCACACTTTGCAGAAAATGGCATTTTTTTTTGTGAGTCAGGAAAGGGGGAGAGTTTTCAATAAGAAAGTGACTGTTCTGGGCTTCAACAACATGGTGGTATCCAGCAAGAAGAAACTGGAGCAATGCTGGAGGCAATTTACAGCACACACTAATTTTGGTAGCATAATTATTCATGTGGAATGCAAGTTTAAAGTACATGAACTTGTTACCATTGTTATGTGCAAAGTTCCGCTTTAAGCTTACTCAGTTTTTCAATAAATGATAAAACTCTAATTCCATAGGGTTGGTTCACTTTGCAAGGGAATTACCATTTTGCAAAGGACGTTTCTCCAAAGTTTAGTAAATGTCATCAAATTTTAGTTTGCAAAGAATACACAATCAGAAAACTGCATTTTTGCTTGCACGTGATTGGATAATGGAAGTCAGTTTCACCTTATTCATTAGGCTATGGGGAAAATACCCTTGCAAAGTACATATTCTCTTGCAAAGTGAACAGTATATTTGCCTTTAGTAAATCAATCAAAAGAAGGTCAAGCAATCCAGGCAGTTTTTAATATAATATAATATAATATATTAATATAGCCACAGACCTGACAATAATATCTAAATAGGTATGTTTTCTTATAAAAGATCTTACACACACTTTTATATCAGATTATTTTTGCCAGATTTCTAAATGACATTTGCAGCATTTGATAAGCAGCAGGAGGCACACCTAATCTACCCAACCTTGCCCACTTTTTTATGTCAATTTCTTACATTTTAAAAATATTATTTTCTTAACACTTCAGGAAACCTTTATGGGAATATTCTGCTATATTTCTGTGGCCCCCTTTAGCGTGACTGAATGAAAAAGCACTCTTACTCAAGAGGATTTAGTCTTAACCAGATATACCACTGGCAGCACCCTATATTTGTAAATCCATTGTAAGAACTTACAGTATCTTATAGGGATGTCTTATGTAGCATTTATACATGCTAGATTTAAATGCATCAAAAGTTAAAAGCAGCATTAAAAAAGTGGAGACATGCTACCAATGTTATTTTGACGTAAAATTTTGATTTAGTTTTAGTCATAGTCTCTTGAATAAAATGCCATTTTTGTTTTAGCCGTATTTTAGTCATCTGAATTGTTTTAGCTCTAGTTGTATTTTCATTGCCTAAAAGCTACATTAGATTTTAGGCAACTAAAAACCCCAGTACATTTCAGTCAACTAGAATTGAATAGGTTTACTTAAACTGTAATGCCCCGTACACACGGTCGGACAATGATCGGACATTCCGACAACAAAATCCTAGGATTTTTTCTGACGGATGTTGGCTCAAACTTGTCTTGCATACACACGATCACACAAAGTTGTCGGAAAATCCGATCATTCTGAACGCGGTGACGTAAAACACGTACGTCAGGACTATAAATGGGGCAGTAGCCAATAGCTTTCATCTCTTTATTTATTCTGAGCATGCGTGGCACTTTGTGCGTCGGATTTGTGTACATACGATCGGAAATTCCGACAACGGATTTTGTTGTCGGAAAATTTTATAGCCTGCTTTCAAACTTTGTGTGTCGGAAAATCCGATGGAAAATGTGTGATGGAGCCCACACACGGTCGGAATTTCTGACAACAAGGTCCTATCACACATTTTCCGTCGGAGAATCCGACCGTGTGTACGGGGCATAATGCATTTTATTTAAAAGAGAAGTATGGGAATGTTTTTTTTTTTTCTTGAATCATACATACCGATGCTGCATCTGTCCCCTGCCAACTCTAAGACTGAGAACCAAGCGATCAAACACTGTTACTCACTCGGTTCTCAGAGCTCCATGAGCAGAGAGCTGGTGACTGTCAGTGACTGCTCTCTGCTCTGCGCCCCCCGCCCCGCACTCACTGAGAGGCTGAGCTGGGTGTCAGTCCAGACTGATCTTTCCTGAGCCTGGATCGTCACTGTGGCATCAGCTGACAGCAGGCTTCAGCCCACTGTCTGCTGAAAATGGGTCACAGGAATGCAGACCGTAACTGCACTCCTGTGATCCACAGAAGTACAGCCAAACTAACTTTGGCTGTACTTCTCCTTTAAGCATTTCTCTAGAATTGCCAGGTGCAAGTAAAAAAACGTGTTATTTATGGCAGGGCTTTACAAATGTGCTTTGAATATAGGAGCCTGCTAAAAAAGTTTTCTTTGCCTACTGATTACTGTCACCCCCTTCCTGCCCAGGCCAATTTTCAGCTTTCAGCGCTGTCACACTTTGAATGACAATTGCGAGGTCATGCAACACTGTACTCAAATAAAATTTTTAGCATTTTTTTCAGACAAATAGAGCTTGCTTCTAGTAGCATTTAATCACCACTTGGATTTTATTTTCTGCTAAATGCATGAAAAAAATAAAATTTTGAAATAAAAAACCCTTTTCTTTATTTCTGTTATAAAATGTAGTAAATAAGTAATTTTCCTTCTACACTAATGTGTGATGATGATGCTGCACTGATAGGCACTGATGAAGCTGCACTAATGGGGCACTGATGATACACTGGTGCGGCTGCTCTGATGGGACACTGCTGAGGCTGCACTGATGGGGCACTGCTGAGGGTGCACTGATGAGGCACAGGTAAGGCTGCACCGATGGCACACTGGTAAGGCTGAACTGATGGGGCACTGATGAGGCTGCACTAATGGGACACTGCTGAGGGTGCACTGATGGGGCACTGCTGAGGGTGCACTGATGGGGCACTGGTAAGGCTGCACTTATGGTGCACTGATGGGACAGTGATGAGGCTGCACTGATGGGACACTGCTGAGGGTGCACTGATGGGGCAATGGTAAGGCTGCAATGATGGGGCACTGGTAAGGCTGCACTGATGGGACACTGGTAAGCTTGCACTGATGGGGCACTGATGAGACACTGAAAAGGTTGCACTGATGGGACACTGGAAGGGCAGCACTAATGGGGCACTGATAACGCTGCACTGATGGGACACTGGTAAGGCTGCACTGATGGGGCACTGGTAAGGCTGCACTGATTGGACACTGGTAAGGCTGCACTGATGCGGCACTGGTAAGGATGCATTGACGGGGCACTGGTGAGGCTGCACTGATGGGACACTGGTAAGGCTGCACTGTTAGGCACAGATGTGTGATGTGCAGACTTGACTCGGAGCCCGTCCAGGGTGGGAACTGGAGAGCCCAGGGGATCCTCTACAAGGTGGTAACCGACTCCGGGCCACTGCTGAGCCCACTCAGAGCCGACGGTTCGTACTGCAGGTTGTCTCCCCGGACAGTTCAAAAGACTTGCACCCAGCAGGAGGAAGGAGAGAGACGCACAGGGGACACTTCCTGCCAGCGGCTCCGCTCCGCCCGTCAGCTCCACTTCTCCCCCGACCCACCTGTCCTACTACACTACAGAACCGCATCTGCCCTAACCCGCCATTCACAGTGCTGTCCTCACAGCACTGCCACTCCCCACCCCCAGCATCAGAAAACACTTTTCCGGCCTGGGATTTATCGAGCCCTGATTTATGGTATTAAGGTTGAACATGCACTATAGACACAGATTTAGTTGTGATATATAACTTCATAAACAAAACAAGTTTCAGAAACAAAATTCATGTTTCTTGACAAACAGAATTGCAACTTTAAAATATATATAAAAAAACTGCCATTACACATATTACCTGAATACATTACCAACATTAAATATTAAGCAAAAAAAAAATAATATTTTTTTTTTCTTTCAGCAGCCTAGTAGATGCCCCTTATTCTTATGTGGTAGTGCAGTGTTAATTTTAACGTCACATTTTGATTTAGTTTTAGTCATAGTCTTTTGACTACAATGCCATTAGTTTTAGTCCGAATTGTTTTTGTTTTAGTCATATTTTTAATTAGACTAAAATGGTGTTCATTTCTTCAACAAAATGAACACTCCATGAAACAAATACAGGCATTAACAATCAGCACATAAGGTTCTATACAAAACAGTGGACTTTATTTTACAATGCGTTAATGTTTGTTCAGCTGCAGCACTAAATACATGTAACAAACGTCCATGTGTATAAGCGCTCTGCAGAATAAAATGTTAAAATGTTACTTATCTTTGGGGTAGATTTACTAAAACTAGAGAGTTTTTTATTCAAACCTTAATTGAGCAAGCTGAAGTTAAAGGCTGGGTTCACACTGGTCTGACAAACGCTCCGACATTGGGAGCTCATGTCGCAAGATGTGTGAAATTCAATGTTTCCCTATGGGAGCCATCCTAACTGGTCCGACACAAGTCGTTCCGACTTTAGAAATGCTCCCTGTACTACTTTGGTCTGACTTTGATCCTACTTCAGCCCATTGACTATCATTGAAGTCGGATCAAAGTCGGATCGCCGTCTTGCATGATCCGACTTTGGCATGCGACTTGTGCTCAGATGATCTTGAGGGGGAACTCCGCGCCAAATTTTAAATAAAAAACCGGCATGGGTTCCCCCTCCAAGAGCATACCATGCCCTTGAGTCTGGTATGGATCTTAAGGAGAACCCCCTACGCCGAAAAAACGGCATGGGGGTCCCCCCCAAACCATACCCTTATCCGAGCACGCAGCCTGGCCGGTCAGGAATGGGGGTGGGGACGAGCGAGGGCCCCTCTTCCTGAACTGTACCAGGGCGCATGCCCTCAACATGGGGGGGTGGGTGCCTTGGGGCAGGGGGGCGCCCTGCGGGCCCCCCCACCCCAAAGCATCTTGTCCCCATGTTGATGAGGACAAGGGCCTCTTCCCGACAACCCTGGCCGTTGGTTGTCGGGGTCTGCGGGCGGGGGGATTATCGGAATCCAGGAGCCCCCTTTAATAAGGGGGCCCCCAGATCCCGGCCCCCCACCCTATGTGAATGAGTATGGGTACATCGTACCCCTACCCATTCACCTAGGAAATAAAAGTGTCAATAAAAAAACACACGACAGGTTTTTAAAGTAATTTATTAGGCAGCTCCGGGGGTCTTCTTCCGACTTCGGGGGTCTCTTCCTTCTTCTCCGCAGTCTCTTCCTTCTTCTCCGCACTCTCCGGTTCTTCTCCCGCTCTCCGGTATCTTTTTAATTTATCTTTTTATTGACACTTTTTTTCCTAAGTGAATGGGTAGGGGTACGATGCCCTCAACATGGGGACAAGGTGTTTTGGGGTGGGAGGGCCCGCAGGGCGCCCCCCTGCCCCAAGGCACCCCCACCCCCTTTCCTGACAGGCCGGGTTGCGTGCTCGGTAGAGGTCTGGTATAGATTTGGGGGGGACCCCCACGCCGTTTTTTCGGTGTAGGGGGTGCCCCTTAAAATCCATACCAGACCCAAGGGCCTGGTATGCTCCTGGAGTGGGAACCCATGCTGTTTTTTCATTTAAAATTTGGCGTGGAGTTCCCCCTCAAGATTCATACCAAACACAGTGCCTGGTATTGGTGGGGATCCAAGTCGGATCCCCGTTCATTGAAAGTCGGACGTATGTCGGCTTCAAGTCGCGGGGAAAAGTCGGATCCAAAGTAGGACGCCTGTCATCTCGCACCAGTGTGAACCCGATCAAAAGCTGATTGATTACCATGCACAGCTGCACCAGATTTTGAACTCTCTGGTTTTAATAAATTAACCTGTCTGTGCTGCAAAGACAGCAGGTTCTATATAGCACAGGATACCAGGTTGACATGTTAGGAGGATGCATGGGTATAGGGCTGCAGAATGTTGGTGACCCATTGCAGTTGTGAGGGTCTGGACAGTCCCAAAGGCATAGAGTACAATGTGTATGCTGTTGTCCAGGTATGGTCACATAGTGGGCAGAATTTGGATGAATAGTTGAGGCCAATATTAACCTGTAAATACAGAACTGTAAGACCTGCCACTGAAAAATGATTTCAGGAGATGCAGAGCTATAATTATCATCTTTGATTTACTACTTAATGAGTCGCTGGTACAGAATTAATTAGAAGGTCTCGAGTTCCAGCTTTAGGAGGTGCATATAGGCTCCAGGTTTGTGAATAGCAAGGAGAAAGCAAGGGTAATAATGAACTTTCAGCAGCTTGTTCCTTCAACAAGTCAAAAGTCAAGTGTTGGCTTAAATGTTTTTTATTATGCCAGGTTCACTTTTAAATGTCCCAATTTTGTATGGTTGTTGGGGGGGTGTAGCTTAGAGTTAATGTATGTGATCCATAAAGAAAATAGAGGAAAGATATTTTATGAATGCCATACTAACACTGGCAAATGTACGGTCTTGAAATCAAGTCTAAAATTAAATGGCAAGGTAAAACAGCCAAAACATAAAAAAAACAACCTGTGCTGAACAAGGAAAGCTGCTAGCAATATGTAGTATAAAAAGTAAAATCATCTGGAACTGAGGCATGTAGAAAGTACAGAATTGTAATTACATTCAACTGCCTATGACCCCATGGATAGAATCAATTATATACTCATTTAGTTTAATACAAGATATATGACAGAGGATTTTCCATATTTAAACTGACAAAAACATTTGTAAAGTGGTGTAATATGCTGAGTGGAACTTATTAATAAATATTTCGGCATCTTTCATTACAAGCAGGATTTAGTGTCTATGTCTAGAGACAAAGATGATAAACGATAACAGCATGCAGCAAGAGAGCAAAATTCCCCTAAGGCAATTTATGAATTTTATTTCGCCATTAAATATTTATTTGATTTACTACTCACCCTACCTTGGTTTATCCATCTGCCAACAAAGATGTGTACACTGTTTGTGTGTGTGTGTGTGTGTGTGTGTGTGTGTATATACACACTGAGCAAAATTATAAACGCAACACTTTTTTGTTTGCCCCTATTTATCATGAGCTACTCAAAGATCTACGACTTTTTCTATGTACACAAAAGACCTATTTCTCTCAAATATTCTTCACAAATCTGTCTAAATCTGCGTTAGTGAGCACTTCTCCTTTGCCAAGATAATCCATCCACCTCACAGGTGTGGCATGTCAAGATGCTGATTAGACAGAATGATTATTGCACAGGTATACCTTAGGCTGACCACAATAAAAGGCTACTCTAAAATGTGAAGTTTTATCACACAGCACAATGCCACAGATGTTGCAAGTTTTGAGGGAGTTGGCATGTTTTTGATGCAATTGGCATGCTGACTGCAGGAATGTCCACCAGAGCTGTTGCCCTTGAATTGAATGTTCATTTCTCTACCTTAGGCCATCTCCAAAGGTGTTTCAGAGAATTTGGCAGTACATCCAACTGCAGAGCACGTGTAACCACACCAGCCAAGGACCTCTACATCCAGCATTTTCACCTCCAAGAAGATCGTCTGAAACCAGCCACCAGGACAGCTGCTGCAACAATCGGTTTACATAACCAAAGAATTTCTGCACAAACTGTCAGAAACCATCTCAGGGAAGCTCATCTGCATTCTCGTCATCCTCATCAGGGTCTCGACCTAACTGCAGTTCGTCGACTTGAGTGGGCAAATGCTCACATTCAATGGCATCTGGCACTTTGGAGAGGTGTCCTCTTCACGGATGAATCACGGTTTTCACTGTACAGGGCAGATGGCAGACAGCGTGTATGGAGTCGTGTGGATGAGCAGTTTGCTGATGTCAACATTGTGGATCTAGTGGCCCATGGTGGTGGTGGGGTTATGGTATGGGCAGGCGTATGCTATGGACATCAAACACAGGTGCATTTTATTGATGGCATTTTGAATGCACAGAGATACTGTGATGAGATCCTGAGGCCCATTGTTGTGCCATTCATCCACGACCATCACCTCATGTTGCAGCATGATAATGCACGGCCCCATGTTGCAAGTATCTGTCCTGGAAGCTGAAAACATCCCAGTTCTTGCTTGGCCAGCATACTCACCGGACATATCACCCATTGAGTATGTTTGGGATGCTCTGGATCGGCGTATACAACAGTGTGTTCTAGTTCCTGCCAATATCCAGCAACTTCGCACAGCCATTGAAGAGGAACGGACCAACATTCCACAGGCCACAATCAACAACCTGATCAACTCTATGTGAAGGAGATATGCTGCACTGCGTGAGGCAAATGGTTGTCACACCAGATACTGACTGGTTTTTGGACCCCCCCCCCCAATACAGTAAATCTGCACATTTTAGAGTGGCCTTTTTTTGTGGCCAGCCAAAGGCACACCTGTGCAGTAACCATGCTGTCTAATCAGCATCTTGATATGCCACACCTGTGAGGTGGATGGATTATCTGGGCAAAGGAGAAGTGCTCACTAACACAGATTTGTGAAGAATATTTGAGAGAAATAGGCCTTTTGTGTACGTAGAAAAAGTTGTAGATCTTTGAGTTCAGCTCATGATAAATAGGGGCAAACTCAAATTTTGCTCAGTGTATTTACAGATATACATATTTATCTAGATAGATATACATAGTATGGCATATGAGCTCTTACAAGAGTTTAAAGGAAAGCTATAATGATTTGGTTTTTGGATTTTATTTATTTTTAAACTGTTGCTATCTGTTTTTTTTTTTCTTTTTTTTTACTATTACATTACAAAAAATTCGCAGAGCACTAAGAGTATTTAGACCCCTTTCACACCAAGGCGCTTCAAAAACGCCCTAAAACGCCTTAGCGTTATTACAGCGTTTTTACCGCATTTTAGGGGCGCTAGCGATAAAATTAATGCAACGCTGCAAGCGTTTTAACAGCGTTTTTTAAGCGTTATTGAAGCATGTGTTATTGATGCTATCTTTCTGCTTGCATGTTTATACTTTGTGAGATCATGTAAAACAAGCAGTGTCTTGTAAAGTAACAAGCAGTGTCTTGTTTTACTTCAAATCTTCATTTTTCTGGGATTAATTTTTTTTTTGGCACTTTAATTTTGTTTTTTTGATGGTCTGTTTAATCATTCTGACCTTCCCACAATGTTGTTGTAGATGCTCTCTTTTCTGCTTGCATGTTTACCTTTTTGTGAGATCATGTGACTTTTCTACAGCTCAGGGCGGATTATAGGCGCTATTCAGGCGTTTTTACAGCGTTTTCAAATCATTTCAATGGAGAGGGGCATTTTTGAAGCGCTTTTTTCAACGCCCAAAAGCTGCTCCAAAGATGCTGCTTGCAGGACTTTTCTCAACGCCCCGCCAGCGCAACGCCTCAGTGTGAAAGGGTCCATTGAGATGCATAGGGAGCGTTTTATGAGCGTTTTAATAGTGTTATTTTTAGCGCTAAAACGCTGCAAAAACGCATTGGTGTGAAAGGGGTCTTAGCTAAAAAAAAATGGCAGAGCTGTTTGCTTTGAAGCACAGTTTATCTGACTGAAACTTTAAACTGAACAGTAAGATAAAGGATGAGCCACTGGAAGGAGTCACTGCTGATGGGTCTTTGAGATGGTTAAACAACTGGCTTATCAGATGAAATAAACCAACTAACAGCCTTTAACTGTGTCTACAGCTTTTGAGTCTACAGTTCTACCTGCTGGATCAAAAGCAGAAAGCAAAAGTGAATTGTGTTAGTGTATATTGGAGGAGTTAATGTTAAGTACCAAAGCATTCCACGCATTAGGAGGTTAGAATGTAGGTGAATTAAATGTGGCTAACACATCAAACTATAGTCAAAACTTTGAATAGTTTTATTGAAGGTGTAAAGCATCAATCAGATTTTATCTGCTGCCTCTTCCCAGACCAGCAACCACACAGAAGGTGAGGGGAATCACTCCAACAGGGGTACAGACAGAAATAAAAAAATGTACAGGAGGTTATAATGCTTCCCCACTCTACCTAATACAAGTACGAACTGACACTATCCAAAACAAAAGCTTTGGCTACTGTTGAACTAATATTCTAATATTTCTATTACGGTGATCGTAACGCCAAAATATTTTTAACGTTTTGCATAAAGTAGGAAACAGTGAAGATCCCTGTCTAGCTTTGTTTCTGTCTGTGAGGGAGATTTCCCTTTACTACCCGCCCCAGAGACAATTGTTCCCTCTTAGACAATTATTACCGGAGCAGGTTTACCCATTGGAAAAATTTCCCTTACCTCCTCTTTTTGTCACAACTCTAAATTTGATTTTACCTTCACTGAAATATCACTAAAATGTATACAAAAAAAAAATCTCCAATGGCTGTGTGAAATGGGTGTTGCTTAAAAAAAAATCACACCAGACCCAATTCCTATTACCAAACATGTGAGTTTGATCCATGTTAGTGCTGACATTGTCATCAATTTCTAAATAGCTGCCCCTGCACCTATTTTAAAGTACAGGCAATGTGCATCTAGAAAGAACTGCTTTTCCTAAAGAAAACAACCCTCAGGAACCATTAAACTCCATTGCACCCTTAAAAACCATAAAAAATCTTAATTTTGCCCTTCCCATTGACTCCGATGCTGAATTTTTTGTAAAGCAAAAACTGCTAATTTTACACATCACTACTGAAGGACAAAAATAATATGAGTAATGTGAGTTTTCTTTTTTTTTTATCCCAGCCTTAAAGATGGTTTATACCTCAAGTTGTCTCTCTGTTACTTGATACACTTAAAGTGTTACTAAACCCAGGATCCTGCATTCACTATATCTGGTCTCCCACAGTACACGGAACATGGAAATGCAATAGTTTTAGTAAATATAAACTGCTAAATACCTTTTCTCATCAGCGGTAAATAGCAGTCTTGTGACTACTATCAGTTCCTGGTTAAAGCTTGTAAGAGGAGTTTTCATACTGCACTGAGCTGTCCTATCAGAATCAAGGACCCCTGACCCTCTGTCTGGACAGTGCTGATTGGCCCTGTGCTGATCACATGCACTCTCCCAAGAAAAAAAAAAAAAACTCTCTAGCAATACACACCAAACTGAGCATGTGCAGCCTGACTCTAGTAACTCTGTCTTACACGGACCTGTTCTGGAGTCACTGGAAGAAGAAGAGGATCTGTGCATACAGGATCAAACCACTTTTTTACTCAATGCGGAGGACTGACCCCTTAGGTTCCACAGTGAGTATAAGAAGCATGCTTTACCGCATATACAGACTGATTTTACTGTTGTGGGTTTATTAACACTTTATCCAATTTCATCACAAGTACCAGACAACTAAAACATGTTTATGATGTGCATGTATAGAAAGGGATGGGCTCAAGTGGCCTTAGAATGAGCACTAAAATAGAACCAGCAGTGTTCATAGGTTCTAAGTATATTTCGTATCCAGTTAACACAATACTATTCCTCAAACTGATGGTAAAACATTTCCTGGAGTTTATGATACGAAAACAGGGATCTAAAAAGCATGTCTCTCCGTTCTAAAAGACATTTAGTCAATCTATTAAAAGCAATGGTAATTTACTTAGTGTTTTTGAGATTAATATTACATTTATAAATTGATATACTAATGTAATTAGAGCCAATGAACACTGCATACCCTATTTCTGTGACCGTTTTTTTTAGTATTGGAGCTTAACAAACTTTTTTTTAAAAATGCTAAAAACCCTTTTAGAATTATAATAAAAGGACACCCTTCTTCTTTGTTTTTAACCTCTTTCTACATAAAGATAGGTTTCTTTCAAAGAGAACCTGTCACATCACTACTAACCTAGGTCAGCTGTGGTATCTATCCAATACTGGAGAATTCTAATGGTCCAAGGTGTATTCAGAGACAAGTGATAAAAGCCTCCAGCAGTGTATAGAGGTCTTTGCTGACAAAAGTAATAAGGACCTGAGGTGTTTCCTTTAAAGCTGAACTTTTGTAAAAAATACCAATGTAATGACCTCTCCCCCTCCCTCAGCAAGGTTTAACTGCTTGTTAAGTCTAGGGGTAGAGAAATAAGCTGTAATAGATACCCTATTTCTCATTTAGGTGCTCACCTCTTCTCTCTGACGCTCAGGGTTGTGGAAGACCCTCACTGTCCACACATAATGCAAAAATAATGGTATTGCATTGTGCTTGATAACGTTAGAGTGTGACCCCCGACCCGACTGTTTTAAAGAAGAGGTCTGGAGGGACCGCTTGCACAGCATGGTGGATACCTGGCAGAGCGAGAAATATAGTAAGAAATACAGCTTATTCCCCCTAATCTAGATTTAATAAGCATTAAAACTAATGGGTGAAGGGGGGGGGGAAGACCCACTGTATGGGTATTTTTTCCCCTTTTTCTTATCTCAGAGTTCAACTTTAAGGAATATGTAAGATCTAGGGCCTAATTGCCATACCCAAAACTCTAATTTTGCTTAGAGATCTCTTTTAATCAGTTTAAGTGTCAACAGAGCTACATATAAAGGAGTAACTGCTATAAAATTTCTGTATAATAACTACAAAAAAATGACTGATTACTTACATCTTATTATTGTTGCTCAATTTTGTTCTCTCTCATACGGTGAGATGCTAAGCTCTCAGTAAGCCAAAAATAGATTGGGTTGGAAATTTGGTCCTAAAAAGTAAAGCGTAGTGCGCCATAAATATCAAATACATAGATTTGTCAAATAATCTACAGCATGAAAATGTCTGTAATTCTACACAGTTTAGACTTGACATAACATATTAACTAACTGTACGTAAACATTGCAATTTTATGCTAATGTAGTGATGTTTGATTTAACCTAATGATAGATAGGTGTTTAACATTGTATGAAAAATGATGTGAATTAACAACCCCCGTGCTTTCAGTGTCATTCTTATGCTCAACAATGGGTGGTAAAATGACAAGAGCAATCATGCTTTTTTTTTTTTTTTTAAAGCATCAGGGAGTGGTATTGTAATAAAGTTAAACAATAACTGTGTGAATAAAAAAAAAATCACACATACAGTGCCTTGCAAAAGTATTTACCCCCCTTGGCATTTTTCATGTTTTGTTGCCTCACAACCTGGAATTAACATGGATCGTTTGAGGATTTGCATCATTTAATTTACAGAACATGCCCACAACTTTGAAGATTTTTTTTTTTTATTGTGAAGCAAACAACAAATAGGACAAAATAACAGAAAAAGGATAACTATTCACCCCCCTAAAGTCAATACTTTGTAGAGCCACCTTTTGTGGCTATCACAGCTCCAAGTCGCTTTGGATAAGTCTCTATGAACTTGGGGATTTTTGCCCATTCCTTCTTGCAAAACTGCTCCAGCTCCTTCAAGTTGGATGGTTTTCCCCTGTGAACAGCAATCTTTAAGTCTGACCACAGATTTTCTATTGGATTGAAGTCTGGGCTTTGACTAGGCCATTCCAACACATTTACATGTTTCCCCTTAAACCACTCAAGTGTTGCTTTAGCAGTGTGTTTGGGGTCATTGTCCTGCTGGAAGGTGAACCTCCATCCTAGCCTCAAATCACACACAGAGTGGTACAGGTTTTGCTCAAGAATATCCCTGTATTTAGCACCATCAACCTTTCCCTCAACTCTGACCAGTTTCCCAGTCCCGACTGCTGAAAAACATCCCCACAGCATGATCATGCCACCACCATGTTTCACTGTGGGGATGGTGTTCTTTGGGTCTTGTGATTTGTTGGGTTTGCGCCAGACATAGCGTTTTCTCTGATGGCCAAAAAGTTACATTTTAGTCTCATCAGACCAGAGCACCTTCCTCCATACATTTTGGGAGTCTCCCACATGCCTTTTTGCAAACTCAAAATGTGCCATTTTGTTTTTTGCTGAAAGTAATGGCTTTCTTCTGGCCACTCTGCCATAAAGCCCAACTCTATGGAGCATACGGCTTATTGTTGTCCTATGTACAGATACTCCAGTCTCTGCTGTGGAACTCTGCAGCTGCTCCAGGGTTACCTTAGGTCTCTGTGCTACCTCTCTGATCAATGCCCACCTTGTCCGTGAGTTTTGGTGTGCGGCCGTCTCTTGGCAGGTTTGCTGGTGTGCCGCGTTCTTTCCATTTGGTTATGATAGATTTGATGGTGCTCCTAGGGATCATCAAAGATTTGGATATTTTTTTTATAACCTAACCCTGACTTGTACTTCTCAACAACATTGTCCCTTACTTGTTTGGAGAGTTCCTTGGTCTTCAAGGCAGTGTTTGGTTAGTGGTGCCTCTTGCTTAAGTGTTGCAGCCTATGGGGCCTGCCTTTCAAAAAAGTGTGTATATGTAATGACAGATCATGTGACACTTAGATTGCATACAGGTGGACATCATTTCACTAATTATGTGACTTCTGAAGGTAATAGGTTGCAGCAGAGCTTTTTATGGGCTTCATAACAAAGGGGTGAATACATACGCACATGCCAATTATCAGTTTTTTATTTCTGAAAAATAGTTTTATGTATATATTTTTCTAATTTTACTTCACCAACTTAGACTATTGTGTTCTGATCCATCACATATAATTCAGATTAAAAAAAACATTGAACTAAAGGCTGTAATGTAACAAAATAGGTAAAAAGCCAAGGCCCCCTTACTTGTTTGGAGAGTTCCTTGGTCTTCAAGGCAGTGTTTGGTTAGTGGTGCCTCTTGCTTAAGTGTTGCAGCCTATGGGGGCCTGCCTTTCAAAAAAGTGTGTATATGTAATGACAGATCATGTGACACTTAGATTGCATACAGGTGGACATCATTTCACTAATTATGTGACTTCTGAAGGTAATATGTTGCAGCAGAGCTTTTTATGGGCTTCATAACAAAGGGGGTGAATACATACGCACATGCCAATTATCAGTTTTTTATTTCTGAAAAATAGTTTTATGTATATATTTTTCTAATTTTACTTCACCAACTTAGACTATTGTGTTCTGATCCATCACATATAATTCAGATTAAAAAAAACATTGAACTAAAGGCTGTAATGTAACAAAATAGGTAAAAAGCCAAGGTGGGTGAATACTTTTGCAAGGCACTGTACATCTCAAGAAAAATACAATAAATTATTATAGTTGCCCTGTAAAGTAAACTTTTCACAGGATCCCAAAAAGGAAAGTGACCTTGTAGCTGCACAGTAACCATCTTCAGTAACACACAGTAGCTTTTTTGTGCATGCCACCCTGATCTTGTATGGAGGCCTAACACTATCACATGATGGCCTGGCTGCCCTTCCAGTGGAAGATCAAGGTGGCTGGTAGGCACAGGAAAGGTAAAGTGTGACATCTAAGGTTACCTCCTAAACAGTTGAAGGTCACATTTTTCTTGGGAGTAAACCTACAACAGTTGTGCATCAAACAATCGCAGTTACCAGATATATTTTATGTTATAATACAAAGTGTGGATGTCCATTAACCTAGAAGAGTTTATTGAATACTGCTTTGAAGTGATGGCTGCTTTTAGGAAAGTGGCCCTTAATGGCTAAATTCACAAAGTTTTACACAGAGAGAAGGTTCTTTATTTTCAGCCATGTGACTGTAATTTTGAAATCTCATTGGACTCATTTTGGTGATTTAATTTTGTGAATAAAAGTAGATTTGGTCAGAGTGGTGAGAGGTTAGAACCTGTGTCAGGTGTTTATTAAATCTGTCCCCGTTAGAGAGATTTTCTCTCTCTAATTGTCCTGATCAAATTAATTAATACATTGAAGTGAGGGTGAATCCAAAATTTAAATTTCCACACTTGTTCTCAGGGAAATGAGGGGATTTCCCTCACAGTGGAAAGATATCCTCTTACTTCTTAGTGAGTCTACAGGACAAGAAGGGAAATCTCCGTAATGAGAGACAATTAAAAGAAAATCAGACAACAGCTTGACCCCCTCCCCCAGTCTATCCCTATTAATGAAAACAAATTTGGCTTTGGATACACTTTAAGCCTATACAGCTACTCCTCACTTAACGACCAGGTTCCGTTCCAACAACCAGGTCCTTAAACAAATTGGTTGTTAAATGAGGAATCACAAGTAATCAATGTTTTAAGCATTCTTAACCACTTCAGCCCCAGAAGGTTTTACCCCCTTAATGACAGGCCATTTTTTGCGATACGGCGCTGCGTCACTTTAACTGACAATTGCGCGCTGTGCGACGCTGTACTTAAACAAAATTGACGTCCTTTTTTTCCCACAAATAGAGCTTTCTTTTGGTGGTATTTAAACACCTCTGTGGTTTTAATTTTTTTGCGCCAAAAACAAAAAAAGACCGACAATTTTGAAAAAAAAAAATGTTTTTTTACTTTTTGCTATAATACATATCCAAAAAAAAAAAAAATATATAAAAAAAAAATGTATTCATCAGTTTAGGCTGATATATTTTCCGCTACATATTTTTGTTAAAAAAAATTTTGCAATAGGCGTATATTGATTGGTTTGCGCAAAAGTTATGGCGTCTTCAAACTACGGGTTAGATTTAGGGACTTTTATTTTTTTATTATTATTTTTACTGGTAATGTTGGCAATCTCCGATTTTTAGCAAAGTACACTTTTTGGGGACCCGAAATGACACTTTTTGGGGACCAGTGACATTATTACATTGATCGGTGCTAAAAAAATGCACTGATCAATGTAAAAATGACACTGGCAGGGAAGGGGTTAACACTAGGGGGTGATCAAGGGGTTAAGTGTGTTCCTTGGGTGTGTTCTAACTGTAGGGGAGGTGGGCTTACAGAAACATGACAGAGATCACTGTTCCCGATGACAGGGAACTGATGATCTCTGTCATGTCATTAGGCAGAACAGGGAAATGCTTTGTTTACATAGGCAGTTCCCTGTTCTGCCTCTCCTCGCCGCGATCGCGGGCTACCAGTAGACATCGAGTCTGTGGGAACCACAGGCTATCCTATTTTTACAGACTGACGTACAGGTACATCAGTTTGCGCAGGAGAGCCGACCTGCCACAGTATATCTGTGTGAGCAGGTCAAAAAGTGGTTAACTACTGTACTGTACTGTATTGTGATAAACAGGTCTGAACACAAAACTCCAGCTCAATAACGGTGTTTTAATTTGCATAAGAACAGAACAAGAACAAAAATTCTGTACTGTACTGTAAAATACAATGATGTATATACGCGTCGTTAGAGTGGGGAGAGCTGGTCGTAAGTTCGAGTAGTGGTTAAACGGGTAAGTCGTTAAACGAGGAGTATCTGTACTATTATATTTGTGATCCCCAGTCACTGTTCTGTTTTTCTGTCTCAGAACACACAGGCACCCTATAGGCCTTCCAAAACCTCAGTGGTCCAGAGTCTATGGCGATTTTGCAACAAGTAACCAAAACATAAACGCTATTACTTCTACAATGGACTTTTCAATAATACACAGCAAAACAAAAGAAAGTGATCTGTGGACTTTACAGTGCCGACCATAACCCCAATGAATAAACGAAACAGACACAAATGTCTAAAAGCACATAATTTTATTACAATATATTGTTAAAATGTTATGGGACATAACATGTAAAGTGCAAGCATATGAGCAGCACAGTAACTTCCCTGACAGAGCAATAGTCCTATCTGGCCCAAACAATCATAAATATAAATCTCATAAAACTAGAAACATAGTAATATGACAATTCAAGGGACAGTGTTACAGGAAGGTGTGCAGCAGTCTCGACATGTTTCGCAACTGGTTTGCTTCATCAGGAGACCATATGAAGAACCCAATATGCACTGTGTGGACAGTGCTGCAACCAATGGGATAATATTCTTGACAGCCCAGACAAAAATTATAAAAAGAGGGATAGAAACTCTAAACTGGTGGTGAAGTGGTGGAACCTCTCTGTGGACAGCCCTTTAAATCATTAAGTCCAAAAAGGTCCAGATAGATGGAGCATAAAGGCTACAAAACAAAGGCACCCTATGAGAAGAGCCGCTAAAAGCAGGCCCAACTGCTATGAATAATAGAGATGGTCCGAGAGCCAAGCAGAATTTCTAACAACAGTCCAGGTAGTCAGTAGTTCCATTGCTTCACCTCCAATTTAGAGTTGTTTTCCCTCTTTTTTTTCATTTTCGTCTCCGCTGTTAAGAATATTATCCCATTGTTTGCAGCGTTGTTCACACATGGCATATTGGGGTCTCCATATGGTCTCATGATGAAGCAAACCAGTTGCAAAAAGCATTTAGACCGCTGCACCCCTTCCAATAGCACTGGTCCCTGAATTGTTATATTACTATGTTTCTAGTTTTACGAGATTTGTATTTATGATTGTCTGGGCCAGACAGGACTAGTGCTCTATCAGGGAAGTTGCTGTGCTGCCCATATGCTTGCAGTTTACATGTTATGTCCCAATTGTATATTGTAAAAACATCATGTGTTCTTAGACATTTGTGTCTGTTTTCTTTCTTCGTTGGGATTATGGTTGGCACTGATAAGTCCACAGATCGGTTTCTTTTGTTTTGCCACAGTTTAATATTAGAATATGGTGACATATATAGCGAACTGTGCTCCTTATCCCTTATTTTCTAATTTCTATAATAATCAAAAGAGATCAAAAGTTGCAAACCACTCAATGGTTCGATAGTCATGTCCCCATTTTAAAACAAATAAATGTACAAATGTATAAAAAGTATCACGGTAAAGAAAAATACCTATTAAAATCCCACTACCAAATATCCCAAGGAGAGCTATCTTATGTATAAGTTTGGTATGCTGTCACTCTATATTTCTAGGACAAAAATTGACTGAGAGGTTTATGAACCAAAAGAGAGTCAGCACAATTATGATGCCGTATACCAAAGAACATACAGTAAATATCATGTACAATATGCACAAAAAACAGCTCCCACCAAAAACACACAGTTTACCACAGTATGCCCCTGAAAAAGTTGTGTCCTACAACATCAAAAATGGATGTCCATAATTGTATATGACTAACAGAAAGCTAGTCAATTTTCTCCAAAGCTGCAACACCGCTTTTGATCAAACTGTATTGGGTTGTCTTGTTGGGCTTAAGAATTTAATCATAGACATTCATAGAGTGGTATCTTCCCATTGACGAAAAATGGTAATAATGATCAAGGTAGTAGTATAAATTCAACCATATGCAAGACCATGTGAAACCAAACTGGTCAGTTGTTTTCCACACATTAAATTGTGGGCATGATTTAATATTCAGGAAACAAAATGGAAAATCACATTTTTTTCAGTGTCCTACTGTTTTTGGAGGGAGGTGAACATTGTACTATATACATACTGCATATTCTTTGGCATATGACATTTTGTTCCATGTATGCTTTTGATTTTGCTGGCTCTCTTTTCATCTGTTTAGGTTCCTTTGTCCTAGTAATATAGAGGGACAACACTGCAAATGGGGACATTAAAGCATTGACAGGTTTGTAATTATTGTTTTGATATCTTTTGATAAAGTATTTTTTTTATAGAAAAGTGTCAATTGTAGTCTAAGTATTGGTGTTTAGGTTTTGGTTCCTTGTTGCCTCAGAACACCATGCTGTATAAACTTTATAAATAGGAAGAGAAATTTAAAAATACAGAAAATAATTACATAAATATATACATAAATGCTTAGTATAAAAAGCAAATAAATACATTTGCTAAGGTGAAATTGAAGACAAAATTGTTAGGGCCTACTTTTAGATATTATTAATGCTGATTTAAGCTTGCTGCATTATTAACGATATTTTAACATCAATGAGCTGTGAATAAGCGTGTTATGAAGCAGGTGTGTTGGCCCAGTTTTATATTTTCAAATCAGTTGGGATGCAGCAATTTACATCTTCTGATGAGCCTAAATAGGGAATTTTATCACATGGCAATATTTAGAGATCAGGTGCTCATAAAGCCCAGCATCTGCCAGCATTGATAAATCTATATATATATATATATATATATAGAGAGAGAGAGAGAGAGAGAGAGAGAGAGAGTATATATATATTATATAATATATATATATATATATATATATATATATATATATATATATATATTATACAATATGTGACACTAATGCAACATATCTCACAAATGGACAAATAAAACTTGTAGCGGAAACTTGTGCTTATATAAAAAAGAATAATACAGTATTTATCACAGCATATGAACATGTTTAGGAATGTTGATTTCTTTCCAAAGACAGCTAAACTTTTTTAAAGGAATGTTTACAACAGATGGGTGTAGGGTCCTTGTCCCTAGCTAACATAGAGAATGTTGGCAGCTATCCTTTAACCAGCTTGAGCTTTGTTTTAGATCAGATGTGTCCAACCTACAACCCAAAACTGCTGTGAATACAGCCCAACACAGAATTGTAAACGTGCTTAAAAATATTGATTTTTTTTGGAGGGGGGGGAGTAGAATTTTTTGTAAAAATGCGTTTATACTTAGCGAACACATGTGGCTGAAGAAAAATTTGACAGTAGACCTTTACTGGACTTTTATAAGTTTTATCTTCCCAAAGAAAAATATCCCACTCTTCACAATCACACCCTATTCATGCTATCAGTTTTCAGCAGTTTATATATTTGTGAGCAACTATTTTCAAGGATGAAGCACAAAGGGAAAAATTAGAACAGTTATAGTTCAGTACAAAAGGAATAGGAGGGCCCTACTCATGGAGCTTACAATCTAAAGGGAGGGAAAGGTGGTACAAAAGGTATTAGCTGCAGGGGTGACTTGGGTACTTCTTAGGGTGGAGGTGGGGTAGGCTTCCCTGATTAAGTGAGTTTTCAAAGATCGCCTAAAAGCGGACAGGGTAGGAGCTGACCAGATATACTAGGGCAGGGAGTTCCAGAGGATGGGAGAGGCTCTGGAGAAGTCCTGGAAGCGAGCATGGGTGAAGGTAACAAGGGAGCTAGAGAGCAGGAGGTCTTTGGAGGAGCGGACGATTCGGGTGATATTTGCAGATGAGGTTGGTGATGTAGTTGGAGGCAATGTTGTGGATGGCCTTGTACGTTGTGGTTAGTATTCTGAATTTTATACGATGGGGTAGGAGAATCCAGCAAAGTGATTGACAGGAACAGCAGTCATGGATTGGTTAGTTAGGTGTATTAATCTAGCAGCAGCATTCATAATAGACTGAAGGGGGGATAGCCTGTGTAGAGGTAGGCCAGTGAGGAGGGAGTTTTAGTAGTCAAGGCAGGAAATAACCAAGAAGTGAATATATTGTTTTGTGGTGATGTTAGTCAGGAAGGGGCGCATTCTGGAAATGTTGTGGAAGTTAGTCAGCATGATTTAGCCAGTGATTGGATGTGGGGGCTAAAGGAGAGGTCAGAGTCTAGGATTACACCTACACCGTGGCGTGTGGCGAAAGACCAATGGTTGTGCCGTTGATCTCAATGGTAAAGTCATTGGGAGAGGATCAGGGAGGAGGAAACATTACAAGCTCAGTTTTAGAAAGATTGAGTTTGAGGCAGTGGTGTGATATCCATACTGATATGTCACTCAGTAAGTTTGTGATACGTGAGGGGATTGAGGGGGTGTCGTCAGCATAGAGGTGGTATTGGAAGCCATGGGAGGTTAACAACTGGCCCAGGGAAGAGGCATAGGGCGAGAATAGGAGGGGCCCAAGGATGGAGCCTTGAGGTACCCAACAGAAAGAGGAAGAGAAGTGGAGGGGATGTATAGTATGTGACACTTAAAGTGCACTGAGATAGGTAGGAGGAAAATCAGGAAAGAGCAAAATCACGGAGTCCAAGGGAGCAGAGTCTGTTGAAGGGGAGTGGGTGGTCAACTGTGTCAAAGGCAGAAGTAAGGTCCAAGAGTATACGTATGGAGTACTGGATGTTGGTTTTAGTAGTTAGTAGGTGATGGGGTAATTGTATATTTTATATTTCCATATTATTGTTGGTTCATATTGTAGCTCACTAATGTATTCCAGGCCTCCAAATCCCGGTCAAGAAACCATATAAGGTTAAATGTATTGTTTTACTTCACTGATGTAAAGCCTGAGGAATGCAGGATGACAGCGTCCACTATCCCCCTTAAAAGGTGATATCACTGTCCAAACAATTTAGATTGGTCATTTACTCACATACTAGCCTTTGTCTACCACAGCCCAAACTGGAATAGGCTATTCTCACATCAGAGCTGCGTCTGAACCTGGTCGGCCATGCTGTATGAAAAACAGGGGGACTCCATTGAAACAGCATCTTTAGTTAAGTATTCTTGTTATATTTTCTAATAATATCTGTCATTACATTTAATAAATGTTATACGTTTAAGTATTTGTGTGATCTCTCTTTGCACATATTAAACACAACCCCAAAAACATGACAAAACAGTAGGTCATTGGTGAGTTTTCGTAAGGCAGTTTCAGTGGAATGTTGGGGATCGAGGAGGTAGTTGTCAGTGAGGGAGCAGCTCATACAGTTGTGGAGAAGGCTTTCAAAATGCTTGAAGGCAAATGGGGATAACCAGTGCATGTTTGAGAGGGGAGGGAAAGGTGCCAGAGGAAAGGGAGATGTTGAAGATGTGGGTTAGAGAGTTAAGAATAGAGCAGGAAGGTGGTCGCAGTAATTGTGAGGGGACAGGGGACAAGTGGTGAGGTGGGCCGTGGAATGGAGTTTGGCAACTTCCTCAGTGGCAATAGGGTTGAAGGAGGAAAGTATTGAGTGTAGTATTGGACCTGGTGTGTTGGTTTGGGGAGGAAACTGGACGCTGGATATCTGACAGGGCCTGGACATGAACCTGGGACCTCTGCTGTGTCTGGCAATGACTCTTCTTGCTGAGCTGCCAGAGATGCTGGACAACACCCTGTCTGATCCATTGGACAACCCTGCCTTGTCTCTGCACTTCCTGTTTGCCAGATTATTGTACTCTCTCCAGCCAATATCTCACTCTGTCTTCCACTTGCTACCACATTGATCAAACCAGATATTGATATGATTGTTTATCGAAAACTGTGTCAAATATAATACTAGTTGTATGTTGCCCTCTTTTACTTTTATTTTTAATTATTTTTATTGTTTTTAAAAGAAAAAGAAGGTACATATACAAAGCCTCTGGCTCGTAAAAAATACATCAAGAAAAAACATAATAAAAGATAACAAAATGAAATAAAATGTAAACATCCCAAAAACGTACTGCTTAGATAAAAAGAATGGGAGGTGCTCAACCATGCTTAGCGGTATGCGTGTCAGGTAAGAAAAACCCTTGTCAGCTACATCGTCTACACTCATCTCCGCTGTGCTAATACCCTTAGGTGCGTAGGGAGCTTGAGTTGTTTGGTATGTTATGCAGCAATTTTGCCATACCTGCAAAACATGTGTACCTGACTTCCACCTATATAGAGCTAATTAAGGGGAATTGGTCGCAGGGTCATGCTGTTTAGTCACAGTGGCATCAGATTCTAGCCAGATATCCTTCATACACCTTATAAAAAAAAAATTGGGAAGCCCATGTGTGTGTGTAGGTATCTTTATACAGCGGGATGACCGAATTGACCAGCCTCTTTTACGATACTTTTTTTTTTTAAATGAAGTTTTATATTTCAGATAGGTACATTATCTATATCAGTGATCATTAACTTGTGATCTGCCTGACTTTTTCTCCTCATCGGCTATCCTTATTATCACTTATCTTTATACTCACTATGAACTTGTTCATAAATGCTTGTGGTCTGCCATGACTCTTTCTCCAAGGAAACATTTAAAATGTAAGAAATATAAAAAAATAAGTTGTTGTGTGAATGGCAACATATAGTGGGATTTTCTCAAATGGGATTTTCTCAAAAGAGGTCATGCTGGAGACACACCCAAAAAGAACTAGCATGAGAAATGGCTACCTGTATGGAGCATCTTTGGGAAAATCTACTATGGAAAATGGCTACCTATAAGGAGCATCTTGGGAAAAACTATTATGGAGGATGGCTACCTGTATGAAGCATCTTCAGAGACATCTGCTATGCTGATGAGTATACTGGACAGTTTAGAAGAAACTGCTGCTGGTGGAAATTGTATGGAAACCTAATTTCTCAACTTTTTAGAGTACAAGTAAGGTACCATTGCTCAACATTTTAAGGTAAGTTAGAAGGCTGCTCTCAAAACTGTCAGTAACATTTAAAGTCAAAACCAAATTTTGTTAAAAATGTGCTATAAAAATAAAATGAGCATAGCAATGAAGAGTCTTAAAAAATAGTGCAGCAACAATGCAGTTTCTATTCCATGGGATTCCTTAAATTTGACTTCCAGCTCTATGTAGACTTCTGACATTATCAGTGATTCAATGACTCAATCAGCATATTATATTTCTTGGGGAGTTCTGCAGACAGTTAGTTGAGTTTGTTTTTAAAAATGTGTAATGGGAGTTCTGCTACAAAAAGGCTAGTATTACATTATAGTGTGATATATGACATACAGTATGCAGAACTCCCTCCAGACTGGAAAGCAGCAGTCAAATTTATGTTTAGCTCTACATTATATTAACCGTATAAAAAATAATTGGCTGATAGTTAAAAGCAAGAAAGAAATTTGCAAAAATTCACATTTGTTAAAACACCTATGGTAACAAGTTTCTCCACGCTAGGCAAGTGCTCTGAAAACTTGTATGTCCTGGTAACCGAAAAGTTGCTTTGGCCCCATGGCCACAGTAACATGTAGAAAAATTGGTAATGGTAATAAAAAAAACATTGGATTAGACCTTTTTCAGACCATCTATACAAACTGAAGGCTGTTTGCCGACTAACTATGCAAAAGTAACTGACATAACACATGCACAAGAAGGTTCACTGGGATATGTTGCAAGTTATCAATAGGAAAGGTTTTTTTCCAGGAAAGGGCAGCAACCTTAGTCTGCTCTGCTCTTCCACAATATGCTACTACAAGGCTTGACAAAGATAGAGTTTCCCAAACACATTGCCTTCCAACTAACCTAACAGGAAGTTCATTGATGTTCAGTGGTCTCTGCATATCACATTGTGAAGGGTGCAGAGTGGATTATGTTTTTCTGTACTTCAGCAATCTGGCTGTTTCTTCTCCCTGAAAAGCAGGGAGAAAAAACAGCCAGATCAGAAAGTAAATGAAGAACACATTAAACACATGACATATTGTTAGGCAATCAGTTTTCCCCTTGATTGCCCCTAGATGTTAACCCCTTCCCAGTCAGTGTCATCAGTAAATTGTCAGTGTATAGTATTATCACTGATTACTGTATTGGTGTCAATAGTGACCTCAGTGTCAGTTAGCGACCTGCCCAACAAGTGTCTGTTCGCACCAGATTGGCCGCCACCCTATTATGCCCTGTACAGACGATCAAACATTCCGACAACAAAATCCATGTTTTTTTCCGACGGATGTTGGCTCAAACTTGTCTTGCATACTGACGGTCACACAGATCTTGTCAGAAATTCCAAACGCCAAGAACGCGGTGACGTACAACACGTATGACGAGCCGAGCAAAATGAAGTTCAATAGCCAGTGTGGCTCTTCTGCTTGATTCCGAGCATGTGTGGAACTTTGTGCGTCGGAATTGTGTACACACGATCGGAATTTACGAGACTGGATTTTGTTGTCGGAAAATTTGAGATCCAGATCTCAAATTTTTGTGTGACGGAAATTCCGATGGAAAATGTCCGATGGAGCCTACACACAGTCGGAATTTCCGACAACAAGCTCACATCGAACATTTTCCGTTGGAAAATCCGACCGTGTGTACGGGGCATTACAGACACACTATAAGTCGCTCATCACCGCCATTACCAAGTAATATACACTTACTGGATTTTTTTTTTTTTTACCAAAGCCATAAACCAGAATACATTTTGGCCTAAATTTATGAAGACATTTTATTTTTTTATTGGATGTGTTTTATAACTGAAAGAAAATATTGTTTTTTGTTTTCAAAATGTTTCATTTATATAATAAAAACTGAAAAAACCCAGTGGTGAACAAATACCACCAAAGGAAAGTTCTACTTGTGTGAAAAAAAAATTAAAGTGGAGGGCCACCCTGGAAAAAAAATGCCACCAAAAATCCTAAAAAAGTTAAAAAGAAAAACATTTAGAAAAAAAAAAAATGTATACTTACCTAAACCCTTGTTGCTAGGCAGTATTCCTAATCTGCCTCTTCCTATTCCGCGGCATGTTCTTCTCCTCAGAGAGCGGCCCCGTTGTCTCCTGGGAACTGTGTGTGTTCCCAGAACACCACGGGGCTATTCACAGATCGCCGCGCCGCTCGTGCATGCACAGTAGGAATCCTTACCTAGGATGGCGGTGCCATCGCGGGCACCCAGGACAGGTAAGTCTACTTATTTAAAGTCAGCAGATACAGTGTTTGCAGCTGCTGACTTTAAATTTTTTTTTTTAGCTGGCCGGAATTCCGCTTTAATTTGCGTACAGCGTTGCATGACCATGCAATTTTCTAGTAAAAGTAGCACAGTGCTGAATGGTAAAAATGCTCTGGTCATTAAGATTGTAAAACCTTCCGCAGCTCAAGTAATTAAAAAACACATGCACAGGAAGGTGCACTGACCTAAGGCATTATTCAAAATATGCTTATTAAAGATTGATAACAATGTGCACTAGGGTTGCACCAATACCCGTTTCTTTATCGACAAGTACGAGTACCTATACTTTTGGTCACCTACTCACCGATACCGAGTCCTGATACTTTGCAATGTGATTGGCATTAACACAAAAAAGTGCGCAAATCGCACTGCAAAGAATTGCATGCAATTTCCATGTATGTGTATATAGAAGCACCATCTAGTGGGCAGTTTAGAACTCACAAAATTCAGCAGAGGGAGCGCTGTTCCAGTAAGACAGTAGAGACAGATTAGAAGTTCAAAGCAGCATTAAATTTTTGGAAAACTGAACAGACTGATGATATTTGGTAAAAAGATCACAAGCCCATGCAGGGAGATGGTAGTGTGCCAATGAGGCACTGTGACTCAGGGGTTCTGTAGTTTACTCTGCTGAGCCTGGTGGAATGAACGGGTGCATCCATTGGGTTCACCGTCTGCCCCCAAGAAGCTCCAGTTTTCCAATAAATGATTGGTGCTTTAAACTTTGAATCTGTCTCTACCTACTTACTGGAACAGCGCTCCTTCTGCTGAATTGTGTGAGATCTAAATTGCCCTCTAGGTGGCGCTTCTAAACACACACACACAGGATCAGTGGGGGAAATTGCATGCGAATCGGACAGGAATCGCATCACGTTCCTATTCAAATTGAATGTGATTTCTTGCATTGCAAATTGCGCTCATTTATTTTGTATTGATGCAAATCACACCGCAAAGTATTGGTTTCGCTAATTGCAGCATTTGGGCGACTACCGATTCTAGCTCAAATGCCTGGTATCTGCACTGATACCGGTATCGGGGCATCCCTAATATGTACCCAGTGGAAATCAGCATGAAACATAATCCACTCTGCACCCTTCACAATGTGATATGCAGAGACCGCTAAGCATTCATGAACTTCCTGTTAGGTTAGTTGATAGGCAATGTATTTTGGGAAACTCTATGTTTGTCAAGCCTTGTAGTAGCATATTGTGAAAAAGCAGAGCAGATTAAGGTTGCTTCCCTTCAAAATATACCAACCTTTCCTATTGATAATTTGGCAACATGTCTCAGTGATCCTTCTTGTTCATGTGTTGTGTCAGGTACTTTTGCATGGTTAGTCTGCAAACAGCCTTCATTTTGTATAAACTGTCTGAAAATGGTCTAAACGTTCAGCAGATACAATTAGCTTCTATCCTGTTAATGACCCCAGACAACATGTTCTTCAGGATTCTGCAAAAAAATTATTATAAAGCAATATTTTCCGTAAATCTAGCTTATTTAATATAACTGAGCATGCCAAGTTTTCTTGTAAGACCCAACAAAATGCTACTTAGTACTGTTTCCTCAGGAGGAATGACCATTTATTTCACAAACATTGTAAATTGGCAGTAAGATATACCATTGTCTTTTCTGCCTTTGTATGAACCCATTTCTTTGCAGCACTCCAAACTCTCAAGGAAACCTTTATTGAGATAAATAAGGAAGCTGCAATTAATGAACTCTGTCTGAAAATGCTAGCTGCTTCACTATTTCTGCTTCCAGTACTTTGAGACACTAAGGCTCGGTTCACACTGGGGCGACTTGTCAGGCGACCTAGTCGCCTGACAAGTCGCCTCCCGTTCTGTGCTATGGAACCGTTCTAATTGGAGCGACGCAAGTCGCTCCGACTTAGAAAAAGGTTCCTGTATTACTTTGGGGGCGACTTGGGGCGACTTGCATAGACTTCTATGCAGAAGTCGTCTCGCAAGTCGCCCCGGCAGTCGTTTGCAGGTCGCCTCGCTGAGGCGACCTGCAAGTCGTGCCGCCCATGTGTGAACCGAGCCTAACCCTATTGAAGTCTACTAGGGGCGCATCTTTTTGTTAAATTCTGGACATTTTTAGGACTAATATGCAAACTACTTTAAAAGGCATGGGGAAATGGGCACTTCCATGGGTATTGTATCAATGCAAAAAACAACATTTTAAAATACTGTACAGCAGTAAGAGGGTCTTTTCATGCGGATTTGAGGACGACATTTAGAATGCACAAACCCTTTAAAACTTTGGGTGTAGGCGACATTTTTGAGATTAAAGCGTCTGTTAACCAAAAAAAAAAAAAAATGGATCCTGCTCCTTTAAAGCATGTTATATGACACAGTGCTTGTCTTGTGTCATTTGGCCCCCTGTAAAGCCTAAAAAACCTAGCTGATCCTGCCAGTTTCTCCCCATCCCTCTGTAAACTCACAACGGTGTATAATGGCTGCTGAGACCAGACACCGTGGTCAGTGTAGGTGCCTCTGTCATCAGCGGCCTGCTATCTGCTCTCCTCTATGCTCCTGTGTCCTCCTCCCCCTCCCCTCTCTGTCTGTGTGTGTCGCCCCTCCCCCCTCCTGCTGCTATCATAACACTAGCCTGTATACACCATCAGCACTACCTCCTATTGCAGTGCCCCCCTCTGTGAATGATTTATAAATATAAATTCTGTAAATACCTAATTTAAGAGCCGAGATTGTGATCACATGACCAGCCAGCTCTCTCCTCCTCTACTCCTCCCCCCCTCCAGACTGACATCACCAGAGGAATCTCAGCCCCGCCCGCTGCATCTCTCAGAGGAGGAAAGGAGAAAGCTGGCCAGTCATGTGATCGCAATCTCAGCAGTGAAATTAAGTATATGCAGCATTTATTTTTATAAATCACACACAGAGGGGGATACTACAATAGGAGGCAGTGCTGAAGGTGTATACAGGTTAAAGTGGCTTAACAACCACCTTAAGTTAAAATGGTTGTAAACCCTCTCATATACCCAGTGAAATGAATAGCTTCAGGTGATACACAAAGATGAAACAAATCCTCCTATATAAGTTTTACTTGTTTATCTGTGGTCTTCTCTTCTCTACATCCCTTCAAAAGTGCAGAATTGTGTTAAAATCCTTCTTTATTTGTGAGGATCAGAGAGGAGGGGTGGAGAGCTGCAGATACAGTGTGTGAGAGCTGATTGGAGGACAGGGACACACCCCCCCTCCACAAACTGCACAAGGAAGGCAGGAACATGCAAAGCTGTATTTTGAGTAGACAAATGTATCTCATGTATCTGGAAAACTTGTCAGAAGTGACTAATGCTGATAACAGAGGATCGAAGCACCAGAGAGAACCAAGACTTAGAGCATTTGAGATAAACAAGTAAACAATAAAGATATGTGCTTTGTTCAGATTTCATAAATGCGGTTTATAACCACTTAATGATAATTATTTTATGATGGGAGATTAGTTAAAACCCCCAAACTTTTATGAAAGCAGAGACCCAGGTAAATAAATTGGTGGTAATCCCATTCATTTTTTGTGTCTCACGATATCAGCACAATAGTTTACTAAACACAAATTTTCTGGCAAAAATACACTTAAGTTAATATTAGTGCACACAAACACAATATATCACCCACTTTTTGCTACTATATATAAAAAAAATGAGGTTGCAGGTCAAGCCTTAAAATCACATGCTCCCATGGAATGGTGACAAACGTTGGTACACAATAATTTTCCATAAAAAATGCATTAAAAATCCTTACAGGTCATCAGTTGCTATCACATAGGAGAGGGAGTATTGGTCCCCTATGTGATAGGAAAAAATAAACAATCAGCAGGAGCACAGGATCAACGTGTCCTGTACCAAGATATCATACCACCTAACAGTCCTAGATTGTGTGGGACTCTTCTGCATTTATACTGAAGTCCTGTGTACAGAGGCTTTGTCTTGCAAAGGATCACAAGATTTGTATATGCTTGAGTGGCCATAGAATCTGCATAAAAATTAGTCAGCAGCAGGATTTACATATGAATGAGCTACTGAAGCTCATTTTTATGCAAAGCCATTAAAGGCTACTCCTATACTCCAGTCATATGGAGGACTTTCTGCTGCCACTGCATGTGACATTAAGGGGGGAATCAGAGTGTTTTTTTACACACTTCTGCACTCTGTGCTTTATACACTCCTGTGCCTTGCACTCTGCCTATTATGCCCATTATTACTTTGTGTGTTTACCACTCCTGACCTGTCCACTCTCTGTGCCATGCATTCCTGACCCCTGCACTCAATGCGTTATGCACTCCTAACCCCCGCACACAACATGTTACTCACTTCTAACATTCTTAACTCACTAACTGCACTCACTGTGTTACATACTCCTGACCTCTGCACTCTCTATGTTACACACTTCTGGCCCCTGGAATTTGTGTGATCTGCACTCTTGAGCCCTGCTTTATCTGCTTTGCACACTACTGAGCCCTGCACTCTTTGTGTTATGCACTTCCGACCCTGCACTCTTTGTGTTGCATACTCCCAAGCCCTGCTCTCTGTGTGTTATGCACTGCTGAGTCTTACACTCTGTGCATTATGCACTCCTAAGCCCTGTGCTCCCTATGATAGCCATTCCTGACCCATGTACTTTGTGCGTTATGCCCTGCACTCCGTGGGTTATGCATTCCAGAGACATGCGCATGGTGCCTTACTCACTCCTTAATCCTGCACTTTGTATGTTATGCACTCCTGAACCCTGCACTGTGTATGTTAACCAGCCCTGAGCCCTGCACTTTGTGCATTATGCACCCCTGATCCCTGCACCCTGTGCATTATGTACTCCTGTCCCCTGCATGATAGACATATGTCGTACATTTCTTATGTGACCACTGCACTCTTGGCTTTATATGACATATTCCTGACAGCTGCACTATACGTACAGTGTACTTCTGACTCCCGCATTGTATGCTCTATATTGTACATTATACTCCTGACCCCTTCACTACATTTACTATGTTGTACACTGTATTCATTATGTTGAATGTTTACTCCTGAACCCTGAACTGTATACAGTATGTTGTACATTATGCTGGGTGATAGAGTCCTAACTAGTTTTATTACATATTAACCCATCAGCGGTCACAACAGGTGCTGCAGTTCTCAAAAGTATTGTCAGTGTCAAATGATATTTCCTTAATATTTTATGACAAATGTGTTTGCTAATTGTTAATTGGTGTTTTCTACTGTAATATCTGCATGGGCTGTTGGGTTGCTGCACTTTAAATAGACTATACAGACAAAACTTGTAGCTAGCTAAACTAATACATGAATAACTTTATAAGTAAACAATACTTTCTTGTATGAGTTTCTGTCCTTATCATGTGCCAGCCAAATGCAGCTGGATGCTGCACCAAGCTTTTCATGTGTTTAGGGCTATATGCATTCAGCCACGTATGCCCCAAATGCAAAATTCTTGCGCTTGGGGAATATCTCCCTCAACGCAAATGGCCCTAAATACATGTCACACTCAGTACAGCATCCAGCCTCTGCACATGTGCCTCCCAAGTGTCTTAAAATGCTGGGTTTGGATGTTGATGAGCCAAACCACACATGTGCATGAGGCCTAAAGCATAAATCCAATGTTTACAGCGAATTAAGTTCTGTTAATTAGGGTAATAAATAACAAGATTTGTAAACAGCCTGTTTTTGCACATTTTATTTTGACATGCTTGTGCAAGATTTTGAAGTGTCCATTGTGTTTATTAATTAACTGATTTATTACACATAGAAGCAACAGTTTTTGGCACATGTGCATTCTTGTCTATCTCCACAGGATATGCAGCAGAGTTAAGTATGAACAGTCATAATACGAGGGTTCTTCAAAAAGTTTCCACACTTTTTTAAACTCTATTAAATATGAAAAAGTGTGGAAACTTTTTGAAGACCTCTCGTATATTACACACATACAGTATGTAATCCCTGCCTTTCACTATAATTAGGTGGGTCTTATTGCCTCTGCAGTCTGGGCTGTCACACACAACTGCATGTGCACCTGTATGTAAGAAGTTGTTAAAAATTGCCTTTAAAGCGGCCCTTTTGTAATAAAAAATGCAATTTAATGTTGTTCCTCATACCTGCATGATTCAATGCCAGCAGCCCTGTGTGAAAGCAAAGCAAAAGGAAAAATGTACACAAGGAAGAAGAGAGACCAAAGTATTCTGAAATGTTATTTAAAAATATTTCAGCTTCTTATAACAAAAGGGCAATTCTGACATTTATGTAGACGTTCTTGATGTGTGCTCTTTATTTTTTGACTAGTAATAAAACAAACATGTCAACTCAAAAAAGATAATAAAATATCTCTAGCAGGATAGTGGGTAACGTGAAGTACCAGATGATACCTCTAGGTTCCATGTCTCCATTAGCCTATTGACTGTAATTGCAACTATCACTGGGTCCCTAGGTGGGGGACCCAGGCCAGTTCTGACCTTCTCACCATTCCTGAATAAAGGTAATTTATGCTTATTATGCAGAGAAAGCTGACCAGAGATATGCTTAGGTACGTTTATCCTCTGTAAACTAAGCAGAGTGTGGAGGCACTTTACATGTGTCCCTGTGCCCCATCGTGCAATATCATGGGTTACTGAGTGTAGGGTGTGCATGGGAAGTACCACTGTGCTGACAAGAATCTACATATTCTAGCTTGTTTTCAGTTCAGGAAAAGGGTAAGCACAGTAGAAGAAAGGCAATCTTGTTCAATGTAACTTTACTACTGCATGGCCCATTCCTGACTGGGCCACTGAAGCTTTATGAAAACTTCCCTACTTATGGCATGTGAAAAAATCAGACATCCCCTTGCTTCTACCATGTGAGACAGGTGGGGCTTTAGCAGTGGCAAAGGAAAAGCAGTTGCAGCAGTCAAAGCTGTGACCGGGCTCCATTCTAGCAAACCCATTCGGCACCACTTCCACAATAGCATTTATCACAGCATCCTCCTTACTGCTAAGTGCACCAGACATATTAATGCAGCTACTGTAGATGAGCTGCAAAAAAGTTACCAAGCTGGTGCAAGGATACTCTCCATGAGTCTCATATGCTTGATCCTGAGATCTATAATGTCACTGCATGGGAAAACATCCCTACAAACACCTGTTAACTACCCTGTGTAGGTATGCTGGATTATCTTGCTTCAGAAATAAGTCTAGCGAACTCTGCATCTATAATATAAGTGTGATAATAATAGTGATAAGTGCTATCCTGAAGGTGGTCTCCATACATGGGGGGCGAGTCCAAAGATTTCCCTGGGGCTTGTTGGTCTGTTACTATGAGCAAATGCTCTTACTCTTGAGCAAATGCAAATATCCAAATCTCTGAAAGAAGGTAAGAGGGTCACAGGACCAAGAGGTATCACCTGACATCTCATGAAGCCTACTTTTCTTATAGGGCTTAATTTCTGTTCTTTAATTAAATCATACAAATTATGTGATTTACCAGTAGGTACAGAAGACATGTGCCTGAAGGCAGCAGAGGCTGTTTTTTCCCATCATCAATAGAAAATTAACCGTCTCATAAAGAGTAAATTATTTATACCTTGTCAAAACATTCTAGAACAAGTTAGGACCAGTGAAGCTGAGAAAGGTTGGGTATAGTTTTAGGCACCAAAGGTTGTGTGCCTGCAGGCTGCCATGATGGTAATTGAAGTCTAATGATATATTTTTAGTTTATGCTAGCCTAGAGAACATGCACTTCTAAAGGAATGCTAAATATACTTTGATAACATTTTAATATCAAGTGACCCTTTTTTAAGTTTTGAAAGGGTTAATAAAAAACTTTTGTGAATTTGATTTCATCAAAACTTGTAAAAGACAACTGGAGACAGGAAAATGTTGTAACTACATAGTTACATAGTAAGGTTGAATAAAGACACCAGTCCATCCAGTTCAACCCTATGTTTTTGCTTAATTTTCTGTGATTATTTTTTAAAAGAGGAGTAATATCTAAATGCTTTACTTTACCTGCAGCTTATATCTATTATAGAAATCTATGAACAATGTTTGGTATCCAGTGCAGACTGATAATGGTGTTTTTTTTGTTTTTTACTTCTGTTTTTATTTAAAAATCCCTGTGTGCGTTCTTTGGAAGTAAGCTATTTACAAGAATTGCAGTTTTGTACTGAATAGTGCAATTTGCTTCGTTTGCATTATTTTTGCTGACCAGCATGTCTGAAGAAGTTTATCTAAAGTTATTAACTCCTAGTTATAGAAGGTTACTTGAACTCCTCTGTAATTTAATGTTGAAAAAAAACACTTATTCTATCTAGACCATTAATGTTATAAAACAATAAAGCCCACTGTATTAAATATATGTATGAAAATGTTACTTCCATTTTCTTGCACATAATAATATAATATGTTATAAGATGCTTTTCTTGTATGTTGTCCTGTGCCATTCCATATTGCTATTTTATGAATGCATGCTATGCTTAACTTCAAAGAAGTTTTTAATAAAGATTTAACATAAATTGGAAAGAGAACTTTGTGAAATATCCTCCATTAAGACAACTGTCTTCTCAAAGGTTAACATCTGAACTGTATCGTGAGGAGATTGTGAACACCTCAAAGCAGGACCGAGGCCTACTGGTCTATTTTTACAAAAATACTATCACTTCTGCTTTTGACTCCATTGTTTCTGTCAAAATGAAGTCTCATCCCTCTCATTGCTCTGTGGCCTGGTATAACAAAACTTTGACGTAAATGAAACAGAAGTGATGCAAGCTGCAGTAAAACGCGAACTGAACAGGCCAAAAACCCTTAAACCTAAATCTTAAAGCGGAGTTTCGCGAAAAAATTTTTTTAGATGTCAGCAGCTGCCTTTTTAAATAAGGACACTTACCTGTCCCGGGGTCCAGCGATGCCGGCACCCGCGACCTAACCGTCCCTCGATCCTCGGTTGCTACCGCTGCCATTCTCACTGAGGGAATCAGGAAGTGAAGCATTGCGGCTTCACTGCCCGGTTCCCTACTGTGCATGCGCGAGTCGCGCTGCGCGTCTACACAGGTCCCCGTTGTGTTGTGGGAACTGTGTATTTCCCACATCACAACGGGGGTGGGCGGGGGTTTTGTGGCTAGCTGCGGCTAACTATTCCCGGAAGTGGGTGCAGATACCTGTATTATACAGGTATCTGCACCCCCCCCCCCCGCCCGAAAGGTTCATTGACAACTACAAACTGATAGCCGCAAAGGCTACTGGACCTTGTAGCTTTCTATTCACAGGACTCTGTGAATGAGTGCTGTGGCCTCATTCTTTGCAGAGAATGACAAAGAGGCTGGGAAGAAGATCGCGCGCCGCCTGTCACATCAGGGAGCAGGGGAGGTTCAGGGCCCGGTGGATTTGTAACATATTGCATGTTAAACCCTGAATATGAGTGTTAGAAAAGGTGAACTCATCCTTTTAAATTGTTGACAAAATGAGACGCTTCATTCTGTTTGTAAACTCAGCGGTAAGGCTATACCAGACCCTTATCCTTGATGAGGGTCTGTTCTAGATATTAATGGGGTACCCCACAAAAAAAAGGCATGTTGTTTCCTTCCCAGAAAAATGGGGGAATGAGCATGCGGCCCCCCTCCTGATCCATATAAAGCCACAGGCCCTGAACATGGGTGGTTTGCTTGCTAGTGGGGAAACCTCTGGCAAACATCGTGACCCCATGTTGATGAGGGCAAGGACCCCAAAGGGTCTGGTGTCTGGTATATAATTTTGGGGAGCCCTAACGTCTTTTTTTTGCGTGTGTGTGGAGTCCCCCTTAAAATTTATACAGACCTAAAGGGCCTGGTATGAATTAGATAGCACCCCCACATCATTTTTTTTAATCCTAGCTCAATTGCTTACATGACCAGAAATGTAAGTGAATAGAGCCTGTGATGTTACTGGTTGTTAAGGACTCAGAGAGGTTTGTGTATGCCAGGGAGGGGGCGGGTACTGGCATACAACTGGGGGTAATTCTCTAAAGCAGGACTGTAATTCGCTGCTGGATTTTAGCCCCAACCCCTGGACACGGGGGGAGAGGAGGAAGAGAGATGCAGAGAGTACCATGATTAGCTCAGGGAGAGGAAGAACAGTGGTAATATACTTATTAAAGTGGTGCAAGAAAAAAGGAGCTGGAATATACAAGTTCCCATTTAAAGAGACATGCAACAATTTTGACTCTACATTATTAGAAATAGGGTCAAAAGGTGAGAGCACAACTACTGGTGGTGTTTGCACAAGAAGTGGAGAAGTGGAATGTGAAAGCATTACTTTAAAGCATTAAAGAAAGCACACAAGAAACTTTGTTATATATGGGCACTTTTCTTGAAAACATTTATATTTACATTTGATAACACTAAGTGCTGCAGTTATAATGAGATATTCGCGCAACACCAATTCTGGCTTAACTTAAATTTAAACACGTTTGAGAAGTGCTTTTAAGGTGTTGGCAGCTGAAATTGATTTTAGAGAGTATACATTTTGGGGAATAGCAGTGCAAAGGGGATATTGGTAATTTATCACTAGACTGCAGGTTTAATACTAGTTACTCTTACTATATTCTACCTATCCTCCATCAACACAGTATAATATACTATAATGAGGTGGCATTTAAATTGCATCTGAAGCTGTAACATGTAGTGATACTCTGAAGGAACCACCGCATTGTTGGGGTTCCTCTGCCCTGCACCAGATGACCAGCCCAGTACCTGGACCTTAGAGACCACACACACCCTGGGAAATGGTGTAAATGGGTTTTTTTTTAAGGAGAATGCCCTGGGAAGAAACAGGTTTATTAAGGCAGAGTAACAACGATAAGGCAATACTGCTACACAATTACAGCAACAAACAGGGTTATCACCATACAGCATGTAGGGGAAAACGTGTTTACCTATTCACAATACTGTGGCCCTAAACTATAAAGTGCTGCTAGCATTGGGGCCCTCAATAGATGGTCGAGTGCTCACCCACCAGATATGTTACATGAAAATCACAGAGAGATTAAAGACAACTTGGCAGAACTCCTTTGTAGGCAAATAATAGCCTTGGCAACAACAGACTAAACATTTTAAGATGGTCAACGGGACTCACACCAACCAATATTGTGATGAAGTTCCCCTGGTCACCACTTGGTCCTAGATCGCTCTCTTATTCATGGTTAATGTAAAATAGGAGAAAAATCGCATACCTTGACTGGTGAAGTCTGGTAAAAGGTAGCATGCAGATCTGGGCCAGCACAAAAGATTAAGTTCTTAAAAACTTCAATAGAGTTTTGTAGGCTTGAAATTAACATTTTTTCTTGCTTCATCCATTAAAGTAAATCTGGCCTTAAAATTGCCTAATATAACACCAGTGCCGATGTACAGGCACCTTGGGGTACATGCAAGTACCTGTGGAGCCCCTTTGAGCTCTAAGCCTTGGCAGTATTTGAGGCCTTGACTACTGCTCAGGTCTAGTTTAAGCCCTATTCTGAAACCAGTTTCAAGCTATACCTTCTTATTTAGCAGTCAAATTGACCATCCCCTATCCTTCTCTTCTCAGGTCTCTCAATGGTGCTCCTATAGCCAGCCACTTGCCAATGGCTCCCACTGCTTTGTCTGAGCCAATGGGGAGGGAGAGAGCAGCCAGAGCCTCTGCTCTTATGTAAGTATAAAGGGGGGACTTCATGATGGAGCTTTTTACTTAATGCATAAAATGCATTAAGGTTAAACACATTCTGCCTTTAGAACCACTTTATTCTTCACTTGGTGAGAAGGCCAAACCAAACGTACAGTTTAGAGTTTGGATCCAAGGGAGTTGCTAAAAACTCAGGGATTTATTTGAAGACTAAAACAGTGGGGTTTATTTACTAAAACTGGAGAGTGCAAAATATGGTCCAGCTCTGCATACAAACCAATCAGTTTTCAGGCTTTATTGTTAAAGCTTAATTGAACAAGCTGAAGTTAGAAGCTGATTGGCTACTATGCATAGTTGCACCAGATTTTGCACTCTGCAGTTTTGGTAAATCAACCCCTAAGTGTCTGCACTTCAGCACCACTGCTATCTTAAAATCATGGTAGATGCAGTAAATTCATGCACTTTAAACTTTGGGCAGATTAGATCTGCATGGGTACAAAAGCATGGCTTGCCTAGCAAGGTTCTACCTGACATAAAAAAGATTTTCATCTAGTTTTATAGTGATTGATTTACAGCACAGAACATCGTTAAAGTGGTTGATAACCCACTTTTACTTAATGCTGCCATTCACTCTGGACCACTATAAGAAGTTCCCCTGTACCTGTGTTCTGTAAAAACAAGTGCCCGAATGTATCTGTATAAGCTCCACTCCGGGCACACAGCTGATTCCTCTCCTCCTTCTCCCTCTGGCTCACAGCTGCAGTAGGCGGGGCCGAGCGCTCCCGTTGACATTAGCCAGGGAGGAGGGGGAGAGAGGAGAGAGAGAGAGCCGTGAGCGGTGGGAGCGGAGCTCATACAGGTACAATGGGGCCGATTTTTTTACAGAAGGCAGGCACGGGGAAACTTCTTTTAATGGTACAGAGAGGATGGCACCATTTAATAGCAGATTTGCGATCAGAAGGAGTGGGGGGGGGGGGGGCAGGCGCAGGTGCGAGCTGGGAGGGGCATGGAGGACATGGCTCACATACACAGACTACCGTGCTGACAGGCAGGGAGGGAGAGGGAGAGATAACTGAGGCACGTAAACTGACCACGGTATCATGGATCAGCGGACATGATTACCGTGGTCAGTTCACATAAGGGTACACAGGAACAGGCAGGATCAACCAGGTATTTTACAGCATAGAGAGGGCCAAATTACACTGAAGAAGCACTATGCTGTGTATTGTGTTTTAAAGGAACAGGAGCATTTTTTTAGGGTTGCAACTTCTTTAACCACTTGCCGACCAGCTAACGCAGATATACTGTGGCAGGTCAGCTCTCCTGTTTGAACCAACATGCCTGTACGTCGGTCCGTGCAAGAAGGATAGTGGGCACATGCCCGTCACGCTCGGTGTCAACAGGCGACCCGCGATCGCTGTGTACAGAGGCAGAATGGGGAACTGCCTATGTAAACAAGGCGATTCCCCGTTCTGCCTAATGACATGACAGTAATCTACTGTTCCCTGTGATCGGGAACAGTGATCTTTGTCCTGTCCCAGGCAGCCCATCCCCCCTACACTTAACCCCTTGATCGCCCCCTAGTGTTAACCCCTTCCCTGCCAGTGTCATTTTGACTTTGATCTGTGCATTTTATAGCACTGATCAATGTAATAATGTCACTGGTCCCCAAAAAAGTAATTTGGGGTCAAATTTGTCCTCCGCAATGTCGCAGTCCCGCTAAAAAGCGCAGATCGCCGCCACTACCAGTAAAAACAATTTTAAAAAATAAAAGTCCCTAAATCTATCCCATAGTTTGTAGACGCGATAATTTTTGCACAAACCAATCAATATATGCCTATTGCAATTTTTTCTTATCAAAAATATGTAGAAGAATATATATCGGCCTAAACTGATGGATACATTTTTTTTTTACATATATTTTTTGGATAGGTATTATAGCAGAAAGTAAAAAAAAAATGTTTTTTCTAAATTGTTGTTTTTTTTTGTTTATAGCGCAAAAAAGAAAAACCGCAGAGGGGATCAAATACCACCAAAAGAAAGCTCTATTTGTGGGTAAAAAAGGACGTCAATTTTGTTTGGGTACAGCGCCGCATGACCGCGCAATTGTCAGCGACGCAGTGGTGTCTCGGAAAAATTTGCCTGGTCAGGAAGTGGGTCAAACCTTCCGGGGCTGAAGTGGTTAAATTGAAAATAATTCTACACTTAGTTTTAGTTAAAGTAGCTAAAGCCCATCTTTTTTCCCATTTTGAAAAGAGTAGGTAATGGTTAAAACTCTGGTTCATTTTTTTGCCATCTTTGTCCAATAGTAAAGATTTACCTTAATTTTGTGTACTGCAAACACAATAATAAATGAGAGAAAATCTCTCCAAAGTAGGGTTACATTTTTTCTTGGACCATTGCCACTAAAACATGTCCTGATGACAACTAAACATTTTGCATTTTCCCTCAATAGCAGTCATAGTGGCAGTGGTCACCAGGGATATACAGAGAGTGTCATTATTTTCAGCAGGAACATAATACCAAATTATCAACAGGTTTTCATTTCTAATCCTTAAATAAAAATATTTGAAAATCAAAAATCAAAAACATAATTATAATCAGAACTCTCACATGTAGCATGCCCGTATAGAGCTAATAAAGCTAAAAGATTTTACAAATGGGTCACAGTGTAACCGTTGCATTTCACTGAATAAGCTGTGCCTAAATTTCAGAAGGATCGGTGGCAGTTTTGTGTTATTACACAATACATAAAATGATACCATGCTTGTGGGGAATATCACTTAAAAACTCCATAGTCCGTACCAAGACCAAAGTTGGAAGCTAAACAATATACCGCTGTTAATAGTCCAGTTCAAAGTACACAATGACCTGGAAGAAGGTGTTTTATGCATTTTCCTGTTTCACTGTCACTTTATAATTTGCAGGAACAAACTTTTAAATGGATTCCGTTATCAATTTTCAGCAGCTGAATGCCATTAGAGAAATGGTTTAAACCAGCGTTCCTCTAAAACCCTTGGGTACATAAGATCTGTAAGTTGGCAGTAAAAATGTCTAGTTACCACTGTAAGGGATAATTAATCTAATTAATAAACACAGCAGCAAGCTGTTATTGGATTTAAGAGTCACTGTTTTTCCCTCGCAGTTCCATTTCATATTAAGTGAAATGAATATCCTTTCAATGGATATGTTTACACTGGTTTCAGTCTTCAGTGGCATTTTCAGTCTTTAATAAATATATATTGAGAGTAAAGATCTGTTCTAAAGAGAAAGTTGAATTAACATGGAAATCCATGCAAACAGCTGCACACACATGTGAACTGCATTGTCTGCCAAAGTATTTGTAATTCCATCCAGCTACTTTTGTAATTTGGCAACACAACCAAGATATGTCACTTTTTTTGTTATAGGTAAGAAATACAGTAGTGTCATCTCTCTAACTGTAATCTGCTGATTAAACAATGAAGGGAAATAAACATACCCATAAGACATCAAAATTGCTGCTGTGCAAAAGTGCTGCTGTGCAAGGGATGACAGGAGGCCGACATTGAAGCAGATTTAGCCTCTTATGCTGGTTATAATCTTTAAAGGAATATACAACTTCAGACAAATATTCGATTAATATTTATTAAAGTGTATTACAATTTTGGATAAAATAGATCGATTAGACAGATAGACAGATTTATTTTGCCGTCCGTGTTCCTGCTGAAAAGAATGACTGTGACCCATTTGTAAAGTCTTTTAGCTTTATTATACGGGCATGCACATGTGAGAGTTCTGATTATAATTATGCTTTTTGATTTTCAAATATTTTTATTTAAGGATTAGAAATAAAAACCTGTTGATAATTTGGTATTATGTTCCTGCTGAAAATAATGACACTGTCTGTATATCCCTGGTGACCACTGCCACTATGACTGATATTGAGGGAAAATCCAAAATGTTTAGTTGTCATCAGAACATGTTTTAGTGGCAATGGTCCAAGAAAAAATGTAACCCTACTTTGGAAAGATTTTCTCTCATTTATTATTGTATCTGCAGTACATAACATTAAGGTAAATCTTTACTATTGGACAAAGATGGCAAAAAAACTAACCAGAGTTTTAACCATTACCTACTCTTTTCAAAAAGGAAAAAAGATGAGTTTTAACTACAACTATGTGTAGAATTATTTTCAATTTAACCACTTCATCCTCGGAAGGTTTTACCCACTTCCTGACCAGGCCATTTTTTGCGATATGGTACTGCGTCGCTTTAACTGACAATTGCGCGGTTGTGCGACGCTGTACACAAATAAAATTGATGTCCTTTTTTCCCCAAAGATCAAGCTTTCTTTTGGGGGTAAAAGATCACCTCTGTAGTTTTTATTTTTTTGCACTATAAACAAAAAAAGACTGACAATTTTGAAAAGAAAAAACATTTTTTTACTTTCTGCTATAATACATATCCAAAAAAAAAATAAATAAAAATAAAAATGTATTCATCAGTTTAGGCCGATTTATATTCTTTTACATATTTTTGGTAAAAAAAAAAACATTACCGCGTCTACAAAGTATGGGATAGATTTAGGGACTTTTTAAAAAATGTTTTTACTGGTAATGGCGGCGATCTGCGATTTTTAGCAGGACTGCGAGATTGCAGCAGACAAATCTGACCCCAAATTACACTTTTTGGGGACCATTGACATTATTACATTGATCAGTGCTAAAAAAAAAACATTTTTTACTTTCTGCTATAATACATATCCAAAAAAAAAAAATGTAAAAGACTTAGGCCAATATGTATTCTGCTACATATCTTTGGTAAAAAAAAAAAATCACAATAAGCGTATATTGATTGGTTTGCGCAAAAGTTATAGCGTCTACAAAATAGGGGATAATTTTAGAGACTTTTAATTTTTTGTTTTTTTACTGGGAATAGCGGTGATCTGCGATTTTTATTGGGACTGCGGCGGACAAATCTGACCCTAAGTGACACTTTTGGGGACCAGTGACACCAATATAGTGATCAGTGCTAAAAAAAATGCACTGATCCCTGTATAAATGACACTGGCAGGAAAGGGGTTAACTACAGGGGCGATGAAGGGGTTAAATGTGTTCCCTGGGAGGTGTTTTCTAACTGTGAGTGGATTCACTGGAGTAAATGAGAGATTGTGAATCAGCTTAACTTAGCTTTGTTTACATCGGCACACCGCTGCTCCATCTCTTCTGTGAACTATCAGTGTGTCGCGGCACGGCCGCTGGACCCACTGATTGGCTCCCGCTGTGTTCAATCTCAACGGGAGCGGCTCACGATTTTGCGCACCTGGGCCGCCCTGCCACAGTAAATGTACATGGGGCAGGCCAGAAGCATTTAAAGTGTGATCTAATTGCATGGGTTTATAAATATACCAGTTATTGTAGGTATACTTGTCTCCCAGTGTTCATTATGGCCAGCCTTCCCAATCTCCTGTCTTTTTTCTGAAGTCCAATCCAGACAGTAAAATAGATTAACTATCTTGGAATCAAGTCCATTGTGAGATGGAATTTCTTGCTGGAACCTAGATGCTCATCCTTAGATGATTCAGGACAGTCATCCATACAGTTGCTGGTATACACATAGGTTCTGTTGAACGGTCAAGCTGGAAAACCAGCATTCAATCAGTGTATTCTGACGGAGGGCCCCCCCGCAGTCACAATGCAAAGACACAGCAGGAGAGATCCCTGCATTAACATTGCTTGTGTTGATGCAGGGGTCTCTGAGTTTTTTTTTTTCATTAAAAATTCAGCGTGTATGCCCTGCTTTTGTCTTGCAAGATTGCCTCGGAGATAACGGGCAGTGCAGTCTAATTTGGTTTACTTTAATTACAATAAAGGCAGAAATAGGCAGCCCCGTCAGTGTCATTACTTCATATAGCAAACACTGTTAATGCTTTCATTTTGCTTAATGTGGAACATAAAGTAATAGATAAAAATGGGCAAATAGGCAGGATAAGTCTAGGCGAATAGACAGGATTGTCCATGCAGAAGAGACATGTTTCGTCTCTTCTGCACTAAAATGACCTATCTGCCTATCAGCCCCTGTACAATGAGCTGTGCACGTGCAGCTCACTGTAGAAATTTGGCAATGCCGAATATGACTGCGCTCCTGAACAGTGGGCGCAATAAAGCGCCCGTATCATGGGATTGTGGTTGCCAAAGAAAAATATTTTATAAAGTTTTAATTTTCAAAAAAAAAAAAAAGAGGTCACGAGGCAAGGAGCGGGAAAAACGTTTTCTCCTCAGACTAAGAGGCTATATAAGCCTCGGTGTGACAGACCCGCTCACACTTGCCCTGAGGTGGCTTAAGTTTGAGCTCCCCTGCGCTAACCTGGCTGGCTTGGGCTGTCTCTGGGCATGAAGTCGCTAGTAAGAAGAGTCCTTGAAAGGGCTGCAGCAGAAGGAGGTGATGAATGGCTCCAGCGGTGTTTAGCTCTCTCAGAAACGGACACTCCTGTGGGTAATGTAGCGGAACAGCGAGCTATGGAGCCGCTCTGTGAATCTCGGCCAGCTGTCTCTGACTCAGCACAGCGCTCACAGGCTCACAGCATTCAGCGGAGCTCTCCCTCAGAACGTTCTTTTTTAGAAACAGCAGCGGTGAGTGAGGATAGAATTACAGCCATAACTGAGCAAGCGGAGTCAGTGCAAGGGGTTAGAAGAAGCAACAGGCGGGGGAAAAGAAGTAGGAGAGTTTTATCCCCTTCTCCAAGCCGTAATAGCCGAGGCAGGGGCAGAACACACATATCATCAACACAATGCAGGGAAACTCAGCCCAGGAATGAAGCAGCTTTGCCTAGTTTAACAGATGTTTCGCCGGACTCTCCACCTGCAAGCCTGGCTTCACCTACAATACAGCAGTCGCCACAGTATGCTGGCAGTCAGTCCAGGCAGATACCTCAGTCAAATGTGGCATCACTTGCATCCAGGCCAGCCAGGCTGGATGCTGTGAGAGCCCCTCTGAATCTTTCCTCCCTTACAGGTGATTTTAGTCAAGCAGTGCCAGGTATACAGATTCCACTCAGATGCAGTCATTCTGAAAACAGTCCAGTCGGTCCTGATAGTCAAGTAACAGCACCAGGTATACAAATTCCTGTCATATGTAGTCAGTCTGAACACAGTCATGCTGGTCCTGATATTAGTCCAGTAACAGCACCAGGTATACAAATTCCTGTCAGATGCAGTCAGTCTGAACACAGTCATGCTGGTAAGTTTGCTCAAAATGAATTAATAAATCAATTATTAGTGTCATTAAATAAATTTAATGAGAATATAGCTATTAATAATTCCACATCTGTCTCTACAAACGTATCTCCTTTTCCAGCTGTTTGGTCTGGTAACTCTGTAGCTAATATTAATCCTATTCCTATAAATACAAGCATTCCTGTATGCATTCCTAACTCTGTTTCTGAGATATGTTTTAAAGAGGTACTCCCCTGTGAAATGTCTCCGGTTTTCATTTGCCTTTATCAGTAAAAGAAAAAATATGGAAAGGGGAATTCTTGGATTTATTATCGTTATTACCTATTGCTAAAGATTTCATTATAAAAATGGATAGAAGATCTGAGGATAGTGCTGAAGATAGATGCCGACCTGTTGCTAGATCCTTTTTTAATTGGTTGCAGGCGTTTTGTATATTCTCTGCGATAATGGGTGAGAAGCATCCAGAGAAATGTCCTGGACTTTTTCAGCATTTGGAGCATATTTTGGAGGCATATAAAAGTTTTGGCGGCATGAGATGGTTTAACTATGACGAATCTTTTCGTCAAAAAATTGCAATATACCCTATAATTTAAAATGGGGTAACAAAGATGTTGGGCTGTGGTTAAATTTAATTATTCCTCAGAACCGGTATATGCAAGACCTCAGCCTCAGTCAAATCTGACCTCAAATGCGTCAGCATCAGTTTATAAGAAAGGAACATGTTACGAATTTAATGAAAATCAATGCAAATGGTTGAATTCATGTCGTTACCGTCATGAATGTTCTTTTTGTTTTGGTAACCACCCAGTCTCCAGATGCTTTAAAAGAACATCTAGCAATCAAGTCCTCAGGGATCATACAAAAAGCCTGCACGCCTGTGAGGCTAATCGAAATGCATCCATGGTTAATGTTGTACCCCAACAAGGAGAAAGCACAATTACTAATTGAAGGTTTTTCTACAGGTTTTAAAATCCCTATTTTCACAGGTCCAGGTTGTCAAGTTTCAAAAAATTTGAAATCAGTTTCCCTCAATAGTGAAATAGTTAGGGAAAAATTAATAAAAGAAATTTCAGCAAATAGGATTGCTGGGCCTTTTCTCTCTCCACCGTTTAATAATTTAGAGTTTCCCCGTTGGGTTTAGTACCTAAAAAAGAGCCTAACTCTTATTCATCATCTCTCTTTTCCTACAGGTCAATCCTCAAAATGATGAAATTGACCCATTATCTACTACAGTCAAATATGCCACATTTGATGATGCTATTCATATTATTAGAACATTCGGTCGGGGTGCTTTATTAGCAAAGCAGACATCCAATCAGCCTTTAGATTATTGCCCATTGCTCCAGAATCTTACAATTCCCTTGGTTTCTGTTTTGAAGGCTATTTCTTTTATGATAAATGCCTTCCAATGTTCATTGTCCTGTTTTTATTTCGAAAAATGTTTTGCTTCTTTTCTTCAGTGGGTACTACAATTTGAATCGGGTCATACGGGGATAATTCATTATCTAGATGACTTCATGTTCATTGGTCCGCCAGATTCTTTAGTTTGCGATTTAATCAGGTTATTTTTCCTTTTATCTAAATATTTCGGTATCCCCCTAGCAATGGAAAAAACTACTTTTCCATCTCCAATTATTGAATTCTTAGGCATTAAAATTAATACGCAATTATTCCAGTTTGAGCTTCCTGATCTAAAAATTTACAGGTTACAATCCTTTATTTCCTTCTTCCTGCGCAGAAAAAAGATTTTATTAAAAGAGCTTCAATCATTTCTGGGTCTTCTGGCTTTTGCTACACGCATTATGCCTATGGTTAGAATATTTTCTAGAAGATTATCCTAAAATCCCCATTTTCCCACATTAGGTTGACCTGTGCTCTAAAAGATGATCTACTGGTATGGTCCCAATTTTTGCAGGATTTTAATGGCAGATCTTTTTTCCAGGAAGACTTTGTTTTCGCAGCAGATTTAGAGTTATTCACAGACGCTGCTGGTTTTCAAGGTTTTGCTGCTATTTTTCGTTCTCATTGGTGTTCTGGCGTATGGCCCCCAATTTGGATTGTTAACAAGTTTACGAAAAACATAGTTTTGCTGGAACTCTTTCCGGTTCTAGTGGCTTTGGAAATTTGGGGTGATCAGCTCGCTAACAAAAGAATCATTATCAATACAGATAATAGAAGTGTATTATTCGCTTTAAACTGTCTTTCTTCAAAATCGTTACTGGTCATAAAACTTTTGCGTTTTTTAGTTCTCTTATGTTTAAAATTAAACATTTGGATTAAGGCAAAACATATACCTGGCAATCTTAATGTCATCGCTGATGCCTTGTCTCGATTCTAGATGGCTCGCTTCAGACAGCTATAAAAAAAAAAAAAAAATGCCTCACGCAGATCTGGTTGGGTACCGCTGCCCGAGTCATCTTTGGGATCTAATTTAAACCCAGTAATCCAGGTTATTAAGAATTTGATTGCTCAAAAAACATGGACCAATTATTGGGTTGCATGGGAAAGGTGGTTGAATTTCAATAAGGAATTGGGTTCTCCTGCTTTACCACCTTCTGAGAGTTCGATCTTAGCATTTCTTTTTTCTTTAATTCAATTGGATTTTTCCTTTAATCACATTAATAAAATATTAGCAGGAGTTGCTTTTATCCTGAAGCTGAATAATTTCCCAGCCTGTAACAGTTTCTTTTCTGTTAAACAAGCTTTAAAAGGTTTACGGAAGGTTAAGTTGGCTCCAGATAAGCGAAGGCCAATTACTTTGGACACTTTGTCAAAGCTGTGTTTGGCTACTCCTTTTGTTTGCATCTCGGAATACGAAGCTATTTTATTTCATGCTGCATTCGTTTTGATGTTTTTTGAGGCCTTTCGTATATCAGAGATGTTGCCAAATAACAAACACAGTTTAGAAGGTTTGTTTTTATCAGAAGTATCCTTTTCAGACAATAAGGTCTTTGTTTTTGTCAGAAAATCAAAATGGATAGATCAGGCAAAGGCCAGTGGCTCAATCTATTCGCTTTTGGTGACTCCATCTTCTGTCCTTTATTAATTCTCAAAAAATACCTTTCAGCCAGACCAGCTTCAGGTCAGCATTTTTTTTGTTCACATAGATTCATCTCCTATGACAAAATTCCAGTTTTCAGCAGTCTTAAAACGTTGTTTTACTCATTTGGGCCTTTCCCTTTTCAAATTTTCTACTCATTCTTTCAGAATTAGAGCCGCTACTGAAGCTGCTAGATTGGGTTTGAGTGATGAAGTTATTATGAGATTAGGTAGATGGGAGTCTAGTAGATTTAACATTTACATCCGTCCTAACTTGTCTCTTTGATTATAGGTGATAAATCTTGCATTTGGATATTTGGCCATTCGTACATTTACTGGGCTCATAAGAGAGCTGCTCAGCGTTGCTATGGTTCCAACTTATCCTTGCCTGCTGATAAGTTTGTTATACTTTGGAAAGGTATTCGTGGTCTACAATGGTCTAATCTTTTCCTTCACATTTCTGAATTATTTCTTTCTTGGCCTTATCCATCTATCATAATTTTACACGTTGGAGGTAACGATGTTGGTAGATTAAAAACTTTGGATTTAATGTTTTTAATGAAGCAAGATTTGCATCGTTTAAGATTAATGTTTCCAAATACGTGTGTTGTTTTCTCTGTAATGGTGTCTCGACTGCATTGGTTATATTCTAAAGACAGCAGACCATTGGAAAAGATAAAGCGGAGAATTAATCATTCAATTGAAAAATTTTTAACATCAATCGGGGGGATCTCCTTCCGTCACGTAGATTTGGAAGGTGGTTTTCCTGGTCTTTACAGACAAGATGGTGTACATCTTTCAGATGCTGGTCTTGACATTTTCAATTTAGGTCTTCAAAATTGCATTGAACAGGCCGCGGTGCTGGGGTAGCCTGGTTTTGTTTTCAAAACCCGGCTGGTGGGGACTTGTTTTTTATGAATTTAATTTTCAGCTTGAGTCCTATGACTGAGCAAGTTAGAATTGGTTTTAATTTGAAAGAATATTTATTATATTTCATGGTTTATTGAATAAAGTTATTTGTTTAATTCTAATACCAATAAAGGTGCCGCGGCCAATTTTATTCCAACCTGTTGTAGTGTGATTATTTATTGTTATATAGTGCAACCTACAATTCCATGCACATACACGGGAGTGATGTCATCCCCGTCTGGCCAATGAAAGCAGCCAGAGTTCGATACCTGGAATCCGGCCGCTCAAAGATGTCTACGGCTGGTGGTGAGCTCCAGGACGTCGCATTACTGAAGCCAAGGTGGGTAGAGTTCCACTTTAACTTTAAAGTGGCCCTGTCATGAAAAAAAAAAATTCCCCACACATGCAGCACCTGCCAGAACTCTTTTCAGTAGAAATCTTCCTTAGAAGTACACTTAGAAACTGACACTTCTGTCAATTTGTAGGGTCTCCCATAGCTTTAACTTGTTCCTCCCACTAAACTCTAAATCATTACAGGCACTAGAGACATTTTAGGTGTGTTGGTCTCCCAACAGACTTCAAAGAAAGATTTCCGCTGAACAAAGCAGCAATCTGGCATTGCAGGCAGAGGGAAAGGTAACTTTATGAAGTCTTTTTTTATAGGTATGTCTATTTGTGATTTTTTTTTTATGACGGGTCACTTTAAAAATGTTAACAAGCACAACAGGCAGTTGGAGGCACCTTTTACCTCGCAATAAGATTTTCCAGCTCAATCTACATAGCCAGCTAGGTTCAAATGGTCACTTGTAATATAGGTGTACTTTTATATTAAAAACCGTTAACAGTCCTCCAACCTCCCTACTATCAGTTATACCCAGACCTTAGATGCAACACGGACCGGCCTATCCGCCCCTGTACAGTGAGCTGTGCACGTGCAGATCACTGTAGAAATTTGCCAATGCCGAAGCTGACTGCACTCTTCACATACGCAGGAATGATGTCATCCCCTCTGGCCAATGAAAGCAGCCAGCGTTTGATACCTGAAAGCTGGCCTCTCGAAGATGTCTACAGCCAGTGATGAGCTCCAGGACAGAAAAGGCAGTGTTTACATCTGTTAAACCTGACACCTGTACTGAAGTGTGCACAACTACAAGCTCTATAGAAATTAATAGGAGAGTTGGACTGAAGAGTATGGAACTTTGGTAATAAGAATTGTTAACGCACCTTTGTGTCTAGGTCATTGTGTTGCCACTCATATGCCCCGTACACACGGTCGGATTTTCCGATGGAAAATGTCCGATCGGAGCGTGTTGTCGGTCATTCCGACCGTGTGTGGGCTCCATCGGACATTTTCCATCGGATTTTCAGACACACAAAGTTTGAGAGCAGGCTATAAAGTTTTCTGACAACAAAATCCGATTGCGTCAATTCCGACCGTGTGTGGCCAGTTCCGACGCACAAAGTGCCACGCATGCTCAGAAGAAATTCCGAGACAGAACAGCTCGGTCTGGTAAAATTAGCGTTCGCAATGGATACAGCACTTTCGTCACGCTGCAATGTAAAAAATGGTTTAATACAGCGCACTCTCTTCATCTTTATAATGTGAGAAGAATGAAGTAGTTTTGCTGCTCATATTCACAGACTTCTCACAAACTTATTTCTTTATTATTTATCGTGATTCCCTCAATATATTTTGATTTGTCACATCTGACAACATTTCTTTTTTGTTGTTTTATTTATTTATTTTTTTTTAAAGGCTGTTTTTTTTGGGGGGGGTTTGTATTTTTTTCAAGGCTGATCTTTGTTTTATTCTATTTTTAGTTTTACTCCATAATATTTTTGTGTGTGTTTTGTGTGTCAAGTTACCACAACACCATTGATATCTTATACTATTTTATCTCAAAAAGGTTGCTTGGTGTTGGTGTCCCTTGTTAATTTCACATTGTATTTTTGAAATGTACCTGAATCCTCACAAACAAACTGTCCTTTTTTAAGGAAAACACACATAGGCAAGTATAATTGAAACAAAAAATCCTTTATTAAGGGCTCAGAACCAAAGAGGGAGGCAACGCTGGAGAAACATCAGAAACTGGCGAAGCCTTGGACCCCCAGGGCACACATCAATTATTTTACATCAAAATTGGTGGCCTGAGGAGTCCATATCTAAGGGAGTGCAGTCTGGTCCAGAAGTCCCAGAGATCATGAAAGCAGCAGATGACATCTGTGTCCCCAGGCTGTGGTACTACAAGAGGCTGCATCTTTTGCCAGACCAGACTGAACCCAGGTCATCACTCTCTGGTCTTCTTTCTACGCTTCCTTCCACACTGTGGTTCTGGTGTTAGAGATGTGGCAGGAGGAGGAGTAGGACCTGGAGATGGAGGAGGAGGAGGAGGAGTAGTAGGACCTGGATGAGGAGGAGGAGGAGTAGTAGGACCTGGAGGAGGAGGAGGAGGACTATGTGTGATTCTAAAATGTGGGTAGCACATGTTATTTGGCCCCTCAACCCCTTATTGAGAGCTTCCAAAATTAAGGAGTCACACAGGAGTCGTTGGCCCGCCGCCATCTGCAGCATTTTGCAGGCAGTTGTGCAAGCAAAGTCCTCCTCCACACTGTGGGGGCTTCTCAGTGCCTCTGTAGCCTTCCAAAAGAGGCCTATGGCAGCCTCCTCCAGGTTACTCATCTTCCTGCCACTTTGTCTTTGAAGGTGTAGGGGAGGGACCTGGATATCAGGCAGCCTGCTTGGCCCGGCCACCTCCGGCTGAGACTTCCCTGTGTATGAAAAAGGGACATGGTTGTAGTTTTTGCATCATCAATCACAATCATAAATTAGTACTCCAAACTAACATCTAGTTAACATCATTGATTGGACAACCAGAAATATTTAGAAGAATGCTATACCTGGCTCAAGCTGGGCTCCTCCACATGTTGCTGTCTGGAAGGCCCAGGTTGGGCGTCAGAAGCCTCAGCTGGGGGGGAAGGAAGCATGGAAGGAAGAGTGGAGAGTGCTGGCCTGGGTTCAGTCTGACCTGCCAGAAAATGCAGCCTGTCATAGCACCACAGCCTGGGGACATAAATGTCATCTGCAGCTCCTGATCTCTGGGAATCCTGGACCTTCTTGTGCTCCCTTAGATAAGTGCTCCTCAGGCCACCAATTAGGATCTTCAAATAGGTGATGTCTGCGGTGGGGATCACCGTCTTCACAAATTCCAACAAATTATCCAGCGCTGCCTTCCTCTTTGTTTGGTTCTTATATTCAGAGTGGTTTATCTCCCATAGACAGGGCAGCTCCCTGAACATATCAATGAAGATTGCCATAAAGTCCTCATCTTTCAAGATATCCATTTTCACTGCAAGACACAACACAAGACAAACCCTAATGTCAGCCTAAAGTCTTCTAAACTTGTGCAAATACAGGCCTCAATCTAGAAGCAGTATAGGCCCAATGTTAAATCTTACCTTCGTTATCACGATCAGCGCCTCCGTTACTCCTTCCTCTGCTCACAGATCGTACGTACTACGCACACGTGTTACGCTTTATAGACACTGCGCATGCGTGAAACTCCGCCCGTCCCTGACGTTCTTTCTAGTCTATTCTCCGCCCCTTCTCATTTGGCGCAGTGGGGAAGAGCACATGGCGGAGTCAGAGCAGGTGTCTGATATTTACACCAACGAGGAGGAGGAGGAGGAAAGCCCGGAGCCAGAAACGTCCCGATCCAGAAGGAGACGATATAAGGCATCAAATATGTCCTTTGGGGAGATGTTGAAGATGGTCCACATAATGAAGAGGGCCGACTATGATGGAAAGTATGGACCTTACCCCAACCCCAATTTCAGAAAGGCCAAGATCATGGCAAAAGTGGTCAAAAGTCTGCACCGGAATTTCGGGGTACGGCGATCGAAAGATCAGCTCAGGAAGCGGTGGTTGGACCTAAAATTAAGAGAGCACGAGCAGTACAGAATGATGCGGAGAGTGCTGCAAAAAAGTAAGTAGTTGTGCTGTGTTCCTATTCTTTTTGTGTTTATTATGTTCGTGCTGCTCCATTGTGCTTTTCTTAACTGTTATCCAGTTTAAAATGTCAACTTTCATGTTCATGGGCACATTATTCGTTCGTATCAAACATTTTTCTTTCGGCCTATAAAACACCATTGTTTGGGCCATATGCATTTGCCCACATTTTTTAGGGCCTACTTGTCTGAAAATAATTTGGTTGTGTAGATGGGTTTGTTACTAGAATGAAATGCAAACTAGATTCTGTGTAAGGAGAGGACACTCAGCAGCTGGTTACACATCTGGACGCTGGAGCACTAGTGTGGGACACAAGAACACCCTTTTTATTAGGGGTCCCACACAGGTGCTCCAGTGGATACTATAGGGGTGTCTCCATCTGTGAAGCTTGTACAAGACAGGTAAAGTATTGAAGCTTGACAAAGGACACTAAAAATTCTACATCTTGGAACTCAGCCAAAATAGACAATTGTACCCCACTTCCAAGCAATGTTTCATATTTATAGTTCTTCCCTCAAATATCTGTGTGCTAAGTATACCATTTTTTTTTACATAGGGGAGAAAAGACTCGGAGGACACCCCTCATCCGAGGAGACCAGAGACCCCCCACCTCTGGAAGAAGGGGGAATCCAACCAAGACAAGAAGAGCAGGAGGAGGAAGACGTGGTGGAAATTGGCACCACAACAGGTGAGTGTCTGCGACCACAGGCTCAGGTAAGAGATGGATGCCAGCATATTTATAATACCTGTTTTTTTTTAAATTTCTATCTTTTTAGGTGATCGTGATGTTGTGGATCCAGATCTTTTCATCTCGGAAAGTGCACAGATCCTGATTGGGGAGATCATGGGGTGTAATAGGGACTTGGAAAACATCAAGAAAAACATCAATGATGTTCTTCAAAAAAATAAGAACATCATTGATGTTTTGGGGAGAGTTTAAAACCCCTCCAAATCCCTTTGTTTTTTGGTGTGCTACAATTTTAACATTTTTTGTCAAATAGTAGAAAAGCCAAATTTTGAAGAGGCACACAGTGTGTCAACATGTGCTATCTGCCATCACGGGAGATCAATGGATGCGTTTTGGGGGTGCAACCCCTTCCTCAATAATAAAGTAGCTGAGAGGAAGGCGTTGCTCCCCCAAAACACGTCCCTTGATCCCCCATGATGGCAGCTAGCACATGTTGACATTCGGCTATTTGTGTGCATCTTCAAAATTTGGCTTTTCCGGGGGTGACTTCACCCCATCTGAACGCAATATCAAACAGAGTTTGTAAATACTCATGTCTGATATTGCCTTCAAGTTCTACCAAATGTGAACTTTGTAAGTTCAAGATTTGTGTCTTTCTTGTTGGTTTTAAACATGCCTGTTTTATCATAAATGGACATTTCTACTTTTTCTAATGCGACCCCAAAAATTGTTATACAACAAACATGTTGGTTTGTTTTAAAAACCTTTTCTAAATGAACATGTGATTGTGCAGGTATTAAAAAGATTGTTAATCAAAAAAGTGTGGATTATTGTCTCAACGCTCCAACACTTTTGTGGTGCTCTAATTGCTGCTTTCTGTGACAATGGTGGTTATTTCCTAAGGGCAAATCCACTTTGCACTACAAGTGCAGTTTCAACTGCACTTGTAGTGCAAAGTGTCTTTGCCTTTAGTAAATAACACCCAACAGTGCTTTGTAAGGTTACACAATCACACCATTTTCAGGACTCAACACATTTCTGTCAGGGTCAGCTAAAAGAAACACAAGCAGTAAATGTCACCAAAGATTTGCTTAATTTTTTTTTTTATTTGAAAAAGATTTCACACATTGTCTGGCATATTGATAGCCCCCCTACCCGCAAAGAATTCAAGGTATCTTAGCCGGACATCACGGGTACTCAGGGAGGGCAAGCCAGGACGGCCACTTTCAAGCGCCGTCAGGGTTGGTTCATTTTGAATTCCCGCCTCAGGCCCAACTGAGCCAGCATAGTTGGCAGAATGTTTCCGTAAAAAGTTGTGTAGAACACAGCACGCCAGGATAATATGATTCAGTTTATACTCCGCCATATGTATGGCTGTAAGAAATAGGCAGAACCAGCTGGCCATGATTCCAAATGTGTTCTCCACCACTCTTCTGGCTCTGGCCAGCCGGTAATTAAAAACCCTCTGGTCCGGGGTGAGGGTCCTCATCGGGAATGGCCGCATAAGATGGTCCCCAGCACAAAGGCTTCATCCGCCACGAAGACGAATGGGAGTCCTTCCACATTGTCTTCTGGAGGTGGCAAGTCCAAGCTGCCATTCTGGAGACGCCTGTAGAACTCCGTCTGGGCGATGGCTCCACCATCAGACATCTGGCCATTCTTCCCCGTCCACATACAGAAATTCATAAGTAGTCGACACCACCGCAAACATCACAATATTATTGAACCCCTTATAATTATAATAGTACAACCCCGAGTTGGGTGGTGGGATGATGTGGACGTGTTTCCCATCAATTGCCCCTCTGCAGTTAGGAAAGTCCCACCGCTCGGCAAAGTGGGAGGCCACAGTCTGCCATTCCTGTGGCGTGGAAGGAAACTGTGGAGTAAAACCAAAAAAAAAATTAGTCTTTTTGCACATAAACATGGAAAGCAGATTAGACACAAACATTCTTGGCCAACATCAAGATAACATTTATTTATGGGAATTTTTAAAGACCAAAGTATAAGGTACACCGATCATATCCCCCCCCCCCCCATGGGCCATTTCTAACATTATACGGGGGTGGGACTCTTGGACAGGTAACCCTCTCTACTTCATTGAGAGATGAATGCCTAAATAATGTGTATTACTTTGAACAGCCCCTCCTTAGTTACACTATTGGCAGCCCACTGGACAGGTAAGAAGTGTCATAATACAAAGATATAAATACACACTGTACACATTTGAGCACATTTGGACATTCTGCTATTACCTATCAAGATAATAATAGGATACAAAAACTTTAAACATTACCATTTTAAAGTATACAGGTAGGCCCTTGCACTACATGCTTTGGGGAATTCATCCATAAATCTGAGCACAGAAGAGATGGGTATAGTGTGTATGGGTTTGGCAAAGTCAGCAGATAGATGATTGAGGACAGAGAATTGGTATCAGCTGACTTAGCAGTTGGGGGGGAAGGAAGGTTTCCAAATGATTTGGGAACCCCCCAAAAAAAGCCTCTGGCACTCTGCCTGAATTTAAAGCACAAATCACATTTAAAAACATTTTAGGGGTGTTTGGGGTAAAGCACTACTATGGAGCTGATAAAATACATTGTTAAGTGACTACATGAGGTGAATATAGGGCCAGGAGAGCATGCTGGGGAGGTAAGTGAAGGCAAATATGTATGAAGGACAACAAAAATAATTACAAAAATATCAAGCATGCATGAGGACAAAGGTGACATTCACAGCATATTACAATCATGGTAATTAGGGAATGAGGAAAGAAATACAATATATTATCAAACATTAAATACAATAAAATGTGATATTAAAGGATAAAAATCTTACCTTAATATACTCCTTCTGCAGGACCTGGATGATGGCAGAACAGGTCTCTGGGATAATGATCCCCAGAGCCTGGGGGGAGATGCCTGTTGAGAACTTGAGGTCCTGCAGGATTCTCCCCGTCGCCAAGTACCGCAGGGTGGCGACTAGCCTCTGCTCCGGAGTGATGGCTTGCCTCATGCAGGTATCCTGCCTGCTGATATAGGGGGTCAGCAAAGCCAACAAACGGTGAAATACGGGGTCCGTCATCCGGAGAAAGTTCCTGAAATCATCAGAATTATTCTCACGGATCTCACGGAGCAAAGGCATATGACAGAACTGGTCACGCTGAAGCAACCAATTTTTGGTCCATGAACACTTCCCCACCCTGTTCATGGACTGGACTTGTGTCAATGTCAGGACCCCAACACCAAGCCCCAGCACAGCACGAACTCTACGAGGAGTACGTATACGCAACATGGCTAGAAAACGGTCTGCTGCTCAGAACGAGGTAACAGAACGCACTGAAGAACAGCAAGGCCTGTGAAGAGCGACCTGAAAAACAGTAACGAATGAACAAGAACACAATGACAAGTCAATGGTACTCGCTGCATGCACTGAAGAGCAGATACAAACCCACAAGCACAAACTGAACAGCAGAAAACGATCTGAAAACCACGAGTCTGAAAAAGTGCGAATCGTCTCTCACCAAACTTTTACTAACACAAGATTAGCAAAAGGAGCCCAAAGGGTGCCGCGCTTGGTTCTGAACTGGCCTTTTCTAGTCTCGTCGTACGTGGTATACATCACCGCGTTCTTGGCGATCGGAAATTCCGACAACTTTGTGCGACCGTGTGTACGCAAAACAAGTTTGAGCCAACATCCATCGGAAAAGATCCTAGGATTTTGTTGTCGGAATGTCCGATCAATGTCCGACCGTGTGTACGGGGCAATAGTCTTCATCCCTTTTTTTTAGAGCCCACCCACACCACATGCTCAATGCAGGCCCAATACAATGACAAGCTGAAATTGCAATACTTCCAGTTCCCACCAATGCTGGTTTGCACTTGGTAAAAATTGAACAAGCTGCATTTAATTGCAGCGCAATGTGTCCCAACGCATTGCAACTTGTACTATTAAGAAACAAAAAATAAAGTCTTTTGGCCCCTGTTGTGAATAAAACACACATCAAACCAATGGCAATGCATTAAAAAAAGGCATGTCAATGCATGTCAACTCAAGTGTGTTTAGCAACAAAAGGGGCACATATCTAGCCTTACTGGTGTCAAATGAGGTCAATTTATGCATTACATGTTCATTTAAATTACATTTAAACACATAATTGAAAGCTATCTTATGTTCTAAATATTGTAAGCATTAGAAGTAACAGTATAAATCTTCTTAAGGTAGATTGACGTGTTTTTTTTCCTCCTATTAAACACTGTGTGCACTCAGCATAAATAATTTAGTACTTAATATTTGTTGTACCAATTTACTAATTAGAGTACAGGGCTGCATTACATCACATACTGTACCTTGTCTGATAAATGGCATAATTGGAAAGCCAACCTTTAAACATCAATAAAGTCTCGTACACACGGTATGAAAATCAGAAGGGGATTGTCATTTGACAGGCTGTTGTCCAAAGTTCTTATTGACCAACAACTGTTGGATGACAGGCTAGTAAATTTTTGTCAAATGACAGCTCCATGTCAGATTTCTGGTCAGTACACAAATCCGTCACACAAAAGTTGAAAGTACAAACACGCAGGCTCAGAATCAATGCCCACCAAACATGAAATGAGCAGAAGGGGCCCAAAAGGTGGCGCTCAAGAGCTGAAATTCCCCGTAGTACATCACTACATTCGTGTTTGTGGCACGACAATTTGTGTAATGTTAGTATGCAAGACAAGATCCTGGCATACTCTCTTTTGACAAAAATCAAACGCTCGGTTGTCCAACAATCGTACTGTGTGTACGGGGCTTAACAGCCTCCATGTCTATAGCTACTATGCTTCTGTTGCTAAGTCAAGTATGTCTTTTTTTCTGTATCAATTTTTACATTAAGTAGCATGTGTTCTGAGATAATTGCCCTTATTGATGTGCAATTGACTTTAGTTTAATTTAGATACATTTACTTGAATGCTACCTTTTGTTCTAACACTGGAAAGCCCTAAATGTAGCACTATAAATCACCACAAGGTCGATTTTTCAAAAATATTATACTCGGGCCTATACATTAAATAATATTAAATTTATTATAGCAGTGGCTACTTTTGATTGTACATCCTCAGGTACCATACTGTGATGTGTTCTATTAAATACATTTTGTTGGTAAAAAATAGATTTGGCAGATTCAAAGGTTTGGTCATATAGCAGTCAAACACAGAATTTAGGCAGGTGTGAAAAAATGCTGTAAATTAGGAATGCTTTCAGAAATAGAAGTGCTAATTGTTTATTTGGTGTGACCACACTTGCACACAGTTTTTGAAGGAACTCAGCAGGTAGGTTGTTCCAGACATCATGGAGAACTAACAACAAATCTTCTATGGATATAGGCTGCCTCAAATCCTTCTGTTTCTTCATGTAATCCCAGACAGACTCAATGATTTTGAAAGTTCTTAAGGCCTTTGGCTGTATGTTTGGGGTTTTTGTCCTGCGGCAGAATAAATTTGGGGCCAATCGCACATCTTTCTGATGCTATGACATGATGGATAAGTATCTGCCTATATTTCTCAGCATTGAGGATACCACTGATCTTGACCAACTTCATTTGCAGAAATGCAGCCCCAAGCTTGCAAGGAACCTCCACCATGCTCCGCCTGTTGCTTGCAGATACCCATTATTGTTCCACTCTCCAACCCATGGCAAACAAACTGCCTCCTGCTCCCTTCAAATATTTCCAATTTTGACTTATCAGTCCAGAGCACCTGCTGTAATTGTTCTGCACACCAATTGGTATGTTTTTGCGCATAGTTGTGTTGTTTAGCTTTGTTTCTATGTTGGAGGCATGACTTTTTAGACACAATTCTTCCATGAAGACAACTTCTGGCCAGACTTCTCTAGACAGTAGATGGGTGGACCTGGGTCACACTGGTTTCTGCCACTTCTGTACTGATCGCACTGCTGGACATCTTCTGATGCTGAAAGGAAGAAGCCATGATGTGTCTTTAATTTGCTGCATTGTTTCCTTGGCTAACTACTGTGTCTATGGTCCTCAACATTGCCCATTTCTTTGTGCTCCTTTAAAGGTGTTTGAACAGCACATTTTGAAACTTCAGTCTGCTTTGAAATATTCACCTGGGAAAGACCTTGCTGATGCAGTATAACTACCTTGTGTGTTCAGTCTTGCCATGGTGTATAACCTGTGGCATGAAAATGTCTTCCACAACCTCACCTTAGTAGAAGAGTTTGCGTGTTCCTAATCCAATTGTGAGCCTCCTACACAGCTGTTTCTGTTTCAGTTATAGACTGTGTTTCAGCCGACATATGAAATTGATGATCATTAGCACCTGCTTGGTACAATTGCTTAATCATACATCTGACTCTAATCCTACAAATTCCCTGATTTTGTGCATGTGTACAAAGTGTAAGAATTGATGCTGGTTTGAAGCCAAAGGGTAGTCACACCAAATATTGATTTAGACTAATATTTTTTTTCTATTCGCTCACTTTGCATTTTTGTAAGATGATAAAAATAAACAATTAACCGCTTGCTGACTAGCCACCGCAGTTGTACTGCGGCAGAATGGCACGGGCAGGTGATTTGCCGTTATGTTACGTCGCTCCCTCGTGTAGCCACTATGTGCGCGCGCGCCTGCAGCTCGCCCCCAGAGCTGATGTGAGTGACCGGCCGTCTCGATGACTGCCGGGCTCCCGAGATCGCTTGTAACATGGCGAGAACCGGGATCTCTGTGTGTAGGCACAGAGATCCCAGTTCTCTGGGGGAAGAAGTGACAGATCGTCTGTTCATACAAAGTATGAACAGCGATCTGTCCTCTCCCCTAGTCAGTCCCCTCCCCCCTTCAGTTAGAACACGTACTAGGGAACACAATTAACCCCTTGATCGCCCCCTAGTGTTAACCCCTTCACTGCCAGTGACATTTTTACAGTAATCAATGCATTTTTATAGCACTTTTATATTTATTATAGCAAAAAGTTGCTATTTATTATAGCAAAAAGTACAAAATATTGTGTTTTTTTCAAAATTGTTGCTCTTTTTTTGTTTATAGCACAAAAAATAAAAACCGCAGAGATGATTAAATACCACCAAAAGAAAGCTCTATTTGTGGGAAAAAAAGGATATCAATTTTGTTTGGGTACAACGTCGCACGACTGCACAATTGTCAGTTAAAGCGACGCAGTGCAGAATCGCAAAACGTGCTCTGGTTAGGAAGGGGTTAAAAAAAATCTTATTTTACAGCATTTCTTCACGCCTGCCTAAACTTTTGCATGGTACTGTATATTTCCAATTAATTTAGATCTTTGAATACTATGACCATAGATATTTTTTAATATGAATCTGACCAATTTACTTACAAAGCAGTTACACCAAGGCATTCTATTTAGATATACTGTATCTGTAGGTAAAGTTATCTTCTGAGCATCCCAGAAACCCAGAACACTTGGGGGATATCTTAAAGGGTTTTGTAGACACCCTTTGGATTTTCTTTGGCCACCATAACAAAACTGTTGGTGTCTTTGGCCGATTTATGTACCTGTTACAAACAGGTACATGAATCTGTCAGTGCTGAGCAGATTACTGGACACTTCTTCCTAAGTGTACTCCCTCCCTCATTGTCCACTGCCCTGTATTACTGACAAGAGCATGGCAAAGGAGTTTCTGGATAGATGTGTATGGAGCCAGATGGGGAAAGACTAGTTCCCCACTAAGTCTACCAGCATGGCAATGGGTGAATCCATAGCTGATCTTCAGTCTTATAGCAGCTTTTAAATCCGCTCTCTAACAATCCCTGTCAATTAAAAGTAAGGTGGATCTAATTCTATACTGGTCTCTCAGAATTCATTCACCCAGTGACACAAGTATTTTCTCAAATGTAGGCAATGCAATATTTGGGTAATGACATGACCATTATTCCTGGCCCTTTTTTTTACTTTTAGTTTTTGGCTGAGGAATCTCCCAGCCAACAGCTGTATGGATATATATAAAGGTAAATTGCAGTACTAGAACCACAACATATTACATCAATATTTTCGCTAAAAATACACTAAAATCATTTTTAACAGATACAAACACAGCAATTTTTACAAAATTCCTGCTAAGTTCATACTAAATATAAAAGTGTAACCTGTATTGAGTTAATACATAACAAACAATTGTACATTTTAAATTGCACCTTTTTGCAAAATGGTGAAAATCAAATGTATGCAAAACTGTAAATAACCAAATTGTTCAAAAAACTGGAAGGTTTTAATTTTTCACTTACAGCCTTCAGAGATTGTAAAAGACCCCCCCAAACAATACATTTTCACAAAAACACATAACTAGTAGAATAAAAAGGAAGCGCTACTGGTTTTTAAGGCCCTACGATATTTGTGCAATTCTTTATTTTCGCTAAAACTACATTAAAATCATTATTAGCAAATACAAATACAGCAAATTACACAGCAAAGTAATGTTTACATAGGGCCGCATATAATATCTATAAGATCTGGGCCATTCTTTGAGGGCAAAAAAAGTCTCCTGCGCTCGGGTGTTGGGTCTAGGGGTGTGTGGTGCAGTCAACCCTTTTGTATGGAATGGTCAATGGCCTTGCTGCCCTCCTCAGAACAATGGGTGTCCTTGGAACTGAAATATATAAAAAGAAGGGAGGGCGCACCGACCTTGTGCATTACCAAAAATAATTTTAATGAAGGTAAAAAGCAATGGTTAGTATACTCACATAAAAATGTGGTAAACATGCATATAAAAGCAACAGCAATAGCGGGCGGTGAATCTTAGGTCTATGACTGGAACCAAAGATGCCAGAGGACCAGACTGTATTGCAGGGTGGCCCATTCTTTCAGGGCTCCTTATTGCTGTTCAAACTTCACCGGGCCTTCTTTCTGTTGGGGTAACACTGGGATATCCTTTTTGGTTGGATGCAGAGCTATACATACATTATATTGGCTATGGATATGTGAATATACAACCACATGGTATTCTTTTCATATAGACGATAACTGTATATGCTGTATAATAATTGAGGTGCATACTTTAAAATCATCGGGTCTCCAGACGAAGCTAATTAATGGTGAAACGTGTCAAGAACTTTGACCCCATTATTTCTGCCCTGTCTTCATGTGTTGATATGTTGATTTATGAAAATGGAAATGGTCATTACACTTATTTCAGTTGGGTAGTACAAGATAAGCACTCCTCTAAGTGATCATAATTGGGGTAATCCCAGAGGGAGAGGAGAAGCAGCTGACTTTCAGTGGTTGCAGAAGGAAAATTGAGAGGATCAGTTCCTGTATATGCCGCCCCCCTGGAGCATGGACACCGTTGTAACCCCTGACGCTACACAAGTGGTTGGGGGTGTGCTAAAAACACGGCTCAATTATGGGGTTTTACCTCCCCCATAAACCGCAAATGTAAGTGAGCACTGAAAGTGCACCACACCCACAAGATATAATAAAAGTCTATGGCAAAGTGCAGGCAACCCACAGGAAAGCCACAGATGTACTGCACTGCAACTGCAGATCAGTGTGAAAGCAACGTAATAGTTGTTAACCCTTTTATAGGTGCTAAAATGCGCATTGCAAACATGCAGTGTATGTTTTGTTTAATACACTGACCTTTTTTTTTTCCTCTTCCAGCTTCTGTTGACATCACTCTCAAGGCTGCTTGAAAGGACCCAGATAAAGTGCACTTGGTATCACTCTGCCTGAGACAGGAGCCAGCCCTACAGAGGAAGCTCAATGCACTCTGATGCTCTGGGATGGTGGGTCAGCAAGCCCAGATCATGATGAACGGGCTGCCCACCCCAGACAAGCACTTCCCTGGTTTGAGTTCAAGGGCCACACCAGAGGGCTCTGAGGGCCACAGATTGAGCATCCCTACATTATCACAGTGTGCCATTTTGTCAATAATTTTATTTATTTCTCATTTATGCAATTTTCATCATACTTGTATCTATGGTAATACCTGATTTCTTAACAATATTGTTGCTATACAGTACATGTATACCTGGAGGTAATAGCACGTAGTGTAGTTGTCATTTTAGTCACAGGGTTAACGTAGTACCATTTATTGTTTGTAGTTTAAGAATAGGACAACATTCTTCTCTCAAAACTCCAGCAACTAGTCTACTCAGTTCCCAAAGGTTTACAAAGTTTTGTTAAAAGAAGAAAGGTTGCTAAACTGTGGTAAACATTGCCCTGTCCCAACTTTTTTGAGATGTGTGGCTGCCTTCAATTTCAAAAGTACCCTATTTTTTTCTTAAAATGGTATATTTTCTCAGTTTAAACATTTGATATGTGTTCTATTTTCTATTGTGAATAAAATATGAGTTTATATTTGCAAATCATTGCATTCTGTTTTTATGTAAATTTTAAACAGCGTCCCAACTTTCCAATGTGTGTGTATATATATATATATATATATATATATATATATATATATACATATATATATATATACATATATATATATACACACACATATATATATATATATATATATATATATATATATATATATATATATATATATATATATACACAGTGGGTACGGAAAGTATTCAGACCCCCTTAAATATTTCACTCTTTGTTATATTGCAGCCATTTGCTTAAATCATTTAAGTTCATTTTTTTCCTCATTAATGTACACACAGCACCCCATATTGACAGAAAAACACAGAATTGTTGACACTTTTGCAGATTTATTAAAAAAGAAAAACTGAAATATCACATGGTCCTAAGTATTCAGACCCTTTGCTGTGACACTCATATATTTAACTCAGGTGCTGTCCATTTCTTCTGATCATCCTTGAGATGGTTCTACACCTTCATTTGAGTCCAGCTGTGTTTGATTATACTGACTTGATTAAGAAAGCCACACACCTGTCTATACAAGACCTTACAGCTCACAGTGCATGTCAGAGCAAATGAGAATCATGAGGTCAAAGGAACTGCCTGAAGAGCTCAGACAGAATTGTGGCAAGGCACAGATCTGGCCAAGGTTACAAAAAAATTTCTGCTGCACTTAAGGTTCCTAAGAGCACAGTGGCCTCCATAATCTTTAACTGGAAGACGTTTGGGAGGACCAGAACCCTGCCTAGAGCTGGCTGTCCGGCCAAACTGAGCTATCGGGGGAGAAGAGCCTTGGTGAGAGAGGTAAAGAAGAACCCAAAGATCACTGTGGCTGAGCTCCAGAGATGCAGTCGGGAGATGGGAGAAAGTTGTAGAAAGTCAACAATCACTGCAGCCCTCCACCAGTCGGGGCTTTATGGCAGAGTGGCCCGACGGAAGCCTCTCCTCAGTGCAAGACACATGAAAGCCTGCATGGAGTTTGCTAAAAAACACCTGAAGGACTCCAAGATGGTGAGAATCAAGATTCTTTGGTCTGATGAGACCAAGATAGAACTTTTTGGCCTTAATTCTAAGCGATATGTGTGGAGAAAACCAGGCACTGCTCATCACCTGTCCAATACAGTCCCAACAGTGAAGCATGGTGGTGGCAGCATCATGCTGTGGGGGTGTTTTTCAGCTGCAGGGACAGGACGACTGGTTGCAATTGAGGGAAAGATGAATGCGGCCAAGTACAGGGATATCCTGGACGAAAATCTTCTCCAGAGTACTCAGGACCTCAGACTGGGCCGAAGGTTTACCTTCCAACAAGACAATGACCCTAAGCACACAGCTAAAATAATGAAGGAGTGGCTTCACAACAACTCCGTGACTGTTCTTGAATGGCCCAGCCAGAGACCTGACTTAAACCCAATTGAGCATCTCTGGAGAGACCTAAAAATGCAGAGGCGTAACTAGAACCTTCAAGGCCCTGGTGCAAGAACCATGAAGGCCCCCCTGCCCCCCCCCCCTTTCCATCGGTCCAGGGGCCCCTCCTTCTGAACCCAGGGCACTTCCCACTGATCCCAGTGGCATGCAGTATGAATTATACCCCCTGCTTAACTTGACCCATTCAAGCAACTGCGTGCAATGCACATGGTTATGGCATGCTAGTGCAGAATTGAAAGGGTTAAAGCAGGCAGTGCAGAGGCAATACAACACCTCCTCACTACCTGTCAAATGAACTATGAAGAGTGATCTGAATGTGGATTGCTCTTCAGAGACCAAAGCAAGCCCTTATTCTTTTACATTTTTTAAACAGAATTTTTTTATTGACTTTTTTTTACATGTTTAACAGCCATTTGGTCAAACATCAGGGCTCCAAACAGACCCCTGATAGCTCACTTTTGAGATAGAGACACCATGTGGCTCCATGTGGTTTGGTGCATGTGAAAATGCCTGGGTTAGCAGATGTGTTGGGGTGCCATTAACAATTAATGGCACTGCTGTGTGTCTACTAAAGGCCAGTGTGTTTCTGTGTGTGTCAGGAAAGCCACAAGCCTTATAGTGGGCTCACATCGGTGTGCTGCAGTTTGGCTGCAGTGGGATTGTATGTGTGCTTTACATGCAGTTATAGCTGCGCTCCCATTGAATTTTAATAGGAAGTGAGTTTTCTGAAAGCACAGCAAATATGCAGCATGTAGGAATTTGATGTACCTTTGTGAAAACGCATGAAAACTTTTCATGCAATCACACTGCGCCCAAACTGCAGCACACTGAGTGAGTCCACTATTAGGCCCCTTTCACATTAGTGGACTGATTGGGTCAGACTGTCAGTTTTTCAGGCAGACCCAACTGGACCCTCCATTCTCCTCCTATGGAGTGGCAGGTATAAACAGACATGTGCCTGTATCCAATCCAATCTGCTAAAAACAGACGGATGGGGATCAGTTCTCCATTTGTCTGGTGGATGGGATTACATGGCAGTCCGGTCTAAACGGACAAGCGGTCCATTTACATCCGACTGCCTATTGAGAAGAAAAAGGTGAGGCTGTGGCCGCTCTGCATAAGCGTATTGGACCAGCCATCTGCCTGCTCAGGCCGGATCAGCGGAGAGATCACTTGCTGAGCAGGTGGACTTCTGGCAGAGCCCGCCCCGTGGAAAAGGTGCTTTAGCGATAAGAAAATAGTGAATAGGTGGGGGTCTAAGTAGTAAGAGTATGTGTTCATGAAGGAGTGCAGAGAAAGTGCTAAGGCTACAGTATAGGGACAGTACAGTTAGAGGAGTAAACTGGGATAGAAAGGGTGTCAGATATATGGGAGTGTGGAATGTCCAGAGCTGAGGGGAAGGGGAGGGGGAGGGGGGGCTGCTGCAGGGATGTGTGTAGTGCAGATTTATGGGGGGTTAAGCAGATAGGAGAAGAGAAGGGATAAAGGTAACAGGAAAAAAAAATGCAGGAGAATTGCTGCTAACTTACTGCATGATTGTGCAGACAAGGTAGAGAGAGATGCAGACTGCTGAAGAAGATGAGCGAATCAAATGGGACCAAAGAAGAAGGTGAAGTGACAAGAAGAGAACATGCTGAGGGCTGGAGGGGAGTGATTACTAGTTGCAGGAAGAAAGAAAGATAAAGCAAAGTTCGAGTGAGTGGAACTGCAGTGTTGGGGAATCGGCACATCCTGCAAACGAGTGAGAATAACAATCTCTGCTGTCAGGCAGGAGAAGATCCAGAAGCTCCGTGTGTCCCTCACTCCCCCCTCCTCCCCTCACAGATTAAGAGTGCCCGGGGTGGGCTCTTCACTCACTGTCCATGCTTGTCCTTCTTGCCATCTCGGGGCCCCTCCTACAGTGACAGAATGCCAGGCCCAGTCGCAAATGCGGCTGCTGCGACCCTGGTAGTTCCGCTACTGTAAAAATGGCTGTCCACCAACGTTTACCATCCAACTTGACAGAACTGGAGAGGATCTGCAAGGAGGAATGGCAGAGGATCCCCAAATCCAACTCGTCCGACCGGAAGTGAGTCATCGACCGGCATCCCGGGCTTCTGAGGACCATGAATCGCTGGTATCCACCGGCGCAACCTGCTCCACGGTTCCCACGTCTTTGCCTCTGAGGGACTCATGGCTGGACACCCCGTTGGACTTCCTTATGGATTCCCCCTGGACATCTCACTTTGGTGAAATGCTTACCTGTCACATATCTTTGTGAGTACAACACATCCTGTGTCCAAATAAATTGTATCTTATACTGCACTTAGAGTGGCACTTTTTTGTGCTTTCTCCTCCATCACACAGAGTTTTGCTTCTAATACTCCACGGAAGCTGCCTTCAAGTGCTTTTTCACAGACTTCATAGACTATATTTAGTCACAATATTATAATATTGTTGTCCCTCTTGCTATATTAAGGCGTGCAATTAGCCAGGTGGATCTCTTCCTAGTTGATGTAAAGCGCCAACTTTTTTCTATTTGAGCCAGGCTGTTTGCATCTTTTCAGACACACATCTCTGGTCACAGGTTTTGACTAACAGTAGTTGGAGCCAACGGTTCCCTCTGCTCTCAGCCAAGCCTGTGGAGCCGGAAGAGGGGAGAATAGCTGCTGCAGACGTGAACGGCGCTGGATCGAAATTGGCCTCAGATGAGTATTTTGAGGGCCTGCGGGGGAGCTGCACTTAAAATGTTTTCTACCTTAATGCAGAGAATGCATTAAGATTAAAAAAAAAAAAAACCTTTTAGCTTTACAACCACTTTACTACACGCCCTTCCTTTATGTACAATGTGCTATACAGTCTTTACACCAAATGGTTTCACATTGCACACTCTACTGTATGTTATTCACTCCACATGCTAGTGTATACACATATCCTTCTCCTACTATACACTATATTTCCTACTACTGTCTGATGCATCCCTCAGACTTTTTTTTAGCAATTATATTATTTACTTAAAAAACTGGCTGAACTAAAATGACAAAAGTGCTATCAGTGGCACATAGGTGTGCACAGACTAGTGCATTAAAGTGTGCACCCCAAAGCTCAAACACACGTCTTTTTCTGTAGCCTCAGCTGCGTAGGACAGTGAATAATGGGAAGTGCTGTGCTAAACGGCTTCCTGTTAATTCACAAACTGAAGCATAGTAAATACAGTTTACTATGCTTCAGTTATGAAAAAATACAGTGAGTGAGTGTGTTCACTGTGTTCATTTAGAAAATGAAGGCGCTGGAAAATTACATATTTATTAGCCCCTTCCCCCACTCTCCATCCTGAAACATCCCCCTCAGCAGCTGAGAAGAGAGGCAGAAAGCCAGCAGCACTGCGAGACGGGAGGGCAACACAGGGGAAGCCCGGGCAATAGGGGTAACTGACAGCGTGCGTAGTGATAAGGGTGCACCCAGGCACACCCTCTGCGCACGCCTATGTAGTGGCAGTTTGCTGAGAGCATATGCTTGCCCACACATACCCCTTAGTGACACTTCTACTGCAGCGCTGTAAGAAATAATTTGCATATCTATTTCTGCTAGCTTAAAGCAATGTAACAAGGCACTAAGGGGTATATTTATAAGACAGTGAATGCGGCATTCACCTGCAGTGTATGCTTAGTGAACTCATGCCTATAAATATGCCCCAAAGTGTTTTGTACTGACAGCTTATGATTTCAAGCCTCTGACTGTACTTTTATCATTTTAGTTTAGCTTTAAAAAATTGTATTAGAGAAAGGAATAATGAATAGCTTTCCTTCATCTACAACATTGCCGGCCTATATCCAGACCTATATGACTTTTACATAAATATGGGCAAATTAACAAGATCAGTTAAAGAAAGATTTTGCTCCATTGTTAAAAGGTCATTCAGTTTAGAAATTACATCAGATTCGATGAAAGGAACGTATCTGTATTAGCCACAGAACGCAGGCTCTGCCTGCCATTTCCAGTGCAAATTAGAACAAATGATTGGTTGCTCATGCTAACAGCCCTCCTTTCCTCTTTCTTTAGTTGAATAGTATGGAGACTTTTATCTGTAACTTCCATACTTTATACCTGCCTGATGATTTTTACTGTTATATTACTACATTGGGCACATCTTGTTACTAGCTAAGAGGCATGCAGGACTCACAATGTCACCCTAAATATTTCCATCTATTAAATCTTCTGCCTTTGTTGTTTTAACTTTGGATAATAATAAAAAAAAAAATGACAGTAAATACCTTATACAGCCCACTTCCTGTTTGACATCATGCACAGCTCTCTCTCTCTCACTCTCGTAAGAGTTTGCCAGGAAGGGAGGGGGGATGAATCATAAGAGGGCCAATGAGAGCTGCATAGCTCCAGGTGTGCCTCTGTGTAAATCCAGGAAGTGAACAGGCAGCAGCTTCAACTGTTCACAGTTTAAATGGTTGCAGCCAGACTTAGTGGAGGGAGATTTCTGCAGCATATTTGGCAAGTACAGAATCGCAGTATATATAAAATAATATGCCAAGTGGTTGGAGAGAAGCTTCAGAATGGCAAAGATGTTTTTTTGAAAATTATGTGAGCAGACTGCAGTTCCTCTTTAAGACACTGATAATGATATAAACATTTCTCAGAATGCAAGATCAAGGGATGGCTCTAACCAGGGGCAGTTTATCACCTATTACCTTAAGCCTTTTTTGAACAGCTGGTTTCTTTGCTTTTCTACTGTATTTTTCCTTTTATGAGGGTTCAGATGAATCTAAAATGTATTCAAATAAGCATTTCCTTGTCTAGAATTTATTGATTGAATTATTTTGTGCATGCAAAAAAATGGACCAAAACCTCTGCTGTGTACCAATCGCAAAGAATTCAAGCACATTACATAAATATTCAGTAAACGTATACAGTGTTTGGTCATGTACACTCTCTAAAAGCTTGGATCACTCTAAGCTCCAGAAGTACCTGTAATGAGGATTATAAATCTACTTTTATTCAGTCCCCATATTTACATACACAGCAGCAACACATTCTTCATCATTCAAATCCTGTGGAATTTGTAATCTAATCACCCTTCTGCTGCTACAGTCATCCAGTAAAAGGCCTATATAGGCATTTAGACTGAAGTCATTTAACCTACCACTACATCTTTAAACTGTGACAGGCATTCCATGCCTTAATTTTTATTATTATTATAAAGAATGTATAGAGATCCAACAATTTGCACAGCGCTTTACATTACGCTTTACATTAACATAAAGGGAGACAGCACAGTTACAATACTTTTGAAAACAAAAGGGAAGAGAGAACCCGTCTGGTGATAGTTTACAATCTAAAGATTTGACCAAGAAGTCGGTCAAGAAAGTAAAATGCAGTTGTTATGCCGCGTACACGCGATCGGAAATTCGCCCAGCAAACGACCGATGTGAGCTTTTGGTCGGAAAATGCGACCGTGTGTATGCTCTATTGGACTTTTGCTGGCCAAATTCCCGCCAACAAAAGATTGAGAGCAGGTTCTCAATTTTTCGATCGGAAAAAGTTTCGATCAGAAATTCCGATCATCTGTACCAATTCCAACGCGCAAAATTCCTACGCATGCTCGGAAACAATTCGACGCATGTTCGGAAGCATCAAACTTCATTTTCTCGGCTCGTCGTAGTGTTGTACGTCACCGCGGTCGAAAGTTCAGCAAACTTTTGTGTGACCGTATGTATGCAAGCCAAGCTTGAGCGGAATTCTGTCGGAAAAATCCGCTTGTGTGTACGGGGCATCAGGCAAAGGTGGGATAGGCTTCCATGAAAACAGTTTTCAAGGTTTGCTTCTTATTAACCAAAACATCCACAAGAGAGTTTTTTAATGGGTAAACTACAACTTTGGGCTGCTCACAATGACTGTATGGTCTAATGTATTATTTTAGTAATCATATAAATAGATTACTGTCATATGTGTGGACTGTCAGGCTTCAACCTGGAAATGCTGGATGACACAATGAATACTACTTCTTTAGGTTACCTGTTATTATTAGTCAGCTACATATACATAGTTACATAGTTAGAAAGGTTAAATAAAGACACCAGGCCACCCAGTTCAACCTGAGTGAGTGTGGGTGCATTTCTACAATTGTCCCTATCCCTGTACATTGTGTCTTATTAAGATGCACATCTATTATATTATTATTTATGGTACCCATATAGCACCATCAATTTACACAGCCCTTCACACATACATCACACACTCACATCAGTTCCTACCCTCAAGGAGTCTACAATCCAAGGTCCCCAACTCACATTCATATACTAGGGCCAATTTTGGACAGAAGCAAATTAACCTACCAGCATGTCTTTGGAGTTTGGGAGGAAACCAGAGTACCCCAAGGAAACCCACACAGGCACAGGGAGAACATGCAATCTCTAGGCAGGTAGTGTCACGGTTGGGATTTGAACCAGCGACCCTCTTTATTGCTAGGTGAGAGTGCTGCCCACTACACCACTACACCACTGTACCACCCAATCTCAAGCAGGGGCATCAGCAGTCAAAGTTGGACCACAGCTTCTCACTGCTGTTAAGGAGCTCATGGGAAGGAAGGCTGTGCTCTCTCCCTTCCATCTCTTAACTATGGCCATGGAGAAGACGTGTGTGGTTAGAGTTAGAAGAACATACTAAACCCTGGATAGATTTAAAAAGGGTGGGGATGCATGGATTGACAGACACAGCATTGTCACAGCTTTTTTTGAACTGTCATTACTACTACGGCTACCAAACTTCGTATATGTGCTTAATATGAAAACACCTCTCAAATATGCAGGTACTAAGCACACCAATTCATTACGGAATTTCATGTCCAGAGTGACTTGCATTCAAGTCTCTGCTTGACCTGCTAACACCACTCTCTCCACCTCCCATCTGTCATGCTACACCTTTTCATCTCAGTCTGTTTATGCTCCCAAGCAATTTCTCTGATTGGCTCTAGAATGTAATCAGTACACGTCATTGGAGGTGAAACATGTTTATTGTTTTGAAACAAAAAAAGAAACAAGACTTTAGTATCACTAAGTATCAGTATTACTTATAAGTATTAAGTAATGTCACAGCAGTGGAGCTTGACAATTTTCATAGGCAGTAAAAAGCACTTTCATCATTGGGATTATTTATTCATTCTTTATTTGTTTTATCCTCTTGCTGCCTAAGTGGTAATAACTGGACATATAAGTATCTTGAAGATAGCACTGTGCTTCCCTAAATCTTATCCTCTTGGGATTCTGAACAGGACTCTTACAGAGCAATGGCTACTGCCATATTGGATTCCTTTGTGAATGCCAAGGGCAGGTAATAGATATCAGTTACAGCCCACTCTCCATATTCCTTATGCCTGTACCTTTACTTTTGCCCCTGGTTGTTAGCTGTTGTGAACTTCTTGCAACACTTGGACACTGTCCCAATTTGCAGGTGAATTCCCAAGTGTTTCAAGAAGTTCACAACAGCTATCAACCAGGGGCAAAAGTAAAGGTACAGGCATAAGGAATATGGAGAGTGGGCTGTAACTGATATCTATTACCTGCCCTTGGCGTTCACAAAGGAATCCAATATGGCAGTAGCCATTGCTTTGTAAGAGTCCTGTTTAGAATCCCAAGAGGATAAGATTTAGAGCAGCACAGTACTATCTTCAAGATACTTATATGTCCATTTATTACCACTTAGGCAGCAAGAGGATAAAAAAAAAAAATAATAATCCCAATGATGAAAGTGCATTTTTTTGCCTATGAAAATTGTCAAGATCCACTGGTGTGACATTACTTAATACTTAAAGTGATACTAAAGTCTTGTTTTTGTTTCAAAATAATAAATATGTTATACTTACCTGCTTTGTGCAGTGGTTTTGCACAGAGAAGCACTGATCCTCCTCTTCTTGTGTCCCTCTTCTGTGCTCCTGGCCCCTTTCTCCTGTTGAGTGCCACCACAGCAAGCAGCTTGCTATGGGGGCACCAGAGCCAAGCCGCAGCTCTGTGTGTCTATTCAGGCCCCATCCCCCTCTCTCTCCTCAATGGCTCACTGACTTTGATTGACAGCAGCAGGATCCAATGGTGCTTCACTGCTGTCTCAGCCAATCAGGAGGAGAGTCCCGGACAGCCGAGTCTCTTGTGCAACATCGCTGGATAGAAATGGGGCTCAGGTAAGTATTAGGGGGGCTGAGGGGGGCTGCTTAACACAGAAGGCTTATTATCTTAATGCAAAAAATGCATTAAGATAACAAAAACCTTCTGCCTTTACAACCACTTTAATACTACGTTGTATTGCGCCATAAGGTCTTGAAGTTACTTCTACAAAGCAGGTTTACATATTAGATGCCGTTTTAGATGCTGGTCATACTAGCTAATATCCGTACTTTTCTACATCCTCTCTTTCTGTTTCTTTTTTTTTTCACTTGATTTAGTGAAATCTGACAGTAATCTAGATATGCTGTCACCATTTGGATTTTCTTAGCCTCTGGTTTCTAGTTCACATAAAAAAAAAAGAAAAAGCCTCTTATCTCTAGTGCCCCAGTATTACTGTATGCTGCAAAAATATGCACAAAACTGCCTTTTCTTGACATGACTAAGTTGCTGATGCATGTCTTATCGTAAATGTATATTATTCTCCTCCATCACGAAGATGTAGCAGCTATTTGCATATGGAAAGAAGTCTAATGCCTGATTACAGTTTACTAAACTGAAACAGCTGCAGTGTTTCTCAAGAAATATTCCTCTGTGCTTCACAGTTAACACAGTATAATTTTAGTAAATTAAAGATTGTAGAATTAGCCTTTCAAGACACGATGTGTGATAATCAGGTAATATGCACGACAAGCATTTAAAGCACATTACAGCAAGGTGTACAGCGCAGTGCATTTATTATCCCAAACATTTATTTGAAATGAATTTGTAATCTGAGAATATCATAATACCTCTTACCTGCCAGTTGGTTAGTTCTTGTGGCTAGGAGAGTTGAAGCAATTCTGTCCTGAGAAAATACTGGAGGCTGCCATAGCTGATCTCTACCTATGAGAATGCTAGTTCCCTGACTGTCATGCTGATGCTCCGGTTTCAAGGTTGGCCTCTGACCCAGAACAAGCAAGATGAGAAGTTCTGACAGTTTTTTTACACTCATTTGCAACATGCTATTTCAAGGTATGTGACCTAATGCCCTGTACACACGACCGGTTTTGCCGTCGGAATAAACTCTGAAGGTTTTTACGACGTAGTTCCAATGGAATCCCGCTCAAGCTGTCTTGCATACACATGGTCACACCAAATTCCGACCGTCCAGAACGTGGTGACGTACAACACGTACGACGGGACTAGAATATGGCAGTTCAATAGCCAGTAGCCAATATCTTCCGTCTCGTACTTGCTTCAGAGCATGCGTCCTTTTTGGTGCGTCGGAACAGCATAAAGACAAGCGTTTTTTCCGACAGTAATTTGTTCTGTCAGAAAAATATAGAACATGTTCTCTATCTAAGTCCATCTGAATTTTCGACAGATAAAGTCCAATGGGGCATACACATGGTCAGAATATACGATAAGTAGCTCCCATCGGACTCTTTCTGTCGGAAATTCCGCTCGTGTGTACGTGGCATAAAAGTACTAAAGTCATACATCCAAGCATCTAGGATTTTCAGGAAGCCATCAATGAAAGCCCCCATATATTTTCAATAAGTCACTTTAACCACTTGCTTACAGGGCACTTAAACCCCCCTCCTATCCAGACCAATTTTCAGCTTTCAGCGCTGACGCATTTTGAATGACAATTGCGCGGTCATACAACACTGTACCCATATGAAATTTTTTATCATTTTTTCACCACAAATAGAGCTTTCTTTTGGTGGTATTTGATCACCTCTGCAGTTTTACTTTTTGTTAAAAAAATGTAAAAAACTGAATTTTTTTTTTTAATTTTTACATTTTTTTATATTTTGTTATAAAAAATTTAAAACAGGTAATTTTTCTCCTTCATTGATGTACGCTGATGAGGCGGCAGTGATGGGCACTGATAGGCGGCAGTGATGGGCACTGATCAGTTACACGGATAGGCAGCACTGCTAGGTGGCACTGATTGGCACTACTGGTGGGCATTGATAGCTGGCACTTGTGGGCATTGATAGGTGGCACTTGTAGGCATTGATAGGTGGCACTTGTGGGCACTGTTAGGTGGCACTGTGGGCACTGTTAGGTGGCACTGTGGGCACTGTTAGGTGGCACTATTAGGTGGCACTGATGAGGCAGATGTGCCTCTTCCACTTCCGATGTCCCTCACATCTGAGCCGGTGATCGGCTTTTTTTTCTGCTCATGCTGTCAGCATGAGTAGAAAAAAAAAACGATTACCGATCTTTTGTTTACATCATGTGATCAGCTGCCATTGGCTGACAGCTGATCACATGGTAAGGGGCCGGGACCGGCCCCTTCCTTAGATCGGTGATCACCCAAGTCTCAGTGACTCAGTGATCACAACGCGCTCGGCGCGCGCCCTGCAGAGCACGTGCACAGGGGAGGCCGTCATATGACGGCCTCCCGGGAATTCAGGTCCGCGCTGTGGCCGTCATTCGGCCATAGCGCGGATGCCAAGTGGTTAAAGTGGAATTTCATTCTCCCAATCAACATTGATTATTTTTTTTTTTTTTTTTTGTTTTTGTTTCATAATTATTATTTGTAATCTTTATGCTGCTAGCATTTATAAATAGATAGCAAAGTATATCATATTTATTGCATATAAAAGAAAAGGAATTTTGGGACTTTATATGAGACAATGACTAGTAAAGTGCATACGGTATGTCTCCATCCCTGTTACTTGGAAAAAAGGGAAACATGGGAATAAGGAGTTTGTGGGACTTTATATGAAACACACCACTGGAGTAAAATTAATCAATTAATATTCAATGACATATTAATAATACATGTGGGCGTACATGCAAACAGGAAAATTCATCTCAGTAAGTAACATAAAAAAATAATAAAATAAACATAATTGGTAAATCACATATTGGTAAAAATAGTAGCATAATACATAAGTACACCTGCATGATTTATAATAGTAAAATGGTATAGTACCCAATATAATACAAACATGAGTAACATGATAAATAGAGACCATGGCATATATAATTGAATCATGATTCTGAAAGATGAGAGTTGCATGATAGACGCATAATGCTGTGACATTGTATCAGTGAAAGCTCAACGCGTTTCGTGGATAACTTCCACTCATCAGGAGCAGTGATAAACTGGATATATCTAGAAAAATAATAATATTTACCATAATTACATAGTAATATAATGTGAAGAGGGGGAACAAAAACTATATTTCCAACACTCTTACCTATGGGTAACATCAAGGTCAAAAAGTATAGTTATTGTTATTGACAGCTAGAGGCACTGTGGGAAAACTGGGGGGGGGGGGACACTTTTCACACAGTGCCTCTAGCTGTCAATAACAATACCTATACTTTTTGACCTTGATGTTACCCATAGGTAAGAGTGTTGGGAATATAGTTTTTGTTCCTCCTCTTCCCATTATATTACTATGTATTTATGGTAAATATTATTATTTTTTCTAGATATATTCCAGTTTATCACTGCTCCTGATGAGTGGAAGTTATCCACGAAAACGCGTCAAGCTTTCACTGATACGATGCCGCAGCATTATACGTCTATCATGCGACTTTCATCTTTCAGAATCATGAATCAATTATAAATGCCATGGCCTCTATTTATAATGTTAATCATGCTTGTATTATATTGGGTACTATACCATTTTACTATTATGAATCATGCAGGTGTATGTATGTATTATGCTACTATGTTTACCAGCATGTGATTTACCAGTTATGTTTATTTTATTATTTTTTATGTTACTTACTGAGATGAACTTTCCTGTTTGCATGTATGCCCACATGTATCATTAAATATGTCATTGAAAATTAATTGATTCATTTTACACCAGTGGTGTGTTTCATATAAAGTCCCACAAAGTCCTTATTCCCAAGTTTCCCTTTTTCCATCTTATTTACTTGTTTTTAACTTTTCTAAAAATGTATTTAGTGACTTCCTGGTTTCCTGTCTATGCAAATGATGTCATACATCCCAGGAGCATTCAGGAGGGGAGGAGAGGAGGAGGGGTTTCTCAGCTAAGCACACTCTCCTGCATGCATGCTTGAGCTAAGGGCAGATGGATTCCGGAAAATAAATGCTACATGAATTATATGACCTTACTCAAGATGGCTACGGACAAAAATGCTAGGATGGTGTTTTTTGCAAAGTGATTTCTCAACAAAACAAAGCATGAGGATATAGATGGATGAGGAGTTTGCTTTGAATATTAAAAACAATTTTAATAGTGTTTTTTGTTTGTGGTGCTCAGATGCAGTGAAGAAATGCTTTAAGGTGTCCCCAGAAGTATTTATTGACCAGGTCAAGACAGTTTAGAGTCAATCTGTTGACAAGCAGCATGCTTTTGGGACAAAGCTTTACAAAAGTTATTACAGAGTCCCACAAAAATTTGTAAATTTTTATTTAATCTCCTACGGACTAAATGCATGTGCAACACTGCTAGAAAGGAGACAGATTTGCGAGATCAGCCATTCACAAAAGATTGCACAGCCTGCAGGCTGTCATAAACTAGACTCCTGTCACTCCTTGACATTAATGCCATGAAGGTACCTGGTACCCCATTGAAGAAACCTTAGAAGTCCAGTCGAGGCAGCCTGCACATCCGCTCAGCCATCTTCCGGCATGAGCAAGTACCCTCCCTGGCTCTCTCATTCAGCACTTGCCCACACTACACTGGCACGCTGTCTTGGGCTAGACAACGTGAATTATTAGTTAGCTAAAAGCTTATGTATAGTTCTATATATGTAAAGGCACAGATACAAAAGCCTTCCTCCTCTATAATGATAAACTAGGAATGGTGGCTTGACCGTCTCCCCCATTGGACGCCATTTACTCCCCCTCCCCTCCTTTTTTTTCTTTTTCTATCCTACTCTAGGGTCCCCCCCCCCCCCACTAATATTTGTTGGATAAAATCGTTTTGTTAATGCTTTATTATATCATAACTATACAACGCTACGTAGATTGCTGCCATATGACATGTCGATGTGTTGAAATTTTTAGCCTCTAGTAGACTCAACAATATGAATAAGAATTGTTGATGTTATAGCACTGCATTCTCCAACAACAATAACAATTTACTAAAGACAAAAAAAAAAGAAGAAAAACATAAATTACATTACCCTTGTTTGGTTCATAGATTCCAAAGGTTTGTTAATTACATGCTGGATACATATTTTGTCATAAAACAATACCTCTTAGAACTAGGTGAACTCTTATGAAAGCATCAAATAATGCATGACTGAATACTACGTAACACTATGGTATCTATAGTTTTTTTTTTTTTTTTATATATAATTAAAATAATACACATATGCAATACAGCTTCACACACGTACTTTATAGGTTATAACAATAAATAACAAGCAGCTTTTCATCGACATTATAATAAAAATATCAGGTCACTTAATTTATTTAAATATCATTTTGCCCAAGGGTCTATAAAGATTATCATCTAGAACAAGTCATAAATCAATGTGAATCTGTCCCTTGTTCCTTAATATACCAAGCTCTCTGCAGAGCATGCAGAATGATGAATTAGACTTGTCTTCAGAACAATGTCCTAGGAAGCCATCATGACTGATAGTAATATTATCACTAATGTTTCACATATAACTCATCTGTCATGTCTAGATCACAGCCATTTACCGGATGACTTTGTTTCATAGTTGAAAAAACACATTACTTTGATGTCTGCACAGATCCCTTTAATATTTTCACTTTGTATTGGACCAAAGGGAAACCATATAGGGTGTTTAAGGGACAACTCCATATTCTATAATAGACAGGGATCAGAAGGTTGGGAGATGTGAAGGAAGAGTGCAGAGTGTATCATTTTTATTGAATCTGTCTGTTAAATGGCATCATTACATAGACCTGTACAACACTTTTGTTAGATATGAAGGTATTATGGCACAATGAATAGCTAGATGCCTCTTGAAGTGTATGAAGGCCACACACCTGTTTTTTCCACCTGCGTCCATATCAGAATTTAAAGCTGAATGGGATAAATATGAATTAAGTCCTATGTGTAGAGCTGCACAGTGCTGACGGTGGTAGACTACATATATCTTCAGATGCTTGCAGTAAGTGCAACAAAAGGTGACGTGCAAAACCAACATTTGAAAGATGTGTTTCTGTAATTTATTGTAAACAAATATAATGTCACATAGATCAATACGCCATGCCAATGAGCTTGCCCTGTCCACTCCACACATTGACCTGGTATTGCAGTACCTCCAGGACTGGTGAACCCCTCTCTTATCCCATTTTTCAAAAGCAGAAAAAGATCCAAAGTCAACTGGAAGAAGGAGGACAAGCTCAGGACTGAAAAAGTAAGCACAAGCTATGCTGCTGCTGTCTTGTCCAAGCCTTGTCTTCGCTCCTTCTGACCCTGAGGCACCTGTACTCGCCAGGTGATATGTATTACTATGTTGTTTTGAGGGCCACTCTGGTAGTCACTAGAGGCCTCTGAGGACGCACATTCATGTGACCGCGTTGGGCAGAGCTAAGTGCATGACATCACACCACCACATCGATCTGTTCTGTGGTGGCAGGAGATGTAAGTGTGCAGCAGCATTGCCTACCTTTTAGCCTGTCACCGAGTCTGCTTATATGTTATGTGTTATTCTATTGTCTGTGGATTGTCTGTGGATATTGGGTTTTAATAAATGCTACACTATGAGGCATATTTTATTCATGGTGCGTGGCGTTACTTCTAGAGCATAAGTGGATGACAGCTCCTAGTGGAGGATAAAGGGAGAAGTTGGCCAGACCTGTGGAGACCAGTGGGGACCATGACTGATGCCTAGTTGTGGAATGTACTGAGCTTCTTTGCTGCTTATCACCTGGAAGCCCAACTGTGTGGTAAGTGTGCATTCTGTCCATCTGGTAGAGAATACTCACAATACTTTTGGTGCAATTTTGGTGTCAAAAAGTGACTGCGGAGGTGAAATAGAAGTAGCATTGATGCTTCAGTGAACACTGATATAATTTGGACACTATTGCTATTCCTTTTGGGACTTTATTATTAAAGCACTATATTAGGTGTATGTAATATAGTTGTGAAAAGTTTTGTCTAGCGCTGCCATTTATGTTGAAACACCATGCCAATAATTTATGCCTTTGCAGGGTCCTCTTTCTACAGGCAGACTCCGTGAATAATGACATGTAAGTGTACACAACATATAGAGCACAGGGTAACTTTTAGCAAACAGTATACCTCACCCATCGTAATGTCATAATGATGTCATAGTCCCGCCAAAACCACCATAATGCCCCGTACACACGGTCGGACTTTGTTCGGACATTCCGACAACAAAATCCTAGGATTTTTTCTGACAGATGTTGGCTCAAACTTGTCTTGCATACACACGGTCACACAAAGTTGTCGGAAAATCCGATCGTTCTGAACGCGGTGATGTAAAACACGTACGTCGGGACTATAAACGGGGCAGTGGCCAATAGCTTTCATCTCTTTATTTATTCTGAGCATGCGTGGCACTTTGTCCGTCGCATTTGTGTACACACGATCGGAATTTCCGACAACGGATTTTGTTGTCGGAAAATTTTATATCCTGCTCTCAAACTTTGTGTGTCGGAAAATCCGATGGAAAATGTGTGATGGAGCCTACACACGGTCGGAATTTCCGACAACAAGGTCCTATCACACATTTTCCGTCGGAAAATCAGACCGTGTGTACGGGGCATAACAGTGAGAAATATAAAATACACTGAAAAATGGAATCTGTGAACAATATCCAAGTGAACATATAACACATATGCTGCAAACCTACTGTATAAACCCCTTTAAACAAACCAAAAAGAGGTCTGAAGATCTGCAGAGTTCACTAGCAACTGATTTTCAAGTGTTATGCAACAGAAGCACCTGTTCCACCCAAGTACTGCCCTCTGCTGAGGATCCCTTCAGGCTAAATTTATGTGCATTGGCCACACATGGGAAGTTGAAATCTCTGTGCACATGAACTAGTTGTTCATGTGCACTAGCAGTCATGGCTCACATCACTATACTATACTATACTATACTATACTATACTATACTAAACTCCCTTCGTGGAAGGGAGTTTAACAAGACTTGTGGTCACTCATTAATATTAGAAGAAAAAAGGTTTAACCTTAAACTACGTACAGGTTTCTTTACTGTAAGAGCGGCAAGGATGTGGAATTCCCTTCCACAGGTGGTGGTCTCAGCGGGGAGCATCGATAGTTTCAAGAAACTATTAGATAAGCACCTGATCCACCGCAACATACGGGGATATACAATGTAATACTGACATATAATCACACACATAGGTTGCACTTGATGAACTTGTGTCTTTTTTCGACCTCACCTACTATGTAACTATGTAACTATCGCTCAGCAACATTTTCCCTGATCATATCACTAATGCATAGACAGAGTATCATCCACTGAGAAAGGCAAAGTGAAGGACAAGAATAAAAAGGAGGGGAGAGAAGGGAAATAAACATGCAAAACAGGGTGGATATATATGAAAATGTTGTGTAAGCAATGAGGCACACAAATCAATGAATAAACAGACATGTACATCACTACATGATACATACATTACAGTACCGGACCAGATAAAAATCCATAAATTGGCCTCAGCACCACTCATTACCCTCAGTGACTGAACAGGGAGGGAAAAAGGGAAAACAAGAGAAAATAGGTATGTATAGAAAAAAAACTGTGTTTAAAACCTATGGGTTGATAGCATCTAGTGTGAAAATCCAAAACGTTTCCCACCCTTTTATTGCCCCGTTTACCCCCCCCCTTTATTTTCTACCTTTTTTATTAATCATGGCCCACGATTCATGGCTTATTGGGATCTAAATCCTTGCTCAGTCTCTTTTTTCTAGTTTATCACTGTGGTTTTTGTTATTATTTAAAGAGGTTGATTGTCTCACCAATGAATACCTGGGAAGAAAGGCATTTCAAGTGGTGGTGGTGATGAAACACCCCGCCATGTTCACAGAAATGTAATTCATTCAATTATAACATATTGAACAGCCCTTCGTATCAGAGATTTGAAACTCTTCTGTATTTATCCTTGGGTTCGGCCTGTATTAGAAAATCGTGTAAAGATTTATTGTGAAAGTAAACCTCCTGTGGTGGTTGTTAATGGCTTCCAGGATATTTTTATTGAGATGGATGGCTTTTGAAATGTGCTCCTATAAAAAGCTGTTTCTTGCACAAAGGGAACAATATCAACCTCTTTTTGTTGTGGTTTGGGTGTCAGGGCCCTTTCTCATGCCTGTAGAATGATTTTTGGGTAGCCACTAGCCTCAATTTTTTGCTGTTCATGGTCCTAGGGATTCAAGCAAATTTTCAATGACCCTCAGGAACTGTGAAATGGTAAGACTGTCTCTTAGGTTTTCAGGGTGAACGTTCTGATAGGTCATTATTGTGTTACAGTCAGAAGGTTTATTGTGTAATGTGGTATGCAGTTGGTGGTCTCTAAACAACATACATTATAACATCAAGAAATGGGATACCTGGTTGTGAACATTCCGAGCTAAATACAATGGGGGAAATTAATAACTGCTGATTAATAAGGCACAGCGAGTCCCTGCTCAGCCTGTCAATCAACCTCATTAGTCAGCTGTGCACAGGCCAAAACCCACTAAGCAACAGGTTCATTTCCTAACCCAAGGATCCATTCTGCTTTAGCTTCTGTGGCTCTGCATTCTCCAGATGTATACTTTGACTCTGCGTCATAGACCTTTAAGGTCTTATGCACACTGAGCGTTTGCCCAGTTCTCCTGAAAGCCTTTCTCCTGGCAGGAGAAAAGCAGCGTCAAAAACATGCCTAAAGCTAAATTTTTGTAAACTTGTTTAGGTGTGTCATGTGCTCGGGTGTTGATTTATTTAATTGGACAGAATAATAATTAATTCTGGCCTTTGAAATTAATTAATGCTCATGAGCCTAGCTTTAACGCGTGTTTAGATGCATCTCCATGCGTTTAGGCAAGTCAAGTGGTTTTGCTGCTCCGGAGTGTGTTGGAGAGAGTTTTTTTTTTTCTGCATCTAAACACCCCTGCCTCTAAACTCCTGTAAATGTGTGCATGGATACATGGGCTAACATTGAGGGGCATTGAAAGGTAGAAAAAAAATTCAAATGCTCTTAAAAATTTAGATTTTAATGCCCAGTGTGCATGAGGCCTTCTCCAATGTGCATATAGCACAGAAGGTCCACTATCATTTATTATCCATAACACTTCTCTTTGTTCCATTTTGGTCTGCTAGATAAACCTTTGAAAGTGCTTTCTTATATTTCGTATGTTGATGAACGAAAAAAATACCTGTGCATCTTCCCAGAAATCCGTGAGCCTTTAACATCACATAGTGATCAGGCAACGCTGCACTTATATTTCAACAATGTTATCGGACTTGTCTGAGTCCTCTCTGTGAAGTACAAAACCCCCCCGCGTTATAGAGAAGGGGGGGGGGCTGGAGGTGTTCTGTAGTCCTGACACACTTCCTGTTCTAGGGTGATGATGTTGCTCTCTATAGAAACACTATAATGAGTGAATTTTGTCACCATTGGAAAGAAAGAATGTTACTGCCACTTTCACAAGTTGAAAATAAAGAAAAAATAGAAAATTAATATAGCCACCACGTTTAAGGAATGATAAGCTGCAATATGTAAAATGTTGTTCGTTGGTTTAGTTATCCTTTCAGGAGAAAAGCATAGTGATTGTCAATTAAGTGTTTGCTCCCTCTAGTCACTAATTTACATTTGTCTGCATTTAAAGTGACACTAAACAATATCCTTATTCTCCAAAAAAGAAACTATACACATCCACTATTTAATGGCCCTGTAGTCTATTTTTCATGAAATCATTCCTCAGGGCCGGTTCACACTGCTGCAATGCGGGAACCCTGCGAATCCACTGTGGGTTCCTGTATCACTTGTTTCCCTGGTGGCAGTTCACACTGCCCTATGCGAACTGCTGGGAGTGTCAGGTAAAAGTTAATGACACCCCCAAATTAGTTTGCATATCGCAGTGCAATCTGAAAACTCGGACAGGAATCAGATCGCATGGGTATTAACCCATGTGGAAAAAAAAAAGGGTGTGAGTTTGATGCAAATTCAGCCATATGATCTTTATGGCTAAAATCGCTTCGCACAGAGAGCGCATGTGATTTTCACTGCAGTGCGCTGCGAATCACATCCGATCTCTGACATCGCACCAGTGTGAACCAGCCCTTACTGTGTTTTTCTGCCTCCTTGTAATCTCCTCTGTGAGCTAATTTCCCCCCTCAATTCCGTTTGTCTGGAATGCTTTATGTACTCTACAAATCCCATAGTGCATAGTCCATCTAGGCTTAGTGAGTGAGCAACAGAGGGTGGCTATGTTTCTACCAGCGGCGGCCCGTCCATTAAGGGCACATGGGCACTGCCCCCCTATACATGCGCATGAGTTACAGTGGTGGGGGTGTTTTTTGAAGCACCTGATTAGAGCCAGAGGCTCTAATAGGCTTCAAAATAGGGTGGGCTCTGGACACAGAGCATTGCATCTGGAGCCCACCCAGGTGTGTTGCAATAGCGAATGAATATTTGCTGTTGTAACACTGATCCTCCTCCTGGCCAATCAGGAAGTGGGTTTGAAACCTGTCACCTGATTGGCTGAAAAGACAGGCTATCCTATTGGACGCCTAGGAGGAGGGGAGGAGACACACGTCAGAAGTGAGGAGGAGGAGAAGACACAGGAGCCCGAGGCCCGCCGCTGCCTGATGCCCACCACTGCCTGATGCCCGCCACTGCCGATGACCGTCGCTGCCTGATGCCCACCACTGCCCGATGCCCGCCACTGCCGATGACCGTCGCTGCCTGATGCCCACCACTGCTTGATGCCCAATGCCCACTAATGCCTGATCCGGGATGCCCACCGCTACCCAATGCACGCCACCTAGATTATTATAAAGGGGGAAAGTTTGGGACGTTAAATGAGACACCTTGGAAGTAGGCCAATGGCAAAAAGGGCGGCGGTTTAGGACTTTGAATGAGGCACGTGAGTGGAAAGCACATAAAAAACACAAGTTTATTAAAGATATACATGACATAACGCATATGCATGCATAAATGATTGGTTGAATGATCATCATAACCAATGGCCCAATGTTGGGCAATAACATGTAAAGGTATCAATCATGAAGAAAATTGTACAAAAATCTTGGGCCGGTTGGCTGCATATAAAAATTTATGTAGTAACATAATGTATCTAGGATAGCCTGTTGGCTTGACGTGTTTCAACGACTATATCGCCTCATCAGGAGTGAATGCATGTGCGCTGTAAAGACATTGTACATATGTATGAGAGCCAGCATGATCTATTTATGGCTCCCCTAATGAAGGTTAAACACAAAAGGGGAGGAACAAATAAAGGTGCGGAGGAAGGAAGTTATCCAACCCCCTACATAGATGTAGGTACACAATATGTGCAAGTGGTGCTGAACTGGTGGTGACCATCATGCATGTCTCTCGGGAGCTGAGGGGGTGAGGAACCCCAGGGAAGATGGACGCTGGCATAAAACTCCAAAAGGTATAGTAATGTCCACAGATTACACTGCTGGTGATGTCGGAGGGTGACCATGGAGGTGTCTAAAAAGACAGAAGGTGGGCTGGGATGTGGAAATCAGAAATACAAACAAGGGTATGGACTCATGACACTCATGACAATAAGTGCCAAGGAAAAGTGAATGTAAGTGAAGTGACTGTGTGATTACCATGTTGTTTGGATATAGATAGAGACCAAAGTGTGTGATGGAGTGAAGAGTTTGGTAAGGGACCAAAAATGTAATATACCAAAGGGTGAGTAAGGAGTGTTAAAGTTGAAGGATGTGGTTATGGAGGAACCACTGTCTCCAGCAACAGAGTATGTACCGGTGTATTCCCAAATACCAAATTCTAGAACATCTGGAATATGTGAAGGACACAGCAAGGAAGGACACAGCAACAGCAGCCAGCAAACAGCATGGACGCCCAAACCAAATGGGAAAACATGTAGGCATCCAGATCAGCCCAGGGTCAAGCCCCCAGCGTCACGCTAGTGTGACTCAAAGGTGGACCCACGCCCAGAGCAGCAATTGCCACCCATGATGACGAAGAATCAACTCCCCCGTGAGCATGCCATAAGATAGAGAGAGGATGGCGTGATGGCGCTCAGATGTCACATGCACAACGTCATGCGTGGCGCCGATGCGCAGCGGGACAGGCCCGCCCAGACCCCCGCAACCAAGGCGATGTGGGGGAAAGGGAAGGGGCACGGATCGCATTGCAGCTCCCGGGCAAGTGGACGACACCTAGATGGGGTAAGTGCCGGAGGCCCGTCCGACAGACAGCGAGCGGAGGGGTACTGGTTGTTGTTTGCTGCCCCCCCCCCAAAAAATAACACCAGCCGCCATTGGTTTCTACATACAGTGGGACCATGAAAAATGAATGTAGGTATCCTTTAACAGGAGGTCAGATCACAGCAGCAAAAAATAAATAAATACATTTTTGAATAAAATAATTTTCCTATTTTACTTGAAGAATCTGTCTATTCTTTTACAAAATGTGTTGGCTTTTAACATAAAATGCATAGAATCATTATTAGGCAAGTGGGTATTTTGACCAAATCATCTATTTTCTGCATATTGTCCAACTCCAAGGTGTATAAATGTGAATGCTTATTGGATTTAAGCATATCAGGTGATGTGTATTTGTGTAATGAGGGAGGGTATGGCCTAAGGAGATCAACATCCTATATCAATGTGTGTATCAATGTACCCCGATTAAATGTTTGTTTTTTGTATATTTTATTATGCAAAATAAAGTATAACTTTTCAACCAAATATTTTGGATTGACCGAGTGCACTGTAAATGTTCAATAATGAAATTAATCCTAAAAAATACAACTTGCCTAATAATTGTGCACACATTGAAGAAATGGTGGTGAACATCTAACATAATAGGATTCTGTCCATTCTTTGGGGTTAACTGGGGTAATGGTTTGATAACTCTTCCAGTGTACTTGTTGAATAAAACATTTTTATCAATCTATTAATCATAACGTAAGATGTGAAAACTGTGAAATGCTACCTTAAGATCCCCGATATCTGAAAATGATGTGCCACTCATTAACAGCAGCAAATTAGTAGGATGACACTTTTAAGATATAACTGATTACTTTAATCTGATGTGTGTTGAAGGGAATATAAAGGTCACTCATACTTCGTTAAGCACTTATTAACATATATTAAATTAATTTTGACACTGCAAAAATCATTTAGCTTTTAAATGCTGGTGCTTGGTAGCTGCTTATTAATTTGGTTTCATTTATGAACCTATAAGAAAGATTTTAATTGTTTTTAGTAGTGAGATAATCATTGCTGTTCACTTGAGGATGAAACTGCGGTATTTGCAGCTATAAACAAAATGATTATTACAAAAATAAGAAAATTATTATTTAAATTGGCACATAAATTATTTAAATACAATTCTTATAGAGAGCTGCCTTTACTCAAGAATTGAGGACTACTCTTCAAGTAGAGGTCTAGCTCTTCACCAAAATTTCAACTTTTTATAACATAACCAGACAGATTATGGTGAGGTGGCTGTAAAGGAATAAAAAAAAACCCCACTTAATCTTTGTGATGCAAAAAAAAAAACCTTTTCAACCAGAAGGTATTTATACATCATTGTTTCCGTCCCAAAAATCAATGGATTCATCCTCATCCTGGGACAGTGCGCACAGCCATGCAAATCATTACTTTATGCCCCTTAGGCAACTTTTACACTGGGGCGGGGTGGACGACGTTAGCTGTAATAGCGGCGCTTTTCACTGCTAGCGGGGCGTTTTTTAACCCCCGCTAGGGGCCAAATAAAAGGTAAATAGCGCCCACAAATCGGCAGCGGCAGTGGCCATTGATTTCAATGGGCAGGGGCGGTGGAGGAGCGGTGGATTCAACGTTCCCACACCGCCCCAAAAGATGCTGCTTGCAGGACTTTTTCTAACGTCCTGCAAGCGCACCGCTCCGGTGTGAAAGCACTCAGGCTTTCACACTGGGGCTGCAAAGGAGGGGTTTTTCAGGCACTTTACATTCACTATTTTTAGCCCTTTAGCGCCTGAAAAACGCCTCGGTGTAAAAGGGGTCTCTAAGCAACAAGCATTTATACAAGACCGTAATATGAAGGGGTGAGGTCCCTGACTAGTGGGTTGTGATTGATGGTGTTGTCTCATCTTCTCTATGCAATGTGAGGGGAATGATCGTAGTGCCCATGGGGTAAAAACTCTGGGACATAACTGAGTAGAGTTCTTGACCACTAAATATGCACCAGTGAGTTGTGTAGTAGCCATGCACTAAATGTTAAAAGAGAAGTATGGGAATATTTTTTTCTTTAAATCATATTTACCTAGCTGGATGCAGCATCGATCCGATACTGCATCTGTCCCCCGCTGGTCCTAACACTGAACCAATCGTTCAAACACCGCCGATCGCTTAATTCTCACAGCTCTGTGAGCAGAGAACTGGTGACTGTCAGTCACCGGCTCTCTGCTCTGCCCCCTCACGCTCACTTGAGTGCTGAGCTGTGGAGAGGGTGGGAGCGGCTGGCTCAGGCTCTTAGTGGCTCGCTGAGAGGCTGAGCCAGATGCCAGTCCAGGCATGTGGGTGGATCCTGACCATATCTATGCAATCTTTCCCAAGCTTCAGCCCACTGCCTACTGAAATGGGTCACAGGAGTGCAGAACGAGCTACACTCCTGTGATCCACAAGAGAAGTACAACCAAACATGCTTTAGCTGTACTTCTTTAATAAATAATGTCTGCTTGCATGATAATAAAGGAAAGTACTAGTTGTACTGCCGCTTATCTATTTATGTATAAAGGTGCTCTATGAGTGTAATTATATCTGAATGGGAGAGAAAGGACCTTGTGCAACATTAAATAGTATATGAAGTCCAATGACTTAATATACAAAAGAGGGGCTTGTGTGTACGAGTACTTTGTCTTCAATAACACTCTAAAAAGCAGGGAGAAAGAGGGAAAATAAATTATTACCAAAAGAAGGTGGAAAACATTTTACAAGGAAGGGTTCTATAGCAGAAACTATAATTTAAAAGCAGAGAACTGCTTTAAATAACCCATTTCTGGTCAATTCTCAGAAGACACTATAGTAATAGAAAAGCTTGTTAGTCTGAAAATAGAAAAGGATGAAGAAAAGCTGCAATGGGTTTTTGAATGACGTACATAAAAATGTTTGTAGACAAGCAGTTTACTTCCACCTGTGCTCCATTTCTGTTATGCTTCATTCAAATATCAGTTTAGAGAATACTAGCCAGGGTGGTAAATACCTGCCACTACATCACATAAGGTGTATACCCTCATACTTATTATACAGAGGATAGTGGTTCAAAAATATTGGGGCATTCAAGACATTTATGATTGATTACACACATAATAAAAAAAATTGTTGCTGTAAACTGTATGCCTTTCATTACTAGACAGGGATAAATCATCCTTTTAGAAAACTCAGTTATTACACCCCTCGAGATGCTTAGAGCAAAATGCATGTATGAAAGGGCAACTTCAACTTCCAGAAAAGCCTGAAATTGTAGGTCAAGAATTGCAATAATAAACTCTGTAAATAGCATTCATTAGTAACCACTGTCTGTTTTGTCTGCAGGTCTGAATTTCGGTCATTGCCATAGGGACATTATCTATAGCTGTGTACATTTATGTATGCTCAGCTGACTGCGCAATACCCATACAATTCAAGTATCCATGTATCTACAGCTCCTACATGTCAGCAATCAAACACTGAATATTTCCCTGTGGGCATATTGAGTACTTTGAGAAAACTATTAAAATGCAAGGTAACAATACTAAATAATAGTTGCAAAGTTCCACATTTTGCTGTCTTGTTTAGCAATTTTCAGTTGGCAGAAAAGTTCAAAATAGTTTAACCACTTCCGGACCCCCCACCGTTGTTATACATTGGCTGTTTGAAGAGGACTATCGTTGTTATGGCAGCATCTAGCTACCATAACCCCGGTATCTTCTTCTTCAGTGAGCGGTCCGGTTTAAGATAAAAGTGGTCTCTGCCATTTGCCGCAAGATCACTTTTATCAGCGGCGGGAGAGGGTCCCCCCCTTCCGCCATGATCCGGTGCCCTCCGCTGCTTACCAGAGCCGTCGGCAGCGGTGGAGGCAATTGGATCCTTCCTGTGGCCTGACATGGAGACGAGTGAGGGGAAGATGCCCCCCCCCTCTCCATTTCATTGCAGGGCGGAAGCGACGTCAAAACGTCACTTCCGCCCATAGCTATTAAAGGGCCATCTTTTTTTAATCATTTTTTAAAATGACACATTTTATTTTTTTTATTGCATTTTAGTATAAATATGAGATCTGAGGTCTTTTTGACCCCAGATCTCATATTTAAGAGGTCCTGTCACCTGTACCTGTAGGTACTGTAAATATCTCCTAAACCTGCACAGTTTAGGAGATATTCAGAGTGCATGCCACTGATGACATCACCGGCGCATGCGCTCTGAAGGTCTGGCTTACAGTGCCGGACCTTCAAAGCCTGTGCCAAAAACTGCGGCTCATGTACGCATGTGCGGGAGTGACGTCATCACGCCCCCTTCCATTCAAGTAGCCAGAGGCTGCGAACCCAGAAGGAAGACCGTGGGAAGATTTCATCCCTCTGAGTGGTGACATTGCGGCGCTGGAGGGATTTGTTCTAAGGTAAGTTTTGCATAATGTGCTAGTATGTGATGCATACTAGCACATTATGACATTGCTTTGCAGGGAAATTTTTTTTTTTTTTTTTTAACCACCTGCGGTTTACTACTGATTTAAGAAAAAAGTGGACACTGTTTAAAATTTTCACTAGGGTGGAATTGATACATTCTGTTTTGGATTATCTTGGACAAATGTTTGAGAGCAGGTTCTCAAATTTTCCGACAACTTCACTTGTTGTCGGAAAGTCCGATCGAGCCACACTGGCTATTGAACTTCCTTTTTCTCGGCTCGCTGTACGTCTTGTACGTCACCACATTATTACGTTCCGAATTTCTGACAACATTTGTCTGACCGTGTGTATGCAAGACAAGTTTGAGCCAACATCCTTCGGAAAAAAATCCAGGATTTTGTTGTCGGAAATTCCGATCGTGTGTACGCGGCATAACAGTTTGCTTGTTTGTTTTGTTTTTGGACCTTACCACTGCTTTATAAGAGCATTAAACCCTCAGCATTTTTATAGTCTAACATATTGAGCACAATAATATAAACATTCCCCAGTAAACTATCTGTTAAAACTCTTATGCAGCGTACACACGACCGGATTTTACGGCATACTTGGTTCGGTGGACTGGAGTCCATCGGACAATTCCATCATGTGTTTTTTTTTGTTAACCACCTGCGGTTTACTACTGATTTAAGAAAAAAGTGAACACTGTTTAAAATTTTCACTAGGGTGGAATTGATACATTCTGTTTTGGATTATCTTGGACTCATTCAATTCTAGTTAAGGTCTCGATCACGTGGACATGTGTGTTTTTCAGAAAGGCATGCAGGTTCCTGCTGGCAGAAAAACACATCCATTTAGAAGTGATAGCATGAGTTTGGACGCATTTATGCCTGTTCCGCAGTGTTCTTAGAATAATCTAGCAGGCAACTGATGTATATTATGTACCGTATTTATCAGTGTATAACACGCACCCCAAGTTTAGGAGGGAATTTTAAGGAAAAAAACATTTTAAGGAAAAAACTTACATTTAAATGCCCATCAATGCAGCCTTATCAGTGTCCATCTGCAGCCTTGTCAGAGTCATCTGCAGCCTTGTAGTGTCATCTGCAGCCTTGCCCAGTGACACTGCAGACTTGTCAGTGTCACTGCAGTTTTTAAATATGGCGCCGCCGAGATACACAGAGCCGGTCCTGTGTATCTCGGCGGCTCTCGGCCGCTTTCGGCTCCTCTCGTAGTCCTGTGGGCGGAGCCGAGCACCGCCGATATACATACATAGTCGAGTGTACTTGGCTAGGTTCGGCTAGCTCCGCTCACAGTCACACCCAATCCCTGTGTTATGTCCATCATAGGGCGGGACTGGACGTGACTGTGAGCGGAGGAGCCGAGCCTAGCCGAGTACACTCGGCTATGTATGTATATTGGCGGCGCTTGCTCCTCCGCTCACAGTCAGCGGGGGATCGGCGTATAACACGCACCCGCGATTTTCCCCTGATTTTAAGGGGAAAAAAGTGTGTGTTATACGCCGATAAATACAGTAATTTCAAGCAATTGTACATATAATATTGGTCTATGAAACATGCATGCTAGCGCATGCCTTGGAATGGTGTAATATGGGCTGCTTTGGGCCAACAGATTTTCTGAACATTAAATTTGTGCTAGAATTACCTTTTTTATATTCAGATTATTTAATTTGAACTTTTTTTTAAAGCACTGTAAGAGCCCTGCAAGTAATCTACATTTATTTAAATTAGGGACTAAGATTTAAAGGCTAATAAAACCCATAATTAAAATCATGCATATGAAGATCATGCTACCTTAATCTTGCAAAGCATAATTGTTTTCACATTCTAGATTGCATGTACCACTGTTGTCCCTGCAAAATTGACTTATCATTGCAAACTCTACTACTTGACAGACCGTGTCTCCCACCTTTAGCAGTAGGGAGCCATGTCTAATTATTACCTCAGCAAAAATGGCAAACTACTAACAGCCCTAAGCCCTGCAGAATAAAAGAAGCAGACAGCACTCAAAAGGTATTTGGAATAATTATTTCACAACCTTTTTTTGCACATTGAAGATTCTGTATGCCAGAATAATGCCTTATACACGCGGTCGGAATTTCCGATGGGAAATGTTCGATGTGAGCTTGTTGTTGGAAAGCCCGACCATGTGTATGCTCCATCGAACATTTGCTGTCGGAATTTCCGCACACAAATGTTTGAGAGCAGGTTCTCAAATTTTCCGACAACTTCACTTGTTGTCGGAAAGTCCGATCATGTGTACCCAAGTCCGTCGCACAAAAGCTCGCGCATGCTCGGAATCAAGCAGAAAGAGCCACACTGGCTATTGAACTTCCTTTTTCTCGGCTCGTTGTACGTCTTGTACGTCAACACATTATTACGTTCCGAATTTCTGACAACATTTGTGTGACCGTGTGTATGCAAGACAAGTTTGAGCCAACATCTTTCGGAAAAAAATCCACGATTTTGTTGTCGGAAATTCCGATCGTGTGTACGCGGCATAACAGTTTGCTTGTTTATGTTTTTGGACCTTACCACTGCTTTAGAAGAGCATTAAACCCTCAGCATTTTTATAGTCTAACATATTCAGCACAATAATATAGAGGTCGACCGATATGGGTTTTTCTCTGGCCGATGCCGATATTTAGAAATCGCGGTGGCCGATGGCCGATATGTGATGCCGATTTTTTTTGGGCCGATATATTAGGCCGATTTTTTTTTTTTTCCCTTCATCTCATAAAATCTAACAGTTAGACCCCTTTCACACTGGGGCGTTTTTCAGGCGCTTTTGGGCTAAAAATAGCGCCTGTAAAGTGCCTGTAAAACGGCTCCCCTGCAGTCACTCGGGCTTTCACACTGTGGTGATGCGCTGGCAGGATGTTAAAAAAAAATCCTGCAAGCGCCATCTTTGGAGCTGTGTATACCGCTCCTCCACCACTCCTGCCCATTGAAATGAATGCGCACCGCTGCCGAAGCTCCTGCAAAGCGTTTTGGCAGCGGCGCATTTAACCCCTTCCTCGGCTGCTAGCTTGGTTATAAGCGCCCTGCTAGCAGCCGAATAGCGCCGCTAAAATGATGGTAAAGCGCCGCTAAAACTAGCAGCGTTTTACCGTCAACGCATGCCAGCTCCAGTGTGAAAGCAACCTTAAATGATACAGACATTTTTTTACATTTAAACATTTATTAAACAAAACAAACCTCCAATCAGTTCACTTGTATGTAGAATTTAGATTTAAAAAAAAATTTAAAAAACCATATCTTAAATATTAAATACACAAAAACAGGTAATCAAAACTTTTGGATGAAAAAAAATGGGCTAACTTTACGGCTTAGTTTTTTTTTAATTTATTAGTGTATTTTTAAAAAAAATATTGCGTTTGAAAGACCGCTGCGCAAATACCGTGTGACATAAAATATTGCAACAACCGCTATTTTATTCCCTAGGGTCTCTGCTAAAAAATATATATATATATAATGTTTGGGGGTTCTAAGTGATTTTCTAGCAGAAAATACAGGATTTTTACTTGTAAGCAACAAATGTCAGAAAAGATTTAGTCTTTAAATGGTTAAACTGAGAGTTTCTACACAGGGAGCTCAGTTCATTCATAAGTGTAAACATTGTATCCTTCAGGTTCTTTTTATCAGATTTGGCAGGCTGCCCAGAGGAGGGGAGAAGTCTCTTCACAGAAGTTTTCAGGCAACTTGTATTGACTTCTATTACAGAAGTCATTTGCAAGTCCGCTGATATCGGCCTTTTGTATCAGCACAATCGGCCGATGCCGATTAAGTAAAAAACACCAAATATCGGCCGATATATCGTCCGGCCGATATATCGGTCGACCTCTACAATAATATAAACATTCCCCAGTAAACTATCTGTTAAAACTCTTATGCAGCGTACACACGACCGGACTTTACGGCATACTTGGTTCGGCGGACCGGAGTCTGTCGGACAATTCGATCGTGTGTGGGCTCCAGTGGACTTTTTTTCCCCAAAAGTTCGACGGACCTAGAAATGAAACATGTTTCAAATCTTTATGAGGGACTCGGGTCCAGTCGAAAAGTCCGCTCGTCTGTATGCTAGTCCGACGGGTAAAAACCAACGCCAAGCCAGCTATTGGCTACTGGCTATGAACTTCCTTGTTTTAGTCCGGTCATACGTCATCACGTATGAATCCGTCGGACTTTGGTTGATCGTGTGTAGGCAAGTCCGTTCATTCGTAAAGTCCGTCGAAAAGTCCACCGGACAAAGTCTGCCGTAAAGTCCAGTCGTGTGTACGCGGCATTACCCTAGCAATTGCAGCTTACAACTTTCAATGCTGCTGCTCTCTAAGCGCTGCTTCCCTGAATTTCCCATTTTCAAAGAAAGGAGTTAATAGTGGACAGTGCAGTCTAGAGTATTTCAGTTAGCTTGGAGGAGAAAGGAGGGAGGAGCAGGGAGTGCTTGCCATCCTAGGCTTTGGGGCTGTATGTTTCTATTGATGTTCACAGTCTAGGGAGATACAACTTGTCACGGAACGTCCCACACTCTGCTTGAGTGCTTCCGTCATATACCACTTCCTCCCAGTCTGTATACAGATATCAGATATTCCAACCTCTCTGAGCACAAACCAAGGCGACACTTGCTTGTTGCTAACATGAACTCACTTTATTCAGAACCAGAATACAGTCTTATATACAGAAGAAGATGAGGTTCAACCCTCCTGCTCATATTACTCTAACAATACAAACGTAACCTAATTAACCTAATTAACATGAGCTAATTAACTAATCCTTTATACAGCCTAGGTGACTGAGACATGACCTTTTACCCAGACTGAGTTAATTATCACAGGACATTTTCTCACAATAGCAGCAGCTACAATAGGAGTCGTCCTGTCTCCTACATTGTATAGAGGACAATGTGATCAGCTCATTCAATTAACATAAACACAGGTAGTTGGAGTTGATGACACCAGCATCTCCTCACAGGATGTGTCCCAACAGTATGAATCAGTCTTATCAGCAGGGGTCTGCTGGAGGAATCCCCCCTCCCTCTTCAGGGACACAAATCCCAAATGACCACAGCAAGGAGTCCACAACAGAATCAAACAACATACAATATATACATATATACACGACTGAGTCCGATTAGTACAGTTCAGACTGGATTTATAATTCACCTCACAAAGAGTATTGTTCCATTGAAAATCCAGGGCCCATAATCAAAAGGCAAGAGGCTAGCATTCAGTCCTCTCCAACAGCCTCTGTCCCGGCTAGGTCTGTCACACAACTCTAGTCCCTGCATAACAAGAGTGGCTCTATAGGATGTTAAAATGGAAAGGAGCCACTCTAAAACAGGAATATGGGAAACAAAAAGAACACAGGAAAAAATAAAAGATAAAGAAGCTGCATACTCAGTGACCAAATCGCCTTCTGAAAGTGCTTAAAATAACTGAGGGTTAATTTCACTTTAATTCCGCCAGCAAAAGACCGATGGAGCATACACACGGTCGCATTTTCCGATGAAAAACTCTCATCGGTCTTTTGCGGGTCGAAATTCCGATCGTGTGTACGCCGCATTAGACTTGTCACATTTCACTCTCTTAAAGAAATTGCTTTAAGAGTGTCTATATTCTGTGTCTTATTTTCTAAAGAATTCAAGGAAAATCCAAAGTATTTCCTTCTTAATCATATCTGACACACTACATTATCCTGTCAACCAGTTGTGCAATTAGCATTGATTTGTATAGCTCTAATAATTACTCACGGCATGGCTCTGGTTATACAGACATGCATTCTTGACAACATTTCTTTTGCCTCAGCAGAACTACAGTAACTTAGTAACACATGACAATACTAATCAGTACATTTACTGTAGAAGGGAGGCCATACATGGACAGATATCTTACGATGGGTAGTGAGGGCTCACCACGATCCTTGTCCAACAGGAATTAGTGGCATAAACAATGAAATATACTTTTCTTTCACTCAAACATTAATAATTAACTGTCAGTGGCAGAAGTTGAACATTTTTGATAATTTTTTTTATTCAATAACAGCTGCTTCTCAAAAACATAAATGCTGTTCAAATTTTATGACTGGATTGTCACAAGCAATGCTTAAAACACAGACATCACTTGGTTTTATCGGGTTGTAAAAGGCCACCTTTACACATCTAATTCCAGGTTAATTTAGCCTGTTGGGCTCATGGGTTTGTATTTATTACAGCGCCTGTAACAGCATTCTACAGCATTTTGAAAGAAACTGAAAGACTGGCTGCTTTGATGTGGATGGTGCTTTTTCTACTTCTTGTGATTTTTTAATATTCTCCTCTTCCATATCATCTTCAGAATCGGGCAGATCCTCATCTTGTGTGTGGGTGTGGGGCAATGTGGATTTTCTTATGGCACAGCCATACTCCTCTGCCTTCTTAAGCAGTTCCTGAATATTATCATCAGCCACATTAACAAGGGTTTCACAGACAGTAGGGTTGACATAACAAGCAGCTGCTGCAAGTAGAGAGAACATTTCATCAGTTGGATCTAAAAATGAATGAAGCAAAACGCTGGTTCACATTCCCTTTCATTTTCTGTGCAATTGTGGAAAAGTTTTGGTAGCTAGTATTCTGTTTAAAGTCCTCAGCTTGGCTGAGCAGAACAAAGAGGTCAAGGACATGAACATGATGTCACTCTGGAGGGTTTTAGTATGTCCCAAACTATGCAAACTATGCAGCCAGATCAATCTATCCAAAAGTGTTACACACACAAGTGGGACCTTCAGTATCATGGGATCTTACAGCTGTATCTCCAGTAATGTTGTCTACCTCATCCAATGCAAAAGCTGCAGCAAAGGATCTTATGTTGGTGAAACAGGACAGAAGTTGCAAGCGAGGATGAATTTGCACAGACATACCATCAAAGAACATAAAGAAGACAGTTTATGCACACCTGTGGGACATCATTTCTCACACCCGGACCACACTATAGAAGACCTCAATGTTTTAGTTCTTAAAGGGAATTTCAGAACTATCCAGGAAAGGAAAACGTTTGAACTAAAAATGATACTTCTTTTTGACACGAAAAATAACGGCCTGAATTTAGATATTGGTTTCCTTACACATTATGCTAAAGTTTTAAGACCCCTCTGTGACTAGTATCCCCCCCCCTGCATTCTATAGCTCTCTCTCCCTCTGTCTTATCTCACTAACTCTGCTGCTATCTTTATTACAATTGATTTGTATGTGTTTGGCTTTCCCTTCTTTTTTTTTTTTTTTTTTTAACATGCTGCTTAAAAATTTGTGAATCAGTACTGCTTGGACCTTGAAGAAGGGGACATACCCCGAAAGCTTGTCCTGAAAAATTGTATGTTAGTGCAAATAAAAAAAGTATCACGGACAGTACTCAATTTTCTCTTAGTATGTCCCACAAAAGGTAGCAGTAGGTCATGCAAAGATCTGAGCTTTTGCCATTCACAAGCTATGTCCCATCCCATGTTGTGATTTGGCAGACTGACTCTTTCAGTTTCAGGAGTCTTGCGATCATGTTGAATGTACTTGACCAGCATGTGGGGCAGTCATTTAAAAGAATAAGGTCACACTGCTCCAATATCTTCTATGTTGCAATGTAAGACTTGCAGAAGAGGTTCATAGATCTTGCTTTATCAAGGATTCAACACGTGTCTCTTTCTGCTGCACCATGTGGACCACAAGTTGTAAGGTATGCACGAGACCACACACGGTGTCCGGTCATGTCGATCTGTTGGTACCTAACAAGTGGAACGCCAAATAAGCATGAAGTATAGAAAAGGTTACCGTTTCCATTCTATTTTAACCCTCAGCATCTTATGGGAATACCAGTAGAGTAGAGCAGACAGCCCCAATATCAATCATTTCATACCTATGTTATAATTGACTGTCATCATGTAAAAGAATAATAACAAATAAAAATGACTCACCATAGATCATCAATTTCAGACTCAGAGTCACTTTCCATCTTGGGGGAGTTTTCCGCACTAGAGCTGGGTAGTTATTCTGCCACTGCTGTGGTTTGCTTAAATGCTGCCACCATATTACCCCTATTGTCTGTTATCACTGTTAGGATCTTCCTCTTTGGTAAGTCCCACTCTTGCAAGCATTTGCCCATCCATTATGTAATTAACTGTGCAGTGTGTGGGTGGGCTACTTGTTCAAGGGCCAAAAATATGTGTTCAGGTTTATTTTGTTCAACACAAAAGTAGCATGCACTTATTGCAAGGAATGAAGCTGTGAGACTTTTTCATCCACAAATCAGTGCAAAGAGAAACTCTCCGGGGTCCTATCTCTCTTAACATTGACAAATTTGACAATATAGGTAAATATCACACTAATGAAAAAGAAAAATAGACCAGTAACTGTCAATTACTGAAATTACATTTTCACTGGCAATTTGTACACTTGCAGAGCACTTGAAGCACAGGTTCTAGCTGACACTTTTCCAATTTGCAGCAAGTTTGTGTGGCTAGTCTCTAGCAAGAGCAAAGTTTAAGTGGTGGTTCTACAGCAAGAGCTCTGCAAGTCACAGTGACCCCTGTGGTGGGATGACTATTGTACAACATAACTGAACCAGAACTTGCAGCAGACTTGCAGAATGTTTGCAAAGAAAGTTGATCTGGAGTCATGCAATTCGGAATTGCTGCAATTGTGCAACAAACTTGTGAAGCCTGGCAAGTCTAGCTGATCAAAGTTGAAAGTCAAATGGCTTTGTGAGCCATTGAGAAGGTGATTAGCTACACCTGATCAAGTTTACAGGTCATTTTTAGAAGTGGGTGATCCTTTTACCAACTCAGTGATTCTGTTTTTTTGATTTTTTTTTCTGACACGTGGATGTTATGTTGCACTGAGTAAATACAGCTGGATAAAACAAAAGCTGTGTCTGTTTTCATTTCAGGCTGCAAAGCAACATAATGTGATCTTAAAGGGGGGTGATTCTTTTCTATACCCACTGCATGTATCTAGCAGACAAAAGGTGCATGGGGGAAAATTCTAAAAGATGTACAATACAAAAAATAGACATAGGCGGCCATTAATCACACAGTATGAAGCAACAAAAACAGACTGAAATCCCCTAAAATGGCAATTAAAAGTCACAGGCTCAGAGCTGATGTGTGTAAATAGGTAATTAGGATAATGATTTTGCAATAACCCACTGAAAGAAATCATTAGCTTTTTATGCTCACAATGTAATGTGTGGAGAATTATGTATATTGAAAATTTGATCCTGCTGAGAAAACAATGAGAAGCCATGTCAGAACTGTTAAAATTGTTCTATTTTAGGAATTTTTAAGAACAAAAAACTCTATTAAACTCTATTAATTAGACAATAAAATTTCCACTTAGATTGCATTCTGAGCTGCTACACTAAAAGTACTAGTGGGCCAGAGGCAAATATACAATATGCCCCCCGTAGAGCTTGTGTATATAGTAGTATAACAGGCAAGAAGAAATTGGCCAAACTGCAGAGAGTGGGGAACAGGGAAACTTTTATTCCCCACTGGCAGTGTCCAGGAGCCAGGCAGCTTGTAGAAACCAAAAGGATTATGGGAACCCAAGGCATGGATAAAAAAGAAGTTAAAGGAGTCTATGCCTGCATCTGAGCATGGTGAGTCAAAGGCAATGTGCACTACTTTACTCTTGTTCTGGTCTGGCATTCCCCGTCACAACCCCCCCGTGCCAGTCGGTCGGATCACCCACACTAAGCCCCCCCCCCCGGGCTGTCGGTCGGTGATCTAGCCCTTACCCCATTTAGGTCGGGCGGTGGCTTCCATCACGTCTCCTCCTCCTGCTGTGCCTTACGGCGGCTTCCGACATGCGTCTCCTCCCTCTTCCTCCTAGGTGTCCAATAGGATCGCCTGTCCTTTCAGCCAATAAGGTGACGAGTCTCAGGACTCACTTCCTGATTGGCAGGAAGGAGGGGAGGAGCATCAGTGTGAGAGTAGCAAATATTAATTTGCTATTGTCACACAACTGGGTGGGCTCAGAGCACAGTGCTCTGTGCCCCGAGCCCACCCTTTTTTGAAGCCTATTAGAGCCTCTGGCTCTAATCATGCACTTACCCCCCCCCCCTCATTGAAATCCATCCGTCTGGCGCCCTGCGTATAGATCAGGGGGCCAGACGCATGGATGGGGGGATGGGGGGAGGCGCCCATGCGCCCCTAATGGATGGGCCATCACTGCCTTTTGCTATTCTACTGTAGAAGATTGAAATGTGCAATATTATGATTTAGATGTGGAGGTACAATTTTACACAATTTAAGTTCATCTCTAGCAAAAACTTCTCTTTTTTTGGACAGAATATAAACCCATATCAGGTTATATTTTCCTGCTATGTGTTTCCCACTGGGTAAATTTTCCTTAATTTCCTATCCTGTTGACAGCATTGTCATTGTGGCAGAAAGTGAAGGGAAGACTGCAGTGCAGCTCCAACCAGCAGTAAAAACCTGAGGTTTTAATCTTTACCAGCTCTGCTATTTTATGTGACAGTTGCAGTTCCTATTTAAATGCAAAATACCTTTGTAAATGTCAGATATTGAATGAAAATAGTATCAAAAATCACACAGATATATACATATCCTTCTTCCACCAATAGAAAAGACAAGTTTGTCATTGGGGAGATTTCCCTTCACTTCTGTCACATAGCCAAAACAGGAAGTGAGAGGAAATTCCAACAAATGGGAACCAGTGTTCCCATTGGAAGACTTCCTCTCTATTACTTTTCTGGGGACAACCCAAAATTTGGGATTTTTTTTCACTTTCAATGACAGAAACAGGGCAAATAGAGAGGGTTAATCTCCATAACAGGGACACAGACAGCAATAAAAACCTGACAGGGGGTCTAATCCCTCTCCACTCTATCCAAAACAAAAAAAAAAAAAAAAAAAAAAAGTTTTGCCTTTAGTTATACTTTAAGTAAATCAGCCCCAATGAATATATGTTTTCCATATTTAGGTTTATATGCATTACTGTTGAGAAACTGATCCAAAAAGGTAGAGACCACTTCAAATCGGCTATTATATTTTTACATTCCTTAAAGTGTTTGTAACCCCAAAAATGGCTATTACTGGCAGCCCCTCTACTTTATCTGGCAATAACTTACTCTCCAAGTGTTTTTTAAAAAAAAGATGTCTCTAAATACCACAATACGATCACAATGCATTGCAGTGCTGAACAGTCCATTGCAAGCCCTGATTGGCTAAATCAGTGAAAGCTTCAGCCAATCAGGGCACAGAGCACTGTCAGAGTCATGATTGGACAATGTCATCATGACTTTATCCAATCATGGCTCATTCCCGCCCCACAGTATAAAAGTATTCTTTCAATGGCAGCCATTTTCAGTGTGATTTTGGCATGGAGAGAGATAGAACAGGGCTCTGTTCAGTGCTATTAGTTAGTTAGTGTGCTATACTGTGCTATTTTGCTTCAATCGTCAGTGTAGAATATTAGTTTAGTGTCAGTCTAGGGATAGTATGAGTGTAGTGAGGAGGACCATCATTCAGCTTTGCAGAGTGTGCAGCTAGAGTAGGGACAGCTCAGATAGTTTAGTGTAGTTAGATCGTGTCAGTAATCTTTACATTAGTGTATAGCTAGAGAAGGGACAGTTCAGATAGCGTCAGTGTAGTGACAGTTGAACACCGCCTATTTGATTGCGTCACTGCCAGTTTAATGCCATTTACTTCTGTATGTGTTACTGCCAGTTTAACGCCTTATAGTTTTATGCGTTACTGCAAGTTTAACGCCATATAGTTTTATGTGTGTTACTGCCAGTTTAACGCCATATAGTTCTGTGCATCACTGTACGTTTGGCACATTATATTGCAGTATATTATAGTGTATCCGTGGATATGTCTGTGTAGTGTGAGTACTCAAATGAAAGTGCACCAAACACCACTTTACAGTGATTAAAGTGCATCTACGTACAGATTTCCACTTCTTCTTTACATTTGCTTATAAGCACCGCCCCCTCCCTCCCAATAATGTCTGGGAGGACAACAAAAAGAGGCAGACGTTCCCTTGGCACTGTAAGGGGGCCAGCAACAAATATGTCCAGAGGCAAAGGTGAACATGGTGGTCAGTCCTCAGGCAGGGCATCATTTCCAGTTTAGTGAGTTTGCCCATGTTATCCAGCCACAGCATGCAGAGGAGGTGGTGGACTGGCTTACTAAACCTTCCTCTTCATCCTCTGTCATGCAAGCAGAGACAAGTGCGCAGTCCCCTGCAGTTGCCAGAGAAGATACACCTACCTCCTTGTCCACATCATTTGCTGCCATAGCCCCAACATCAGCAATCAGGGGAGTCAGCTGAGTTATTTAACCACAGCGTCAGCCACTTTCTCCTTGATGATGCCCAGCCATTACTGGATTCAGATGTTGTTTCCGAGGTTGAGGATGACAGGATCATGAGCCTACAGAGAGGGGAGAACACTGGTTGACAAATTGGTATTCACGTTCCCCCAGCCGCAGCGTATTGCCAAGTTGTCTCCAGTGGTAATGATGATGATGAAGATGGAGAAGATGGAGATGATGATGATGATGATGAGGTCACTGATGCAACTTGGGTGCCAGATAGAGCAGAGGAGGAAACTGAAGGTGAAGCGGCACAATCCCAAGGAGGCCGACATCAAGAAAGAGTAGAGAGTAGCCACCCTATTCCATCACATTCTGCAGCTGTTATCTCCCAGCCCACTCCCTAAAGCTCTGCTGTCTGGGCCTTTTTCAGCACATCTACAGCAGATCGCACTGTTGCTATCTGCAAACTGTGTCTCAGGCACATCAAACGTGGCAAAAACACCAGCTATTTGGGTATCACATGCTTAACAAGGTATTTAAAGTTCAACCACTCAGCCCGTTGGCAAGAGCACCTAAAAGTCACACAAAAGGGGCACAAATCTGTCCCTCCTCCTCCTTACCCACTTCAGTCTTCCCCTACTATACCGAGTCATTACCTCTCAGCAGCCTCCACTGACAGGGATGATGGTATAGCACATGGTGTCCCAGGTCCTAGAAGCACATCTGCCAGCAGCACACCACCAGCTGTAGACTGTAGCAGGCAAATTTCTCTGCCCAATCTGGTGCAGCAGGAAAAAAAATACAAACCCTGCCACCCACATGCCCAGCGTCTAAATGCAAGCTTTTCAAAGCTGTTGGCTCTCCAACTTCTGCCTTTCAGCCTGGAGGATTCTGCCCCCTTTCGTGAATTCTCACAATGAGCTGTACCACAATGGCAGGTTCCCAGTCGCTACTACTTTTCATGTAAGGCCGTTCCATTTCTCTACCATCACGTGGAAGTAAATGTTCTGGCATCGTTGGGCAAGGCAGTCAGCCGTAAAATCCACCTTACTGCTGACACGTGGTCCAGTAAGCATGGGCAGGGACGATATATTTTGTTCACAGCACACTAGGTAACTCTGCTTGCAACTCGAAAAGATGCAGGACAGGGCTCGGTGCTGCAGCTTACTGTACCCCACGTCTCTATACAGCTGGTGGTGATGATGCCAGACCTGTGAGCTCTACCCCCCCTCCTCCTCCTCTGCGACCTCCATGCCCTCCTCTGCAGAATTGTCCTATGAACATCAGGTACCCCCTAAGCATTCAAAGGGCTATTCCCAGAGTCAGACTAAAAGGTGCCATGCAGTGCTTCAGCTGGTGTGTTTAGGGAACAGGAGCCACACAAGAGCAGAGATTCTTGCAGCTCTGCAGGGACAGACCCAGAGGTGGTTCACACCACGCCAGCTGGAGACAGGAATGGTGGTGTGCGATAATGGCTCAAACCTCCTGTCTGCCCTTAGACAGGGAAAGTTGACACATGTGCCATGCCTGGAACATGTATTCAATTTGGTGGTGCAGCATTTCCTAAATACGAACCCAGGGTTGCAAGATGTGCTAAAGCTGGCCAGAAGAGTCTGTAGCCATTTCAGGCGGTCATACACAGCCAGTGCACGTTTGGCTGAAATTCAGCAGGAAATCCACCTGCCCGTAAACCGCCTGATTTGTGACATGCCCACCAGGTGGAACTCGACTTTGTCAATGCTGCAGCAGCTATACTAGCAGCAGAGGGCCGTCAACGAGTACCTGTGCGAATACGGCATGACGACAGGCTCAGGCCGCCTCTGCTTTTTCTCCCCACACCAATGGCTGATCATTAAGGTTGCATGCCTGATTTGTGACATGCCCACCACGTGTAACTCGACTTTGTCAATGCTGCAGTGGCTATACTAGCAGCAGAGGGCCGTCAACGAGTACCTGTGCGAATACGGCATGACGACAGGCTCAGGCCGCCTCAGCTTTTTTTTCCCCACGGCAATGGCTGATCATTAAGGATGCATGCACTGTATTGTCACCATTTGAGGAGGCCACAAGGATGGTGAGCCGTGACAGTGCATGCATCAGTGACACAATCCCTGTTGTGTTCCTGCTGGAGCAGACTCTGCATGACATTATAGACAGGGCACTGGAGGCAGTGCAGCAGGAGAAAGAGGTGGACTTCCTTTCCTCTCAGGGCCCACTTTATCCAGACACCATCTTTCTATGTCACAGAACACACAGGAGGAGAGGGGGAGCAGGATGAGGAGGAAGATTCTGGCACTTTCATAGGCTTCGAAGAAAAGGAAGACATGCGTTAATCTGTAAGTGATGGCTTTCAAACCCCAGAACCCTTGGGAATAGTACATGGCTAGGAGGAGCAAGTTCCAGATGCTGTCATCCTCAGGGGCCCCAAGGAGTCTGCTTCTCAAGCCTCGACAAATGGGGAACCTCATGCTTCAAAGCTTGCGAAAGGACCCAAGAATACGTGGCATAAAGGAGAAGGGTGATTACTGGTTGGCAACCCTCCTTGACCACCGTTATAAGGGGAAGGTCTCAGAACTCATCCCGTCCCCACAGAGAGTGCAGAAGATAAAATCTATGGAGGACACGTTAAAGAGGATTTTATTGAACGTTTTTCCTGACTCCAGTAGGTTACAGTGCTGTGGAAAACTTAGTTTTGAGTCTTCTGTTGGTCAAGAGAGGAGCGTTGGAGAAGGTGTCCTCCTAAGTGAGGCATTTCGGTATTTTTTTAGCCCTCACCGCCCAGGGCTGTCAGCTTCTCTTCCCATCGGCAGCGTCTGCATCACATGGTGGACGATTGCCTCGGGGCCAAAACAGAGATGGAGAGCTTTCCAGCTGACGATCCACTGACTTACTGGGTCATGAGAATCGACCACTGGCCAGAACTTGTCCAGTATGCTATTGAGTTGTTGGGCTGCCCTGCATCCAGCGTGCTTTCAGAACGGGCATTCAGTGCTGCAGGAGGTTTTGTTACTGATCATAGAACGCGTCTGTCCATAGACTCCATGGACCGTTTGACTTTTATAAAAATGAATCAGTCCTGGATTACAAGCTATGAAGCCCCTGATGCCGATACCACTGATTAAGTCTATTTTTTTTGGCTTTATAAATGCAATTATTGCTGCAGAAGATTCTAGACATGGTACAGATGTGCCACTTTACAGGTAGACTAAGGGGTCCCCCCAGGCACTATATTTGAAGGAATTTTTCATTTTTATGCTTTCACTTTAAAAATCAAAAAAATCACTGCTCATTTAAAAATGAAGTTTTTCACAAACTTTTTTTCTATTGATACATGTTCCCCAGGACAGGATCCGGACCCCTTGTATGCCCAATAACTTGCATATAAGCCTTCAAAATGGGCACTTTTTATTTTTGACATTCAGGTCCCATTGACTTTAATGCTGTTTGTTATTCGGGTACGGAACTTTTGCGGTGTTCAAAAATTCTGATGCAAACCGAACAGGGGTCCGCTTGGCCCATCCCTATCTGCTATAAGGGAACAGGATCTCTTTTTTTTTTTTTAGGGTTACAAACACTTTAAATATCTCATGCCTGGACCACTACCTATCATGCATTTTTTTCTTTCCTCAAATTAATTGACTTTAACACCGTTGTATGAGTTATTAATCTCATTTTTTTGTTTTGGTTTGTGAGGTAAATACCTCATAAGGTGATAGTAAATTGTCATTTTCATTATCTCATGAGATAATTGGAAAAAAATGTGTCACATGATTCAATTATCTCTTGAGATATTCTTTAATGAACTGAGCTCTCCATCTCTATTCAAAGTAAATACAGAAAAGAGGACCTTTAAAGTGATTGTAAACGATCACCTTGTAAAATAACCCAGTCAGTTTAAAATAGAAATGAATAGAAATGAAAGGCAAAACATTTGTGTATACGTAGATATAAAAAAAAAAATTATCAATACCTTTTTTTCTCTTTTTTTTTATAGTGATCACATTCCCTCTGTTCCCTCTGTTCTCAGCTGCATATGACCTGTGGAGTGTAGAATCTACAACCCCAATTCCAAAAAAGGTGGGACACTGTGTAAAATCTACATAAAAACAGAATGAAATGGTTTGCCAATCTCATACATCTCTATTTTAGGACAGTTAAGGTCATCTGACCCCCTGGAATATTCTGGAATTCCAGGGGTCTTTATAAAAGGGGTCAACTCTCTGGGTCCAGGGCCAGTCACCTGGGGAAGGATCATCCAGTGGAGCTTAGATTTTAATGCTGGCCCGAGAGCTATAATACAAGAAGCCCGCAGGTTCCCTCTCTCGGCGACTTGAAGACCCTCTTCCGGCAACTACTAGAACGGGCTAAAGCAGAGAAGGGGGAAGACTGGCTCCGGCGGTACCTCACATTACCTGCTGATCCTGGGAATCCTGTGGCTCCCACTGAAAACACCGGGTTCATCATGAGAAGTATTGTGGAGCTGCAGGTTGAAGCCTCCATCCCGGAAGAAGGCACAGAGTCGCTTTAGGAGGTTCTGCTTCCAGGTTGGAGAGCCAGCATCACTCCGGAAGGCGGAGCCAAAGAGGGGAGGGGAGGCAAGAGGCAGCTAATTCAGTGCGGTTCTTCTCTTCCCCACCCAGGATCGCATACTAGCGTAATTTCGGGACAGCGGGGCACAGCATTCCGGTACTTTCTCCATCTCAGCAGCCAGAGATTCCAGGACTTGTTCCTTCTGTAGTAACTAGCGATTTACAATTACTGTGTGATCTGTCTTTATCCTTATCCAAGCTAGTTAAGGATTTACAGTCAAGACCTGCTACTTCAGTTAATCCTGCCAGTGGGTCATCAGATCCTTCAGTCATTGTTTGGTCAGCATGTTCTGGGTTTACTAGCGGAATTTTGTCTGCGTCTGCCCCTCTTATTGTTAAAGAGCCAGTACCTGTAGTTAACTCTAGTGGGGTTCCGGCAACTTGCTTAAGAGAGACAATGCCATGTTTTATGTCGCCTTTGGGATTTCATTTACGGTCAAGTGTAAAGGAAAAATTCTGGAAAGGTAAATTTGTAAATATTTTATCGCTATTACCATCTGTAAAAGAATTAATAGAAAACATTTAGAAGAAGGATGATAGGTCAGAAGAGGGCAGGCAAAGGGCTGTGACAAAATAATACCCTAACTGATTACAAGGTTTTTGTATATAGTGAATCTTCGGGCAAAAGTCCGAGCCTCTTTCAGCATATAGACATTATTCAAGAGGCACATAGGAATTTTGATGTTTCTTTGTGATATATGTATGACAATGAATTCCGTCAGAAACTATCAGTACATTCTGGCTTGCAGTGGGGTTCCAAAGATGTGGTCTTTGGCTTAATCTTTTCCTTCCACAGAAGCCAAATAGGGCATGACAGGTCCTCTTTACAGTGAGATCTGGGGTCTATAAGTCCCCAGATCTCAGCTCTAGGCTGGGGAGCCTGAAATCCAAAAAATAAATAAATAAACAAAGATCTCAGCTTTCCAGCCAAGGCATTTTTTCAAATGCAGAGGCCGGGCGTGACGTCAGGGTTAGTGCCAAAAAAGGAGCCCAATTCGTACAGATGAATTCATCATTTGTGCTTCCCATACGGACCATCTCTGAATGATCAAATTAATGAAAATCTTTCATTGGTTTCATGTGCATCTTTTGATAGTGCTGTTCTAAAAATTAGGTTATTAGGTGAGAATGCTTTGCTTGCAAGGCAGCTTTTAGATCGCTACATATTAAGCCTAGTTGCTTCAACTCTTTAGGCTTTAAACTGGAAATGTTATTTCCAATGGGGTACTCCCTTTCTTGTTTTTGTTTTAAATCTTTTTCTACTTTTCTTGAATGGGTTATCTCAGTTAGGTCTGGTTCTTCTTTTTTGATTCATTATCTTGACAATTTTTTATGTATGGGTCCTGCAAAATCACCACACTGCCGATCTCTCTTTCTTTGCTTTCTTTGATACTCTTAAGGAATTCGGTGTCCCTTTAGCTGGGGAAAAAACAGTCTGTCCAACAACATGTCTTGATTTCCTAGGGATCACGTTTGAAAAGGAGTTTGGATTTCCTTTGGAAAAAGAAGAGATGATTAAACAGCTGCTTGTCTCTTTTGTTAGAAGAAAAAAGATTTTATGAAAAGAGATGAAGTCATTGCTAGGACTTTTAGCTTTTGCTACCCAAGTTCTACCAGTAGGAAGAATTTTTTCTAGATGTCTATTCATAGCCATTTCTGGTTTGAAAAATCCTTTTTTTATATATCAGATTGAACACTAGTTTAAAAGAAGATACACTCACCGGCCATGTTATTAGGTACACCTTGCTAGTACCAGGTTGGAACCCCTTTTGCCTTCAGAACTGCCTTAATTCTTTGTCGTGGCATAGATTCAACAAGGTGTTGGAAACATTCCTCAGAGATTTTGTTCCATATTGACATGATAACATCACACAGTTGCTGCAGATTTGTCGACTGCACATCCATGATGCAAATTTCCTGTTCCACCATATCCCAAAGGTGCTCTATTGGATTGAGATTTGGTGACTGTGGAGGACATTGGAGTACAGTGAACTAATTGCCATATTCAAGAAACAAGTTTGAGATGATTTGAGCTTTGTGACGTGCTGCATTATCCTGCTTGAAGTAGCAATCAGAAAATGGGTACACTGTAGTTGTAAAGGGATGGACATGATCAGCAACAATACTCAGGAAGACCGTGGCATTTAAACATTGCTCAATTGGTACTAAGCAGCCCAAAGTGCGCCAAGAGAATATCCCCCACACCATTACACCACCAGCCTGAACCGTTGATACAAGGCAGGATGGATATATGCTTTCATGTTGTTTATGCCAAATTCTGACCCTACCATCTGAATGTCGCAGCTAAAATCGAGACTCAACAGACCAGGCAACATTTTTCCAATCTTCTATTATCCAATTTTGGTGAGCCTGTGCCAATTGTAGCCTCAGTTTCCTGTTCTTAGCTGACAGGAGTGGCACCCGGTGTGGTCTTCTGCTGCTGTAACCCATCTGCTTCAAGGTTCGATGTGCTGTGCATTCAGAAATGGTATTCCGCATATCTTGGTTGCAACAAGTAGTTATTTGAGTTACTGTTGTCTCTCTACCAACCTGCCCATTCTCCTCTGACCTCTGACATCAACAAGGCATTTTTTCCACACAACTGCCGCTCACTGGATATTTTCTCTTATTCGGACCATTCTCTGTAAACCCTACAGATGGTTGTGCGTGAAAATCCCAATAGATCAGCGGTTTTTGAAATACTTAAATCCACTTTCTTCCCCATTCTGAAGCTCGTCTTCACAACGTTGAGTTGCTGCCATGTGATTGGCTGATCAGCAATTTGTGTTACTAAGCAATTGAACAGGTGTACCTAATAAAGTGGCCAGTGAGTGTATGCTGATTTGGTTGAATCTCTTGATACATTTCAACGGAAGAGCATTGTGGCAGGACAAATTTATTTTGGATAAAGATTTTTGCTTATTCACAGACTCTGCAGGTTCAATCGACTTTGCAGCTATTTGGGGTACACATTTTAGTTCTACCCCTTGGCCTGTGATTTGGGCAAGCAGAGGTCTTTGTAAAAATATTGTACTACTTGTTTCCAATAGTTACGGCACTTGAAATTTGGGGTGAGCATTTTGCAAACAGGAGGGTCCTTTTTAGCAAAAGGGGTCCTTTTTGCTGTTAATTTCTTGTCCTCAAAATCTCAACCTATTATTTCTCTTCTGCATCACCTGGTGTATAAGTGTCTTTGTTTAAATATATGGGTCAAGGCAAAATATATCCCAGGTAAGGTGAATGAAGTAGTTAATGCACTTTCTCGTTCACAGATGGAACATTTCTTTTCCTTGCTGCCCACAGTGGTTTGCCTTGGAACACCTTGCCTTTCGCATTTATGGGAACTCATCTAGTTTCTGACAATATTAAAAAATCCTTAGCTACTTCTGCATGGGTTGGATACAGGTCATCTTGGATGTTATGGTTACAATTCCTGAATTCTAATAATAGTTACATTTTCTTGTTCTGAAAATTTCAATTATGTTTGGAATTTCTTATGAGTAAAGAATATTTATGGTCTCATATTTACAAGATTTTGTGGAATTTCCTTTTTTCAAAAATGTAATAATTTAACCTGTTTCTTTTCAGTTCGGCAAGTTCGACTGGATACCTCCTGAGCTCCCCTGATAGTTGGGTGGGGGAGACTGGGGGGGAGCTGGGCCCGAGAGGGCGAACCTAGTGTTTAATTATGATCCCAATTATAACCAGTATAAGGGCGTTCTGTAAAGTATGCATTATTATTGTTTATTGTCGTTTTGATCTTTGGTGGCGGACCCAGTGCACCTCCAACAGTCTCCGCAGGCATCTCATTTGCCTCCAGGAGACGTTTTGGAGTCCCTGTTTACAGGGCTCTCTGGACCTCTCAGGTTAAGGGGTGGGCAATATATGATCATGTAGAAGGATCTGGACAGCCGCACACCGGAATAGGCAGATAAAATTCTTCTTTATTAAATGAGTATATAGTACATAATGACACCGCTAACGCGTTTCACACTCGTACAGAGCACTTACTCATACATAAGGGGCGGGCAATGGTGGGCCTATTCTTACCCCAGAGTGGGTGGGGGTCAGGGAACCCCCTGATACTGTTTCTTTTTCTTTATTTTTTGAACAAATGCAGTAAGAAGTATGACTTTACTTGCCTAACCCCCTTCTCTTATTTCATTCCTTCCCCTTCCTACTTTGCTACCTTCTTCTAGATTTACTCCAGGTTCTCCAGATGCATCCGGTCTTCTACCCTGGGCCCGAGCATCAGCTTCACTGATGTCATGTCCTCTCCAAGCATACGCATCTCCAGGAGGAGGTAGGTTACGTATCATTTCAGTGAATTCTTCACCTCTGATCCATGGCTAACACAAACCACCCAATCCCAACTCTCAAAATAGTCACGCACAACACTCAGGGTCTCAATTACCCCATTAAACCTCGGAAGCTATTCCAACTCTACCATTACATGCATGCTGATATCCTACTATTACAAGAGACCCACTTCCCTGCTACATATAAACCCACTTTCCTACATCAGTGCTACCCTCAATTTTATATCGCTTCCGCTGACAACAAAACAAAAGGTGTAGTCATCTGCTTCGCCAGACACATCAACCTTTCTCAACCGGAGATTATATCGGACCCCTTAGGCCGCTACCTGCTAATCTCAGGCACTATCGATGGAGAGACATACACATTTGTTTCATATTACACCCCTAATAAGGGCCAAAGGAAATTTTTTGAATCACTACTGCACAAACTGCAAAAACATTTTAAGGGAATGGTATTCATCGGCGGGGACTCTAACACCACCTTTAATTTCTCCCTAGACAAAGCGGAGGGAGAGAAACTGAAACCCAAACGCCCTTCTAAACAGAGCGCGAAAATCGCACACCTGCTACATTCAGCAGGGCTTGTAGACATCTGGAGAGAGGTTAACCCTCACACAAAAGACTACACCCATTTTTCGGCACCCCACAGTTACTATGCCAGGATAGACCACATTTTCACGCACTCCACAACGATCCCACCATTCAGGGGGTCTAAAATTATCAATACCCCTCTTTCGGACCACTCTATTGTCTATTGTCTATTGTCCACCAATTGAAGGCTTTGATATTCAGGCCTGGGGGGAATTTTGGGTTGTGAAAAATATGTGATAATGGCTTCAGGGTGAGATCAGTGAGTGGTGTGTATGAAGTATGGAGCACAATGCTACTGAGTGGGAGCTTAGAACCCGATTAAAATAATAGACACTTTCTTATGGTTTTCTCCGACCTTTAGAAAAACCAACCCCCCGCCTCCCCAAACACTCAAGAACGTCTTTCTGGACAACCTCCCTTTGCTATCAATAGCCAGAGACCACAAAGATCTGTTGGAAAACCCATTTACGCATGAGGAGGTGTTGGACAGCATCAACTCCCTTAAATTAGGATCCTCGTCTGGGCCTGATGGCTTCTCCACTGGATACTACAAAAAATTTGGCCCCTGCCTAGTCCCATACCTGATGCGGTTCTTCAACTCTCTCAGGGATGGAGCCCCCCTAGGGAATGATCTCAACTCAGCTTACATTTCAGTCATCCCTAAACCATGGTAAGATACAAGTGAAGTTGGTAACTAGCTCAGATCTGGAGAGGGATTGATATTATCTCCTTACTCAAGTCACAATGGGATGGGGTCCCCCTCAAAAAGGCTTCCTTCTCTCAATAGACCTTCATAAGGCATTCAATTCGGTAGACTGGCCATGCCTTTAAGAAATTCTGGGTAGATGGGGATTCAGCCCTAACTTCCTATGGATAATCTATTCACTATATTCATCCCCGAATGCACAAGTACGCTTGATGGGCAGATACTCTGACACCTTCAAAAAGAAACAAAAAGAAGAGAGGGCGCACCTCTCTTTTGAATGCCCAACATTCTGAAGAGGGCTGCAAGATGGCAGATACCATTGAAGCCTATTGGCCTTATCACACAGTGAGCATATAGACACTTGAGCGCAGGAGAGAGTTGTTCTCTTTTGGTTATATACTCTGACACCTTCACCATTGGCAGGGGTACTAGACAGGGTTGCCCGCTATCTCCCCTCCTCTTCGCGATAGCCATCGAAACCTTGGCCATAGCGATCTAGTCTAGTCCCGACATCAAGGGGGTTACTTGCGGAGAACAGGAACACAAATGTGCATTATATGCGAACAACTTACTCCTTTTTATTACCTCCCCGCTGATGTCCACTCCTACGGTATACAAAATCCTTCAGGAATTTAGTCGAGTCTCAGGGCTGCAGGTCAACATGACTAAATCTATAGCTCTAAACGTATCAGTCCCCCCAGAATTACACACACACAGCTAACACATAATTTCGCCTTCTCATGGGCGACAAACGCGATCCTGTACCTGGGCATTAGACTCACTCCTGACATTAACAAACTCTTTCAAGCAAATTATCCCCCTATGATACATAAATGTAGGGAAGACCTGGAGAAGTGGTCGAAGTGTGGTCTATCCTGGCTGGGCAGAGTGCACGCGGTAAAATTTACCCTGCTTCCAGGACTATTATATTTATTTCACTCTCTCCCAATTCCTGTAAAAAAACAATACCTTGGTAAATTTCAGTCCTCCATCCTCCATAGTGCGGTTTGTCTGGGGAAGCAAAGGCTACAGATGCTCCAAAGAGATATTACACAGGTTGTCATTACGGGGGGGGGGGGGGGTAGGTCTGCTGAACCTGTGGTGGTAAGGTGGTAATACCAAGCGGTCCAACTGACCCAAATATGCACTGTTTATTCTACGGGCGCTAAGCCCGATTGGCTCTCCATGGAAAGGCAAGCCATTCCTTTAGATACCATAGATTCGAAGTCCAGACCAGCAATAATATCCCCAACTCTCTCCCACTCAGTAGCATTGTGCTCCATACTTCATACACACCACTCACTGATCTCACCCCGAAGCCATTATCACATATTTTTCACAACCCAAAATTCCCCCCAGGCCTGAATATCAAAGCCTTCAATTGGTGGACTAACAAAGGCTTATATCGCATTGGTCACTTTCTCACTCCGGCAGGTCCCCTCACTCTGACACAATGTAGGAAGACATTGGAGATGCCCAATTCTAAACTGTTCCGCTTCTCCCAAATAGCTAATTTCCTTAACTCTATCTGGACCGACAAGAAGGACCCCCCCCCCCCCCCACAATCACCCATATGAACACTGGTGCTCAAACTCTATGGATCAGAGGGGCAGAATCTCGCTGATTTATTCCCCTCTGGCAGATAAAGAAGCTACCCCAGCTTATGCTCGGGCCTGGGAGGAGGACACGGGTTTCTCCTGGAAACTTCCTGATTAGGTGTTACCCCTCTAGATTGGCAATGATATACCCAGGGGTCTCTCCCTTATGTTTGAGGGGATGTGATCTAGAGGGCACAATGTTCCACATCTGGTGGACCTGTCCCTGTATTAGATCTTATTGGAAAAAGTTTTTCCACACCATTAGGATTATAACAAAACGTCACCGTCACTCCTGACCCCACCGTAGCACTCCTGAACCACCCCTTTCCCAGGTTACCCAAACACCTCCAAGCACTAACATTCTATATCTTACAAGATAACGCTCGCAAGGGCATGGAAAACTCCTACTGTTTCCATTGGGGGGTTCAAGAGGAAAGTGTCTTGGGTAATGGCACAGGAAAACATAGTAGCAAAACTTTATGATAAAATAGGGAAGTTCAAAGCTATATGGGAACCCTGAGCCTCTTATTGTAATATCTCTATCTGCCCGGGCATTCCACCCAGAGCGCTGGACGAAACTGGACCTCTATAACTTCTACCCTTTATCCTTTTTCCCTCTCTCTCACATCTTCCCTTCCCTTTTCTGTCTGGGACACTCTGATCCTACTCTCCTGCCTCCTTGAGCAGAGCATCTTGCAACCCCTATGGATGAAGCAGAAACAGACCTAAGCAGGCTTACAGATTATGTTTACCACTGCAGCGGGAACTCTTGACCTTCTACTGGGTCAGAAACACTTCAAACAACAGGCCGTGACACACTAGCTACACTACCCTTTCAGCTAGCCACTGGACAGGGTGAGGGATTGGCACGATACCTCGGGGGGGCTGGGCACTTCCACATAGAGTTCCCAAAGGGGTGGGGTGCTGGGAACCTCCCGAGCTGAGTGACTGATGCCCTCTAGAAATCCCAGGGAATAATTACATCCTGGGGCCCTGCTACTGAATGGCAAGACTCGAGCAGCTGACCCCCCCAGGTAAATAGTTTTTTGTAACTTGTAATCACTTGTAACCAGGTTACCTGCTAGCCTAGGTCACACAACTAGTGATAGTTGTTGATCCATTTAGGATGCAAAACTGTACTTATGTCGATTCATGTGATTCTGCTTTACCTCTGCTGTTACAGGACCGTAAGGTTCGACGATAAGTTTGATACTGTTTTGTATTGCTTATTTTTCCTAGTTTGTTATAACAAGAATAAACACTTTGAAACTAAAAAAAAAAAAAATAGGAAGTGATGTCATGTGTTGTAATGTATTTGTATTGTATTTTTGGACGACAACTGTACTGACTAAAGAAAATCGTACGATCTGGTATCGTATGAGGAAAATTTTCGTGCTTTTCCGATTGAATAATTTTGGATTAATTGTCGTGATCGGCTCTCGAAAGCTCTATACTCACGATCCGATTATCGTATGATCATGTCAAAGGCGGTATCCAATTTTCGGATTGTGTGTACGGGCCATAAGTGCTTTTGGCTGTCTGGCCAGTGATGTTACAATGCAAAAAAAATAATAAAAAATCTGACTCATTGGGGGTTATTTACAAAAGGCAAATCCACTTTGCACTGCAAGTGCACGTGAAAGTGCACTGAAAGTGCACTTGGAAATCTAAGTGGTAGATCTGAAATGAGGGGAAGCTCTGCTGATTTTATCATCCAATCATGTGCCAGCTAAAATGCTGTTTTTTATTTTCCTTGCATATCCCCCTTGGATCTACAGTGACTTTACTTCCAAGTGCACTTTCAGTGCACTTTCAAGTGCACTTGTAGTGCAAAGTGGATTTGTCTTTAGTAAATAACCCCCAGTGCAGCAACTTGGAATGAGCACAGCATGAAACAAGGTAAACTAAATATAGTGAAGGTGGAAATTGATTGTTTAAACACAACCGTTTCTTAGGTTTCAGCAAACTCAAAAAGTCCAGTCTAGGACACTTTGGGGGAGATTTACTAAAACTGGACACTCAAAATCTGGTGCAGCTGTGCATGGTAGCCAACCAACTTCTAACTTCAGCTTGTTCAATTAGGCTTTGACAATAAAACCTGGAAGCTGGTTTCTTTGCAGAGCTGCACCAGATTTTGCATGCTCCAGTTTTAGTAAATCCCCCTCTTTCAGTCAGAAGAACGTATGTACAATCTACTATCCTGGGCAGTAAGGAGAAATGGAGTGGCTTACAGTTATTCAACATTAGAGTTATACAAGTTTATGACCAAACAACTGATGCAGGTGCAAAATAGTTCAGTTTTATATTCAAACCCAGGCTGAGATTGACAAGAACTGCAAGCAAGATATACCGCTATTAATTGGTAACTGGAATGCCAAGGTAAGAAAATAAGGAGAAAGGCAATACAGTCATTCTATATAGGTAATGGAAACATAAATTAATAAGACTAGTTAGCACTTACAGTGACCTCTTTATTACTAATACACTCTGCAGGCAACCAAAGCCACATTCATACACTTGGACATCACCATGTGGAATTTAATGAAATTAAATAGACTGCATTCTCAATCCCAAATATGGAAAAAAAAACTCAATTTTCTAAGTCAAGAAAAACAAAACTATCAGTATTTCTAAATACAACCTGGAAAACAGACCCACTACATTAAAAGTAAACATCAAGAACAGATTTTTAGATGTTATAAATACCCAATTAAGAACCAGATAAACTGTGCATGGAATTAAAAAAAACATCGAAGAGAAAAGCAAAAAAAAAAAAAAAAAAAAGCAAAAGGAAAACAATTACACAAAATAGAAGAGAAGTTAAAACCAGCTACACAAAAGAGACTTCATTGATGAAGGATGATAGACTGGTAGTGAGATCACTTTCAAAAAGGAAACCCACAAGTAGACATGTACAATTCGTTTCGGTCCAAATATACCTTTTAGAAATGGTAACAAATTTCATTGAAATTCATTTAGTTTAGTTTTGTATATTCGTTTTCTAACGAATTTCAAATTTTCTAAACGATTCGAATTCGGAATGGTCGAAAAATTATAGACTGATTCAAATTCTGTGTGAAGACTAGTTCGTTGTTAAGGAGCGGACCAGGAACTCAGCCGCCATGTCCTTAAAAACTGATCACTTTCCCGCTGACATGGTGTGGGGTCCCATCCAAAATCCATACCAGAACCTTACCCCTACTCATTCACCAAAATGTGCTCAAAGGGCTAATAAAAACACCCGTTTTTGAAAAGTGCTTTATTAAAAAGAAAACATAAAAATGCAGATCTGAACGAATCAGTGTGAAAGCAGCCTAATAGTTGCATGGAACACCTGTGTACACATTTATACGTTCAATGTGAACGAGGTCTAACTGAAGTAGTGTAATGAGGAACTGTTTATAAAGAAGTAAACACTATGAAAAGACAGAGTTGGTCTGAGTCTTGAGAATGCAGTTACCATTATGCCGGAGTACAGTGAACGGGGCTCTGGTTGGGAAATGGGTGGTTGGCCTGCTGTGGGAGATCCCACTGCCACAACCTAGAGTGAATGGGTGTCCCTGTCGTATTGCTGTGCAATGTTGGGCCTTGACTTCTCATGGAAGCAATGAGTAGTGCGACTAGGAAGGCAGTAAAACAGAGGCCACTCCTGAGTAGTAGGGATGAGCCAGCGTGTGTGTCGAACATAGGTTCGACTCGAACATCGGGTGTTCGTTTGTTCTAAAACAAACCGAACATAAGGGGCGTTCGTGGGAAATTTGAGCGCCGCAGAACGCCCCATAATGGACTGCGAGATCGCAGTGCATTGCTGTATGACGATTGGCCAATCACAGCGTGGTCTGCTTAGAGAGCCATAATTGGCCAAAGGCAGGGTGCCTTTGGCCAATCATGGCTCAGGGGGACTAAGTCCACGCCCCACACTATATAAGGCTGCCTAAATAGTGGCTGTGTGTAGTGTTGTTGGGATGGACAGAAAGATAGCTTGAGTTAGATTAAGCAGGCAGGTTATTAAGTTAGTGGCAGTGTATTTGATATATATACAGTCAGTCTAGTATATATGTATATATATATATATATATATATATATATATATATATGTATATATATATATATATATATATATATATATATGTATATATATATATATATATATATATATATATATATATATATATATATATATATATATATATATATATATGTATATATATATATATATATATATACTCTGCATTTAGCATAGACTTTATATTCAGTGTTTACTCTATATTCAGTCAGTGTAGGCAGTGTATTAATACAGTATCTCACAAAAGTGAGTACACCCCTCACATTTTTGTAAATATTTTATTATCTTTTCATGTGACAACACTGAAGAAATTATACTTTGCTACAATGTAAAGTAGTGGACAGCTTGTATAACAGTGTAAATTTGCTGTCCCCTCAAATAACTTAACACACAGACATTAATGTCTAAACTGTTGGCAACAAAAGTGAGTACACCCCTAAGTGAAAATGTCCAAATTGGGCCCAATTAGCCATTTTCCCTCCCCGTTGTCATGTGACTTGTTAGTGTTACTAAAGCCTTAGGTGTGACTGGGGAGCAGGCGTGTTAAATTTGGTGTTATTGCTCTCACTCACTCATACCGGTCACGGAAAGTTCAAAATGACACCTCATGGCAAAGAACTCTCTGAGGATCTGAAAAAAAATAATTTTTGCTCTACATAAAGATGGCCTAGGCTATAAGCAGATTTCCAAGACCCTGAGACTGAGCTGCAGCATGGTGGCCAAGACCATACAGTGGTTTAATAGGACAGGTTCCACTCAGAACAGGCCTCGCCATGGCTCCCAAAGAAGTTGAGTGGACCTGCTCAGTGTCATATCCAGAGGTTGTCTTTGGGAAATAGACTTATGAGTGCTGCCACTAGGGATGAGCCGAACACCCCCGGGTTTCGGTTCGCACCAGAACCTGCGAACGGACCGAACGTTAGAACCCCATTGACGTCTATGGGACTCGAATGTTCGAAATCAAAAGTGCTCATTTTAAAGGCTAATTTTCATGGTATTGTCCTAAAAAGGGTTTGGGGACCCGGGTCCTGCCCCAGGGGACATGTATCAATGCAAAAAATGCAGTTTTTTCGGGAGCAGTGATTTTAATGATGCTTAAAGTAAAAAAAAAAAATTGAAATACTCCTTTAAAGCGAGATTCCGTTCTAAAAAAAAAAAATATTAAAGTCAGCAGCTACTAATACTGTAGCTGCTAACTTTAAATAAGTACTTACCTGTCCTGAGTGCCCGCGATGTCGGCCGCCCGAGGCCGACCCGTCCCTCGGCTCTCAGGTCCCGGCACCGCCATCCTAGGAAAGGGAAACAGGCAGTGGAGCCTTGCGGCTTCACTGCCAGTTTCCTACTGCGCATGCGCAAGTGGCGCGGCACTTCGTTCTGTCGTTTGTAAGTTGGATGTTTGAAAGTAGGGGCCTGCCCTATATACTCAGCAGAAATTTGGGCCTTAGGTGTTGTTGTGGCCACAACACTGTAAACCCTCACAGGGCCCTGTTGTGAAATATTAGATCAAGAATTGTAATTACATGCCCCTGTTGAACAGAGGCAGAAAAATTGGGCCTTTGGTGGTGGTGCTGGTGCCACAACACTGTAAGTCCTCACTCGCTCTTGGTGGGCGCAGAAACGGGCCCTGCTGTGAAATATTAGATCAAGAATTGTAATTACATGCCCCTGTTGAACAGGGGCTGAAAAATTGGGCCTTAGGCACTGGTGCTGGTGCCACAACACTGCAACCCCACACAGATACTCTAGTTGGAACGCAGGAACGAGCCCTGCTGCAAAGTATTGCATTAAAAATTGTAATTACACGCCCCTGTTAAACAGGGGCTGAAAAATTGGGCCTCAGGCACTGGTGCTGGTGCCACAACACTGCAACCCCTCACAGATACTCTAGTTGGAACGCAGAAACGAGCCCTGCTGCAAGGTATTACATCAAAATTGTAATTACACGCCCCTGTTAAACAGGGGCTGAAAAATTGGGCCTTAGGCACTGGTGCCACAACACTGCAACCCCTCACAGATACTCTAGTTGGAACGTAGGAACAAGCCCTGCTGCAAAGTACTGCATCAAAAATTGTAATTACACGCCCCTGTTAAACAGGGGCTGAAAATTTGGGCCTTAGGCACTGGTGCTGGTGCCACAACACTGCAACCCCTCACAAATACTCTATTTGGAATGCAGAAACGAGCCCTGCTGCAAAGTATTGCATCAAAAATTGTAATTACACACCCCTGTTAAACAGGGGCTGAAAAATTGGGCCTTAGGCACTGGTGCTGGTGCCACAACACTGCAACCCCTCACAGATACTCTAGTTGGAATGCAGGAACGAGCCCTGCTGCAAAGTATTACATCAAAAATTGTAATTACACACCCCTGTTAAACAGGGGCTGAAAAATTGGGCCTTAGGCACTGGTGGCGGCGCCCAGACCCTAAAATGTTCTTTCAAGCTATCAGCGTGATCATTGAGGAGGAAGAGGATAATTACTCAGGATAGTCACTCAGCATCAGCATAGGCAGTCTTTGAAGGGATCTGAGATTTCAAAAAAAAATTATTCGGTTACATCAGCATCAGGTGCTTGGTAGCTGGTGGTGATCCTAGACTGATTCATTTTTATGAAGGTCAGTCGATCGACCGAGTCGGTGGACAGACGCACCCTGTGATTGGTTACAAAGCCTCCAGCAGCACTGAATGTGCGGTCCGAAAGAACGCTGGATGCAGGACAGGCCAGTAGCTCAATTGCATACTGTGCAAGCTCTGGTCAGTGATCCATCCTCAAGACCCAGTAACCCAAAGGATTTTTGGTGGGAAAGGTGTCCAATTCAGATCTTGCTCCTAGGTATTCCTGCACCAGTCGCACAGGTACTCATTGATGGCCCTCTGCTGCGTGTGCAGCCGCTGCAGCATGGTCAACGTTGAGTTCCACCTGGTGGGCATGTCACAGATTAGGCGGTTCTTGGGCAGGTTAAACTCCTTTTGGAGGTCCGCCAGCCGAGCACTGGCATTATATTACCGGCGGAAATGCACACAGACTTTCCTGGCCTGCCTCAGGACATCCTGTAAGCCCGGGTACCTGCCCAAGAACCGCTGCACCACCAAGTTAAGGACGTGAGCCAAACAGGGCACATGGGTCATTTGTCCCTGTTGGAGGGCAGAGAGGAGGTTGGTGCCATTGTCGCAAACCACCATTCCTGCCTTAAGTTGGCATGGCGTCAACCACCTCTGAACCTGCCCCTGCAGAGCTGACAGAACCTCTGCCCCAGTGTGGCTCCTGTCCCCCAAGCACACCAGCTCAAGCAACGCATGGCATCTTTTGGCCTGCGTACTTGCGTAGCCCCTTGAACGCCTACGGAGCACCACTGGTTCCGAGGACAAAGCACAGGAAGAGGCCATGGAGGAAGAAGAAGAGGAGGGAGTGGAGAAGAGAGGTGCGTCACAATCATTAGTAGTGGCATTTTGGAGGCGTGGTGGCGGAACAACCTCCAACACTACTGCACCTTGTTCTGCATCCTTCCCAGCTGCCAGCAGAGTCACCCAATGCGCGGTGAAACTTAGGTAATGTCCCTGTCCATGCCTGCTGGACCATTAGTCAGCGGTAATATGCACCTTACCGCTGACCGCCCTGTCCAGCGAGGCATGGACATTGCCTTCCACATGCCGGTAGAGAGCCGGAATCGCCTTCTGTGAGAAAAAGTGGCGTTTGGGTACCTGCCACTGAGGAACCGCACATTCCACAAACTCACGGAAGGGGGCAGAGTCTACCAACTGAAAAGGCAGCAGTTGAAGTGCTAGCAATTTTGCCAAGCTAGCATTCAACTGCTGGGCATGTGGATGGCTGGGAGCGAACTCCTTTCAGTGGTGCAGCAGCTGGGGCAGGGATATTTGCCTGGTACAATCTGACGTCGGTGTACCGAAAGCAGATTGCCCACAAGTACTTGGCTGTGACACACCTAATTCTACAGCTTCATTCCTCTCAGTGCAGGTCTCAGAGAGGACTGAAGGTATAGTGGGGTTGGAGATCTCAGCTGATGAGGAGCAAGGAGAGGTCCTCTTTGTTCTTTGGTGTGAGTCTTTTAGATACACTTGCCAACGAACTGCATGGCAGGTCAACATATGTCTGGTCAAGCATGTGGTGCCCAAGCGGGAGATGTTTTGGCCACGTGAGATACGCTTGAGACATATGTTGCAAATAGCAGCGGTGCGATCTGATGCACTCGTATCAAAAAAGGCCCACACCAAAGAACTTTTTGAATAACGCGCAGAGACAGCAGCGTCCTGCACATGCGGAGCTTTGGGGTGTGATGCAGTCAGTGTGCTGCCCTTAGGCTGGCCCCTGGGGGGCATCCTGCCTCATTGGTGATGTGCCTCCTCCTCCTCTTCCTCTCTCCTATCAGGCACCCACGTTGAGTCAGTGAGCTCATCATCCCCTCCCTCCTCATCACTGGAGCAAACCTGGCAGTATGCTGCAGCAGGGGGAGCATGACTGCCAGATTGCTGTCCTTCTTGGGCACCCCCTCTGTCCGTGCTCACGTTACTGCCTTCATCTAGCTCAGTATCATCATCAGAGCCTTCCAAACGCTGGGCATCCTCCTGGAGCATGTAACCAACAGTGTGGTCAAACAGTTCGAGGGACTCCTCAGGAGGACATGGTGGGGCTAGGGAAGGAGTCACTGATGCCATTGGCAGCTGCTTTGCCAGACAAAGTACCCTAAGCATGGGTGAGAGAGGATGAGGAGGATGAGGACGGCTTGGTCATCCACTCGACCAAGTCTTCCGCATGTTGCGGCTCAACACGGCCAGCTGCCGAAAAAAAGGCCAAGCGTGTCCCACGGCCACGTGCTGATGAGGATGCACCGTCTCCACGACCAGCATTGTTGCCTCTAGACACAGAGCCTGCTTGCCCTCTTTTATTGGCTTGTGACTGTCTGCCTCTCCTTGTTGGCCTTCCAGACATACTAATGGCCTGTAGCTGCACTAAGCTGGGATATATATATATATCTATATATATATATATATAGATATATATATAGATATATATATATATATAATAAACTTCAGGTGGGTTACCCTCTTCTCTTTAATCCTGTCCGGTCAAGACACCGTCAAGGTGAACTCCCAACTTTCCACCATAAATGGATAAGAAAAACGTGGATCGATGCTTGATGCAAAAAGTGTCCTTTACTGAAATTTTTCAAATATACAGTACATGCAAGCCACTGTACAGTTCCGAGCGCAAGTCGCTCTTCGTCAGGCTGAAAAAGCCTGACGAAGAGCGACTTGCGCTCGGAACTGTACAGTGGCTTGCATGTACTATATATTTGAAAAATTTCAGTAAAGGACACTTTTTGCATCAAGCATCGATCCACGTTTTTCTTATATATATATATATATATATATATATACTCTGATACTGCAGCTAGCAAAATCAACTGCCTGCCTGTAGTATGAGAACACCACCGACCTTCTACAGGTAGCTTTAGCTGAACACTGTGCAGAGCTCGCAAAAAACTAACTTGTAGCTTATTTAGCTGCCTGCGGTAGTGATAGGATCAGGAAAACACCACCAACCTTCTACAGGTAGCTTTAGGTGAACACTGTGCAGAGCTCGCAAAAAAATAACTTGTAGCTTATTTAGCTGCCTGCGGTAGTGATAGGATCAGGAAAACACCACCAACCTTCTACAGGTAGCTTTAGCTGAACACTGTGCAGAGCTCGCAAAAAACTAACTTGTAGCTTATTTAGCTGCCTACGGTAGTGATAGGATCAGGAAAACACCACCAACCTTCTACAGGTAGCTTTAGCTGAACACTGTGCAGAGCTCACAAAAAACTAACTTGTAGCTTATTTAGCTGCCTGCGGTAGTGATAGGATCAGGAAATCTCTACCAACCTTCTACAGGTAGCTTTAGCTGAACACTGTGCAGAGCTCGCACTACACTAACTTGTAGTTTTAGCTGAACACTGTGCAGAGCTCGCAAAAAACTAACGTGTAGCTCATTTAGCTGACTGCGGTAGTGATAGGATCAGGAAAACACCACCAACCTTCTACAGGGAGCTTTAGGTGAACACTGTGCAGAGCTCGCAAAAAACGAACTTGTAGCTTATTTAGCTGCCTGCGGTAGTGATAGGATCAGGAAAACACCACCAACCTTCTACAGGTAGCTTTAGCTGAACACTGTGCAGAGCTCGCAAAAAACTAACTTGTAGTTTTAGCTGAACACTGTGAGGAGGACGCACTACACTAACTTGTAGCCTTAGCTGAACACTGTTCAGAGGACGCACTACACTAACTTGTAGCTTTAGCTGAACACTGTGCAGAGGTCGCACTACACTAACTTGTAGTTTTAGCTGAACACTGTTCAGAGCACACACTACACTAACTTGTAGCTTTAGCTGAACACTGTGCAGAGGTCGCACTACACTAACTTGTAGTTTTAGCTGAACACTGTGAGGAGGACGCACTACACCAACTTGTAGCTTTAGCTGAACACTGTGAGGAGGACGCACTACCTTAACTTGTAGCTTTAGCTGAACACTGTGAGGAGGACGCACTACCCTAACTTGTAGCTTTAGCTGAACACTGTGCTGAGGTCACACTAAACTAACTTGTAGCTTTAACTGAACACTGTGAGGAGGACGCACTACACTAACTTGTAGCTTTAGCTGAACACTGTGCAGAGGTCGCACTACACTAACTTGTAGTTTTAGCTGAACACTGTTCAGAGGACGCACTACACTAACTTGTAGCTTTAGCTGAACACTGTGCAGAGGTCGCACTACACTAACTTGTAGTTTTAGCTGAACAAAGTGAGGAGGACGCACTACACCAACTTGTAGCTTTAGCTGAACACTGTGAGGAGGACGCACTACCCTAACTTGTAGCTTTAGCTGAACACTGTGAGGAGGACGCACTACACCACCTTGTAGTTTTAGCTGAACACTGTGCAGAGGTCACACTAAACTAACTTGTAGCTTTAACTGAACATTGTGAGGAGGACGCACTACACTAACTGTAAATAGTCTAGCTGCCTGACTGTGGTACTAATAGGATCAAAAGAACACCAGCAATTTTCTTCAGGTAGCTGTAAATACTGTAACAAGACAAGCCTGCCTGTCAGTAGGAAGATAACAGGAACGGATCTAGCTAAACTGAATACAGTGTATATATATATATATATATATATATATATATATATATATATATATACATATACAACACCTGGGATGCATATATATACACAATACACTGTAAGTGCAGCTAACTCACTGACTGTCCTGCCTAATCTAGCTAACTCAAATGAAATGACACTGTCTCTCTCTCTCTCTCTAAGCACGCTGGAACACACAACACAGGGCCGCCGTGCATGAATGCCAACATGTACTGTGACATACTGAAGCAGAGCACGATGCCCTACCTTCAGAGACTGGGCTGCAGCACAATATTCCAACATGATAACAACCCCAGACACACCTCCAAGACAACCACTGCCTTGCTAAATAAGCTGAGGGTAAAGGTGATGGACTGGCCAAGCATGTATCCAGACCTAAACCCTATTGAGCATCTGTGAGGCATCCTTAAATGGGAGGTGGAGGTGGGCGAGATCTCTAACATCCACCAGATCCATGATGTCGTCATGGAGGAGTGGAAGAGGACTCCGGTGGCAACCTGTGAAGCTCTGGTGAACTCCATGCCCAAGAGGGTTAAGGCAGTGCTGGAAAATAATGGTGGACACACACAATATTGACACTTTGGCCCCAATTTGGACATTTTCACTTAGGGGTGTACTCACTTTTCTTGCCAGCGGTTTAGACATTAATGGCTGTGTGCTGAGTTATTTTGAGGGGACAGCAAATTTACACTGTTATACAAGCTGTACACTCACTACTTTACATTGTAGCAAAGTATCATTTCTTCAGTGTTGTCACATGAAAAGATATAATAAAATATTTACAAAAATGTGAGGGGTGTACTCACTTTTGTGAGATACTGTATATATATGCATTCGGTGGTGTACTGTTTCTAATACACTTCAGGCGGTGTATTAATATATATATATATAGTCTAGTATATATATATATATATATATATATATATATATATATACACAGTGGGGACGGAAAGTATTTAGACCCCCTTAAATTTTTCACTCTTTGTTATATTGCAGCCATTTGCTAAAATCATTTAAGTTCATTTTTTTCCTCATACATGTACACACAGCACCCCATATTGACAGAAAAACACAGAATTGTTGACATTTTTGCAGATTTATTAAAAAAAAGCTGAAATATCACATGGTCCTAAGTATTCAGACCCTTTGCTCGGTATTTAGTAGAAGCACCCTTTTGATCTAATACAGCCATGAGTCTTTTTGTGAAGGATGCAACAAGTTTTTCACACCTGGATTTGGGGATCCCATGCCATTCCTCCTTGCAGATCCTCTCCAGTTCTGTCAGGTTGGATGGTAAACGTTGGTGGACAGCCATTTTTAGGTCTCTCCAGAGATGCTTAATTGGGTTCAAGTCAGGGCTCTGGCTGGGCCATTCAAGAACAGTCACGGAGTTGTTGTGAAGCCACTCCTTCGTTATTTTAGCTGTGTGCTTACGGTCATTGTCTTGTTGGAAGGTAAACCTTCGGCCAAGTCTGAGGTCCTGAGCACTCTGGAGAAGGTTTTCGTCCAGGATATCCCTGTACTTGGCCGCATTCATCTTTCCCTTGATTGCAACCAGTCATCCTGTCCCTGCAGCTTGAAAAACACCCCACAGCATGATGCTGCCACCACCATGCTTCACTGTTGGGACTGTATTGGACAGGGGATGAGCAGTCCCTGGTTTTCTCCACACATTCCACTTAGAATTAAGGCCAAAAAGTTCTATCTTGGTCTCATCAGACCAAAGAATCTTATTTCTCACCATCTTGGAGTCCTTCAGGTGTTTTTTAGCAAACTCCATGCGGGCTTTCATGTGTCTTGCACTGAGAGGCTTCCATCAGGCCACTCTGCCATAAAGCCCCGACTGGTGGAGGGCTGCAGTGATGGTTGACTTTCTACAACTTTCTCCCATCTCCCGACTGCATCTCTGGAGCTCAGCCACAGTGATCTTTGGGTTCTTCTTTACCTCTCTCACCAAGGCTCTTCTCCCCCGATAGCTCAGTTTGGCCGGATGGCCAGCTCTAGGAAGGGTTCTGGTCGTCCCAAACATCTTCCATTTAAGGATTATGGAGGCCACTGTGCTTTTAGGAACCTTAAGTGCAGCAGAAATTTTAAATATGTGAGTGTCACAGCAAAGGGTCTGAATACATAGGACCATGTGATATTTCAGTTTTTCTTTTTTTAATAAATCTGCAAAAATGTCAACAATTCTGTGTCTCTCTGTCAATATGGGGTGCTGTGTGTACATTAATGAGGAAAAAAAATAACTTAAATGATTTTAGCAAATGGCTGCAATATAACAAAGAGTGAAAAATTTAAGGGGGTCTGAATACTTTCCACCCCCACTGTATATATATATATATATATATATATATATATATATATATGCTCTGCATTCAGTGTAGCCTATATATACAGTGCATTTGGTGGTGTAAAGTTTTGAATACACTTCAGGCGGCGTACACAGTATACAAGTGTAGTGTGGTGTTGAAAAACAAAAAATACATCATGTCCGGAAGGCCGCCAAGGAGAGGCAGACATTCACAGGCCACTAAAAGAAGGCAAGCAGCCTCTTTGTCTACCATTAACAGTGGTGGTTGTGAACATGGTGCAACCTCTGCAGGTGGCTGTGGGGCATGCTTGTCCCTTTTTTCTGCTGCTGCCCGTGTTATTGAGCCACAACATACAGAAGAGTTGGTGGAGTGGATAATGAAGCCGTCCTCATCCTCCTCAGCCTCTGTCACCCAGGCTCAGAGTAGTTTGCCTTCTAACGCAGCTGCCGCCATCATTAACGGAGGAGTCCCCAGAATTATTTGACCACAGTGTCGGTTATATGCTGCTGGAAGATGCACAGTGATTTGAAGGCTCCGATGTTGGTTCGAAGGTTAAGGAAGGGAGTAACGTGAGCCTAGAGAGAAGGGGTGCCACAGAAGGACAAGAAACAGGCAGTCATGTTCCCCCAGCTGCAGCATATTGCCAAGTTTGCTCCAGTGATGAGGAGGGAGGGGATGATGAGGTCACTGACTGTACTTGGGTGCCTGAGAGAAGAGAGGAGGAGGAGAAGAAGGAGGTACAACTCTGAGGCAGGATGTCCTCTAGGGGGCAGCTTAAGGGCAGCCACCCTATTGCATCACACCGCAGAGCTCTGTAGGTGCAGAGCGCTGCTGAATCCCCGCTGACTTTTAAAAGTTCCTTGGTGTGGGCCTTTTTTGACACGTGTGCAGCAAATCGCACCGTTGCTGTTTGCAACCTATGTCTGAAGTGGATCTAGCGTGGCCAGAACAGCAGCAGCTTGGGCACCACATGCTTGACCAGACATATGACGACCTGCCATGCAGTCCATTGGCAACAGCACGTGAAAGACCCACATTATAGAAAAAGGCGGATTTCTCCTTGCTCCTCATCTGGGATCTCCAACCCTACTATACCTCCAGTCCTCTTAAAAACCTGCACTGAGAGGAATGAAGGTATAGCAATAGGTGTCCCAAGTACTTGCAGCCAATCTGCTAGCAGTACACCACCAATTGATTTTAGCAGGCAAATTTCCCTACCCCAGTTGCTGAACCGTAAAAATAAATTAAGGCAATGTTTTGGCCTCATTGGACAGGGTGGTCAGCAGTAAGGTTCATATTACCGCTGACTCATTGTCCAGCAGGCATGGGCAGGGGCTTACCTTTCCTTCATGGTGCATTGGGTAACTCTGCTGGCATCTTGGAATGGATGCAGGACAGGATTCAGTGTTGCTTGTTCCGCCACCACGCCTCCAAAATGCTAGTATTGATTCTGCCACAGCTCTCTCCTCCACCCCTTCCTCTTCTTCTTTCTCTATGGCCTCTTCTGCAGATTTGTCCTCTGAACCAGCAGTGCTCCATAAGCATTCAAGGGGCTAAGCAAGCAGGCAGGCTTAAACATGCCATGCGGTGCTTGCGTTGGTCTGCCTAGGGGACAGGAGCCACACTGGGGCAAAGATTCTGTCAGATCTGCAGGGGCAGGCTCAGAGGTGGCTGACGCCACGCCAGCTTCAGCCAGGAATGGTTGTATGCGACAATGGCACCAACCTTCTCTCCGCCCTCCGACAGGGACACTTGACCCATGTTCCATGTTTGGCACATGTCCTAAATTTGGTGGTGCAGTGGTTCTTGACCAGGTACCCAGGCTTACAAGATCTCCCGAGGCAGGCCAGAAAGGTCTGTGGTCATTTCCGCCGGTTATACAATGCCAGTGCTCGACTGGCTGATATTCAAAGGGGATGCAACCTGCCCACCAACCGCATCATTTGTAACATGCCCACCAGGTGGAACTCAATGGTGGCAATGCTGTAGTGGCTGCAAACACAGCAGAGGGCCATCAATGAGTACCTGTGCGAGTATGGACAGGGTTAGGGGAGCTTGGCTTTTTTCCACCATGCCAGTGGCTACTGATCAAGGATGCATGCACTGTCCTGTCACCATTTGAGGAGGCCACATGGATGGTGAGCAGGGACAATGCATGCATCAGTGACACTGTCCTTCTAGTCTTCCTGCTGGAAATACGCTTTGTGGAATCATGGACAGGGCACTTGAGGCAGAACAGCGGGAGGAAGAAGAGGACTTACTTTCCTCTCAAGACCCCCTTTATCCATATAGCATTCCTGCAGGCCCACCAAACACACAGGAAGAAGATGAGGAGGAGGAGGATTGTGTCAGCATGGATGCAGAGGATAACACTCAGCAGCAGTCTTTAAGGGATGGTTTTCAGTCCCCAGAAACCCAAGGAGTTGTACGTGGCTGGGAGGAGGTAGTTACGGATAATGTGACCCTTAGTGACCCTGAGGACTCAGAATTGAATGCCTTTGCAAACTTATTCTGCATTGCCTCCCTGATTCTGCAAAGCCTGCGAAAGGACCCTAGGATTTGTGGTATCAAGGAGAGGGATCATTCCTAGCTGGCAACCCTTCTTGATCCCTGTTACAGGGGTAAAGTTGCAGAACTCATCCTACCTTCGCAGAGGGAGCAGAGGATGAAACATCTTCAGGAGACCTTGAAGAATGTTTTGTGTAACGCATTTCCAGACCCTGGAAGGTTACAATTTCCTGGTGCTGGACAACGTGTTGCTGAGGCTTCGTTCAGTCAGAGGAAGAGCGGTGGAGAAGGTGGCTGGCTGACCGATGCCTTTGAACAATTTTTCAGTCCTCAGCACCAAGGTCTGATCGGTTCAAGCAACCATCGCCAGCGTCTGCATTATATGGTGCAGGAAAATCTAGGGGCAAGAGCAAACTTGGAGACCTTTCCAACAGAGCATCCACTGGGTTACTGGGTCTTGAGGATGGACCACTGGCCAGAATTTGCTCAATATGCAATTGAGCTACTGGCCTGTCCTGCATCGAGTGTGCTTTCTGAACTCACATTCAGTGCTGCTGGAGGGTTTGTAACGGATCAAAGAGTGTGCCTATCCACAGACTCTGTCGATAGGCTCACATTCAAAAAAATGAATCAGTCTTGGATCAGCAGCTATCAAGCACCTGATGCTGATGTAACTGATTGAATTTCCTATAGATCTGGGATCCCTTGAAGACTGCCTATGCTGCCTATCCTATTCCTCCTCAATCTTGATGATGCTAGCTTCCAACAATATTTTTGGTTTAGGGCACCACCACCCAAGACCCAATTTTTCTGCCCCTGTTTAACAGGGGCATGTAATTAAAATTTTTTATATAATATTTAAACGGCCTGTTCCTGCACCCAACAAGAGTTTCTGTGAGGGGTTACAGTATTCTGGCGCCACCAAAACCAAAGGCCCAAATTTTCTAACCCTGTTTAACAGGGCCATACAATTACAATTTTTGATATAATATTTAACAGCAGGGTCCGTTCCTGTGCCCAATAAGAGTAACTGTGAGGGGTTACAGTGTTCTGACACCACCAACACTTAAGGCCCAATTTTTCTGCAGAGTATATAGGGCAGGCCGTATAGTATATATACTGCTGTGCAGATTATATAGTGCCTGGGGGACCCCCACGCCATTTTTTTTTGTATTTTTGGCGCTGGGGACCCCTTAATACTCATCTTAATATTCATACCAGACACAAAGGGCCTGGTAATGGACTTGAGGAGGGACCCATGCAGTTTTTTTCAAAGATTTTTAACTACATTGGCGAGATCCGACAATACATTACAGCCGCAAGCAGTTTTAATTTAGATTTTTTCTTTTAGAAATGTAATTTTGCTGTGGTACTGTTATAAACATGGGAAAGATGCAATACTTTACAGGCAGACTAAGGAGACCCCCCCCCAGCCCCAAACCCCCCCCCCCGGGCACGATATTTAAAGGAATATTTAATTTTTATTGTTTCACTTTAAGCATTATTAAAATCACTGCTCCCGAAAAAACTTCAGTTTTTAAAATTTTTTTTGCATTGATACATGTCCCCTGGGGCAGGACCCGGGTCCCCAAACCCTTTTTATGGCAATAACTTGCATATAAGCCTTTAAAATTAGCACTTTTGATTTTCCACGTTTGTGTCCCATAGACTTTAACGGTGTTCGCATGTTCGCACAATTTTTTGCCTGTTTGCATGTTCTGCTGCGAACCGAACCGGGGGTGTTCGGCTCATCCCTACTGAGTAGGAGAGAGTGTTTCCAGGTGAGGTACAGAGATGAGTAATGATCTTTTGGGTCTTAGACTCCCAATTACTGAAGTACATGGAAGGGTGACTTTGCAAGTTCTGAAGCTTATAAAAAATTGCTGGAAGTTGCGGTGACATGTATTTCCATCTTTTCACACCTTTCACCCTGAGCGTTTCCAAGACTGAAAATTACTTTTCAAAGATGGTAAAACTTATTTGAAATTTTAGTTTTGGGTTTACATATACTTTAAGGTAAACCCGTACTTTGCTTGGACTAGGCAAAAAAATGGTTTGCTTGACACCAGGCATTATCAAGTCTCCTCTACAATCTCCTGCCAGTCCAATCTGCAGCATCAAAGCCCTGGCACAGTACAATTGGAAAACATGATACTCTGCTCTGCTTCCTAGAGTATATTGCTTAGGACATTAGTAGCCACTTGCTATGTCCAAGTATTGTCATGCAAGATCCGGTACCCAAACAAAATTGACATCCTTTTTTTCCCACAAATAGAACTTTCTTTTGGTGGTATTTGATCACCTCTGCAGTTTTTATTTTTTGCGCTATAAATAAAAAAAGACGGACAATTGTGAAAAAAACAATATTTTGTACTTTTTGCTATAATAAATATCCAAAAAAAAATAATAATAATTTCTTCATCAGTTTAGGCCAATATGTATTCTTCTACATATTCTTCTACATATTATAAAAATCACAATAAGGGTATATTAATTGGTTTGCGCAAAAGTCTACAAAATAGGGGATAGATTTATGGCATTATTACTTTTTTTTACTAGTAATGACGATGATTTTTTAGTGGGACTGCAACATTGCAGCGGACAGATCGGACACTTTTATGACATTTATACACCAATCAGTGCTATAAAAATGCACTGATTACTGTATAAATGACACTGGCAGGGAAGGGGTTAACACTAGGTGCAATCAAAGGGTTAAATGTGTTCCCTGGGAGGTGTTTCTAACTGTGGGGGGAGGGGACTGACTGGGAGTACAGAGAGATCGCTGTTCCTAAGCACTAGGAACAGAAATCACTCAGTACTTCTCAGTACTTCCCTGTCAGAACGGGGATCTGTTTGTTTACATTGACAGATCCCCGTTCTCGCTCTCTGCGGAGCGATCGAGAGTGGCCAGCAGACATCGTGGCCACTGGCCACGCGCATCAGCTCCTCTGCTGTGCGCCTACTATAGATGTTAAAACGTACTGTTATGGTGATTCACGGGATCGAACTGACCTGCCGCAGTATAATGATGGCAGCTGGTCGGCAAGCGGTTAAAGTGTAACTAAGGGCAAAACTTTTTTTTTGTTTATTTTAAATAAAGTGGAGATGGATTAGAACACCTATTAGTCTCTTTTTATTGCTGTCTGTATCCCAGCTAAGGAGATTCACCCTATTTGTCCTGTTTACCATTATCATTGAAAGTGAAAGTAAAAGAAAATCACAAATTTTGGGTTGTCCCCAGAAAAGTAATAGAAGGAACATTTTCCAAAGGAGACATTAGTTCTGATGACCTGGGAGTCCAAAAGGGATTGCTTTAAATTGCAGGGATTTCCTCTCACTTCCTGTTTTGGCTATGGGACAAGAAGTGAAGGGAAATCTCCACAATGGGACACAGTTGGCAAAAAAATATCTGAATGGAATATAATCTGCCCTTACCCTATTCAGAATGAAACAAAAAAGTTTTGCCTATAGTTCTACTTTAACCAAAGATATACTGTACACTCTAGTTCTGGGAAATACCAGACTTGCCAGAAGCTCAGTCCAGGCCTGCACATTTTCCACAGCTAGTGTTTAGTTTTTCACTATCTAGTGCCACAAATGACACTTGCCATGTATCTTCTGAATTCTCTTGTGTTATATAAACTTAGGGAAGAAAATCAAAGCTTCCTTTCAAGAGAGTTCAAACAATTTCCACAACAAGCCTTTCAGAAAAATGTTTATAAACTGTCTAGAGAAGCATGCATAATTTATACATCTGAGCTGATCACGGGCTATGCATCTGTGCGATGTAGCTCAGAGCTGAAAGTTTCACAGGTGCAGCTGCACGCTATACACAGAAAGAAAATTGCATCCTACAAACAGAATTATCACAGCACCATTTACCAGCAGGACAACTGTGATCAGTAGTTATGCTACAGCAATATACATCACTAAAAAAAAGGGAGAACCTGTGTATCATGTAACCTGCAGTTGCACAAAATAAAAATAATAATTTATACACAGTACAGTGCATGTGCCTGAAAATAATATATTATATATACGTCTGTATTTTTATGTAATTAAGCACTTGTGGCATTACCACTGAAAATAACGAAAGCAAATGTAAAAAGTAATTTCTACTGCGGCGGCTAATATAGCACTTAAACCACAAACTATAAAAAAGTTTCCAGTACAGATGGGGGAACAAGCTGGCTATAAAATATTGATGAAAATAGGACTGTCAAATACTGTATTTTAAACAAACCAAAATTGCTTTGCAAGACTGTTTATTTGTAGCGGTTTTGCTTTCCAGTACAAAATAAACGAATAAAAGAAGCAGGAATATGTCAGTAAATATGTTAATCATTTCTCCCTTGCAGTGCTGGTGTCTTAAGTCCAAATTCTGAAAAGAATATAATATGAATGTAGCATGTATTTTCCCCAATGTTTGCACTGGTTTTATCCGTTTTTCTGATTTCCTTCCACAAACCCCAAAGCGTGCCTCTAGGCTACTCAATTTTATGTGTGTGTCAGGGATATGGGATAAAAAACTTTTTTGCGGGTAAGGATTGATGTGAATGATTTAGGATTCTCTTTAGAGGAGCTCCAGTCTCCAGTGTAAAAATGTAAAGTCAGCAACTACAAAAACTGTAGCTGCTGACTTTTAATGAACGGTCACTTACCCGTCCCATGATCCATGCGATGTAGCGATGGGCTCACCCCAGTCGTTCTCCCCTTCTGTCATCTGTTCCCGGGCCTGGCATGTTAACTGTGGGCACCCGGCTGTGACAGCTTGCGACTTTACAGCTGGGTGCCCACTGTACATGCGCGAGCGGCAGTGTGCCATGTGAACGATCCCTTAGTCTTCTGGGACATGTCACATGTCCCAGAAAACTGTGGGGTGGGAAGGGGGGAGGAGAACGACTGCTTCCAATCGCCTAGGTGATCGAAGCAGAAGTGGGAGTCGGGTACCTGTCAAAATCAGGTACCTGCCCCTGTCCCCATAAGTGCCATTTCTTCACCAGGAGCAGGGGAGGAGGCCTTAAAGCGGAACTTCCCCTTTTGGGTGGAGCTCCGCTTTAAGGGCTCATTCACATGGGCAAGAAAAAATGTTTTTAGATGCGCACTGCGCATAGTCTCGTGTGCATTTACATTTAGCACTATAGTAATCAATGGGCCCATACACAAAGCTGTGCCTACCTGCGAAAATGTATGCTGCAAATACACTGTATGCACAATTATTAGGCATGTGAGTATTTTGACCAAATCATCATTTTTATGCATATTGTCCAACTCCAAGCTTTATAAACTTATTGGATTATTGGATTTAAGCATATCAGGTGATGTGTATTTGTGTAATGAGGGAGGGTGTGGCCTAAGGAGATCAACACCCTATATCAAGGTGTGCATAATTATTAGGCATCTTCTTTCCTCAGGCAAAATGGGCCAAAAAAGAGATTTAACTGACTCTTAAAAGTCAAAAATTGTACAGTCTTTCAGAGGGATGTAGCACTCTTGAAATTGCTAAGATATTGGGGCGTGATCACAGAACCATCAAACTTTTTGTTGCAAATCTTCAACCGGGTCGCAAGACACATGTTGAAAAAAAAAGGACGCAAATTAACTGCCAAAGATTTGATAAAAAACTAATGTGAAGCTACTAGGAACTCATTATTCTCCAGTGCTGTCATATTCCAGAAATGCAACCTACCTGGAGTGCCCACAAATACAAGGTGTTCAGTGTTCAGAGACATAGCCAAGGTAAGGCAGGCTGAAACCATCACTGAACAAGACACGTGAGTTGAAATGTCAAGACTGGGCTAAGAAATATCTGAAGACAGATTTTTCAAAGGTTTTATGGACTGATGAGATGAGAGTGACTCTTGATAGACCAGACCTGTGGCTGGATCAGTAACGGGCACAGAGCTCCACTTCGACTCAGACACCAGCAAGGTGGAGGTGGGGTACTGGTATAGGCTGGTATTAAAGATATGCTAGCTGGACCTTTCCAGGTTGAAGATGGACTCAAAATCAACTCCAAAACCCACTGCCAGTTTTTAAAAGACACTTTCTTCAAGCAGTGGTACAAGAAAAAGTCTGCATCTTTCAAGAAGACCATAATATTTATGCAGAATGCTCCATTGCATGCATCCAAGTACTCCACTGTGTGGCTAGCCAGTAAAGGCCTTAAAGATGAAAGAATAATGACATGGCCCCCTTCCTCACCTGACCTAAACCCTACTGAGAACTTGTGGGCCTTTGTTAAACGGGAGATTTACAGTGAAGGAAACCAGTACACCACTCTGAACAGTGTCTGGGAGGCTTTGGTTGCTACTGCACAAACAGTTGATCGTCAACAGATCAAGAAACTGACAGACTCCATGAATGGAAGGCTTATAACTGTTACTAAAAAAGAAGGGTGACTATATTGATCACTTAATTTTTTTTTTAATGTTAGAAATCTTTATTTGTAAATTTTGAGTTGTTTGTTTATAATTCTCACTTTAACAGATGAAAATAAACAAGTGAGATGGGAAAATGTTCATTTTTCATTTGGTTGCTCAATAATTCTGCACACTAATGCCCCGTACACACGGTCGGACTTTGTTCGGACATTCTGACAACAAAATCCTAGGATTTTTTCCAACGGATATTGGCTCAAACTTGTCTTGCATACACACGGTCACACAAAGTTGTCGGAAAATCCGATCGTTCTAAATGCGGTGGCGTAAAACACGTACGTTGGGACTATAAACGGGGCAGTGGCCAATAGCTTTCATCTCTTTATTTATTCTGAGCATGCGTGGCACTTTGTCCGTCGGATTTGTTTGTCGGAAAATTTTACATCCTGCTGTCAAACTTTGTGTGTCGGAAAATCCGATGGAAAATGTGTGATGAAGCCTACACATGGTCAGAATTTCCGACAACAAGGTCCTATCTCACATTTTCCGTCGGAAAATCCGACCGTGTGAACGGGGCATAATAGTTGCCCAATAATTCTGCACGATAAGATATTTTCCTAAGAAAGTTAAAACCTCACTTTTACTTTCTTAAATATTCAGGTTTGAGGTTCATTAACATTTTGGATTGAACGAGAGCACTGTAGTTGTTCAAAAATGAAACTAATCTTCAAAAATACAACTTTCCTAATATTTGTGCACATAGTGTACTGTGTGTAGGACACCTCTGCACTAAGGCCTCACAGATCTGCAGATTTTCTGTTTAAATGTGCATAAATGCAATATGCAAGATTAAAGTGATTGTAAATGATCACCTTGTAAAACAAACCATTCAGTTTAAAATAGAAATGAAACGCAAAGCATTTTTGTATATAAAAAAAAAAACAAAAAAAAAACCTTTTTTCCCTTTTTTATTAATTTATTTATTTAGTTCCCAGTATATCTAGAGAACTGACCACGGTGTGCTCACTTGCTTCATGTGGTCAGTTTTTAATAGGAAAACAGAGGGACTGGCAGGAACACCAGGGATTTCACAGAAAGGAAGCAATACAAAGAGAACAGGAGACTTTCTCAAACATGTACAAGGTACAGCAACATATTAGGAGTATTAATTGGGATAACAAACACTTTAAATGCATACACGCATACAAGTGTAATCATTAATTTTCATAAACGTATAATTGTATGTACCTAAATGCTGTACTTATCTAAACAGGTTTAAATGCAAGTACTTTACATGTGCATTTTCTGCAGGATCTTGTGCCAGCTGTGCCAGCAAGAACCTGTGTTCATGTGGAAAATACACATATGCCTCAGTCTCAGGAGCACAGGTAGCCACTCATATATATGAGTAAAGCTTGCAAACAGTGATTGACAGCAGCATTCATAACTATAATGTAACAATGCTAATGTGCTTAGTGCTAATGTGCAATTCAAGAACATGCCTTTTCATCTGAAAATCATGTCAATTCCAGCAAACCTGCAACTGTAAAAAGAGAACAAGTTGTTCCTATTTAACCCTAATTAGTTATTATTGACCACTCATTGCCCTAGCTATTTTTATTGCTGATTTTCTTATGACATATTCTTACACATTGTTTTGTTTTTATTAATTTAGTTTGCTCCTTTCTGCAGTACCGTTTAAAAAAAATGACTTCTCCATGTGCAAGAAACATAATTTTACTGCCTTTATAAAAAGGGAAAATCAGAGAATATAATTTAGACAACGATGAGAATATAATTTGCACCTTTACAAGAGTAGATTGAGAGGTTATAAACTTTCTAGACAGAAATGTTTTAGGTATTACACGATTAATGAAAACATGACTTGGTTTTACTGTGCTTTCATGCTTTTTACGACTAAGGCTGCATTCACACCTGAGCAGAGCACTTACTGTAAAGCAGCAGATGAAAGACACATCATACTTACTTTCCTTCAACATCGGAAGATGTCCAGCAGTTTTATCAGCACAGAACCGGCAGGAACCAGTGGGACCCATCTAATGTCTGGAGTAGTCTGGCCAGAAGTGGTCTTCATGCAAGAATTGTGGCCAAAAAGCCCTACCTCATAAAAAGAAGGGTTTGGGACTTTAAATGAGGCACATATAAAAATGTGCCTCCATCCCTGTTTATAGCAAAACAATAGGGGAAATTTAGGACTTTGCATGAGGTGTGTAACCACTCATGAGTAATACATAAAAATATGGTATACATTTAGGTACAACAAAAAGTAGGTGCATAAAAAGCAGATATTTTATTGTATAGTTCAATCAGCAGAAGATGTTACATGATTGAAAGAGTAGAGCTAAATACATACAACAATGGTACAGTTGAACCATAGCACTCATAGGGATGTAACTTTCTCAGAAGGGCACATACAGGCAGATTAACGTACCTGTATGTTGCCCTTTAAGAAGCAGTTTGTGGGCAGTTAGCTTGAAGTTAGCTCCGTGAGCGTGAACGCGAGTCCCGCGGACTCAATGTCTGCGGGCATACCCGCGATTGTCTCACGGAGAGCAAGAACGGGGAAATGCTTATGTAAACAAGCATTTCCCCGTTCTACCTAGTGACAGGACACTGATCACCGCTCCCTGTAATCAGGCGTGGTGATCAGTGCATTGTCACACATAGCCACGCCTCCCCAGTTAGAATCACTCCCTAGGACACACTTAACCCCTTCACTGCCCCCTAGTGTTTAACCCCTTCAGTGCCAGTCACATTTAGACAGTAATCAATGCATTTTAATTGCACTGATCACTGTATAAATGTGAATGGTCCCCAAATCACGCCATAAGTGTCCGATGTGTCCGCCATAATATCGCAGTCATGATAAAAATCGCTGATCATCGCCATTACTAGTAAAAAAAAATTATTAATAAAAATGCCATAAAACTATCCCCTATTTTGTAGACACTATAACTTTTGCGCAAATCAATCAATAAATGCTTATTGAAATTTTTTTTACCAAAAATATGTAGAAGAATATGTATCAGCCTAAAAGGCTGATACGTATACGATAGAGGAAAAAAATGTTTTTTTATATATTTTTTGGGGATATTTATTATAGCAAAAAGTAAAAAATAATGTGTTTTTTTTCAAAATTGTCGCTATTTTTTTTTGTTTATAGCGCAAAAAACAAAAACCGCAGAGGTGATCAAGTACCACCAAAAGAAAGCTCTATTTGTGGGGAAAAAAGGGCGTCAATTTTGTTTGGGAGCCACGTCGCATGACCGCGCAATTGTCAGTTAAAACGATGCAGTGCCGAATCGCAAAAGGTGCTCTGGTCTTTGGCCAGCCAAATGGTCCGGGGATTAAGTGGTTAAAAAAGAAAAAAACATGATGGTATGGATATATGATAAACATAAGTAGAAAAGCAAATAAATACATGATAAAAACAATAAAGATATGCGAAAGTGCAAAAAGTGTGCACTTTCCCTGGGGACACCTGACACTACAATTCAGACCATCAACACATCAGAGCACATAAGAACCTTTTGTGGATGGCTGGCTGAGTCATCAATGACTCCCCTTTGGAGATTTTCACCTTTCCTGCAGCCCTCCTATTACAATCTGAACTTCACGGGCATTGCTCACACAGTTCCCGGGTTAGACATTCCCAGTGAGCCCTTGGTCCTCAACAACATGTGAACAGTCTGAGCTGATCTATACATGGATTGCACACGCACCTGAGGTAGTGAATTTTCACGAAATGCATAGAGAAATTAGGATGCAACCTTTATTGTTTTTATCATGTATTTATTCGCTTTTCTATCTACTTATGTCAGGGAAATGTGGCCGTGGAAGTATTGGCAATCTTGCCAGTAGAAGAAATGGGTGCCAAAGGCGCATCATGTGACAGATGGATCCACCTGCTGACCTATAAAGGACTGCCTCTGTCTGACCCAAGTTACATAGTTAGTCAGGTTGAAAAAAGACACAAGTGCATGTAGTTCAACCAAAAAAAAAAAAAAAAAAAAACAATCCCATATACACAATCCTTCACCCACAGTTGATCCAGAGGCAATCAGATTATCCCTGGATCAACTTTACCTATAAATGTTAGTACCCAGCTATATTATGTACATTTCGGAAAGAATCCAGGCCTTTTTTAAAGCTTTAACTGAGCTTGCCAGAACCACCTCTGGAGGGAGTCTATTCCACATTTTTACAGCTCTTATGCCCCGTACACACGGTCGGACTTTGTTCGGACATTCTGACAACAAAATCCTAGGATTTTTTCCGACGGATGTTGGCTCAAACTTGTCTTGCATACACACGGTCACACAAAGTTGTCAGAAAATCCGATCGTTCTAAACGCGGTAACGTAAAACACGTACGTCGGGACTATAAACGGGGCAGTGGCCAACAGCTTTCATCTCTTTATTTATTCTGAGCATGCGTGGCACTTTGTGCGTCGGATTTGTGTACACACGATCGGAATTTCCGACAACGGATTTTGTTGTCGGAAAATTTTATATCCTGCTCTCAAACTTTGTGTGTCGAAAAATCCGATGGAAAATGTGTGATGGAGCCCACACACGGTCGGAATTTCTGACAACAAGGTCCTATCACACATTTTCCGTCGGAAAATCCGACCGTGTGTACGGGGCAATACTGTGAAAAAAACGTATTTGGAGATGAAATCTTTTTTCCTCTAGATGTAAAGAGTGCCCCCTTGTCCTCTGTGATGACCTTAAATTGAATAACTCAACACCAAATTCACTATATGGAGCACTTATGTATTTGTACATGTTGATCATATACCCCCTTAATCTCCTCTTCTCAAGAGGACAATCCAGTTTTTGGATTGTCGTCAGCTTCCTGTATTCCTGCACCTCTGTGTTATTATTCGGATCTCCTGTTCATTGACCCGGCTTGTTCCAGACCTGTTGACCTAGTGTCCTGGCTCATCCCCTTGCTTGCTCCTGGATTTGCCTTCTGCCTGATTACCCATGCATGACCCCGGCTTGCTTTATGGACTTTGCCTCTCTCTGCCTGATTACCTGTGCATGACTCCGGCTTGCTACAGTACCTGACCGCGAGATTGTGTTTCCCATCGCGCTGGTTCTCGGCGACAGGGTACTGTGCATGTCGCGCTGGCTCGCTGATCGGGGAAAGGAAAACTTTTTTTTTCCTTTTGCGATGAGTAACAGGCAGTGCTGACAGCTGTCTGGTATGAATTATGAGGGGAAACGCTGCGCCAAATTTTAAATGAAAAAATCGGCGTGGGTTCCCCCCAAAATCCATACCAGTCCCTTATCCGAGCACGCAGCCCGGCTGGTCAGGAAAGGGGGTGGGGACGAGCGAGTGCCCCCCCCTCCTGAACCGTACCAGGCCGCATGCCCTCAACATGGGGGGGTGGACGCTTTGGGGCAGGTGGGGCGCCCTGCGGGCCCCCCCACCCCAAAGCACCTTGTCCTCATGTTGATGAGGACAAGGGCCTCTTCCCGACAACCCTGGCCGTTGGTTGTCGGGGTCTGCGGGCGGGGGGGCTTATCAGAATCTGGGAGCCCCCTTTAATAAGGGGGCCCCCAGATCCTGGCCCCCCACCCTATGTGGATGAGTATGGGGCACATGGTACCCCTACCCATTCACTTAGGAAAAATAGTGTCAATAAAAAAAACACACTACACAGATTTTAAAAGTAATTTATTAGGCAGCTCCGGGGGTCTCCTTCTGACTTTGGGGTCTTCTTCCATCTTCTCCCGGTGTTCGGCTTCTTCTCCCGGGCCCCTCCGCTATCTTCTTCCAGCTCTTTTGCTAGTGGGGGGCCCGGTCTGCTGCCGCTGTCCGGTTCTTCTCTGGTATCTTCTGCTGGACTCCCCCGCTATCTTCTTCCAGCTCTTTTACTAGCGGGGGCTCGGTCTGCTGCTGCTGTCTTGACGCCGCTGTCTTGTCGCTGCTTCTCTTCTTCCGATGTTGACACAACGCTCTCTCCTGCTGGAATGCTGTGTGCGAGCTGCGCAGCCATTTATATAGGCGGTGACCCCGTCCCCTTGTGATGTCACAGTCCCAGCATGCGCAGGGACTCTGGGGTCACGCCCCCTTATGACGTCATATATATGTATATGAACTTTGCCTTTGCCTGATTACCCATGCATGACCCCGGCTTGCTTTATGGACTTTGCCTCTGCCTGATTACCTGTGAATGACCCCAGCTTGCTATACAGACTTTGCTTCTGCTTGATTACCAGTTTATAAACTCAGCTTACTTCACGGATTTGCTCTTGCTTCTTGCAATCCTGTGTTTGACCCTCAGCCGGGTTTTCCTGTGTTTGACCCGTAGCCGATTGTTCCTGTGTTTGACCTTCAGCTGAGTGTTCACTGTTGTCCCCTGAAGCACGGTTTATTTCAAGCACAGCGGGGAGTTCCTGGCCGCCTGTGCACTACCATGCCCTAGTAGTCCTCACACGGTGACTCTCTTCTGGACCCATACAGATCCTGCCAGCAACCTGTGCTTCTCCCAGCCGTATACCTTACGTGGCACTTTCAGAAGTATACCGCACCCAGCCACAAGGAGAGCCCCTCTCTGCATATTGGCTTCAGATCAGGTACGTGACAGTACAATCCAGCCAAGTCAGAAGCCGACAGAGGTGGCTGTCCACTGGAGGCACTGTGCCAGAAAGTTACCGCCCTTACCCAGGCAGTTCAAAGACTCCAGGAGGGTTATTTCCAATTGCAAGGATTACCAGACAATATTCACATCCAAGTTGGGAGGGATCTTTGTAAATTCATATCCATTGAGGTATGTCTATCATCTGTCTATCACCCTCAGAGTAATGGTCAGACTGAAAGAACAAACCAGACTTTGGAGCAATGTTTCTGTTCAATGTTGCAGTGTTTCTGTACCTGCTCTCATGATGGCTGGGGGGGGTTATTTACGAAAGGCAAATCCACTTTGCACTGCAAGTGCACTGAAAGTGCACTTGGAATTGCAGTTGCTCTAGATCTAAGGGGTAGATCTGAAATGAGTGGAAGCTCTGTTGATTTTATCATCCAATCATGTGCAAGCTAAAATGCTGTTTTTTATTTTCCTTGCATGTCCCCCTCGGATCTACAGCGACTTTACTTTCAAGTGCACTTGCAGTGCAAAGTGGATTTCCCTTTAGTAAATAACCCCCAGGGTCTCACCCCTCCCTCGTGCAGAATTTGCTTATAATAATTGCATGCTGCCACTAACTAATCTCCATTCTGGGCTAACTATGGGTTTCATCCCTCTTTCCTACCTAATACCGTACCAGAGGCATCGGTCCCCGCAGTCCAGGATCGGGTAAACTTTATTCAAGCTAACTACCAGCGACTTCAGGAGGCAATGCAGTAGGCTCAGGAAAGCTACAAGAAATTCCATGACAAAAGGAAGAGAGGAAGTTCTGCTTTTCAGGTAGGAGAAAAGGTGTGGTTATCGGCCGTTAATCCTAAGCTCTCTTGTCCTTCTCGGAAGCTTGGACCAAAATTTATTGGCCCTTTTGAAGTCAAGAGGATGATTAATCCAGTAGCCTTTGAACTGGCATTACCTGACTTCTATAGAATCCATCCGGTATTCCATGTTTCGCTTCTCAAACCAGTGGTTCCCAGCTTCTTTCCTGGAAGGGATGAATTGCCACCACCTCCAGTGTCAGTGGAAGGCGAAGCAGAATTTGAAGTGGAAGCCATCATAGATTGCAGGAAAAGAGGTAGGCAAGTTCAGTACTTGATTAAATGGAAGGGATACCTCCAGAAGATAATTCTTGGGAGCCTTCTTGCAATATATATGCTCCAAGATTGTTACAAAACTTTTAACAGGAGACAGCCGGAGAAAGTGGCCCATTTGGGCATCCAGAGGCTGCCCCTTGGGGGGGGGGGGGGGGTAGCAGCACTTCCAGGGAAATAGCCGTGGAAGTATTGGCAATCTTGCCAGTGGAGGAAATACTTGGATCTCCTGTTCATTGACCCAGTTCATTCCAGACCTGTTGACCTCCTCTCCTGGCTCAACCCCTGGCTTGCTCCTGGACCTTCCTTCTGCCTGATTACCAGTGCATGACTCCGACTTGCTTTATGGACTTTGCCTCTGACTGATTACCCGTGCATGACCCCGGCTTGCTATATGCGTGAGTGCAATTGTGTTTTATTACCCACATGTCATTTTTAGTTTATTTATTTGCGCAATGAGGTATGTTCTTTCTTTTGTTTGAGCAATATCGATCTATGAAGGATTGAAAGCAATGAAGGTTTGAAAGCAATCCACCACATGTGAACATCATCAGAGACTACACACCTGATCATTTGGGTATTGTCCTTCTGTGTTTTATCTTACAAATGAGCGGTATTTGACTTTTTCCCAGCATCTCCAGAAATCTACAAGCATTTTGGGAAGGACAGTAATTAATTTATATCTAGTGTGGTTTACTGGATATATATATATATATATATATATATATATATATATATATATATATATATATATGATTAGTTTATTTATTCTTTATAGGATAATATCCTTTATTGGATCACATTATTTATTGGATTACTGTTCTATTATAAGGTTGATGGTAGCGCTTTATTAACTTTTTATATATTTTTTTTATACATGGACTTTGCCTCTGCCTGATTACCCGTGCATGACCCCGGCTTGCTATACAGACTTTGCTTCTGCTTGATTACCAGTTTATGACCTCAGCTTACTTCATGGATTTGCTCTTGCTTCTTGCCATCCTGTGTTTGACCCTCAGCTGGGTGTTCCTGTGTTTGACCCTTAGCCGGGTGTTCACTGCTGTCCTCTGAAGTACGGTTTATTCCAAGCACAGCGGGGAGTTCCTGGCTGCCTGTGCACCACCACGTGTTGTGTTGGTCTATCACATAAAATCCCAATAAAATACATTTACATTTTTGGTTGTAACATGACAAATGTGGAAAATTTCAAGGGGTGTGAATACTTTTTCAAGGCACTGTATCTTGCAGAAGAGTTGCGCTTGGATAATTTATATTTATTTTGTCACTTATTCACATTAATGCAGTTTTTTCTTTGGTTTGTTTACATTCTAGCAACTGGGGATTCAGGCAGATAAACTGGCAAAATAGGGTCAATTTGTTTGAACGTTCACCAAACTGCAAACAGGCTGAGATCGGGAAATAGCTCATCCCTAGCTGTCTCACACAATCTTGCCTGGTTGCAGATAGTGTGATATCAGCCACCTCTCAGCTTGCGCCTGCAGATCTATTAGTAGCTATCAGAAGCTGTGGCTCCCATTCTCCAGACATACAAGTTGAAAAAACAGCATGGCAGATTTAGCCTTGGATGTTGCATATGGTCTAGGATGCTTAGAGAGATGCTGGTTGGAGGAGGAGGCCAGTGAGCAGGTGGGGGTAAGGGTGACTGTGCTGTCACTATCTAACATGAAAAGTGGTCACAAAACCAGCTCCAGCAGTATGCCCCATCCTGCATCAATCCCAACCACCAGAAGGTCCACCCATTTTACAGCAATCAATACGAAGTGTCCCTGCCCATGCTTACTAGACTATAGGGTTGATTTACTAAAAGCAAATCCACTTTGCACTACAAGTGCTCTGCAAGTGCACTTCGAAGTGCAGTCGCTGTAGATCTGAGGGGAAGATCTGAGATGAGGGGATGCTCTGCTGATTTTATCATCCAATCATGTACAAGCAAAAATGCTGTTTTTTATTTTCCTTGCATGTCACCCTCAGATCTACAGCAGCGACTGCACTTCCAAGTGTACTTGCAGTGCACTTGTAGTGCAAAGTGGATTTGCCTTTAGTAAATAACCCCCTATGTGTCCATTGTCATTTGTATTCTGCTGCTAACAGTATGGTCCAGTGACACAAACACATTACATTCCACATGATGCTGGTAGACAGGCATGGTCTTCTGGGTGAAATAATGGTGACTGGGTATGTGCCACTGTGGTGTAGCACAGGCTATGGACTCACAGGAGACAGCTGATTCCATGAGTTATAATGAGAACAACTGCAAAACCAGCAATTTTGCCAAACTGGCACTTAGACACTTAACATGGGAGTAATTTGGAGACTTTTTTTCCACACCAGCAGCTGCCTTGGTAAGGATGCTGCAGGGGCTAGTGTAGGAGTATTATGTTTTATGTAGAGCTTCAGGCCGGGTTCACACTGGAACCGGCTGCGGATCGCACAGAAGCACTGTACATCCCTGTTCCCCATTTTAAGGACGAATCAGGGCTGAATCCATGCCTGAATTTGGCCCTGAAACGGAGCCAAAGACGCACAGCGTTTCTGTGCAGTGCGCTCCGCAGCCCCAACAGAGATATGTGAACCCGCTCCATAGGGAGCCAGTCACATTCTCCTGCTATGCGAATTGGATGCGGGGAAATCTGCATCTAATTTGCATAGGTGTGAACCTAGCCTCAAGCCTTTGCACGATCCTCCACAGCATTGCCCTATGATCCTCTTCTCCACTTTATGTGGCATATTCTAAGCCTCTAAAACTCCTTATGAGTTCCCTCCCTGTCACTGAGGGCTGCAGATGTTGCAACCGATGCAACAGGAGAATGTTGTGACGAAGTTGAGATGCAACAGGTGAGGAACGAGAAGGAGGAGTGCAGGCTTTTTGCTGCCCATTTATCTCATAGAGGTGTTGTTCATGCTGAGCTCTGGCTGTGGACTGTACTGATTAGCCTTAGCTGGGGATGTGCACTGGTATCTTCACCATGCACAATATCAAAGACAAAATCTGAATTACCTTTGGAAATCTGTTTTGTCATTAAATTTGTTTTCAATATCCATGCAATATACTGTACATACACATTTCCAAGACAAAAAAATTCAAAGTGTGTGTCAGGCCAACATTTTTTTTTTTAGGTTTGAATAGAGTTGAAAGACAAGAACCCTTGTTGGATTTTACTGCTTTCTGGGCCTTCAGTAGAGAAATGTCCCCTCACTTATGGACATAGTGACAAAGCTTTCTCTAGACAGGAAGTAATGCAAATTTCTCAACAGGCACACATCCAGCAATAAATAGCTGGCAGGGGTTCTATGCTTTCCCTGTGTAATGGGGGCAGGCCCAGCTGGTAGTGGCAGTGGTAAACCATTAAAAAAAGACATGGGAACCCAGTAGCAGTATAAGCAGGTTTGTCCTGCACTTCTGTTCATCAATGCAGTAAACACAGTTCAATGTAGGAGGGCTTTGCACAGCAAGTCCATCGTATAAAATCCAAGGCACTAACTAAACTTATGCCGTTTCTTGACTAACAGGGGGCCCCCTATTGGGTTCCTCAAACAAACAGGCAGCACCTGTACTTTTTTAGCGTTTTATCAGCAGTTAGCTGTTTTACCCAGCAGCAGGCTCTCACAGCAGAGAGAGTAATGCCCCATACACACGGTCGGACTTTGTTCGGACATTCCGACAACAAAATCCTAGGATTTTTTCCGACGGATGTTGGCTCAAACTCGTCTTGCATACACACGGTCACACAAAGTTGTCGGAAAATCCGATCGTTCTAAACACGGTGACGTAAAACACGTACTTCGGGACTATAAACGGGGCAGTGGCCAATAGCTTTCATCTCTTTATTTATTCTGAGCATGCGTGGCACTTTGTCCGTCGGATTTGTGTACACACGATCGGAATTTCCGACAACGGATTTTGTTGTCGGAAAATTTTATATCCTGCTCTCAAACTTTGTGTGTCGGAAAATCCGATGGAAAATGTGTGATGGAGCCTACACACGGTCGGAATTTCCGACAACAAGGTCCTATCACACATTTTCCGTCGGAAAATCCGACCGTGTGTACGGAGCATTAGAGTAAGGTGGGGGGCCAGAACCTCCCTGCCCCAGAGCACTCATGTTCAGGGCATGTGACCTGGTATGGTTCAGGAGAGGGGGTGCTTGCTCACCCCTCCCCCTTTCCTGATCTGCCGGGCTGCATGCCCAGATAAGGGTCTGGTATGGATTTTGGGGGGTGCCCACGTCATTTTTTTTAAAAAATGTTGGCGTGGGGTTCTCCTTAAAATCCATACCAGGCCCCAAGGGTCTACTTTTTATTTTTCAGCTTTTTTTTTTTGAGGGGGGAAGACCACTGACAGCTGATGAGTTATCAATTGTTAAGGACGTGGTGGCCGGCTTCCTGTCCCACTCTTTAGCAACCAGCTCAATGTGGTAAATTACCGAATTAACTAATGCAGTAATTACCGTTAAATCGAAAAAATACCGCATTCGGTATTTAACTACAAATTCTTAGTGAATTAAACAGTTGCACAATTGTTACCGCATGCAGTATTTTACTGAATAAGATTAGCCGTTATTTAACTCTTGGTGAGTCAACTGTATACACTGTCCACAATCCTGTCAGCCAGGTCCTCACACATGCTAAACGATTGATTTTCCATCACTTCTTGTCTTGTGAAATCATTGTCAACAGGACAGTAAGTTAGGGGAAATCTTTTTAATGTAACCCCAGGTAGCAGTAACTAGGGACGAGCTTTGGGTTGGGATTGAACATGAGTTAGACTCAAACCTAGCCTGTTTGCGGTTTGGCAAACTGCAGAACAAGGGGCCAGCTCACTAGTCTGAAACCTTGGTTGTAAACAAAGTGGCAGGGGATCCCTGGCGACTTCAGTAACCAAATTTGGTCCCCAGGGGAGGGCAGATGTAAGGGATATCGAGTGTAGGTATCCAATGGCAGCAGGGATGACCAGTTCAGCGTAGCTGTACATAGGAGACTGGAATCAGATGTTCAGTATTATCAAATCAGATGGTCAGTATTATTAAAATAAAAGTTTACTAATGCACACGACACCTATCCAACACAAAAAAATAAGCTAAAGTGAAAAATGAACGTAACAGTGAAGAGAACTAAACCAACAATCTAACTTTAATACACTATATCGAATGGAGGGAAGCTGACATAAACAGAGCATAACCAGGACTGGGACTAGGAACAAGGGGAGCAAAAATGGAGTAATGGGATACAAAGTACTAGATACAGGATAAGGCAGAGATCAGGATAATCAACGAGCAGGTAAATAGCTAACAGTCAAAACACTGAAGCACTGATGTAAATCAAGGAAACATTTGGACAAGGTGCCTTGCAAGGCACCCCCCATGCTGCAAGGCATGTGGCTTGATGTGGTCCAGGCTTGGTGACCTTTCCTGGTTACCCAGCCTGCATGTCTGAACAAATACATTGTACTGTCCCATAACACCATGTGCAGCTTTAAAGTGGTTGTAAACTCTTCCATATATCCAGTGAAGTGGCTGGCCTCAGATTATACACAGAGATGAAATAAATCATCCTACATAAGTTGTACCTGTCTATCTGCAGTCTTCTCTTCTCTGGATCATTTTAAAGTTGCTGAATCATTAAAACTCATCTAAAATGTCAGAAAAAAAGGGAGTGGAGAGCTGAAGTCACACTGTGCAGAGCTCAGTGAGGAGAAGTCATTTTGCACCTACACTGCCACCATTACCTACACATTGTTGATGCTAAAAAATCTACACTCTGTCCCTGAATCAAACATTCACTAGGCAAAAGTGGCAGCGCAGGTACAGAATGACCTTGACATTTAGTCGTTGTGAATACATGACTGTACATAGTATGCATCTCATCCTGCACCAATGTCACTGTCTATGAAAAATCTTTTGAGGCTGGGGGTAAACATCAACAACGTGTAGGCAGCAGTGTCAATAGAGGAACATAATGAACTCACTTCAGTCATTCTGCCTACACATTGCTTATGTTTGTAGCATTGGCACATATGGCAATGTCTTTGTATGTGTTATGCATGTAAATTCTTGCAGAAATGTTCACATGCATACCGTGTAAAACACATACAAAATCGTACTGTGAACATAGATTTTCCGATTTTGGTTTACTCTGCTTAATAATGCCGACCAAAATACAGCTGCATGAATGGGCCCATCGCATAAAATAATGCTGTGTTCATATACTTATGAAACTGTAAGCAGTATGAGGCCTCTTGAGCCCCCTAGGGAAAGAGAGCCTTGACTGATGGGGGCATGTCTAGGTGTGTGACAAGGGGAACAATTAGTTGGGACATGGGGATGGGATGGGCCTAAGCTCAGGAAATCGTGTGCCCCAGGGAATTCTGGGTCTTCGGAAGAGTCGTTGGAAGAGCTGCCCACGCTCCTGCCCCCTTTTTCCTATGTTTGGTATGTCACAGCTTGCTGCGGTTTTCTTGACCTTGCCAGCAGTTAAAGTTGTTGTAATGGGCTATGCCCTTGATGGAAAATTGGAAATAGGCTGTCTGTCCAGCACTTATGGTAAGGACAGGCCCCACTTCCCTCTTTTGGTTAAGTGCTCACAGTACGACTGTGACTGGTACTGGTTAAATATGTTCACATGTTATGTGTTGGAATTTAATAAAGCTGTGGCCTTGCCCTTTCCAACCTAATGGTTGTAAGTGTCTTATTTAATGGAGTGAAGGGCAAGGGTGGTGGGGGATTTTATCCCTTGGTGTTACGTTAAGTGGGACCTACGCCCATTGTGCCTCAGCAGTCATGAAGGCCTCTTGAGCCCCCTAGGGAAAGAGAGCCTTGACTGATGGGGGCATGGCTAGGTGTGTGACAAGGGGAACGATTGGTTGGGACATGGGGATGGGATGGGCCTGAGCTCAGGAAATCGTGTGCCCCAGGGAATTCTGGGTCTTTCGGAAGAGTCGTTGGAAAAGCTGCCCACCCTCCCGCCCCCTTTTTCCTATGTTTGGTATGTCACAGCTTGCTGCGGTTTTCTTGACCTTGCCAGCAGTTAAAGTTGTTGTAATGGGCTATGCCCTTGATGGAAAATTGGAAATAGGCTGTCTGTCCAGCACTTATGGTAAGGACAGGCCCCACTTCCCTCTTTTGGTTAAGTGCTCACAGTACGACTGTGACTGGTACTGGTTAAATATGTTCACCACTTCCCTCTTTTGGTTAAGTGCTCACAGTACGACTGTGACTGGTACTGGTTAAATATGTTCACGTTATGTGTTGGAATTTAATAAAGCTGTGGCCTTGCCCTTTCCAATCTAATGGTTGTAAGTGTCTTATTTAATGGAGTGAAGGGCAAGGGTGGTGGGGGATTTTATCCCTTGGTGTTACGTTAAGTGGGACCTACGCCTATTGCGCCTCAGCAGTCATGGATCTGAGCTCAGCGAATTTAAGTACAAACAGTTCTGTGTGCATTTCATCTGTGAATTTAGCAGGTTTGTGAAAGGCTTGTGAAAGGTTTGTGAAAGACTGCTCCTTTGCTGGTTCGATACAAATATTATTTACATTTTTTAGATTGAACTTTCTATTTTTATTCTGCATTAGAACAGATGCTGTCTAGGTTAATATAAATCCAAATATATCATATTTCCTTGGAGGTAACATTTTTGGTTTCCTAATGTAGAATAATGTTCTTGTATGATAAGTACTGTGTCTCGAAAAATGCTGATCTTTTTTTCCAGTTTGCAATATGCCACCTAAGTGCTGATCTGTTCTTAAAACTAAAACATAAGGGCGATCTGAAAGATATTGGTATTCCATGCTCTATATATAGGTTAGTGTTATTGAATAAGGGGTGTGTGTCCCAGACTTATTGACAGACTGTTTCTTGTTACACTCTTCTCTTGTAAACTTTTTGCATCTTATAACAATGCTCTGTACGATGATGTCATCAAGCAGCATTTCTCTGAGGTATACAATATTCATACATTTTTTGAGGCACACGGTATTTCTGCCATGAAGGCCAAAAATCAGGCAACAGAGGACTATGGGGGTTATTTACGAAAGGCAAATCCACTTTGCACTGTAAGTGCACTTGGAAGTAAAGTCGCTGTAGATCTGAGGGGAACATGCAAGGAAAATAAAAACAGCATTTTAGCTTGCACATGATTGGATGATAAAATCAGCAGAGCTTCCCCTCATTCCAGATGTTCTCCTTAGATTTAGAGATACTGCACTTCCAAGTGCACTTTCAGTGCAAAGTAGATTTGCCTTTTGTAAATATCCCCCTATGTCTCGAAGAGATGCTGGCAATACATAGATGCTCCGAATTGTGGCTAAGTGACTTTGGCATGTGTAGTGGTCTTCAGACCCAGTACCCTGTAGACTTTGGCCTGTAAATACATTTATTAGGATTTCAACTAACTGCTGTAGCTAAACCAGGCAACCGTTCTTCTCATAGAGCTCTTTGACAAGCTGGATAGTTACTTTCTTGATCTCCACGTCTACATTCACCTGTGTGGTGGTGTATTTAGGTTATGTGCTGCCCTAGGCTTGACTAAACTCATGCACCCCCCAATTTAAATACAACCCTACCCTGCCCCGCACTTAAACACGCCGTCGTAAATTATCTCATGAAAGGACACTGTTAAATATTTTATGCAGAATTAAATTCCAAAAATAAATATTAACAACTTTTGGACAATATCAATATAAAGCACATCAGTGCAGCCTTAACAGTGCCCATCAGTGCAGCCTTATCAGTGCCCATCAGTGCAGCCTCATCAGTGGCCTCCAGTGCAGCCCATCAGTGCAGCATATCAGTGGTCATCAATGCAGCTTACAAGTGCTGCCTCATCAGTGCCCAACAGTGCAGCCTTCACAGTGCCTATCAGTGCAGTCTATCAGTGCAGCCTTATCAGTGCCCATCAGTGCAGTCCGATTAGTGCAGCCTCACTCTGCCGGGGACAGAGACGGATGCTGGGGACAGACAGAGGGATGCCGGGGACAGAGAGGGACACAGTGCGACGAGGACAAAGGGGGACACCAGGGACAGAGAGAGACGGTGGGGACAGACAGAGAGGGATGCCCGGAGACAGAGAGGGATGCAGTGGGGACAGAGAAGGATGCTGAGAACAAATAGAGAGGAAAGCAGTGTGATGAGGGCAGAGAGGGACACTGGGGACAGAAAGAGTGGGACGCAGTGCGACAAGGGCAGAGGGGGACACCAGGGACAGAGAGGGACGCTGGAAACAGACAGAGAGGCATGCAGTGCGATGAGGACAGAGGGACGCCTGGGAACAGAGGGATGCAGTGGAGACAGAGAGGGACGCTGAGGACAGAGAGGGACACAGCGTGATGAGTGCAGAGAGAGATGGTGGGGACAGAAAGATGACAGAGAGGGATGCAGTGACAGAGAGGGATGCAGTGGGATGACAGAGAGAGATGCAGTGCGATGACAGAGAGGGTTCTCAGTGCGATGACAGAGAGGGTTCACAGTGCGATGAAATAGAGGGACGCCGTGCGATGACAGAGAGGGACGCAGTGAGATGACAGAGAGGGACGCAATGCGATGACAGAGAGGGACGCAATGCGATGACAGAGAGGGACGCAATGCGATGACAGAGAGGGACGCAATGCGATGACAGAGAGGGACGCAGTGCGATGACAGAGATGGACGCAGTGAGATGACAGGGAGAGATGCCTTGCGATGACAGAAAGGGACACATTCAGACGATCGGTTTTCCTGATAGGAATTGGTTCCGTCGGAAATATTTAGAACATATTCTATTTCTAGGTCCATCAGAATTTTCAAAAAAGAAAGTCCAATGAGGCATATACACGATCGGAATATATGATGACAAGCTTCCGTCTGACTTTTTCTGTTGGACATTCCGCTCGTGTGTACGCGGCTTAAGGTCAATGTCCAGAAAATGTGCTTCCAATTCTCTGATCTCCAAAACATCTCTGCAATCAGTAAAGCTCATTCTACTTCTGATTGTAGAGCTCATGCTCCAATTTCCCCACTCTGCAGCTGTTGGCAGAGTAAAGGCTTTTCTACTTAAGTTACGGCTACTTTCCAAAGAAAACAAACTGTAATACTTTAAACATATTTTGCTCTAATGCACCTAAAATGTTTTTAACAGTTTCAAGTTCGAGATGGGTCTCAGCATTTTGTGTTCTCTCTTTTCTCTGTGCTCCTAATCTGTGTAGAATTAGAATAAGGCTTCCAATTTACTGCCGGCAGGGGAGCTGAGCTACCCAGAGAAAGTAAAATTGAAAAACTGCAAACTTTGAAGATGAATTATTTAAAAGTGGTTTCAACTACAGAGGTATGTATGGACATGTTTTAATGTTTTTTACTGCTTTTTAGGAATATGTAAAATAATAGTTGAATGTCCATAGCCTGGCCACAGTTCGACTTTAAAGGTACCAGGACACACCAGAAATCCAAAGTCGTTCAAGACAGCTTAAGACCCCCAGTGCATGTCAAACAGAATCCAATAAAACAAATATGGCAACCACTCAAATAAATAGTAGCAAAGCAAAAGTTGCTATCTAACTCTTTTTTTGTAATCAAAGGCATAACATACCATTAACCTACACAGGCTATGGTTCTAGTCTATAAATACAAAGCATGATAGTGCAGGCAGCTTCACTTGCAGAAATGTTGAATAATTCTTATGGGTTATTATGTCATATGCTAAGCACTTCAAGTCTTGTTCATAGTGGCTCCTTGACTGGATTACATGTAGGTGTGTAGGTTTTCACAAGCCTATTCTATGCTGACTTTTTAGAACAGCTGTGATGTAGGCGCTGGTACATTGCACCTTTGTGAGGAGAACTAGCTCAGATCCTAAGGAGAATATCATTGACCTTAGTAATACAACTGAATAAAGTGCATATAGTAAGTGTACTGTATAGGGAAGGCAAATTACAAAGACACAAGCTAGTGTGCCCCAAACTGTAGATTTCTTCTTACAATGCTAAATTTGTGTTTGAATGTCAAGCACAGAGTAAAGTGGCAAGCATTAAAAATGCTTAATATACTGTATGTCTGTGCACATACTGAACTGTATGCTAAGTTTTAGGAACTTCTAATAAATTTACAGTATATGAGAAGACAGGAAATTTTAGTAAAGATGGTCCACCCAAAAGGGATATTCAAATCAGAACTCTAGGTTCTGCAACAAATGCAAAAGGTAAAAGCTGTGTCTACGTTAAAAGCTAAAAGATTTACCTGCAATATTCACCTTTATATATATATATATATATATATATATATATATATATATATATTCAAGAGCTGTCCTATTCAGAAAGTCTGCTCTAGCCTAAATAAAGAAAAAATCCTTATGAGAGTGGCTATCTTCATATAGGGGCCACAGCTTAGAGATATTTTTACTTGCATATTCCAGTTTAACTCTCCAGCATCAACTAAAAAAAAAAGAAAAATCAGCTTTAGGGTGGACTGACCCCACTAATCTTACCTTTCTGCTAAGAAACTACAAAATCGCACATGTAATGCAACATGAAGATATATAATGTTAAAGTGGTTGTAAACCCCCCAAAAAATAAAAAAAATAAAAAAAACCTGTAAGACAAAGGCATAATGCATAGCAGACTAGCTCATTATGAATTACTTACCTTAGATCTAAGCCCCCATAGCGGTCCTCGTTCACTACTGCGGTGGCCAATGTCTCTGCTAGGGGTTACTTCCGCGGCTCCGGCGATGTGATTGGCGGAGCCGCAATGACATCACTCCCACGCATCCGCGCGGCAGCCGCCGGTAACGACACAGTCTAACTGAAAGAACGGCATGTACGTGCCGTTGCTTCAGTTTGCTTAACTGCACATATGCCGATGACGTTGGCACATGCAAATACAGGGATACAGGGAAATAAAGGGTTTACAACTACTTTAACTTGTGTACAAAATGCAAATTAAATCAGAAACATTTGAGGGGTTGTTTACACTTACATTATTCTTTGAAAATGTGCGTTGTATTTCACAGGCAATGAAGAGATGTTGTATCATCCCCTCACTGCCTGCTTTAATCCTTAAATGCTGGACTACCACACCACAACTCCATGCATTGCATGCGGTTGCGAGCCAGTTGCAGCATCGCCACTTGAATGGGTCACGTTTGGTAGTGCCTGCTGAGCACAACAAAGGCTATAAATACTACTGACATGTGTATACCCCCAGCCACTGCCATTCCACCTAGGAGGAGTTGTTGAGGGGTGCCAAAAATAAGGTTCAACCGTTTGGTTTTACCATCCCCCTCAACCCCTAGTGTAAACATGCCCTATACATTCTTCAAGCTAGTAACCTTTAAAAGACTGCTGTGTTAGCTAATTTGTTTAACCCTGACACATGCCCGCAGAGGTTTTCAATCTTAACTGGTCCCAAAGGGTGCCTGGGGTAGTTCTTCAATGGCATCAACAAGTAGGCTTCTGGAGGCGTGGTGACTGCGGTCCAATATGGACGCTGATTAACAGAGCTCCGCTCAGCCACCACGGCTTTTACCTTTTTCTGGAGCCCCCATACAGTCCACAATGGCCGTTTCTGCTCTCAGCGCTGCAGGTACACCTCCATTATGCCCCAAAGATGCTGAGACCCACCACATCTGGACAATTTTTTCTCCAAGCTCCCCGCTGGTCTCAAAATGGCGCCACCGCCGGCTCCCAGCTAGGTGCAGGCACTCTCTCAGACCACTATGCTGGCATACAGCTATCACAGAGGGGAACTCAATCCCCCCTCCACACTAGCCCACCACTGTCAGGAGTTTCCACTCCATCTACTAGAAGCCCAGCTATATCTAGGCCACATAGGGACTCCCTTGATGGTACACCAGGGTCCCTAGTCATGGAGATGGGCACACAGCAGCATGCTGCACATGCATCCCAGCCCTCTGAGGATCCTTTTGCTGCCTTCTCCACTTCTGACCATCCTGTATCTGATGCTAAGCTCAAAAGCATGCTCTTAACTTTATGGGCTTCTCTACAACATGACATGAAATCCTGCTTTCGTCAGTTACAAGCAGGCGTCCAAGACCAAGGGGACAAAGTGGATCACATTGAGGACAAAAATTGCAAACATGTGGATTTCTACAACACGCTAGTAGATGCATACTCCACTCACAAGGATGAGTTAGCATGGTTGAAATCAGAGGTGTAACTAGAATCTTCAGGGCCCCGGTGCAAGAAACCATGATGGGCCCCCCTGACCCACCCTTCCATCTGAGCCCCGGGCTTCCAATTTTGGGAGGGCGTCCATGGACATCCTCCCAGAACCCTGCTACCCGCATGCCCCCTGGGATGTGCATCCAGCGCAATCACAGTGGCCTTTTATCATGTGATCAGTAAGATGAGCCGAACACCCCCCCGGTTTGGAGCTTGCGAACAGGCAAAAGATTTGGACGAACACAGGAACACCGTTAAAGTCTATGGGACACGAACATGAAAAATCAAAAGTGGTCATTTTAAAGGCTTATATGCAAGTTATTGTCATAAAAAGTGTTTGGGGGCCCTGGTCCTGCCCCAGGGGACATGTACCAATTTTAAAAAAGCTTATAACTGAGGGTGGGGCCACCCGGTGATGTAAAGGGGTGACCCGCCCCCTCTGACGCCACGTGACTTCAGAGGAAGCGGGGATCGCTCGTTTACGTCACTGAGTGGCCCCGCTCTCAGCTATATAACAGCTGTCATCGAGAAGAAGAGGTCCTCCCATGGAGGGGGAGCAGCTTTTTTTTTTTCTTTTTTCGCCTCGTCGGGTGGTGTGAGATGGATCTACATTGCGGGACATTTTTATTTTTTTATTTTTTAATAAAGGACTTGTCCCAAAGTGTCTCCTGTCTTTTTTACTATTTTTCACACTTTTGTTTGTGAAATGGTAGGGGTACGATGTACCCGTTACCAGTTCACATAGACCCCCACAACCACCGGGCAAGGATTGTGGGGATGAGGTCCTTGTCCACATCAACATGGGGACAAGGTGCTTTGGGGGGCTACTCCAAAGCACCCTCGCCATGTTGAGAGCATGTGACCTGGTACGGTTCAGGAGGGGGGGCGCTCTCTTGTCCCCCCTCTTTTCCTGCGGCCTGCCAAGTTGCGTGCTTGGATAAAGGTCTGGTATGGATTTTGGGGGGGGGACGCCATTTTTTTTTTATTTCGGCGCAGGGTTCCCCTTAAAATCCATACCAGACCTGAAGGGTCTGGTATAGATTTTGTGGGGCCCCTACGCCTTTTTTTTTTACATTTTTGGTTCGGGGTTCCCCTTAATATTCATACAAGACCCAAAGGGCCTGGTAATGGACTGGGGGAGGGGCCATGATGTTTTTTTCAATGAGTTTTATCTATATTGCCGGGATCCAACAATTCATTACAGCCGCAATCAGTTTTAAATGACTTTTTTTTTAGAAATGCAATTTTGCTGTGGTACTAAACACAGGAAAACTGAACCACTTTACAGGAATACTATAGACACCCCCCAGGCACGATATTTAAAGGAATATTTCTTTTTTATTAAATTTATTAAAATCACTGCTCCTGAAAAAACAGACGTTTTTAAAACTTTTTTTTGCATTGATACATGTCACCTGGGGGAGGACCCAGGTCCCCAAACACTTTTTATGACAATAACTTGCATATAAGCCTTTAAAATGAGCCCTTTTGGTTTTTCATGTTAGTCTCCCATAGACTTTAACGGGGTTCCGTGGCTTTCGAATTTGCCGCGAACACCGCATAATGTTCGTTGTTCGCTGAACGTACGAACAACCAAAGTTTGGCCCGAACTTATGCTCAGGCCGAACCGTTCATCCATCCCTAGTGATCAGCTGATCACATGTAAACAGACTTGCTGGTTATCAGCAGCCCTTTCCTCCCACGCTATCACGCCACGCTGTGTCTGTGTGAGGAAAGGAGAGCTGTTAACCGGCAAGAATGTTAGTAAATTGTTTACAGTGATCATCAGTGCAGCCTATCAGTGCTCATCAATTCCGCCTATCAGTGGCGATCAATTGTGCCTATCAGTGCCACCTATCAGTGCTGCATTACAGTGCCTCATATCAGTGCCCATTCATTCCACATATCAGTGCTCATCAATTCTGCCTATCAGTGCCACCTATCAGTGCTCATCAATGCCGTCTATCAGGGCCGCCTATCAGTGCCCATTTATTCTGCCTATCAGTGCCCATCAATTATGCCTATCAGCGCCACCTATCAATGCTCATCAATGCTGCCTATCAGCGTCCATCAGTGCAACCTATCAGTGCTCATCAATGCCGCCTATCAGTGCTGCATTTCAGTGCCACCTATCAGTGCCCATCAATTCTGCCTATCAGTGCCACCTATCAGTGCTCATCAATGCCGCCTATCATTGCTGCCTATCAGTTCCCATTAATTGCGCCTATTAGTGCCCATCAATTCTGCTTATCAGTGCCACCTATCAGTGCTCATAAATGCCGCCTATCAGCGTCCATCAGTGCCCACCAATGCCGCCTATCAGTGCCCATCAGTGCCACCTATCAGTGCTCAATACCGCCTATCATTGCTCATCAATGCTGCCTATCATTGTTCATCAATGCTGCCTATCAGTGCCCATCAGTGCCACCTATCAGTGTTATCAATGCCCATCAATGCCGCCTATCAGTGCCCATCAATGCTGCCTATCAGTGCCCATCAGTGCAGCCTCATCAGTGTTTATCAATCCCACCTATCAGTGCTCATTAGTACCTCCTATCAGTGCTCATCGATCAATGCTGCCTGGCTCCCCAGCAGGTCTCTGAGCAGAGAGCGTGTCTCTCATACAGCTCAGAGCCGTCATTGACAGTTCTCCCTCTCTCCTCTCTCACACGGCATGAGAGAGGAGACAGCCGATCTGCTCTGTCTCCAACCCCCTCCCCCCTCACCTGTGTGTGCACTGCGGGATGTGCGAGCTTTTAGTTCACACTTGACTTCCAAACAGTACACTTGAGTACACACAGGAGGGGGGGTTGGAGACAGAGCAGATCGGCTGTCTCCTCTCTCATCCTGTGCAAGAGAGGAGAGAGGGAGAACTGTCAATGACAGCTGTGAGCTGTATGAGAGACACGCTCTCAGCTCAGAGACCTGGGGTTAGCAACCCCACTGGGACCCCCTGACAGTGGTGGAATGCCAGGGCCAGGGCAAGTGTGACTGCTGCGACCCTGGTAGTTCCACCACTGGTTGAAATCCAAGTAGCTGACTTAGAAGACAGATCCCGTCGCAACAACTTGAAAATATGTGGTGTTCCGGAGTCGGTCCAACAAGCCCAACTGTCGCAGTTTGCAAGGGATCTCTTTATATCCATCTTACCTTCACTGACATGAGCAGATTTAACCATCAACAGGACCCACTGGCTCCTTAAACCAGAGTACATTCCATCCCATACCCCTAGGGATGTCATACTCAGAGTGCACTTCTACCAAGTCAGAGAACAGCTTCTGAAGGCGTTCCACAAACCAGAACAGCTCCCTGAACAATGCTCCAAGCTGCAGCTTCTGCCCAACCTCTCCAGACACACTCTCCATCTGTGTAGCAACCTCCGCATTATCACCAACGCTCTATATAATCATAAGACTCTGCACCACTGGAAGTACCCTGCCAAGCTGACCATCAAACACAACAGATAAACCAAAACCATATCCACATTGAAGGAAGGATTGCAACTACTCCATAAATGGGATATCATTCCTGACTCTCCACCTCCTTAACGCGTATCTGCCCACCCTCGCTCAGTGAATTCAGAGTGGCAGAAATCCTAGCAGGGGTGATCCTCAAAACACCAGTCCAAAGGAAGCTCATGAATGACTGCAGAAGAATACAACTTTCTTCTAATCCCTGGCTGCCAGAGTATTTTCCACCTTGCTCCACCCTCGGCCTGTAAAAGCAGTGAGTACTGCCTTTGGTCTATTGCAGGACACTTTTTTCCTAACTTTCTTGTTCATACTTACTCTTCAAGTTGTTCCAGTTGTTTGCTTAGTTTTTTTCCATTTGCTCACCCTGGGAGGATGATATCACGAATACTGATTTCCTTGTCTTTTTCGAGCACAGCCCTGGATTCCATGTTATGCCCTGGAACTGTAACCACTATCACTTATGCAACTTGAACTCCCCTCTTTAGGGAAGGGCGACTTGATCTCTTGACTGTCTCTCTTGTCATATGGGATTTTAAATTATTTATATTAATGCAAGAAGGCTAAACCACCCAGCCAAGCACTTTTCTCTGTGGCAAGGAAGCTGATATTGTATGCACTTTCACCTGCACGCCACTCCCAAACATACGCATAAAGACTTCCCACATATTTTTATGGGACGGGCTGCTTTAAAGCAAAGGGGGTGCTTCTTGCCATCAATAGCTCTATGGTCTTTACTCTGAAGTAAGTAATAGCTGATCCTGAAGGTCAGTTTTAGATACTATTAGGTGATATTAACAATTGTCCATACACACTGGTTAGGGTTTATGCTCCTAAGACACACCAAAGATGTGATTTGTACGTAAACTGTTGTCCAAAATAGACAAGGTGAAATATGGCAACCTTATTTTGTGTGGGTATTTCAATGTGATGGCTAACCTTCATATTGACTACACTTCTACTGTAAAGCCTACCTTTATTCCAGGCCTTGCTTCACCAGGAGGATTTATATAAAGCCTGGCATTGCCTTCATGATAACGAAAGTGACTATACGTACTTCTCAACTTGACATAATACCTACTCCAGAAATGATGTATTCCTGGTTGACAAATGGTTATTGCAACGAGTCTCTTTGGCCACTATATCAGATATCATGTGATCTGACCATGCGACCGTAATTATCAACATAGTGGAGAAGGATATGTGTAGTTCATCTAGGGCAGTGATGGTGAACCTTGGCACCCCAGATGTTTTGGAACTACATTTCCCATGATGCTCAATTACACTGCAGATTGCATGAGCATGATGGGAAATGTAGTTCCAAAACATCTGGGGTGCCAAGGTTCGCCATCACTGGTCTAGGGTGTGGAGATGTAATACAAAACTTTTGCAAGACCCAATCAATAAAAGCATGCTCTCTTAGCATCTTCGGGAATTCTTTCAGATTAATGCCCCTACTGCTGCCGATTTTTTCTCAGTTTTTCTCTTTGAAATGCCCACAAAGCATACATGAGAGGCATTCTTATTCAAATTGGGGCACGGATAAAGAGAACATACAATCTACATTTTAATACCCTGTTGCGAGACATCCATACCCTTGAATCTTCTAACAAACAAGCTCCCACGCGAGGTAGACAACAGATACTGTCAAAACTCCGTAAGGACCTTAGGAGATCTGTTGTTTGAACAACACAACAAATTTATAAAACGCCTCAAAATCTATACTTTGTGACTTGTTAGAGTGACAAGGTCTCAGGTGTGAATGGGGAGCAGGTGTGTTAAATTTGGTGTTATCGCTCTCACTCTTTCATACTGGTCACTAGAAGTTCAACATGGCACCTCATGGCAAAGAACTCTCTAAGGATCTGAAAAAAAGAATTGTTGCTCTACATAATTATGGCCTAAGCTATAAGATTGCCAAGAATCTAAAACTGAGCTGCAGCAAGGTGGCCAGGACCATACAGCGGTTAAAAAGGACAGGTTCCACTCAGAACAAGCCTCACCATGGTCGACCAAAGAAGTTGAGTGCACATGCTCAGCGTCATATCCAGAAGTTGTCTTTGGGAAATAGATGTATGAGTGCTGCCAGCATTGCTGCAGAGGTTGAAGGGTTGGGGGGTCAGCCTGTCAGTGCTCAGATCATATGCTGCACACTGCATGAAATTGGTCTGCATGGCTGTCGTCCCAGCACAGGAGTGGCCGTTCTGGGATGCCATCATATGACGGCATCCCAGAACGAGAGCCGCTCCGCCGTCATTTGATGGCGGGCGGCAACTGGTTAAAGTGTAACTTTACCCAAAAGATGAAGTTCCACTTTTCCTCCTCCTCTCCCTCCTCTCCCATATTTGGAATGTCTTTTTTTTTTTTTTTTTTAGTTCACCCCCCCTTTCCCAGAATCCTCTTGGGATACATCACAGGTTCCAGGAGACTGTGGGATCATTCATGGGGCACAGCGCGGCTCGCACATACACAGTGGGCAGCTGGCTGTGAAGCTGCTAAGAGTCACAGTCGGCTGCCCATAGTTAAGCTGCCAGTGCCTGGACCCGAAGACTAGCAAAAAGCCAGGTCGGGTGATGACATCGCTAGACAGGTAAGTGTGTGTTTTTGAAAAGTCAGCAGCTACAGTATTTGTAGCTGCTGACTTTTACATTTTTGTTTACAGGGTGAACATCCTCTTTAATTCATTTTTAATATTCAAAGCAAACTCACCCATCCATTCATGTCTCCATGCTGTATTTTGCTGAGAAATCACTTTAGAAAAACACCCCTCTAGCCTTTCTATCCATGGTCATCTTAAGGCCAGATGATTCATGTAGCATTTACTTCCTGGAAGGCCAGGTGTATAGACAGGAGGGTGTGCTTAGCTGAGAAAACCCCTCCTCCCTTCCTGAAGACTCCTGGAATGTGTGACATCATTTGACTAGGCCTGGGAACCAGAAAGTAACTGAAGAAATGTTAAAAAAATAAATAAACGTTTAAAACAAATAAATATGACATACCTTTCTATCTATTTACTAATGCTAGCAGCATAAGGATTACAAGTAGTCAATGTTGATTGAGAGACTGAAGTTCCGCTTTAACTGCTAATTCATGCTTACACAGTAGAAAACATTGCTCCCAGCCTCAAACATTTTATTCCCAGAGCGTTGTACTCACTTTCTGCTCTTAACATTATGCAAGTAATTGCTTCTTTAAGCTGCAGAAGTAAATTGTTGGGTCCATAGTTCCTTCCATCTATTCATAAATGGTGATCTTAGCGAATCAGTGCAGAGCCTTGCACCCGCTAGTATGATAATTTCACTCAAACACTTCACAGCTACCTCCGAAGACCATTAAAATGTTTCACAGTAACTGCAGGCTCTTGACAGAAAATTCCTCTGAAGTATTTGCCTGTTTGTATTGCAACTAACTTACCATTAAGCCTAATTACTCTGGGGCCATTGTCCTTTATTATACACTTAGCAAACATTTAAAACGTTTGGATTAGCAACAAATGCAGCCATGGGTCGCAGGCCGATGCAGATATGTCAAGTGCAAGTAATTAGAAAAGATGTTGTGAATGTTGCAAAGCCATGATAAATGACACGTTAGCATCAATGGTTCGCTTGACTTTAGAACTCTCAGGTGTTTTATAGTGGTGACTTTAGTTTCGAATAAACTGAATTTATTATCCTTTTTTTCACTTGCATCCTGAATCAGTTATTGCTTTGTGGTTTCTTTTTGTACCAGATCTGCTTTTTATCCATTTTATGTTTTTTTTTTCCTCCCCCAGATGGTGTGTGTTGACTTTGTAGCTAATAAGAATGTGAAAGAAATACAGACAAGGCTAATCTTTCAGAGCCAAACAAATGTGGAAACCTTCAAAGCCAAACCCCTGTTTTCACACGAATGCAACAGAAAATCATTTAATGAAGCTGGAACATCTTTTTGCATAGACGATAGAAAGAGGACTGTATACCCTCAAGGCTTGAATCTTAAAGCTCAGCTAACCGTAATCTTCTGTAAGCTAAAAAAAGGAACTTAAAGATGTCCTAGGGTTAAGGTATCCACAGACATGAAATGATCATTGATTGAGCCACCAAAGTGAGTGGCATTGGGTGATGAGCAGGCATTGGTGGGTGATTATAGACCTCAGCAGACACCCATTACCGCTTCTTTGAGTGCTCATAGAAAGGCAGAACTCACACCGGAAATTGCTGATACTGAAAATCGTTCTTTTCTCAGCTGAGTTGATGGACTCACCGCAATCATCTGACTTGGCCAGAGAATGGACGTGGCATGTGTTCCAAAGGATGAAAAGCCCTTTTCTGACATTTGATAGATCATTTGGCAGTTAGTTTTGCACATAATTTACATTACTACCAAATTTCTGTGTGTGCAAAGCAGGCCAATCTGGTGCTTAGACTGTAGGTTTTAGTTAAAGCTTTGATTCAAATGACTACTTGAAGCAGTTACTGGTGTTTAGATATTTTGCCTTTCAGATGCCGTGTAGGGAAACACTTTGTAAAAGATTAGCAACTAGTATTTATTTTTCTTATCATCGACCCTCAGCTGAGATTAGTAAAATGTTAGGGGCGTCTGACACATAGACAGGCATACCTTAAAGTGTTACTAAACCCAGAACCCCGAATTCAATATATATGGTCTCCCACAGTACACAGAACATGGAAACGCAATCATTTTAGTAAATATAAACTGCTAAATACCTTTTCTCTTCCACAGTATACAGTATAGCAGTCTTGTGAGTTCTATCAGTGCCTGATTAAAGCTTGTAGGAGGAGTTTTCATACTGCATTGACTGTCCTCTCAGGATGCAGGACCCCTGACCCTCTGTCTGGACAGTTCTGATTGGCCCCGTGCTGATCACATGCACTCTCCCAAGAAAAAAAAAACTCACTAGTAATACACACCAGACTGAGCTTGTGCAGCCTGACTCCAATAACTCGGTCTTATCTGGACATGTTTTGGAGACAGTGCAAGAAGGTGAGGATCAGAGAACACAGGATCAAACAGCGTTTTTTACACAATGCAGGGGATTAACCCCTTATGCCGTGTGCACACGGGCAGACTTTTCGGCATCAAAGGTCCAACGGTCTTTCCGACGGACTTTCGACGGACTTTTGACGGACTTGCAAACGAATGGACTTGCCTAAACACGATCACACCAAAGTCCGACGGATTCGTACGTGATGACGTACGACTGGACTAAAATAAGGAAGTTGATAGCCAGTAGCCAATAGCTGCCCTAGCATCGTTTTTTGTCTGTCGGACTAGCATACAGACGAGCGGATTTTTCGACCGCACTCGAGTCCGTCGGAAAGATTTGAAACAAGTTCCAAATCTAAAGTCCGTCTGATTTTAAACCAAAAAAGTCCCCTGCAGGGACACGGTTGGATTGTCTGACGGATTTGTCCCGTCGGACCAGTCCGGTCGAAAATTCCGCCCATGTGTACACGGCATTAGGTTCCACAGTGAGTATAACAAACATGCTTTACCACATATACAGACTGATTTTACAGTTGTGGTTTTAGTAACACTTTAAGCCCCGGTTCACACTTATGCGAATTCTATGCGAATCAGATGAGATCCTTAAAGTATAGATTCGCATGTCATCTAAAAAAGCATTAGTTCCAATGTAGTCTATTCAAATATATGCAGTGCGAATTTGATCCGGTTCAAAAAAGGGTCCTGTGCGAGTTTAGTGCGGTGCAGTGCGAATTTCCGCTTCATAGACTTCTACCACAGTCCAGTGTTCACTTCATTGTGAATATTTTTTTTTTTGCCTAGTTTTTATAGCAAATAAAATCACAGGTGTGATCAACCCCCCCCCCCCTCACAAATTCACACTAGATTTGCATTGAAATCGCACATGGCAAGCAGAAATTGCAATGCAAATTTGCAGCATGTACCGCTTTAAATTCACTCAAGGCGTGTTAACACCAGGTGTGCTGCAGAAAAAGCATAAAAATATGCTCTGGAACACAGACATCCCTCCAGTCATCCGGGTTTTTCGTGTTGAATGGCGACATGAGGATAACCTAAGGGAGCCTGGAGATTTACCCCCCATAGGAACACCGGGAGCGTCAGCAAGCTAAAAGGCCTTGGCTAGGCTAAAGCCACTTGCCCTTTTATGCTTGCCATCTGGTAAGCAGGCTCTACTACTAGGGTGGATTGTCACTACTGCTTAGAAGTGCACGGTGGTGGTGTTTTCACTTTGAAATAAGGACTTGGAGAAATCCCCTTGATGTCATTTATATGAACTTTTAATAATTTTAGCGCAGCTTTTTACAGGACCATAAAAATATGCTGCCTTTTAAAGATGTGTGCAGGCGCCATTAATTCTTAATGGCACTCGCATATTTCTAGTAAACATGTGTGCGCTTGTCCCTGGCAAATTGCATTGTGCCACCATTCCACGTATTTTGGGGTGGTGCAATTTTTAAAAATCATGCCTGCAACCTTTTTGCACATTTCATGGCAGGGAATACACAAAAAAGCATAAGCTCAGACACACCACCTGGTGTAAACGAGCCCTTAATGTGGTTGTAAACCCTCAAATATACCCAGTGAAGTGACCTGTAGCCTCAGGTGTTCTGATTAAACAAATCCTCCTACATAAGTTGTAACTGTATATCTACTGCTGTCTTTTCCCTACAGCCAAAGAGCAGAATCTACACAGGATCTCTCAGCTGTGAAAAGCAGGGGGCAGAGAGCTGAAGTTACATCAGTGAGTAGAGCTCTGAAAGCTGATTGGAGGCAAGAGACAACCCCCCCCCCCCCCCTTCACACAGCACACAGGAACAGAGATGAGGCAATCAGCTGGAGGTCTCTCCCCTGTCACCTTTTTCGCTTGGGTGTCAGGAAAACTTGTCATAAGTGACTCATGCTTATAGCAGAGGAATGAGGCAGCGGACAGAAACGACACTTAGTGCTCTGGATTGGGACAAGCACACATTATAGAGGGATATGCTTTGTTCATATTTCATGTCTGAGGTTTACAACAACTTTAAAGGAGAAGTCCAGCCTGAGCTTGTTTGGCTGGGCTTCTACTCTGGGTCACAGGAGTGCAACTAGTTTTGCACTTCTGTGACCCGTTTTCAGCAGAGAGCAGTCTGAAATCCGCTCTCTGCTGAGGTCCCTGGAATCAGCCTAGGTACCGGGTCATCACGACAATTAAGTCTGGATTCACCAGGTGCCTGGACTAATGTCCGTCTCAGCCTCTCAATGAGGCGGCCGCTCAGCTCCACAGCTCAGCATTGCAGTGAACGTGGGCTGGGCAGAGCGGAGAGCTGCTGACTGACAGGCAGCAAATCTCCGCTCGGCGGGCTGAAAGAACCAAGCCATCGGCGGTGTTCGATTGCTCAGTTCTCAGTGCAGAGGCGCCGGGGGAAAGATACAGCATCAGTCCGATGCTGCACCCACCTAGGTAAGTATGATGGGGAAAAAAAACCCTTTCTTCTCTTTTAAGACAGGAGCTTAGGGTACATTTGTACAGGTGTTTTGTCACAGTGCGAATCCTCGTGGCAAGACTCCGCTGGGTTTGACAGCTGCAAGCAGCCGCTGAGCCCGTACACAGTAATGACAGGCTGTCGGAAGTTACCGGCAGTGATCCTGGCTGGATACACTCAGTGTGCTTATCAAGTTGGAGAACCATAATCATTATTAAACATCAGTCCTGCATTTTATATCTGTTGACATCTTTGAAAAAAAAAAAAAAGCCCCGACCTACAAATGATCACAGTCCAATGCGAGTAAATTATAAATGGATTTAAGGTGCCCATACACATAAAATTCTGAATATTCAAATGAAGCGATTAATAAGTTTGTGCTGTCAGTATGCACAGTCAATGTTAAAAACAAGTGGAATACACAACATCAGGGGCACAGTATCGAATAAACACTTTAATAAGTCAGGATGAGAATTTTCTCATTTTCAGAGGATTCTTCATTTTGGGTGTAGTTCTAAGTCAAGCACCACAGCTCGTGTTTTGGTTGTACGTTACAAAATACAAAGTGTATTTGTGTCTAACAAATAAAAACATAAAGGTTTTCCTATAGGTTTGCCTTTTGTTTGACCATCATCTGATGTTTATAGTGAGTAAAAAGATATACAAACCTGTTCTGTCCACTAACAAACAGGAGTTGCCATCTATGAAGCTGGTGTATAACTTTGCCTTTTAGCAAATGAACCTTGTATTATCATAAAAAACCCATATTTTTGTTTAATATGCATTTACAATGTGGATACGATGAATACAAATATTTGCTATGTACTAATCAATGTATGTTGTGTTATCAAAGATGGGGTACCAGCAATTAAGGCTTCATGTATACTAGGGGTTCTACGTGGCATTAAAGCATTTGTCCAGCTGTGCTTGAAGCATACGTCAGTTCACAAGCACTGCCCCGTATATCTGCCTCTTCACATTCACCTCAATGGACGGCTGTACATGAGGGCCATGTGTATGAAGCTTTAAGATGATCGATAAACAAATGGATCCTTTCATCTCTATGGAATTCTGGCAAACAGACTGCTGCACCGAGTTCCCAGCTCCACCCACTTGCTGCCAATTTTACTTAGAGTCCTACTCTGCCTGCTTTGTCTTTTCTCATTATGAACACCTAGCCCCTGTTAACATCGGCACGATTTGACAGGTCAAATTGTGTGTCAAATCGGAGCCTATTGCTGGCAATAGAAGTATCCCAATCGGCGCCGCAAATTCCAAAAGTAGTTCCTGAGCTACTTTTGGCGACTTCTGGGGCGATTTCAATGAACCCACACAAATGTCTTTCAAGTCACCCCCCCCCCAAAGTCGGACTGAAATGTGGCCATGTTCAGTGTGAACGAGGGCTAAGGCCCCTTTCACACGGGCTGTCTGATCAGATCCACATGTCAGTTTTTCCGGCGGACCTGATCAGAGCCTCCATGGAGCGGCGGATGTCAGCGGTGAAATGTTCGCTGACATCCGCCGATATTCGATCCTGTCTGTGAAATCCAGACAGATGGAAACCCTATTTTCCATCCATCCGGAGGATCGGATCTAATGGGATCGGATGAAAACAGACAGGCGGTCCATTTTCATCCGATCTCCCCATAGAGGGGAGCGGGGCTCTGACAGGTCCATCTCAGCACAGTGAGCGGAGATGGACCTGTCATCCACCTGCTCAGCGGGGATCAGCGGAACGATCCGTCTGGCGAACCACCCATGTGAAAGAGCCCTAACTGGATGACATGTAGGTTGCTAAAGCACTATGTATAATAAGCAATTGCCTTTTTTTTTGTCAGAAATTGCGTATTTTACCTTTTTCAACCCTTTTGATTTTTACATGTGTGTGCTGCTGATCTCCTGCAGCCTCTTTCAGCCACTTCCTATCTACAGGCAATCACTTCAGCGTAGGCTGCACATTACTGCTCTGGATCGACTTTCTGATCGTGAGAATGGTGGACTGTGCCTGCACAATAGTAAATCAGCATGGCCGCTTATAGTTTTCATCAGGGGTATATGTGACAGGGTGACTACGCAGGAGCACAGTTGGGAGACAGCTGTCATCTCATAATAGGAAGTGCCTGAATCTAACTCTTCTTGAGCAGATCACTAGATGTTATTTTAATACTTTAATACGATTTGAAAAAAAAAAAAACTTTTTGCAATAACGTCACCATGCTAAAATTCACACCCAGGCATTGTGATGCGGTAGTTTGCAACCCGCAAGTACAGCAACCCGCTGCGCGCTGTACTTCTTTCAGAGCATACCACAGAGTGGACCAGCAGTGTGGACTGCCCACATGTTGTATCGATCGGCAGAACTAAGAGTTTTTTTCATATTTCGACTGATCAGATTATTAGTTTGCATGGGCAAAAGAGAGATGTGATCAATAACATATGATTGTATCTTTCAAATAGCAATAGAAATCTTGTTTGGAACAAAAAATAAATAAAATCTACTTCCCCATCTGTGCCATATCGATCAAATTGGCCACTGACTATATAGATTGATTATTCCTATCAAAATCCTAATCCCATCCTATCAGTATATCCTATTGATCGGAAAATAAATTGTCCATTTATTGAAGAGTATGGCCACCATTAGTGGTTGAGTTTAGATCTACTTAAAGCTCTACTCCAGGGAACTTAAAGAATGTGACTTGCAGTGGGGATGTGCTCGTAGTTTGGGGACCGAAAAGTGCCTTTTCCTTTCCACCAATCCCCAATAGAGAGCACTCTGCCATGCTGTGGCGGTGGACTGTCCTCTGGCTTCCTCACACCCAGTGCAAGGCTATGGACCCTGCATTCATCTTGATGATGTCAGAAGACCTTAAAGTGGTGGTTGTAAAGGCTGAAGGTGTTTTTTCCTTCCTGCAGTCTATGCATGAAGATAAAAAAACCTTCTGTGTGCTGCCACAGTCCCCCTAATACTCACCTGAGCCCCCTCTAGATCCAGCGATGTGCAGGAGAGCCTTGGCTGTCCCGGGACTCCCTCTCCTCATTGGCTTAGGCAACAGCGGGAGCCATCAACAAGCACATGTCAATCACAGCCAGTGAGCCAATGAGGAGAGAAGGGTGCGGGGCCGAGCCACGGTTCTCTGTGTCTTAGGGCTCGGGAGAGAGTACGCACCAGTGCTGCCATAGCTAGAAGCTTGCTATTGGGGGCACTGGTCAAGGGGTAGAAGCCAGGATCGCTGGCGGGGGACCTGAGAAGAGGAGGATCGGGCTGCTGTGTGCAAAGCCACTGCACAGAGCAGGTGTAGCGTCACATATGGCGACCCATCACATTTGGCTACCCGCTGGAGTGTGCATGCGCAACGCCACCATATGCATTCCAACACTTCTACGACAAAACACAGTTATTATGTGGCTCCACCCCTAAGTCCAGGTTCAAGTCCCACCATCCAAGTGGACATAGAGTTAGAATATAATAATGCCGAGCGAAGCGAGGCCGTGCCCGAAGCGTGGCGAGCAAAGCAAGCCCGCGAGGGGCCCTGTTGCACTATCTGACGGTTTTAGTGAGGTGTTTTGTCCTAAAAGTGTTGGAACGCATATGGCGGCATCGCGCATGCGCACTCCAGTGGGTAGCCAAATGTGATGGGTCGCCATATATGATGCTACACAGGCATGTATGACATCTTTGTTTTTGCTTTTTTTAAAAAACAAAAATGTAATACCACTCTAAACTGCCAGAATGCATTGGAGAAGATGCTGCGAGGAGCAGTCTAGCAGCTTGGAGAAGCCTACAGGAGTGGAAGATCGGGTGAGTAAAAGTGCTTTTCTTGTGCCCCTCTAGACCTAGACGACAAGCAGTGAAAGTGGTTCTTAAAGGCTTAAGGTTTTTTTTTTTTACCTTAATGCATTCTCTGCAAAAACCTTTTAGGTGCAGACCACCAGAGTGCAGGGGAGAAGGCACTATCAGGAGCGGTCTAGTAGTGTGCAGGAGGATCGGATAAGTAAAAGTGCTTTTCTTGTTCCCCTAGACAAGCCGTTATCCCTTCCAGTGTAGCAGCAAACATCACTACAAGGGAGGATTTTAAATTTTCCTGGATTTCAGCTTTAAAGTGATTGTAAACCTTTGTTTTTTTTTTAAATAAAAATAACAAACATGCCTATACTTACTTGCTCTGTGCAATGGTTTTACACAGAGCAGCCCTGATCCTCTTCTTCTGGGGTCTCCTGCCGGTGCTCCGAGCCCCTCCTGTTCATTGGGTGCACCCACGAAAAACTGCTTTCCCTGGGGGCACCCGGGCAGGCTCGCTTCTAAATCCGCTGCTGCGTCCATTGTCACAGACTGAGAGACTCGGCCCCGCCCCCCACTCCCGTGTCACAGGATTTGATTGGCAGCAGCGGGAGCCAATGACTCCTGCTGCTATCAATCTGTCCAATGAGGAGAGAGACAGCGGCTGGAGCCGCTTCGCTCGTACCCATCGCTTGTCCGGATCAGGCTCAGGTAACTATAATGGGGGGGGTCTGAGGGGGGGCTGGAGCACAGAAGGTTTTTCACCTCAATACATGGAATGCATTAAGGCGAAAAACCTTAAGGCTTTAGAACCACTTTAAGGCTCCATGCACACTGGCTTAAAAATTGCTGCTTCTACAGGAGTTTTTGTTTTGCCTGTAGAATCAGCTCAATGTTATCCTATGTGTCCATGCACATTAGGATGTTAAGAGGCATATTTTGAGTTCAGCGATTAGAGGCAGGAAAAAATACCTTATCTGGTTTGCGTTTTTGATTGGAGCTTTCTGGTAGAAAGAACGCTAAACACTCTTCAACTCGCCTAAACATGTGTACAAAATGCTTTTTTTCTGCCAAGGAAACTGGCGTTTTTAAAGCTCAGTGTGCATGGAGCCTAAATAGTTGTGAATGGACTGTCCCTTTAGGCTGGGTTCACACTATTGCGAATTGGATGTGGGTTTCCCTGCATCCAATTCACATGTCAGGAGATTGTGACCAGCTCTCAATGGAGCCGGTTCACACAGCTCCGGGATGGCTGAGGAGCGAATTGCACAGAAGTCCTGTGCGTCTTCTGGTCCATTTCAGGTTTGAATTTAGCCAAAAATTTGGACCTGAAACAGTGAACAGAGACGCACCAGACCCCTGCTGTGAGCCGCTACGCACGGCAGTGTAAACCTAGCCTTAAAATGCAATGGAGACTAAGCCCTGATTCACACCAAATGCGGCTTTGAAATCATGCTACTTCAGCTGATTTAAAAGCCGCCGGTCACTGCGATTTCATGTGCGACTTGCCGACAATTGTACGACTTCATGTACAGATGTCAATGCAAGCCGCACATGAAATCGTCAAAAATAGTGCAGGAGCCTTTTTCAAATCGGTGTGAGTCACACTGATATGAACAGTTCCATAGCCAGAAATAGGGTGTGACTTGTCATGCGACTTTGATCTGTCAAATCGCACCGGTGTGAACGGGGCCTAATATTACAAAGAGCGATCTAGAGTGTAATAAAACACATATAAGTCTGTCCTGTAACTTACTGTAAAAGATGTACTCGGTGTAGCTGCTCCAGATTTTGTCGTCCCTGTATTGGTTGACGAAGGCCGCCGTTCCCGTGGAGTTGCAGGCGACCATGTGAAATCCAGCTTCGGAGAGCCTGTCGAAGGCTTGTTCCAGGTAGGTGAACTTCAGGTAGAACCTGGACGTATACTTTTCAGGGGGGCGATCGGGGTCCCGACTCTCGTTTAAAGTTTCGCCAAAAACTTCCTTGGCCAGAGCTATTCTGCCACACACCATGATCCTGGCCACCCTCCTGAACTTGGCGTCGGCCTGGTTGTCCCTAACCATGGTGTAGGAGCCCCTGTAGCCTATAGTGATGAAGCCAGACTTTTTATCCACAGCTGCAGTCCTGATCAGATCACTGCTCTGGGAGGTCTCCTCCAGGTCGCTCTGGCAGCCCTCATCGTTCAAGGAGCTTTGCTTGGTGACTTTGGGGGTCAGAAGCTTGACCAGGTCGTGCAGTTGGAAGTACTCAGCTTCTCTGAGCAGACGCTCCTTCTCTGGGAAGTGGTCGGGCAGGGACAGCTGTCTGTCCCGGAGGAAGTCCAGGACGTACCTGAAGAGGAAGCCGTCCCTGTCGATGAAGAAGCGGGCTCGGTTGTCCCTGGGCAGCTCCTGGACGTTGTTCCTGGAGAACATGCTGTGCAAAGTGCTGTCCGAAACGCTGGTGAGAGTGGAGTGCTTGGTGACATAGACCTGGCCGCCCACGTTCAGCTCCACCACTTCTGGGAAGGGATAGGACATCTCGCTGATCGGGAGGATGGTGTCCTTCAGAGCCATGGCAGCCAGGCATAGGCAGCCCGGGGAAGCGCTCCAGACGCTCAGTGCTGAGCCCGATCTACTAAGACTGAGCGAGTCTCAGCACCGCGGACAGCGACCGCCGCTCTCCACCGCTCACAGCCAACCACAGGCACACGTCACTGCGGGCTGGGCTACGGCAACTTTCATTGAGGATCCCACACAGCCAGCACCCCCTATCCACACACAGCCCACCCGAACCCCACATCTCTCCTATTACCGGCTCTCACTTTTATATTTTACGTTTTTCCACCTTTATTTTCCACCTGTTCATTCTGCTAACACACACCTCCCAACTTTCTTACATGACAAAGAGAGAGACGCCTTCTAAAGCAATATTAAACCCAAAAGCTAACATTTATTTTATCGCAAATTACCAATTCTTAGATGTAATGGCTGCACGACTTTTCCTTTTCTAGGAGTTTTTTTTTATACAAACTGGTTTTATTGAGAATATTCACCTAGATGGAGAAACATTCACAAAATAATATTGCAGACATGGATACATAACAAGAGCATAGGCGTGCGCACAGGGTGTTGCAGGTGTGCCTGGGCACACCCTAATCACCCTGTGTGACCTCGATTCCCCCTGTTTAACCACTTCAGCTCCAGAAAGGTTTAACCCCAGTTCTAAGGTGTGCACAGCCTAAGCAATTAGCAGACCTCCAGCTGTTGCAGAACTACAAGTTCAATGAGGCATAGCAAGACTCTGACAGCCACAAGCATGACACCCAGAGGCAGAGGCATGATGGGACTTGTAGTTTTGCATCAGCTGGAGGACCGCTATTTGCATATCCCTGGCCTATTGCATTAGGCTAGGGTGTGCACCTCAAAGCTCAAACACATGCATGCGTGTACAGTATCTCACAAAAGTGAGTACACCTCTCACATTTTTGAAAATATTTTATTATATCTTTTCATGTGACAACACTGAAGAAATGACACTTTGCTACAATGTAAAGCAGTGAGTGTACAGCTTGTATAACAGTGTAAATTTGTTGCCCCCTCAAAATAACTCAGCCATTAATGTCTAAACCTCTGGCAACAAAAGTGAGTACACCCCTAAGTGAAAATGTCCAAATTGGGCCCAAAGTGTCAATATTTTGAGTGGCCACCATTATTTTTCAGCACTGCCTTAACCTTCATGCATGGAGTTCACCAGAGCTTCACAGGTTGCTACCAGAGTCCTCTTCCACTCCTCCATGATAACATCACGGATCTGGTGGATGTTAGAGATCTTGCGCTCTTCCACCTTCTGTTTGAGGATGAACCACAGATGCTCAAAAGGGTTTAGGTCTGGAGACATTTTTGGCCAGTCCATTACCTTTACCCTCAGCTTCTTTAGCAAGGCAGTGATTGTCTTGGAGGTGTGTTTGGGGTCGCTACCCTGTTGAAATACTGCCCTGCGGCTCAGTCTCCAAAGGGAGGGGATTATGCTCTGTTTCAGTATGTCACAGTACATGTTGGCATTCATGGTTCCCTCAATGAACTGTAGCTCCCCAGTGCCGGCAGCACTCATGCAGCCCCAGACCATGACACTCCCACCACCATGCTTGACTGTAGGCAAGACACACTTGTCTTTGTACTCCTCACCTGGTTGCCGCCACACATGCTTGACACCATCTAAACCAAATAAGTTTATCCTGGTCTCATCAGACCACAGGACATGGTTCCAGTAATCCATGTCCTTAGTCTGTTTGACCAATTTGATGCAGTGTGCAGCGTATGGTCTGAGCACTGACAGGCTGACCACCTCTTCAGCCTCTGCAGCAATGCTGGCAGAACTCATACGTCTATTTTTCAAAGACAACCTCTGGATATGACACTGAGCACATGCACTCAACTTCTTTGGTCGACCATGGCGAGGCCTGTTCTGAGTGGAACTGTCCTATTAAACCGCTGTATGGTCTTGGCCATCATGCTGCAGCTCAGTTTCAGGGTATTGGCAATCTTCTTATAGCCTAGGCCAGGGGTGTCCAAACTACGGCCCTCCAGCTGTTGCGGAACTACACTTCCCATGAGGCATTGTAAAACTCTGACATTCACGGACATGACTAGGCATGATGGGAGTTGTAGTTCCTTAACAACTGGAGGGCCATAGTTTGGACACCACTGGCCTAGGCCATCTTTACGTAGCGTAACAATTATTTTTTTCAGATCCTCAGAGAGTTTTTTGCCATGAGGTGCCATGTTGAACTTCAAGTGACCAGTATGGGAGAGTGAGAGCGATAACACCAAATTTAACACACACTGAGAACTTGTAACACTAACGAGTCACATGACACCGGGGAGAGAAAATGGCTAATTGGACCCAATTTGGACATTTTGACTTAGGGGTGTACTCACTTTTCTTGCCAGCGGTTTAGACATTAATGGCTGTGTGTTGAGTTATTTTGAGGGGACAGCAAATTTACACTGTTATACAAGCTGTACACTCACTACTTTACATTGTAGCAAAGTGTAATTTCTTCAGTGTTAATGATGATATAGTAAAATATTTACAAAAATGTGAGGGGGTGTACTCACTTTTGCGAGATACTGTATATATATATATATATATACAGAGAGAGAGAGAAATATATATATATATATATATATATATATATATATATATATATATATATACATATATATATATATATACAGTGCTTTGTGCACTGGTCCAAATCATTTGGTGTAGGGGGAATTGTGGAGGGGGGATTATGGTGTGAAGTTGTTTTTCAGGGGTTGGACTTGGCCCCTTAGTTCTAGTGAAGGGAACTCTTAAGGTGTCAGCATACCAAGACATTTTGGACAATTTCATGCGCCCAACTTTGCGGGAACAGTTTGGGGGGTGGCCTCTTCCTGTTCCAACATGACTGCGCTCCAGTGCATAAAGCAAGGTCCATAAAGACATGGATGAGCGAGTTTGGGGTGAAGGAACTTGACTAGCCGACTGGTCCGTTTACATCCAGCTGCCCATAGAACAGAGCGGGCTCTGTCCATGTCTACTCTGCAAAAGGGAAAGCAGATATGGACCTGTCATCCGGCCGCTCTGCTCAGCAGCGGATAAGCGGAAGGTTCCCCTGCTAAGGAAAAAACTGATCGGACCCGTGTGAAAGGGGCCTAAGTTACAGTAATGAGACAAACCATTTAAGACTGGGGAGCCTACAATGATCAGCGTTTAGTTATTTATGTAAAGCCTATATCCCAAAGGGAGAAAAAACAGTTTTTAAAGTATTGGCTGGAGTTTTTTTTATTAGTGTATCTAAATCTGCTGGTTCATCTATCACTCCCCTCTCCCCAGACTGAAAATGCTGCTGTCCAAAGGTCCCCCCTGTGCTCCTTCATCCAGAATGGGGGCACTCTAATACAGGTGGTGTGTTACTGGCCAACTCACCATGTGAAAAAACTATTCGGATCCATTTATTTTTATTGTAGTGAACCAGATGCTTTACTAGAATCTCCAGGGCCCCGGTGCAAGAAACCATGAAGGGCTCCCATCAGGGGCGTTGCTGGGTCTACAAAAAATCTCGGGCTAGAGCCCATAGCACCGAAGTAAAGAAAGTCATACACATGTACCGTATTTTTTGGACCATGAGACGCACTTTTTTCCCCCAAAAATATGGGGGGAAATGTCTCTGCGTCTTTTGGTGCGAATATACGACAGGCACCGCCCCCCCCCCACTGCCGCTACCGCCCCCGCAGTTGCCGGCAGCGCCCCCTGCCACCACCGGCATTGCCCACCCCCCACCCCCCACCCCCCCGCCGCCTTCGTCATCGCCCAATCCCAGGCCCCCATGATCTCCCGGCCTGACACCTGCTGAGGAGACAGAGCAGCCTGAGCAATGACTGCATTTATGGTAATATTCAGGCTGCATTAATAGTAATATTCAGGCTGCATTAATGGCAATGGCCAGGCTGTATTTCTTTGACACAGGTCAGGCTGCATTTCATGGGCACTGGTAAATATTTTAGTACACCATTTGGTTCAAAATATTTTTTTTCTTGTTTTCCTCTAAAACCTAGGGGCGTCTTATGGTAAGGTGCGTCTTATGGAGCGAAAAATACGGTATATATGTGTGTGTGTGTGTGTGTGTGTGTGTGTATATATATATATATCGTTACATATGTGAGCGCAGATCCCCCACTTACATCAGGGTCCTCAGAGAGCCTCCCCCTACATCAGGGTCCCCAGAAAGCCTCCCCTTACATCAGGGTCCCCAGAGAGCCTCCCTACTTACATTAGGGTCCCCAGAGCCCCCCTCATTACATCAAGGTCCCCAGAGAGCCCCTCCTTAAATCAGGGTCCCCAGAGAGCCCCCCTTACATCAGGGTCCCCAGAGAGCCCCCCCTTACATCAGGGTCCCCAGAGAGCCCCCCCTTACATCAGGGTCCCCAGAGAGCCCCCCCTTACATCAGGGTCCCCAGAGAGCCCCCCCCCTTACACCAGGGTCCCCAGAGAGCCCCTCCTCACACCAGGGTCCCCAGATAGCATCCCCTTTACATCAGGGTCCCCAGAGAGCTCCTTTCTTGCATCAGGGTCCTCAGAGAGCCCCTCCTTACATCAGGTCCCCAGAGAGCCTCCACTTACATCAGGGTCCCCAGAGAGCCTCCCTACTTACATCAGGGTCCCCAGAGAACCTCCCCTTACATCAGGGTCCCCAGAAAGCCTCCCCTTACATCAGGGTCCCCAAAGAGCCTCCCCATACATCAGGGTCCCCAAAGAGCCTCCCCATACATCAGGGTCCCCAAAGAGCCTCCCTACTTCCATTAGGGTCCCCAGAGCCCCCTCATTAAATCAGTGTCCCCAGAGAGTCCCTCCCTCCATCTGGGTCCCCAGAGAGCCCCTCCTTACATCAGGGTCCCCAGAAAGTCTCCCCTTACATCAGGGTCCCCAGAGAGCCTCCCCATACATCAGGGTCCCCAGAGAGCCTCCCCCTTACATCAGGGTCCCCAGAAAGCCTCCCTACTTACATTAGGGTCCCCAGAGCCCCCCTCATTACATCAAGGTCCCCAGAGAGCCCCTCCTTAAATCAGGGTCCCCAGAGAGCCCCCCCTTACATCAGGGTCCCCAGAGAGTCCCCCCTTACATCAGGGTCCCCAGAGAGCCCCCCCCCCTTACATCAGGGTCCCCAGAGAGCCCCCCCTTACACCAGGGTCCCCAGAGAGCCCCTCCTTACACCAGGGTCCCCAGAGAGCCCCCCCTTACACCAGGGTCCCCAGAGAGCCCCTCCTTACACCAGGGTCCCCAGATAGCCTCCCCTTACAGGGTCCCCAGAGAGCCTCCCCTTACATCAGGGTCCCCAGAGAGCCTCCCTACTTACATCAGGGTCCCCAGAGAACCTCCCCTTACATCAGGGTCCCCAAACAGCCTCCCCATACATCAGGGTCCCCAGAGAGCCTCCCCTTACATCAGGGTCCCCAGAGACCCTCCCCTTACATCAGGGTCCCCAGAGAGCCTCCCTACTTACATTAGGGTCCCCAGAGAGTCCCTTCCTTACATCTGGTTTCCCAGAGAGCCCCTCCTTACATCAGGGTCCCCAGAAAGTCTCCCCTTACATCAGGGTCCCCAGAGAGCCTCCCCTTACATCAGGGTCCCCAGAGAGCCCCCCCTTACTTCAGTGTCCCCAGAGAGCCCCCCCTTATTTCAGTGTCCCCAGAGAGCCCCCCCCTTACTTCAGTGTCCCCAGAGAGCCCCCCTTACATCAGTGCCCCAAGAGAGCACCTCCCTACATCAGTGCCCCCAGAGAGCCCCCCCTCACATCAGTGCCCCCAGAAAGCCCCTCCTTACATCAGAGTCCCCAGAGAGCCCCTCCTTACATCAGAGTCCCCAGAGAGCCCATCCTTACATCGCGGGCCCCAGAGCCCCCCTTCCTTACATCGAGGTCCCCAGAGAGCCCCTTCCTTACATCAGGGTCCCCAGAGAGCCCCTTCCTTACATCAGGGTCACCAGAGAGCCCCTTCCTTACATCAGGGTCACCAGAGAGCCCCTCCTTACATCAGGGTCACCAGAGAGCCCCTCCTTACATCAGGGTCCCCAGAGAGCCCCTTCCTTACATCAGGGTCCCCAGAGAGCTCCTTCCTTACATCAGGGTCCCCAGAGAGCCTCCACTTTACATCAGGGTCCCCAGAGAGCCGCCCCTTACATCAGGGTCCAAGAGAACCTCCCCTTTACATCAGGGTCCAAGAGAGCCTCCCCTTTACATCAGGGTCCCCAGAGAGCCTCCCCTTACACCAGGGTCCCCAGAGAGCCCCACTTACATCAGTGTCCCCAGAAAGTCCCCCTTACATCAGTGCCCCAAGAGAGCACCTCCCTACATCAGTGCCCCCAGAGAGCCCCCCCTCACATCAGTGCCCCCAGAAAGCCCCTCCTCACATCAGTGCCCCCAGAAAGCCCCTCCTCACATCAGAGTCCCCAGAGAGCCCCTCCTTACATCAGAGTCCCCAGAGAGCCCATCCTTACATCGGGGTCCCCAGAGCCCCCATTCCTTACATCGAGGTCCCCAGAGAGCCCCTTCCTTACATCAGGGTCCCCAGAGAGCCCCTCCTTACATCAGGGTCCCCAGAGAGCCCCTTCCTTACATCAGGGTCCCCAGAGAGCCCCTCCTTACATCAGAGTCCCCAGAGAGCCCATCCTTACATCGGGGTCCCCAGAGCCCCCCTTCCTTACATCGAGGTCCCCAGAGAGCCCCTTCCTTACATCAGGGTCCCCAGAGAGCCCCTCCTTACATCAGGGTCCCCAGAGAGCCCCTTCCTTACATCAGGGTCCACAGAGAGCCTCCCCTTACATCAGGGTCCCCAGAGAGCCCCCCTTACATCAGTGGCCCCAGAGAGCCCCCCTTACATCAGTGGCCCCAGAGAGCCTCCACTTTACATCAGGGTCCCCAGTAGGGCTGCAACTAACGATTATTTTCATAATCGATTAGTCGGACGATTATTGTTTCGATTAATCTTAAAAAAAACAAAAATGTGATGTATAATTTAGTTAATATGTAAAGTTTAGAAAAAAGGCAATTTATTCTTAAATAACTATATGCAGTGGTAAATATAAATAACCAACTATATGGTTGAGAGCAAAATATCTAATCCACTCTGAGAATAAGAGACAAAAGAGAGATATACTGTATATACTATTAGAGGAGATATATACTGTATATACTATTAGAGGAGAGATATACTGTATATACTATTAGAGGGGAAATATTGTATAAACTATTAGAGGAGAGATATATACTGTATATACTATTAGAGGATATATACTGTATATACTATTAGAGGATATATACTATTAAAAGGTGAATCTGGTAAATATCAGACTCAGAGATCAAATTTTTTTTATTTAAAAAAAAAAAAACAATGTCTTCCTTAAAAAAAATGTAATTTTAAGAACGTTCGTTCGATTTTCTAATCGTTAGTGGGGTCAAATCGAGGTTCATTTTCAACCACAGTGACGGGAAAATTTGGAAATAATCGAAGGAATTTTCAGACAGTGTATGTGGTTTTCGGTCAGAAATGACATTCATTTTAAAAACAATGTTAAAAACAAGTGAAAATTTCAAACAACATTCTTTTATTCAGCGAATGTACAAAGATTTTTCGTCTGAATATTCTTGTCTGAAAAAAATTGATCCGTGTGGCCAGCATAAGGCTCGGTACACACCTATGTAGTTTGCTTTTGATGTGTTTCTGCAGTGCTTTTTGCTGTGCGTTTTGATTTTAGCGCACGTGATTTTGCTGCGATTTGTGTTTTTGCATTTTTTTGGGCAATTTGTTGTTGGGCAGAAATTACATGCTTTCCTGCAGCTTCTCCGTTGAAGTATATTGAACCAAAAAAGCATTGTTTTGCATTAAAAAAAAGTCACTGACCCTTTCCAAATACGCAGTGGCTGAAAAAAGCATAGATGTGAACGTGTCCCATAGGAAACCATGTAAATGAACTGTAGTGCGTTTCTGCAAAAAACACCAAAAAACACAAAGATGTGAACCAGGTCTAAGACGTTTAGTAACATAATGGGGTTAAAAAAACTAAAATTAGCCCTTTATAGTACAAAAAAAGCAAATAATCACTACTGTAAGGGGTTCATTTTTTTACTGTAGAACTGTGAAAGTAATATTTACAGTAGCGATTACCGTATTTATCAGCCTATAACACGCACAGGTGTATAACACGCACATTCATTTTAAGAGGGAAGTTTCAGGAAAAAACTTAAATTTTAAATAAGGAACTTTGAAACAAAATGAGGGTCAGTGCCCATCTGCAGTCTCACCATTGCCATCAAAACAGCCTGATCAATGCCCATCTGCAGCCTCACAAGTGCCATCAATGCAATCTCATAATTCCACATCAATGCAGCCTCACCATTGCCATCAATGCAGCAGCCTCACCATTGCCATCATTGCAGCCTGATCATGCACATCTGCAGCCTAGGGGGGACAGGGAGGGGGGCGGGATGAGCGCAGACAGATTATATACAGTGAGAATCTCCTATTACAGACAGAACAGTGGTCCAATGGTGGCCAAGGAGACGGGGCTTCCTATTACAGAGGCCGCCAAGTTAACAGGAGATCCTCACTGCATGTAATCTGACAGCGCTCGTCCCGCACCCTCCTTGTCCCCTCCGAGGCAGCTAAAATTGAAGTATTGGTGTATAACACGCACACGCTATTTGCACCCGAGTTTTAGGGTGAAAAAGTGAGTGTTATATGCCAATAAATACAGTTTTTTTTCTTTTTGTACTATAAGGGGCTCATTTTAGTTTTTTTAACCCCATTATGTTACTGGCCGATTAATCGATTATGAAAATAGTAATCGATTAATTCCATAATCGATTCGTTGTCGATTAATCGATTAGTTGTTTCAGCCCTAGTCCCCAGAGAGCTGCCCCTTACATCAGGGTCCAAGAGAGCCTCCCCTTTACATCAGGGTCCCCAGAGAGCCCCTTCCTTACATCAGTGTCCCCAGAGAGCCTCCCCTTACACCAGGGTCCCCAGAGAGCCCCACTTACATCATTGTCCCCAGAAAGCCCCCTTTACATCAGTGCCCCAAGAGTGCCCCCAGAGAGCCCCCCCTTTACATCAGTGTCCCCAGAGGGCCCTCCTCTTACATCAGTGTCCCCAGAAAGCCCCCCTTACATCAGAGTCCCCAGACAACCGCCCCCCCTTTCAGAGGTTCTCCTGTACCTGGCTGGTCTCCGCTGTCTGTGCACCTTCAACCCCCAGCACATCTCCGTACCCCCCACCTGGAGTGAGGTGGGAGGCAGCAATCGGCAGCTCTATGGTGTCCACGGGCGACGGGATCTCCCTGGGGCTAGTAGTTCTCTTCCCCCAGTGTATACAGTGGGGAGGGGCCTCTGACCCGGGCATGTATCAGCAAGAGTGTACATGCAGAGCGACTCACTTGTACACTGAAGAGTGAAACTGATACCTGCTAGGGTCAGAGGCTCCTCCCCTCTCCACTGTATACACTGACACTGGGGAAGAGAACTACTAGCCCCAGGGAGATCCCGCCACCCATGTTCCCCCACTACATTCTAAACGGACAGCCAGAGGTGCAGGGGGAGATGCCAGGTCTTGGGCCCCCCCCCACAGCGGCAGAACGGCAGGGCCCAGTCGCAATGAACTAAAAAAAGGTGAAAAAGGTGAGTACACATGGCTAGAAGATAAGTAGATATCAAAAACATGTTTTTATTGGTGAAACAAGGAACATGGCAAAATGACATGATACATGCAGCAGTGAATAAAATTGTCAATCACATATTACAGACCATATATAGAAACAAACATAAGTAGCAACCAGCCAACCACTGTGTGGTATGGAGCGAATCCTGGATGTCGTAAAAACACTTAAAATTACATGGTAGATGGAGAACTCAAGATAATGTATTGAATAGGGGCGTCTGCATGAGAATAAGTGCATTCAAATTATCCCGACGCATTTCGTGGATAATACCACACTTCAGGGGCAGGTGCACGCAAATCTATAAAAAAACACATGAGTAGACCAGGCAAGTGCGACTGCTGTGACCGTGAAAGTTCTTCCACTGTAGTGAGCGTTAGACATGTGCACCGTCAATAAATTTGTTTTGTTTTGTTCTGTTCCGTATTAAAATTAATTCGTAATTCGTGTACGAAATACAATTCGGATTCGTACAAAATACGAATTTTCGTTATTGTTAGGAAAATTACGAACCTAGCGAAAATTCGTTATGATAAGTTTATCCTTATGAGGGGCTCCCACCATCCCTGTGCTGTGCTGACTTCCTGGGTTTTTAACTTTTAGTTTCGTTAACTTTTCGTAACAATAACGAAAGTTCGTTATGATAAGTTTGTAAACAAAATTTCGTATTTCGTACAAAATTCGTATGCATAAAAATTCGTATTTCGGAACGATCCAAATCTTCCGAAATACCTTTCGAAAATACAGATTGATTTGGAACAATGAATATATGAAATTAATCCGAATATACAAAACAAATTCTGAAAACGAATCATTCTAACATAACAAATATGATGAAATGAAATCATTAATGTAATGAATGAATACAAAACAAAACAAATGTTTTTGTCATGCAGATCTCTAATCACATGTTTTTATAACGTATAAAAGCCAGAGCAATGTCTTAAATAATGGCATATAAACTAAAGAAGTGTATTATTTATCAATAGGTCTTGTGGCATTAACACAGTTACAAAAAATATAGGGGTCTAATTCAATATACTGAAGCACCAGGGGGACACAGAGGTAATCTACTGTACAGCATCAGAAATTAGAGAGAGAAGGGAATTACTGGTATCTTGAGTATTTAGCCCCCCCCCCCCAATTTAGTAGAAACTTCCCTGGACAGCCCCTTGCTTCATACGTCAACTTGTACAATGGTAATCTCTAGTTAACCAATCTCTTCCACACACCAGTAATCTCTGGTTAACCAATCTCTTCCACACACAAATATGTACTGGTTGAAGGTGGACTTTTCTTCTATTTTATCTGGTGATGACAGTAAGTTTTTCACAAGCTCAAGCTTTCCAGCAGAATGTATCAGTTTACATGGATAAGACAAACCACCTAACAATGGCAGGGGTGATTAAAACGACCAGCTTTTATTTATTTATGCAAAACCTTTATCCCAAAAGGAAAAAAAAAATCTTTGCTGTAACATATAACGTGTGAGTCAGAGCTTGGCTTCAGTTTGTTATTGCATCTAAACATGCTAACACATTTATCACTGCCTTCCCCCCCAGACTGACAATGCTGCTGTCTGCTGTGCCTCCTGTGACCATTCCTCTAGAGTGGGGTCTGTATAATCCTAGCAGTGGTGGAATTACCAGGGTCGCAACAGTCGCAGTTGCGACGGGGCCCGGCATTCCGCCACTGTGGGGGGGGCAGCGGGATTGCTTTTCACACACGGCTCTGAGCGGAGATCGTGTGTCATAGAACAATAGCACAGAGACACCGGCGGCATTAACGTTCTACTTGCCCGTCTGTCCCCTCTGGCAGGGGATGAGAGAGGACACACAGCTGATCTCACGGCTCCCCCTTCTCCCCCCTCCCCTCTCCTGTGTGCTCCGTGGGAAATGTGAGCTCCTTAGCTTAACACCTGACTGCCCGCGGAGCACATAGGAGAGGGAGGGGGGAGAAGGGGGAGCCGTGAGATCAGCTGTGTGTCCTCTCTCATCCCATGCCAGAGAGGACGGATGGGCAAGTAGACCGTTAATGCCACCGGTGTCTCTGTGCTATTGTTCTATGACACACGATCCCCGCTCAGAGCCGTGCTGTCCTGAGAAGGCAGACGGCACTGATGGCGATTAATAGCAGGCACTGATGAGCACTAATAGAAGGCACTGATGAGCACTAATAGAAGGCACCGATGAGCACTAATAGAAGGCACCGATGAGCACTAATAGAAGGCACTGATGAGCACTAATAGAAGGCACCGATGAGCACTAATAGAAGGCACCGATGAGCACTGATAGAAGGCACTGATAGAAGGCACTGATGAGCACTGATAGAAGGCATTGATGAGCACTGATAAGCACTGATAAGCACTGATAGAAGGCACTGATGAGCACTGATGAGCACCAATAGAAGGCACTGATGAGCACCAATAGAAGGCACTGATGAGCACTGATAGAAGACACTGATGAGCACTGATAGAAGGCACTGATAGACGGCACTGATGAGCACTGATAGAAGGCACTGATGGGCACTGATGAGCACTGATAGACGGCACTGATGAGCACTGATAGAAGGCACTGATGGACACTGATAAAAGGCACTGATGGGCACTAATAGGAGGCATTTATGGGCACTGATAGGAGGCACTGATGGGCACTGATAGGCCACATTGATGAGCACTGATAGGCAGCACTGATAGGAGTCACTAATGTGCACTGATAGGCTACACTGATAGGTGGCATTGATGGGCACTGATAAGTGGTACTGATGGGCACTGAGGAACACTGATAGGCAGAACTCAGGCAGTATTGATGGGCTTTGATGGGCAGAATTGAAGAGTACTGATAGGTGGCACTGATGGATGCTGTTAGGAGGCATTAATGAGCACTGATAGGTAACACTGATAGAAGGCACTGATGAGCACTGATGAGCACTAATAGAAGGCACTGATGAGCACTGATAGAAGGCACTGATGAGCACTGATAGAAGGCATTGATGAGCACTGATAGAAGGCACTGATGGGCACTGATGAGCACTGATGAGCACCAATAGAAGGCACTGATGAGCACTGATAGAAGGCACTGATGAGCACTGATAGAAGGCACTGATGAGCACTGATAGAAGGCACTGATGGGCACTGATAGACGGCACTGATGAGCACTGATAGAAGGCACTGATGGACACTGATAAAAGGCACTGATGGGCACTAATAGGAGGCATTTATGGGCACTGATAGGAGGCACTGATGGGCACTGATAGGCCACATTGATGAGCACTGATAGGCAGCACTGATAGGAGTCACTAATGTGCACTGATAGGCTGCACTGATAGGTGGCATTGATGGGCACTGATAAGTGGTACTGATGGGCAATGAGGAACACTGATAGGCAGAACTCAGGCAGTATTGATTGGCTTTGATGGGCAGAATTGAAGAGTACTGATAGGTGGCACTGATGGACGCTGTTAGGTGGCATTAATGAGCACTGATAGGTAACACTTGTAGGTGGAAGTGATGGGCACTGATAGGCGGCATTGATGAGCACTGATATGCAGCACTGATGGGCACTGATAGATAGATGGCACTGAGGATTGGGGCACTGATTATCAGTGTAAACAATTTACTGACATTCTTGACAGTTAACGGCAGTCCTTTCCTAACACAGACACAGCGTGTGAGGAAAGGGCTGTGGATAACCGGCAAGTCTGTTTACATGTGATCAGCTGACATCACATGGTAAAGGGCTGATGTGATTGCGCTGGATGCATGTCCCAGGGGTCATGCAGGAAGCACGGTTTTGGGAGGATACCCGGGGCTCGGATGGAAGGGGGGCCCATCATGGTTTCTTGCAATGGGGCCCTGAAGGTTCTAGTTACACCTCTGAGTAGGTGTGTTACTGGCCAGATCACCAGGTGAAAACAGAGGGAAAAAAAGCCAAAGAAAAGAAAACTGATTCAGCTAAGGATTGGTAAGCTGCAATATATTACATTTTTCGTTTTGGGTTTCATATCGCTTTAAGTAGACAAAGGATACGTTACCATGATGCACAAGTTCTGTGGACCGTGAAGAATGAATACGCAAACCATGAATGGTTAAACCCACAAGTGTTTTTTTTTTCATCCACTAATTTTTCTGTATAGTGGCTTTTTAACCAATTTAATACCAGGCACTTTTATCCCCTTCCTGCCCAGCTTCCATCGTTGTAACATTTTGAATGACAATTGTGCGGTCCTGCCACACTAAACCCATATCAAATTTCTATCATTTTTTTTGCTATATAAAAGAAAAAAGACCAAAAATGTTGAAAAAAAAAGATTTTCTCAGTTTCTGTTATAAAATATTACAAAAAAATAATCTTTCGTTATAAATTTAAGCCAAAATGTATTCTGCTACATTTCTTTGATGAAAATAACCCAAAGCAGTGTATATTATTTAGTCTGTAGGAAAGTTATAGTCCACAAACTATGATATATACTGTATATCTGAAAATTGATCAGTCCTGATGTACTGATCTCATTTCCTGAGGCCCAAAAATGCCAGAACGGTACATATATTCCCCAAATTACCCCTTTTTGGAAAGTAGACAGTCCAAAGTATTTAGTAAGAGGCATGGCAAGTTTTTTGAAGTAGTAATTTTTTATAAAAAATTTTTTGGACAATGAAGCAATAAAAAAAAAAAATGACGTACAGTCGAGATTTTCAGCCCTTTTTTGGGGGCTGAAAGTGCCCCACTCGACTTATACTCGAGTCACCGCCCTCTGCCTACATGATCAGCCTGTCATGCAGGCAGACGGCGGCCAGCGTGTGCTATTACTATTCGGCGGCCGTTCACTGTTCAAAAGTCGCGCCTCCTCCTCGTCTGTGATAGGCAGAAAACTCCATTTCCCAGCAGTCAGTGTACAGCCTATCACGGACATTTTCTCATCCTCGTCCGTGGTATGAGGATGAGAGAATGTTCGTGATAGGCTGACCGCTGATTGCTGGGAAATGGAGTTTTCTGCCTATCACGGACGAGGAGGAGGCGCGGCTTTTTAACAGTGAATGGCCGCCGAATAGTAATAGTACACGCTGATCGGTGCAGAGCGGCAAACAGAGGCATGCACACATACACAGGACACAGACACATGCACACATACACAGGACACATACACAGGTACAGGACACATGCACAGGACACATGCACATATACATATGACACATGACACATGCACATATATACAGGACACAGACACATGCACATATACACAGGACACATGCACAGGATACAGGGAGGTATACAGCTGCAGATGGGCATTGTTGACCCTCTTTTTTCACTTACAGTAGCTGCTGCATTTCTCACCCTCGTCTTATACTCGGGTCAATAAGTTTTTCCCATTTTTTTGTGGTAAACTAGGGCCTCGGCTTATACTCGGATCGACCTATACTCGAGTATATACAGTATATAGTTAGTCTGGCAGTGATCAGTACTTTAAACAAATTAAAACATTTTTAATAACTTGTTTTCAATTTTCTTTTTTTACATACAATGATCAGAGCAATACAGTGTTACCATAGTAACACTGTACTACTATGATTGCTTATAACTGTGAATTTTACTGTTATAAGTAACCATTTTTTCTGAATGAAAAATTATTCAGTGTTTTCTATTGTGATTAGCTGTGATTGGCCACAGCTAATCACATGGTACAGCTGGGTTGTGATTGGCCCTGTCTGTACCATGTGATCACTGTGACCGATCACAGAGATCAACACAATAGTACCCAATGAATGGCATGAATCAAAGCCATTCTTTGTGTACAATTGTCATTTGATCTGCTGTGATTGGTCACAATGATCACATGGTACCAGCAGCAGGCTGGTACACTGATCTGTAATCCGTTGTGTTCGATGGATACAGCGGGTGACAGATCGCACCAGAGCATGGGCCATGGAGAGCGCAAGGAGCGATCCTGGAAGGATGTCATATGATGTCCTCCCAGGATAGCCCAGAGAATGTATTAAGGTAAAAAACCTTTTACCTTTACAACCACTTTAATGTTTAGTAAAAGAAGGACAAATATCCACTTTAAGCTGACTGTGGGTTGGGTGGAAGTGCTTTATAGCCTCCCTATCACTTTCACACCCTGATGCAGGCACTACCCACAATATGTATTCTGGGTTCCGTCGGCTCACCTGTGGGCCTGGTATTAGCTTGGCGGGTTTCGGCGGGTGGAATGGAGGGAGATCAGTGAACATCCACTTGCTGATCTTCCCTCCAATTTATGAACATGGAAATGATGTGCATTACGTTGTTACAGATTAACTGCTGCCATTCCTTGGTTGCTGTTGCTGGGGAAGCTGCTAATGGAGCATGATCTGAAGGGGAGACATCAGGAGCCTAATAGACCTCTGTTGACTCAATAAAGAGAACCGTTCATTACAGTGTGCTATCACATAATGGGGCTATTGGCCCTCTATATGATAGCAATAAAGTTAAGTGTAAAAAGGAAAAAAAGTTAAAAGTAACAGTAACAGTTGAAAACACAATATAAGGTTTCACTGTTAATGTCCGTGCAAGAGCAATCATTTTAGAGCCATCATTCTAAACTGGTAACTTGTAAAGGCTTGTAAAGGGTGCGTGCAGTTTTAAGGCTTGACGTGTTTGATATCTATTTACTCATCACAAGCTCATCTTTTACTTATTTACCTAACTCATCTAACTTTTTTACCTAAAAAATTGGGTAAAATGCATTGGTGTATTTTTACTGAAAGTTTGCATTTAAATAATATTTGCGGTTTTCTGCTCTCAGAAAATATATAGTATTTTTTTTTTTTTCTTTGGGGGGGTTGTTAATTAATCTTCAGGCCTAAAATATGCATTTTCATGTGTGTGCACAAACTGAGAAAATGGCTCTGGTTGTGAACTGGTTAAAATACTGTATTCCGTTCCCCAAACAAATGTCTTCCTGTGTAGCTGCTGACACCGTTGTCCTTCCCAATTTAGCCTGCACGCAGGAGGACACACTCAGTGCTGGATACGTGGAAGTGGAAATCCACAAAAGGGCACTCTTGGCTTCTTTCCCCACCTGTTCATGCACAGTCCATGCTCCCTTGCAGCTCAGCATTTTAGTGACAATAAAAGAGAGTGGGAGGAGAGCAAGAAAAAATGAGGGGAAATAATTGCGCTTCAAAGTGTCTAAAATATGATGAAAAAAAGCAGCGATATCCTAAATGTGACACAAACACATAACATAAGCAAGAGAAAATTGTTGACTCGCACTATACAAATCAGTGAATGTGTGGCCAAAGATGCCACACCAAAAACACTAGATACAACAGGTATTAGTGAATACATAAACCATCAGTGCAGTAATATATCACAATTAGTGCAGGCAAATGTCAAATTAAGTCCATGTGTAATAAATATAGTAGAAAATAATTGTGAATGGTTGAAAGAATAGTCCATAAGAAAAACCCAAAAAAGTGAATAGCAATCCCGGGTCTTTCAACCGTATGGAACCTTGGATGTGTGGGACCACCACCAACAGTAACAGCCTGGCCGCTTACCAGAACCCCATGACCCCCCGTTACAGAGGGTCTGAAAGGGCTTTGAGATCCTGCTGGTCCGGAATTCCCAGGGGCAGAGATGGAGATGGAAGATGGAAAGGACGTCGGGTGCTAGGATGGAGATCGATGGGTCCACAGAAAGGGGCTCAGCCCTCAGCATAGTATTGTCAACATAGGAAGAAAGAAAGGGAGGGCTCCCATAGTGTAAAATCAGACGGCAACTTATTAAAGTAAAAAACGTAAACACTCACATGTAGGCAAGAAAATCAGCATCATCAGTGGAAGAACAAACTGTGGCACCGGCCGGATGACCACAGATAGCCCGTCCTGCTGGAAGTACAGCGACAATGGGAGGTGGCACGATGATACCGCTCAGCCCTACGCTATGTTTCGCAAAAAAATTGCGTCTTCCAGGGGCACGAGCTGCTCATCGCATCACCTTCCTTAAATAACAAATAAAACTCCTCACTTTGAGATCCCCCGCGCCGGACTTCCACATTAGTCAACTTCCTTGTGAGCCTGGAGCGTGCCTGGCCTCAGGCGCCACCGCGCATGTGCGGCCCAGGACTCAATAGGCGTCACTCGATATCACGTCAAAGGATTAGATCCGCACACTCGAGACAGAGACCGTCGGGATCCCATGCGCATGTGCGCCTCCCAATGTCAATCTTTCTTATATGGTAAACAATCAGGCGGCCACATGTGTAGCACAGATGGAAATTGGGTGAGAGAGAAAGCCAAAATACAATGTGTAAAGAAAATAAAAATAAAATAAATAAAAATGCCAACTAATGCAATGTGTTTGGGGCACCTTTAGCTAAAAGCACCAAATTGCTGTTAAATCAGATCGTTCTCAAAGACGATCGCTCGCAGTAATCTGTCATGTTGGCATTTAATGTACAGTTGGACTAGGAGAATGTATACATACAGGTCAAGCATTAGATATACCAAACCTGTATAGACACACCTGCTTTATGCTAATATTAGATGTTGAAAACGTTTGGGCGTGAGTAGTGACACACGCAAACCAAACCCAAAGAATGTGTCATAAGGGGACATGAAAAAAATGCAAAAAACGACCCCTAGTGGCCATGTTGAGAATGTACACCCCAAAGCCGGTCTCCTCATGTTATAAACAGTCAGGCGGTTGTGTGGGAGAACACAAAAAAATGTGAATAAATACAAATAAACCAAAAATAGCGGTTTATAAATGAATCATTATTAAAAAGTACTAACTAGTGCTAAGTGTAAAGGCACCTATAGCCACAACCATCAATTAGGTTGTCAAAAGCGACCGCCTCCAAAGACGGTCACTCGCAACAACCCACGATGTTGGCATATGGTGCATAAGTGAATTGGGGGAATACATGTCCTAAAACTTCACATTGCAACAAACTGGGTATGTCAAACTAATGCAGACACCCCAACTATTAGACTAGTCATTAGTGATAAAAATCTGTTAGGCCTGAGTGACACATACAGGCCGGACCTAAAAAATGGGTCATAAGGGGACATGAAAATTTGTAAACATTGCAAAACGACTCCTAATGGCCATCGTAAAAATTACATGTACCATTTGAATTGGATACATGTGTGAGTATGTGAGAAAAAAATGAAAATGAGCTAATGAATTAATAAAAAAAAAATAATAAAAAATTAATAAAAAAACCCCAGTGATGAACTGAATGCTAATTGCAGGGCTTATCCGGTGCTCCGGACGTGGGGATCCAGATCAAAAATATCCCGCAACATTATAATTCAAACATTGTCTACATAAAGGAAATAAGAAGAACCATATTCAACAACATCCCGTAGATTAGGCATTATTAATAAAAGCATTGATGTCAGTGTCGACATTCATGCCATGTGGCACATAACTTTTAACCTTATATATCCAAGACATCTCTAACTTGGAGATCTCCCTGATAAGTGAGCTACCCCGCCAATGAGGTTTATATTTATCTATGCCCACAAATAAAGTCTTGGAAGGGTCTCTTTCGTGAAATTGATCATAGTGTCTGGAAACGGGATGTTTATCATACCCTCTTCTAATATTTCCTATGTGTTAGTTTAAACGAACCCGTAGGGCCCTTTTGGTCCTCCCTATATATTGGAGACCACACGGGCATTGTAAAAGATAGGAGAAAAGGAGAAAGGAGAGCAAGAGCTTATATGGGTTGGAAGGGAGGTCAAGTGTGCTCGTTCGTGGATTTCTGGGGCTGCACATTTGATGTTGAGTGTGTCCTGACATCTAATTTTTTTCTAGGTGTATCTTAACATTTGTGCGAACAGTAAATTAAAGTGTCTGTTATGCATTCCTCACATTTTAAATACCTGGTTGATTTGGCCAGTCCCCCTCCTTCCTAGTTCAAAGTAGGAGGATCAAGAAGATTGCGTTTATCACTATAGTAGAGCAAACTACTACAGTAATTGTCAGCTTACCCAGTGGTTTCACAGGTATGGGATATGCATTTTTACATTGGTTCAAGTTGTAGTCCAGTATAACATTCAAATACCATGCAGGTTGTTCCCTTGGTGAAACTCAAACCTGAGACCCTAACAATGCAAGGAAAATTACCATCAAGCTGCATATAAATCAGGTGACACTCTTTGGCCATAAGATTGTCCTATACATCTTATACATTGACCTGTACATGAGATCACAGTCTGTCTACCTAATTTTGTCCACATTAGGCAGCCTAAAGCGGAACTGAAAGCATTTTAAAAAAACGTATGGGCAGGCATAGTGTTTATCGCAGAAGAGACATGCAAGTCCCTTCTGCAACAAAATATACCTACCTACCTGTTCACAGTCTTCTGTCACAGCTCATGCACAGCTCGGTTTACATCATCGGCATGGTCCCTGTATGCCAGGATGACTGACTCCTGTGCATGCGCAGGAGTGACGTCATCCCATGCCATCCAATGAAGATTGACCCATTCAGGTGAATGGGGGTATGCGGAATCTGCCCCGCACCCGCGCACAATGTGCATGTTTTTTCAGTCTTTAGGGGGTTGAAACAGGTCTGTTTATTGCTGTCTGATGAGCGATCCAAACGTGGATCATGCTTCAAACAGCAAAGCAGGTGTAAACAAGACCTTGAAGAGGAAGTATTTGACTAGTGACTTTAGCTCTCATTTATGAAACAGAGAGGTTTCATTTATTAAAGGTAAATAGACTCTTCACTTAGCAAGGGAGTGTGCACTTTGCATGGAAATTCTCCTTTTAATGTGATGAAAATTTACTTTGCAAAAAATACCCAATCACGTGCAAGAAAAATTAAAAAAACTGTATTTCTGCAAATGCTTTGATGATGGAAGTCAGCACAGCATCCCTTATTTACTACGCTAAGAAAAAATGCCCTTTCAAATTGTAAATTCCCTTGCAAATGGAGAGCCTGTTTGCCTTGATTAAATCATTCCTAGGGTCTCAATCTAATGAGTTCAGACACTAAGCATAACAGCCAGGGTCTCTTTAAGATGCCTGCACATTAGAACATACCCTGAAAGGAAGCATTGATTGTCTGTGTTGGATTTTTTGAGTTGATTTATAGCTAATATAATTCTATGATAAACTGGCATTGGGGTGTCTAGACGATGTATGGAAAAACATGTTTGATACAATTTTCTGTAGATTAAAACTTCAAAGAGAAGTGATGAGAAATCTGACTTTGCCTTGATCGCAAAAAACACCTTTCACCTTGTCTCAGACAACGCTGACTTGAAGGTAAAAATCTGATTCCTTTTCTACGGAGATAAGGGAACAATCCTAGATTGTTTATAGGGAATTTTCGCCATGTCTGAAAAACTCTGCTATGCCTGTGTGTGCTCATTATCACAGCATTAACCCTACACTGCTGGATTATCATAAGCTATGTTTAGATCAATGTCATTGCTTTCCAGTGTTGAGCCCTATATGGCTTTTATCTTCCCTGTGAATAATGCCCTAATGTCATCTATCCTACCATGACTGCCTGATGCAAATTGCAACTAAGGGATAAACTACAGCCATAACTATAATCTATAGCTGCAGAACAATTTAACCTTTTGTCGCATATCCCCTCATCAGCAACACTGAAATCCACCTACTGCGAATGAGTTGATTCCCATTAAAAGATAAAAGCATTCAGTAACATGAATTCAAATCAGCCATGTCGTTCAGATTTTATGTTACTGCCGGCCATACACAACCCAATACTGAAACATTCTGGGAATGATTTCTGGCTACCTGGTAGCTGCTGCAATTATTTCCTTTATTTCTTTCCTATTTCAACTATGTTTCATCACACAGTTCTGCAAATGGGTTTATACTTTAGTGACAAATTTACAGCACGGCGGATGTATTTCGTGACTAATGCTACAGATGCTCACAGCTGATTACCCCTTAACCAAACCTTCCCAGTTACTGCACATAAAACTCAAATTGTGTCATCATACTGGGCAGAAAATCAATTTATGGGTATGCTGTAAGTGGGGTAAGGCACTAACCCTTCAGTTACATTGCTGTTCTTTTACGATAGTTAATCTTTTTTTTAACTCTTTTTTTCAAGCTAAGTACATTTTCTTCAAGTACAGAAAATACCTGTTAATAATGACAGTATCCTTGCAAGTTTCTGTGAGGTGAAATGAAATCCCAAATGTTTTCAGATCTCTAGTTCCAAATGATGCTTGACATCTCCTTTCCAGTTCTCTATGTGGACATCAAAACAACGTCTTGTATGTTATGGAGATGTGGAGAGGGAGAGACAATCTGCGTACAGGGCTGATCACTCATGAGCAATTACATGCAAGAGGCCGTGATAAGCTGCAGGAGCTGGCAGTCTCCCATTGTTTTCAATAGGGCTGCCTCCTGATGCTAATCTCCGGGAACCCCTGCTGGGGTTCTCACATGAAATTGGTGTCGGGCCTATTCTCAAGTGTGAATATGGCCTTTAAGACCTATATAAGGTTCTATAAATACTCTGGTAAATATAGGAAACTTGTGGTAAGAGGAAAAACAGCTGCCATTGCTGATTACACCTGAAAATGCTTGTGGCGGCTAGTGCTCCATTTTTTTGGGGTGGCGGCAAACAAACCCCCCCTATCGCTCACCCCCGATAGGGCCTATGGAGGGATATGATCCCAGTCCCCCAGTACATACCGGTATATGGGCTCGGTTCCACGGAGGAAGGGACGGGTAGGGAAGTATTTATTCCATCGTGCCCGTATCAGGCTGGCCCTCGGGCTCCCAGCTCCGGAAGATCCCCCGCGCAGTCACCGGAGCGGAGGATGTTCTTGAGACCGAACAGTCGCTTCTCCTTCTGGCCAATCGGGTCTTCAGATCCGCTTTCTATTTGGCCGGGAGTAGAAGCAGGAAGACAATATTAAAAGACAATATTAATTCGCTATTGTCACCCACCCTTTTTGAAGCCAATTAGAGCCTCAGGCTCTAATTATGTGCTTTTAAAAAAAAAAAAAAACCCTTTGAAATTCATGTGTCTGGTGCCCTGCATGTAGATTATGGGCTTGGCGCATGGAGATTAGGGGGACGGCGCACCTGTGCCCCTAATGGGGCAGCCGCCACTGGTGGTCTGGCTGTCCTATTGATTTATTGGCTTGAATAATATACATCAATCACCTGTAGCTGTATGTAAGTATCAAGTATGTATCTGTAGCACCCTCCTAGATAGGTGCTAGGATTAGGTACATTTAGTTCTGGCTTACTGTATCCAGTGGGACTGCTGTTTTGTTGTTAGACAAATTGAGTGTTGCTCACTGTAATCAGTGAAGCCATGTTAATTATTCTGGTCTGTTCAGTTTTTCACCTGCTGCAGGTTTGAATGCTCTCTCTGCTTTCTAGAGAATTATTGCAAATAGTTCTAGAGAACTATGGAAAATAGGTGTGGAGCAAGGCTAAATGGGCAGCATGAATATTTATACAGCCCTAGCCAATCCCTGGGAGGGTAACCCAGATGGCTGCTGGGAGTCTGTATAAATACTCTGAGAACAGATCTTACAGATCTTTTACTGTAGGAAAGGAACACTTGCTGCTTGCCCCCTTAGGCTATCCTGCCATGTGCCTCTGAGGTGCTGAAGCCTCAGGTGGGCAACCTGAGGGCCTGCTTGGCTGAAGTTGCAGAGGGCCCGACTAAAGGGGCTGTCATCTGAAGATCTAGTCTGGTATCACAGGTAAAAAAAAGGTGTCACGTGGCTGTTGGAAGGAGGCAACCAACTCTCTGTGGACATTTTATGAGTACAGACTGCTGTGACAGATCTTAGAGATTTTGGGCTGCTGCCACCCCTCTGGTGCAAGAGAGTCAGCTATGTGTGTAAAGGAGACATTGGCTGGGGTCCTGAAAGCTCAGTCTATCGAATTCTTTGTGAAAGGGGCTCTGCTCTAATTGCTCGAAAGGGGAAGCTTTTGTGTCTTTAGTTGCAACTACTACAAAACCAATGTCCACAGTCTGCTTTTACAAGGACTTTGCTTACAGTTCTTTAACCACTTGCCGACCGCCTCACGCATATATACGTGAGCAGAGCGGCACGGGCAGGCAAAATCACGTACCTGGTACGTGATTGCCTTCCCGCGGGCGGGGGGTCCGATCGGACCCCCCCCGGTGCCATCGGCGGTCGGCGTTTGGCTGGGAGAGTTGAGAGACGAGGGGGAGACCATCCGATCGTGGCCCCCCCTCGCGATCGCTCCCAGCCAATGAGAAACATCCCCTGCCTCTGTATAGTACACAGAGGCAGAGGATGTGATGTCATCTCTCCTCGGCTGGCCAGTTTCCGTTCCAGCACCGAGGAGAGAAGACATGTAAGTGCACCAACACACACACAACACAGTAGAACATGCCAGGCACACTAAACACCCCCGATCGCCCCCCGATCCCCCCCCCAATCACCCCCCCCCCTGTCACAAACTGACAGCAAGCAGGTTTTTTTGTTTTGTTTTTTTCCTGATTACTGCATGGTGTCAGTTTGTGACAGTTAGCAGTGGTAGGGCAGTTAGTATTAGCCCCCTGTAGGTCTAGGGTACCCCCCTAACCCCCCCTAATAAAGTTTTAACCCCTTGATCACCCCCTGTCACCAGTGTCGCTAAGCGATCATTTTTCTGATCGCTGTATTAGTGTCGCTGGTGACGCTAGTTAGGAACGTAAATATTTAGGTTCGCTGTCAGCGTTTTATAGCGACAGGGACCCCCATATACTACCTAATAAATGTTTTAACCCCTTGATTGCCCCCTAGTTAACCCTTTCACCACTGATCACCGTATAACTGTTACGGGTGACGCTGGTTAGTTTGTTTATTTTTTTTAGTGTCAGGGCACCCGCCGTTTATTACTGAATAAAGGTTTAGCCCCCTGATCGCCCGGCGGTGATATGCGTCGCCCCAGGCAGCGTCAGATTAGCGCCAGTACCGCGAACACCTACGCATGCACCGTACACGCACCGTACACCTCCCTTAGTGGTATAGTATCTGAACACATCAATATCTGATCCGATCAGATCTATACTAGCGTCCCCAGCAGTTTAGGGTTCCCAAAAACGCAGTGTTAGCGGGATCAGCCCAGATACCTGCTAGCACCTGCGTTTTGCCCCTCCGCCCAGCCCACCCAAGTGCAGTATCGATCGATCACTGTCACTTACAAAACACTAAACGCATAACTGCAGCGTTCGCAGAGTCAGGCCTGATCCCTGCGTTCGCTAACAGTTTTTTTGGTAGCATTTTGGTGAACTGGCAAGCACCAGCCCCAAGCAGCGTCAGATTAGCGCCAGTACCACTAACACCCACGCACGCACCGTACACCTCCCTTAGTGGTATAGTATCTGATCGGATCAATATCTGATCCGATCAGATCTATACTAGCATCCCCAGCAGTTTAGGGTTCCCAAAAACGCAGTGTTAGTGGGATCAGCCCAGATACCTGCTAGCACCTGCGTTTTGCCCCTCCGCCCGGCCCAGCCCAGCCCACCCAAGTGCAGTATCGATCGATCACTGTCACTTTTTTTTGTAGCGTTTTGGTGAACTGGCAAGCGCCAGCGGCCTAGTACACCCCAGTCGTAGTCATACCAGCACTGCAGTAACACTTGGTGACATGGCGAGTCCCATAAATGCAGTTCAAGCTGGTGAGGTGGCAAGCACAAGTAGTGTCCCGCTGCCACCAAAAAGACAAACACAGGCCCGTCGTGCCCATAGTGCCCTTCCTGCTGCATTCGCCAATCCTAATTGGGAACCCACCACTTCTGCAGCGCCCGTATTTCCCCCATTCACATCCCCAACCAAATGCAGTCGGCTGCATGAGAGGCATTTATATGTCCTCCCGAGTACCCCTACCCAACGAACCCCCCCAAAAAAGATGTGTCTGCAGCAAGCGCGTATATAGACGTGACACCCGCTATTATTGTCCCTCCTGTCCTGATAATCCTGGTCTTTGCATTGGTGAATGTTTTGAACGCTACCATTCACTAGTTGAGTATTAGCGTAGGGTACAGCATTGCACAGACTAGGACACACTTTCACAGGGTCTCCCAAGATGCCATCGCATTTTGAGAGACCCGAACCTGGAACCGGTTACAGTTATAAAAGTTACAGTTACAAAAAAAAAGTGTAAAAAAAAAAAAAAAAACACAAACAAAAATAAAAAAAAATAGTTGTCGTTTTATTGTTCTCTCTCTCTCTATTCTCTCTCTGGTGTTCTGCTCTTTTTTACTGTATTCTATTCTGCAATGTTTTATTGTTATTATGTTTTATCATGTTTGCTTTTCAGGTATGCAATTTTTTATACTTTACCGTTTACTGTGCTTTATTGTTAACCATTTTTTTGTCTTCAGGTACGCCATTCACGACTTTGAGTGGTTATACCAGAATGATGCCTGCAGGTTTAGGTATCATCTTGGTATCATTCTTTTCAGCCAGCGGTCGGCTTTCATGTAAAAGCAATCCTAGTGGCTAATTAGCCTCTAGACTGCTTTTACAAGCAGTGGGAGGGAATGCCCCCCCCCCCACCGTCTTCCGTGTTTTTCTCTGGCTCTCCTGTCTCAACAGGGAACCTGAGAATGCAGCCGGTGATTCAGCCAGCTGACCATAGAGCTGATCAGAGACCAGAGTGGCTCCAAACATCTCTATGGCCTAAGAAACCGGAAGCTACGAGCATTTTAGGACTTAGATTTCGCCGGATGTAAACAGCGCCATTGGGAAATTGGGAAAGCATTTTATCACACCGATCTTGGTGTGGTCAGATGCTTTGAGGGCAGAGGAGAAATCTAGGGTCTAATAGACCCCAATTTTTTCAAAAAAGAGTACCTGTCACTACCTATTGCTATCATAGGGGATATTTACATTCCCTGAGATAACAATAAAAATGATTTAAAAAAAAATATGAAAGGAACAGTTTAAAAATAAGATAAAAAAGCAAAAAAATAATAAAGAAAAAAAAAAAAAAAAAAAAAAAGCACCCCTGTCCCCCCTGCTCTCGCGCTAAGGCGAACGCAAGCGTCGGTCTGGTGTCAAATGTAAACAGCAATTGCACCATGCATGTGAGGTATCACCGCGAAGGTCAGATCGAGGGCAGTAATTTTAGCAGTAGACCTCCTCTGTAAATCTAAAGTGGTAACCTGTAAAGGCTTTTAAAGGCTTTTAAAAATGTATTAATTTTGTTGCCACTGCACGTTTGTGCGCAATTGTAAAGCATGTCATGTTTGGTATCCATGTACTCGGCCTAAGATCATCTTTTTTATTTCATCAAACATTTGGGCAATATAGTGTGTTTTAGTGCATTAAAATTTAAAAAAGTGTGTTTTTTCCACAAAAAATGCGTTTGAAAAATCGCTGCGCAATTACTGTGTGAAAAAAAAAAATGAAACACCCACCATTTTAATCTGTAGGGCATTTGCTTTAAAATAATATATAATGTTTGGGGGTTCAAAGTAATTTTCTTGCAAAAAAAAATAATTTTTTCATGTAATCAAAAAGTGTCAGAAAGGGCTTTGTCTTCAAGTGGTTAGAAGAGTGGGTGATGTGTGACGTAAGCTTCTAAATGTTGTGCATAAAATGCCAGGACAGTTCAAACCCCCCCAAATGACCCCATTTTGGAAAGTAGACACCCCAAGCTATTTGCTGAGAGGCATGTCGAGTCCATGGAATATTTTATATTGTGACACAAGTTGCGGGAAAGAGACAAATTTTTTTTTTTTTTTTTGCACAAAGTTGTCACTAAATGTTATATTGCTCAAACACGCCATGGGGATTTGTGAAATTACACCCCAAAATAAATTCTGTTGCTTCTCCTGAGTACGGGGATACCACATGTGTGGGACTTTTTGGGAGCCTAGCCGCGTACGGGACCCCGAAAACCAAGAACCGCCTTCAGGCTTTCTAAGGCCGTAAATTTTTGATTTCACTCTTCACTGCCTATCACAGTTTCGGAGGCCATGGAAAGCCCAGGTGGCACAAAACCCCCCCAAATGACCCTATTTTGGAAAGTAGACACCCCAAGCTATTTGCTGAGAGGTATAGTGAGTATTTTGCAGACCTCACTTTTTGTCACAAGGTTTTGAAAATTGAAAAAAGAAAAAAAAAAAAATTTTTTTCTGGTCTTTCTTCATTTTCAAAAACAAATGAGAGCTGCAAAATACTCACCATGCCTCTCAGCAAATAGCTTGGGGTGTCTACTTTCCAAAATGGGGTCATTTGGGGGGGGGGGGGGTTGTGCCATCTTGGCATTTTATGGCCTTCAAACCTGTGATAGGTAGTGAGGAGTGAAATCAAAAATGTATGCCCTTAGAAATCCTGAAGGTGGTGCTGGGTTTTCGGGGCCCCGTACGCGGCTAGGCTCCCAAAAAGTGCCACACATGTGGTATCCCCGTACTCAGGAGAAGCAGCTGAATGTATTTTGGGGTGCAATTCCACATATGCCCATGGCCTATGTGAGCAATATATCATTTAGTGACAACTTTTTGTAAATTTTTTTTTTTTTTTTGTCATTATTCAATCACTTGGGACAAAAAAAATAAATATTCAATGGGTTCAACATGCCTCTCAGCAATTTCCTTGGGGTGTCTACTTTCCAAAATGGGGTCATTTGGGGGGGGTTTGTACTGCCCTGCCATTTTAGCACCTCAAGAAATGACATAGGCAGTCATAAACTAAAAGCTGTGTAAATTCCAGAAAATGTACCCTAGTTTGTAGACGCTATAACTTTTGCGCAAACCAATAAATATACGCTTATTGACATTTTTTTTACCAAAGACATGTGGCCGAATACATTTTGGCCTAAATGTATGACTAAAATTTAGTTTATTGGATTTTTTTTATAACAAAAAGTAGAAAATATCATTTTTTTTCAAAATTTTCAGTCTTTTTCCGTTTATAGCGCAAAAAATAAAAACGGCAGAGGTGATCAAATACCATCAAAAGAAAGCTCTATTTGTGGGAAGAAAAGGACGCAAATTTCGTTTGGGTAGAGCATTGCATGACCGCGCAATTAGCAGTTAAAGCGACGCAGTGCCGAATTGTAAAAAGTGCTCTGGTCAGGAAGGGGGTAAATCCTTCCGGGGCTGAAGTGGTTAAAAGGAAGTTTACTGTCCTTACTTTGTATATGGTTCTTTTTGGCATATCCCACTCAATTCCCCAACCCTATCCAAGTTACCTCCTAAAATTCTAAACACCAAAAACACCCCTGGACTGCTTATTGAGCCAAAGAGTGACTGTGATTGTGTGCCTGTCTGCGAAGCAATTTCTGGGGAAAAGAACCTGGGCAAATTTCTAGTAGCTCCTATGGGGGAGTAGCGCTACATGTCAGAGGGGAGTCAGGGTGAACCACAGGTGAAATGTTTCTGTTTAATTGTGGGTGTTGTGATATTGGGCAGATGCTTTTCCCAATGAATTGTGCCAGCCCAAACTGTAGTTTAGGGCTTGGGAGACCACTTTTATTAAACGAAACAGAACATTCACATAACAACAGTTGCCCATGCAGGGGTTTTTCCACATTAACATGGGTAGACAGCTGAAAATGCTGAGACACCAGGCTTCCTTGTCAGCAGCACCTCTGCTCTTCTTACCATTGCCTCTGACTGTGTTGTCCAGCTCTACTGGTTCACTTGACTCTCTTAACCTTTAGTCCCATCGCCCTTCTGCACGGCTCACTCCTGGTCTCTGGATAGGGGTTCTCCTGACACCTCGATAGGAGCCCACCTGACTCCTGTAACGAGATTTCCTGTCTCCTGGCTGGGCTACCTCTGGCCCCTGGGTGAGACTGCCTGTTTCTTTACTCTTCTGTCTCCAATATGGGCGCTGTCTCCAAACTGGGAGCGCTGAGCTATTCCCAGGCTTGAGTAAATAATGACCCTGCACACCCTTCATCTCACACAGACTACAGGCACCTGGTAAAATCCAGACACAGGATTGAAGGTTCTGTTCCACCTAAGACACTTTGGAGCCTTCAAGCTCCAGGCCCCGATCCAGGTTTACAGAATCGAGAGAAAGCCAAGAACACAGCTTCCTGTTTGGAAATGATAGTTTGGAACCTCGCATTAACCATTAATGCAAACCCTGTGTCATTTGCGCCTACATTTCCACAGTGGTAGGACATCGCATTGTCACAGTATACAGTATGTAATGTGTTTGTGCCTGGAAGTCTGTGTGTGCAGGCACATTGAAAACAATGGACTGCGTTTGCATCAGTAAAAAAAAAAAGTCTGTATGCCTCAAAATGCTGAGTTTTTACGCATTAGTGTGCAGAAGGCCTAAAGCTGAATTCCAGACAAGCAAACACATATATTGTAAGCCAAACCTGCCGAAGTATTTGTATTTCTACCTATTCAGTTCTGAAATTTACACAGCTCTGCCACACCATAGCCCTGTCTGGTAGGACAGGCAACTTTATTTTTACCTTTTGCAGTTCAGTAACACTTACAGGTCTCATCCCAACGCCCACCCTTTGACTCGACAGTAAAGCTGGCCATACGGGGATCAAAATTTGGCTGGTTTAACAGGGACCAGCCAAATTTCAATCCATGTATGGGCACTGGGGTTGTACAGAAGCTGATCTACTTTCCACACTTGATCGATGCTGCTGCCTATAGCTGGCAGCGCTGATCTGTGTATTCTGACGGTGGGGAAGTCTTCCTGTTGTGAGAATACCATGACACAGTGGGAGAATCTCCCCATTTACACAGCCGCTGGTTAAATGGAAAAAAAATACTCATCTATGGGTTGGCCTAAGGCTTAATGTACACGGGACTTTTTACAACCTCCCCTAAACGATTTAACTTGACAGATAGTAACCAACGTTTAAAAACGTCCATTTTGCCGTGTTTGCCTTTTTAAAAACGCCTGTAAACGTGACTAAACACGAGTTACCGCATTTACACGTGTTTACAAGCAAGGATGAGCTCAGGCATGTTCGCAATTAGCACGTGCAGAGCCCGCCAGGAAGTCGGCACTGCGGAGCGCTAATCACAAGCAGTAAGACATTCTTCGATCTCTGCAGCCGCGCATCAGGAAAATGTCTCACTGCCTGTGATTAGCGCTGTGCAGTGCCGACTTCCTAGCATCTGCATGTGCTAGTTGCGAACATGCCTGTGCTCTTCCTTATTTACAAGCTGTTACAGGCGTTTGGCGTTTCAAATGCCTCTGAACATCCGTCCTGAACGCATTTTGTTTGCTTTCCAAAAAATGCTTTTAATCTCAACTGCCTAGAAACGACTATAAACAACCCTGTACATGTACTGATAAGATAACAGAGGAGAGTTCAGGGGCAGCTGAAAAAAATGCCCAACTGTTCCTAAACATCCGTTTACCAGCAGCAGTGCACATGAGGCCTAAGGCTGCATTCACACGTTTAGTTTTCAGGCAGAAAGACACATTTTTACCGTGATTTTGCTGCGATTTTACAGTGTTTTTGCTGTGATTTTGCACAGGTCAAAAGGTCATCAATGTAAAAAGCAGAGAAACGCCTGGTAAACTGTAAATTTTGCTTCAGGCTAAAAACACTCAGATGTGAAAAGGGGCCATTTAATTGAATAGTATTTTGCTCGTTGGCCCTTTTTTTGGCGTTTTTTGCGCTGAAAACACTCAGGTGTGAATGCAGCCTAAGAGGGGAAGCAGCAGACTGATGAGTTAATCACTCTGTCACTTTGCTCTCTCTTTTTATTAGCATGCTTCTTCCACTGCAACACAACTGACCGCCACCTTGTGCTGCTTCTGCCTTCTCCACTCTGAGCTCGGCTGTAAAAGGACTGCAAGAGGCTGGTAACCCAGTCACATTCAAGTAACTGCATTTAAAAAAAATGTTATATATATATATATATATATATATATATATATATATATATATATATATATATATATATATACACACACACACACACACACTGTATATAGATGTAATTCAGAGCTACACTAATTTGTGTCTTTTATATCTGCATAGAGTTTAGCTTTAGGGCACAGACAAAACCAATGAACATGTATCAATTCGATATGTCGGTAATTAATGGGAAAGGTTGGCAACCCTTCTTGGGAGGGCAGGAAGGCTCACATACTGTACTTTTTCCCTCGGTCATTAGCTGTTACTGCCACAAGTATCTGATCAGCAGCAGTCTAAGTGTTGGTCATGCGGAAGAGATGCCAGGGATGCCAGCTTTTATATAACATCACATCTGTCTGTATAAGCAATACTTCTGGCACAAAGATTTTTCCCTTTTATGTACAAATTCATATTTGATAACAAGCAAATATCTAGTATAAGATGACACTACACATGGCAGGGAATTAGCTGCACAACAATAAACACCATGAATTAAAAAATGGAGGGTATTTATCTCCAGAATAAATATATATTTTCAACACCTTACCTACTTTTTGCTACTAATCTGGCTATTTCCCCACTCTTTTTTTTTTTTTTTTAATAACTTTAACCCTTTCATCACCAGGGTAAAAACAAACCTTAACGCCCAACCCCAATATTGCAAGTGTTATATTGGTTAGTAAAACTGTACACACCATCACAACTACTTAGTGTATCTAGGTGTAATTTACCTTTTTTTTTTGGTGGGAAATGTTGATGGATATCTCCTGATTTTTCATTTTCAAAGGAAAGCTGGCCCAAAATAGTAAAAAAAAAAATATTTTTTTAAAATTCAGCTGTATGTTATTTATTCCATTACCATGTATTACCACCAAAAAAAAAAATCTGCAAAATAAATTCTTCTATACCTGACGATCATGGTGATACCACATACATGTGTGTGATTCATAGCAAGGCCAAGAAAAAAGTATGTATTTTGTTTTGTTTTTTGTCCTGCCTAAACACACTGACACTGACACTAACACCTGCACTGACACTAAATGTAAAACCTTTATTACCTGACGGACTCCATGGTAGCTTACGTGTGGGTTAACCCTGCCTCCTCTCCAATGCTATAGGACCCCTTACCCTATAAGTTTGAGCTCTCCGGTAGAGACTGTGTTCCTTTTTTGTCCTCCTCCAATGGACCTACACACACTGTTCGCGTTCGGTTGGATGTTTTCCAAGATTTGGTATACCATTTACGCGGTGCAGCTCAGGGTCCAGCCATGGGCGGGCGAGTAGCTTTCCTAGGCACTAGATACCCCAGTGGTGGAGGGGAGGCTGCCTCTGTATCGCTGAAGGACCGGAGCATCAACGGCTGGCAAGGTCTGCGACCCTCTTTTACTTCCATGGCAGTCGCCTCTGTGTTTTTTCGTATTTGTAGCCACAGCTATGCAACAATCCAGCTAATCTGTGTCCCCAATTCCCCTCATGACGGCTGGAGCGATTCGAGTTCCAGCTCGCCACGGTGCCTCCGGGTTGCGGCCGCTGCCGTTGTTTGCGCATGTGTGGAGGCCCCGCGAAAGCCACCGATCCGCGTGCGCGGAGCGGCGGTAGCCACGCAGGCGCCGTTCAGCTGCCTCCCCACAGTGCAGGCACTAGGTGGAGGGGTGGTGAAGTCACGGGCGGGGATTTCAGAAGCGTCTTCCTGCCATAATGGGATTGTCCCAGGCAGCGAACGGAGACAGCAGCTTTTCCCCAGCTCTGGTCTGCCTTAATAAGTGCTTATGCCTGGTGCCTTTTTTGCTCTTAAGGAAAGTGCTTTAATGTTTAAAAAATAAAATAAATAATAAAAGAGAAGGAATATTGAAGGATTATGTCATATATGTATTTATATACAGTAATATATGTGTATATATATATATATATATTATATATATATAAAAAAAAATGTTATTTCGTTCTTGTTCCATTTTACCTTAAAGGGAAGGAGGTATGGGAATGTTGATACAAATTCATTTTGTTTAAAAAAAAAAAAAAAAGTCGACAACATGCAGATAAGTTCTTTTTCCTGTTCTTCGCTGGCTCCGGTATATTTGGCATTCTCAGGCCCTTTGCAGACGGTGACCATCCATTTGTGACGTTTGCATCCAGAGGTCATGGACAAATCACCGCCTTCATGTGGCCAGCCCTCACACACAAGGTTTGTGCAAGTGAGGGGAGGGGTTGTGGTACAGTCGCAAGTGTGGCATTTTTGTTGTCATATCTCGCCTCCCCCTCCCGCCAATTTCCTTTTTTTCTCCTTCAGTACTTTCAGGTTGGATCCTCAGGTCGTGGTCCAGAATGACAGAGACCTTGCCAGGCCACAACATTAAGCCAACAGCCGAGGAGACGTTCCTATCCCTCTTCCAACAAGGAGATGTACCATTCCTCTTTTAAGCAGAGGAGACATTCCCATTCCTCCTCCAACAGGGAGATTTTTCCATTCCTCCCTTAAACAGTGGAAACGTTCCCATTCCTCCTCCAACAAGGAGATGTTTCCATTCCTCCTTTAAACAGAGGAGACGTTCCCATTCATTCCTCCAACAAGGAGATGTTTTAATTCCTCCTTTAAACAGAGGAGATGTTCCAATTCCTCCTCCAGTCACCGCACACACCGCCATGACAGCCGCTCTGATTGCAAAGCCTGCTGGGGATGTGGGACATGACTCCCGGAGGGCAAGTCACTGTGTGACCCATCTCTTGCCTGGGCGGTTGGAGAGTAAGAGACACAAAACAGCAGATGGAGTCTCTTATCAAGCGTGTGGTTCTTCAACCCATAAAAGGAGTGGGATGCAACCAACATGCGTAGCCAGTCCACCACCATATCTGGCTCCCTGGCTGACGAGGCCCATGAAGATCCAGGCCCATTCCAGCCCTACGATGCCTCCCCAGGTTCTTCAGTCAGTGATTTAGAAGGAGAGGAATTCATCAGAGGTTTCGTTTTCTCTCTGGTTTCCCCACTAGTCAAAGCGGTCAAAGAAGCCCTGAAGTGGGAAGAGCCTTCCACTCTGCCGGCTAAGCAAAGGAAAAAAATCACCTGGGGAAGGAATGTTCTAACTTTCCGCTCCTGGTTGAAATGTAGGAGCAAAGTGGACAAAGTAAACTTCCATGTCAAATAAAACCTCTAGACTTTATCCCTTCAAAGCAGAGGAGGTGAAACATCTGGAAAATGCTCCCCTCGTAGATGCAGCATTACTGTGTCTGGCTAAACACGTCTCCTTTTCCCCTAGAAGATACCGTATCCTTTAAGACGGGCTCGAGAGGAGAATAGACCAAGGTCTAAGAAAATTTACGGGTTAGCTGGTATGGCTTGCAAACCCATCCTGGCCCTAGAAGCTTTGTCCAAGACGATGGAAGCTTGGACTGAAAACGTGGACTCCGTTCTAAGGGGTGTCTTGGAAGAGCTGGCCATAGGCCCGGCAGTCCAGGAACTGAAGCCGGAAATGGGCTTCCTGGGGCGAGCTTCAATTGGTCTTATCCGCCTGTTGGCTCGAGCTATGCTGTCCTTGACCACGGCTCAGTGGCCTTATGGTTATGTCCTTGGTTCGCTGATCCAGGATAGGCGTCTGTATGGTCGGGAGAGACCCCTGCCCAGAAGAAGCATTGGGCGTTCATGAGAAGCACGCTCGTACAGGCCCAGCCAGGGACTTCAAAAGTAATTGAAGCAGAGGGCAGACACCCTTCCGAAAGCCCACAAAGAGCCAGGTGTCCAGTGGTCGCAAGCCGGCTAAGTCGTTTTGAGATTGGGTCTGCCCAGGCGGGTCGTAAAGAGGCTCATGGACCATCAAGATGGTCTCTTCAGGTCATATACGGTCCTTTATTGGCACTCCTTTCCCCAAATTCATCTCTACCCTGCTACCACGGCTAGAATAGATAAGCAAATGTTGCTGTCCTACGTGGATTCACTGAAAACACAGGGAGCAGCGGTGCCCGTCCTGAATGACGAGGAGTTCCGGGAGTATTCTACCCTCTCTCTTCCTAGCTCAGGAAAAGAACGGTTCTTGATGTCCAGTGATAGTCCTGATTTATCTATCTAAAACAAACTCTGGCTACCATTCTGCAAGCTACACAACCAAGAGATTGGATAATCTCAATAGACTTGAAGGTTGCTTATTTCCACATTCCTGTGCAGAGGATTTTCACAAATACCTTTGGTTCCAAGCCAGCCAAGAACATGTGCAGTTCACCTGCCTCCCCTTTGGGGCTGACAACCTCACCCAGATTATTCTCGAAAGTCCTTCAAGCTTCGGTGGCCCTCATCTGAATAAAAGTGATACGCTTGTAACACTACCTAGGCGATCTCTTGCTGCTGTCCCTAGACAAAGAAGCAGCTGCTGGTCCACAAGGAGCAAGTTACCTATATATTGACAGAATTCGGGTGGCTCCTAAACCAAGAAAAAAGCCAGCTAGAAACCGGTCCAGTGCTTGGTATACTTAGGGGCTCAGTTCAACACGATGGAGAACACCATCTCTCTTCCAGTAGAGAAGATTCCAGTCTTCCGCGGGAGAATCTCTCTGGCTCTGGGCTCTGCATGCCTGAAGGCCTCACAGTGCTTGAAAATTATTGGCACTATGGTCCCTATGACCCCCATGGTTGAGTGGGACCTATGGAAGTTACGCCCTTTTCAGTTAGGGTCTCTTCAACAATAGAAATCAGTGGATTCATACTGTATATCATCATTGGTAAGTAACAACCTCTTCTGGTGGCTTCAACACAAAATTTGATCAATTGCCACTCCATCGCTCCCATTTCCTAAGTCACGGTCACATTCAATACCAGAAGTGCTGGTTGAGGGCCCTCTGCAGGGCGGATCTTGCATAAGTAAAGTGGGATGCCCCTCTTTACAATCCGGGCTCTAATGTCCCGGTCCTTCAGGCAGCCTGCTGTGCAATTCAGTTCTTCTCCTGGACAGGGAATCGGTATTATTGAGAATGATCAACTCCACAGTGGTCTCCTATAGGGAGAGACAAGGAGGTACTCAGAGCTCCTCCCTGCTCCAAGAAGTCTAAGCCCATCATGTCTTGGGCCCAAAAATATCTGGCCAACTTTTCAGCAGTCTCCATCCCTGGGGTCCAGAACGTCCAGGTGGACTTCCTGTTGCGCACTCAGTTAGACAATAATGAATGGTCATTTCAGGTGCAGACAATCGAGCAGATTCGGTCGCTGGGAGTCAATCCCGAGGTAGGTCTATTTGCTCCCCCCTGCAATTTTGAAAAAAAAAAAAAAAAAGGTATTATGCTCGGGGCTGTTGCAGCCAGTCCTTCGGAACAGACTCCCTGACAGATCAGTGGAGATTCAGGAGGGCGTACGCCTTTTCCCGTTCCCCATTATCCTCAGGTTGTTGCGGAGGGTCCAAGCGAAAGCGGTCAAAGTGGCGACGATAGCTCCCTACTGGCCGAACAGGCCTTGGTTTCCCCTCCTGATCCATCTCTGCTTCCAAGACCCGGTGCCTCTTCCTCTCAAGAGTGATTTTTCTTTTTTTCCCTCATGAGCTCAAGGAAGAAGAGCTTGAATAAAGTTTATGGTGAATATAGGCCAAGTCAGTCGAATTCTCGTCTTCTACGGACAGATCAGGTAGAAATCCAAAAGCTCAGGATATCCTCAGCTTCCTTCATTCCGGTCTAGATCTATCTCTATTTCATTGGCTCTCTTAGAGTCCGAGCCTCAGCCTTGTCGGCTTTCTCTGATACATCATGGGCTGTTCACCCTTTAATCCAGCAGTTCTTCCGTGGGGCGTCAAGACTCAGGCCATAAAGGAGACCAAGATTTCCCAAATGGGATCTTCCCCTTGTTCTCAACTCACTGTCTGAACTCAGTAACACGGGGTCCACCCCACTTTCCGTTAAAGACTTTTCTGCTAAAATTGCTTTCCTAGTAGCCATTACCTTGGCTAAAGGGGTCTTGGAAGATCAGGTAACTAGGTCACGAAGAGCCTTTTCTAAACATTTTCTCCGGACCAGGTGGTCCTTTATTTCTATGCTCGGCTCAAATACAAAAGTTATCTCAGGGTTCTATAAGAGTCCACAAACCAGCCTGCCTACATTCAGGATCCTGGGGTCCACTAAAATTCATCCTCTAGGCATAGACAAAATTCTGAAAGTATACCTGCAAGTTACTTCCTCCTTTACACGCTCTAACTACCTGTTTGTCTGGCACTCTGGCATTAACAAAGGGAATCTAGCCTCATCCAGAACGACTGCAGCCTGGATTGCCCAGTTCATCCAACAGGCTTATAGAGTTAGGGGCCCGACTCCTCCGGAGGCAGTAATGGCACACTCTACCAGGGGTATAGTGGCTTCATGGGCGGCAGCCCGGCACGTGGCTCCAGACGTCATCTGCAAAGCGGCCTCATGGGCCTCTATTAAAACTTTAATGTCACATTACTATATTGAGCCTGCTTCGCTATCTTCTGTAAACTTTGGTTTATAAATCCTGTCGGTTGACGGGTCAAATTAAATTTAGTTCTGTTCAGCATGCCCACCCATGTGGATTGGCTAGTTATTTCCCACACGTAGGCTGCCATGGAGTCTGTCAGGAAAACTGAAAATTTATTATCAATACTTACCGTAATTTTCCTTTCCTGATGGACTCCATGGCAGACGGAGTTCCCACCCATCGGTCAAGAGTAGGCTAGTTAAGGAACACGGTCTCTACCGGAAAGCTCAAACTTATAGGGTAAGGGGTCCTATAGCATTGGAGAGGAGGCAGGGTTAACCCACACGTAGGCTGCCATGGAGTCCATCAGGAAAGGAAAATTATGGTAAGTATTGATAATACATTTTCAGTTTTTTCTTACCAAATGTCAGGAGTGTGTAGCACTCCTGCTCCATCACAGCTGCTGGTCTCATTCCAGCATCCTGGTTTTGGTTTTGATACATTCTCTCTGTCTGTCCACCTGCAGTGGTTGATGTGGCCAGTCTCTGAGTTGAGAAAAAAACCTAATTTAAGCTAGCCAAGCCTGCAGTCTCATGCTTATAATATTGCGTTAGCAATATTATAACATGATCCAAATTCTCTGTTTGTGTGCCCTGCCAGCTAGTTTGGATTCCCTCGTTGACGACCTCAGATTGGATATAGACTACTCTCTAAACTCTGCCTTATTATATATAATAAATTCAGTCCAGACAAGCAATTTTAAATTTTGAAATAAATATATTTTATTGGATAAAATATTTTGGCCGCGGCTGTTTTTATTGGTTTAATAAATTTCTAAAATATTTATAAATAACTTTATTATAACATTAACTTAAAATATAAATAAAATCAACCTAGCCACTACGGCTCAGGCTGAATAAATTCTCACTTTTGAGTAAACAAAAACAATTTGCCCCAAGGAAAGCATTGTACGCGACAAGGGAGAGGGGGGTGGGGAGCTGTCCTCTTCAGTTTCTTCTGGCAACTGTCATAAATAATAGCCCCTATTTATAGGGGGACCTTTGCTGTATTTAAACATTCATTGGTGGGTCAAACTGACCTATCTTTAGTTAAATTTGAAATTGTATAAGATGTTATTGGATAATTCATGCTATCCTATGAAATTGTCTTAATTTCAAAACTATTTAACAGCTTCCTGACCGCCTCACACAGATATACTGCGGCAGAAGGGCACGTACAGGCAGATTAACATACCTGTACATTGCCCTTTAACCACTTCCGGACCGCCGCATGCCGATGTACGTCCCTACTTTGGGGAAGGATATCATTGTTATGGAAGCAGCTAGCTGCCATAACCCCGGTATCCCCGTGTTTGGCTGGCGGTCTTCGCTGTAAGATCATTTTTATTGGAGGCGGGAGAGGGGCCCCCCCTCCCACCGCCGCTTACCGGAGCCGTTGGCAGCGGCGGAAGTGATTGCGTCTGTCCCCTGCGCTGACATGAAGACGAGTGAGGGGAAGATGGCCCCCACTTGTCTCCATGACACTGCAGGGCGGAAGCGACGTCAAAACGTCGCTTCTGCCCATAGCTCTTAAAGGGCCAATTTATTTTGTTTATTTTTTTAAATGACAAATTTTTTTTTATTGCATTTTAGTGTAAATATGAGATCTGGGGTCTTTTTGACCCCAGATCTCATATTTAAGAGGTCCTGTCATGCTTTTCTTCAATTACAAGGGATGTTTACATTCCTTGTAATAGGAATAAAAGTGACATTTAAAAAAAAAAAAAACTGTGTAAAAAAAAAAAGTAAAAGGTAAAATAAATAGGAAAAAAAAAGAAAAAAATTTAAAATGCGCCCCGTCCCGCCGAGCTCGCGTGCAGAAGTGAACGCATACGCGAGTAGTGCTCACATATGAAAACGGTGTTCAAACCACACATGTAAGGTATCATCACAATCGCTAGAGCAAGAGCAATAATTCTAGTCCTAGACCTTCTCTATAACGCAAAACATGCAACCAGTAGAATTTTTTAAATATCGCCTATGGAGATTTTTAAGGGTAAAAGTTTGTCGTCATTCCACGAGCGGGTGCAATTTTGAAGCGTGTCATGTTGGGTATCAGTTTACTTGGGCATAACATTATCTTTCACAATATTAAAAAAATTGGGCTAACTTTACTGTTGTCTTATGTTTTAATTCAAAAAAGTGTATTTTTAAAAAAAAAAGTGCGCTTGTAAGACAGCTGCGCAAAGAAAGTATTGACCGCCATTTTATTCTCTAGGATGTTAGAAAAAAAATTTATAATGTTTGGGGGTTCTAAGTAATTTTCTAACAAAAAAAACAGTTTCTAACTTGTAAACACCACATCTAAAAAAGAGGCCCGGTCTTAAAGTGGTTAAGTGGCGGCTTGTGGGCCGGGAGCTCCATGACCAAGATCAAGGGTCCCGCGGACACAATTTCCACGGGGATACCCGCGATCGTCTCACGGTGAGGAAGAATGGGGAGGTGCTAACGTAAACAAGCATCTCCCCGTTCTGCCTAATGACACTCTCACTGATCACCGCTCCCTGTAATTGGGAGCGGTGATCAGTGTAGTGTCACACACACAGCCCCTCCCCCCACAGTTAGAATCACTCCCTAGGACACACTTAACCCCTACAGTGCCACCTAGTGGTTAACCCCTTCACTGCCAGTCACGTTTACACAGTAATCAATGCATTTTTAATCGCACCGATCGCTGTATAAATGTGAATGGTCTCAAAATCGCGCCAAAATTGTCCAACATGTCCGCCATAATGTCTCAGTCATGATAAAAATCGCTGATCGCCATTACTAGTAAAAAAAAAAAAATTATCAATAAAAATGCCATAAAACTATCCCCTATTTTGTAGACACTATAACTTTTGGGCAAACCAATCAATAAACGCTTATTGCAATTTTTTTTTTACCAAAAATATGTAGAAGAATACGTATCGGCCTAAACTGAGGGTAAAAAAAAATTTATATATATTTTTGGGGGATATTTATTATAGAAAAAAGTAAAAAATAATGCGCTTTTTTCAAAATTGTCGCTAGTTTTTTGTTTATAGCGCAAAAAATAAAAAAAAGAAAGCTCTATTCGTAGGAAAAAAGGACGTCAATTTTGTTTGGGAGCCACATCTCACGACCGCGCAATTGTCAGTTAAAGCAACACAGTGCCGAATCGCAAAAAGTGCTCTGGTCTTTGGCCAGCTAAATGGTCCGGGGCTTAAGTGGTTAAATAACATGTCGCTGCCTCAGATCCCATGAGGAAAGGGGGGGGGGCCTATAAAATAGGCATAGCTATTGTGCCTAACCACATGCGTTAGGGGAAAGCGTTACACCTAAAACATACTGACTTTAACGCTGACAGTAATTGCCACTTGTACTGCTACTAACTGAAACTAACACTTATACTGACAATTACACTGACACTAAGTGCAACACTGCCACTGAATGATACTTACCCTGGCAATAACTGCCATAAATTGATATTTACACAGCCACTAAATGACACACTGCCACTAACTGCAACTAACACTGACACCTACACTGCCACTAACATTGACACCTACACTGCCACTAACACAGGTACTTGTACACTCACTAAACTAGTTAAAGCATTGAACTAGTTAAAGAGTATGTAAACACAACATTTCACATTCCTGATATTTGCCTGCTGTACGATGTACTTGTATGAAAAAGTATCCTGTTCTTTTTGTATTGCTTCCTTTGTGTGAAATCCCAGTCCCCCTGCGTTCCAATTAAAAACTGGCCGCACTAAGCAGGAGGACACACCATCAGTCAGTTCTTTAGCTGTGCTGGGAACCTAGCCTACTCTTCAATGATAAGTCTTGCCTTTAACTGAGAAGATCAGTGTACTGCTGTTTCTACTCTAGCTTGTATGCAGCTGAGAACAGAGGGAATTTATTTATAAAAAAAGGAGGAAATAAAGGTACATTATTTATAGAACTCTCACCAGCACGCTTAAATGGAAGGACCAAGCTGCCAAGCTTGCATTTGAGTGCTGGGAATGGTGGTAATTTGGAGAAATGTTTCTTTATTCCAGTCCAGCAACTGGGGGAAGGGATACCTGGCATGGGACGATTATTACTGGAGATGGTGGGGTAGGTGCAGGTGAGTGCCGCTTTGAGTTTCAAGTTATCTCTTGGGAATAGTGGGCATCCTTGGGCTGTAAGATTGTATCTTAAATGTTGCTGTTGCCTGTCCTTGTCCCTGGAGAAGGACCTACAGGAAAAGACCCATGAGGAATACAGGGGGATTGAAATTAGTCTCCAAATGTGGCGGACAAAATCCAATTGGGCCCCCCTTGCATCATCCTTCCTAGCTACCAATAGCTACCAGTTTGCATTGCAATCCCTGCCTAAGTCTACTTAACTTAGGCAAAGACAGCTTTATGAGGAACAAAAATGAAATAAGATAATGAAAATCATTTAGAAAGTAAATCTGTATATCATTTTTAACAAAAAATGAAAATACATAAAATAATTGTGATGATGGTTAGAAATATGTTAACACAGGACTACCCATGCCATGAGCTGAAGGAAGAGGGCTGTTTTCACCAGTTCTTCACCGTGTATCTTTCAGGGACACTGTTATCTGTGCTTTCCCCAGTGTGTTATGCCACAGACTACAAAGGTTCCATTCCTCTGCAAGCTCCTGTAAAAAAAACCCCAAACAATAGACAAATATAAGTTGTGTGCCACACTTTATCCTGCAGTTTTCCTGCCTGTGTAATTCTTGCCTCCTTGCTGCAGTGTTCTCCTAGTCCTCCGATTCCTTTCACACGTGTTGTTTGGCTTCTGCGCTCATTGATGGGCATCGCTTGCTATTCTGTGGGTTTACATTTCCTTTCCCTTCCATTACTTTCTGACCCATTTCCCAGTTTGCTTTCCCCAATATACACATGTTCAGTGCAGCCCGTGTTGCCTGAGCAACTTCACAGTTCTCTGAGCTTCTGTTTCCTTCCTATTATGTGTATTCTGTGTCTGATTTCCTGTGTACTGACCCCGGCTTTGTCTACCATCTGTTTTTGCCTGCTGCCAACCCTGACCATAGCTTATTTCCTGGATTTCTGTCTGTTTCCTGCCATTGCATTCTGCACACACTAATGGTCTCTGCATCATCAGCTGGGCATACCCGGGGGCTGTGACCTGGTTCCAGCTTGCTGCAAGTCCAACCCCAACATCAGGAGCCATGTTGAAGAACCAGGCTGGGGCTTAGTCTCTGCGCCCTGGGGTATTCTGAGTTAGAGATTGACAGCCAAAGGCTCACCATCACAGACTCCTGAGATTGTGGATTGTTAAAATATTTAAATTGCACTTGCTGTCTGTTTGCTTAACCTGGGTACTGATGGCCTTACATGGAAAAGGGTAGGAGGAACATGTCACATTAGCAATGCTTGCCACCTTCTACCTCCCTGTGGCACCACCTTTTCTTCTCTGCCTCATTTATTTATGGTACTTATTTGGTGAAAGGTAGGCAGTCTATGGCCATTGAATTCTACATTAATTTTTGCTGCATTGTGAGAGTACGGGCTGCCTATGGCCATAGGTCTTCCCTCTGAAGGTATGCCTTTAGTGCCCTGACTATAAAGAAATAATAAACATATATATAAAAAAAAAAAAAATTGGCTGTTGATTGCCTGGGGGGCAAATAAAAAGATTATGCTGGCACAGCAGAGAAATTACAGACATGTCCGGTCTCTACAGTGTGCAGCCCAACCACCACATCAATACCAAAAAATACAGAAAAAAAAATATATGAAAATAAAAATTTTAAAAATAAAATAAAACATATGTAGAAAAAGGAAATTGTACAGTAGCTGCTTCTCTGGGGCAAACAAAGTCAGGAAATTTCCACTAGATTATATAGGGGAGCAGTCGCAATGCAAAGAGCTTTGACAAAGTGAATCTCAGACCGAAGGATTTGGGGGTGGTGATAGTGTACTACTTCTTTTTTGCAGCTCCACACAGCAGCTGAAGACAACTGCACACTGTGACACCTCCCCCCTCCATGCACACCATTGCTCTGCATCTTTCTGCATCACATTTAAAGATAGCCTGCTGTCCCATTCTTGCAAAAAGAAACAGTTGCTGGCCCGTCAAAGGATGGGGTTGCATCATGTTTGCTGTCCACTGCTTGGAGTGTGACCTCATTAACAGCAAAGACAGTCTCTTACGATGCTCTTTAAAAAAAAATTTGTCTCTTCCAGTCTTTCTGAAAGCAAAATAGGTAATATGCATGGCTTAAGCAATGTCTCAAACAATTCATTCTTCTTGAGGCATAGACAGTTCAAAGAGTGCTGATGGGATATAGATATTTAGGGGGAAGGTGTGGGTTGATAGTTAAGACCAAAAGATAAAGAATTTTAATGAAACGTCAGAGATCCAAATGAGATCTGCACATAACTGTAAAATTTCCTTAAGCCTCTGTTTGTGGCAACTCCTGCAGTAAGCCAAAAATAAAAAGCTCAAACAAATTTACTGGATCCAGCCCTAGGCAGTTTCAAGGGTTCCGGCATTGGTGAAGGAGGAGAATTAGGGAGCATAAATAATTCCAGCTTTTTTTCTGACCAAAACGTTTCAATATTTTGGGGATACTACTTCTGCCAGGCAATCCACCTTAAAACTTTAGGGTGCTGCCACTGTCTTTATCTCCTCGGCAAAAAATATGCTGCCAAAATACACTATGTACACTTTTGGCATTTGCACATGCTTCCTATGGCAGCTTCTCATACCTTTTTTGACAGTAGTTTGCCTATTAGACCTAAAAATGTCCAGAGGGTTCATCACCAAAGACTTCAATCAGATTAGCTGCTAAGCTCGGGTTTTGCACACTTCAAACAGGATTGGAAGACCCCTGCAAATTGAACCTGGGTAGATGCTCTCTTCTGCAGCTCAGGAGCCCTGAATTTGTGGTTTCTGTAATCTACAAAATTCTCAAGCAGTCTCATGCAACATGTCCTCAGTCTTTGATTGTCTCCTGTTGCATGTCCACAGTCTTTGACTATCTCCTGTACTATGTGCACAACCTCTGAATGTCCCCTGCAACATGTCGCCAGTCTCCTTCCACTCCTGTAACACATTTCTCTATCTCTTGTAGCATGTCCACAGTCTCTAATGATCTATTGTGCTATCTCTACAGTCTCTGTAGCTTTAAAAATACTTAATATTATGTGTAGCCAATTGTGCCTGGGTCCATACATGAGGTCCTCTATATCAAAGTAAGTTGAACACCACTGGTCTGACAAGACAACAAATTAAACTATATACAAAAACTGTTGTCTTCTAAAAATTGTACTTTTAGAAATGAGTCCTATTTCTCCATAGGTCAATTGACCTGTCCAAACGAGTTATTTAAATATTGCATACGTTGACTACACACGTATCCCTGGTCTAGCTTTTCTATCTTTGGCATCAAACCCTCTGCTGTAAACACAATGAATAGACAATATTGAATTTTGTGGGTACAATGGAAAATTTAAATTAATAACTGGTTTTCCATTTGGATATAATGTCAGAGGCAAAATGCTTGAGGGGAGACAAATAATCACCTTTCGGTGGAAATAGAAACAGTTCATACAGAGAAAGAACGATATGGTTTTATAATCAAAAGACCAAAATGTACATTCATGTACATTAATGTAAAACTGCAAATAGGCATGAGAATCAAAGGGATGAAATTGATTGAAATTTATACCACTGGATTATCCAGAAGTACTTATCACTGTTAGCGTTTGCATCGCACAGGAAATCCCTGGAGGAAATACATTAAATATAATTTCCTTAGTGTATCTTGAAAATGGCATTTCATGGAGTTCGCCCTGTCAAGTTCTTAACCTATAAAAATAGAAAAACATATTGTGCTCTGGGTTTGATTGAGTTACAGTGACAAAGTTGATTTTATGCAAAGATATTCATGTCTAGAGTCATATTCTGCAAATAGACTGACGCTGTAGAATACACTGATTACTACATTGAATGGAAGTCAGAGTTATGAAACTAGCAAAATTAAATTCTGTCATGTCTGTGTATAGTGATGACTGCCACAGTAAGAACAATATACCATGGACCATAGGGTGAGTACATGGATTGAAAACTGGCTACAAGGGCGAGTTCAGAGGGTGGTGATAAATGGGGAGTACTCAGAATGGTCAGGGGTGGGTAGTGGGGTTCCCCAAGATTCTGTGCTGGGACCAATCCTATTTAATTTGTTCATAAACGATCTGGAGGATGGGATAAACAGTTCAATCTCTGTATTTGCAGACGATACTAAGCTAAGCAGGGCAATAACTTCTCCGCAGGACGTGGAAACCTTGCAAAAAGACCTGAACAAATTAATGGGGTGGGCGACTACATGGCAAATGAGGTTCAATGTAGAAAAATGTAAAATAATGCATTTGGGTGGCAAAAATATGAATGCAATCTATACACTGGGGGGAGAACCTCTGGGGGAATCTAGGATGGAAAAGGACCTGGGGGTCCTAGTAGATGATAGGCTCAGCAATGGCAGGCAATGCCAAGCTGCTGCTAACAAAGCAAACAGAATATTGGCATGCATTAAAAGGGGGATCAACTCCAGAGATAAAACGATAATTCTCCCGCTCTACAAGACTCTGGTCCGGCCGCACCTAGAGTATGCGGTCCAGTTCTGGGCACCAGTCCTCAGGAAGGATGTACTGGAAATGGAGCGAGTACAAAGAAGGGCAACAAAGCTAATAAAGGGTCTGGAGGATCTTAGTTATGAGGAAAGGTTGCGAGCACTGAACTTATTCTCTCTGGAGAAGAGATGCTTGAGAGGGGATATGATTTCAATTTACAAATACCGGACTGGTGACCCCACAATAGGGATAAAACTTTTTCGCAGAAGAGAGTTTACCAAGACTCGTGGCCACTCATTAAAATTAGAAGAAAAGAGGTTTAACCTTAAACTACGTAGAGGGTTCTTTACTGTAAGAGCGGCAAGGATGTGGAATTCCCTTCCACAGGCGGTGGTCTCAGCGGGGAGCATTGATAGCTTCAAGAAACTATTAGATAAGCACCTGAATGACCACAACATACAGGGATATACAATGCAATACTGACACATAATCACACACATAGGTTGGACTTGATGGACTTGTGTCTTTTTTCAACCTCACCTACTATGTAACTATGTAACAATCTGTCACCAAGTAATAGGACACTCACTCATGCTGAAGATGACGCGCACACAGCCATATACATAGATAAACATCGATCAGCCATAACTTCATGACCACCAACCTAATATTGAGTAGGTCCTGTTGTGCTGCCAAAACAGCCCCTTTGCTGCCAAACAGCTCTGACCTGTTATTGCATGGATGCCACTAGGCCTATGAAGGTGTTCTGTAGTATCTGGCACAAAGCTGTCAGTAGCAGATCCTTTAAGTCCTGTAAGTTGCAAAGTGAAACTTTTTTTCCAGCACATTGCACAGATGCTTGATTGGATTGAAATCTGGAGAATTTGAAGGCTATGTCAACACATCAAACTCATAGTTGTGTTCCTCAAACCATTCTTGAACCATTTTTGCAGTGTGGTAGGGTGCATTATCCTGCTGAAAGAGACCACTGCCATCAGGGAATGTCGTTTCCATGAAGGGGGTTAATTGGTCAGCAACAATGTTTAGGTAGGTGTTATGTGTCAAAGTAACATCCATATGAATTTGCAGGACCCAAGATTTCCCAGCAGAATATTGCCCAAAGCATCACACAGCCCCCCCCCCCCCCAGCTTGCCTTCTTCCCATATTGCATCTTGATGCCAACTCTTCTCCCGGCACGTGACATGCACCCACCCAGCCATCCATAGGATGTACAAGAAAATGTGATTCATCAGACCAGACCACCTTCTTCCATTCATCCCGTTCTGATGCTCATTTGCCCATTGTAGGTGCTTTTGGCTGTGGACACGGGTCAGCATGGGCTCCCTGACTGATCTGTGGCTACTCAGACTCATGTACAACAAACTGCAAAGCCCATTTTTTCTGCTTTCAACACATCAACTTCAGTGATAACATGTTCACTTAATGCCCAATATATCCCATCAACTTTCAGTTGCAATTGTAACAAGATAATCAATGTTATTCACTTAACCTGTCAGTAGTCATAAAGTTATGGCTAATCGGTATATAGTACACTGCAATATACAATATACACTGCTCTATAATACATAAATATTCTACACTGCGCCACAGTATACCAGGATGCACACAGCACTACTGGGCAGTACACACTGCATCACACTATACTGTTCTCGACTATATTATTGAATATTATCCCTTTCATGACTAAGCCTATTTCTTACATCTGTTGCTTGCAAGTTAAAATCCATATTTTTTGCTGGAAAATTTCTTAGAACCCCAAACATTATATATATATATATATATATTTTTTAGCAGAGAATCTAGAGAATAAAATGGGGATTGTTGCAATATTTTATGTTACACTGTATGGTCTTTCAAATGCAATTTTTTAGGATTAAAGACACTTTCATGAATTAAAAAAAAAACTAAACAGTAAAGTCAGCCCAAATTTTTTGTATAATGTGAAAGATGATGTTACGCCGAGTACATAGATACCCAACATGTCATGCTTTGAAATTGTGCACACTCGTGGAATGGCGACAAACTACGGTACCTAAAAATCTCCATAGGCGGAGCTTTAAAAAAAATAACGGTTACCAGGTTAGAGTAACAGAGGAGTTCTAGTGCTAGAATTATTGCTCTCACTCTGACGATGGCAGCGATACTTCACATGTGTGATTTGAACACAGTTTACATATGCTCCAGTAAGCGCAGGGGGGGGGGGCAGGGCAGAGAGCTGCAGACTGACAGTCACCAGCTCTCTGCTGGGGGAGCCCTGAGAAACAAGCGGTTGGCAGTGTTTGATCGCTGAGTTCTCAGTGTTAGAGCTGGCGGGGGACAAATCCACCTATATAAGTATCATTCTGGAAAAAAACACAATTTCCATACTTCTCTTTTAAGGTTGCAAGCAAAACATCTATGGACCAGAAGACTGTTTAAATGGAGGGTTGATACAAAAGGAAGAATGATAGCAATAAATTTACATGGAGAGTGGGGCACAAGGGTACAGTGACAAGAATAAAGAATGAATGCCGTGATGTGACTTAACCAGCATATTGATGTGATGCCAAGAATGTCCAGGTGTTAAGAGAGAGGGAATACCCTACCAAGCATCAAAATTGGAAGAAAGGTGGTGTTTGCAACATATCAAGCAGCCAGCAACGAGGCACAATATAACGATGCATGAATGGAAAAATAGAATTAGGCTTCCTCCCATTGGGAGTATGAAGGTTTCGTTTTCATGCACGACTGGAAAGTACATTTTTTATGACATTACATCACTTGAGTTAAATATTTTTAAAAATATGCAGTGCATCTTATGGCATCAATGCAATCATTCTTGTTTTTTACTTAAAATCTGCGGTTGACTATGAAATGTTGGATCCCATTATGTTTAACAACCACAAAAGAGAACATTTAGGAACGTCGAAGATTAGCCATATACAGGGAACCTGCATTGGGCTCTGCTTTTATCATAGGCTCTTGCAATAATAGCACACAGAATGCTCCTGGGCTGCACACTAACATTGGCTTACTACATAATTTATCTTGTTCTTTCACAAAGACTTTAAGGCATAAACTGTATATGATATTTCTCTATGGATTACAGTGTAAATGGAAATGCATTAACAAAAACAAAATGTTCGGTAATAAATATGTTTGGCTCCTGTATTAAAATATCTTTAGATAAGGTGGTTGTGGTTGTAAATTACATGTATTGAAGCTAAAATAAACATTTTATATTGAAAAAACCTGAGTGATAGGGGATGCATGTCTCTACATCACATCCATCTTTTAAGCATTCAAAGACAAAGTAGAAAGATCCTCTTTATAATGCAGCAAATAATAAACATTCAAGCAACAAAAGATGGAACCTGTAACGTCCTCTCCTCTGTTAAGAATACCTTGCGTTCTGCCCTGCATCACTTCACAAGGGTCAGTGACCTCTATTTTTAGCTCAGTTTAGAGTTTGTTGACCGCACAGTGCCCTAGAACACCGACGGATCTACAAACACCTGAGTGTATTCAGAAAGAAAAGTTAAAGCTTTGCTATGTGGCTCATTCCTTAGCAATCTGCCATTTCAGCTGTACTTGTAAATAGATTTGGATTAGAAAATTTATCTCAGTTACTCCTATAAGAATTCCAGGCTGAAAAGGGCATAGAAAGCCTTGGTGGGTTATGTTGATGTTCAGTTCAGGAATGAAGCCAAAATCCTCAACTTCACTTTATTTTGAAATAGACATAGGTGTCCCAGGGCCTTTTTAGAGGAGAAGGTAACATTTGAATTTTTATCATTTCCATATACAGTATGTCATAGTGTTAGTGCTCCTTAGATCATAGAAAAAATGTGGTGTGACTTTCACATACTGTCTACTATACATGCAGATGTATAGAAATGACACTTCCCCTTTTTTTTTTTTTTTTTTTTTATAAAGAGGTGGGCCAAAGACTTTAGATTGTCTTTATCCAGGCTGGACAGTTAATGTATTTGAAAAAGTTCAACATTTTTAAAAAATAACAAGCATGTTATACTTACCTGCTCTGGTCCCTTCGCCCTGCTGAGTGCCCATATAGAAAGCTGCTTGCTATGGGAGCACTCATGCATGCTCGCTCCTGAGCCACCTCTGTGTGTCTGAGACACAGAGCATGGCTTAGCCACGCCACCCGGTCCCTCCTCACTGGCTGTGATTGACAGCAATGGAAGCCAATGGCTCCCGCTTCCTTGCCTCAGCCAATGAGGAGGGAAAGACCCGGGAGAGCTTCTGCTCTCCTGCAGATGTTTGGAACAGGATCGGGCTCAGGTAAATATTAGGGGGTCAGCTGCACACTGAAGATTTTTTACTTTATGCATAGAATGCATGAAGGCAAAAAACCTTCAGCCTTTACAAACATTTTAAGGTCAGATCAGAAAAAAGACATGCCTATGGGATATTCTGTGGATGGTCTGACAATGGTCTGTGTCCCCAGCCTCCTTACTGCCATTGCACATCTTTAAATGGTAGAGTGGTGACTGTGACATTCTGGAGTGATCAAGCTGACTTAGGTGACATTGATCAAAGGCAAAATGCACAGTGCCAATCAGCACTTTGTGATCGCAGTGATCATAGCTAACAACTTTCCCTGATTTCGAGGGACTGTCCCTGATTTGGAACAAAGTCCCTCTGTCCCTCTTTCCTCCTCATTTATCCCTCATTTTGATCTGATCTATATAGTTGTATATCAAATGTACTTTTTATCTTTCAAAAAGAGTTTCCCATTGCTAAGCCTTTCATCCAATTTCTAAATGGCTGCATTTGTAAATTTCAGAAGCCAGTATATAGGAATAGTAGTGGTAAAAAAAAAAAAAAAAAAAAAAAGCACTTGTGGGTTTAACTAATAATTTTTTTTGTATAATTCTTCTGTAAGGGGGAGTGGCAGGGTGTGTGTCCTATGACTATATACTTTTGATAATAGATGTCCCTCGTTCCCATCTCAAAAAGTTGGGAGGTATGGCAGTGATGGCCAGTCAGTCACAGTGGTCACAAATGTAAACAGCAACAAGTCATTGCTCTGAGGAAAGGGGCCAGTCCCCCGAAACGTCAGTTGTTTCCACCACTTGTGTGATTTCATGAGGGCGGAGGGTGGACCTCTGGATTTTGTATCATGATACGCTACCATTTCATTTTGGTGTGTAAGTATATTTTGGATTGTTTTATCTTTTAATAAAGTGCTTGAGATAGGTGCAAAAGTCTAGTGCATTTTCTGTTTCTTTATCATTTGTAGAAATGTAAACAGTACTACTATTTACATTTCAGGGCACTGCACTTCCTCTCCCAAAAAGGGGAAGGTGAGGATTTTCCTAAATTCCATGAATTCCTATTCATCCATTTAGGTAAGCAGAAGAAGATTCATGTTGGGATGATAAATGTTATTGTGGGATCTTTTTAACCTTTATATATCCAGTATATCCTATCTGTATTTGTAAAAAAGTGAAAAAGTCATGGAAATAATGCGCCAACCCCAAAAGTGAGCAGCCAACACAACAATAAAACCGCGTACACACGGTCGGACTTTTCGACTGGACTTGTTTGACGGACGCCGATGGACCAAATCCGGCGAACAATCCGATCGTGTGTGGGCTTCACCGGACCTTCAGCGGACTTTTCCTGTCGCAAATCTGACGGACTTTAGATTTGGAACATGCTTCAAATCTTTACATCGTAACTCCGTCGGACCCAGAAATCCGCTCGTCTGTATGCTAGCCCGACGGACAAAAACCCACGCTAGGGCAGCTATTGGCTACTGGCTATCAACTTCCTTATTTTAGTCCGGTGTACGTCATCACGTACAAATCCGTCGGACTTTTGTGTGATCGTGTGTAGGCAAGTCCGGTCGTTAGAAAGTCCGTTGAAAGTCCGCCCAAATTCCGTCAAAATCTGTCGGACGGGCTGTCGCACTTTTGTAGCTGAAAAGTCCGGTCGTGTGTACGCGGCATTAGACTTATTGTAGAATGATATGTGGAGTAAATGTGTAGCGCTAATGGTGTGTATTAAACACAGGAATACATCCAAGATGTGAATATAAAGGATGTATACACTGCAAGCACAATCACATATCACTCAAAGAAAAGTGTATATAGTGAAGAATGTAATAAAACATATATATAGGTGAAACAATTAGAAAATCACACAAACATCATGGAATTTTTAAGCAATAACAAATTTGCACAAAATCACATGGATTTGTGAGTGAATGTAAATTACAAAAGGTGAAGTGAATACTTCAATGCTAGCAAGTAATGAAATAGAAACAATCCATATAGCTCTGAGAAAGCTAAATAATTATATTTTCAAGTGAATAAACCAGATATGGATCTAATCGGTGTATATTAAGGTGTAAAATACAAAAATGTTCCAAGATAAAAGTGACAAATGATCACAGATATGTTGCTTTAGATGAAAAATCAATGGTGAGGGAGATGGGCGGAGCCTAGCGGAGCAGACATGCATTGTTAGAGCTCCGCACCGCTGAGGAGAGAAGAGAAGGACAAAGCGGAGCCTGCAGGCTCAAAAGGTATCCATTTGAACCTTTTTGCCCCAGGGAACAAACTGTGAAAGTTTGGGCAGGAAATATGGTACTGGGAGGAAACCGTGGCAGAAATAAAAATCACCTCACAAAGAGCTCACAGGCACTCACTGCAACTAAAGCAGCTCCAGTCACCTCACAAGATACAGCATCAGGGCGCTCTCACAGACAGAAAATGTCACAGCAAGACTCTCCATTTGAGTCAGATACAGAACAAATCCTCTCACAAACTTCTCCACATGCCTCCTCAGTATCCCCAGTAATATTATTACAATTTGAAAAGATGCTTCATAAGGCTTTAAAACAAACCTCAGACCAAATAACAAAAAGCCTAACCAAAGAAATAAGAGAGCTGGGAAACCGCACCGCAGCCCTAGAAATAAAAATGGATGAAATTGAAATTACAACCCAAGTAAATATAACAGAATTGGAACAATTAAAAGAAGAGAATTTAATACTTCAAACTAAGCTCGAAGATTACGAAATAACGCCAGACATTCAAACTTGCACATAAGGGGAATACCTGAAACTGTGACAGACCTGCAATCTACTATTACTGCTCTATTACAAGAACTAAAGCCAGATATCCCTATTGAACGTTTAGAACTGGACAGAGTACACAGAGCCCTCACAGCCAAAAAGAAAGATGGACCCCCACGTGATATAATCACAAAATTTCATTATTACAGAACGAAAGAACAAATACTAATTGCTGCAAGAGAAAAAAAGGAACTTAATTTTCAAGGACACAATTATCAAATTTTTGCTGACCTATCCCAACTTACTATTACTAAAAGACGATCCATGAAACCCCAACTAATGGAACTGCAACGCCACAACATTATGTATCAATGGGGCTTCCCCTTTTCAGTCCGATTTAACTACCAAGGTACAATTTACAGAAGCAGATCAGCAGATGAACTACAACAAACCCTTTTAAAATTAAATCTGACAGAACCCACAAGCAGCAACTCTCCCACACGCAGAAGAATGGCATCATCTTCACCTTCAGGCAGCACTTAGAAAATTTCAGAACAAAATGGGAATCATCATTCTCACAAAAGAGGCCGTTATGCCACATCATCCATGGACCAAGAAGATTCAATGGACTGACATCCTAATTCCTGATATCTCTTCATTTATTATACTAAGAGATGGTTCTCTATAAAAAACCTGTATTTATAACTGAATGTAACTGCATTCTGATAGTCACACACTGTGTGGGATCATGTTACATTTCAGTTATATTTCTTATTACTTCTGATTCATATAGCCTTAGAATATATAAGTGAAATAAGGAAATTCTTGTTCAGTTATATATTATCAGGTAATAACAATAGATTTATTACTTTTTAGGACAAATATGTTCAATAATCCAGAAGTAATGGAAGCTTTTTCTTTCTTTTCTTAAAACAAATATATTATTACCTAACTAGTTCCTAGAATTATGTTTTTGTTTATTCTAATCTGAAGCAATACAACCTCAATTTTATGAGTTAACATATCTAAACAGTTACATATGAATAAAATATGTAATTGTTTACTCTAAATGGGTTAAAATCCCAAAATAATTCAAGCTATCTTCATCAATACCAAAGTTATTAACAGTACCTTTCTAACTGAATTATTTAGCCTAGGGCAAGACTAACCATATACAACCACCCTGGAATAAATAATTTCAACAAAAACTATATTCTGCACTCCAATTAATGAAACATCATTTTGATGTCTTTTGACATAGCACTTCTCTCCTGTAAGCGGAAGATCCGTGTACCCCCATTAGCCCTCCTCATTCTCCCAACCATATTATGTGGGAGTGTGACGAAGGCACTTATTCCCCTGAGAGAGATATTTATTCTCTTTCACGGGTAAATTGTGATTACTTGCAAAAAATAATTTATACAATGTATCATCTAATCTCATATGTTTTTTGTTTACTCTTTACTCCAGAATTCACTGGTTTCTTTTCTATCTATTCATCTCTTCAGTCCACACAGGTTGATCTGCGCAGTCAGCTCTGCATAACAAAAAGTAAGTAAAAACTATTTGATCTGTTGCCATGGCACCACTGAATATACTTTCCCTGAATGTTCAGGGAATAAATGTCCCTCAAAAAAAGGACCAAAGCCTTCCGTACTTTCCATAACAAGAAGGCTCACATAGTATGCCTCCAAGAAACACACTTCACCAAAGATTCTACTCCAAAATATATTTCTCCTTTTTATTAACAAATTTACACGGCTTCTGCCTGTACCAAGCAAAGGGGAACTCTAATTGCATTTCACCGATCCACACCATTCACCTTATCATCAGAAATTAAAGACCCAGAAGGTAGATACCTGATACTCATGGGTTATATAATGGATACAGCAATCACGGTGATTTCCTACTACGCTCCTAACAAACAACCTACACCATTCCTCTCACATATATTACAAGTGATTAATACACACAAAATAGGAACAGTGATAATGTGTGGGGATTCGAACCAGGTCCTCCTCCCATTTCTAGATAAATCACCTTTTACACCATCCAAAATAACCTCTAGATTACCTTTTTCTCAACTTCTTTCCAAATACAATCTGGTAGATTCGTGGAGAGAAAGTAACCCAATGAAAAAGAAATTCACTTATTTCTCGCACCCTCATCAAACCTTCACCAGAATAGATCATATTTTTCTAACAATAGGAATGATACCAGAAATTATTGCATCAGATATAATTCCGATTCCGTGGTCTGACCATAATGCAGTATACACTACTATAGCCTCAGCCATACCAAAAGCGCATGACCCAACGTGGTACTTACCGGACATAATGCTCAAACACCCACTACATCAGATGGCCATTGAACAAGCTTTAAAGGAATACATATCAATTAATAATACAACAGACATCTCCCCAATAACACTGTGGGAAGCTCATAAGCCTGTCGTGCGTGGTAAATACAAAGACAAATGGCACTATTTAAACGGGAACGCAAAAATCTAGCAAAAAAACTAGAACTCAATTTTAATGCAGCCTACATATCATTTCAAGATGATCCATCTCAGAGTACAAAATCTCATCTGGAAAAATCTAGATTGGAATACGATCTATTTCTCACTGAGTCAGTTGATAAATCCCTCAAACGCTCCAAACACAATTTCTACATGAATACAAACAAACCAGGTACATATTTGGCTCGGGCATTAAAATTCAACTAACAAATCTTTCAAACCAATATGTTTGAAATTATCAAAAAATGTTTACACTTGTAATCCAGTTAAAATAGTCCATAAATTTCACTCACATCTCGCAACTTTATACAAGACAAACAATGAATTTAATCCTACAGAGGCTGAATCCTTCTTCTCAAAAATAACCTTACCTGAGTTATCTCAGAATCAAAAAAGCAGTTTGGATGAGCCTATAACTATAGATGAAGTTGCTAACGCCATAAAAGACCTAAAACTTAACAAAAGACCAGGCCCAGACGGCTACTCGGCTTTATACTATAAAACATTCTCAGAAATACTCTCTTCCATTCTCACTGAAACTTTTAACAAACTTCTAGATGGACATTCTTTTCGGCAAGAAACACTAATGGCAATTGTTTGTATGATCCCAAAACCCCTTTCTGATGATACTTCCTGTGTGAATTATCAACCTATCTCTCTGTTAAACCTCGATATTAAATTATTAGCAAAAATAATAGCAAAACACTTCAATAGCATTATAGGAAAATTAATACATAGAGATCAAGTAGGCTTCATGCCAAATAGACAGGCAGGCGATAATATACGCAGGGCAGTGTTATTGGCACATATTGCTAAAAAACGGAAAATCCCTTTATGTTTTCTATCTCTCGATATTAAGAGGGCATTTGACACAGTATCCTGGCAATATATGCAATATTCATTACAAAAATGGGGTTTTGGACCCCACTTTTTAACATGGATCAAAGCATTATACAATAAACCCAAAGCCTATATAAAATATGCTGGATACAAATCTGAAGCCTTTAATATCGAAAGAGGTACCCGACAGGGTTGCCCATTATCTCCCTTATTATTTGCCCTTATACTTGAACCTATGGCCCAATACATCAGAACAAACCAAACTATAACTGGCATTGAAGTAGGAGGTATTACACACAAATTATGTATATTTGCAGACGATATATTACTTTTTCTATTATCACCACAGGTCTCTGGTCCTAACTTAATACCAGCTCTTGATGGATTTGCAGCCCTATCCGGCCTTATGATTAATCCTAAGAAATGCCTAGTGCTTAATATTTCACTCACAAACATGGAATTGATCCCGGCTAGGGCTGCACTCCCATTCACATGGGCAGAAAAATCAATCCCATATCTTGGAATTCATTTAACAGCATCTCATTCTGACTTATTCTCAACCAATTATCCTCCTGTATTAAGACAGATCACAAATCTAATAAAACAATGGTCGCAACTTCCTTTATCCTGGATAGGGAAGATTAATGCAATCAAAATGACTATTCTACCCAAATTGCTTTATCTATTCAGAGTCCTCCCTATTCCAATTCCTTCCTATTTTTTGAGAATAGTACAAAAAAGAGCAACTTCGTTTATATGGGGCTCTTCTAAACCACGTATACCTATACACACACTACATCTTCCCAAAAATAAAGGAGGCCTGGGATACCCTAATTTTACTAACTACTACAGAGCAGCACATTTGGCCAGTCTGTCCAAATACCAAGCAAAACAGGAAATCCCATTATGGGTATTTATAGAGGCTTCAGAAAATGACCCTCTATTAATATCAAATTTATTATGGCTTGATCCTAAAGACTGCTTTAAAATTCATAATCCCATAACTAAACACTTCTTATCTCTCTGGGATAAACTAAAAACCAAATATCAGTTACAATCTCCACACAATCCTCTCCTTTCTTTTATCAGAAATCCGGCCTTTTATCCGGCATGGATCTACCCAAACTCTTTTAAAGCTTGGACAACATCAGGCATTCAGACACTAAATGACTTCATAGCATCTAAATCATTCCTTTCATTCCCATCGCTTAGAGAAAAATATGATCTACCAAACTCTGAGATATTTAGATATCTCCAAATCAAAAATTTCTATACACCATTCCTAAAGGGGGATACACCATTATCCCAATTATCCATTTTTGAATCAATCTGTACAAAAGATCCATTTGCTAAAGGTACAATTTCATCACTTTATAATCAATTATATGGAGTAGCAAATCTTAATAGACCCTCTTACGTTCAGAGGTGGGAGGAGGACCTGGGACGAACTTTAGAAGACACGGACTGGTCTAACATATGGCTCACATCTAAGTCATCTTCACCCAACATCTTAGCACTGGAGACAAATTATAAAGTCTTAACTCGCTGGTACCTTGTACCCGCTAGAGTGGCAAAATATTCACCTAATACCTCAGCTCTTTGTTTTCGAGGATGCCCAGAAATAGGCACATATTTACACATATGGTGGACATGCCCAGTAATCCAAACCCTCTGGAAGGAAGTCTTCGTGATTGCATCTAAAATATTTAAAAAAATAATACAACCAGATCCATATTTAACTTTACTTAATCTAAAACCGGAATGGTTAACACTCTCTCAATTCAAACTTATGATCCAACTAATAACGGCTGCAAAACAAACACTGGCCAAGGCATGGAAATCTCCTACATTGGTACTAACAGAAACAATTCACAGAATGAATAATACAATATCTCATGCTAAGATGGTAGCCATCGATCAAAATCAAATTCCAAAATTTGAAAAACTTTGGCATCCTTGGATAAAACAACAGTTCCTGTCAAACTTCAATGACTCTGTCCTGTTGCCATGGTAACAGATTAAATGACTTACAGAGACACCCATTCTAAGGCTTCAAAGAGAACTAAAAAGAATAATAAACTGACGAGCGGGACAACCTTGTGGACCATACCTCTACCTTTCAACCCTTTTTCTTCTTTCTCTTTCCTTTTCTCCACCTTACGATTAAAGCTCATTATCAGAATTTATTTGACCTATATACACTCTACTTGTAAACAATATGTATAGTAGGTATAAATCATTTAAATACCTACAAAAGTAACTAAGGAAATGATATATATCTTTAATTTAGGTTTACGTGAACCCAATGTTTAATATTTGAAATTTCATGATATTTACCTATATAAACCCTACTGTAAAACAATGAGCTTACTTTATAGATCCTTGTAAACTTACTTTATGTATCTTTATAACATTGTATACTCAATAAACTTCTTTTGACAAGGAAAAATCAATGGTATACATTCTACATTGCGGTTGAGGCAAATCACATCAAATCTCATGAATTTATAATTCCATATGAATCATAGTGATAAAAGCCGCACAAAGTCGTATAAACTTAACGGAGAATATAAATCACAAAAGGTGAAGTCAGTACTTCAATGTGAGTAAGTGATGAATGTATATACTGTATAACTCTGGGGGAGATGGGGGAATGTTACATACAGATTATATAAACTGGATGAAAATACCATAAGTATGATCTAGGTATACAATACAAAAATAGTGAGTGTCAATGTTTAAGGTATAACACTATAAATGATAAATCAATAGCATGAATGCATCACATATTGGTAGAAAAAATAAGGGGTTGCGCTAATACCTATGTGTCATAATGAAAACTGAAGTGAAAAGAGATTTATATCATGACTATAAAAAAACGAGGATAAAGTGCAAAACATTAAAAAGTGATCTAAAAGGGTCCAATCAAGTGAAACATCAACTAAAATGTCTTTAGTGAATCCAGATCACCAACAAAAACAACAAAAGTCCAAGTGATGATTGGTATTGATCCGTGACAGCAAGGGAGGACTTGCTGTCCACAATTGATGTTTTTGTGGGGATTGCAGCTTTTTATATTAATTGATTATTTTTTGTTTATAGCGCGGTTTCTCCTAATTTTCTATAATCACATATTGGTAAAAACAATAAAATGAGTCCATGATATTAAGCCGCTGTAACGTGTATGCAAAGTAATATTAGGGTCAGCCAAAATTTCCTCCTTTCTTCTGTGCAATACAATCTGTGGTTACAATAACACCTGGGGTAGTGCCTCCACCATCTGAGGATAGGGGGGATGGGGTACTCTTACCCTAAACGGTGGACCTACTCGCCAGCGGCAGTGAATCAATCAAGCACAGACCGGAGTATGGCGACTCTGGATGGATTCCAGGAACAGGGTGTGTGATCTTCTCCCTTGCTGATCAGCTGTGAATCCCAGACTTAACTCACCACGGGAATGTAATAGACAAGGTTCAGGTTCCAAAGATAGATTGACCAATCTTCTCCTCTTTTGATCAATAGGTAATTCAAAGGCACCACACATACGCCAGGACCCTCCGGATAATAATGGTGGTTTCAAAGTAAAAAAAAAGAGAGAAAACACCTCCACACAGTGTAAATCCAATAACATTGGAATTTATTGTAATAAAAAACGGTCCAATATTTTATGTTTATATTATGCAGTTGCTGAAATTTGCCACCAGGCATAATTATTTCTGGTTCCAGAACCAGTTCTTCCTGCAGAAGAGGGGCGTGGCTATGGGGGCTAAGTTTGCCCCCAGCCTCGCCAACCTTTTCATGGCCCAGTGGGAAGAGGATGTCGTCTATGCAGCCCAGAGACCCGAGTTGGTTCTCTGGGCCAGGTACATAGATGACATCCTCTTCCTATGGGATGGTGATCGTGCATCGCTGAACAACTTTATGGTCACACTCAATACCAATGATAGAGGGATCTCTTTGAGCTATGAGGCCAGCTCCTCCATGGTCCATTTTTTGGACCTGGAATTTTTTGTGGTAGAACAACATTTGGAGTTTCGTACATACTTCAAATCTACCGACCGGAATGGATTTATTCCGGTCGATAGTTGCCACCGAGACCAATGGCTCAAATCAGTGCCCTGCAGCCAATTTTTAAGACTGCTGCGCAACTGTACTAAAACCTCTGATTTTGTAATCACAATCACAGGTTCTTAAACATAGATTCCTGGAAAAGGGTTATGACCCTGACCTTCTTGATGGGGAATCAATAGGGCCTTATCTATAGAAAGAAGCTCCACTCTAATAGAGCGCCCAAAACTACTGCACTTCAGATTGCAAATTCAAATGGTCTTTCTTTACCACTTACTCCATCCAATTCAAACAGATCAGGGCAATTTTAAAGAGACATTGGAGAGTGCTCTTAAACGACAGACTTCTTGGTTCTGTTTTACCAGAACAGGCGGCTGTCGTTTTTAGGGGTGCATGGTCCATTCGGGGACAAATTGCTCCGAATATAATAGACCCTCCTAAGAAAGTCTCTTTCTTTCAGGAATGCAAGGGCTATTACCCTTGCCACAAATGCAAGGTGTGCTTCCATAATATTGGAGGGAGGTGCAAAAGCACCACTTTTAAATCCACCGCCACTTCCCGTATATATGACATGAAGCATTTCACCACTTGCTCTTCACAATACATTGTTTATTTATTGACTTGTCCCTGCCATAAGCAGTACGTTGGTCGCACGATCAGGACTTTTTCCATCCGGGTCAACGAGCATGTGACCAGGATCAAGAAGGGTAAAAGTAAACATACAGTACCTCGCCACTACTTGGAGTGTCACAATAGAGACCCCAGCGGGACCCTATTTCAAGTGATTGATAGGTTCGTCCCGCATTGGAGGGGCGAGTCGCGTCTTCGGGGCATTTTGCGCCTCGAGACATACTGGATATATGAGTTGAGGTCCTACTTCCCGTTCGGGTTGAACGTGGAGTGGGACATCAACTCTTTTATCAATCTTAAATATGCATTCCCCACTTCATTTTCTTTTCCCCTCTTTTCCAATTAGCTCTCACACATGGGCTTGTTACAGTTGGGAGATATATACACATATATATATTTCTGATCATTTTTTCTTAATTTATAGTTCTCATATTTATTTACATTTTTGTCCTAGATGTCCATTCATCATTTAGCGAACTTACATTTTTTCTTTTTTGTTTCTTATTATATACAATAAGTGCCGATTTAGATGTTCATGTTTTTGATTCACCCCAAATTCAATCACTGTGGTGCTTTCTCTGTCATTTAGTGCCCCCAGGATATCTCTTCACCTCCGTGATACATTTTTTTGATCACGTGGGAGAAGTGTTTACTCCAGGTCCACATGCGCAGTGTGACCATGGAGAACGTATTTCCTGCAGTGCGGGATCTTATTTCTCCATGGCCCTGCGAGGTTTCCGTCGCTGGTCAGGTGACGGGAGATGGACGTCTGGTGCGCTTTTAAGCGTGACGTCATTTCCCTCTGTTTGACACGTGGACCAGTGGCCGTCGGGGCGGGACTTATGGCCGGCTTCTCGATTGGCCGCCGGATCTGCCTATCACACAGCACGTGTGTTCTGATTGGCGTTCGGCACTCCTTTAGCTAGAGGTTACTTCCTATTGTCAGCAGTGGAGATTCCTGATCAGGATGTTCTACCTTCCAGCCGATCTTATCATTGGCTGTCAGGTCCATCTGTTAGTCTTATGGTCTATGTGATTGGCTTTCTCGTATCTTTGTCATTCAGTGTGGGATCAGCTGACTATACAGGTCCAATGGGATTAGGCAATTTCTTCCATGCTGTGCCATCCAAAGTGGGATCAGCTGACCACATTGACCCAATGAAATTGTTAGATTTCTGTTCATTGTAATTGGTCCTTACTTGTTATTTTATTTATAAATATTGGCAACCAGGAGTGGATGGTTTATGCCCCAATAGAAGACCCCTAGGTCATAACACGTCGGGCCTATTTATCTTTCTCCGTGTTGCCCATTCCTCCTTTTTTATCTTGTTGTGATCACGTTTTTATTGTAAAGTTTTTTTAGCAATAAAAAACATCCCCTTTTTATCTGCACCATGTGGAGGCATATCTTTTCTTTCCACATACCATCTGAATGAGATTAAGTGTTCACGCCAGTTCCATGAGGGATGTTTCTGCCTTCCTGATCCGTATTCTGGTTATCTACTGCGAGGACTTGCTTGGTGACTCCCGGAGATCTACGCAGAGTCCAGCTTGGATGGTTCGATTATTGGGACATCCTTCCTTACGCCCTGGGTGGCACAAAGCTCACTCCCTGTCGCTGACAAGGGAGTCCATAGGATCTGGTAAGAGTTTATACATACCATCCTTCCCATGATGTCTTTATCTGGTTGATGTGTTTTTTCTTCGTGGATTTATACAACCTTCTGCCAACTGTTGGAATATCATCTTCCTTTGGGATCATATCCATATTTCCATGCAGTGGGACATTACATTCCTTACCCATCCACTTATTCATTTATTGACTTTGTGTTTATTAAATGATATTTGGTCAACGATTCACCAACACCCTTTTTGGATTGAAGTATAATTGAGCAATACTCTTTATATTTTGATTATATACATACATACCATGCCCTACATTTTTTCCAATATTTTAGGCAGGTACGGACTGGTAAAAAAAGGGTTCAATTGAACGGATAAAAGTGCGCAGTAAAATGTGGCTAGGTAAGCGTAATAACCCTATTTAATTACTTGCTAGCATTGAAGTATTCACTTCACCTTTTGTGATTTACATTCACTCAAAAATCCATGTGATTTTGTGCAATTTTGTTATCGCTTAAAAATGCCATGCGATTTTGTGTGATTTTCTAATTGTTTCACACATATATGTTTTATTACATTCTTCACTATATACACTTTTCTTTGAGTGATATGTGATTGTGCTTGCAGTGTATACATCCTTTATATTCACATCTCGGATGTATTCCTGTGTTTAATACACACCATTAACACTACACATTCACTACACATTCTATATTTGTAGTACCTGTATATTAACCCCTTCACCTCCCTTATCCTGCATATTAACCTCATCTTCTTTCTGTATGTGACCTGTACATTAACTGTCTCTTTATTTTCTGTATTACCTGTACATTAATGATGCACTGTATCTAGTTAGCCATTACTGAGCTCCATGTTTTAACCACCTCAATACCAGCATGTTTCTTAACCGCTTGCCGACCGCGCTATAGCCGAATGACGGCTGCAGCACGGTCAGATAACTCTGGGAGGGTGCACTATGAAATCCTCCCAGAATCCCGCTCTCGCACGCCCCCTGGGGCGCGCACCCAAGAACATCCGTGACCACCGGGTCCAGAGGACCTGGCGCATAACGAATCATGGTAGACGGCCGCTGATAGCAAATGACGGAGCGATCACTTGTAAATAAACCAGCGTCACGTCCAGTTCCTCTTTCCCCTATCTGTACAGATCGGTACGGTGTGAGGAGAGAGGGGAGAGATCAGTGGCAGCAGCGCTGTGGGCTGGATGTGTAGTGCCCACAGCGCTGATATGTGCCCATTCCTGCCATCCATACTCAGCCATCCATGCTCAGCATACCCATCCATCCATCCATACTCAGCATACTCATCCATCCTCAGCATACTCATCTATCCATCCATATTCAGCATACGCATCCATCCATCCTCACCCATCAATACTCAGCATACTCATCCATCCATACTCAGAATACTCATCCATCCATCCTCAGTCATCCATACTCAGCATACTCATCCATGCTCATCCATACTCAGCATAATCATCCATCCATCCTCACCCATCCATTCTCATCCATCCATCCATGCTCACCAATCTCATCCATCCATGTTCAGCCATCCATACTGAGCATACTCATCCATACTCAGTATGCTCAGCCATCCCATCCACCCCCATCAAATAATTAGCCATACCCATCCATACTCAGCCGTACCCAGCCCTACCCAGGTGCATTCAGTCATACTCAGTCGTACCCAGCCATACTCAGCCACCCCATCTATACCCAGCCATACTCAGCTGTACTCATCCGTACTCAGCCATACCCGGCCATGCTCATTCATGCTCAGCCATCCCCATCCACGGCTCATCCATCCCCATTCATGCTCATCCATGCCACATCAGTTCTCATCCATGTCACTACAGCGCCTCACAAAAGTGTAATAGATAGTCAAATTAGATTTGAAACTTATGCCCCTAGAACACCTGACGGTGCTCCCTGCATTGTGTAAAAAAAAAAAAAAAAAATGCGTTTTCATTTTCTTTACATTTTCCAAAAACTTGTAGAAAAAAAATGACATGTTCGAAAGACTCGATATATCTCATAGATTATACATTGGGTTGTTTTCTTTCCAAAATGGGGTCATTTTTGGGGCGTTTCCATTGTCCTGGTTCTCCAGGGCCTTCAAATTTTAAGAGGTAGTCAAGAAATTATATGTGTAATTTATGCTCCAAGAACGCCTGATGGCTCTCCCTGCATGTTGGGCCTCTGTATGTGGCCACGGTGTGTAAAAGTCTCACACATGTGGTATTGCCGCACTCAGGAGGAATAGTAGAATGTGTTTTGGGGTGTAATTTGTGCTACGCATATGCTTTGTGAGAGAAATAACCTGCTAATATAACAATTTTGTGAAAAAAAAAATCTTTATTTTGCAAAGAATTGTGGGAAAAAATTACAACTTCAAAAACTCACCATGCCTCTTACTAAATGCATTGGAATGTCTACTTTCCAAAAAGGGGTCATTTGGGGAGTATTTGTACTTTCCTGGCTTGTTAGGGTCTCAAGAAATGAGATAGGCGGTCAGTACTTCAGGTGTGATCAATTTTCAGAGATTGGCACCATAGCTTGTGGACTCACTTTCACAAAGACCAAATAATATACACCGATTTGGGTTATTTTTACCAAAGATATGTAGTGTTATAAATTTTGGCCAAAATATATGAAGAAAAATTACTAATTTGCAAAATTTTATAACAGAAACAAAGAAAAATGCATTTTTTTTTACAGAATTTTCAGTCTTTTTTCTTTTATAGCGCAAAAAATAATAAACCCAGCGGTGATTAGATACCACCAAAAGAAAGCTCTATTTGTGTGAAAAAAAGGACAAAAATTTCATATAGGTACAGAGTTGCATGACTAATTGTCATTCAAAATGTGAGAGAAAGCTGGTCTGGTTAGGAAGGGGGTTTAAGTGGTCAGTGGTGCCAAGTGGTTAATTTCCACAAAAAGGTAGCAAAAAAATGAGATTACCATGGGGTGCCATTTTGGGGGTGTTTGTACTGCCTTTGAATTTTTATTTGATATCTTTTATAATATAATATAATGGGAACCAGGCTTTCTTCAAAATTGTCACAGCACTTAAAGTATTACTAGAGGCAAAACTTTATATTTTTAAGTTTTGGATAGAGTGGAGATGAATTAGAGCATCTGCCAGTTTGTATTGCTGCCTGTGCCCACCCTCTCCATTTGTCCTGTTTACTATTATCATTGAACATGAAAGTAAAAGAAAATCCCAAATTTTGGGTAGTCCCCAGAAACATAATATAGGGGAAATTTTCCAATGGGGACACTAGTTCTGGTGACTTGGGGGTCCCTAAGGAATTCCCTTCATTTGCAGGGATTTGCTTTCACTTCCTGTTTAGCTATGGGACAGGAAGTGAAGAGAAATCTCTGCAATGGGACACAGATGGTGAAAAAAAATTTGACAGTGGTTATAACCCTCCTTTACTAAAAACGGAAAATTGAATCGTACTTACCGAAATTTTCCTTTCATGGTGCCTATCCATGGCAGCATACCTGTGATAAGCTCCACCCCAGACTCCTCCCCTCAGGATAGTGAATATATTATAAAAGAAAGCCCAATACCCTCCTACAGCATTCTCTTGTCACATCGAATACTAAGAGAGAGCATGTATGCTGCCATGGATAGGCACCGGGAAAGGAAAATTACAGTAAGTATGATACAATTTTCCGTTTTCCTGGTACCTCCATGGCAGCATACCTGTGATAAATAATTAGCTGAAAAACTTGGTGGGTAATGCTTTTAAAGAAATGTATTAAGTAAACGCAAAAGCGGATTCAATTGCCCTTCTTCCAAACTCCACCAAAGTGAGTGCTCCTGAATCAATTCTATAGTGTCGCATGAATCTGTTCAGAGAAGACCAAGTAGCCGCTCTGCAAATTGTCTCAATTGACACATTAGCTCTTGCTGCCCAAGATGAAGAAGCTGTCCTGGTTGAGTAGGCTCTGACTGCTGGAGGATCCATCCCTCTAGCCCTATATGCCCTTTGGATCAGTTTACAAATCCAAGAGGCAATTGTTCTTGAGACTGCTTCTTTCCCTTTATTCTATCCCCAAGGGAGTATGAATATACTATTTGACGCTGTGGCTTGTAGGTAACATCTTAGCACTCTGGAGATGTCCAATTCATGCAAGGACCCGGACTCTGGATATGGGAAGGTAGGTAATGCCCATGATTCCGAGAGAGTGGACCTAGACGAAACCTTAGGAACAAATCCTTGAACTGTACGCAGCTCCACTCTATCTGGGAGGAAAGAAATATGTTCGTTTTTCTCCCCCAAGGCTTGAAGATCTGAGGCCTTTTTACCTGAAGTAACTGCAATCAAGAAAGCGGTTTTGAGCATCAGGTTCCATAAAGAAGAATACTCTGATAGGGCAAAAGGATGAGTTGTTAGAAAGTCCAAGACAAAGGACAGATCCTAAGCAGGAAAAACTCGCTTCACTGGTGGCCAGATCTTTTTAACTGCTCTGAAGAATTGGATTACAAGTATATCCTCTGCCAATCTCTTTTGCGTAGCTGCTGTTATTGCTGCCACTTGGACTTTTAGAGAACTCAGTCCAAGATCGAGGTTTAGGCCTGCTTGTAAAAAATCCAAGAGGAGCTAGGAAGAAGGAACAGTGGGGTCCGACCCTCCCCAGGCTCTTGAGCTTGCATCTGTAGTAACTATGGTCCAGGAGAGGCACTGCAGAGGATATTAATTCCTTCTCAGTCCACCATAGAAGACTCCTCTTCATGGGGTTCGTGAGGTATATCCACTGACACAGTGACCGTTTCTTCCACTGTGTCAGAAAACCTACTTGAAAAAAATCTCAGGTGCCAATGAGTCCATGGCAACATCAGGATGCAAGATGACATGGTCCCAATCAAACTCAGACAACCTGAAGCAGACAGGAGGCATAGTGTCCTGACGTGGTTCATTTTCTGGGAAATTGACGCCACCTTCTGGGGAAGGAGACGTACTGTTCCCACTGATGTGTTGAATAATGCCCCTAGATAGATCATTGACTGGGTCGGGGTGAAAAGACTCTTTTCCCAATTCACTAGCCACCCAAACTCTGTTAGGGTTGTTAGTAAGATCTCTTTGTGCTCCAGAAGCTGTATTGGACTGGGGGCTAGCAACAGAATATCGTCCAAGTAATGAAATACTCTCAATCCCTTCTCCCTTAAAGGGGCTAGAATTGCAATTAGGACTTTCGAAAATACCCTTGGGGAGGTGCAGAGGCCGAAGGGGAGACACTGGAATTGGAGATGTGTGTGACCGACTGCAATCCTTAGATGTTTTTGGAAGGCGGGGAGAATGGGTAAGTTGAAATAGGCATCCTGGAGAACCACCGAAATCATCCAATCCCCTGGCTGTTCCATCTGGATGATCATTTGTAAAGATTCCATTTTGAAGGTTTCCAAATGAATGAAACGATTCAGCCGCTTTAGATCCACCACCGGTCTCCACTCTCCACTCTTTTTGGGGACTAGGAAGAGGGTTGAATAGAATCCTGTGAACTTCTCGGAGGGAGGGACAGGAACTACTGCTTGTTGTTTTTGCAATAGGAGTAGAAACTTTTTAAGCGCTACTACCTTCTGCGTGGAGACTGGTAGTCTCGTTAGGGCGAATGAATCTTGCGGGGGATGATCTGAAAAGGTCCAGAAATGCCAGAAACAGACAGTGGATACCACCCAAGGATCCTTGCAATTGTCGGACCAGACCCTGGAGAAGCGACCCTGGCTCCGACCGGAATCGCTTGGGGTGGCCTTGCATCAAAAAGACTTTGCAATATCCTGAGGATTGGGAAGACTCTTCTGCTTATTGGACTTTAGAAAAGTGGCTTGAGTGCTTCGTGCTTCTCCAGTTCGGTTTAGTATCTCTTTTTTGATGGAACTGTGAGAAATTCCTGTTTCTTGAAGATTGAAGTTTGGAAGAGAGCACCCTTGAACGTCTCATTTTTCTGTCTTGGGGAAGAAACCCCGACTTTCCTCCAGCCACCCACGAGACTGCTTTCTCCATCCTGTCCCCAAATAAAGACTTCCCGTAAAAGGGGATCTTGCACCAGTTCTGCTTAGAAGCTGCATGTGCAGCTAAAGGTTTTAGTCACAAGGCCCGCTTGGCCATCACCGTATGCAGCATAGCCCTAACTGAACATCTTATAGAATGGATGGTTGCTTCACCGACAAAAATCAGTTGATAACTTGAGTTCCTCCAGCGCCTTTACGATGTCATCTTTTGGCACATCTTGTCGAATGGCCACCTCTATATTATCAGTCCAGACCCTAATATCGTTTGAAGCTGAAGTCAATGCCACCGCTGGCCTGCAGGTGCCCCTGGCCAACTGGTAGGCCTTTTTAAGGTCAGAATCGATGCGCCTATCTAAAGGGTCTTTAAAGGATGCTGAGTCCTCCATTGGGAAAGTGATGTTTTTGGCCAGGCGAACCACCGCAGCATCAACCACCGGAGAGGTGTCCAAAAGAGCTGAGTCCGATTCGGCTAGTGGATAAAGTTTATTCAAGCCATTTAGGGAAAATCGTTTTTCTATTTTCGTCCACTCATCCTTTATGAGGTCTTTTACCTCCTCCATAAGAGGAAAAAAGGAAAGTCGTTTCTTCAGAAATGGGAAATAAGATCTCGATTTCTTAGGAGGTTCCTCCATCTCTTCAAAGCCTATTGCTTGCTTCACTGCTGAGACAAATGGTTAAACTAAAGAGAAACTGAATCCCGATGGATCTGTCTCATCAGCCGAATCTTTGGAACCGATCCCTATCTCCTGCCACGGTAGGAGGGGGTATAGTCGCAGACACCACCGGATCAGTGGCAGAGGGACCTGGGCAGATTACCTCTGAGGTTTCATCTTGCCCACTTGGCGCAGTCTGCTAGGAAGGTGTTGACCCCATCAGCTCCACTAGTGAGTCCTTGATGACTTTCTTGATCAAATCTGTCACCTTTTGAACGTCAGCCTCTCTTTGAGCGGCATAGCTTCGGAAACAGTCCTTGCAGTCCAACTTATTCGTGACAGGGATGGCTTTGCAAGCCCGACACTTGTAGAGCTTTCCTGTCTGCGAGAATTTGCAGATCGGTGCTTTTTAGATGAGGATTTTTTTTTTCTTTTTTTAAAAGTGGAATCCGAAGTGCATATCCTCACCTATTTAAACAAGGGTCTTGATCTGAAGGCGACTGACTCACTGTTGCGAGGCAGACAGCAGCTGGATGACATATGGAAAAAAACTAGAAAACAGAAAATTAAAAGGAAGGGATTTTAATACAAAATGTTCCTATGCTCCAAGCTGCCAGCTTTATTACTCCTTTACTAACAATTCTTAATCTCTCCTTTTTTTTAAAGAAAAAAACATTACTTACCTACAAAACCAGCAATCTGAGGACATCCATGAGCACTTCAGTACAGTACAGACAACCTGCTTTTTCCAGGCAGTCTGCCATACTAACCTCCCCATATTCTTAAATAGGACAAAGGGGAGGAGAAAGGGGGCACGGATCCGCCTTAGACCATGCTATCTTGCGCAAAAAAGGGGTTTGATTCCCTCAACTACAATGTGGCCCGCCTGCCGCGCATGCGCTGTCTGGCGGTGCACAGGTCCCACCTACCAACTCCACTCCTGGAGACTATATTGATATGACACTGGCGCGCTCACCGCACACCACGAGGAACGCCACCAGACACGAGAGGACAGGTAGGACAGACAGGGACAGAAGGGGGAAAAAGTTAAATAATGAAGTATGCACGTAATAAGAATGTGCCACCCTGGCTACCCACACAACATAGTATCAGCCATAACAAGATTGCAGGACTAATGCTCCTGGTTAGGAGACAGCTGTAGCCTGTAAAATTCAAGTTATTACTGTATTAATAACTATATTTCAATAATTCATATTTATGAGAAAAGTTCCAAGAAAAATCCGTTAAGTTCTCATGTAAAAACTCCAAAATTGATTTAATAATAAAATACCAAATGTTACAAAAACAATGTAAAAATGTAGAATATAAAAATAGAATCAATAAGTTTCTTATTCTTGAAATGAAGTTTAAATCAGATATGTCTGTGTGTAAAAGTAGCTTCAATGTCTTGAGATGTGTGTGTGTGAATGTGTCCTTGTGGAGAGCTGGAAAGCATATGAACCTTTCCCCCACAGCCTGTCTGTACTCCTACAATTAACCCCTACAGTTTTCCATAAAGGCTGGCTTAAAAAGGTTCGTTTTTTTTCCTTTTAGTCCCACAGAAAAGACCGGGAACTTTGAATTTCACTCCCTCCAACATTTCTAAGGGTGGGGCTATGAACTACGTGAGAGTAGCTAAAATAAGAATCATTTAACTTACAATATAGACATTTCCTTTAAACATATAAAATCCTACATATCAGTATTTAAAATGCAGTGTTCTTATTAATATCCTAATCAAGAAATATAGTAATGTAAAGAAACAGCTTATATTCTTAACATACTGGAACTTTGTGTCTTTGGAAAAGACTGTAACTCTATCTCTTACGATGGGGGAGGTGAATGGTCGACTTACTTTAAATTCTATCCATATGTGAGATGAAGTTCTCCCAAGAAATGCATACGAAGCCTATATCAGCATAAACTTTTATGAGTATAAAAACTTATATAACTTCACCTTTTCCATAAATAGAAGATTAATAAAATTATATAAATGTGTCCATGTCCATTGTTCTCAGAGACCCAAACATTCATAAATATTGATTTCTAACATAGCCCCAAAAGACCCTCAGAAGGGGTTCCCCACCTTACCAGAGCTTTTAGCAGCCTAAAGATGAGGACCGCATCTGGGAGAGGCTGAACCCAGACAGAACCTGCACAAGGTAGAGGAAAGGACATGCAACACCACTAATCCATGAGGTATGAGGAAAAAAAGGAGAATGCTGTAAGGGCATCTTGGGCTTTCTTTTTATAACATATTCCCTATCCTGAGTAGAGGAGTCCGGGGTGGAGCTTATCACAGGTATGCTGCTATGGAGGCACCAGTAAAAAGTTTTGCCTATAGTTCTATTTTAAATCTGAAGAATGACATTGATAGGCTGGTATTATGTTCAGGTGACTAGGCATCTTATCTCAGGAGAATAATCTATCATCTAACATGGTTTTTCCTATACGATACACTTTTTCATAGGAAAACTCCAGTGTTGGGGTGGATGCCATAACATTTACAGAACTATCATGTAACAGAATCTTATGTCCACCATAAGTACTCCAAGTAGTGCAATAGTAGTTATACAGTAAGATAGTATATGTCTGTGATCCTCCTGGGAGGATTTGCCCTCACTTCCTGTCTTGGTGACAACATAGAAAGTGAACAAAAAATATCCCCAGTAAAGATACTGCAGAAGCTGAATCAGTTCCTCATTCTATTCAAAACTAAAAAAAAGGGAACATATGGCTGGAGTTCCACTTTAAGATGAAAACACATCCATGTTGACTATCAAATAAAAGATATTAATATATGTAATGAAACAAAAGTAGATATCATTAAAAAAAAGACAACTAAATATAATAATCTATACAAAATTATAAAAAGGTAACCTTCAGCCTAATTAAGATGCCTCTGTTTATTCAATATCCTGAGGTTTTCTCATATGCCAGTTTGTTTTATTTAGAGGATACTAACTGTTGTAGCCATCTCCATTCACAGGAACACTTCCTGCTGGGAGCACAGCTGTTAAATGATAATGAAAAGATAGAGATTCTGGATCTCAAGGGGTGTCTAATTAGGAAGAGTACCTAGACTTTTTGCCATGTAAAAGCTATTGAATAAACTCAGCACGGAATAATACAGAGAACTTCTATTTTGAGAAATGATTTAAGACTTCTTATATATCTTTTGATAACAAAAAAAAAAAAAAAAGCTTTTAACATGCTATTAAAGGCAAGGTCATCACAGGATTCATATATATATATCGGGACAAGGTCTGCAATGAGACCCTTGCACCCGTTTCCAGCTCTGACTACTTACTGCAGGCAGGGGTAGAGAAAAGTCTATATTCATTTATTTTATATCATCATTTCCTTAGGGCATAATAGCCTCTGCAGAGGGGAGGGATAGACCCCACATCCCTGGCAGGGAAGACTCACCACTATAGTCTCTAGGATAAGAGTTCAGCGGAGTCCAAGAAACGTTAAAGATGAATTCCAGGTTAGGGTATTTTTTACATAGTTACATTGGTCCAGCTTGGTAACTATGTATATACCATACCTGGCCGATGCCCCTGGAAGCTGGAAATCACTGAAGTTGTCACCTCTACACCAGTGATCTCCACTTGCTTCCAAGTCTCATTCTGAGTGGCCGGCCTGATGCGTTGTGAAAACAGGAGGTCAGCCACTGAGCACAGGCATTAAGCGAATGCTTTGAAGTTTATGAACAAATGCAAAATGTTCTCTGATTGGATGAGGTGGAGAGGCGGGGCGGTGATGTCACACTTTCCACCTCATCCAATCAAAAAACGCTTTGCATTCATTTAGATAATTCAAAGCATTCTCTCTGAATGAGGCTGACCTCCTGTGTTTACAATGCATCAGGCCAGCTGCTCAGCATGAGACTTGGAAGCAAGTGAAGATCACTAGGGTAGCAGTGTCTACTTCAGTCATTTCCAGTTTCCAGAGGCATTGGTCAGATATGGTATTTACATAGTTATATTGAGTCAAGCTGGACCAGTGAACCTACGTATAAAATATACCATATCTGTAATGCTGGGTGAAATAGTCCCAGGAGGGTCAGTTTACTCAACACCCATTACATAGATTGATGGGTGCTGATTGGCTAAATTATGAAAAGGCTTCATAGGAGCTTTGAATTTTTTACTGCCAACCCAAAGAGGATGGTGAGAGTCACCCTCATAGTGGCCCTGCAGTTGAACAGAGGCATAAGGCCTCCCTTAAATGGGCACTGGCACCCGTGCTGCATGCATAAACGCAGCCGCATGTAAAAATTTGACAGCTGTGCAGGAGTGGCATACTACCTGCGTTTAAGGCTGGGTTCACACTAGTGCGAATTGGATGCGGATTTCCCCGCATCCAATACGCATGACAGGAGAGTGTGCACGACTCTCAATGGAGCCGATTCACACTTCTCCGTGGTGGCTCCGGGAAGGAAATAAAGCACCGGACCCCTGCTGTGAGCCGCATCCGTATAAAGTATGAACCCAGCCTTAAGCTGTGCAGCCTCTCCTACACGGCTGTCAAATTTTGACAGGCAGCTATGTCCATGCAACTACTGCATCTCCATCCACCCCTATAGCCTTAATTCACACAGATTGGGGCAGATGCAGACGCCAAAGCAAAGGTGGCCTGCATGCAGCACAGGTGCCCATCCATCTGAGCAAGGCCTAAGAAGCTGGTGGCTAGTTCAACCTGGTGGCATATATCCTGAACCAGTGGCGGCTGGTGCTCAATATTTTGGGGGGGCCGCAAACAAACCTGCCCCCTCGTGCGGGAGATGGATGGTGGCGATCAGTGGTCTTACCTTAGGAGGCCGATGTTGCTCCTCTCTCCAGCTTGTCGAGGGAAGAGCCGGAGCCATTGCTTCTCCTCCTGGCTGAACAGGAAATGGGTCTTGAGACCCAATTGGCCGGGAGTCCTAAGACTTCCTGGCCAATCGGGTCTCGGGTCCCGTTTCCTGATTGGCTGGAAGGAGAAGTTGAAAGACATTAGCATGTCACACAACTGGGTGGGCTCAGGGTGCAGTGCTCTGCACCCTGAACCCACTCTTTTTTTGAAGCCAATTAGAGCCTCTGGCTCTAATCATGTGCTTCAAAAAAACAAACAGAAGAAAACATTGAAATCTATGCGTCCAGCGCTCTGCGTGTAGACTAGGGGCCCAGGCACATGGATTAGGGAGGAGGCGCCCCTAATGGACAGGCCGTCACTGTCCTGAACTCACTTGCTGCATAGGTGTTCCATGTACATTTTTTAAAAATGGTTGATGTCAGGGGAACACCATTACACCAAGGCAATGGACTTGTAAGCGGGGATAGGGTGTAGCGGCTTCACAGAGGGAATCACATGTACTGACTTTATAAACCAGGCAAAGTTTATTACTGGAGAGATGGTAGCAGAAAGAGTATTTACAGCAGTAATGCAAGTAGTTTCCCTCCAAGCATGGAGGCACAGATACACAGCACAGTCACTTCAGATGTAAGCAGTAGTTGTATACGTCAGCACTATAGTCACTTTCCACTGACTGACACAGTATAAACCCAAGCACACAATGCGTATCTGTAGAGGCTGATATTCACACACGTTACCCAGTAACAGCGGTATTTCTTCAGCAGATGGATATAGGCATCTGATACACTTGTCACTCCCTCACAGCGTGGACACCGGATTTATTATCCGAGTCATTCATCCGACCAGGATTGTTGATACAGGACTCCGGAGGAATCCTGAGCTATCCCTCACAGGACAGAACACTCTCCCTAGCTTTTACTAACTCTCCCTGACAAGCAGGTTCACTCACCTGTCTGTGTACACACATGAACTGAACTAAACGTGGCTGAGCTTTCCTATATAAAATATCCACCCAAAAATGGCCGACCAAATCTCTCGAGATTTGCTTGTCCTATCAGAACACCAGGCTTCTCCAAAATGGTGCTGGAGACAATATAGATGCCAAACAGCTCTGAACCTATGTACACATAATAAACATATCAAAGAGGCTGGAAGTGAGAATATACACTTGTTAACCCACTACCTCCTGCAGCCAGCTAGGCTTCCCTGCACACAGCTGCTTACAGGCTGATGTGAATGTAGCTGTACTGTAACCCATTAGTTAGCCTAAATCAATTTATAACATTTCAAAGCCACAGTGTTATGTACTAGGTGCGAGGTCAAGGTGCTGAGAGGGCTCCCCTTGCGGCTAAGTGGCGTTCACACCTGGAAGTGGCACAGGGAGTACAATGCCCTGAGAAGCACAGTTTGCCAGTTGCTGTGGTTTGATGCGCTGATCAATGTAAGGTAACTGAAACAAGCAAGGTGCACTGTAGAGCAGGTGTGCTTGAGGGGTACCAGGCAAACTTGGCAGATGGGCAAGCCGGAAACAGAACCAGGAGCCAGGCCATGGGCCATACATGGTAAATAAGTCAATGTTATGCCATGTACACACGGCTGGAATTTCCAAGGAAAGAGTCCGATGGGAGCTTTTCATCGGATATTCCGACCATGTGTATGCCCCATCGGACTTTTTCCTGTTGGCATTTCCGACAGACTTAGATATAGAGCTTGTTTTAAATATTTCCATCTGATATGCTGATGGAGTTTTGCCCGATGTTATACACGGTGAGACAGGTTGCAGCGGAGTCGTTGAGCCAAGCCAGGATCAAACACAGTGGAGCAGACAGGAGCAGAGTCAATAGTACAAGCCAGAGGTCAAACCAGGAGATCAGGATAACTGGTCAGAGCAAGTCCGGTCGGTAATGGTAGGTCAAGAATCAAGAAACACAGGCGCACAGGAACACAGGGGAGCTGACGATAATCCAGCAGTCTACAGGTCCCAGCAGCATTTTTATATATGCCAGGAGGTGCCAGCATCTGTCACGCCGTGTTCGCGCCATTTCGCTGTGCACACCCCTTCATGCCTGTGAGCATCTGCTGCACCATTTGCGCCATTGCTCATCTGCGTGTGCCAGTGCGCATGGGAATGCGCCTGATGCGGCCACGATGGGTGTGGGCAAGATTGCCAGTTCTTTGGGCATTTCCCTGATACCTAATGTCTGTTTCTGACTTGTGGGTTAGGCTGGGGAGGAAATAAAGCACCATTTGAACAATTTGGCAAATCTGACTGCGTCACGTTAACTGACAATTGCGCGGCCATGCAACGTTACACCCAAACAAAATTGACCTCCTTTTTTCCCCACAAATAGAGCTTTCTTTTGATCACCTCTGCGGTTTTTATTTTTTGCGCTATAAACAAAAAAAGAGCGACAATATTTTTTACTTTTTGCTATCATAAGTATCCCCAAAAATATATAAAAAAAAACTAATTTTTTCCTCAGTTTAGGCCGATATGAATTCTACATATTTTTGGTAAAAAAAACGCAAAAAGGGTATAGTGATTGGTTTGCACAAAAGTTATAGCATCTACAAAATAGGGGATAGTTTTATGGCATTTTTATTATTAACTTTTTTTTATTAGTTATGGCGGCGATCTGCGATTTTTATCAAGACTGCGACATTATGACGGACACATCGGACACTTTTGACACTATTTTGGGACCATTGTCATTTATACAGCGATCAGTGCTATAAAAATGCACTGATTACTGTGTAAATGACACTGGCAGGGAAGAGGTTAAACACTAGGGGGCGATCAAGGGGTTAAGTGTGTCCTAGGGAGTGATTCTAACTGTGGGGGGGGATGGGCTACCACTGACATGACAGCGATCACTGCTCCCAAAGACAGGGAGCAGTATATCCCTGTCATGTCACTAGGCAGAAACGGGAAATGCTTTGTTCACATAGGCCTCTCCCTGTTCTGCGGCTCCGTGACACATTCGCAGGGACACCAGCGGAGATCGATTCCATGGGTCCCGCGGGCACGGTCACACTGTACGCAGCAGGCGCGCGCCTGCTAGCCCTGCCATTTAAAGGGGACGTACAGGTACGCCCATTTGCCCATCGCTGCCATTGTGCCGACGTATATCGGCGTGCAGCGGTCAGCAAGTGGTTAATTGTGTTGATACACAGGCATGAAAAGCAGTTATTTCATTCATATGGATTACTGTACAATATTGTTTTGGCAAAGAGTGATACTGGGCCACATTGATTTACTTCTGGTGTTAACCAATACCTAATGTTTATTTTACCAAACTATTATGTTTACTTAGGTGCAGAGTGTAATTTACACAATAGGATGTGGTTTTCAAATATTTTCTATAATTTCCTGGGATGTCAGAGGTCTCAATGGCCAAATTAAGGGACATACTCGGGTTTATTTACTAAAACTGGAGAGTGCAAAATCTGGTGCAGCTGTGTATGGTAGCCAATCAGCTTCTAACTTCAGATTGTTCAATTTACCACTTCAGCCCCAGAAGAATTGGCTGCTCAATGACCAGGCCTTTTTTTGTGATACAGCACTGCGTCGCTTTAACTGACAATTGCGCGGTCGTGCACTGTACCCAAACAAAATTGATGTCCTTTTTTTGCCACAAATAGAGCTTTCTTTTGGTGGTATTTGATCATCTCTGCGGTTTTTATTTTTTGTGCTATAAACAAGAAAGAGTGACAATTATGAAAAAAACACAATATTTTGTACTTTTTGCTGTAATAAATAGCCCCAATTTTTTATTTTTTTCCTTAGTTTAGGCCGATATGTATTCTTCTACATATTTTTGATAATAAAAAAATCGCAAAAAGCGTATATTGATTGGTTTGTGCAAAAGTTATAGCGTCTACAAAATAGGGGATAGATTTATGGCATTTCTATTATTATTATTTTTTTTTTACTAGTAATGGCGGCAATCTGCGATTTTTTTATCAAGACTACAACATTATGGCGGACACATTGGACACTTTTGACACATTTATGGGTCAATTGACAATTATACAGCGATCAGTGCTATAAAAATGCACTGATTACTGTATAAATGTCACTGGCAGGGAAGGGGTTATTACTAGGGGGCCATCAAGGGATTAACTGTGTTCCCTATGTGTGTGTTCTAACTGTGGGGGATGGGACTGACTATAGGAGATGAGAGATCGTGGTTCCCAGCTCATAGGAACTCTCTCTCCTCACAGAACTGGGACGTACGTGTTTACACACACACGTCCCTGTTCTGCCTCTCGTGCCCACGATCGCTCGTGGCTGGCGGTCATCACAACCGCCGGTCACGAGCATCGGCACCCCCACTGTGATATCCCACTTAAAGGGACGTATAGCTATGACGGTTCGCAGGATCGTGCCGACCTGCCGCAGTATAATGACAGCAGCTGGTCAGCAAGTGGTTAAGCTTTGACAAAAAAAAAAAACTGAAAGCTGGTTTCTATAGACAACTGCACCAGATTTTGCATTCTCTAGTTTAAGTAAATCAACCCCACTGTATCTGATGCCATTCTATCACACATGCTAATTCTAAAACCTATAGTTTTCTTGCTAAAGGGTTTTCACATTTTATGGTGCATTCATATAATTCTTCTTATGCCCGGGGAGTTATTTTACTGGTGCATAAAAAGGTTTTGTTTTCCTGTAGGCAGGTACAGGTGGTTAAGGCGGGTAGACATAGTTTTCTTTACTGTCTGCAAGGTTGGGAATGCGTCTTGGATGTTATATATGTAGTGCTACCCGGGTAGCAGCTGCAGATTAGAATGGGTCCTCTGTTATTTTCCATAAACCTCAGCCCCTCTAACACACCAGGTTGAGTGTATTAACATACAATATTACAAATCACTAAAAGTAATACTTAGTACTCAGTTGTAGCACTATATCAAAATAAACAGGCACCAAACCAGGCAGTAAAGGCAATCTTAATATATTGTCACCCAATATGGTTGGTAACTACTAGGCAAGCATAAAATAGATGAACAATGGTAGTAACACAATTTAGCATACAACATTATTAACAGTAAGGACTAGGCATAAGATGGCATTTGGTGCCCAGATCAACATAAACAGTAGCAAGGCCACCTCAAGTGCAGCAGTAAACAGTAGTAAAGTTAACTCTACCGAGTGCTGAAACTATACTGCCAGAATGCATTCATGGCAGAGATGCTAGTCCTAGACTGACTGGGCATGCACTGTTCAAAAGAAAAGGAGGATGGTAGAGGAGGGGGTAAAGCAGGGGAAAAGAGGATTTACAGAATAATTATTACAGTAGGGGTAGTCAATCATGTTCTTCTGCTGGCTATCATTGGGGCCCTTAAAGTGCATGGGTGCAATTAATGACTGTCCCAGTTAACCTGCATGTAGTATAGGTACGATATATAGTCTTGATACAGGTACATGTAAATGTGGTTCAGATGCAGTAAAGGTTCGGTATATGTGATATGGGGTTGGTACAGGTGCAGTCTAGGTTTGGAATAAGTGAGGTATAGAGTGCAGTATGAATTGATAGATGTGGTGTCCTGCTGTCAGTTGCTCAGTCCTGGCTAACAGTATCAGCAATGAGCGAATAGCCCTCTCAATGGTCCCTGGGATGCTGCAGTGACCTCTTGCTGTAAGAGGGGAGTCCCCACGGTCTTTTCCTGAAGGCCTCCGGTGATCAGCGGTGGGAAGCAGAGGGTGAGCAGATGCTCCAGGCTCCTTGCTGCAGCAGTGCAGGTGCTGTAATGTGAGCAGTGCGGCACTGCCCCTCGATGTCCTCACTGCCAGTCTCAGGCTTAGAACTTTGCTGGTATGGTACCCTGCTGGCAGGTAAATATACCGACAGAGGTGCTCTCTCTCTAACTATCTCTGTGCCAAGAGGAAGAATTTTCCTGTTCAGTTTAATAAAAATCATCTCTCACTCCTCCTACTTCACAGTGTCTATTGGGATTTTTAGTGTAAGGAGTCAATTGGCCCTACAACTCTATTGGCTCCTGCTACTGTCAATCACAGCCAGTGAGTCAATGAGGAGAGAGTGGGGGTGGGGCACGCTGCATGTGTGAATGGACACACGGAGCAGCGGCTTGGGGGCACTAGGCAGGAGGGAGGGGCCTGGAACATCAGCATAGAACCCGAGAAAACTATTGCACAGAGTGGGTAGGTATAACATGCTGGGTATTTAAAAAACAAAAACAAAAAAATTTTAATATCACTTTAATGTGTCTCCTTTGCTTTGGGTGTTTAGGTTAAACTTTGTAAACTACCTTTATCTGTTATAGGCAGGATCAATCTGATCAAAATTGTTTAGATGCCTTAATATTTGTTAATACTACATGACCCCCCTATATGGATCCCGTTATTTAACACTCCAATGTTCTAAAGATCTGGGAGGTCTTTCATTGCTAAATCCTTGTCTATATTTTTTGGTGTTCCAGGTACAACACCTTTCTGGTTTGAATTATCCCAATGGTTCCCCCTATGCATATACTGACGCATTTATTCAATGGTTGCAATCCTTTATTAGCTTTGGAAACTCCAATTTACACAAAGATTTCTTCTACCATCTGTCTTATAGGGAAAGTGTAGGAGTGTTTAAAAAACACACTCCAAAAATGAATTATACAAAGTTAGTTACTACTGTATGTGAAAGAATGAAGCACTTCCAGAATTCATTTAAATGCAAGGTTTTTGTAGTTGGAAGATGGTGGGCTTAACAACGATAACACAAATATATTCATGGAGTATGTTTATATCATTTCAGCAATTACAGGTGGAGTTCAATCTTCATAAGAATGCTTTTTATCAATATTTACAATTGCACCATATGGCTCAGGCTCAGTTTGTGGTGCTGGGGCCAGTGGCTGATGAAACTGGGATAATACTGTAGATACAGTGAATAATTCGAATAACACTAAAGGCATGATATCATCTTTTACACCCATTTATTAAATACATTTTTCGGTAATGCCCCCCTTAGATCTAAGGTTAAACGGGAAGAGGATTTGGGTGATATTTCAGGGGAAATATGGGAGAAAGTTCTTCATAACCACTTGATGACCAGGCCTTTTTCTGACACTTTTTGTTTACAATTAAAAATCTGTATTTTTGCTAGCATAGTAATTAGAACCCCCAAACATGATATATATTTTTAGCAGAGGCTGTAGAGAATTAAATTGTGGGTCTTACAATTTTTTTTATGTCACACAGTATTTGTGCAGCAGTTTTTCCAAATGAATATTATTTGCACACAAATGCAATATATAAAATATAAAAGATGGTGTTACGCCGAGTAAATAGATACCTAACATGTCACGCTTTAAAATTGTGTACGCTCGTAGTGGAATGACGACAAACTGCATCGTCATAGGTGACGATTTGAAAGCCTTTTTCTTTCTCATACATCACGGGACACAAAGCAGCCATACACATTACTACCTGTAATGGTTATGCGCCACCTATAGGTGAATGGACACTGGTAGATTAACCAAAAACAGGAAGTGATCCCTTATATAACCCCTTACATACAGAAAGTGCTCCAGTTTTTCGCCAGTGTCTAAAATGGTGGATGGTCACTTTTGAGCTCTCCGTGAGCTTCCATGCTGTAATCCTGCACAGGTTCTTAAGAATCAAGTGACAGCTTTCTAGATCGGATCCATTTCAAAAAGCTACTATGCTAAGATAAATGGTACCCGAGCCTCATGAAGAAGATTAAAGAATCAACAACGAGGTTTGCCTATAATGCAACCTTCGGGTGCTGGACCCTGCATAGTGGAATCCTGGACACCACAGTGCTAAGGCATTCCTGCAGGGTGCTGTACAGGTCCAAGGAAGTGGACCCTCATGAAGGTCCGTGTGACAGAACCCGCCGCGATGGGTGAAGGCTGGACCTCTGGCTTAGGCTATTGTCCTGTGACAGGAGTGGTAAGTGGCCCTGTGAAAATCCAGGGTCCAATTATTATATATTCCCCTGCAACAATGTATGTTTAGACTGACATGTTTAAAAAAAGAAAAGAAAAAAATTTTGTTTGCTATGCTTGTTTTGCCCACTAGAGGGCATGGGTTTACTGCTCTGTGTTTCTCTTCCCAGAGCTGCACAAGCCGTGGGAAGCTTTAAAAAAAAAATTTTTGCTTGCAATGCTTTTTTTGCCCACTAGAGGTGGTAAATGGCCCTGTGAAAAACCATGGTCCAATTATTATCTATTTTCCCCTGCAACAATGTTGCTGGCCTGTGGAGGGGATACAGAGCAGTCTGTCCTGGGTGACATGTGAATCCTATGGGTGATGACAGCCTAAATATGTTGCAGTATGCAGTAGCTGAAAGAACAGTTCATTGTATAAGATTAGTAAGTCTATAGATGACGTCACCACCCAAGCTCTGCAGCTGCTGTTGCGACTCTCTCTCCTCTCTCCTGAAGCCAGCCACTGGGAAGATCACCTGACCAGACCAGAGCACCCGCCCACAGATTGGGTAAGCATAAGCATCTTCTTTTATGGGATAGTTAGTATACAGCTTAGAATGGGAGTAAGAGTGGGAGCAGGTTTAAACTTAGTTATGTTTTGACTGGCCTTTCACCTTAATCTGCACAACAAGGGTCGGTTCACACTGAGGCAGCACGACTTACAGCGCGACTACCTCAGGCGACCCAGGACACGACTCAGCGGCGACTTGCAAGACGACTTCTGTATAGATGTCAATGCAAGTTGCCCCGAAAATCGTACAGGAACCTTTTTCTAAGTCGGAGCGACTAGCGTCGCTCCGGTTAGAACTGTTCCATTGCACAGAAGCCTGACAAATCGTCCCAGTGTGAACCGGGGCTGAGAGTTGCAGCAAAATACTCTGTAACAATGTTGCCACATTGTATTTCTTGGGGTGGAAGGTCTTGACAGCTGTTACCCTGTTCAATCACACATAAGTTTCCATCAGCATTTCTGCAAAACAGACTGGGACCCCGGTTATTATACTTACAGGCAGTTCCTGGCAGTTGCACCTTTCAGGCATAGGCCAGGCTGTATTACACAGAAAAAAAAATTGCAGACACAGAAAATTGGTGTCCAACCCATCAAGAAAAATCAGCTTGATAGTGTGGAGTACACTGAGAGCCAGACAAAGCTGACTGCACAAAAATAAAATATTTAACAAGTACACCCTTCCATTTTAACTGCTTAAAAGTATATTTTTTGCTGGGTTTTCTATTTAAGTGCATGGCTATAAAAAAGGAGAAAAAGGCTCTTCCTTTAGACATTTGACTTTTTGTGTTTTCTGCACAAATTGCAATTTTCCTGAATCCATATAGTATGCGTTATACAATTGGTAAAATTTCCAGCAGTGTGAAATAAATGAAGAAAGTAATTTATCTGTTAGCGGCTGAACACTTAAATTTAACAGGATTATCGCAATGTTCTTACATAGAACACAGCAACATACAAGGCTGATTACAAAAGACCTTGTCCGAACTTTGAAGCCAACTTTGCTGATTCAGAGAAAGGCAGAGAGTGGTGTACCTCTAATGAATACAAAGTATTTCAATTGCCTTTTACAGATAGCTTATCCATTTGAAAGTGAGTTCAACATTAAGCACTAATTCAAAACCAGACAGCAATTTATGCGCAGTCCATGATTCTCTATATAAATAACTTACAGTACTTGTTAAGGACAGTTCGATATTTAATAAATCTTGTAATAAGAAATAAAGTTTAAAACTGACCTAAGGAGTTTAATTGTAAAAGTAACTTTATTAACTGTGCCATGAAGAATCCTTAATCAGATTTTATTGCTTATGTACCTTCTTTCTGGTCAACTTAATAGGTGATTAAGGTTATTTATGTTTATTTCATTCATGTACTGCAAGGGATAAGATAAAACCTAAGAACATGTTTAAATAAGAAACAATTAGTTACGGTGACTATGCTTCAGCAAGGTCAGCCAATAAGGTCATTGTGTTTTCTAGCAGACAAATGGTGATGTTATGTATGTTATACATGTGATATAGAAGTCCGGTTAAATATGAATTAAGCTTAAAATAGAAGTATAGGCTTTTTTTGAGGTGGGGGAGGGCTTCATACTTACCTATGTGGATGCAGCTTGCTTATTCCATCCAGAGTCTGTCCACATCAATCACCTTGCAGGTGTACAAAGACAGGGAGAATGCCATAGCCAAAACCCGGATGCTGGAATGAGGAGCAGGAGCATTAGATGCTCCTGATATTACCCCCCCTCTGAGGAGGGGTCCCTGGACCCTTAAAGACAAGCTGGACATCCAGCACAGAACCATCAGACTGGGCAGAGGTCAGGGGATCCACAAGGTTAGGTTGGTTAGCGGGTGACGTGTAACAGGAGTCAAGCCGGACAGCTGAAACACAAGCAGAATGCAGTGAGGCTTGAAAGAAAGGTTTAAAGCCCCACAAAAGGCAGTCTATCCAAAGGAGGGATTGAACTTCTTAGACAGGTTTGAGTGGATGTAGTAGCAGTAGGGTGAGGCCAGGTTACAGAAAGTCCTGAATAAGAAAAAGCAGGAGGCTCAGTTGGCTTGGACCAAAATAACTGGTGCAGAGGCAGACTGGACCACATTGGCAGGTGTAGCGACTGACTGGACCGCATTGGCAGGTGTAGAGCCAGCGGAAGTTGAGGACAAGTTAGCCTGGATGTGCGTCCAAGGGAGTTTGGGGACAGGCAAAGGTAGGGGTAATCCAGAGGGCTTGACTTCTGAGGACTTAGAGCAAGTTTCCAAACAGGGCTCAAGGCTGCAAAAGAGCGCGTAAGTTTGGCTTCTAGGAGGAAAAGATTCAGACTGCGGCAGTTGGCTGGAGAGGTGGCCTGTAGAGAACTCAATAGACTTGTCAGCGTCTTTTGCTTTAACAGAGTCATTTAAAAGCAAATGGTTATGCAAACTAGAGTCACACTTGGAAAAATTGTCATGATCAGGATCCGAATAGGACTGTAATAAAGGCACATGACTGTCCTGGCCGCACAAATGTTACAAATGGGCAACTGGTCAGCATCCTAATGCAGTTCTGAATGCAGATCTGGGAAAAGGACCTAATCTCCCCTTTAGTCCAATCTATATGCAGGTTATTAAGTTTAAGCCAGGGATACCCTAAGATAAGAGGATAAGCAGGAGATGTTATCAAGTAGAAAGTGATTGTCTCCCTATAAAATTCCCTAATGGTCAGAGTAATAGGTACAGTGCACAAGGTGACCAGGCCCATGGACAAGGGAGAGTTATCAACAGCTAAGACTGAAAAGGGTCTGTGCACCTTAGTCATGGGAATCTGTAGACGGTGTGCTAGGGCCCTATCGATGAAATTAATAGCAGCACCAGAATCTATGAAAGCTGAGAGGTGATGAGAAAACTTGGCAGAACTAAGTTGTGCAAAAACAAGTAATTTATCTCCAAGGGAAACTGACACAGTATAGTCTATAGAAGCAGACCCCACCTGCACTAGACTCTTGGCATTTCCCTGCTTATTAGGGCAGCTGGCGGTAAAGTGGCCGTGGTTGCCACAGCATAAGCAGAGTCCCAGAGTTCTTCCTCTAGCCTTTTCCCCAAAGCACCAATTTGCATGGGCTCATCCTCCAGGAGAGGTCGAGAGAGCTCAGGAAGGTTTGATGAAGAATAAGAAGTAGGCAGCATACTGGGGAGCAAAGAAACAAACCCTTCTGTACGCCTTTCTCGTAAACGCCTGTCTATACATATGGCTAATTGCATGGCTTCATTCAACGACTTTGGTTCAGGGTAGTTTACTAAGGAGTCTTTGATGGAGTCTGATAAGCCTAACCTGAATTGGCTGGGTCAGTCCACCCTGAGTCAGGTGCCCAGCAACAGAAATTAGGACAGTATTGTTCAGCGGTGCATTTATCCTGACGTAATGACCTAAGGTTTGTTTCAGCTGAGTGGGCACAATCAGGATCATCATAGAGTAAACCTAGGGCCTGGAAAAAAGCTTCAACTGACCCTCTGGCTGGGTCATCTGCAGGGAGACTAAAAGCTTAAGACGGAGGATCCCCCTGCAACCATGTAATAATCAGGTCAATCTGCTGTGCTTTAGAACCAGAAGAGTGTGGCGTAAGCTTAAAATATAGCATACAACTATTTTTAAAGTTGGAAAACATATGGGGGTCACCAGAAAAATGATCAGGTGGGTTAACTTTGGGCTCTGGCTCCTGTGTTACTGCTGGAGGTGTGTTTACATGCACAGACAGTTCCTGGACGTGGGGTGTCAGTTTGCAAATTTCCTCAGCAAATAAACAAGCCTTTGTAGAGTCTGTCTTCACAGAAATTTTATTTTATTTTTTGTTAAAGGTTTGTGATATTGTCACGTCTACCCCAACGCAGGTGGTCAGACACTATAGCTGGCTATTGTGTTCTTCACCTATAGCAGCCCCCTTTCCCATAAGGCAAGCAGGCCTACCGCTACTCAGTTGCCCCCAGGACTTATACGCAATGCTAAAGTGCCTGGCTACCACGTCTGGGCAGGCACAAACTGAGCAAAGAAACAGGTACTTGCGGTTGGCAGACAGGCAGCATGGTTCTATGACAGTCCAGGTAAAAGGCAGGCCGAGTTCAGGGAATAGTCCAAAATCCAGTCCAAAGTCATACAAAGGGAAATCTAATCTAGCAGAGCAGGGCAGATCAGGAATTACACATGTATCACTCTCTATCACAAGCATGAGACTGAAAGTTTGGTTTGCTTGTAACAGGTTTGGTTTCCACCTAGAGACTGTCTACATCAGGGGTGTCCAAACTATGGCCCTCCAGTTGTTAAGGAACTACAACTCCCATCATGCCTAGTCATGTCTGTGAATGTCAGAGTTTTACAATGCCTCATGGGAAGTGTAGTTCTGCAACAGCTGGAGGGCCGTAGTTTGGACACCCCTGGTCTACATCAATCACCTTGCAGGTGGACAAAGAGAGGGAGAATGCCATAGCCAAAACCTGGATGCTGGAATGAGGAGCAGGAGCACTAGATGCTCCTGACAGACTGAGAACCGAGTGGTCAAACACAGCCGATTGCTCGGGCCCAGGCCCCATCTGTTCGAAAGGGGAGCCCAGGCAATGGCTAAGTAGGAGAGCTGGCTGTACTGTCTTATTGCAGACACTGATCTTCTGCCTCCCCCTGCAGAGCTGCCAGCCTCTCCTCCTCTTTCTTCCTCCAGCTGCACTGCAGAGGGATTGGTTCTAGCACATGTGCTGCTTCCATCTGTTTTCCATGCCCCCGTGTGAACCTTTCACAGCTGACTTCCCTCCTCTCCTTTCCCACTGGCTGCACACAGGGGGATATTTCAGGATGGAGAGCAGGGGTAAAGGCTGGTAAATATGTAATTTTATGGCCCCTTCCTTTCCTGAATGAACACAGTGAGCGATCGGTACCAATCACTCCTGTGTTCATTCATCACCGAAGCATAGTAAACTATATTTACTATGCTTCGGTTTGTGAATGAACGGGAAGCCTCAGAGCGCTTCCTAATCAATTATCTGTGCAGCTGCGGTTGTAGAGAAAGGGACTAAAAAATCTATGTCCCAGGGTCAATTTCAGCTGGGGGGACCCTGTCAGGTAGGCTGTATGGGGCCCGTGATTTCTAAAAGCAGTCCTGATGGGAGTGGCCAGCTCAGCCTCTCAGTGAGCCTGGACCAGTCGGGTGCTGGTCCAGGCATGTGTTGGCGGATCTCGACCATATGGTCACAATCTTTCCCAAGCCTGGACCAGCTCTGAGACGTCAGCCAACAGTGGGCTTCAGTGCGCTATCTGCTGAAAATGGGTCACAGGAGTGCAGAACGAACTGAACTCCTGTGATCCACAGGAGAAGTACAGACAAACAAGCTTTGGCTATATTTCTCCTTTAAACCTACTCCCACTTCTATTCTTAGCCCTATTCCAACTACCCAGTAAAGGATAGATGTGTATACTTACCTTTTCCCTGGTGCTTGGGTCTAATCACATGATCTTCCCAGTGGCCGGCTTCAGTGAAGAGGAGAGATCACTGACAATTGCATCAATGCCTATGTGGTGACGTCACCCATAGACTTACTATGAGGCATCCGTTGCCTGTCCCTGCTCTAAACTGAAGCCACCGCTGGGAGCCAATCATGGAGCCGGTCCGGAGCACCCTCAGAATAAATACGTTTACACATCTCTCCTTTACAGGGTAGTTAGTATAGGGCTTAGAATGGGGGTGGGAGTAGGTTTATGCTTAGTTAGTATTTGACTGGACTGCTACTTTAAAGCCTTGCTTCAGTCTATTTTTAATTTAATTGTGAGCTGAGTGTGAATGGGTTAGAACCTCTGTCAGGCTTTTATTTCTGCCTTTGTCCCCCACTGTGGAGATTACCTCTCATTTCCTGTCATGCTGATAGCCATTTTAGTCTGTATTACTCTACTGATACATATTTTAAGCTTTAGCTACAATTTAGCTTTAATTTCCATTTTCCAAAAAAAGGCTGGAGCAACAGCATAGGGCAGCCCACTCTGTAAGTTTAAAGTATATGTGAATCTTTACCTTATAAAACAACCCATTCAGTTTAAAAATAGAAATGCAAGGCAAAACATTTGTGTGTATGAATTTAAAAACATTATAAATACCTTTTTTTAATTTTTTTTTTTTTTTTATAAGTGATCGCGTGACCTCTGTTCTCAGCTACATTAGGGCTTAGAGCGACTCCTTGTGATGATGAAGGGGTGTGGCAACAGAAACTCGAATGAAGCACACACAGTCCAGTGAAAAAATTACAGAGACAGAAATACACTGTGGCAAGTAATGTATCAGCAGAAGGCAAAGGGACAGCAGTACACTAATTTTCACAGTAAAGAACTGAGCAAGGGGTGTTATAATAAGTCTGACAATTGGATTTACAGGCAGGCTGTGCTCCAAAGTAGAATGCAAAGAAGAAAAGCAGATTGAGATAGTTTTGCTTCCATGCCATGACGTGGTCAGTTCGAAATAGGAAAGCAGGGGGACTGGCAGGATCATCGGGTATTTCACACAAAGGAAGCAATGCAAAGAGAGCAGGATACTTTTTCATACAGGAACGAAGTAACACAGACACATATCAGAAATATAAAATGTTGGTGTAACATATACTTTAAGATAATTGACCAAAAATAAAAAAAACTTTGTAATAGTCTTTGTGTACATAGCTTAGGGTCATGAGAAGCCCTGGACAGGAATGCTTTTTGGCCCTAATGTCTCATATCTAAAACGCACCTACTCATTCCAAACCCAGTAGCTATTATATTTAGAACAGTGTTTCTGGACCTTTTTACCGTTGGGGAACCTCTGGCAAAAAGTCTGAGATCTCGGGGAACTCCTGAAATAATGTTCAGATCTACAGCTTTATTTTCTGTACAGATGCTCAATTCTGGGTTTAACTGGAGATAAGCCGTGTACAGGGGGCAGCAGGGCAGAGCACAGGAGGTCAGGACACAATACAGGGGGAACAGCAGGGCACATTATGAGACACATTACATGGGGGCAGCAGGACATATTATGGGGCACACAGCAGAACATGGGGCACATCAAGGGGCATACAGCAAAGTACAGGGAACATTACAGGGCACACAGCAGAACATGGGGAACCTAATAAGGACACACAGCGGAACATGGAGTGCACAGTAGAAAATGGAGAACATGGGACACACAGCAGAACATGGGGCACATCAAGGGACATACAGCAGGGCACATTACAGGGCTCACAGCAGGGCATGGGGCACATGGCACATTACAGGGCTAACAGCAGGGCACGGGGCACATTAAGGGACACACAGCAGGACACATCAATGGACACACAGCAGAACATGGGACACATCAAAGGGCACACAGCAGGACATGGGGCACATCATGGGGCATACAGCAGAACATGGGACACAAGGGGCATACAGCAGGGCACAATACAGAACATGGGGCACATCAAGGGACACACAGAAGGGCACATGCCACATTACAGGGCTCACAGCAGGGCATTGGGCACATTAAGGGACAAACAGCAGAACACAGGGCACATTATGGGACTCACAGCAGTACATGGGGCACACAGAAGAACATGGGGCACACAACAGAAAATGGGGCACATCATGGAGCACACAGCAGAACATGGGGCACACAGCAGAAAGTGGGGAACATCATGGGCTAAACAGCAGAAAATGGGGCATGTCATGGGGCACACAGCAGAATATGGGGCACACAGCAGAACATGGGGCACACAGCAGGACATAGGGCACATTATGGGGTTCACAGCAGGACACAGGGCATTTTACGGGGCTCACAGCAAGGCAACAGGGCAGATTATGGAGCTCACAGCAGAACATGGCAGGGCATGGGGCACACAGCAGAGCACATCACAGACACACACCAGGGCATAGGGCACATTTCAGGCACACGGCAGGGCTTAGGGCACATTACAGGCACACAGCAGGGTATTGGCACATCATAGGCACATGGCAGGGCATTGGGCACTTCACAGGGCACATGGCAGGGCATTGGGCACATCAGAGGGCACATGGCAGGGGATTGGGCACATCACAGGGCACATGGCATGGGGCACAAGGCAGGGCATGGGGCACATGGCAGGGCACATGACAGGGCATGGGGCACATCACAGGACACATGCCAGGGCATGGGGCACATCACAGGGCATGGGCCACATTGCAGGGCATGGGGCACATCACAGGCCACATGGCAGGGCATGGGGCACAGCGCAGAGCACATGGCAGGGCATGGGGCACATTGCAGGGCACATGACAGGGCATGGGGCACATCACAGGGCACATCACAGGACATGGGGAACATCACATGGCATGGGGCATATCGCAAGGCACATCGCAGGGCATGGGGCACATCACAGGGCAAGGGGCACATCACAGGCCACATGACAGGGCATGGGGCACAGCGCAGAGCATATAGCAGGGCATGGGGCACATCGCAGGGCACATGACAGGGCATCGGGCACATCACAGGGCACTTGACAGGGCATGGGGCGCATCAAATGGCATGGGGCACATCGCAAGGCACATCACAGGGCATGGGGCACATCACAGGGCATATCACAGGGCATGAGGTACATCACAGGGCATGGGGCACATCACAGGATATGGGGCACATCACAGGACATGGGGCACATCACAGGGCTGCTGGGGTGGACGGGAGGAAAGGAGGGGCTGGCAGGGAGCAGCGCGATATGAAAGAGAACTACATTAAACTAGAATTACAGACTCTTCCTGCGCTACTCTGCCTGTGTAAAAGGGGACCCGATCTACCCGTCAACTGTCTGTTATTGACGGGTAGATCGCTGCGGAACCCCTGGGGACTTCTTGCGGAACCCTAGGGTTCCGCGGAACCCTGGTTGAGAAACACTAATTTAGAAGTACTATATTTATAATGTTTTGGAGAGGCAGCATAAATCGGGCCTATGTTGCCTCTCTTTTGCAACTACTCTCTTGTCAACTACAACCTGGGAAAAAAAAACTACTAATTCACAATTATCATTTTATTGGATACTTACATATTTTTAATATTTACCTTGATTTTAATATTCTGTAATAATTAAATATGTTCATTTTTATGTAAAATCGTGTCATGTAAGGGGTCCTTACAAGTCTCAGGTCTTTTTCATAATATACAAAAATTTGGGAGTTAGGAAGCTGTCACTGTGAACCACCAATCATTAGGGGCCAAAGCAATCCCTGCAGAGCACCAGCACATACTGTATACAGTTGTGCTCATAAGTTTACATACCCTGGCAGAATTTATGATTTCTTGGCCATTTTTTAGAGAATATGAATGATAACACAAAAACATTTCTTTCACTCACGGTTAGTGTTTGGCTGAAGCCATTTATTATCAATCAACTGTGCTTACTCTTTTTAAATCATAATGACAACAGAAACTACCCAAATGACCCTGATTAAAAGTTTACATACCCCAGTTCTTAATACCGTGTATTTGTTTATCTTCTTATGCCGCATACACACGACCGGACTTTCCAGCAGAAAAGGTCAGACGGAATCATTCTGTCGGACATTCCGATCATGTGTGGGCTTCATCGGACTTTTTCTGTCGAAAAATCTGACAGAACTAGAAATAGAATGTTTCAAATCTTTCTGACGGAATCCGTTCCTATTGGGAAAACCACTCGTCTGGATGCTGTTCCGACGGAACAAAAACGACGCAAGGGCAGCTATTGGCTACTGGCTATTGAACTTCCTTTTTCTAGTTTCATCGTACACCGTTGCATTCTAAACGATCAGACTTATGTGATCGTGTGATCGTGTGATGTGATGGGGTGATCGTGTGTAGGCAAGTCAGTTTCAGCAGAACTTCGTCGGAACTTCGCTGAAAAAAACGTCAGAGTCTATTCTGACGGAAAGTCCAGTCCTGTGTACACGGCATTAGATGGTAAAGCTGCCCATTCCTCTTAGCAAAAAGCCTCCAGTTCCTGCAAATTCTTGGGCTGTCTTGTATGAACAGCACGTTTGAGATCTCCCCAGAGTGGCTCAATGATATTGAGGTCAGGAGACTGAGATAGCCACTCCAGAACCTTCACTTTATTCTGCTGTAGCCAATGACAGGTCAATCTTGGCCTTGTGTTTTGGATTATTGTCATGTTGGAATGTCCAAGTACGTCCCATGCGCAGCTTCCTGGCTAAAGAATGCAAATGTTCCACCAGTATTTTTTGATAACATACTGCATTCATCTTGTCATCAATTTGGACCAAATTTCCTGTGCCTTTGTAGTTCACACATCCCCAAAACATCAGCAATCCACCTCCGTGTTTCACAGTAGGAATGGTATACTATTCATCCTAGGCCTTGTTGACTCCTCTCCAAATGAAGCGTTTATGGTTGTGGCCAAAAAGCTCAATTTTGGTCTCATTACTCCAAATTACTTTGTGCCAGAAGGTTTGAAGCTTGTCTCTGTGCTGTTTGGCATATTGTAAGCTGGATACTTTGTGGCATTTGCATAGTAATGGTTTTCTTCTGGCGACTCGACCATGCAGCCCATCTTTCTACAAGTGCCTCCTTATTGTGCATCTTGCAACAGCCACACCACATGTTTTCAGAGAGTCCTGTATTTCACCTGAAGTTATTTGTGGGTTTTTCTTTGCATCCCGAACAATTTTCCTGGCAGTTGTGGCTGAAATTTCATTTGATCTACCTGGTTTGGTTTCAACAGCTCAATTCCTTGGATATCTTTTTATATCCCTTTCCTGTTTTATACAGTTCAACTACCTTTTCCCACAGATCCTTTGACAATTCTTTTGCTTTCCCCATGGCTCAGAATCCAGAAACATCAGTGCACCACTGGATGAAAGATGCAAGGGTCTGTCAGGAGTCCAGAAACTCATTGACCTTTTATACACACACACTAATTACAAGCAAACAGATCACAGGTGAGGATGGTTACTTTTAATAGCCAGTCAAACCCCTTTGTGTCAACTTGTGTGCATGTTATCAGGCCAAAATCACCAGGGTATGTAAACTTTTGACCAGGGTCATTTGGGTAGTTTCTGTTGCCATTATGATATAAAAAGAGTAAACACATTTGATTGATAATAAATGGCTTCAGCCAAACACTAACCATGAGTGAAAGAAATGTTTTTGTGTTATCATTCATATTCTCTGAAAATGGCCAAGAAATCATAAATTCTGCCTGGGTATGTAAACTTATGAGCACAACTGTACATGTGGCTGCGGGTTGGGGAATGCATTGGCTGCTTATGAATGGCGATGCACAATGACAGCTTCCTGGAGGGATAGCTCAGTCGGGTTCAGACTAAAAAACGTCTGAGCTCATCTCTGGTTTCTAATCATATCAATATTGGGAGTTTTTCTTTATAGGAGTGACATTCTGCTGAACCTTAAACTCTTTGCTCCTCCCATGAACTTCCGGAATTTAAGCCATGTCTCTGCACTTCCTGTTTGCCAGATTATTGTGCTCTCTTCAGCCAGTATCTTGCTCTCGTCTTCCCTGCTGCCGTCCATATTGTGCTACAACTCGTTATCGACCCTTGGCTTGTTCCTCGACTACGAATTACTGACCTTTGGCTTGTTTTACTGACTACGCTTCTGTTTGATACTTTCCTGCTTATCCGCTTCTTGACCCCGGCTTGCTTACCTCCTGGTGGGGCAATCCTGAGGACAGCGACCTGGTACCAACATGCAGCAAAATCCATCTCCACCATCAGGAGCTCTGGTGAACACCGATTAGTAGTTAGACTTCACACCTCAGGTAAGCCCATGTCATCAGCCAGGGTGACTGCCTTTTGTACCTATCCTACTGGTTAGTGGTAGTCCCGCTACTGCTATAGCAACTGGTCTTTGAGCCTGACCCCTGATCGTGACACTGAGGCTGCGTTGTGCCCCATTGGCCCCTCCTCTTCCTGATGCAAACATCATTAGTCCTGGGTGCAATTTAAATCTAGAGGGGCACAGCCTATCCCAAGATCCAGCCCTTCTGGAGGGGCACAGCCTACCCAAGATCCACCCCTTTTTACCAGCAGGTAAAAATAGGAACTTTGTATTGCTTTAATGCCTGTATATGAATTATCTTTTCTGATGTTTCTTAAAGAAACTAATAATATCTGAGAGAAACATGGAGGCTGTTATTTCAGAGGTTCTGCACATGTTAGTCACCTGGTTGTCACCCCTTTAATGTCAAAATTTTGCGTCATTACCAAGAAAAATATGCACTTCTGACTTAAACCTGACTTGCTAACAGTAACTTACAAAGTCATCCACAACCTGGCCCCCAGCTACATTACTAACCTGGTCTCAAAATACCAACCAAATTGTCCTCTTTGCTCCTCCCAAGACCTCCTGCTCTCAAACTCCCTTGTCACCTCATCCCATGCTCGCCTCCAAGACTTCTTCTGAGCCTTTCCCATCCTCTGGAATGCTCTACCCCAATCTGTCCGACTATCTCCTACTTTGTCTACTTTCAGACGATCCCTGAAAACTCATCTCTTCAGAGAAGCCTATCTGGCTCCCACCTAACAACTGTACATTTCATTTCTCCATATGCTCATCCCTCACAGTTATTGCCTCTTGTATCTCTTGACACGCCCTCTTAGATTGTAAGCTCTAACGAGTAGGGCCCTCTGATTCCTACTGTATTGAAGTGTATTGCATTTATACTGTCTACCCTCAAGTTGTAAAGCGCTACGTAAACTGTCAGCGCTATATAAATCCTGTAATATAATAATAATACTAGTTCCAGATCAGTAAATCAAAGTATTAAAGCAAGTGGAAAAACAGCAAAGGCAGCTTCATACTTCTTATAGGAAAGACTCACTTTAAAAGGCCATAGAATACAGATTATAAGGTCTCTTGCACATGTGCCAGAAAAAAAAGCTGTGTTTGTAGCCATATAGTGAACACAGGTTCATTGTTGTCTATGGGACAAAGAACACAGCTGCATAAAGATCAGTAATGAAACCATATATTCAAAGTCATAAATTCAAAAAATAGAAAATGTTTTTATAAGTAATTTGCATGTATATGCATATCTTTACCGAACATAACTTCTATCTATTTTTAACTCAAGATCTTTCTGCCAAAATTATGCTCATAAACATCAGTAAATTATTACGTCCGTGTGCAAGAAGCCTTAGTTTTATATACAGCAGCTTTAAGTAACTTTGGTGAGCATATCAAGTTTCAAGAAGTATTCAGACCTAAAAATAGAGGACAAGTATTCTGGCATTACTCTGCACACAGTAGTCCCATAGAAAAGCTGGCAACTGTTCATTTTAAGCCTCATTTAGCCTAAAATGGCCAATAACATAGAATAATGGGCTGCAGCACAGAGTTAAATACAATGCCAACTAACATAGTCTCTTTACAATATAAATAGATGCATACTTATAAATGTTATTTAGCTTGTAGATTGATATTATAATTAATAATCCTTTAACCTCTATACAATCACATAGCATACCTCCCAATCTTTTGAGATGGGAATGAGGAACACCTAGCAGCAAAAGTATGCAGGCATAGGACACACCCCTTGCCACGCCCCCTAAAGGAGAATTGTACAAAAAACAAGATTGGTTAAACCCACAAGTGCTTTTTTTTACCACTACTATTCCTTTATATTGGCTTTTGGAATTTACAAATGCAGCAATTTAGAAATCTATATAGATCAGACCAAAATGTGGGACAAATGAGGAGGAGTGAGGGATAGAGGGACAGGGACAGTCCCTCAGAATCAGGGACAGTTGGGAGCTATGCACATAGTACAGTGTGAATGAGCACCTTGTTTATGGGGCTAGAGCCGCCTGGAGCCACAGGCAGCTTATGTTTCTCTATGGGGAGGGTGTGGCTGTATGGACCCTGCCCTGCATGTCTGTAATATTAGAACGAGTGTCATTGTCTGTACAGCTGCTGCATCCCTATGGAGAAACATAAGCTTCCTGCATGCGGCTCCAGATGTCTCATTCACACTGTATGGGCCACAGTGCCCATGTGAATGAAGTCCTAGGTGACACATGCACTACAGTGTTGCTATATTTTTGTTCAATCGTTTTAAAGCAGATGTGATCCCTAAGTGTTTTTTTTTTTTTTTTTTTTTATTTATATTTATATTTATTTTATTATATAAATGAAAAAAAGACCAAAAATTATGAAATAAAACCCAATATTTTCTACTTTTTGTTATAAAACATATACCATTAAAAAAAAACTGAAAATCTAAGTTTATGCCAAAATGTATTCTGCTACAAGTTGCAAGTGCTGGCAGTGATCGGGGGTTGATCCTGCTAACACTGCATTTTTGGGGACACTAAACTATTGGAGACACTAGTACAGGTTTTTTTTTTCTCAGAGACTAGGTGCAGGAACTCCTCTTTCAGAGTCATCCCTTGTCTCCGCCCTCTACCCACCCCGAGTACTGTCCCTTGGTTCCAGCCCCCTACCCACCTCCCAGCACCACCCCTTTTAGAGAATACAGAACTAAGTAACATTTGTGGTGCTAAGTATTTTGTATGGAATTTGTCAATGATAACAAGAAAAGCAGTAAAACACATCCTCTGCAGGCAGAAACAATAGACCCCCTCATTAACAAAAAAATCCCCCCAGCAACAATAGACTGCATTCAAAAATATACCCCCCCCCCCAGCAAAAACAAATCTCCCCGCAGCCAGCATCTATAGACCCTCCAGTAGCCAGCAACAATAGGCCCCTCCCTAAACAGTAGATCCCTCCTAGCAACAACTGACCTCCCAGCAACAATAGACCTCCCCAGCAACAATAGATCCGCTGCAAAAATAGGTCCTCTCCCACAACAATGGATTCCCCAGCAGACAGTATCAACAGACCCTGCAGCACTCTCCAACACCCCTTGCCATTACATACATTCAGTCCTGGAGGTGCCGGAACTGCGTTCCCCCACGTTCCCGCTGAAAAAAGCCCTGCACTAGTATAGTACTGATCTGTACAGACACTATACTAGTAATGGCAGTGATCAGCAAGTTATATTGTGACTGTGATAGTGTGGTGTGCAATCTGGAGCTAACTGACACTAGCTGGGAGGGACACTAACTGACAATGTCGCTAGTGGCACTAATACAGTGATCAGTGAAAATACTGCACACTTGACTAATGGTACTGGCTGGGTGACAGGGGTGATCTGGGGGGCAATCAAAGGGTTAACTGTGTGCCTAACAAGTGTTTACAAGTGTATGTGTGCTGCTTTTACTCATTGATCTGGCTGGATTTCTCTCCTTGCTTTCAGTTCTGAAAAGCCAGATCCAGCCAGATCCTATATTTACAAACACACAGATCTATGCTGTGATTGGCCACATCCGATCAACAGGTATACAGTCAAAATGATTGGCTGTAACCTGCTGACAAGCTCATGTTGTGTCCAATCTCAGTACAGGTGAGCAGGGGGTGCGTACATGCGTGCCTCTAAACCAGGAAGTACACTGCAACATATGGGTACGATGAGGTGCCTGATTGTGCCACCAGCTAGCAGAAAATGTACTGTTAGTGGGCAGCAAGTGGTTAAAGAAAAACGGAGATTTGCCAACAGCTAGCAGAAAATGTACTGTTAGTGGGCGGCAAGTGGTTAAAGAAAAACGGAGATAATACTGTAGAAAACTGTTGCTAACCTCTTGGTACAAATGGTAGGTGCCTGACTTTCTCTGGTATAAAGTGGTTGTTAACCCACTTCTATGAAATCATCTTATCTCCTCTGTACCTTAATAAGATGTGTCCCTGTGCCTGTGCTCTGTAAAAAATCAGTCGATCTGTGCTGATATAAGCTGTGCTCCGGGCGCACAGCTGATTCCTTTCCTCCTTCTCTCTCCAGCTCACAGCTGCAGTGGGCGGGGCCGTGCCGTCCCGCTGACGTCAGCGGGAAGGAGGGGGAGAGAAGAGACAGAGAGCCGACAATCAGCTGAGCGCCTGGAGACACGCTCATACAAGGTATAGAACGGCTGATTTTTTACATTAAACAGGCACAGGGACACATGTTAGTAAGGTATTGAGGAGATAAGAAGATTTTATAGCAGATAGAGAGAAGAAGGAGCGGGGGTGGGGGTACTGGTACAAGCAGGGAGGGGAGGGGAGGGGAGGGGGGAGCAGAGCAGAGGACACAGACACAGGGAGAGCTGCAGACAGGAGAGCTGCAGATAGAGCAGGGCTGCGGCTGATGGAATCACGCAAACAGACAACGGTATCAGGGGCTCAGCAGCCATGATTATCATGGTCTGTTTGCAGAGGGGAGCGTATAGTCAAGCAGGTTTTTTAGGGTATACGGGGGGCCAAATGACACAGCACAAGCACTCTGCTGCATAACATGCTTTAAAGGAACAGAATCTGTTTTTTTGGGGGTTAACAAATGCTTTAAGTACTGCAAAGCAGTGAACTGGAACAAGCATGCAGCATGTGAAGTCAGAACCACTGGTCTACATGCTGGTCCTGGGTCAGTGACATAGAATGTTTTGAACTCATTGAATCAACATGACAACAAGGGAACTAGCATTTCCAGAATAAAAGGGTAAAGCTAGAGGGCTCTATATATCACTCAGTACAGGTTTCCCTTTAAGAGCTGGACACATCAATGTACAATTTGATCACGTTGGTGTTTTTTTTTTCTCCAAAGGTTGGTCTGAAACTGTTAACTTGGCATCCAAATTACACACACGCCTGACCTCACCTAACATCTTTGTTCTTTCTTCCCTTTCTGTGCTCGCCAAGAAGCTACAATTTATATCCATCTTTTAGAAAGAATTATTGCACCATGCCACAAAATCACATTGTTATAGCCCAATCTTTGACTTTTATGAGAAGATCTTAACAATTTTCCTTAGCTAAGGCCAACATACTTAAATTCGCATTTCTTGCTCTTTGCCAACCAGAACTGACAAGCTTATCTGGGTCAAGTCCTTAGATTTTTATGATCATAAATTATTTATAACAAATGTTTTTTTCTTCATTCTTAATGTGATTTTGATGTTCCTCTGTGGTTAAAATGTGTTAGTAAATTATGTAAGTCGTACTTGTAATTTAATTTGCAAGGGCTAGCTCTAGAGACCAATTGAGTAAAGCACAATTTACTTATAGCGCGATGGACAGCACCATTTATATTTATATTATATTGCTTGGATAAAATAGACATTTAAATTTTTTTTACATTTTTCACTGACTGTTGGCATATTCATTGATTTACAATTGTAACTCTAGTTATTATTTTATGTGCTGAGGGACAGTATTAATATGGGCTATGTACAGGGCTGTGTATGTTGGTTGAAGGGGTCTTTTTTGTACTATATGTGTTGCATTCTGAAGAATTTGTATTGTGCTATATATGTTTAAACCAGGGACGTGCGGTGAGGTCAGTGGCTGGTGAGGTACTGGCTAGTATCAGAGCCAGATACACACAGGTTACATACGCCGCGATCGTTAGAGCGAGAGCAATAATTCTAGCACTAGACCTCCTCTGTAACCTATGGAGATTTATAAGTACTTAAGTTTGGCGCCATTCCACAAGTGTGCGCAATTTCAATGTGGGACATGTTAGGTATCTATTTACTCGGCGTAACATTATCTTTCACATTATACCAAAAAATCAGGCTAACATTAGTGTTTTTTTTTGTTTTTTTTTATTCATGAAACAGTTTTTTTCCCCCAAATAAACGCTTTTAAAAAAATTGCTGCGTAAATACTGTGTGACATTAAAAGTTGCAATGACCACCATTTTATTCCCTAGGGTGTCTGCTAAAACAATATATATAATGTTTTCAAAATCTGTACTCAAGCAGATGGCTTAACAGACAAATTAGTGAAGTTTGAAGTTATAACTTCCAACCAGTAATTTCATAGTAAATAGATAAATAATAAATTATTATGTTATAACATATAGCATTCTCATTCTCCCTCTTAACTGTGTGAGAAAAATATGGGATTGTGGGTAAATCTTCTATCCATAAGCACATGTGTTTTCCTTGTAGTTAAGAGGGCTGGGCTGGAAGGGAGCATGTGTCTTTTAGACACATGCCCCCTCTTTGACACTGCAGTGAGAGACGTGCCTCCACTGCAGCATTTTTATTGGACAGCTGGGACCAAAGGTACTTTACCATTGGTCCAAGACTCCAAGGTGTTCATTGAGCTCAGTGCCTCTGACAAGAAGTGAGAGGCACTGTGAGCTCATCCTCTCAGTCTGCTACAAACAGAGTGTGCCAACTTGTATTTAACCTGGCTGCTCTGTATGTAGCGTCTGACAGGCTGCTCAAGGAGCCCCATATGTCTGTAACCATAGGTCGTAGGAGCCCCAAATGTTTCCAGTGGTGGGGTAGGACTTAGGCTACATACCCTCAAGGTCGCCGAGCTAGGACCCTCGAACCTCAATTTTTTTTTATCTTTAATGTTCATGGCAGGTGAGGAAGGGCCTTCCCTGACTGCAAGTCCCTGGTTTAAACATGGACTCTACATTGTGTTATATACAATGTAATAGGGTTCTGCTGGGAACTTTGTGTATCAGAATAGGGGCTTTATATTTGGTGTAAGGCCAGGCAAGTGGACTTTGCATTATTGTTATGTGTATCGGAGTATTAGCTTTGCAGGATATTATGTGTAATGAAATTGTGGCTCTGCTTTCTTCATGCAACATATATTGTGCTTGTAACTCCTTTATATAACTATATATACAGTATGTTCATAACTCCTCATTCATATGCAGTGCTCACCCGCAAAGCCGCTAGAAATAACCTAGGTCTCCCTTACCTATTCAGAGGCTGCCAAATACCAGTTCCAGAGCACATTGACAAACACAGACTAACCCTAGGGGTGTTTTTTAAGTTTCATTGCAGTACTTGAACACAGACAGGTAGAAGGATGAGGGTACTCCAAAACACATGCAGGCATTACAACACAGATTCTTGGGCACAGTACTTCAGCAGCAGCCTTAAGTATTGCTGGAGGTGGAGGGGACAGCCAGGTAGTCTGAGACTTTGTAACAGCAATCACAGTGCTTGCAGCAACCTCTAGCTTCTAACCCTCAAAAAGTACAGGCACACCTGGAGCTCTAGGCAAAAGGTTCTACTCGCAATGTCCAGAGACAGGTCCCCATCCAGCTTCCCTGCAACACTCTTCAGACAGCTCAGTTTTCTAAAGTATTATACTCTATCAAATTCTCTTTAATCCAAGCACCTTCAGCCCCTCAACAAAACACATGCTGAGGCCTAATGCCCCATACACACGGTCGGACATTGATCGGACATTCCGACAACAAAATGGATGGATTTTTTCAGACGGATGTTGGCTCAAACTTGTCTTGTATACAAAAGGTCACACAAAGTTGTCGGAAAATCCGATCGTTCTGAACGTGGTGACTTAAAACACGTACCTCGGGACTATAAACGGGGCAGTAGCCAATAGCTTTTGTTTCTTCATTTATTCTGAGCATGCGTGGCACTTTGTGCGTCGGATTTGTGTACACACGATCGGAAATTCCGACAACGGATTTTGTTGTCGGAAACTTTTATAGCCTGCTCTAAAACTTTGTGTGTCGGAAAATCCGATGGAAATGTGTGATGGAGCCTACACACGGTCGGAATTTCCGACAACAAGGTCCTATCACACATTTTCCATCGGAAAATCCGACGGGGCATAACAGTAACAGCTCTTCAGTAACACAGGCTGCCTCCCAGGGGCAGAGGCCCCAGGACAGAGGGATCTGAACAGGCCCTCAAAAACATTTATCTTTTCCTGGCCACACCTTTTGGGCTCACTACTCCTAACCTAGTGGCTAACCCTTCTACTCTTTCTGGAATCTTCTTCCAGAGGCAGGCAAGAGTAATCAACCACCAGGCTTAGGGAGACCGGACTAGACCTAGCAAATAAATTGCTGCTCAGCTGGATACAACAGAACCAAAAACTACATTTATCAAGCCTAGAAGTAGGGCGCTACAAGTAGAGAGGAAAAATAATCCTCTTGACACAGATGTACTGCATCAGAACCAACAAAAACAACATGGTCAGTTAAGCTACCAACATACCATAAAAAACTTTGTATCCTGTATATGTACAGTGTATTTATACAGTATTCAGACCCTCTTCACTTTTTCCAATTGTGTTATGTTGCAGTCTGATACTACAGTTGTTTAAATTAATTTTTTTCTCATTAATCTACACTCAGTACCCCGTAAAGACAAAGCAAAAACTGAATTTTAGAAATGACTATGAATTTATTAAAAAGAAAATACTGAAATATCATGTGTATTTAAGTATTTAGACCCTTTACTCAGTATTTTATTGAAGCACCTTTGGCAGCAATTACAGCCTCCAGTCTTTTTGGGTATGACTCTACAAGCATACATGAATTGAGGGATTTTCTGCCATTCTTCTTTGCAAATCCTCTCAAGCTCAGTCAGGTTGGATGGAGACCATTGGAGGACAGCCATTTTCAGGTCTCTCCAGAGATCTACCAATCTATTAACCTTCTTTGAGGAGGTGAGTTGCCATCTAGATAAAGGAAGGCCCATAGATGTGGTGTATCTGGATTTTGCAAAAGCATTTGACACAGTTCCCCATAAACGCTTACTGTACAAAATAAGGTCTGTTGGCATGGACCATAGAGTGAGTACATGGATTGAAACCTGGCTACAAGGGCGAGTTCAGAGGGTGGTGATCAATGGGGAGTACTCGGAATGGTCAGGTGTGGGTAGTGGGGTCCCCCAGGGTTCTGTGCTGGCACCAATCCTATTTATTTTGTTCATAAATGACCTGGAGGATGGGGTAAACAGTTCAATCTCTGTATTTGCGGATGAAACTAAGCTAAGCAGGGCAATAACTTCTCCGCAGGATGTGGAAACCTTGCAAAAAGATCTGAACAAATTAATGGAGTGGGCAACTACATGGCAAATGAGCTTTCATGTAGAAAAATGTAAAACAATGCATTTGGGTGGCAAAAATATGAATGCAATCTATACACTGGGGGGAGAACCTCTGGGGGAAATCTAGGATGGAAAAGGACCTGGGGGTCCTAGTAGAGGATAGGCTTAGCAATGGCATACAATTCCCAGCTGCTGCTAACAAAGCAAACAGAATATTGGCGTGCATTAAAAAGGGGATCAACTCCAGAGATAAAATGATACTTCTCCCACTCTACAAGACTCTGGTCCGGTCGCACCTAAAGTATGCTGTCCAGTTCAAGGCACCAGTCCTCAGGAAGGATGTACTGGAAATGGAGCGAGTACAAAGAAGGGCAACAAAGCTTATAAAGGGTCTGGAGGATATTAGTTATAAGGAAAGGTTGCGAGCACTGAACTTATTCTCTCTGGAGAAGAGACGCTTGAGAGGGGATATGATTTCAATTTATAAATACCGTACTGGTGACCCCACAATAGGGATAAAACTTTTTTGCGGAAGGGAGTTTAACAAGACACGTGGCCACTCATTAAAATTAGAAGAAAAGAGGTTTAACCTTAAACTACATAAAGAGTTCTTTACTGTAAGAGCGGCAAAGATGTGGAATTCCCTTCCACAGGCGGTGGTCTCAGCGGAGAGCATCAATAGTTTCAAAAAACTATTAGATAAGCACCCAAACGACCGCAACATACAGGTATATACAATGTAATACTGACATATAATCACACACATAGGTTGGACTTGATGGACGTGTGTCTTTTTTCAACCTCACCTACTATGTAACTATGTAAAACTATGTTCAATAGGGTTCAAGTCAGGGCTCTGGCTGGGCCACTCTCGGACAGTCGCAGAGTTGTCCCAAAGCCACTCTTGTGTTGTCTTGGCTGTTTGCTTAGGATCATTGTCAGGTTGGAAGGTCAACCTTCGGCCCAGTCTGAGGTCCTGAGCAGTGTGTAACAGGTTTTCATTGAGGATATCTCTTTACTTTGCTCCATTTAGCTTTCCTTCAACCTTGACCAATCTCCCAGTCCCTGCTGCTGAAAAACACCCTCACAGCATGATGCTGCTACTAACATGCTTCATTGTTGGAATGGTATTGAGCAGTTGATGAGCTGTGCCTGTTTTCCTCCAAATATAACATAAAGGATTGAGGCCAAACAGTTCAATCCTGGTTTCATCAGACCTGGGAATCTTGTTCCTTACAGTATGAGAGTCCTTGAGGTGCTTTTTTGAAAACTCCAAACAGGCTTTCATGTGTTTTGCACTGAGGAGAGGCTTCCGTCTAGCCACTCTGCTATACAGTCCAGATCAGTGGAGGGCTGCAATGATGATTGTCCTTCTGGAACTTTGTCCCATCTCCACACAGGATCTCTGGAGCTCAGTCAGAGGGACCATTGGGTTCTTGATCACCTCTCTTACTAAAGTCTTTCTCCCCCTATTGCTTGGTTTGGCTGGGTGACCAGCTCTTGGAAGAGTCCTGGTTGTGCCAAACTTCTTTCATTTGAGAATTATGGAGGTCACTGTACTACTGGGAACCTGAATACTTATGCCAATGTGATATTTCAGTTTTTCATTTTTCATGCATTTGCAAACATTTCTAAATTCTGTCTTCACTATGCCATCATGGGGTACTGAGAGTAGTTTAATCAGAAAACAAAATTAATTTAAACTGTAGTATCAAGCTGTAACATAACTAAAGTATAAGAATACTTTATGAATACACTGTATGTTGAATTGTATGGTGTGTATATATGATTATAAAGTCTGTATTGTGCTGTGTACAGTGTAAAGGAACGCTGATTATGTATTGTGTTTTTTTAAATAAGATCATGGACTCTATATTGTGTTTTGTGTATGGACTTTGGAGCATGGAGCATGAACTTTGCATTGTGCAGTGTTTATGGGAAAATGGAGTTTCTTGGTATGCCCATGACTGTATAAGTCACTATTGTGAAAAATAATGCTAGAGGTTAGCAAAGGTCTGTTTTTTGCAATCCCTAAAAGTAAGTCCTGGCTATTAAAAACATTCTGACTAAATTTTACATTTCCTGAATGGATATCATTTCATTAGATTGCCCTTCAAGTGTCCTCTGCCAGGCATGGATTATCATTTCACTGTTATAAATTTATAGAATTTCTCTCAAATGCTTTTCATTTATTATCAGCAATGCTTCAATTGCACATTCATTGATTTAAGTCAGATACTTCTCTCTACATTAAACTGAAGTCAGGCAGTCGTAAACGTATCAGCTGGTGTGTGTATTCATTAAAACCTTGTCAGATTTTTATTTCTGTCTGAGCCCCTACTGTAGAAATAAGCCACCTTTTTTTGTTTGGTTGACAATCGTCAAGAAAAAATCCAGAATTTTGAGTTGTCACTGGAACAAGAATAGTGGGGAAATCTTCTAAGGGGTCACTTGTTCTGGTGACAAGTTGACAATTGTTTTAAATTTCCCTGTCTTTAAAGAAATTTCACTTCCTGTTGTGTCTATCAGATATAAATTAAAAGCAATTCCTTACAATTGCCCACAAAAAAAACATCTGACAGAGATTGTAATCCTTTCTCATGCTGTCCAAAACAAAAATAAATTTAAAAATTAAAATAAACTTCTATAAGCACTTGTCTTGTTATCCTCTGTACAAAAGTTCTCAGAGCGAGAGAGGTAGGTCCATTCCCTGTAGTCAGCAAAGGTAGGCAAAAATAAATCAGCAATTGGCCAAGACATGGATGTGTTCATAACCTCTGTGTATTAAATTCTTTTTGTTTTTTTTTTTGTTTTTTATAAATCTATCTTTATTTTATAACAAATTTGATCAGCTGCTTATTAAATGGCAAGCCCCTGGAGAGCTAAATTACTGCTTCCTAGCTGCCAAATCGTTCTCCGCCACTAAGTTACTAGTCCATGAATGATGCATTCCTGTGCTGCACATGAAACCCCAAGTCAACACTGAGCAGGTCTTATACGCTAATCTTGATGTAATTAGGGCAGCACCTATTTGCAACTGCAGATGACAGTATTGTAGTAGAGAGAAATATAATAAAAAAAATGGGGCAGGTAAATTAGGTCAGGTTCAGTTTTATCATTTAAACTTAGTGATGATGAGGAAGGATAATAACAACAAAGAACTACTGTCTTTCCCAGCTTTTTGAACTAATTGTGAAGCAAAATAGAATGTATGCATAGATCAATTAAGGGCAACAGACATTCCATTATCCTAATTTTTTGGCAATCCACAAGAGTGGAAATGAAACACACATCTGTAACAAGGTGATTGAGATTCATCATTACAATCTGGTGATGTGCAGCCTTAAAGTTTATTCTGGTTAAATGTTACCTTCCCTGGTTCCACCGTTCCCCCCTCATCAAAAATGTTAAATGAAAATCCTTCCATTTTAATTACATGCTGTAATATTGGAGAGCCTGGAATTATCTGGCAGCCACGTTGGTAAAAGCAAAGCACTCTTTTATCAAAAGGTAAACAAAACAGCTTGATAGCAGCCAGGGCTTTTTTTCAGCGGGAACGCGGGGGAACGCAGGGTCTATTGATGTTGTCTGCTGGGGGATCTATTGTCACTGGTGGGGATCTGATTTTGTGAGGGTCTATTGTTGCTGATGGGGAATCTATTGATGCTGGCTGCTGGGAGATTTGTTGTTGCTGCTGAGGGGGGGAGGTCTAATGTTGCTTGGATGGATATTTTGTTACTGGATGTGATATTTTGTTGTGGGTGGTTCACTGTTGCTGTAGGGAATCTATTGTTGTTGGGGTGGAGTCCATTGTTGCTGGGGGAGTCTATTGTTGTGTGGGGATCTATTGCTGGGATTCTATTGTTGCTGGCTGCAGGGGATCTATTTTACTGCTTTTCTTTCTATCATTACCATGTTCCATGATTTAGCACCACAAAATGATACTCGGTTCTGTATTCTCTAAAAGGGGCAGTACTGGTAGGTGGGTAGTGGGTGGAATCAAGGGACGTGGTCAGAGGTGGGTAGGGGGCAGAGACAAGGGGTGACTCAGACGGGGAGAGTTCCTGCACCTATTCTCTGAGAAAAAAAGGCCTGATTGCAGCACAAAACAATATAGTCCACACTCCTGGTACAAAAATCTATTGTTTGGTACACTGCTTGCAAAACTTGTCCCTCAACTGGGTTACATTCCCGCCTGCCTCAGGGATCCCAAAGAGGAGGTTTCCAGCCACTTAGCAGAGTCTCATTCATAAATAGGCCACTACTCTGCCTCCTCATTGTATCCTGCTATACACTCCATTTTACAGACACCTGCTAATGGCTTCCTGTTCCTCCTTAGGCCTCTACTACAGGTGGATTAACGCCTTCAAGACCAAAGTCCCAGTAATTAGGGTCTGGAGGCTCTTTGCCACTCAAAGTCTTTCTGATCCCACAAATTCTGGGTCCCAAATGAGGACTTGGCAATTCTGACAGCACTGTCAGTCCCCATTTTCCAACCAGACTACCTCTGAACCCCTCCCCTGTGTGAGTGAGAACACCTAAATATTTAATAATTGCATTCAAGTTGTACCCCTTAAAGGGACTATAACCCAAAGAATGGGAAATGTATCTCCCATTCTGGGCCCAGCCTGGCATCCTGTACAATACCTTCTGTTTGACATAATCACTGGGTCTGTGTGCTTCTCCGTGAATTGAAGGCAGATCGTGGCTGGTTGGAGGGGCCAGCAGGGTGCTGTGAAATCAGAGTAGGCCATTACAGTACAGAATAAAGCCTATGCAACAGTGCAAAACTGAAGTTAAGGCTGGAGTTTAGTTTTTTGTAAAGTAATTCACTAGTGCTGTACAAGCCTTCTAATTAGGTGAAGCCATATAGTTGGAGTGGTGCTGAGCCCACTTGAGGACTGGTCAGGTGAGTGAATATACAAATGTGCGGTGTAAGGCTGTGGAACAGCAGAATGCTGCATACAGTGTTGGCATGTAAGTCTGGGCCCAATATCTGGATCTTCTTCAGGTTATCTATAGGTGGAGATGAAGGAAGGGACATTGAAACTGAAATTTTCTAAACTCCTTCTTTTGGTGAAAGTAACTTATCTCCCATACCAAAGAAGTAGCACTGAAGTTGTTTTCTGATGTTTAGCAGCATGCAGCTGTCATACATCACGCTCATAGAATTTTTTTAACTTATTTTGGATTACACATCAGGCTTTGCCAACGTGGTCAGTTTTGACCCTTAAGGGTCGATGGGACTGAATAAGAGGTTGATAAATGGCTGTGGGCCAAAAGATGGTAAGTAAATGTCTGTGGTCAATAGGTGGTTAATAAATGATGATAGATCGATTTTGGTTAATTAATCTTTTGAAGTCATTGTATAGCTCAATGCTAGGACCTAGTTCTGAAAGTGTACCAACAAGGGAGAGGACCAAGGGGAAACACAAGAGAGTGGTCTCCCTTGGTCCAAAAAGTGGCTACTATGGATATGGTGGGCAATAAAGGGGAAATGATATATGTAAAAATGTAAAAGTTTATTGAAAAGATTTAAAATGTACAAAAATTATGCTGCTGACAATATGACACATATATAGAGCTGATCCACCAGACACAAATTAATGGGCCCGTCCAGTGCAATTAGCACAGGGTACGCCCATTAACCAGCAAAACAAAAACATCAAACAATAACACACATGTAGACACATAAAAAACCATACAGTACAGGCACCTATAATCCCACAGATGCATAAGGTCCCTGTGGCCAATCGCCACATCAAAAATGGAATGAAATAATATTTTTGGAAATAATGAAAGAACCTTATGCATGCGTGGTCCCCCGGGGAGATGGGGAAAGTGGAGTAGATGTAAAGAGGTTATTAACTGACTCAAAGAACTCGCTGATTAACATCCACTATAGCTATGTTGATACTGCAGCTAGATGAATGGGTCAGGGGGACTTGTGAATGTATTTAGCATGCGCATGCATGAATCATGAATTTTACCAAAGTCCATTCCTGTAATTTATGAGATGGATATATAAAGCAGAGAGTCTCTGTTGAGTATGGGGAATATAAATACCGCACAGTATGATATATACTGTTAATGCCAGGAGCAGATCACTTGACGCCTCAGAGTGGCCAAATAGCTCCCGGGACTGTTGATGTATAGACGGTATATTGGGAACCTATGCAAGGCTAAATATCACAATGTTGTAACCTGCTGTCCACTTTTGGCAGAGCCATACCACTTCAATAGTCAAAGATTTTGGATAACAACTGCATAAGGAGCTGAAGGGGTTACTTTACCACCTCTCTGTCATGCGAGGATCAAAGCAGTATCTTATGTCTTGCGGTTGCTCCACTGCTCCGTGACTTCCTTATCTGTGTTGTCAGTGCCGGCCGTGACGTGCTGCATCCTCCGAGCACTCAGTAAGTGATAATCCTCTCATTCACGGATGCAGAGTACAGCTGTACTTGTGCGGCAGATTATTTCCCCATATACATAGCGGTTTGAAGTTTCAACTTTCCACTGGGAGGAGTCCCCGTCTCCAACTCACTGCGGGAGATGACTAGGTCGGCGTCCGTACATCTTCATTACGTCGACGCGTTTAGCAACGTCATTGTTACGTAGCTTCAACAGGACGTACTGGAGGTTGACACACATCCCTCCCTCTTATTACTCCGAGATGCTGTCACGCCTCCTTCTTTCATTTAACCCCTAACATCAACAGGGACGGGCAAGATTTGTACCAATGTCCAGCCCGGGTAGCTGTTCCGTTTTTTGGGAAAGTGTATATATGGTTTTGGTCTTTGTTCTCATAACATATATGAAAAAAGATGATCATGTTTAGCCTATTACATTTGACTCCAGGGGAGGAGAATCCAGAATAGAGCCCATTTCTTTACTGTATCCATACTGCGGTCCCCGTGCCCTTTCCTATCGTTTGTGGATATTCTACAGAATTAAGCTTTTACCACTGGTAGCTAGTTCATACGTTGTTAGAGTATCTATGACCCATGTTAGTAACAACCATCAATCACAGTGGCTCCATAGATAGGGGGGGAAATACCCTCATTTGCACTTAAGGAAAGGGAAATAAAGATTTGAAACCCGGGGCCGATCCAGGGACACATATAAACGGCAACTGTTCTAGAAATTCCAAAAAAGGGGGGCGGGGGGGGGGGGAAGGAGAGAGGGAACAAAAATAAACATAAAATTTAAAAAATAAAAATAAAATTGACAGAAGAAGGGACAATCCAAGAGATTTCAAGGAGGAATAAAGAGGTTGTTGACTAGGGAATAGAAGGGTGTATAACTGGAAATTAAATGAGAGACATCTCCCGGATGGGAGAATCACGTGGAAGAGGGGGACAAGGGAAGAGAGGGAGAGGCAGAGAGGGAGAGATGGAGGAGAGCTCTTGAGGGGGGGGGGGAACTGAACATCTTATCATGTTATTCTAGGAAAGGTTGCATACTCAACTCTGTGTTCATACCTATAGGCGCAAGGGACTTCAAGGTGTATATCCACCATTTCTCTTTTTGAAGTAAAATGCGGTCGAAGTCACCCCTTCTTGCTGGTAATTTAAGGGTGTAGATACCTTTCACCTTCAACCCATCTAATTTGCCCTGATGATATCGGGCAAAATGTTTGGCCACTGGTCTCTCCCTCTTCCTTTTCTCCCCCTCTCTCTCCCCAACTCCCTCCCTCTCCTTCCTAATGTCCCTCAAATGCTCCCCTATCCTAATCCTGAGGGTTCTTTTTGTTTTGCCTATATAGATTTTTGGGCACGGGCAGGTGATCATATATATCACTTTCATCGTGGAACAATTGATCAAATCTTTGATCACATATTCTCCCTGCCCCAAGGCATCCTTGAAAGTGTTTGTCCTATCCACAAATGGACATATCTGACATCTCGTGCAGGGAACCATGCCCGTGTGACGCGGATAGTCAGACAGCCATGTGGGATCTTGATGTCTCTTGAATTCAGAATGGATAAGAATATCCCCCAAGTTTCTAGCTCTGCGTGCCACCATCTTGGGTCCATCCCCCACTATGTTGGCTAGCTTCTTGTTATTGGTGAGGATATTCCAATGCTTTTGCAGAATTTTTCTCACTGATTCCCATTGGGCTCCATATGTGGTAATGAGTCTTACTGGGCCTTGGTCCTCAGTTTTTTGTTGTTCTTTTTTCCCGATGTGATCCATAGACAATAGGCTTTCTCTACTTCTAGCTGCAGCCTTACATTTGGCATTACGAATCTGTCTATGAGAGTACCCTCGGTTCCGGAATCTCATGTACAGATCCCTGGTCTCTCTACGTAAATCATCGATATCTGAACAATTGCGCTTGATTCTCATAAATTGTCCTGTAGGGATACCATCCTTTAGCCAAGGGGGGTGATGGCTGTCTGCTTGCAATAAAGTGTTTGCCGCTGTTTCCTTGCGGAAGGTGGAAGTGCTTATCATTCCTCCCTTCAGGCCAAATAGGAGGTCTAGGAATGACAGTTGGAACCGGTCATAGGTGTACGTGAGACGTATGTTGCGTTCATTGATGTTGAGCTGATCGACAAACTTATGGAGGGCATCTAAGTCACCCGTCCAAATGACCAGTACATCATCAATGTACCTTAGCCACGTATGTACGTGACTGAGGTACATTGGATAATTAAACACCTCCTCCTCCTCCCACCTACCCAGATGGAGGCATGCATAGGCCGGAGCCCATGCAGCCCCCATCGAGGTACCCTTAATCTGCTGATAGGACTTTGAGGCAAACTGAAAGAAGTTGTTATTTAAAGCAAATTCAAGGAGTTCCACCAGGAACTCATTCTGTGATCCTAGGAGGGGAAAGTTCTTTTCCAAGGAGTTCCTAACAGCTGTAATGCCATGTTCATGCGGGATGGACGTATACAATGATTCAACGTCAATGCTGACCAGCCATGCCTCCTCCCGAACTTCGAGGTTGGCCAGTCGGGCCAGCACATGGCGTGTGTCCTGCACATAAGATTTGAGTTCGACTACCATCCCTTTAAGAAGGGAGTCCAAATATTTCCCCATTCTGTCAAGTGGTCCCCGTATAGCTGACACAATTGGTCTCCCTGGTGGTTTCTCCAGGGATTTGTGCACCTTTGGTATGCAGTAGAAGGTGAGTATATTGTAGTCCTCAACGGATAGATATTCACACTCAAGTTTAGTCAATAATCCACCCTCCACTGCATCGTTCTAGCTAGTTCTGAAAGTGACATGCCTAGCAGTGAGAAAGTGTTACCAAGGGTGCTCAGCTGCTGGTGAAAGTGGCTTTGGGTTGTCAGCTATACATTTTACTGGCTTTGTGCTTTGCATTGTGCGCCTGTGACCTAAAACCCCTTTCTGGAAGAATATACATACCGTACATCTAGTATTCCAGTAAATTATCACTACCCATATGAGAAGAGTGATGTTCAAGAACTGATTACTTTTAATTTACTAAAAATTAACATTGTAACATCCAGCTGCTGATACCAAGTTTTGATTATATTCACAAGAATATTTACAATTTAGATTTATAAGTTTGATTACCTGTATTGTTATTTGTAGTACTGTTCGGAAAGGTAGTAGTAATTAATTTTCATATAAAAATGTTGGGGGTCAATGAACAATCTGAAACTTCATGAAGGGGTTGATAAGTTTGGGGACCCCTGTTATAGATTGAGTCAAGACAGGCACTAGAGCCAAATACTTTGTCAGTGTTAATAATGTTCACCAGAGGGGCACTGAAGCAGGATGTTCTGTTAATTTTGGTATTGTTCATCAAGAATTTGTATGTGAGAGACACACCTGTGAGTTACAAAGCTCCTGAAGACCAAGCGGACACAAACTAGTATATCCATATTTTCAGGTTGTAACCTCCATGGATGGCCAAGCTTGGTTACACACTAGCAAGAACACCTGTTTGATGGTGATTCCAAGGTTTACTTTGACTTGGGCTGAGAACTGCAGTATGCATTTACTGATGTATTTGTTTCAAGTAGACAGTGGTGGCCCGCTCATTAGGGGCGCCGCCCCCCCCAATCCATGCACTCGGCCCCTAATCCAGATGCAGGGCACCAGACACATGGATTTCAATGTGTTTTTTTAAAAAACACGTGATTAGATCTTGAGGCTCTAATTGGCTTCAAAAAGGGTGGGCTTTGGGCGCAGAGCATTGTACCCTGAGCCCTCTCACTTGTGTGATGTGTGCGGCGGTGGTTGGAGCAGATAAGCAGCGGAGAGGAGGAGTAGAGGAGTGGAGGAGGAGGAGAAGGTGTAGGGAGCTGGCGGCAACCAATGAGCGTGCAGTCTCTGGTGGTGACATATGAAATGCAGAGGCAGAGTCGTGTACCAACTGGATAGAGAAGAGCGAGTGTGGCTGCTAAGGCGAGCATTCCCTTAAGCAAGAAGCCTGGGGCTTGGTGGTCCTTCCCTCCCCCTCACTGCACACTCCGCTGTACACAGGAGAACATGGAGGAGTCCAGGGAGCCGTGCATGCATTAGAGAATATTAACCCTGCAGGGGCTGCTGCTACTGAAGATAACAGGGATCTGTGAATCAATGATGCGACCATGTGGGTCGAACGCTGCACGACTGAGCTCTTTTGAAATATTGACAGTGGTTTCGGGGAGAAGATCCCTGCCCTGGAAAAACGGGTGGAACACATAACATGTTCCCAAAAGTGAACTTATCCTTTAAGACTTTCTGATACATTTTTTTCGCTAGCAGGCTGCATGGCTATTGACCTAAACAGAGCATGCTGAAATAAAGGGATAATATGTTGACTAATGCTTAGCCATCTCCTGATGCAGTAGATATTTGAGTTCCAAACTAATTCCTTACTGTAGGTAGAATCACTCTACTTGTAATCATTTCCTGTTTCTACCTAAACCTTTTTTTTCTCTTTAAAAGATCCCACTGTTTGGCAAACAATAAAGCTACTTCTCAAATGCAACTGAAAATAAACTGTCAGAAGTGAAGAGGTCAATAAATGTCTCCACTAACTAGCAGAAAACAGCATGAACTTGTCTATAAGAATAAACTATGAGCTGACATTAGAAAAGCCTTTGTCAATAAAGATTAAAATGTCACAGTGAATAAACTATGTGGAATAAATGCAATATTTAGAACTGCAACATTGAAAAGGGACAAAAGGGAACAGATGGGTGAAGAGCCAGAGCATCATGTAAGGAACTCATTACTGTTCAGTTGAATAACTGTGATGGAATGAGCATTAGCTTTGAGGGCAGCAAACAAAATACTTTATTTACAGAGGCTCTACTGGGGATACAGATGACAATTCTTGTTGCTCTGATGACAAGGGCATATGGCCAAAATTTAATAGAGAACTATTAACTGACTATAGCAATGTGCAAAGTACTGCTGTGGAAATATGAGTGGGGTGCCCAAACAGCTTTTCTGTGTTTTTCTTAAAGAACCAATAAACTGTAACAAAATGTGTAAAACCAGCCGAGTAAGAAGTCGTTATTTACTCTGATAGAAAGCATCATAGTCTTTCCCATTTTCTTATTCTTAAGAACCACCTGAAAATACAAACCACTAATGCCCTGTACACACAGTCGGATTTTCCGTCAGAAAATGTGCGATCGGAGCTTGTTGTCGGAAATTCCGACCTTGTGTGGGCTCCATCTGACTTTTTCCATTGGATTTTCCAACACACAAAGTTTGAGAACAGGCTATAAAATTTTCCGACAACAAAATCCAATCACGTCAATTCCGACCGCGTGTGGACAATTCCGACGCACAAAGTGCCACGCATGCTCAGAATAAATTCCGAGACTGTCGGTCTGGTAAAATTAGCGTTCGCAATGGATATAGCACTTTCGTCAATGTTTGAAATTGTTTAATGCAGCGCACTCTGTTCTTCTTTATTATATTTTGATTTGTCACATCTGACTGAAAAATTTCAAACTTTTTTTTTGTTTGTTTTTTTTTTTCGAGCCTGATCTTGTGTTTTTTTTGTTTGTTTTTTTGTTTTTTTTAACTCCAGAATAGTTTTGGGTGTGTTTTGTGTGTCAAGTTACCACAACACCATTATTATTTTATTATTATTTAATCTCAAGGAGGTTGCTTGGTGTTGGTGTCTCTTGTTAATTTCACATTGTAGTTTTGAAATGTACCTGCCTCCTCACAAACCAGCTGTCCTTTTTGAATGAAAACACACATAGGCGAGTATAATAAATCAAATCACAAATTTATTAAGGGCTCATAACCAAGGAAAGAGGGAGGCAATGCTGGAGAAACAGCATAAATTGGCGAAGCCTTTGGCCCCTAGGGCACACATCAACTATTTTACTGCAAAATTGGTGGCCTGAGGAGTCCATATATAAGGGAGTACAATCTGGTCCAGAAGTCCAAGAGATCATGAAAGCAGCAGATGACATGAATGTCCCCAGGCTGTGGTCATACAAGAGCCTGCATCTTTTGTCAGACCAGACTGAACCCAGGGCCATCACTCTCTGGTCTTCCTTCCACGCTTCCTTCCACGCTGTGTCTGTGGTAGTGGAGTTGTGGCAGGAGGAGGAGGAGGATGGTCCAACTCACACAGGTGGGTATTGGGTGTGATTTTGCCCCTCACCCCCTTAGTTAAGGTTTTATAAAGTATGTCCTCACACATCAGGCATTGGCCCTCCTGCATGTCCTTCAGTTTTGTGGCAGCCATGCAGGCAAAGGCCTCTTCACGAGTGGGGTAGGCTCTGAGGGACGCAGAAGCCTCCTGAATCAGCCTGAGTGCTGAATCCTGCACGTTACTCCCCTTCCTGGGTCTTTTGTTTGGAAGGCAGAGGGGAGGAACCTGCGATTATGTCAGGCTCCTACTGGGCCCGGCCTTCTCCTGGCTGCCACTTAGCCCCGCCTCCTCCTGGCTGCCACTAACCCCCGCCTCCTCCTGTGTGCCACATTCCACAGCCTCCTCCTCTGTGCCACATTCCACAGCCTCCTTCTGGCTGAGGTCTTCCTGTGTATGAAAAAGGGACATCGTTTTAGTTTTTTCTTCATCAATCACACACAATTTTCATCTCATGACTGTTGCAAATTGAATGTTAAGAAATATAACAGATTATCATTCTGAGACCAGCATTTTTCATTCTTGTCCCAATTATTTGTGCCCACTACTGTCTATTGATATGTAAACGCCTTTATTAAATCACCAATTATTGATCAATAATAACATCTAGTAAACATCATTTATTTATTGACCAGAAATCTGCAGAAAAATGCTATACCTGGCTCCAGCTGGGCTCCTCCACTTCTTCCTGACTGGAAGTCCCAGGTTGGACATCGGAAGCCTCAGCTGGGGTGGAAGATAGGGTGGAAGGAAGAGTGGAAGGAAGAGTGGAGAGGGATTCCCTGACTTCAGTCTGGTCTGACACAAATCGCAGTCTCTCATAGTACCACAGCCTGGGGACATAAATGTAATCTGCTGCAGCTCCTGATCTCTGGGAATCCTGGACCTTCTTGCGCTCCCTAAGATAAGTGCTCCTCAGGCCACCAATTTTGGCTTTTAAATAGGGGATGGTTGCCGTGGGGACCACCGGCTACACCAATTCCAGCAGTCTCTCCAGCGCTGCCTGCCTCTTTTGTTTATTATTGTATTGGGGGTGTTTGATCTGCCACAGACAGGGCAGCTCCCTGTATTTGTCTATAAACAGGGGGAGGAAGTTGTGGTTCTGGAAGCCATCCATTTTATCTGCAAGACACAACACAAGACAAACCCTAATGTTAGGCTAAAGTCTCCTAATCTTGTCACAATACAGGCCTCAATCTAGAAGCAGTATAGGCCCAAGTTTAAATCTTACCTTTGTTATCACGATCGGCGCCTCCGATACTCCTTCCTCCGCTCACAGATCGTACGTACTACGCACGCGCGTTACGCTTTATATACACTGTGCATGTGTGAAACTCCACCCACCCCTGATGTTCTTTCTAGTCTATTCCCTGCCCCTTCTCGTTCGGCACAGTGGGGAAGAGCACATGGCGGAGACACAGCAGGTGAGTGTTAATTACAGAAACGAGGAGGAGGAGGAAAGCCCGGAGCCAAAAACGTCCCGATCCCGGAGGAGATGATTTAAGGCCTCAAATATGTCCTTTGGGGAGATGTTGGAGTTGGTCGACATCCTGAAGAGGACCGACTATGACAGGAAGTATGGACCTTACACCAACCCCAATGTCAGAAAGGCCAAGATCATGGCGAAAGTACTCAAGAGTGTGCAGAAGAATTTTGGGATACGACGATCGAAAGATCAACTCAGGTAGCGGTGGTTGGACTTCAAATTAAGGGAGCACGAGCAGTACAGAAGGATCAGGAGAGTGCTGCAAAAAAGTAGTTGTTCCTATTCTTTAGTTTTCTAACTTTCGTGCTGCTCCATGTGTTTTTCTTAACTGTTGTACAGTTTAAAATGGCAACTTTCATGTTCATGGGCACATTATTCATTCGCAGGAAACATTGTTCGTTCGGCTTAGAAAACACAATGTTTTGGACATATGCATTTGAATACATTTTTGCTAGCCTACTTCTCGTCAAATAATTTTGGTAACTAGAATGAAATGCAAACTAGATTCTGTGTAAGGAGAGAACACTCAGCAGCTGTTTACACATCTGGACGCCTGAGCACTAGTGTGGGACACCAGAACAACCTTTTTATTAGGGGGCCCCACACAGGTGCTCCAGTGTATACTATAGGGGTGTCTCCATCTGTGAAGCTTGTACAAAACAGGTAAGTATTCAAGCTTGACAAAGGGAAAAAATATTTCTTCATCTTGCAACTCTTGCCAAAACAGACAATTGTACCCCACTTCCAAGCAATGTTTCATACTCCTATTTCTGCCATTAAATATCTGTGTGCTAAGTATACCTATTTTTTTTTACATAGGGGAGAAAAGACTCGGAGGACACCACTCATCTGAGGAGACAACAGACCCCCCACCTCATGAAGAAGTGGAAATGCCACAAAGCCAACAGGAGGAGGAGGAGGGAGACGTGGTGGAAATAGTCACCACAACAGGTGGGTGTCTGTGACCGCAGGCTCAGGTAAGAGATGGATGCCAGCATATTTATAATACATGGTGTGTTTTTTGTTATATATTTTTAGGTGATCGTGATGTTGTGGATGAAGGACATTTCACCAGTGAGAGTGCCCAGATCCTGATCGGGGAGATCATGGAGTGTAATAGGGACTTGGAAAACATCCAGAAAAACATCAGTGATGTTAAAAACAAAATTAAGAACATAATTGATGTTTTAGGGAGAGTTTAAAACCCCTCGAAATCCCTAGAGTAGTTTGCATCTTTTCCACAAAAAATTGTTGCACCTTTTTTTACATAGTGTCGAAAAGCCAAATTTTGAAGATGCGCTAAGTGTGTCAACATGTGCTATCTGCCATCACGGGAGATCAATGTAGGTCTTTTGTGGGTGCAACCCCTTCCTCAATAATAAAGTAGCTGAGAGGAAGGGGTTGCACTCACAAAACACGTCCCTTGATCCCCCGTGATGGCAGCTAGCACATGTTGACATTCGGCAATTTGTGTGCATCTTCAAAATTTGGCTTTTCCAGGGGTGACTTCACCCCATCTGCTGAACGCAATATCAAACACAGTTTATAAATACTCATGTCTGATATTGCCTTCAATTTATAAGAACGTTGAACTTTATAAGTTCCAGATTTGTGTATTTCTTGTTGGTTTTAAACATGCCTGTTTTACCTTAAATGGACATTTCAACTTTTATTAATGTGACCCAAAAAATTGTTATACAACAAACATGTTGGTTTGTTTTAAAAACCTTTGATAAATGCACATGTGATTGTGCTTGTATTAAAAAGATTGTTAATCAAGAATGTGTGGATTCTTCTTTCAATGCTCCAAAAATCTTTTGGTGGTAAAATTGTTGGTTTCTGTGACAATGGGGGTTATTTCCTAATGGCAAATCCACTTTGCACTACAAGTGCACTTGTAGTGCAAAGTGTATTTGCCTTAATGCATAACACTAGAGGTCGACCGATATATCGGCCGATATTTGGTGTTTTTTACTTAATCGGTATCGGCCGATTGTGCTGATAAAAAAGGCCGATATAACTTCAGCGCGACTTGCAAATGACTTCTGTAATAGAAGTCAATACAAGTTGCCTGAAATCTTCTGTGAAGCAACTTCTCTCCTCCTCTGGGCAGCCTGCCAATTCTGATAAAAAGAACCTGAAGAGATACAATGTTTACACTTATGAATGAACTGAACTCCTTGTGTAGAAGCTTTCAGTTTAACCATTTAAAGACTAAATCTTTTCTGACATCTGTTGCTTACAAGTAAAAATCCTGTATTTTCTGCTAGAAAATCACTTAGAACCCCCAAACATTATATGTATTTTTTTAGCAGAGACCCTAGGGAATAAAATAGCGGTTGTTGCAATATTTTATGTCACGCGGTATTTGCGCAGCGGTCTTCCAAACGCAATTTTTTAAATAAATTAAATAAAAACTAAGCAGTAAAGTTAGCCCATTTTTTTCGTCCAAAAGTTTTGATTACCTGTTTTTGTGTATTTAATATTTAAGATATAGTTTTTTTTTTTTTTTTAATCTAAATTCTACATACAAGTGAACTGATTGGACCTTTGTTTTGTTTAATACATTTTTAAATGTAAAAAATTTTCTGTATCACGTAAGGTTGCTTTCACACTGGAGCGGGCATGCATTGACGGTAAAACACTGCTAGTTTTAGCGGCGCTTTACCGTCATTTTAGTGGCGCTATTCGGCTGCTAGCGGGGTGCTTATAACCCAGCTAGCAGCCAGGGAAGGGGTTAAATGCGCCCCTGAAGCATTCGGCTTCGGCAGCAGTGCGCGTTCATTTCAATGGGCAGGAGTGGTGGTATACACCGCTCCAAAGATGCTGCTTGCAGGACTTTTTTTTAACATCCTACCAGCGCATCACCTCAGTGTGAAAGCACTCGGGCTTTCACACTGAGACTGCAGGGGAGTCGTTTTACAGGCACTTTACAGGAGCTATTTTTAGCCCAAAAGCACCTGAAAAACGCCCCAGTGTGAAAGGGGTCTAACTGTTAGATTTTATGAGATGAAGGGGAAAAAAAAAAAAAAAGAAAAAAAAATCGGCATCACATATCGGCCATCGGCCATTGGCCACCGCGATTTCTAAATATCGGCATCGGCCAGAGAAAAACCCATATCAGTCGACCTCTAAATAACACCCAACAATGCTTTCGAATGTTACACAATCATGCCATTTTCAGGACTCCCCAAATTTAGGTCAGGGTCAGCTAAAAGAAAGACAAGCAGTAAATGTCAGCAAATATTTTCGTAGTTTAAATTAGTTTTTTATTTAAAAAATGTCTCAGACATTGTCTGGCATATTGATGGCCCCCCTACCCGCAAAGTATTCCATGTATCTTAGACGAACCTCAGGGGCACTCAGGGGGGGTCAGCCAGGACGGCCAGCTTCAAGCGCCGTCAGGGTTGGTTCATTTACATGAATTCTGGATTCAGGCCCAACTGAGCCAGGATAGTTCACAGAATTTCTCCTAAAAAAGCTGTGGAGAACACAGCAAGCCAGGATGATGTGATTCAGTTTATACTCCGCCATGTGTATGGGTGTAAGAAATAGGCGGAACCGGCTGGCCATTATTCCAAACATGTTCTCCACCACTCTTCTGGCTCTGGCCAGCCGGTAATTAAAAACCCTCTGGTCCGGGGTGAGGGTCCTCATAGGGAATGGCCGCATAAGATGGTCCCCCAGCGCAAATGCTTCATCCGCAACGAAGACGAGTGGGAGTCCTTCCACATTGTCTTCTAGAGGTGGCAAGTCCAAGCTGCCATTCTGGAGATGCCTGTAGAACTCCGTCTGGGCAATGACTCCACCATCCGACATCCGGCCATTCTTCCCCACGTCCACATACAGGAACTCGTAAGTAGCGACACCACCGCCAACATCACAATACTATTGAACCCCTTGTAGTTGTAATAGTATGACCCCGAGTTGGGTGGTGGGACGATGTGGACATGTTTCCCATCAATTGCCCCTCCGCAGTTAGGAAAGTTCCACTGCTGGGCAAAGTGGGAGGCCACAGTCTGCCATTCCTGTGGGTTGGAAGGAAACTGTGGAGTCAAACAAGAAAATAAAATTAATTATTTTGCACATAAACATGAAAAGCAGATTAGACACAAACATTCTTGGCCAGCATCAGTATAACATTTATTTTAAGGAGTATTTAAAGACAAAGGTATAAGGTCCACCTATCAGATCCCCCCCTCTCATGGGCCATTTTGTGAATTTTACGAGGGGGGGAGATGTTTTGGACAGGTCACCCTCTACACTTCATTGAGAGATGAATGCCTAAATAACGTGGATTACTTTGGCCAGCCCCTCCGTACTTACACTATTGGCAGCCCACTGGACAGGTAAGAAGTGTCATAATACAAAGATATAAATACAGACTGTGCACATTTTAGCACATTTTTACATTCTGCTTTTACCTATCAAGATAATAATAGGATACAAAAACTTCAAACAGTACCATTTAAAAGTATTCAGGCAGGCCCTTGCACTACATGCTTTGGGGAATTCATCCATAAATATGACCAAAAAGGGGTGGGTATAGTGTGTATGGGTTTGGCAAAGTCAGCAGATAGAGGATTGGTATCAGCTGAGTTAGCAGTTGAGGGGAGGGAGGGTTCCAAATGATTTTGGGACCCCAAAAAAAAAACTCTGGCACTCTGCCAGAATTTCAAGCATACATCACAATTTTTAACATTTTAGGGTTTTTAGGGTAAAGCACTACTATGGAGCTGACAAAATACATTGCTAAGTGACTACATGAGGTGAATATAGGGCCAGGAGAACATGCTGGGGAGGTTAGTGAAGGCAAATATGTATGAAGGACAAAAATAAAAATTACATAAAAATCCAGCATACATGAGGACAAAGGGGACATTCACAGCATATTACAATCATGGTAATTAGGGAATGAGGAAAGAAATACAATATATTATCAAACATTCTATACAAAAAAATGTGATGTTAAAGGATAAAAATCTAACCTTAATATAATCCTTCTGCAGGACCTGAATGATAGCAGAACAGGTCTACGGGATAATGATCCCCAGAGCCTGGGGGGAGATGCCTGTCGAGAACTTGAGGTCCTGCAGGCTTCTCCCCGTCGCCAAGTACTGCAGGGTGACGACTAGCCTCTGCTCCGGAGTGATGGCTTGCCTCATGCAGGTATCCTGCCTGCTGATATAGGGGGTCAGCAAAGCCAACAAACAGTGAAATACGGGGTCCGTCATCCGGAGAAAGTTCCTGAAATCGTCAGGATTATTCTCATGGATCTCACGGAGCAAAGGCATATGACAGAACTGGTCACACTGGAGCAACTAATTCTTGATCCATGAACTCCTCCCCACCCTGTTCATGGACTGGGCTTGTGTCAAGCTAAGGACCCCAATACCAAGCCCCCGCACAGAACGAACTCTACGAGGAGAAAACAGTCAGCTGCTTAGAACGAAGTAACAGAACGCACTGAAGAACAGCAAGGCCTGTGAAGAGCGACCTGAAAATCAGTAACGAACGAACAAGAAAACAATGACAAGTCAATTGTACTTGCTGCGCGCACTGAAGACCAGATACAAACCCACAAGCACAAACTGAACAGCAGAAAACGATCTGAAAGCCACGAGTCTGAAAAAGCGCGAATCGTCTCTCACCAAACTTTTACTAACACGAGATTAGCAAAAGGAGCCCAAAGGGTACCGCGCTTGGTTCTGAACTGCCCTCTTATAGTCTTGTCGTACGTGGTGTACGTGATCGCGTTCTTGGCGATCGGAAATTCTGACAACTTTGTGCGACCGTGTGTATGCAAAATAAGTTTGAGCCAACATCCATTGGAAAAAATCCATGGATTTTGTTGTCGGAATGTCCGATCAATGTCCGATCGTGTGTACGGGGCATAAGACTGACATTCAGCAAAAAACTGTGGGGGTTATTTACTAAAGGAAAATCCACTTTGCACTGCAAGTGCACTTGGAAGTAAAGTCGCTGTAGATCCGAGGGGGACATGCAAGGTAAATAAAAAACAGCATTTTAGCTTGCACATGATTGGATGATAAAATCAGCAGAGCTTCCACTCATTTCAGATCTACCCCTTAGATTTAGAGCGACTGCACTTCCAAGTGCACTTTCAAGTGCACTTGCAGTGCAAAGTGGATTTGCCTTTCGTAAATAACCCCCTGTGTTTCACAAGATTAATGTTACTTTCCTTTACTCTGATTTTGTCCCTAAAATTTCACAGAAAATCCTGTGAAAATATTTATTCTTGACATTTTTTATTTAATGAGGGCTTATCGGGGAAGGTATTGTACTGCATAACTAGTTATTGTATAATGCTGATGATATGTATGCACATAAAATGTGAAGATAATGGGGTTATTTACGAAAGGCAAATCCACTTTGCACTGCAAGTGCACTTGCAGTACAAAGTGGATTTGCCTTTAATAAATAACCCCCAATTATGTCTTTTTTTAATTGCCTTTGTTTAACTTTTTCTTCACATTTAGTAAATAACCCCCAAAGATGTCTTTTTTTTAATTGCCTTTGTTTAACCTTTTCTCCACATTTACATGCAGGCTAGAAAAATGAATATTGACAGGGCTGAGGCAAACTATATGGCCAATATCACATTACTAATTCTTCTGCTATTTTCTAACTAGGGTAAGTTTGGAAGCGATATACTTGGACACGTTGTCTATCGACAATATTTTGTGACTTTGCCCACATGAACTGGGCCCCCAGGTTGCCCTCTTGAATCACATTCCACTGGGCAGACTAAGAACCAATTTAAACTATTATTATATTTAATAACAGCGGCCAAGCAGACAATAGCTAGGTCCTGGAAAAGTTTGATCATCTGTATCTGGCAACCAAGCGCAGGATCACACAGGCGATTATACATGCTAAGATTGAGGCAACTTTACATAAAAGGATTTCCATGTACCTGAAAGTCTAGCAGCCTTGGATTGACAACTTCTTGCCTTCTGACTTTGATACAACGCTATTGGAACCTTAAGCTAGACTGATATCTTGCTCATTGTTCTAATTTTTGTTGTGGGCACCATGAAACTCCAGGGAACCCTACCCACTCCCCCTCCCTTCTCCAACCCTCTTCCTTACTCGCTTTTCTGGTACTTTTGCCCCTAGTTGCCCCTGGGCCGTGACTCGGGAGGGGCACGTGCGTCCTGAGGAAATCCCAACAATTAGTAATGAAAAGCGGTAATGTACTGTAATCATTTTAATTAAAAAAAAAAAATCTAATTACCTTTTTCCTAATTGATATACAGCTGTGACATGACCCAGCTCTTTCCCAGCCTGTCTGCAGGGAACCATAAGCAGGAGGAGCTTCTAGTCCTCTGCTGCTGGTGACATGTTCAAAAATAAAAAAAAAACAGCCTTTGGAATACAGAGTAAACATAAATAATTAATATCAATAAACTGTTTTTGAAATCAAATCTTTACTATTTTTTGGCAATAACATGGTGTGGGTGGATTTCTGCCAGTCACAGACTGTGTCATGCCCCTACAGCCTGTGTCTTAGAATAAGAGGGAGGTGAAGCCTCCAATAATCTACATGTAATATCCCACCCCATTGTGTTTAGCTGGTTAGTGGGCATTGAGGATGAAGGAGGGAGTGGGCTGTCATTTACCACTGTGTATACGCCCACATGTGTGACTCTATATTTACATGGGCTACTCAGATGTGATAGGGAGGAAATGCTCAGCATAGAAACTCACTGAAAACTGAGCATGTGCAGAGTTGCCACTACAGCTGCAAATTCCCTAGCTGTATTGGGGACATGAACAGAAGGTGGAGATAGAGAGCAGCAGGATCAACCAGTTTTTTTGCAGAATACAGAAAACGAACCTCATTGTGACTGAGTAAGTATAAACAGCATGTAATACACCACTTATTGATAGTTTTATTATGATGTGGGTTTATTGACACTTTAAGCAACAGACTTGGGCATTGCTACCATGATGTGAATGCCTGTTTTTTTACTGTGGCCCTCTGCTTATGTGAATGAGGCCTTAGCACCTTCTCACCATATCCTGTAAGGGTATACTGTCTCACCATGGTGAAATCAAGGCTTTTTTTTTTTTTTACAATTTGGTGAGTTTGTATCTTTTATCACATTCTTAAATGGTAGTGTCTTGTTCACCAATACATCATGTAGACAGGAAGGAAAGGTCAAGGCTGTCTGCATCGTACCTTTATGTGTCGGAAGCATAACACATATTTCTGCTGCTCTTTAGTTCATACCAGCAGTTAAAATCCGATTTTACTTTCAATTTAGGTTCTGACTATTGACCTTTTCAGCTGACTGCATAAAATCTTTACTGTTTTACAGAGGCTTTTTGTGAAATCTGGTTGAAGTTTTAATGGATTTATATCAATAAAACTAGACTTTACCTGTAGTCATTGCACAGACCTATTGTTCTTTTTCATTTATGGAAAGGTGACTCTTGCTCTGCTACATTTCAGGATTGTATATGTATGTCTGGTATGTGATAAGGATTTCTTATACTTGTTTTACAATTTTTAATACATCTAATATAATTTTTAATGTTTCTACACATTCTTGCCCATATTTCAGACTAAATCTCTAGACAAACATTGTTAGATTCCTATTTGGCAAATTCTTTTTCCAGCACACCCAGCAAACACTAGAACTATGCCATCTCTAAGGTAAAAGACTCAAGCACTGGTCTTGAATATTCAGCAATTGTCATGTATGATCTAATAGAGTGGACCACCATACACAGAAGCACACAGTGAAGGCAGTGTATTCCCAGAGAGATTTGCAGTACACTACATTCCTTAGTTCCTTAGAGCTTGCTGGAAGGAGGACGGCATCACCTTGGACTAGACAAGGGGGGTAGAAGCGGGGGGGGGGGGGGGGTTAGGTATACAATAATTTTTATTGTTTTCGCCAATTTATGCTACTTTTCAACAAGTGGGAGAGGAGCCACTTAAAAAGTAGCTCTTGCATTTAAGTATACCCTGGGGAAACATTTTGAATTTAAACTAAAACAGTCATTGTTGAATCCTGCCATTTATTCTTTGCACCTTGGTGCTCTGCTATAATAGCTCATCCTTATCTTCTGAATGGCCCTGGCTGTGTTTTAAAGCCCAGTTGAAGTCTCATACTTTTTATTCACCTATAATCATCTACCAACCCCTCCACATGTTATGATTTGTAACAAATTTTTACTAGCATGAAAATGCAAGATCCTCTTATTTCTTAGCCCTTCACCCCTAAAAAAAAATATGGATTACGTGCCTCAAAAAGACCAAAGTTATATTAAACCTTTATTTTTTTTTACAAGAGGACATCCACACATGTCCTAGATGATTGTTCTTGTTGGTTAAAACTGTCCCTTTCTGTCTCCTGTGGCCGGTCCCCAAGCCTCTAATGGTTAATTTCCTAATTTCCTCTTATTCATTTTATTTATTTAGGGCTAGGCAAAAAGTAGACTTTGCATTTTCATGCAAGGTTCACGTTAAAATACCCTTTTAGCTCAGTATAAATGCTGCTTCATGCTCTGGGTTGGCATAGCTGAGTAACTGCCACACCCTCAGCACAAATGTCCTTACACAGACTTGTTTTGCAGAGAAAGGCAGGGGCCTATCTAGCCAAGTCTTTTGCATTGCAGAGTTTAACCCTGTTGCCTATTGGACTGCACAGTCATATTTAGACTCCCAGCCCAAATGCTGTAACGGAAAATTAGAGTACGACAATGGAAAAGGAGAATGTTAGTACAAAATCTATAAATCTGCATATCTGCGTTAGAGACATCATATGTGCTTTAACTAGATCAAGGGCCACCCTTTTGTAGCCCACTGTTGACCTGTCCTTATACACCAAAGTATAATAAAAGGTTGTCTGCTGGATTGCATTAAAAGCTTACTGAGTTTAACTGAATAGAATTACTTTTAGTAAGAGGCTGAATAGTAGATGTTCATTTTTTTTTTAGTAGGTAGAAACTCTTTTATTATAATCATGGATATCTTATGTTTACCAAGAATAAAAAGAGACTTTTAAATTGCACCATCTGTCATATTTATGATGTCGTTCAAATTCAAGGGTCATTGCTGCCCAGCATAGTGGCTCCATGATTTGCTTTATTACTCTTTCTAGAATTCCATTTGGTAACCATCACAATGGAGGCTGTATTCTCTCAAGGCATCTGTGGTAATATTTTTAGGGTATGTCAGTCCATATCCACCATCTATGGTGGCACCAGTATGTTCTTTATCTTATTTTTTTGTTCGTATAATACTGTAGGAACATGTATACTCCACAGAAATGTAACAATATGAAAGATTTGTACCAATCTGTTTTCAGCAGTGGCATAACTATAGCTATAGTAGTTCACATGGCTGCTATGTGGGCCTTTGGGGGAGGGAGGTCCCATTGGGCAGACTGCTGAGGCTAATTAAACACAGAAAATCTGTGTGCATTTGAAGATAACACAAATTAATTACAGTATCATTAAAGTGTATCTATATGTAGCACCCTGGTCCTATACAGGGCTACTAATAAATCTAGTTGTGCTAGGTGGTAACTAGCCTGGCTAATTGGTAATCCTTGATCCACTGATTTCTGTCCTAAGTCTGAGTTTAGTTTGTAGTCTCTCTCTTCTGTCAACAGGTGGCACTGTTGGCTTTGGCATTAGGATGATGGATTACAGTGAATTCAGGTGATAGATAAATAAGTTGTCTCAGTCAATCATCAGGAGTTTCATTGGCTGCTCTGCATGCTGGGATAGGCTATTTATTCAGGAGGATTTAGGTGATCGGGGTTCTTCCCACCCGGGGCTGCAACCTGGGTGGATGTGTGTCAGACAGCTCCTGGCTGCTAGGCCTATCCAGGAGTCCTACTGGCTGCTAGGTTTACATGAGGCCTATCAAGTAATTCAGGGTTCCGCAAAGGAGGAGCAGCAAAGGAAAAGCCCAAAGCCTGGGGCAGAACCACGTGTGTTAGAAGCTCAGCCTGAGGGGAGCTTGTTTATTGCCGGAGGTAAAGAAGAAGCAGTTGCCAGAGGGATACCACTCCTGTTACCAGAGGCAAGTTTGGAAGGGATGAAGTTCTAAAGGAGTACCAGAGCAGACGCTTTACTAACCGGGGACGGTGAAGTAAGTGGGAAAGCTTCCCTGGAGACTCATCCAGGAAGACAGCGGGTAGCTGTGAGTAAAGCTTGAAGGAGTATGGCGGGTAGCTGTAAGTAAAGCTTGAAGATAGGTACAGCGCTTAGCTGTGGGTGAAGTTTGAGGGATCCAGCAGGTAGCTGAGAGTCCAAGAAGTCTAGTGAGAGACAGCAAACTGAGTTTAAGGAAGTACAGTGGGATACTGTGAGTTAAGCTGGAAGATCTACAGTAGGATATCGTGAGAGAAGTTGTCGCTATAGGAGACAGCAGTTGCTACAAGATACAGATTGCTGCATTCAGCTTAAAGGCCCTCTATCTGTATGGCTGTCTACCTAGTTGTATTTTTGCCTGTGGAGTTTGCCTAATTGCTATTGCATTTGCCTAAGGGTGTCCTGTGCCCTAACCCTCTCTCCCACTGTTCCTGTTAAGAGAAATAAACTCTCTTTGTTCATTTGCAAAAAGTGACTGGTGCCCAATCCTTCTACCTTGCATCACACCCACTATGCCTAGTAACCTGCACCCTGAGGAGGAATCTCAGTTCTCTCTAGCTCAGGGGGTCACCATCAGGCACTTGGAAGTTGGGGAGATCGCTACATTTTGGTGCCCAATGTGGGGCTCCACGTCATTTTTGCTGTGGTCTTCCCTGGCAATGGACTGCAACTACACAAGGATTTTGTCTGGCTCCGTGAGAAAGTGGCAAGTAACATCTTTATTAGAGACTGTGTTATTATCCTCGTGAACTGTGTGGGGAAGACCCCAAGTGACTTTTTGCTCTTGGGAGAGTGTCAGCCTGGTCTTTTGTCACTTTACACCAGTGCTGCAGGGTATAGGTGCAATGAAAAATCTGGACTGCCGCACTCCGGATTGGAATAATAAAGGTAAAATCTTCTTTATTGAAAAAATGACATGGTATAAAATGCCTACATTGCTCTGTTGAAGTGATACAGCATAACCGCTGATGCGTTTCACGCTCCCATAGAGCGCTTACTCATAGAGTAAGCGCTCTATGGGAGCGTGAAACGCATCAGCGGTTATGCTGTATCACTTCAACAGAGCAATGTACGCATTTTATACCATGTCATTTTTTCAATAAAGAAGATTTTACCTTTATTATTCCAATCCGGAGTGCGGCAGTCCAGATTTTTCATTGCACCTATACCATTGGAATAGCAATCGCCAGCACCTGGAGCTCTCACAATTCACCCAGCGGAGGACGGGAAATTCAAACCCAGTTACCTGGAGCGGTGGTCACCGACCTGACCAGTGCTGCAGGGGTTAAGGCAGACTCCATGATAGTTTTGGCATGCTGCTGGAGAAAAGAGGCGGGTGCTAAAGTTACTGAAGAGCATGTGAACCAATCCTTTAGCAGGGGGAGGAGTTGTCGCTCTGCAGAGGAGGAGAAGGAGACGCTGCCGTTCACACTGCCATTACCAGTACACGTGTTGAGCTACTGTCATCAAGCATAGAATATGGCACAGTTTGGAGTCTCAATTTCAGACTGGAAAGTCTATGTGCCAGGCATCAGTGCTGGCCTGGGAAGGCTGAAGGGGGTTCTCTCTGATACAGGAGTGCGGTATGTACCAAAAGGTAGCCTGATGCTGCACACAGCGGGATGCTATGAAGCAATTGGGCTGTTGTGTGCAAAGTGTTTCGGCCTAGCTACAAATGTTCATCCCTGGTTTACCTGTAGGCACTGCAAAGAACCACTACTAGTGGTAGTTTCGCCAGCCCTACCTGAATTGGCACAAGTGTGTCGCTATTCCTGCTACATAAGTTCCTGTGAGCACTGCTACTGTCACCCTGCTTGATGAAGTGGCTGCTCCTTCAGCTGAAGTGGCTGCTCCAAAGCCAGGCAACCCAGTGATCTCCCGTGGCCGAGGTCGGGGCCACCAATGATCTTTGATGGTGGATCCTCCCAGGGAGAAGACAACTGAGTCTGGTAAGTCTGATGTAAGTGAAGGCATTGTGCCTGTGGGGACTGTTAAACCTGTAGCCACTAAGGGAGCAGAGTTTGGGAAGTCTGCTGTTGCAAGTTCAAAGTGCAACTTGCTCCTGGCTGAAGAGTTTTCAACTGAGTCAGATTCAGACATTCTGTCTAATCGGATATCTGAACTGTTTTCTGATAATGTGTCCTGGCCTGAGAGGTGGTCAGGAAGTGATGCTGAGCATCAGTGTGAGCCTGCAGAGGAGGAAGTTCTCTCCACTATTCAAACCTCTGGTGTTGGGCCTGAGTTGTCAGCATCTGCATCACCTGTTCTTTGACCTGCAAGTTCTGTGGAAGAGGAGCAGTGGGCTCACCGTGCCAAAACCCCTGATGTCACGGGGCAAAGGTCCTCTCTATTCACAAGTATGTCTCACAGGCCTGACAAAATTGCAGGTTATCGTGTCAAGTGTGCCTTGGATACACAAGTGTTACCTGGATGTGGGGATCCTAAACTATTGCCAAGATTGTCCAAATTGCAAAGATATGTCATTAGAAAAGTGGCTGAGGAGTATGGCTACTTATACCCATATGTGCCAGAAAGTCTGGAAGCTGAAATCCAATGCAAATGAGCACAGTGGGTTGATGCTGCTAAAATTCCTGCTCATTGTCATATAAAAAAGTTGTCACCCCGGCATGCGGGAAGTATACAAATGTTCTGCAAACCTAGGACTATAGTCGCCATATCTACCCATACTGTGTTGGTCTTCATATGCCTAATCAAGTGGATGTGCAGCACTGCATTACTACTATTGGCTCATCTGGAAAACCTGTTTAATTACCTGATCCTCGTTACTATTGATAACGTTCTTCAATCATTTAAAGTTTGTTTCGAGTCAGCATGGAACGCAGTGGTGTGCTTAGTTCGGCTGTGTTAGTTCCACAGGAAACTGTTCTGCATTTGAAATATGTTGAAGTGACAACACTCCTGCCTGCGTTGTCACTGCTGGACTGTGTTCCTGATACCAGTGTCGCAGGGGGTGTCCTTAAAAATGACACACTGGCCTGTGACCTGGAATTGCCAGTATGCCTCACTCTTCAAAGAGTTATGCTGATCTGCTGCCCTGGATTATCAGCATGTCTTGTTCTTCATATGGGAGGAAAAGTGATCTCAGTCCCCGGCTGTGATAAAGAAAGGCTCAGATATGTTCTATGTGCAAGGGGACTTTGTTGTTCCGGAAGATGGAAAAGTTCTTCAAGATTACAGTCCCTTGAAGGCTTGTGTGGCTAAAATGCTTGTTTAAAAGTAGCCATGCACACAGTTCTAGTGCTTGATCCTGGGAGAAGTGGAACTCGCTGGACAGTTGCTGACCATATTGTTGCAAATCACTGGGAAAATGCATATTGGACTTTGGGGCTCCAAGGACAATGAGATGCTTAGTTAGTAAGTTAGTTAGTTAGTAGGGTAGACTGTGCTGTGGCAAATGGGCACGTCTTTTACCTCTAATCTGAATCCCATGGATTTAAATGTTACCTATGGACTGTTCTTTCATTACTTACCACCATCTTAGCTCCTACCTCAGTGAAAATAACCTTCTTGACCCTTTACAGTCTGGCTTTCGCTCACAGCACTCCCCAGAAACTGCCTTACTAAAACTCTCTAATGATTTACTAACTGCTAAAACCAACAGCCAGTACTCCATACTCCTACTACTTGACCTCTCTGCGGCCTTTGATACTGTTGACCACTCGCTCCTTCTCAATAAACTACATTCCCTTGGCCTCCGAGATTCTGCTCTATCCTGGTTCTCTGCCTATTTATCACAGCGCTCCTTCAGTGTTACATACAACTCTGTCTCCTCCTCCCCATTGCCCATTTCTGTGGGGGTCCCCCAAGGCTCTGTTCTTGGACCCCTTCTCTTCTCTATCTACACCTCCTCCCTTGGTCACTTGATAACCGCCCACGGCTTCCAGTACCACTTATACTCCGATGACACCCAAATCTATCTGTCTACTCCTCACCTCACTCCTTCAATCTCCTCTCACATTACTAACTTACTAACTAACATATCAGCAAGGATGTCGCACCACTTCCTTAAACTAAATCTCTCTAAAACTGAGCTATTAATATTCCCCCCGCCCTCCACGACTTTTCCATCAAAACCAACAATGCAACCATCAGTCCCTCCCCTCACGCCAGGGTACTAGGTGTAATCGTAGACTCTGACTTGTCATTTCAGCCTAAAATCCAATCGTTGTCAAAAGTTTGTAGAATTCACCTCCGTAACATCTCTAAAATTTGCCCCTTTTTAACAAATGAAACCACCAAGCTCCTCATTCACTCCCTTGTTATCTCTCGCCTTGACTATTGCAACTCCCTTCTCATTGGCCTGCCTCTTCATAGGCTATCCCCTCTTCAGTCTATCATGAATGCTGCTGCCAGACTTATCCACCTTACCAACCGCTCAGTGTCTGCCAACCCTCTCCTCCAATCCCTACACTGGCTCCCAATCACCCAGCGAATTAAATTCAAAATACTAACCACAACATACAAAGCCATTCACAACTCTGCCCCGAGCTACATCACCAATCTTGTCTCCAAATATCACCCAAATCGTCCTCTCCGCTCTTCTCAAGACCTCCTACTCTCAAGCTCTCTCATCTCCTCCTCTCATGCTCGTCTCCAGGATTTCTCCAGAGCCTCTCCCATCTTCTGGAACCCGCTACCTCCCCCTGTCCAGCTATCCCCTACTCTTGCTACCGTCAGGCGATCCCTGAAAACTCATCTCTTCAGGAAAGCCTATAACGTCTCTAACTAATCTTTTACCACTTCCATCAGCTCATTCCCCACAGTTACAACCTTTTGTACCACCTGCCCCACCCTATTAGATTGTAAGCTCTTCTGAGCAGGGCCCTCTTAATCCTCTTGTATCCTATTGTATTATAACTGTATTATCTCCCTTTTATATTGTAAAGCGCTGCATAAACTGTTGGCGCTATATAAATCCTGTATAATAATAATAATAACTAGATGTCGAGAGCGTGCCACTCTGAGTGAGTCCTAAATTCTTGCCTTCAAATATTCTAGTGTAGATTGCCAAGTGAAATTTAATTTTTAGATATGATAAAATGCTTCGGAAAAACGGTGTCATGTGGGGCCCTGTTTCTATATTTTCAGGAACGGTTATTTGCTAGGATTGTGTACATATATTAGGATATATTGATGTGTTTACTTTACACCTCTTTTTGTTGCTCTTGGCTGAGGGTATACAAAAACTTCACCAATGCATATAAGGTTTATTTTCACTAACATTGCTAGAATGGTAGATTATATTATATAGTATTGCTAGAATGTCATATTTTCCATGTTGCATAATCTAATGTATTTCAGGTGTTCCTGCATCCTTTGCGTCTTCCTCGGATGAGGAGAGACAAGATCTTTAAGGTGTACAGTGATGTTATCTTTAATTGCTTTATCGTGTAAATACTAGATAGATAGCTAGTTAGGATATAGGATTATCACTCATTGCATTTCTTTTTCACTGCTATTGTGTGGTATGCCATGCATAATTGTACATACAGTATTATCTTTGTTTTCTCTCATGTGAAGTATTACTTGTAATTGTACATCTGTTATTTTTACCCACATTTGTTACTAAATGTTCATCCTTGCCCTTATCCCTCCCTATCCACTTTTTGCCAAGACATCCACTCTCAGGATTGAGAGTAGCTGCTCTGCATGCTGGGATAGGCTATTTATTCGAGAGGAGTCAAGTGATCGGAGTTCTTCCTGCGGCCTGGGTGGATGTGTGTCAGACAGCTCCTGGCTGCTAGGCCTGAAGCCTGAGGCCTATCCAGGAGTCCTACTGGCTGCTAGGTCTAAGTGAGGCCTATCCAGTAATTCAGGGTTCCACAAAGGAGGAGCAGAAAAGGTTAACCACGTGTGTCAGAGGCTCAGCCTGAGGGGAGCCTGATCGTTGCCGGAGGTAAAGGAGAAGCAGTTGCCAGAGGGATGACCACTTCTGTTACCAGAGGCAAGTTTGGAAGAGATGAAGTTCTGAAGGAGTACCAGAACAGACGCTTTGATGCTATTTACAACCAGTGGGCATGCAAAGTCTGGCACTTCTGGTGCGCATATTAGCCCTGTTTTAGTTAAAGGGGTTGTAAACCTTCTTTTTTTTCACCTTAATGCATCCTATGCAAAAACACCTGGCAGTCACTGGCCCCCCCAGCCCCCCCATTTTACCTACCTAAACCTCGTATTTCTGTCGGTAGGGACGCGCTCTCCCTCTCTCTACGGGGGCCTGGCTCTTGAGTGGATAGATTGATAGCAACGCAGCCACTGGCTCCCGCTGCTGTCAATTAAATCCAATGATGCGGGAGCCGGGGGCGCGGCCGAGTCTGGGATTCGTGTCTGTGGACGCAAATGCTGGACTCGGGAGCGCGCCCACAAGGTAACCCCCTTGGGAGAGCGCTTCTCCTAGGGGGTTATCTGATGCAGGGAGGAGCCGCGAGAGCTGCCGGGGGACCCCAGAAGAGGATGATCGAGGCCATTCTGTGCAAAATGAGCTGCACAGTGGAGGTAAGTGTGACATGTTTGTTTATTTTAAAAAATAAAAAACGATCCTTTACAATCACTTTAATACATCACTTTTTGTCCTGATTTAGGGGCAAAATTATGCAATTTGATAGGGTGCACAGCCAATTTTGGCTACGCACAAGGATATTTTGTTCCTTAATTGAGAGAGATTGTAACAGAGGGCTTGGAGCTGTCATTCTTTGCAATATTATATTCCATGATGACACAGTGAAAAAACATGTAAAACCTATGCATACCTAAAAAGGTCATATGCTGTATTATCAGTAAAACACAAAATTATATTGCATTGCTATTAACCAGAAAAAACACAGAATGTTCATTTATTTTTCCATTTGTTTTCATAAATTAATATAAAGGCACCTAGCATTTCAGAACACAGTTAATAATGCAAATAATCCATAAAACAGTGCACACGGATAGGCTACAAGTAGTTGCTGTCCTTCCATTGCCAGCGTAGAGATGAAGATTTTTGAGGCTGAGAAACTGCACCACACTATTATAGTTACCGCCAAGAGGGTCCCAGCAATTCCTCTGGAAATAAAAAAAATAGAAATTATAATGTTCCACAATACTACTTGTATCTAGACAAGTCTCAAAATGTAATCCCACAGGAATGAATCGCTCTTCGTCACTGCAAGGGTTAAATGATCATTTTTTCCAGGGGGAATAAGGTGAAATATTTATCCTATTCCTCGCTTCTTCCTCTCCATAAAACTGGTCCTTATAAGCCACTCTTCTCCTGCTGCCCCACCAGTTACAGGTTTCCAATGTCATCAGCGGTCTCTCCAAAGGGTTTGTTTACATCCCAAGAGGGCCAAAGATTGAAGGAGAGCACCAGTTGCTGGGAGTCCAAGAAATAAGGTATGTAATTCATTTTATTATTTATTTGCCAGACAAAATGAACTTTTAACCCTTGCAGTGCCAAGGAGGCCCTACTGCCCCTCTTCCTAATGCCCCGTACACACGGTCGGATTTTCCGACGGAAAATGTGTGATAGGACCTTGTTGTCGGAAATTCCGACCATGTGTAGGCTCCATCACACATTTTCCATCGGATTTTCCGACCCACAAAGTTTGAGAGCAGGATATAAATTTTTCCGACAACAAAATCCGTTGTCGGAAATTCCGATCGTGTGTACACAAATCCGACGGACAAAGTGCCACGCATGCTCAGAATAAATACAGAGATGAAAGCTATTGGCCACTGCCCCGTTTATAGTCCTGACGTACGTGTTTTACGTCACCGCGTTTAGAACGATCGGATTTTCCGACAACTTTGTGTGACCGTGTGTATGCAAGACAAGTTTGAGCCAACATCCGTCGGAAAAAATCCTAGGATTTTGTTGTCGGAATGTCCGAACAAAGTCCGACCGTGTGTACGGTGCATAACAATTAGGAAGATGCAGAAAACTCAAATTAGGATCAATGATTGGCCTTAAACTTGTCACAGCTGAGCAGGTGTAAATCAGAAGAAAACTGCTCCTCCACAGGTACAGGTGCTTATTCCGCTTTGTTCTCAGGACAGCTAGCAATTAAAAATTTTCAGGATGCCAGATAGCGAACTGCATATTAGCTGCTCTCCCACTGTAACTAAAAAAGGTAACGGTGTTAATTGCTACTTAGAAACTTAAACTCCACAATATTAAACCACATTCTGTTTTTTCATTAGTTCAAGTATAAAATAGTTAAATATGTATAACCTTTATAAAGTATTATTATTATTATCACCCAATGATTTTATGTTTCAGTACTGCAGAATTGTGAAAAAAAATGTCTATGGTACAATCTTAAGTTTATGTTGGTAAAAATTGTCATCAGTCTCTATAGTTAACCTGTTAACCTTTTGGTGCCGATGGCACACAAATATGTGGCCTCTCAGCGGGTGGGCCTTGGCGCCAAGCAGCCACATATTTGCATGCAACATTGTGAAACCAGCTGTGCAGAGAGTGTGCGCCCTGTGCGCTACCGGCAAAGTTACTGGTGGCAAACGGAAAGCTCCCGATCACTGCTTGCTATCAGGAGCTTTCCGAACATGTGACCACCGTGACATCCAATCACGGCGGTCACATGATCATAAACCCCGCCCCGCGGCAGAAATTATTGTCAAAGCTTAACTGAACAAGCTAAAATTAGAAGTTGATTGGCTACTATGCAAAGATGCATCAGATTCTGAGTGTTCAAGTTATAGTAAATATCCCCCCATGCATCATAAATAATTACCTTTTTTAAAAATAAAATTCAGGTTTTCAGTTTTTCTGGACACCAGCAATGGCAGCATGCCATTCCTTCAGCTAGGTTTCCTGATGACGACTACAGTCAACCATGTTTGCATAATGTGCATTGAAGTGATGACTTGTAGACTCTATCTGGAGAGTGCGTGACAGGGTGATAACGCAGAAGTATACTTATGAGACTAGGACATTGTCATCCTATAACATGAAGTGCCTGAATAAGGTCCTTCATGGCAGGCTGACCAGGAACTATTTAAATGAAAACTGCAGATTTTAAAATATTGAACATGACTTGTGAAAATATATTAATATATTAAATAGTATATGAGATTTTAGCAACTGGGCTTACACCCATCTTAAAGTGTTACTAAACCTACAACAGTAAAATAATTCTGTATTAGCAGTAGAGCATGCTTGTTGTACTCACTGTGGAACCTAAGGGGTTAATCCTGCACATTGTGTAAAAAGACTGTTTAATTCTGTCTCCTCTGATGCTCCCCTTCTTCCACAGTCACCAAATCATCTCCTGATAGTACAGAGCCTTGGGGGGCACTCTGCACATGTTCAGTTTGGTGTGTATTGCAAAAGTTTTTTTTTTCTTGGGAGAGTGCATGTGATCAGCACAGGGCCAATCAGCACTGTCCAGACAGAGGGTCAGGGGACCTGCAGCCTCAAAGGGCAATCAGGGGAGAATTAAAACTCCTCCTACAAGCTTTAAAAAGACACTGATAGAAGTCATAAGACTGCTGTTTACTGCTGATGAGAAAAGGTATTTAGCTGTTTATATTTACTAAAACTATTGCATTTCTGTGTTCTGTGCACTGTGGGAGACCAGATATAGTGAATGCAGGGTCCTGGGTTTAGTAACACTTTAAGTTCAAATTACCATATAAATGGGCTCCAATTTTCAAGCACCAGTATACAGAAAGAAGCAATGGCAGCCTCTGTATTGTCCTCAGTGCTGGTTTACTTTAATAAGGTAAAGTCACTGTGTAAAGACTGGTACACACAGACCAAATTTTGCTCTGTGTGTACCAGCATTTGACCTGCACATGCAGCCAATGGCTGCAGCTGTGACCTGTGTATTCTGACAGAGGCAGGAGAGCCCCTGCTGTCAGTATATGATAGCGCAGTTGGGGAGATCCCTGCATCCATGTTGGTTGTGTGGATGTAGGGATCTGTGAGGGTTTTTTTTCATTCAACCCCCTGGCTAAATGCAAAAAAAAATACTCCCTGTGTATACCCCATTTAAAGCGCAATAGTCCTTTGCAGGCATTCAAAATTTCTCTTTCCCAAACCTGAAAGTAAACTGAAGTCTATACAATAAACAGAAAACATGGCTTTGTATGGCTTACTTTACTTACATTTCCTTTTACTATACTTTGCATTTCACCATTACCCTTTTTACCCCATTACTAATTTTAATCTTAAAATAAATTCCTATTTTTATTTTGGAATTATTAAAGGACCTTGGTCACTTATGAAAATGTATTTTCAAAGTAAAACTGTCCGTCCTTTGGATGTTGTTGATCTAATGAATAATTTATCACAAAGCATTACCTTATACATGTGGCCATAATATACAAAAAGTGCTGAATCTACAAAACTGCACTACAGAGATTTCTAGGTGATAGGTTCACTTATTAAATGTCTGCTAAAATAAAATTAATGCAAGGGCTAAAAACCCTGAGAATGATCTCATGATGTCACAGGTGCATTAACTGTTAGCAACCAACCAGATTACAGTTTACAGAAGGCTTTTGGGTGATTGATTTATTTTGGTTGGTTGCACATTGCTCTCTTCTCTATTAAATAAGCTTCTTGTCTCTGAAAAGAACAAGCTGTAAAGCTGGGTATAGACTTATGCTGCCTACACAGGACCGGTTTTGCCGTCGGAATAAACTCCGAAGGTTTCTCTGACGGAACTCCGACGGAATTACATTGCAGCGGTCTTGCCTACACGCGGTCAACCCAAAGTCCGACCAAAGTCTGACGGACTGTGCGGTGACGTACAACGCTTACGACGGGATTAGAAAAAGGAAGTTCAATAGCCAGTAGCCAATAGCTTCCGTCTCGTACTTGCTTCAGAGCATGCGTTGATTTTGGTCCATCGGAACAGCATACAGATGATCGTTTTTCCCTGATAGGAATAGGTTCCGTCTGAAATATTTAGAACATGTTTCATTTCTAGGTCCGTCAGAATTTTCGAAAAAATAAGTCCGATGAGGCCTACACACTATCGGAATAGATAATGAAAAGCTTCCGTCTGACTTCTTCTGTCGGACATTCCGCTCGTGTGTACGCGGCTTTAAATTGCTGCCCACTGATGTTCACCTGGGCTCTAAGGATAACCTATTAGTTTATGATACAAGAAGATCTTTCTCAGCTTTTATAAATGTTATTGTTGCAAGTCATCCTTTCATGTGCAATAAAATAAAACAACCCAAAGGTGTCGGCTTTTGTGAGTAAAGACTGGGAACTTTTAGCCCTGGTGGTAGTAATAACCAGCTGGCCACTTCATGGTAGGGGCAGTTTCTGGTAGTTTTACCTAAATAAAATAATGAATAAAATACAATGCCATCTTCATAATAAATTCTTATTCACCTTCCTTTAACAAATGAGCACAAAATATTTCACAGATTTGCATTCTGCCAGCATTATATACCGGTAATTGTGAACAGTGCTATGAAAAATATAAATGGAAATGAACAATATTGAATAAAAAAAATATAGAAACAAAACTGTTGGTTATGTTCCCTTGTGCAACATACACATATCTGTGTGTAGTACCACATTCCCCTGATAAAAACACGAAAAAAAGAAAAACAAACTGCGCTAAGGTCAATAAAAAATAAACACATGTACCCAATCCCAAAAGTTACAGTGGAGTGACATGTGAACAATTACAGCAGAAATTCTCCTGCACAACATATATACAGTAATCAAAATTGGAAAACATAGAATCATGCTAAACATATAGTGAATGTGCTCTCATACACCAACCTAATATCAGAAAAATCATAAAACCAAATATGTGCAACCATATAGATAATAAACAAAAATAAAAATTAGCAAAACACCTGAAAAATTATATAAATGTAAAATTGTCCAAAAATATTGATCATGACAAATTAATAGACCAAATGAGGTTGTGTCCAAAAAGCCTGTCCATCCATAAATAGTGCAATCTTCAAAATCAAAAAAGCAACTAGTGCAGAAATCCACCACCATTAAGTAAGGGGTTACTGCTTACCGGAAGCCCGTGATCCCCCGCTACAGAGGATCAAGGGAAGCCTTTATATAGAAAAGCCCTCCACAGCATATCAGGTGCACCAACTATCTTCGATATAATGGGGATGGTATTACGATCTCCAGAGACACCCAACGAGACTCATAATACTCCAAATTTCCTCATTTCGTTTCACACTCATGAGTGGATGTACATGGCATGGAAAGATTTAAGTGCTCCATAGTGTAAAACCTTCAAAGTTTATTGAGTAATAAAATACAATAATGCACTTACATAGAGAAGCAGAAAAAACGCCTTAGTGTCTGGTGCGTCGGCCGATAGCACACAGACTAACCCGTCCTTCTGGAACCATCAACAGCAACACGAGGTGACGTCAGCGCGTCGCTCCGCCCACATATTTGGTTTTATGATTTTTCTGATATTAGGTTGGTGTATGAGAGCACATTCACTATATGTTTAGCGTGATGCTATGTTTTCCCTATAAAAACAAACAAAATTAACCAGAAAATTTTGACCCTATGCTGAAATGGGTCAAAAATGCTTTTATGTGTATAGACCAGTGGTCTCCAAACTGTAGATGCACCCCTTTGCTTGGTTTTATCCAGCCTTTGAGCTACTATTTCATCCACTGATACCAACAATGGGGCACAGTTCCTCTCAATGACACCAACAATGAGGGCACAATTCCTCCCAATGACACTAATGCCCCATACACACGGTCAGATTTTCCAATGGAAAATATTTGATGGGAGCTTGTTGTCGGAAATTCTGACTGTGTGTAGGCTCCATCGGACATTTTCCATCGGAATTTCCGTCTGGATCTCAAATTTTCCGACAGCAAAGTCCGTTGTCGTAAATTCTGATCGTGTGTACACAATTCCGACATACAAAGTTCCACGCATGTTCGTAATCAAGCAGAAGAGCCGCACTGGCTATTGAACTTAATTTTTCTCAGCTCGTCGTACGTGTTATACATCACCGCGTTCTTGACGTTCGGAATTTACAACAAGATTTGTGTAACCGTGTGTATGCAAGACAAGTTTGAGCCAACATCCGTGGGAAAAAATCCATGGATTTTGTTGTCGGAATGTCTGATTGTGTGTACGGGGCATTACAGTGGAGCACAATTTATCCGAATTATTTAAGCTGGGACAGTGGGATCTGTAGTCTCTCACTAGTTGGGGGGGCGGGTGTGTGTGTGACACATCCTGAGCTCTAAGGAGTTCATACTGGGACTTGCAGTCCTTTACTTTTGGGGGTCACATCCCCAAAAGTAAAGGACTACAAGTCCCAGCATGAACCCTGGTTTAGGACTAAGGATGTGACCTCCTCCTCTGCTGCCAGCTCATACTCCACATGACACATATGTTGTAATTAATTCACTCTTGAGAGGTGCTCTATTTGATCCTGACAGTTTCTTTCCCTCAGGCAGGCTCTGATGTACATGCGGCCACACAGTAGAAGATAGGCGTGGAGGAGGAGGAAGTTAAATCCTCCTCCACTCTGAATGCTGAAGCCTCGGCCTTGCTCTCCTCCTCGTGACATCACTGGTTGCTAGACACCAGGCGGCAGACGATCCTAGCAACAAGTGCAGACAATGGCGGCCAGCAGTGGAACAAATGAGTCTCATCCTGCTGGGTCACTGTCAGAAACCATGAACCAGACCGAGACAGAAGTACAGTAAAATCACACAGGTTTATCAATAAAAATAAAAAGGTAAATAGAGTAAGCGTAGTCAAAGCATAGCCAGAGTCCAGTAACCGGATTGGGTAGTCAGACAAACCAGAGTTCAGCAAACAGATCGGGTAATCAGCCAAGCCAGAGTTCAGTAACCAGATCGGGTAATCAGCCAGGCCAGAAGTCAGGGATCCAAGTAGAGGAACAGCAAGTAGGATAAGGAGCCAGAAGGGATGTCAGCAAAGCCAGTCTTTAAACAGGAACGCAGGAAATGGTTTCTTGTGATGTGACCAAGGCAAAGGCAAGAATGAAGTGAGCTGGAGATCTTTAAGTAGGCGGGACTGACGAGCAGATCCACAACAGCTGGTTAACTGTGGAGAGAGACGAGAGCTGGCAATTAGCCGACAGCTGAGCTGCCAGCTCTGAGAAGGAAGGGCTTAGCCAGCCCTGACAGTACCCCCCTCCTCAACGACCCCTCCCCCTCGGAGGACCACCGAGCTTGAGGGGAAAATGTCTATGGAAATCACAGAGGAGGGCAGGAGCATGTACGTCCGAGGATGAGACAAAGGAGCGTTCCTCCGGACCGTACCCCTTCCAATGCACCAGGTACTGTATGCGCCCACGGAACCTACGGAAGTCAACAATGGATTGTACCTCATGCTCCTCATAGTTCTCAACCTATATAGGGTGAGGACATGGCACCGAGGTGGTAAAGCAGTTGCAGACCAACGGTTTCAATGAGACATGAAACACATTTGAGGTGCACAAACTAGGAGGAAGGTCCAACGCATAGGCCACTGGGTTAATCCTGCGAAACCGAGGTGCGAACTTCAGTGAGGGAACGCAAAGTCGGAGGTTGTGAGATGACAGCCAGACCCTGTCCCCAACCTGGTAGGAAGGCGCAGGCAGGCGTCTGCGGTCAGCATGGAGTCTGTACCTATCATTAGCATGACGCAAAGCCTCCTGGACTTGTGCCCAAGTGGAATGAAGACCACGGAGATGCTCCTCTAGCGCAGGAATACTCTGCGGAACAAACGAGTCAGGCAACATGGAAGGTTGGAAACCATAATTCCCCATAAATGGAGACAATCGGGAAGCAGAATTCAAGGCACTGTTGTGAGCAAACTCTGCCCATGGTAATAGGTCTGACCAGTTGTTGTGATGGTCAGAAATATAGCAACATAGGAATTGCTCCAAGGACTGATTGGCTCGTTCTGCGGCCCCATTAGACTGTGGGTGATACGCAGAGGAGAAAGCAAGCTGAATTCCCAGCTATGCACAAAAGGCTCGCCAGAACCGGGACACAAACTAACTACCCCTGTCCGAGACAATCACCTTGGGTAGCCCATGTAAACAAAAGATCTCCCGAGCAAAAATGGAAGTCAGTTCCTTAGAAGTGAGCAACTTCTTAAGTGGAATACAATGACACATCTTTGAGAACCGGTCAACCACCATAAGGATAACTGTGTTGCCTTGGGAGTTGGGCAAATCCACAATGAAATCCATAGACAGGTGGGTCCAGGGCCTCTCTCCATTAGGTATGGGTTGTAGGAGGCCCACTAGAAGGTGTCGTGGAGTCTTACTCTGAGCACACATGGAACAGGCAGCTACGAAGGCAGTTACATCAGCACGTAGACTAGGCCACCAGAATTGTTGGGAAACGGCCCAAACGAGTTGATTCTTCCCAGGGTGGCCAGCTGCCTTGGGAGAATGGTAAGTCTGGAGCACGGCCGTACAGAGACACTCTGGGACAAAGCAGCGTTTACAAGGTTTCTCAGGAGGAGCATCAACCTGAGCAGCAAGAATTTTGTCACCCAAAGGAGAAGTGAGACTGGTGCGAACCGTAGCCAGAATATGATCAGGAGCAATCATAGGAACCGGAACCAACTCCAACTAGGAAGTGGAGGAAAATTGTCGAGACAAGGTGTCAGCCCTTACATTCTTAGTATCGGGTAAGAATGAGACAATGTAATTGAAACTTGTCAAGAAAAGAGCCAATCGCGCCCTTCTGGGAGAGAGGTGTTTAGCCTCAGACAAGAATGTGAGATTCTTATGGTCAGTAAGAATGAGAACTGGCACAGTGTTACCTTTGAGGAGATGTATCCATTCCTTCAGGGCTAAAATGATTGCCAACAGTTTTCTGTCACCAATCTCGTAATTGCACTCGGCAGGTGACAATTTCTTGGAAAAGTAGCCACAAGGATGCATAGCACTCTCAGAGGTAGGACGTTGAGACAGAAGGGCGCCAACACCAGTCTCAGAAGCATCAACCTCAAGGATAAAAGGTAACGTAGGATCAGGATGTGCCAACACAGAAGCAGAACCAAAGGCAGCCTTGACACTTTCAAAGGCCTTAATGGACTCCGGAGACCAACTCTGTGGGTTACCGTTCTTTCTGGTCATATCGGTCAGGGGCTTGACCAGAGACGAGAAGTTATGAATAAACTTCCGATAATAGTTGGCAAAACCCAGGAAATGCTGCAGAGGACGTGCCCCCACGGGTCGAGGCCACTGTAAGACTGCCGAAAGTTTCTCTGAGTCCATCGAAAAACCAGCAGTGGAAATGACATAGCCCAGGAATTTATTTATTAATTTCCCAATGGAACTCACACTTCTCCAGTTTACAATAGAGATTGTTCTCTCTTCATTTCTGAAGCACATGACAGACATCTGTGTGGTGGCTCTCCAGGGACTTGGAAAATATGAGGATATGCAACAAATCTTGGAGGACATCATTAATAAATTCCTGGAAAACTGCCGGGGCATTACAAAGGCCAAAAGGCATTACGAGATACTCATAATGGCCAGTTCTGGTATTAAACGCAGTTTTCCACTCGTCACCCTCCCTAATCTTCACTAGATTGTAAGCCCCTCTCAGATCAAGCTTAGTGAAAACCGTTGCTCCCTTGAGGCTGTCAAATAACTCTGTAATCAACGGGATTGGGTAGGCATTCTTAATCGTGAGACGATTGAGACCCCTATAATCAATACACGGTCTCAGTTCACCACTCCTCTTCTTCACTAAGAAGAAATCAGCACCAGCAGGAGACAAGGATTTGCCGATGAAACCTCGAGAAAGTGCGTCTGCAACATACTCCTCCATGGCTTCATCCTCCAAGACTGACAAAGGGTAAACCCAGCCACAAGGGGGAGTGGCACAAGATTGAAGGTCAATTGCGCAATCATACGGCCGGTGTGGAGGCAAACTACCAGCTTGACCTTTGTCAAAGACATCGCTAAAATCACGGTATTCCTCTAGCAGGGAGGAGAGTGAAGAGGTACACAGGACCTTGGCTACCTTCCAGAAGCATGTTTCACTGCATTGTGGTGACCAGGAGAAAACCTCAGCACGGAGCCAATCAAAAGAGGGGTTATGCCTCTGTAACCAAGGATAACCAATAACCATAATCTTTTTGCATTGATAAATATCTCCAGGGCAGTACCCAGCTCCCCATATCCTTTTTTAGGGCCAATAACTTGCATATAGGCCTTCAAAATGGGCACTTTTGATTTTTCAGCTTCGGATCCCATAAACTTCAATTGGGTTTGATGTTCTGGTCCAAACTTTTGCTATGTTGAAGAGTTCTGGTGCAAACCGAACCAAGGGGTGTTTGGTACATCTCTATCCACCACATACCATAAAAAATTACTGAGCAAGATGGATGGGTTAAGGAACAGATTAACATCATTTTTATTTAGTAAGTGTGTATTTTAGCAACCATTCCTTTTCTTTCTTTCTACACAGTTCTTCTGGCATAACTCAGAATAATGTATGAGATCTGAAGGGTGAAAATACCATACATCAAAAAAATATCTGACATTGGAAAATGATAAGGCTAGGACTCACTAAGGGAGTACTCAATGTTGTGCATAGGGCAGAGCAAAATCTCCTCATAGTTTAGGACATCTGGAACCCTTGCTTGTGGGCTAGACTTTCATTGCAGAATTTCCTGAGTTCCACATACATTTATATTTAAATGCTATCATATGTTAAATCATTATGTATAATATTTGTTTTGATTTTGGTAGCCATTGTGAGCTTTTTTTTCAAATGAAAACGTTAACTTGGTGTCATTGCAAAGCTGAAAGCATATGTGATAATAAATTCCGTGGTTATACTAGTGGCATACAGCTTAATACCTACATAATCTGTTTTGCCCTAGTATAAATGACATTTCTTCCCTTTAAGATGCAGCTTAATCCTTCTGAAAACCCGGATCTATAAATGCAGCCCTCTGACATGAAATCTCATTAAATAATCTCTTTTGGTCCATTTGCTTTATTTAAAATCTATCAAGCATCATGTGAACTCAATCTGTGAAGTGAAAGTAGATCTTTATCCTCTAATTGAAATGGTTACACATGAATGCAGCAGGGGAGCAGTATAAAAGAAGTTAAAAAAAAAAAAAAAGTATTTCAATCTGCCGCCTCATGTTTTCTATCACATGGGAATGCATGTAGGGTATGTAAATGATGATGGTTGAGAAAGGAATGTGGATGTGGTTGTATTTCATGCTTTTATAAATATGTTTTTAAAGTGAACTTGAGCTTTGCCCATGTAGCTGTGTATACTTCCCTTTTTTTTCTCTCTTCCACTGTTCAGCTGAGGAGAAGAAGCCTCTTGTAAGCTTTGAGTTGTTCTGCTGGGGAGCTTACAGAGAATGCTGGAGCCTGGCAATTGGCTGCTCAAGCACTCAGCACTGCATTGTGGGAGGCAGGGCCACTGATAAGGCAGTACAACTGGTCCTGTTGTACTGGGCCTGGGCCTCATCAGCTAAACAGGGGGGCCCAGGGCAGTTTTATTGTTCATTTCAGCCTATATGAATAAATGGATTTTACTAGACCACACCTGGGCTCCTACTTGCTTACCAGGGTTTACATTACATTTCCCTGGGCCCCATCAAGCCAACAGAGGGACCCAGAAGGTGGGAGCACAGGAGGGACTTTTTTTTTTTTTAATTTTCAGGGTGTAGGTGGATAAATCAGTGAAGCTGTTTTTCTGCACCCTAGGGGGGTAACGGTGGGGTTGGGGGTGTGGTGTAGGTGAGGTTGGGGGGGCCATCAGGAAGGCTGTACAAGGCCCTGTGATTTCTAACAGCAACCCTAGTGGGAGGAGAGAGGCACATCCACCGCTCCATACCCAGAGGTATATTGGATATTTTATATACATATAAACTTTTCTTCCCCACTGGGTTCGGATGCAGCAAGGATACATTTGTATGAATGGGTTTTTGAAATAAACTTTATTTTAGCAGAAGAAATAAAAATATTTTATTTTTTATAAGCAAAGTCTTGAATATAATCTTTCATTTTTTTTTACTTAATTATTACAGCTTGGTGAAGTTTAAAGAACACTGATACAACTGGATGTCTCCTCACACCCTTGTCGGGGAAAAAGTTAGGATCCTAGAAGGGAACAGGTTGAGAGGAGTCTCTGTGGGTCTCTGTGGAGTACCTGCAGATACCACTGATTGTAATATCATGATATGTACAGTATATCACCTAATATAATGAATCTATAGTAATAAATGCAGATCTCCTATGGTCACTTTCCCTTCCTGCACTTCTGCCTCCCTATTGGCCTATTGTGCAGCTAGTAGGGAGTTGAGGAGAGCAGGAAATAGCAGGCCAATTCACCCATGTCTTCAAACACCACCCAGCCATTTCCTGACTCATATAGAATAGGATAGACTCAAGAAATCAAGTGATTTCATGGGTCTATACTATTCCTTCCCGGCTGCAGTTGGGGCTTTCCCCCTGCACTAAGCAGTGTTCATGCCATGCTGTGGAGGACAACTCATTCCTGGAGCATTGTAAGCCCAGGCTGCCTGATAATGTACCCCTCGGCACTGGGGTGTCAGCAAACGGGTTTAATGATGCTGACTGTTGTTCATCCCAGAAGAGGACCGGTGGCACTAAATGGAGGAAATGGCTGGCTACAAGACAGAAGCATGGCGAGAGTAAGCAGACCTTGGACATATTTTTTGTTACAGGAAGACGAGGGGGCCAAAGTTAGAAGTAGGGGTGAGGAGTGGGGCCCCAGAAATTAAAAAAAAAAAATACTGGTATTCCAATTTAATATTTTCAAGCAAGAAAAATTGATATTTCTTGCTAAGAAAAATAATCAAAGATACTGTGTAATTGTGCTAGGTAAAGAGCTGACAGCCTTGGTCAGGTAATCTTCATGTTATTTCTTGGACGCGAAATTAATTTCATGCGTGTATATATTTTAATTAGTGCAGCAACTTTTTACAAAATTATTTGGTAATGTAACGTCTTTTATTTGTTTATGTGAAGCAAGTCAGTCTTGACATTAAAAACTACATATCTTGGCATCCTTTACCCTCTTAGTCTATGACATTTTGATCAGCTGGCACAGTGGTTTTATTTACTGTGTAGTGATAGATAAGATATAATGCTGGCATCTCCTAAGTTGGTTTGGAATTGCACAGCTTTTTGTTGCTTTGGACTTAGGAAATATTTTATCCACAAACATAGTTGAGCAGGACAGATGGTGCTCCCTGCTAAGGCTGCTGGTTTTGATCTTTCCTGCACTTTAATGGATAATCTACTTCTGATTGCAGCTGTTGTCTTTGATTATTCTTCAACATAATGGTCACTCATCACTTTTTTGCACTGCCATGACCTTTTGTACATAATAAACAAAAGTTTGTGACTGCAACTTATTCTATAAAACAGTTCAAATTATACAATTAAAAAAAATTGCTTTGTACAAGAAGGTATGCATTTTGCAGATGATTAAAAGTGTACTTTTACAATATGGTATAATTCTATGGTGCACAGGTGGATAAACGAATCCGCTAATTCATGGATGGCAATACTTCATAGTATCACTTGTGCAATGTAGCTCCATTTCTATATTCTTTATTAAATTATTTAAGTAATAAAAACTGGCCACTTGGAAGCTGCACACTTGGGATATTTCAGAATTTACTTTTTTTTTAGGCAAGCACAGACCCATCATGAATTAAATGTATCAAGATGATTTTGAAAAAAATAATCTTTATGGATGTGGCAAAGACTGGGGTGGCTTTGTTTTTACTTGAGTCTAATACACACATTCATAAGGAATCCTTTGTTAGTGCACTGGACAATGGGGTGATACAAAACCAATCCCCATGGTTATTTTTCCTTGTGGGGAGCTAAAGTGAGAAAGAGCCCCATACCTTCTAAGAGAAAGATAGTATTCTAAGTATTAGGCTATTATTTTCTCTATAATGCACCCACCCATTTCAAATCCCATATGGGCTGGCATCAGCTACACATAGCAAGCTTGCAATCTTGCAAAAGTAAGTATTACGTAGGCCAGTGATGGCGAACCTTGGCACCTCAGATGTTTTGGAACTACATTTCCCATGATGCTCAACTACACTGCATAGTGCATTAGAATCATGGGAAATGTAGTTCCAAAACATCTGAAGTGCCAAGTTTCCCCATCACTAACGTAGGCTATCGCGACTTTAAGAAGAGCTCCAGGGAAAAACCTTTTAAAAATCTGCAGGGTTAAAAAATAGTTAAATCCTAGGAGGTGAATGCCACCTCCTGCATCACTGTCCCTAATTAAAAAGGTATGCTTTCATTGAGCACTGATAGTATAGCTGTTGCTAAACTTCCAGCCCTCCAACTGTAGACTTAAAGCTCCCCTGTCTAGCAGCCATCCTGTCCATTTACAGAACACTTGGTATTTTGTGAATAGAGAAAGGGAAGACAAGTGACAGGTCAGCTGCTGTGAAAGAGCCTTCTGTTAGCATGTTGCAAGTATAGCGAAAGCTATATAGCGAAATTGTGATTACCAGGCGTCCAAGCTGGAGGTGGCATACACCTGCTTAGATTTACAGCGTGTAAAATAAGTATTGAACACATCATCATTTTTCTAGGTAAATATGTTTCTAAAGGTGCTATTGGCATGACATTTTAACCACATTTCGGTAGCAACACATGCAATCCATACATACAAAGAAACCAGAACAAAAAAGTTCAGAAATTAAGTTATGTGAAATAAAATGGAATGACACAGGGGAAAAGTATTAAACACACACTAACTGAAATTTATTAATAATTTTTACAAAATCCTTTGTTGGTAATGACAGCTTCAAGACACCACCTGTATGGAGAAGCTAGTCTCATGCAGTGCTCAGGTGTGATTTTGGCCAATTCTTCCACACAGTCTTCAAATCTTGAAAGTTCCATGGGCCTCTTCAATGAACTCTGATCTTTAGTTCTTTCCATAGATTTTCTGTTGGATTCAAGTCAGGTGATTGGCTGGGCCATTCTAGCATCTTTATTTTCTTTCTTTAAAAAAAACAAATGAGACTTTCCTTGGCTTTGTGTTTGGGATCATTGTCTTGCAGAACTGTCCACCCTCTTTTCCCCTTCATCATTTTGGTAGATGGCAGCAGATTGTTATCAAGCATGTCTTGGTACATTTTTCCATTCATCCATTCAACATGCTTTTTCTTCAGCAATGGAGTCTTACATGATGGGCGTGCATACAGGCCATGGCGGTTGAGTGCATTACTTATTATTTTCTTTGAAACAATTCTACCTGCTAGTTCCAGGTCTTTCTGAAGCTCTCCACAAGTGTTCCTTGGCTCTTGGACAACTCTTCTGATAATTCTTTTCACTCCTCTGTCAGAAACCTTGTGAGGAGCAACTGGTCATGGCCGGTTTATGGTGAAATGATGTTCTCCACTTCCGGATTATGGCCCCAACAGTGCTCACTGGGACATTCAGAAGTTTAGAAATCCTTCTGTAACCAATGCCATTAGTATGTTTTGCAACAATAAGGTTGTGAAGGTCTTGAGAGAGCTCTTTGCTTTTACCCATCATTAGATGTTTCTTGTGTGACACCTTGGTAATGAGGCACCTTTTTATAGGCCATCAGTTGAGACTAAACCAGCTGATTTTAATTTGCACTGACAAGGGGCAGGATTGCTTTTTAATTACTGATAGATTGCAGCTGGTGTCTTGGCTTTCCATGTCTTTTTGCACCTCACTTTCTTCATGTGTTCATTACTTTTTCCCTGTGTCATTCCATTTTATTACGCATAACTTAAAGCGGAGTTCCACGCATATTTTCGTTTTTTAAAAGTCAGCAGCTACAAAAAGTGTAGCTGCTGACTATTAATAAACAGACACTTACCTGTCCCACGGTCCAGCGATGCAGGCGCTCGGAGCCTCACTCCTCTCCCCCTCCTCTCCACCGGCACCATCATAGCAACTGTGGGCACCCAGCCGTGACAGCTTTCGGCTTCACGCCTGGGCGCACACTGCACATGCGCAAGTCGCGCTGCGATCTGCTAGTGGCCAGGCAATCTTCTTGGACCTGTGACGTGTCCCAGAAGATTGCAGAGAGGGAGAGGCCGCCTAGGGGGAGGGGAGGAGTCGCCTAGGCAGCCAAGAGCAGGAAGGAGGAAGTGGGACAGGAAGTCCCACCCTAAACTAGGTACACACTCACCCCCCAAAAAAATGACATGCCAAATGTGGCATGCCAGGGGACGAGGAGTACTTAAAGTGGAAGTTCCACTTTTGGATGGAACTCCACTTTAACTTCTGAACCTATTTGTTTTGGTTTCTTTGCATGGGTTGTTCAATACTTATTTTACCCGCTGTAACCATCTGTAACCCAGCAGATTTTCCAGATCCACCTCATAAATAAACTACTCCTTTGTTAATAATCACAATATATTTCCTAAAGTGGATCTTTGCCTCCCCCCCCTTTTTTTTTACCCCTGCTTACCAGCATTGTGCACAGTTCAGATACTAACCCCCTCAGAGGATCCAGCATTATGCCACTGAGCTCCTCTTGTCCTCTGCCACTGCTCTATCCCACTTCACCATGTTGCTTGTAATGTCATCTAGAGGCCCGCAGGCTCTTCTGGGTTCAGCCAGCGTGCCTTCCGTTGCCACAGCGCTAGGCACACCCCCCACTCCTTTATGAATAAAGGGCTATGCCTTCTGGGATATGTGACATGCATATCCCAGGGGGCACAATGAGCATATGGGGGGCGGAGATTCGCAAACAAAAAATACAGTGCTATTCATGTAGCAGAGGTGAAGAGGGGTGGATTGGAGGGATCCACTTTAAATAAACACCTTCCTGGCACCAATTCAGGAAAAGCATCCCCAGATCTTATAATGTGTTGTTGTGATACTTCCAACTCAGCAATGTTACCATTCAAAATAAAAGTAAAAGACTCCAAAGTGTAATTGAATTTTATAACAATTTTTTTTAAATTTTTATTCCCTTTAGATTGTAAGCTAAACAAGCAGGGCCCTCCTGTCCCTTCTGTATGGAACTGTATTGTAATTGTACTGTCCCTCCTCTATATTGTAAAGCGTTCCGCAAACTGTTGGCACTATATAAATCCTGTATAATAATCATTAGGCCTCATGCACACTGGATGTTAAAATAACGTTATGAAAACGTCAGTAGCTTTGCAGTGAGTTTTTCATCTTTTTCCAACTTTTGTTCAACGTTTTTGCAATAGCGTTTTTTAGCGTTTTTTAGCATTATTCCACGTTAGCGTTTTTTTTTTGTAAGAAAAAATGTTTTTTTTTACATTTTTTTGATGGATCGAAAACGTTAAAAAACGCTGGTGAGCGACGTTTATGAGCGTTTATCGACGTTTATCAGCGTTAGAGCGTTTTGACAGCTGAAAATGTCTCTCAGAACCCACTAGGAGAGTTTAATGACTGTAGAAAAAAACATCTACAGCCAAAAACAGCTGTTGTAAAAACGTTAAAAAACGTCCAGTGTGCATGAGGCCTAATAATAATGATAATAATATAATAATAATCCAAAATGTATACTATTAAGGACAAACTAACATTAAAAGATGCATATCGCAAGTACAGCAAATACCTGCCTCCTTAATCAGCAGAGCACCAGTGTGCAGTGTGATGATAAAGATAAGGCCTGCCCTGCTAGTTTCCTCTTAATACTCCCTCAGAAAAAATATACAGTATATCAGACAGATCCCAAAAGCATTGGAAACCTAAAAGGTCATATCTCATTTTAGAAACCTTTCTTCCAGAAATCTGTGTAACTTTAGAGAGTTCACAGACTTTTCAATAATCAATTGTGGTTTTGTGACCAGAGGTTATCGATGCCTATATTCTCTTGCCAAACTTAACAGCATCAATAACTCTATGATAAATCTGCATACCTAAATAATTTAATAGTTTTTACTTGGTACATTATGTAATAAAAACATTGCTTTTTGTTATAGACTGACAAAAATGTAAAAAAAATAAATAAATCATTTTTTAAACTCATTTTTCTTCAATTATATCATTGAATCTGACAGTTAAAATATTGAGTCAATGCCACTGCAGCACCAAGGATGCAGTGTTCATCTGCAGGCTCAAGTTTGCATGTGATCATTATGTGATAGCTGATGTAGCACCCTGATGTTTAGGCAGGGTTGCTAATAAGTTTATCTGCCAAGTGATAGTTGCCCTGGCCAATTATTAGGATGTCAATTGATTTTGCCCTAATTCTGGAGTTGCTGCACTTCTCTCTTCTGTCACTAGATGGTCGGGTGTCTGGTGACATTAGATAAGACAAGGGCATTGCAAAGACAGATTAGGAATAAATGGGGTGTCTCAGGCAATGAGCAGGGATTTTCTTGGGTCCCTTGGCCTGCTGGGAGAACCTGTTTATTTGGGTGGAGTCAGGTGACCGGGGTTCTGTGCTACCTGGATGGCTGTCTGGGTGGATGTGTGTCGTATTGCCCTGGGCTGCTAGGCCATAAACCTAAGGCCTATCCCGGGGACATCTGGTTGCTAGGCTGCCGTAGGGCCTATCCAGAAGTAGTGGAGGGTTGGGACTGCGGGCTTGTAGCCGTGGTCGGAGGTAGAGGGGAAGTTGTCCACTCGCCACAAGGGGACCATCCACCTGGAGACTGGAGACCATTGTGAGTAAGCTGAGGCCAGTACCAGAGCAGACTTCTCACCAACCGGGGAAGGTGAAGAAGTGGGAAAGCATCAGCAAGTGCCAAGTCAGGGACCCAGCGGGACAGCAGAGGTGACGCTTGTGGAGTGCCAAGCCAGGGACCTAACGTGTCAGCAGGGGTGAAGCTTAAGGAGTATCTGTGAGTGCCAAACCAGGGACCCAGCAGTGAAGCGGGGGTGATGCTTGAGGAAGATACTGAGTGCTACAGTGTAAGAGCTCAAGGGATTCAGTGTCTAGTGGATCTGAAGTCTAGTGAGAGAGCCTGGGAGCTCGTTAAGTGAAGACCCACAGTGAGTGTGTGTGGGGTAAAGAGAACTATTCATGTTGCAGATAGTAATTGCTACAAGATTGCTGCCATAGGAGACAGTGGTCCTACCTATACAGAAGTGGTGTCCGGCTGGAGGCCTTCACCTGTATAGCTGTCCACCTATAGAAGTCTCGGAGTCTGCCAACATTGCAACTACATAAGGGTGTCCTGGCCCTAATCCTTTCTCCCATAGCTCTGTTTAAAAGACAATAAATCTCTTTGCATTCAAAAAGTGTCTGGCGCCCACCTGTTCATCTTGCATTACACCCACCATGTGTTGTAAACCACTCTACACTGAAGGTTTTCAGCTGTCCTTAAAGCGGGGTTCCACCCAAATTTTGAACATTATCTCTATGCATTCTCTTCCTTGCCTAGATGCTGACATGCTGTGTAAAAAAATTTAAATCGCCGTAATTACCTTTTTTTTCTAATCTTCTTAGCACTTCCTGGTTTTCCTCCCATGGGAGTAGGCGTGTTTCTAGCCTCTCCCAGACCTCCCACAGTCCCTTGGGAACTAGTCTCGGGCTTCCCAGCATGCATTGTGCAACAGTGTCATCACAACATCTCGCTGAATGCTGGGAGCACAGCATTCACCGCATCCAGGAAATACATGCTTGTGGGCTTCAAATGCCCACAATGAAGATGGAAACCGCCTTCAGTGAATTTTATAAGTTATTCTTTACAACGAAATCGGACACAGGCGGACTTATTACAGAGAACATGTGAGTAGATAATCATGAAAAGAAAAGTTTGTGAATGAACTCCAAAAAAAAAAAATGATAGATAGGTGGACCCCCGCTTTAACTCCGGATGTCATTGGGCTTCAGGGGCCCCAGGACTTTGCTACACTGACATAGTAATCACACAACTGGTAATCATTCGGATTGGTTCCTGATCATCTGTGGGCATTAAAGCTGTCAGTTGCAACTGTTGTTAAGAGACATCACCTTGCAAATTGTTGGCTGGTAGCTTTCAAAGGAGGATATTTAATAACTTATGCCCAGCATGGGAAATTGTTCTGAGAAACATTATTATACACATTTGAGGAGGGAAAAGGTTAAAGGGCAACACCTTTCAAAATTGATATTTCAATAACCATTATAATCACTTACTGACGTTATATATCTCTCAGAGAGTGCAGTCTCAGGCTCAGGTCCACAAGAGTTGTGTCCCTGCCTCCTCCTGCAATTCTAGAATATAAGTGTCACTCCAGGGCAGCTATATTCACAAATTATTTTTTGTTCCACATCACCCACCAGGGAAGCATGACGCTAATATTTTGCTTTCTAAAGACAGCTGCAATTCAGGAAGAACTTGTAACCGGTGGCTCTTTCGTATGCTTTTGTTTTACTCTAATGCCCTGTATACACACGATTGGACATTCTGACAACAAAATCCATGATTTTTTTCCCACGGATGTTGGCTCAAACTTGTCTTGCATACACACAGTCACACAAATCTTGTTGGAAATTCCGAACGTCAAGAACGCGGTGACGTACGACACGTACGACGAGCTGAGAAAAAGGAAGTTCAATAGTCAGTGCGGCTCTTCTGCTTGATTCCGAGCATGCGTTTGAACTTTAAGCGTTGGAATTGTGTAAACACGATCAGAATTTACGGCAACAGATTTTGTTGTCGGAAAATTTGACATCCAGAAATTCCGATAGAAAATGTCCAATGGAGCCTACACACGGTCGGCAATTTCCGACAAGCTCCCATCGAACATTTTCCGTTGGAAAATCTGACCGTGTGTACGGGGCATTAGACTCTGGTTGGCTTTTAGCAGCAGGCCCTGCAAGTGTTGTAGGATCTCTGGTGTATGTGAGTTCTGACCAAACAGGACAAAAGGAGACACCAGTAATATAGTTTGATGATAACTCCCCTAAGCCTTGATGTTATCTGTGTCAGCACAGTCTACAGTTTTATCTACTTAAAGCGGACCTTCAGTCATTTTTTCAGCTTTCCATCTATTAAATCTTCTGCCCTTGTTTTAACTTTGGATAGTAAAATATTTTTTTTTTTCTGACAGTAAATACCTTATACAGCCCACTTCCCGTTTCTTGTCTGGTACAAAGCCTAAGCTTATGACATCATGCACAGCTCTCACTCTCGTAAGAGTTTGCCAGGAAGGGAGAGGGGATGAATCATAAGAGGGCCAATGAGATTTGCAGAGCTGGAGGTGCGCCTCTGTTTGGCTGTGTAAATCCAGGAAGTGAACAGGCAGCAGCATCAGCTGCCCACAGTAAAAATGGTTGCAGCCAGACTCAGTAGAGGGAGACTTCTGCAGCATATTTGGCAAGTTCAGAATCGCAGTGTATATAAAATAATATGCAAAGTGGTTGGAGGGAAGCTTCAGAATGGCAAAGATGTTTTTATTGCAAATTATGTGAGCAGACTGCAGTTCCTCTTTATTTTTTTGTACTTTCCATTAAAATACATTATGCTCTTTAATTATATCAGTCATTCACCTTATAAAATATATCCACAAGAAAACAAACATTTTTAAGGTTCCAGGTACTTACTGGAGAGAAAGTATGATGGCAAAGCAAGACAGTATTACCATAGGCAGAAGGCAGTAACCCAGGACACTGGCAACACATCCGTGTGAGACACCTGTGAAACTCATCAGGTTTAATAAAGCATGAATTCCCAGGCAACCAAATATACTCATTGTGTACATGTAGCCAAAATGAATCTTTCCTGCCTGCAAACAAAGAAAGATCACAGTGAATTTCTTGAAACAAGATGAAAGAAATCGTACTAATAATTTGCTTGATGTTTACATGATTTTTTCACAGACATTCTATAGTTATAATGGTAGTGTGATTAGTGAGAGTTTTTTCTTCTAGTGCTTACTAAATAAGGAACCCAAGATGATTGCATGATACATTTCCACAAAACAGATTTCTTTGTGTTGGGTCCGCTGGGGTAAGGTTTAAATGTATGTTCAGCAAATCTTTTCATTTTATTTTTGGATAGGAGAGTGTGTGTGTGTGTGTGTGTGTATGGGGGGGATTGGAACCCTTGTTAGGTTTTTACTGCTATCCAGGTCTCTTTCAGAGATTTCCCCTCAATTACTGCCACAGTGACAACCGTTTCACCAGATAGAAAGTGAGGGAAAAGTCTATAACAGCAGGATTGACTTAAGTAAAAATGCTTTTATTTAGTAAAGTAAGGAAAGCTATAATGTCTGTTAGCTTTATATAGCAATCTACACTATATTACCAAAAGTATTGGGACGCCTGCCTTTACACACACATGAACTTTAATGACATCCCAGTCTTAGTCTGTAGGGTTCAATATTGAGTTGACTCACCCTTTACAGCTATAACAGTTTCAACTCTTCTGGGAAGGCTGTCCACAAGGTTTAGGAGTGTCTCTATGGGAATGTTTGACCATTCTTCCAGAAACACATTTGTGAGGTCAGGCGCTGATTTTAGACGATAAGGCCTGGCTCGCAGTCTCCGCACTAATTCATCCCAAAGGTTTTCTATCAGGTTGAGGTCAGGACTCTGTGTAGGCCAGTCAAGCTCCTCCACCCCAAACTCGCTCATTCATGTCTTTATGGACCTTGCTTTGTGCACTGATCCGAATCATTTGGTGGCGGGGGGATAATGGTGTGGGGTTGTTTTTCAGGGGTTGGTTCAGCCCCTTAGTTCCAGTGAAGGGAACACTTAAGACATCAGCATACCAAGACATTTTGGACAATTTCATGCTCCCAACATTGGGGGGACAGTTTGGGGATGGCCCCTTCCTGTTCCAACATGACTGCGCACCAGTGCACAAGCATTCCCATAGACACACTCCTAAACCTTGTGGACAGCCTTCCCAGAAGAGTTGAAGCTGATATAGATGCAAAGGGTGGGCCAACTCAATATTGAACCCTACAGACTAAGACTGGGATCCCATTAAAGTTCATGTGTGTGTAAAGGCAGGCGTCCCGATACTTTTGGTAATATAGTGTATTTTTTCAACCCAAACTAAAATTTTAGCTCAGCCAAATATGGGTACATCAGAACAAAATGTGTACAAGTCTTCTAGTTTATGTTCTAAAAATAAAAAGTAGAACAGCCTGTGTCTTGTCACATGCTGAAGAATGGGACTCTCTGTGGGTAAGCAGTGGTCTCATTGCAGAGGGTCAACACGCCCCCTGCTAAGTCAGAGCCAGAGCTTTCTAATCAAGATGGACACAAGCTTTGAGGATTGCAGAGCTATAAGTCTGACTCAGTAGAGGTGTGTGTTGGACCTCTGCAGAGAGATCACTGCTTCCAGACAGAGATCAGGGGGGCTTGCTCTGAAACTTGCTAGCAGTGAACAGTTCATTTCTGATCAGACTGTGGCTGCTTTAGAAAGAAAATAACTGTAAGATACTAAACACATTTTGTTTTGATGTATCTGAAATGTATTCAGCTGTTTTAAACTGACTGTTCACTTTAACTTATTGAGTGGTAAAAGGGTTAACAGTAAGTGAATGAAAATCCCTAAAAGAGCCCTAGATAGAAGTAAAAACCAACCATAATCCCCCCACTTTATCCAAAAGAAAAAAATGGCAGGACCTACACATTCATTATTTTCCATTCTACTCTTCTATTCCCACAATTAACAGGTTGAGCTCTTTCTTTCAGCTTTTTTTCGTATAGCTTCATCCTATAGAGTGAACATGAGACAAGTTTTGTGTGTCCTGCTCCATCGGTGAAATCGCCATAGGAAAACATAGAGGCCTCAAGCCAGTTGGAACAGTAGCTGGGCTGCAAGGACAACCCCCTTCTGTTACAGGTGATATGAAGTTTGTAGAAAGATCCCACTACAACACAAAGGGCCATTTACATTCAAATCCTGTCCCACTCTACCCAGATCTGATTAATCTTGGATGAAGTTGAACTGTAAGGGTATGTCCTCCTAGTAGTGATAGTGTTAATGGCACTAAAAATATTTGTTTTTATCCCAGGTATGTTTAAATCTATTTGTGGTAGTTTTTACCAATACATCTGCTAGCAAATAGTTCTGCATAGCTACTAAAATAAAATCACCTTGTTTCCTAAAAACTGAGATGGCGAGTGTGTTTTTCACCCCTTTAAAAACCTTTTTGGGCCTGAGGTTTACCAAAAACCCCCAAAACATTATATATTTTATAGAAGCAGAGACCCTGGAGAATAAAAAGGTGCATAGGTTTATCAAGCGCAAAATATCAGTATACAATACACTAAAGTTAATTGTAGGGCACACAGATGCAATATACAGTATTAACCAATTTTTGATAAAATATAAAAAAAAAAACGAGGTTTCCTAAGATAAACAGATACCCAACAGGTCATATCTTTAAATTGTGTGCACCCATAAAATGGTAACAAACTTTGGTACCCTAAATTCACTATAGACAACAATTTAAAAGCTCCTGCAGGTCATTAGTTGATAGTTAACTTTGATTAATTACCCTAGAATTATTGCTCTCATTCCGATGTGCATGGTAATATGTAGCACACGCGGCGCAATCAAAGTTTTCATATGTAGGTGTTCCCGATGTGACCCGTTTATGCTCATATGTGTATGTATGTATGTGATTTACGGGGCAAGAAAACTTGTTTTGGGAGGCTTGGTGCAAATTTATTTTTTTACACTTTTTTTTTCAAATAACTTTGTTTTACATCACATAAAGTGCCAAAAGTCCCCTATGTGATACTATTTTGTTGTGACATCATGGGTTCCTGCATTAAACCTAATGCTACTGTTAGCTTCTTCCCCAGGCAGAAGTGATACATGCTTCCAGGTTATTACTAGGTAGAGGAGTTTGCTGGTCTCCCTCCCCTCTACCGGGCGGTACCCACCATGCTGGCCCTTGGTCCGCAGGTGCACGTGAACATACTGACAGTGCATGGAAACGATCAGGTGGCTGTACTGCTGCTGACAAATGTACACCGGTGTCAGCAAAAGGGTTAAAGTGATTCTAAACTCAGAACAGTTTTTACCTTAATGCATTTCCTGGATTAAGGTAAAATGATGCCTCACTACCGGTTTTACTCCCTGTCCCTAAACACTTACCTGACTCCTCTCACCACCCCAGCACTGTCCTGGCTGCAGCACCTCTCCTCTCACTTCTGGTCTCACAGGAGACATTTAGGGCAGCAGGAGCCTGTCAGTGAAACACTAGTGCGTGGCTTGCTGGTGCTGTGTGTGTGTCTATGGACCCACACAGCCCAGCTTGAGAGTACATGCACACCGGTACCCCCTTAGCAAGCAGCTTCCCGAGGGGCACTTGGAGGAGGGAGAAATGGCCTGCGTAGGTGGCAGAACGCCAAAGAGGAGGTATAAGACCGCTGCACAGAGCAAGTAATTACAACATTTTATTTTTAAAAACCTTTAATATGACTTTAAAGGGAAATCAGAATGGATTTGAGTCAAATTTATTGACTGTTTAAAACTCCAGGCACAAATCAACATTATGTTGTGCATCAATTACATCTCAGTATTGATTCCAAATACCTCTTCCTAAGTTATCCTGTAGTGTAATGGATTAAAGTCAAAGCTTCCCCTCACCGCCCGCGCAAGTTCTCCTGTCTCTAAAAGAAGACCCTGACACCTGGGCATTCGAGGGATTGCTAACATCCTGGAGATGGGCTTTAAATGTGTATGTAATTATACACTTGAGTTATTGGGCTCTGTAAACAACAGTTTTTTCAACAGAACATATAAGCACAGACAAACAAACAAACACGCGAAAATGAGCTCCATGTGCAGGCTGTAAATGTAAGTATTGAATTATTTACATCTTACTGTATATTTACCATAGTAAAATAATGAAAACTTTTTAATACATTTTTTAGTTCTGAACCTATACAAAAGCAGTATACATTTAATTGAATTGCTTTTCTTATAAAGTGTAGCGTATTGCCATTTTCAAATATCACTTCAAAATGAATGCTATCCAAGCGTGGCATATTTGATGAACAGGTCACATATGAAAAGAAAATATGAGACGTGCAATTAGTGCATCTGCAGGTATGCTCAGAGAATGGTGATATCACAGGTGAAAACTGCTGTACATATTTAACCGGTAATGGGTTTATGATTAACTGTTAAGTTAAATATTGTGTAATGCTGCAAAGTGTCTTTAGGAAATGTATTTAGAGCTGCTTTAAACAAAAGTCATAAGGGGGAATTAAAAGGAACTTCCCTGATTGCTGGAAAATAGAGACCTTGTTGTGCTTAGGTTCTGGGTAATGTAACATAAAACAGCATTAAGCCACTTGGCATGTAGAAGCTCTGTATAATAAGTACCCATTTTAATGGAGTCATCAGTCAAAGTAAAGACTGTAGAAGCACTGCACCTTGTGATCCAGAATTGAAAGACCACCAGATCTTTCTGTTAACTGATACATTTTTGCATATTCTAATTCTCCTACCTAACCTCCTTAATTATTAAAAGTGAACCTACATATAATTTATTTTGTTCTGCTTTTAAAAAAAAGTACTTTTTTGTGACCTAAACTTTTTTTTTTTTTAATCTATAAATAAAGATGGAGTCTACAATGTTTGCCATGTAGGTTCCTTCTTGTTTTATGTAACAATAGGCACAATATATTACATACCTCCCAACTTTTTGAGATGGGAACAAGGGACACCTAGGATATATTAGCAAAAGTAAGTAGGCATAGGACACAACCCCTGCCACACCCCCTTAAAGAAGAATTATACAAAAAAATGGTCAAACCCACAAATGTTTTTTTTTTACCACTTCTATTCCTTTATATTGGCTTTTGAAATGTACAGTGTCTTGAAAAAGTACTCATATCCCTTGAAATTTTCCACATTTTTTTATGTTACAACCAAAAACGTAAAGCTATTTTATTGGGAGTTTATGTGATAGACCAACACAAAGTGGCACATAATTGTGAAGTGTAAGGAAAATGATAAATGGTTTTTAATGTATTTTTTACAACTAAATATCTGAAAAGCGTTGCATGTATTTGCATTCAGCCCCCCCGAGTCAATACTTTGTAGAACCATCTTTTCCTGCAATTACAGCTGCAAGTCTTTTTGAGGATGTCTCTACCAACTTTGCACATATAGAGAGTGACATTTTTGACCATTCTTCTTTGCAAAATAGCTCAAGCTCTGTCAAATTGGATGGAGAGCATCTGTGTACAGTAATTTTCAAGTCTCGCCACAGATTCTCAATTGGATTTAGGTCTGGACTTTGACTTGGCAATTCTAACACATGAATATGCTTTGATCTAAACCATTTTATTGAAGATCTGGCTGTATGTTTAGGGTTATTGTTCTGCTGAAAGGTGAACCTCTGCCCCAGTTGCAAGTCTTTTGCAGACTCTAGCAGGTTTTCTTCTAAGATTGTCCTGTATTTGGCTCCATCCATCTTCCCATCAACTCTGACCAGCTTCCCTGTCCCTGCTGAAGAAAATCATCCCCATGGCATGATGCTGCCACCACAATGTTTCACGGTGGGGGTGGTGTTTTCAGGGGGATGTGCAGTGTTAGTTTTCCCCCACACATAGTGTTTTGCTTTTAGGCCAAAAAGTTCAATTTTGGTCTCATCTGACCAGAGCACCTTCTTCCACATATTTGCTGTGTCCCCCACACGGCTTCTCGCAAACTGTAAATGGGACTTCTTATGGCTTTCTTTCAACAATGGCTTTCTTCTTGCCACTCTTCCATAAAGGCCAGATTTGTGTAGTGCACGACTAATAGTTGTCCTGTGGACAGACTTTTCCACCTAAGCTGCGGATCTCTGCAGATGCTCCAGAGTTACCATGGGCCTCTTGGCTGCTTCTCTGATTAATGCTCTCCTTGCACGGCCTGTCAGTTTAAGTGGACGGCCGTGTCTTGATAGGTTTGCAGCTGTGCCATACTCCTTTCCATTTTCGGATGATTGATTAAACAGTGCTCCGTGAGATGTTCAAAGCTTGGGATATTTTTTATAACCTAAACCTGCTTTAAACGTCTCAACAACTTTACTCATGACCTGTCTGGTGTGTTCCTTGGCCTTCATGATGCTGTTTGTTCACTAATGTTCTCTAAAAACCTCTAAGGGCTTCACAGTACAGCTGTATTTATACTGAGATTAAATTACACACAGGTGAACTCTATTAACTAATTAGGTAACTCCTGAAGGCAATTGGTTCCACTAGATTTTAGTTAGGGGTATCAGAGTAAAGGGGGCTGAATACAAATGCATGCCACACTTTTTTAGATATTTATTTGTAAAAAAATTTGAAAACCATTTATCATTTTCCTTCCACTTCACAATTATGTGCCACTTTGTGTTAGTCTATCACATAAATATCCACTAAAATACATTTACATTTTTGATTGCAATATGACAAAATGTGGAAAACTTCAAGGAGTATGAATACTTTTTAAAGGCACTGTACTGTACTTATGCAGGAATTTCAAAACTGAATGAAAAGTTTAGCACTGGGAAAAACTTTTTGATAGATAAACAGTGCATTTTATATACAACTATATAGATCAGACCAAAATGAGGGACAAATGAGGAAAAAGGGACAAAGGGATAGTCCCTTGAAATCAAGGACAGTTGGGAGCTATGGTATTAAATCTCTGTGTGTATTATTGAAATTCAACATCAGGTAAGAAATAACCTTTATACTTCTGTGACTTAAGAAAAAAATTACTGCTTCATGCTATTATTTTTATTGTGACTTTACACCTACGTAAAAATCTAATTTTTTTGGCTACAGGTATAATTCTTGGTGTTTTAGATGATGACAAATGGCATCCACCCCAATCTATAACTAGCCTTTGCAGCAAGGAGCACATGGAAGGGCAACGCATGTCAAAAACCAAACAAAAATTCCCAGCTCATTTGCAAGCCTGCAACAAAACCAAATTCACCCTGTCTAATGCCCCGTACACATGGTCGGATTTTCCGATGGAAAATGTCCGATCGGATCGTGTTGTCGGAAATTCCGACCGTGTGTGGGCTCCATCGGATATTTTCCCTCGGATTTTCCGACACACAAAGTTGGAGAGCAGGAGATAAAATTTTCCGACAACAAAATCCGATCGCGTCAATTCCGACCGTGTGTGGCCTGTTCCGACGCACAAAGTGCCACGCATGCTCAGAAGAAATTCCAAGACGGAACAGCTCGTTCTAGGAAAACTTAGCGTTCGCAATGGATACAGCACTTTCGTCACGCTGCAATGTTAAAAATGGTTTAATACAGCGCAATCTCTTCTTCTTTATAATGTGACAAGAATAAAGTAGTTTTGCTGCTCATATTCACACACACTTCTCACAAACTTATTTCGTTACTATTTATCGTGATTCCCTCAATATATTTTGATTTCTCACATCTGACAATATATTTTTGTATATTTTTTATATATTTTTTGGCTTTAATGTAGATTCTTTTTTTGCGTTTGTATTTTTTTTATTTATTTATTTTTTTGGGGGGGATTTTGATTTGTACTCCCGAAAATGTTTGTGTGTGTTTTTTGTGACAAGTTCCCACGACACCATTGATATGTTGTTCTATTTAATCTGTAGGAGATTGTTTGGTGTTGTTGTCCCTTGTTAATTTTACATTTTATGTTAGAAATGTACCTGAATCGTCACCAACAAACTGTCTTTTTTGGCTGAAAACACACACAGGAGGGTATAATTTCCCATAAAAATTTTTATTAAGGGCTCACAACTAAACAAAGAGGGAGGCAACGCTGGAGAAACTGCAGAAGTGGGTGAAGCCTTGGACCCCCAGGGCAGACATCAACTATTTTTACGCAAAATTGGTGGCCTGAGGAGTCCTTATCTAAGGGAGGGCAGTCTGGTCCAGAAGTCCCAGAGATCATGAACAGCAGCAGATGACATCTGTGTCCCCAGGCTGTGGTCATACGAGAGACTGCAGCTTTTGTCAGACCAGACTGAACCCAGGGTCATCACTCTCAGGTCTTCCTTCCACGCTTCCTTACACGCGGTGGCTGTGGTGGTGGAGTTGTGGCAGCAGGAGGAGGAGGAGGAGGATGGTCCAACTCAACCACGTCGGTCTTGGGTGTTAGTTCACCACTCACCCCCTTACGTAGGACTTTGTACATAAGGTCCTCACAGAGCTTGCTTTGACCCTCCTGCATGCCCTGCAATTTGGTGTTAGCCATGCAGGCAAAGGCCTCTTCAGGAGTTGGTAAGGCTCGTAGGGACGCCGAAGCCTCCTGGATCAGCCTGAACGCTGAATCCTGCACGGGACTCGGAGTGGCCTTCCTGGCTTGTTTATATGGCAGGCGGAGGGGAGGGACCTGAGACTCAGTCAGGCTGCGACTGGTCCCTGGCTTCTCCTGGCTGACACTTAGCCCCGCCTCCTCCTATCTGCAACTAATCCCCGCCTCCTCCTGACTGCCACATTCCACAGCCTCCTCCTGGCTGAGGTCTTCCTGTGTATGAAAAAGGACATAGTTTTATTTTTTTATTCATCAATCACACACAATTTTCACCTCCTGACTGCTGCAAATTGAATGTTAACAAATATAACAGACTATCCTTCTGAGCCCAGCAGTTTTCATTCTTGTCCCAATTTTGGGTGCCCACTACTGTCTATTGATATGTAAAACACTTTCAAGCAGCAATTAGTGATCAATAATAACATCTAGTAAACATCATTTCTTTATTGACCAGAAAAATGTTGAACAATGCTATACCTGACTCCAGCTGGGCTCCTCCACTTCTTCCTGGCTGCAAGGCCCAGGTTGGACATCAGAAGCCTCAGCTGGGGTGGAAGGAAGCGTGGAAGGAAGAGTGGAGAGGGATTCCCTGACTTCAGTGTGGTCTGACAGAAATCGCAGTCTCTCATAGTACCACAGCCTGGGGACATAAACGCCATCTGCTGCAGCTCCGGATCTCTGGGAATCCGTGACCTTCTTGCGCTCCCTGAGATAAGTGCTCCTCAGGCCACCAATTTTGGCTTTTAAATAAGGGATGGTTGCTGTGGGGACCACCGGCTTCACCAACTCCAGCAGTTTCTCCAGCGCTGCCTGCCTTTTCTGTTTATGGTTATAGTGGGGGTGTCTCACCTGCCACAGACAGGGCAGCTCCCTGTATTTGTCAATGAACAGGGGCAGGAAATTGTGGTCGTTGAACCCATCCATTTTCTCTGCAAGACACAACACAAGACAAACCCTAATGTCAGGCCAAACTCCCCTAATCTTGTTACAATATAGGCTTCCATTTGGAAGCAGTATAGGCGCAAGTTTAGATCTTACCTTCGTTATCACGATCGGCGTCTCCGATGCTCCTTCCTCCGCTCACAGATCGTACGTAATACGCACGTGTGTTACGCTTTATACACACTGCGCATGCGTATAACTCCGCCCGCCCCTGACGTTCTTTCTAGTCTATTCCCCGCCCCTTTTCGTTCGGCGCAGTGGGGGAAGAGCACATGGTGGATAGACAGCAGGTGCGTGCTAATTGTAGCAACGAGGAGGAGGAGGAGGAAAGCCTGGATCCGGACACGTCCCGATCCAGAAGGAGATTTAAGGACTCAAATATGTCCTTTGGGGAGATGTTGGAGATGGTGGACATCCTGAAGAGGGCCGACTATGATGGAAAGTATGGGCCTTACCCCAACTCCAATGTCCGAAAGGCCAAGATCATGGTGAAAGTGGTCAGGAGTCTGCACCGGAATTTCGGGGTACGACGATCGAAAGATCAGCTCAGGAAGCGGTGGTCGGACCTGAAATTACGAGAACATGAGCAGTGCAGAAAGATCCGGAGAGTGCTGCAAAAAAGTAGTTGTGCTGTGTTCCTATTCTTTATGTTTATTACGTTCGTGCTGCTCCATGTGCTTTTAGGAACTGTTGTACAGTTTAAAATGGCAACTTTCATGTTCATGGGCACATTATTCGTTCGGATCAAACATTTTTCGTTCCAACTATAAAATACCATTGTTTAGCCCATATGCATTTGGCCACCATTTTGACGCCCTATACTTGTCTTCAAAGAATTGGGTTGTGTAGATGGCTTTGTTACTAGAATGAAATGTGTAAACAGCAGCTGTTTACACATCTGGACACTGGAGCACTAGTGTGGGACAAAAGAACACCATTTTTATTAGGGGGGCCACACATGTGCTCCAGTGTATACTATAGGGGGGGGGGGCTACATCTGTGAAGCTTGTACAAAACAGGTAAAGTATTGCATGTTGACAAAGGACACTAAAAAAGCTACATCTTGGAACTCTGCTAAAATTGACAATTGTACCCCAAAACCCACTTCCAAGCAATGTTTCATCTTTATAGTTCTGCCATCAAATATCTGTGTGCTAAGTATACCATTTTTGTTTTACATAGGGGATAAAAGACTCGGAGGACACCCCTCATCTGAGGAGACCAGAGCCCCCCAGCATCTGGAAGAAGGTGAAATCCCCCCAACACAATCTGAGCAGGAGGAAGAAGACGTGGTGGAACTAGTCACCACAACAGGTGAGTGTCTGCGACCACAGGCTCAGATAAGAGATGGATGGCGGCATTTTTTTGAAACCTAATTTATTTTGGGGTTCCTCTCTTTTTAGGTGATCGTGAGGGTGTGGATCCAGATCCTTTCACATCCGAAAGTGCCCAGATCCTGATCGGGGAGATCATGGGGTGTAATTTACAATTGGAAATCATCAAGCAAAACATCAATGATGTTATTCCAAAAAATAAAAACATCATTGATGTTTTGGGGTGAGTTTAAAGCCCCTCCAAATCACTTTCTTCTTTTGTGTGCTACAATGTGCTAAATGTTTTTGTGATTTTTCCCAAAGCCAAATTTGGAGGATGCACACAGTGTGCCAACATGTGCTATCTGCCATCACGGGAGATCAATGGACGCGTTTTGGGGGTGCAACCCCTTCCTCAATTATAAAGTAGCTGAGAGGAAGGGCTTGCTCCCCCAAAACACATCCCTTGATCCCCCATGATGGCAGCTAGCACACGTTGACATTGGTAAATTGCTGTGCATCTTCCAAATTTGGCTTTTCCTGGGGTGACTTCACCCCATCTGAACGCAATATCAAACACAGTTCCTAAATACTCATGTCTGATATTGCCTTCAAATTCGACCAAATGTGACGTTTGTAAGTTCAAAATTTGTGTCTTTTCTTGTTGGTTTTACACATGCCTGTTTTATCTAAAATGGACATTTTGAGTTTGATAATGCCACCACAAAAATTGGTATACAACAAACATGTTGGTTTGTTTGAAAAACCTTTGGTAAATGCACATGTGATTGTGCAGGTATTAAAAAGATTGTTAATCAAGAATGTGTGGATTATTGTCTCAACGCTTTTGGGGTGATGTAATTGTTGTTTTCTGAGAAAATGGGGGTTATTTCCTAAGGGCAAATCCACTTTGCACTACAAGTGCAGGTTCAGTGCAGTTGCAAGTGCACTTGTAGTGAAATGTGTTTTTGCATTTAGTAAATAACAGCCAACAGTGCTTTGTATAAGGTTACACAATCACGCCATTTTCTGCACTCAAAACATTTCTGTCAGGGTCAGCTAAAACAAACACAAGCAGTAAATGTCCACAAAGAATTTCTTTTTTTTTTTTATTATAAAAAGGCTTCACAGATTTGCTGGCATATTGATAGCCCCCCTACCCGCAAAGAACTCCAGGTAGCGTAACCGGAAAAAACGGGCACTCAGGGAGGGCAAGCCAGGACGGCCACTTTCAAGCGCCGTCAGTGTGGTTTGATGTATCATTCTGGCCTCAGGCCCAACTGAGCCAGCATAGTTGGCCGAATGTTTCCTTAAAAAGTTATGGAGAACACAGCACGCAAGTATAATATGGTTCAGTTTATACTCCGCCATATGGATGGGTGTCATAAATAGGCGGAACTGGATGGCCAGGATTCCAAATGTGTTCTCCACCACTCTTCGGGCTCTGGCCAGCCGGTAATTAAAAACCCTCTGTTCCGGGGTGAGGGTCCTCATTGGGAATGGCCGCATCAGGTAGTCCCCCAGCGCAAACGCTTCATCAGCAACGAACACAAATGGGAGTCCTTCAACATTGTCCTCTGGAGCTGGCAAGTCCAAGCTGCCATTCTGGAGACGCCTGAAAAACTCTGTCTGGGCGATGACTCCACCATCGGACATCCGGCCATTCTTCCCCACGTCCACATACAGGAAGTCGTAATTAGCTGACACCACCGCCAACATCACTATACTATTGAACCCCTTTTAATTATAATAGTACAACCCCGAGTTGGGTGGTGGGACGATGTGGACGTGTTTCCCATCAATTGCCCCTCCGCAGTTAGGAAAGTCCCACCGCTGGGCAAAGTGGGAGGCCACAGTCTGCCATTCCTGTGGCGTGGAAGGAAACTGTTGAGGAAAAAACAATAAACATTACTATTTTTTCACAGAAACATGGCAAGCAGATTAGACACAAACATTATGGGGCAACCTCCAGATAGCATTTAGTAAGGGGAATTTAACAAGGATGTGGACATGTTTCCCATCAATTGCCCCTCCGCAGTTAGGAAAGTCCCACCGCTGGGCAAAGTGGGAGGCCACAGTCTGCCATTCCTGTGGCGTGGAAGGAAACTGTTGAGGAAAAAACAATAAACATTACTATTTTTTCACAGAAACATGGCAAGCAGATTAGACACAAACATTATGGGGCAACCTCCAGATAGCATTTAGTAAGGGGAATTTAACAAGGTCAAAGTATAAGGTACACCTATCATATTCCCCCTCCCCCCTCTCATGGGCCATTTCTAACATTATAGGGGTAGAACTCTTGGACAGGTAACCCTCTTCACTTCATTGAGAGATGAATGCCTAAATAATGGGTATTACTTGGAACAGCCCCTCCTTAGTTACACTATTGGCAGACCACTGGACAGGTAAGAAGTGTCATAATACAAAGATATAAATACACATTGTACACATTTGAGGACATTTGGACATTCTGCTATTACCTATCAAGATAATAATAGAATACAAAAACTTGAAACAGTACCATTTGAAAGTATACAGGCAGACCCTTGCACTACATGCTTTGGGCAATTCATCCATAAATCTGACCAGTAAAGAGGTGGGTATAGTGTGTATGGGTTTGGCAAAGTCAGCAGATAGATGATTGAGGATATATAGAGAATTGGGATCAGCTGAGTTAGCAGTTGGGGGAGGGAGGGTTACTAAAAATTATTTGGGGACACCAACAAAAAAAAGCCTCTGGCACTCTGCCAGAATTTAAATCAAAAATAACATTTCCAAACATTTTAGGGGGTGCTTGGGGTAAAGCACTACTATGGATCTGATAAAATACATTGTTAGGGGACTACATGAGGTGAATATAGGGCCAGGAGACACCATGCTGGGGAGGTTAGTGAAGGGCAAATATGTATGAAGGACCTAAAATAATAATTACATAAAAATCCAGCATGCATGAGAACAAAGGGGACATTCACAGCATATTCCAATCATGGTAATTAGGGAATGAGGAAAGAAATACAAGATATTAGCAAACATTCAATACAATAAAATGTGATATTAAAGGATAAAAATCTTACCTTCATATACTCCTTCTGCAGGACCTGAATGATGGCAGAACAGGTCTCTGGGATAATGATCCCAAGAGCCTGGGGGGAGATGCCTGTCAAGAACTTCAAGTCCTGCAGGCTTCTCCCTGTCGCCAAGTACCGCAGGGTAGCGACTAACCTCTGCTCCGGAGTGATGGCTTGCCTCATGCAGGTATCCTGCCTGCTGATATAGGGGGTCAGCGAAGCCAACAAACGGTGAAATACGGGGTCTGTCATCCTGAGAAAGTTCCTGAAATCATCAGGATTATTCTCACGGATCTCACGGAGCAAAGGCATATGAGAGAACTGGTCACGCTGAAGCAACCAATTCTTGGTCCATGAACTCCTCCCCACCCTGTTCATGGACTGGACTTGTGTCAAGGTCAGGACCCCAACACCAAGCCCCCGCACAGCACGAACTCTACGAGGAGTACGCATACGAAACATGGCTAGAAAACGGTCGGCTGCTCAGAACGAAGTAACAGAACGCACTGAAGAACAGCAAGGCCTGTGAAGAGCGACCTGAAAAACAGTAACGAACGAACAAGAATACAATGACTACTTAAAGTCACGCGGAACTTGCTTGCACGCACTGAAGAGCAGATACAAACCCACAAGCGCAAACTGAACGGCAGAAAACGATCTGAAAGCCACGAGTCTGAAAAAGCACGAATCGTCTCTCACCAAACTTTTACTAACACGAGATTAGCAAAAGGAGCCCAAAGGGTGCCGCGCTTGGTTCTGAACCGGCCTTTTCTAGTCTCGTCGTACGTGGTGTACGTGACCGCGTGGTTGGCGATCGGAAATTCCGACAACTTTGTGCGACAAAAAAAGTTTGAGCCAACATCCGTCGGAAAAAATCCTAGGATTTTGTTGTCGGAATGTCCGAACAAAGTCCGACCGTGTGTACGCCCTATAACAGTTCACGCTAAAAACAAAGGGTTTAGTTTGCACACATTTGCAAATATATGCCTTAAGTTGCAGCGGTTACATTATGGCACCCCAGTGTACTGCAATAATTGTATAATTTTGAGAGTTTCCCAAGTTGTAGCACATATATAATAATAGATAGATTAAGGGCAGGGGTGCCTGGAGGGAGCCCACTCCTCCTTAACCACTTACCAACCGACCCATAGCCGAATGACGGCTGCAGGGCGGTTGGATAACTCTGGGAGGACGTACTATGACGTCCTCCCAGAATTCCCCTCTCGCGCGCCCCCTGGGGTGCGCACCCGAACACATCCTCTGGACCCGGCGCATCACGGATCCCGGTAAATGGCCGCTGATCGCGGCCGTTTACCATGTGATCGCGCCGTCAAATGATGGCGCGATCACATGTAAACAGACTGGCGTCATCTGATGACGCCGGTTCCTCTCCTCCCCTCCTGTGTACCGATCGGTACACAGTGAAGCGGGGAGGGAGATGGATGGATGTCTGCAGCGCTGTGGGCTGTATGTGTAGTGCTCACAGCGCTGCACAGAGACATCCAGCCATCCATGCTCAGCCATCCCTACTACTATGCAATGCTGTGCAATACTCTGCAATACCCCCACAATACTCTGCAATGCTGTGCAATACTCTGCAATGCTGTGCAATACTCTGCAATGCCCCCACAATACTCTGCAATGCTGTGCAATACTCTGCAATGCCCCTACAATACTCTGCAATGCTGTGCAATACTCTGCAATGCTGTGCAATACTCTGCAATACCCCCACAATACTCTGCAATGCTGTGCAATACTCTGCAATGCCCCCACAATACTCTGCAATGCTGTGCAATACTCTGCAATTTCCCCACAATACTCTGCAATGCCCCCACAATACTCTGCAATGCCCCCACAATACTCTGCAATGCTGTGCAATACTCTGCAATGCCCCCACAATACTCTGCAATGCCCCCACAATACTCTGCAATGCTGTGCAACACTCTGCAATGCCCCCACAATACTCTGCAATGCCCCCACAATACTCTGCAATGCCCCCGCCATACTCTGCAATGCCCCCGCCATACTCTGCCATGCCCCCGCCATACTCTGCCATGCCCCGCCATACTCCGCCATACCCCGCCATACCCCGCCATACTCCGCCATACTCCGCCATACTCCGCCATACCCCGCCATACTCTGCAATACCCCGCCATACTCCGCAATACCCCGCCATACCCTGCCATGCTGAGCCATGCTCGGCTGTACTCGCCCTCTGTATGTGGCCAAGCTGTGGAAGTCTCACACATGTGGTATCGCCGTACTCAGGAGGAGCAGGAGAATCTATTTTGGGGTGTCATTTTTGGTATGTACATGTTATGTGGTAGAAATATTGTATAAATGGACAACTTTGTGTTAAAAAAAAAAAAAGCGTTTTAACCACCTTTTTCAGCCGGCGATTCCCTACACCATGAGAATGATCATAGCAGCTGTTCCACTGCTTGATCGTTCTTACGGGAGGCGAGAGGGGATGTCCCCCCCTCCCGCGCTTCTACCGACTCACCGCTACGATCGAAGCCAGGATTGTTTTTTTTTTTTATTTATTTCAGGCTTCCCAGCCTAGAGGGAAGATGTGGGGTCTTACTGGTCTTACTGACCCCATATCTCACTGTAAAGAGGACCTGTCATGCCATATTCCTATTACAAGGATGTTTATATTCCTTGTAATAGGAATAAAAGTGGTCCAAAATTTTTTTTTTTGGAAAAAAGCATCAAACTAAAATAAATAAAGTAAAATGAACAATAAAAAAAAAAAAAAATTTTTAAAGCGCCCTTGTCCCTGTGTGCTCGCATGCAGAAGCGAACGCATACGTAAGTCCCGCCCACATATGAAAACGGTGTTCAAACCACACATGTGAGGTATCGCTGCGATCGGTAGAGCGAGAGCAATAATTTTGGCCCTAGACCTCCTCTGTAACTCAAAACATGTAACCAGTAAAAAATTTTAAAGCGTCGCCTATGGGGATTTTTGAGTAGCAAAGTTTGGCGCCATTCCACAAGCGCGTGCAATTTTGAAAGGTGACATGTTGGGTATCTGTTTACTCGGCATAACTTCATCTTTCACATTATGCAAAAACATTAGGCTAACTTTACTGTTTTGGTTTTTGTAAAGCACAAAACAGTTTTTTTTCCAAAAAAAACGCGTTAAAAAATTGCTGCGCAAATACCGTGCGAGATAAAAAGTTGCAACGACCGCCATTGTATTCTCTAGGGTCTTTGCTAAAAAAACATATATAATGTTTTGGGGTTCTATGTAATTTTCTAGCTTATAAATGATGATTTTTACAAGTAGGAGAGAAATGTCAGAATTGGCCTGGGTGCTCCAGAACGCCTGAAGGTGCTCCCCTGCATGTTGGGCCTCTGTATGTGGCCACGCTGTGTAAAAGTCTCACACATGTGGTATCGCCATACTCGGGATTAATAGCAGAATGTGTTTTGGGGTGTAATTTGTGGTATGCATATGCTGTGTGTGAGAAATAACCTGCTAATATGACAATTTTGTGGGAAAAAAAAAAGTAAAAAAAAAAACCTTGATTTTGCAAAGAATTGTGGGAAAAAATGACAACTTCAAAAAACTCACCATGCATCTTTCTAAATACCTTGGAATGTCTTCTTTCCAAAAAGGGGTCATTTGGGGGGTATTTGTACTTTTCTGGAATGTTAGGGTCTCAAGAAATTAGATAGGCCGTCAGTACTTCAGGTGTGATCAATTTTCAGATATTCGCACCATAGCTTTTGGACTCTATAACTTTCACAAAGACCAAATAATATCCACCGATTTGGGTTAATTTTACCAAAGATATGTAGCGGTATAAATTTTGGCCAAAATATATGAAGAAAAATTACTAATTTGCAAAATATTATAACAGAAATGAAGAAAAATTTATTTTTTTACAGATTTTTCGGTCTTTTTTCTTTTACGGCGCAAAAAATAAAGAACCCAGCGGTGATTAAATACCACCAAAAGAAAGCTCCATTTGTGTGAAAAAAAGGACAAAAATTTCATATAGACACAGTGTTGCATGACTGAGTAATTGTCATTCAAAATGAAAATGAAAAGAGAGCACCAAAAGCTGAAAATTGGTCTGGTTAGGAAGGGGGTTTAAGTGCCCAGTTGTCAAGTGGTTAAATGTTCACAATGAACTGGACACCCAGCAAAAACACAATGGCAGCTGAAGGTGTATCCCAATTCCCAAACTGTACAAACAAATGGCAACCACCCTAACCATTAACTAGCCCTTGCAGCAAGGAGCTTATGGAAGGGCGAGGCATGTCAAAAAATAAACCAAAATTCTCCCTGCTCACTTACCAGCCAGCCTGCAACAGACTAAATTGACTCTAATACAGTGTACACACGCTGTATTAGACTTTCGATGGACTTTTGATAGAGTTATGGCGGACTTTCCGAATGAACGGACTTGCCCACACACGGACAAGTCCGTTAATTTTGAACGTGACTCAGGTACGACGGGACTAGAAAAGGAAGTCAATCTCGCCGCTTTTAACGGCGAGATTGGCACCTTGCGAGCCCCGTCGCGGGGCATACCAGGCCCTTAGGTCTGGTATGGATTTCAAGGGGAACCCCCTACGATGAAAAAATGTCGTGGGGTCCTCCCAAAATCCATACCAGACCCCGATCTGAGCATGCGGCCGGTTAGCAAAGGGGGTGGGGACAAGCGAGCGCCCCCCTCCTGAACCGTACCAGGCCGCATGCCCCCAACATGGGGGGTGGGTGCTTTGGGGGAGGGGGCGCCTTGTCCCCATGTTGATGAGGACAAGGGCCTCTTCCCGACAACCCTGGCCATTGGTTGTCGGGGTTTGCGGGCGGGGGGGCTTATCAGAATCCAGGAGCCCCCTTTAATAAGGGGGCCCCCAGATCCCAGACCCCCACCCTATGTGAATGAGTATGGTGTACATCGTACCCATTCACCTAGGGAAAAAGTGTCAATAAAAAAACACACTACACAGTTTTTTAAAGTAATTTATTAGACAGCTCCGGAGGTCTTCTTCCGGCTCCGGGGGTCTTCTTCCCGACTTCGGGGGTCTTCTTCCGACTTCGGGGGTCTCTCCAGCCTCTTCTCCCGGCGTCCAGTTCTTCTCTGCTCTCTCCGGCCTCTTCTCCTATATTAAGGGGTCATAACCAAAGAAAGAGGGAAGGCAACGCTGGAGAAACTGCTGAAATTTTTGAAGCCTTTGGCCCCCAGGGCGCACATCAACTATTTTAATGCCAAATTGGTGACCTGAGGAGTCCATATATAAGGAAGTACAATCTGGTCCAGAAGTCCAAGAGATCATGAACAGCAGCAGATGACATACATGTCCCCAGGCTGTGGTCATACAAGAGTCGCAGAAGCCTCCCCAATCAGCCTGAGCGCTGACTCCTCCACGTTACTCCGCTTCCTGGGTATTTTGGTTGGAAGGCGGAGGGGAGGGACCTGGCATTCTGTGAGGCTCCTACTGGGCCCGGCCTCCTCCTGGCTGTCACTAACCCCGCCTCCTCCTGGCTGCCACATTCCACAGCCTCCTCCTTGCTGAGGTCTTCCTGTGTATGAAAAAGGGACATAGTTTTAGTATTTTGTTCATCAATCACACACAATTTTCATCTCATGACTATTGCAAATTGAATGTTAACAAATATAAAAGATTATCATTCTGAGCCCAGCATTTTTCATTCTTGTCCCAATTATTTTTGCCCACTACTGTCAATTGATATGTAAAACACTTTATTAAATCAGCAATTAGTGATCAATAATAAAATCTAGTAAACATCATTTTTTTATTGACTAGAAATCTGTAGAACAATGCTATACCTGGCTCAACCTGGGCTCCTCCACTTCTTCCTGGCTGGAAGTCCCAGGTTGGACATCGGAAGCCTCAGCTGGGGTGGAAGATTGGGTGGAAGGAAGAGTGGAAGGAAGGGTTGGGAAAGATTTCCTGACTTCAGTCTGGTCTGACAGAAAACAAAGTCTCTTATAGTACCACAGCCTGGGAACATAAACGTCATCTGCTGAAGCTCCTGATCTCTGGGAATCCTGGACCTTCTTGCGCTCCCTAAGATATGTGCTCCTCAGGCCACCAATTTTGGCTTTTAAATAGGGGATGGTTGCTGTGGGGACCACTGGCTTCACCAACTCCAGCAGTTTCTCCAGCACTGCCTGCCTCTTTTGTTTATGATTATCCCCTTCCCGCTGACCGAACGCATATATGCGGCCTCGGCTTTCCGGGGTTATACCGGGATGATGCCCGCAGCTGCAGGCATCATCCCGGTACCGTTGTTTTCAGCGGGTGATCGGCTACCCGAGTATAACAACGGATGCGGCTAAAAGCCGCTCGGCTGTTATACCGGAGGAGCGGGAGGGGACATCCCCCCCCTCCCGCCGCCTCCCGCCGCTGTTACCGGGCCTCCCGTGCGATCGGGAGGCCCGGTGTCCGTTCCGCTGTCTTCGGCGGCTGGGGGCGGACTGGAACGAAGCTGCGAGTGGCTTCGTTCCAGCCTTCTTCTTGTAAATGCGGAAGCGACGTCATGACGTCACTTCCCGTTTACTCGGCTGCCAATGGCGCCGAATTTAAAAAAGTACACAGTATTCAGAATCGCCGTTTTCGGCGATCTGAATACTTTAAAGTGTAAAGGAGGGATGGGGGGTCTTTTAGACCCCCCATCCCTCCATAAAGAGTACCTGTCACCACATATTACTGTCACAAGGGATGTTTACATTGCTTGTGACAGCAATAAAAGTAAAAAAAAAAAATAAAAATTTTAAACACAATTTATAAAGTACAAAAATAAATAAAATAAATAAAAAAAATAAAAAAAAATTTTTTTAAAGTGCCCCTGTCCCCGCGAGCTCGCGCAGCGAAGAAAACGCATACGGAAGTCGCGCCCGCATATGTAAACGGTGTTCAAACCACACATGTGAGGTATCGCCGCGATCGTCAGAGCGAGAGCAATAATTCTAGCCCTAGACCTCCTCTGTAGCTCAAACCTGGTAACCGTAAAAAATTTTTAAAGCGTCGCCTATGGAAATTCAAAGGTACCGTAGTTCGTCGCCATTCCACGAGTGCGTGCAATTATAAAGGGTGACATGTTTGGTATCTATTTACTCGGCGTAACATCATCTTTCACATTATACAAAAAAATTGGGGTAACTTTACTGTTTGGATTTTTTAAAATTCATGAAAGTGTCACTTTTCCAAAAATTTGCGTTTAAAACACCGCTGCACAAATACCGTGTGATAAAAAATATTGCAACAATCGTCATTTTATTCTCTAGATTCTCTGCTAAAAATATATATATAATGTTTGGGGGTTCTAAGTAATTTTCTAGCAAAAAATACGGATTTTAACTTGTAAACACCAAATTTCAAAAATAGGCTTAGTCATGAAAGGGTTATAATGCGGGTGTTTCACCTGCCACAGACAGGGCAGCTCCCTGTATTTATCTATGAACAGGGGGAGGAAGTTGTGGTCATTGAAGCCATCAATTTTATCTGCAATACACAAGACAAACCCTATTGTCAGGCTAAAGTCTCCTAATCTTGTCCCAATATAGGCCTCAATTTATAATCAGTATAGGCCCAAGTTAAAATTGTACCTTTGTTATCACGATCGGCACTTCCGATACTACTTCCTCCACTCCCAGACCGTACGTACGACGCATGCGTGTTATGCTTTATATACACTGCGCATGCGTGAAACTCTGCCCGCCCCTGACGTTTTTTCTAGTCTATTCCCCGCCCCTTCTCTTTCAGCGCAGTGGGGAAGAGCACATGGCGGAGACACAACAGGTGCAAGATAATAGCAGCAACGAGGAGGAGGAGGAAAGCCCAGAGCCAGAAATGCACAATCCCGCAGAAGAAGATTTAAGGCCTCAAATATGGCCTTTGTAGAGATGGTGGAGATGGTCGACAAAAAAGGGCCAACTATGACGGGAAGCATGGACCTTACCCCAACCCAAATGTCAGAAAGGCCAAGATCATGGCGAAAGTTGTGAAGAGTCTGCACCGGAATTTTGGGGTACAATGATCCAAGGATCAAATCAGGAAGCGGTGGTCGGACTCAAATTAAGGGAGCACGATCAGTATAGAAGGATCAGGAGAGTGCTGCAAAAAGTAAGTAGTTGTCCTGTGTTCCTATTCTTTATTTTTATTACGTTTGTGCTGCTTTATGTGCTTTTCTTTACTGTTGTACAGTTTACAATGGCAACTTTCATGTTCATGGACACATTATTCGTTCGTATGAAACATTGTTCGTTCGGCCACTAAAACACCATGTTTTGTCCAGATGCAGTTCAATACATTTTTTCTGGCCTACTTCTCTTAAAATAAGTTGGTTGTCTATATGGGTTTGTAACTATAATGAAATGCAAACTAGATTCTGTGTAAGGAGAGGACACTCAGCAGCTGTTTACACATCTGGATGCAGGAGCACTAGTGTGGGACACCAGAACACCCTTTTTATTAGGGGGCCCACACAGGTGCTCCAGTGTATACTATAGGGGTGTCTCCATCTGTGAAGCTTGTACAAAACAGGTAAGTATTAAAGCTTGACGAAGGACAAAAATATTTCTTCATCTTGGAACTCTGCCAAAAGAGACAATTGTACCCCACTTCCAAGCAATGTTTCAGATTCCTATTTCTGGCCTCAAATATCTGTGTGCTAAGTATACCTATTTTTTTTCACATAGGAGAGAAAAAACTTGGAGGACACCACTCATCAGAGGAGATCAGGGACTCCCCACCTCAGGAAGAAGGGGAAATCCCCCAAACCCAACCAGAGTAGGAGGAGGGAGACGTTATATAAATTGTCACCACAACAGGTGAGTGTCTGTGACCGCAGCTTCAGGTAAGAGATGGATGCAGGGCCGATCCTAGGGTCACAGACGTCTAGGTGCAGAAATATTTCTGGCGCCCCCACGTGGGCGTGGTCATCTCACTAACTCATACAAATTTACAAATGTTTCTATGGCAACGACTCAAACAGAGCTGTTAACCTAAGAGCTCTTTGTTACCCTGGGATACTCCCATGATCTTTTAACAATAAAGAAAATACAGGAAGAGCTTACACTAATGAGAACTGGAAGGGAGTCTCTCTGATGCACACAGAGAGGGCTTCTGTTAGAGAGTCTGTTAGAAAGAGCCCCCAGACATACTACATACTACAGGAGATGGTCAGAGACTGCAATCATAGTACAGGAGATGGTCAGACTGCAGACATAATACAGAAGATGGTCAGAGACTGCAGACATGGTACAGGAGATGGTCAGAGACTGCAGACATGGTACAGAAGATGGTCAGAGACTGCAGACATGTTACAAGAGATGGTCAGAGACTGCAGACATGGTACAGAAGATGGTCAGAGACTGCAGGCATGGTACAGGAGATGGTCAGAGACTGCAAACATACTACAGGAGATGGTCAGAGACTGCAGACATAGTACAGGAGATGGTCAGAGACTGCAGACATACTACAAGAGATGGTCAGAGACTGCAGACATGATACAAGAGATGGTCAGAGACTGCAGACATGATACAAGAGATGGTCAGAGACTGCAGACATGTTACAAGAGATTGTCAGAGACTGCAGACATAGAACAGGAGATGGTCAGAGACTGTAGACATGATACAAGAGATGGTCAGACTGCAGACATGTTACAAGAGATGGTCAGAGACTGCAGACATACTACAGGAGATGGTCAGAGATGGCAGACATAATACAGGAGATGGTCAGAGCCTGCAGACATACTACAGGAGATGGTCGGAGACTGCAGACATAGTACAGGAGATGGTCAGAGACTGCAGACATACTACAAGAGATGGTCAGAGACTGCAGACATGATACAAGAGATGGTCAGAGACTGCAGACATGTTACAAGAGATTGTCAGAGACTGCGGACATATTACAGGAGATGGCCTGAGAATGCGGACATGTTACAAGAGCTGGTCAGAGACTGCAGACATGATACAAGAGATGGTCAGACTGCAGACATGTTACAAGAGATGGTCAGAGACTGCAGACATACTACAGGAGATGGTCAGAGACTGCAGACATGATACAAGAGATGGTCAGAGACTGCAGACATGTTACAAGAGATGGTCAGAGACTGCAGACATACTACAGGAGATGGTCAGAGATGGCAGACATAATACAGGAGATGGTCAGAGCCTGCAGACATACTACAGGAGATGGTCGGAGACTGCAGACATAGTACAGGAGATGGTCAGAGACTGCAGACATACTACAAGAGATGGTCAGAGACTGCAGACATGATACAAGAGATGGTCAGAGACTGCAGACATGTTACAAGAGATTGTCAGAGACTGCGGACATATTACAGGAGATGGCCTGAGAATGCGGACATGTTACAAGAGATGGTCAGAGACTGCAGACATGATACAAGAGATGGTCAGACTGCAGACATGTTACAAGAGATGGTCAGAGACTGCAGACATACTACAGGAGATGGTCAGAGACTGCAGACATGAAACAAGAGATGGTCAGAGACTGCAGACATGATACAAGAGATGGTCAGAGACTGCAGACATGTTACAAGAGATGGTCAGAGACTGCAGACATGTTACAAGAGATGGTCAGAGACTGCAGTTCCTATGGACGTTAGTAAATAATGGCCGATCGGCCCTCTCACCTGATCCAGCGATACAGCAACAATGGTTCCTCTGATCAGGAGTCAGCTCACTCTGAGCCCAGATCTGTATTCTGGCAATTACTCCATTCCTTTCTCCACCAGGGATGGCACCATGCTGTGTGGCTTTCCCTCTGGTGGTGCAGGGCAGTGGGGTTCTCTCTCTGATGGTGTTCCCTCAGCACTGTCCTCTCCCTCTGGAGTCCTGGGTGCACTTCCCTGAAAGTTTTCCCGGGCTCCTGGCTCTCTCTCTCTCCCATTCAGCTGAGCATGCTGTGTGGGCTGCAGTTTCCGTGTTACAGAGGGGCTGCCAGTCCTCGGGACTACATGTCCCACAATCCTCTTCTTTGATCCTTTTTTTTTCTTCTCTGGCCGATATGAAGGCGGGGGAAGAAACATAGTGCACCGCTTACTAGTACAGCAGCGTGCACGAGGAGGAGAGGGAGAGGGGACAAAAATGTCTCAGACATTGTCTGGCATATTGATGGCCCCCCTACCCGCAAAGTATTCCATGTATCTTATACGGACCTCACGGGCACTCTGGGGGGGCAAGCGAGGACAGCCAGTTTCAAGAGCCTTCAGCATTTGTTCATTAGGAATTCCGGCCTCAGGCCCAACTGAGGCAGCATAGTTTAGAGAATTTCTCCTTAAAAAATTGTGGAGAATACAGCAAGCCAGGATGATGTGATTGAGTTTATATTCCGACATGTGTATGGGTGTAAGAAATAGGCGGAACCGGCTGGCCATTATTCCAAACGTGTTCTCCACCACTCTTCTGGCTCTAGCCAGCCGGTAATTAAAAACCCTCTGGTCCGGGGTGAGGGTCCTCATAGGGAATGGCCGCATAAGATGGTCCCCCAGTGCAAACGGTTCATCCACAAAGAAGACGAATGGGAGTCCTTCCGCATTGTCTTCTGGAGATGGCAAGCCCAAGCTGCCATTCTGGAGACGCCTGTAGAACTTGGTCTGGGTGATGACTCCACCATCCGACATCCGGCCATTCTTCCCCATGTCCACATACAGGAACTCGTAAGTAGCCGACACCACCGCCAACATCACAATACCATTGAACCCCTTGTAGTTGTAATAGTATGACCCCGAGTTGGGGGGTGGGACTATGTGGACGTGTTTCCATCAATTGCCCCTATGCAGTTGGGAAAGTCCCACCGCTGTGCAAAGTGGGAGGCCACAGTCTGCCATTCCTGTGGGTTGGAAGGAAACTGTGGAGTCAAACAAGGAAAAAAAAATTAGTAATTTTGCACAAAAACATTGAAAGCAGATTAGACACAAACATTCTTGGCCAACATCAGTATAACATTTATTTTAGGGAGTATTTAAAGACAAAAGTATAAGGTCCACCTATCAGATTCCTCACCCCCTCAACCCCCCATTGAAAAATTTTTAGGGGGGGGGTGTTTTGGACAGGTAACCCTCTCCACTTCATTGAGAGCTGAATGCATAAATAATGTGTGTTACTTTGGCCAGCCCCTCCTTACTTTACACTATTGGCAGCCCACTGGACAGGTAAGAAGTGTCATAATACAAAGATATAAATACACACTGTACAAATTTTAGCACATTTTTACATTCTGCAATTACCTATCAAGATAATAATAGGATACAAAAACTTTAAACATTACCATTTGAAAGTATTCAGGCAGGCCCTTGCACTACATACTTTGGGGAATTAATCCATAAATCTGACCACAAAAGAGGTAGGTAAAGTGTGTATGGGTTTGGCAGTCAGCAGATAGAGGATTGGTATCAGCTGACTTAGCAGTTGGGGGGAGGGAGGGTTCCAAATGATTTTGGGACTCCAAAAAAAAGCCTCTGGCACTCTGCCTGAATTGAAAGCACAAATAACATTTATACACATTTTAGGGGGTGTTTAGGGTAAAGCACTACTATGGAGCTGACAAAATACATTGTTAAGTGACTAAATGAGGTGGATATAGGCCCAGGAGAGAATGCTGGGGAGGTAAGTGAAGGCAAATATGCATGAAGGACAAAAAAAAAATTAAAAAATTCCAGCATGCATGAGGACAAAGGGGACATTCACAGCATATTACAATCATGGTAATTAGGGAATAAGGAAAGAAATACAATACATTAGTAAACATTAAATACAATAAAATGTGATGTTAAAGGATAAAAATCTTACCTTAATATAGTCCTTCTGCAGGACCTGGATGATGGCAGAACAGGTCTCTGGGATAATGATCCCCAGAGCCTGGGGGGAGATGCCTATCGAGAACTTGAGATTCTGCAGGCTTCCCCCGCCACCAAGTACCGCAACGTGGCAACTAGCATCTGCTCCGGAGTGATGGCTTGCCGCAAGCAGGTATCCTGCCTGCTGATATAAGGGGTCAGCAAAGCCAACAAACGGTGAAAAACGGGGTCCGTCATCCTGAGAAAGTTCCTGAAATCGTCAGGATTATTCTCACGGATCTCATGGAGCAAAGGCATGTGACAGAATTGGTCACGCTGGAGCAACAAATTCTTGGTCCATGAACTCCTCCTCGCCCTGTTCATGGACTGGGCTTGTGTCAAAGTAAGAACTCCAACACCAAGCCCCCTCACAGCACGAACTCTACGATGAGTACGTACACACAACATGGCTAGAAAACGGTCGGTTGGTCAGAACGAAGTAACAGAACGCACTGAAGAAAAGCAAGGCCTGTGAAGAGCGACCTGAAAATCAGTAACGAACGGACAAGAACACAATGATAAATCAATGGGAACTCACTGCACGCACTGAAGAACAGATACAAACCCACAAGCACAAACTGAACACCAGAAAAACGATCTGAAAACCACAAGGCTGAAAAGCGCGAATCGTCTCTCACCAAACTTTTACTAACATGAGATTAGCAAAAGGAAACCAAAATGTGGCACGCTTTGTATTGAACTGCCCTATTATAGTCTCGTCGTACATGGTGTACGTCACCGCGTTCTTGACGGTCGGAACTTACGAGAACTTTGTGTGACCGTGTATATGCAAGACAGGTTTGAGCCAACATCCGTTGGAAAAAATCCGATGGATTTTGTAATCGAAATGTCGGAACAATGTCCGACCGTGTGTACAGGGCATACGTGTACTGTGTCCTATGCACAGTGTGCACCTAAAGCTACCTGAAGAAAATTGGTGGTGTTCTTCTGATCCTATTAGTACCACAGGCAGGCAGCTACAGTATTTACAGTTAGTGTACTGTGTCCTCTGCACAGTGTGCACCTAAAGCTACCTGAAGACAATTGCTGTTGTTCTGATCCTATTAATACCACAGGCAGGCAGCTGCAGTATTTACAGTTAGTGTACTGTGTCCTCTGCACAGTGTGCACCTAAAGCTACCTGAAGAAAATTGGTGGTGTTCTTCTGATTCTATTAGTACCACAGGCAGGCAGCTACAGTATTTATAGTTAGTGTACTGAGTCCTCTGCACAGTGTGCACCTAAAGCTACCTGGAGAAAATTGGTGGTGTTCTTCTGATCCTATTAGTACCACAGGCAGGTAGCTGCAGTATTTACGGTTAGTGTGCTGTGTCCTCTGCACAGTGTGCACCTAAAGCTACCTGAAGAAAATTGGTGGTCTTCTTCTGATCCTAATAGTACCACAGGCAGGCAGCTGCAGTATTTAAAGTTAGTGTACTGTGTCCTCTGCACAGTGTGCACCTGAAGCTACCTGAAGACAATTGCTGTTGTTCTGATCCTATTAATACCACAGGCAGGCAGCTGCAGTATTTACAGTTAGTGTGCTGTGTCCTCTGCACAGTGTGCACCTAAAGCTACCTGAAGAAAATTGGCGGTGTTCTTCTGATCCTATTAGTACCACAGGCAGGCAGCTGCAGTATTTAAAGTTAGTGTACTGTGTCCTCTGCACAGTGTGCACCTAAAGCTACCTGAAGACAATTGCTGTTGTTCTGATCCTATTAATAACACAGGCAGGCAGCTGCAGTATTTACAGTTAGTGTACTGTGTCCTCTGCACAGTGTGCACCTAAAGCTACCTGAAGAAAATTGGTGGTGTTCTTCTGATCCTATTAGTACCACAGGCAGGCAGCTACAGTATTTACAGTTAGTGTACTGTGTCCTCTGCACAGTGTGCCCCTAAAGCTACCTGAAGACAATTGCTGGTGTTCTCATACTAATAATACTACAGGCAGGCAGTTGATTCTGCTAGCTGCAGTATCAGTATATATATACATCCCAGCTTTGTGCAGCTACATCTCACTGCAGGCCATTAGTATGTCTGGAAGGCCGACAAGGAGAGGCAGACAGTCACAAGCCAATAAAAGGGGGCAAGCTTTGTGTCTAGAGGCAACAGTGCTGGTCGTGGAGACGGTGCATCCTCATCAGCACGTGGCCATGGGACACGCTTGTCCTTTTTTTCGGCAGCTGGCCGTGTTGAGCCGCAACATGTGGAAGACTTGGTAGAGTGGATGACCAAGCCGTCCTCATCCTCCTCATCCTCTCTCACCCAGGCTCAGGGTACTTTGTCTGGCAGAGCAGCTGCCAACATGGCCATTTCCATCGGCTCAATGGCATCAGTCACTCCTTCCCTAGCCTCACCATGTTCTCCTGAGGAGTCCCCCGAACTGTTTCACCACAGTGTTGAGTACATGCTCCAAGAGGATGCCCAGCGTTTTGAAGGCTCCGATGATGCTACCCAGCTGGAGGAAGGCAGTAATGTGAGCCCAGAGAGAGGGGGTGCCCAAAAAGGACAGTAATCTGGCAGTCATGTTCCCCAGCTGCAGCATAATGCCAGGTTTGCTCCAGTGATGAGGAGGGAGGGGATGATGAGGTCATTGACTCCACGTGGGTGCCTGATAGGAGAGAGGAGGAGGAGGAGGCACATCAACCATGAGGCAGGATGCCCTCCAGGGGCCAAGGGCAACACACCGACTGCATCACACTGCAGAGCTCTGCATGTGCATGGCACTGCTGTCTCTGCGTGTTATTCCAAAAGTACTTTGGTGTGGGCCTTTTTTGAGACGAGTGCATCAGATCCCACCGCAGCTATTTGTAACATATGTCTCAAGTGTATCTTGCGTGGCCAAAAGATCACCACACCACATGCTTGACCAGACATATGTTGACCTGCCATGCAATTCGTTGGCAAGCGTACCTAAAAGACCCACACCAAAGAACAAAGCGGACCTCTCCTTGCTCCTCATCAGCTGGGATCTCCCACTCCACTATACCTTCAGTCCTCTCTGAAAACTGCACTGAGAGGAATGAAGGTGTAAGATTAGGTGTGTCACAGCCAAGTACTTGCGGGCAATCTGCTATCGGTACACCGACGTCAGATTGTACCAGGCAAATTTCCCTGCCCCAGCTGCTGCACCGCCAAAATAAGTTCGCTCCCAGCCATCCACATGCCCAGCGGTTGAATGCTAGCTTGGCTAAATTGCTAGCACTTCAACTGCTGCCCTATCAGGTGGTAGACTCTGCCCCCTTCCATGAGTTTGTGGAATGTGCGGTTCCTCAGCAGCAGGTTCCCAAATGCTACTTTTTCTCACGGAAGGCGATTTCGGCTCTCTATCGGTATGTGGAAGGCAATGTCTTGGCCTCGCTGGACAGGCAGTCAGCGGTAAGGTGCATATTACCACTGACTCATGGTCCAGCAGGCATGGACAGGGACGTTCCCTATCTTTCACCACGCACTGGGTGACTCTTCTGGCAGCTGGGAAGAATGCAGGACAGGGTGCAATAGTGTTGGAGGTTGTTCCGCCACCACGCCTCCAAAATTCTACTAGTGGTGATTCTGCCACACCTCTCTCCTCCACCCCCTCCTCTTCTTCTTCCTCCATGGCCTCTTCCTGTGCTGATTTGTCCTCGGAACCAGCGGTGCTCCATAGGTGTTCAAGGGGCTACGCAAGCAAGCAGGCAAAAAGATGCCATGTGGTGCTTGAGCTGGTGTGCTTGGGGGACAGGAGCTACACTGGGGCAGAGATTCTGTCAGCTCTGCAGGGGCAGGTTCAGAGGTGATTGACATCATGCCAGCTTAAGGCAGGTATGGTGGTTTGCGACAATGGCACCAACTTCCTCTCCGCCCTCCAAAAGGGACAACTGACCGATGTGCCCTGTTTGGCTCACGTCCTTAACTTGGTGGTGCAGTGGTTCTTTGGCAGGTACCCGGGCTTATAGGATGTCCTGAGGCAGGCCAGGAAAGTTTGTATGCATTTCTGCAGGTCATATAATGCCAGTGCTCGGCTGGCTGACCTCCAAAAGGAATTTAACCTGCCCAAGAACCGCCTAATCTGTGACATGCCTACCAGGTGGAACTCAACATTGGCCATTCTGCAGCGGCTGCACACACAGCAGAGGGTCATCAGTGATTACCTATGTGACTATGGCACCAGGACAGGGTCAGGGAAGCTTGTTTTTTTCCCCACGCCAGTGGGCTATGATCAGGGATGCATGCACTGTCCTGTCACCATTTGAGGAGGCCACAAGGATGGTGAGCAGTGACAGTGCATGCATCAGTGACACTGTTCCTCTTGTCCACCTGTTGGAGCACACGCTGGACAGGGCACTTGAGGCAGAACAGAGGGAGGAAGAGGAGGACTTCCTCACCTCTCAAGGCCCCCTTTATCCAGACAGTGTTCCTGCGTGCCCACCAATCACACAGGAAGAGGAGGAGGATTGTGTCAGCATGGAGGTGGAGCCTGGCACTCAGCGTCAGCAGCAGTCTTCAAGGGATCATTTACAGTCCGAAGAAACCCATGAATTTGTTTGTGGCTGGGAGAAGGTGGCTTCGGATCATGTTGTCCTTACTGACCCAGAGGACTCTGGACCGAATGCCTCAGCAAACCTATGCTGCATGACCTCCCTGATCCTGCAAAGCCTGCGGAAGGATCTTCGTATTCGTGGTATCAAGGGGAGGGATGATTACTGGCTGGCAACCCTCCTTGATCCACGTTACAAGGGTAAGGTTGCAGACCTTATCTTGCCGTTGCAGAGGGAGCAGAGATTGAAACATCTTCGGGAGGCCTTGCAGAAAGTTTGTTTGTGCAACGTGTTTCCAGAGCCTGGGAGGTTACAATTTCCTGGTCCTCCTGGACAACGTGTTGTTGAGGCTTCGGTCAGTCACAGAAGGAGCGGTGGAGAAGGTGGCCGTCTGACCGATGTGTTCAGACAATTTTTTAGTCCGCAGCCCCAAGGTCTGATCGGTTCCAGCAACCATCGCCAGCGTCTGATTCACATGGTGCAGGATTACCTAGGGGCAAGATCAGATTTGGACACCTTTCCCACCGAAAATCCTCTGGGTTACTGGGTCTTGAGGATGGATCACTGGCCAGAGCTTGCACAGTATGCAATTGAGCTACTGGCCTGTCCTGCATCCAGCATTCTTTCAGAACGCACATTCAGTGCTGCTGGAGGCTTTCTAACCGATCACAGGGTGCGCCTGTCCACCGAATCGGTCAATCGGCTGACCTTCATAAAAATGAATCAGTCTTGGATCACCAGCTACCAAGCACCTGACGCTGATGTAACCAATTGATTTTTTTTTTTAATGTGAGATCCCTTCAAGACTGCCTATGCTGATGCTGAGTGACTATCCTGTTATGCTGAGTGACAATCCTCTTCCTCCTCAATTTTCATGCTGATAGCTTGTAAGAACAATTTTGGTTCTGGGCACCGCCACCAATGGCCAAGGCCCAATTTTTCTGCCCCTGTTTAACAGGGGTGTGTAATTACAATTTTTGATGCAATACTTTGCAGCAGGGCTCATTCCTACGCTCCAACTAGAGTATCTGTGAGGGGTTGCAGTGTTATGGCACCAGCACCAGTGCCCAAGGCCCAATTTTTCAGCCCCTGTTTAACAGGGGTGTATAATCACAATTTTTGATGTAATACTTTGCAGCAGGGCTCATTCCTGCGCTCCAACTATAGCATCTGTGAGGGGTTGCAGTGTTGTGGCACCAGTGCCTAAGGCCCAATTTTTCTGCCCCTGTTCAACAGGGACATGTGATTACAATTTTTGATCTAATATTTCACAGCAGGGGCCATTCCTGCGCCCACCAAGAGTAACTGTGAGGCCTTACAGTGTTGTGGCACCAGCACCACCACCACCACCACCAAAGGCCCAATTTTTCTACCACTGTTCAACAATGGCATGTAATTACAATTCTTGATCTAATATTTCACAGCAGGGCCCGTTCCTGCGCCCACCAAGAGTAACTGTGAGAGCTTACAGTGTTGTGGCAACACCAACACCTAAGGCCCCAATTTCTGCAGAGTATATGAGGGCAGGCCCCTACTTTAAAACATCCAACTTCCAAACGACTCCTACTTGCAAACTGAAGGAGACAACAGGAAGTGAGATGAAATCTACCCCTAGGAAGGGAAATTATCTCCTGTAAGAGTTAATATGGGAAAAACATGCCTCTTCTTCACTGATGCTTTATCACCAATCCTTGTTTCACTAAAAACCCCACATTTTCAAAAAACATTTATCATTGGGACAGAAAGTGAGGTGAAATCTTCTGAAGAGGTGCACAGACAGCAAAACAAATGTTACAGGGGTGATAACCCTTCCCTATGTTTTCCAAAAAGCTTAAAAATAGATTTTTTGGCTGGCGCTACACTTTAAAAATGTACCAGTTCAAAATTACAGATTCTACTTAACAACAATCCTACAGTGCCTCTCTTGTTTGCACCGCCTGTATACTGCTGTTCAGAGTACTATAGGGCCTGGGGGCCTGTCTCACTGATTTTTTATTGCCGGGACCCGACATTACATTAAAGCTGCAAGCAGTTTTAAGTGACTTTTATTCCTTTACAAATGTCATTTTGTGCAGGGACTGTTCTAAGCATGGGAAACACGCACTACTTTACAGGCATACTATAGACACCCCCCAGGTACGATATTTAAAGGAGTATTTCACTTTTTTTTCACTTTAAGCATCATTAAAATCACTGCTCCCGAAAAAACGGCTGTTTTTAAAACTTTTTTTTTGCATTGATACATGTCCCCTGAGGTAGGACCCGGGTTCCCAAACCCCTTTTAGGACAATAACTTGCATATTAGCCTTTAAAATTAGCACTTTTGATTTCGAACATTCGAGTCCCACAGACTTTAATGGGGTTCTAAAGTTCGCGCAAACTTTCGGTCCGTTTGCAGGTTCTGGTGCGAAGCGAACCGGAGGGTGTTCGGCTCATCCCTAGTCCTGATATGTTTTACAGCTCTGTCAGATAGCACATCCAGGTTACTCACCTCAAGCTTTTCTTCTGCAGTTAAGCACATACACAGACTAATGGGATCATTTCTCTCCTCCTGTTACTATGTTCCTTGTTAACACATGCGCATGCAGCAGAGCGTGACTGGCTACTAGTGCCTCTACTCTTACACCCAGTCAAAATGCTCCTGTACAGAAGACTACAAGAGGCTCATGCCAGGGCAAATTTGGGTGTATTTAAAAGGCACATTTTTTTTTAAATCAATGAATACATAGCTGTATAATTGGCGTTTTAATATCTGCCTGAGGTTCAGCTTAAAGGAAATCTATGATCACAGCATATACTTTCATTTTATAACATCAGCATTGTAACAGCAGTACAAGTTATATTTGACAATTGAATATGTTTACTTGAAAAATCGCCTTTCATGTTGTGAGTGCTGCCTGTGTGCTGGCCATCTCTTTTTACACCTTCCTGGATTTGTTGCGTGCTTTTCAGCTTCTCCTCTGTTGTACAGTATACTTATAATTTCTAAGGACTATATATCCCATGGTATCTTGCTGTTTGCAATCAGTAATACTGTATTCACTCTGCCTTGTGAAACTTCCTCTTAGCAGAGTTCAGAAGTTCAGAAGACAGGCCCTGTAAATTCTGTGACACAGCAGCGCCTACACACAGGGCATAGTGAATATGTGTCACAGAATTAATTGAAATTAATTTGTGGGGATCTTCACAAAGTAAGTTTACAAACATCAAGATCATTCAGAATAATAGAAGTAGGCTAGGAAAAATAGAAATACAATGTGGAAATGAATATATGATTTTACATTTTGACCATAACCATACTGAAGGAAACATGAGTACTCCGTTGCTGATTTTCTTCAACCATTACTAGTTCCTAGTATGTTAAAGTGTTACAAAGCTCTTGTTTTTTTTACATTAAAATAACAAACATGTTATACTTACCTGCTTTGTGCAGTGGTTTTGCACAGAGCAGCATGGATCCTTCTCTTCTCCAGTCCCGAGTCCCCTGGTCCCTCCCTCCTGCCAGGTGCCGCACCCAAGCAGGCATGCTCCTGAGCCGCAGCTCTGTATGTTCATTGACACATGGAGGTATGGTTCAGTCCCATCCCTTCTATCTCCCAATTGGCTGACTGGCTGTGATTGACAGCAGTGGGAGCCAGTGAGCCAATCAGGATTGTGAGTCCCCGGAGAGCCAAGGTTCTTGTGGACATCGATGGATCAAGGGAGGGCTCAGGTAAGTATTAGATGGGGCTGGGGGGGCTGCTGCACACAGATGTTTTTTTACCCTCATGCATGCATGAAGGTAAAAAACCTTGTGCCTTTACAACCACTTTTAAGTCACTGGTTTGTAACAAGCACACAGGTTAGAAAGTCAGAGTGAAGTCTGAGATTCTAAATGACATTCTTGTTCCAGGCAAGTGACTCACACAGTTCTGTAACCACAGGGTCAACATGACAGCCAAGGAACTAGTATTTAGTAAGAGGTGACAAATGGCTGCCCTTATAGTTTCAATGTTCAGGTTCCCTTTACTAAAGTTTAACCGTAAGAAGAAAATGTCTTTTGCTGCTGAGTTTATACAGGATCTGGAACACACATAAAAGAAGGGCACATTTTCTAACACATTTCTAATGCACTGTGCGGCGGTCTGTTATTCAGCATCATGCATTTCCAAATAACCTTCATTTTCAGACACTGTAGGAAAAACATCTGCAGTCTATTTACTTGTCAGCTACATTTTTTATTTACATACAAAGCAAAATCAGTTTAACTTAACTGAAGAAACAACTACTTAACCTGAATACTGAATTTCTATCACCATTCTGACCATTGAATAATTGATTTCTTGGGGACATATAACAGCTTCACAGTACTGTTATCTCATATTATTTCCTCGTCTCCAGCACAGCTCTTCAACATTCATTTCCTGGGAGTGTGAAAAGAGGTATTTGACAAGAAAACAGAACTGGTTCACTGAATCTTTTCATTTTCTATCCCAATATATTTTCTAAAAAAGCATATATACTGATTCAAAAGTTCGTCTTTTTTTCTTTTTTTTTGACTAAATATACAATATGTGGCTAAAAGTATGTGAGCACCCCTCCCAGTGAGGTGTTCAGGTTTTCAGTGAAGACTACTGTAAATGCTAGAGAGTCATGATCCAGCCAAGAGTGAGGAGGTTTGGATCATGTGGTCAGTGAAAGCCTGTGTCCAAAATATAATAATAAAAGTCAGTGCTGGGGATTTCAATAACTAGGCAGCTAATATCAAGGTTTGACATGTAAAACCCAAAAGAATGTTCAAGATGAAAATGTAGCACCTAGAAAACAATAAATATTTATACAAACAAAATAGCGTGCAAATAGACTCTTTCAAATTCAACGTCAATGTATTTCTTTCTTCATCTTAACATGTGTATCAAATGAAGGTCTATAAAACTTCAATCACCCATCAAAGTGAAAAAAACAACAGAATCAATAACTGCTTAAACTACAGGCGCCAAAAACTCATGTCACTAATAAATGGGGTTCCCCTTTAATTTTGCTCCAGCCTTTGTCCAGCTCCACCAAAACTTTGGCTCCACCACAATTGTATCAGATTGTTGTTTAGATAAAGCTCACATAGTAGAGCAGGGATCCTCAAACTACGGCCCTCCAGCTGTTGCAGAACTACACGTCCCATGAGGCATTGTAAAGCTCTGACATTCACAGACATGACTAGGCATGATGGGAATTGTAGTTCCTGAACAACTGGAGGGCCGTTGTTTGAAGACCCCTATACTAGAGCAACAAAAGGGGGGCCATAGTGTAGTATTCAAATCAATAGTGAATATACTAGTTACACACATTACTCACCAAATATAAATGTGGGTACGACCACAACAAACATATATCTGTGAGATCTTCCACCATGATCAAATCACCAGACAGAATACAAACTCACCAGAGATATTGATACCCAGTAATAAGCAGCATATTACGCCAGTTGAAAATATATAATGTCCCCTTTAGGCAAATCCAGCTTCCTCACCTCCCCCACCAGGGCCAAATGGTGTCAGATAGCTGTACAAAATAAAGCTCACACAAGGCAGCAATATAAGGGAACCAATAGTTAAAAACAATTGCTCTTTATTCCTCAAATGCTCCCCCAAACTAAATAAAACTGCAGCATTGTACAATTAACCAGCTGGTGCAAACAAAAGTAAACCGCTCAGCACTTACATCAGTAGCCACCACTCGAATTCCAATATGGTGGCGTGACCTCGCGCACAAAGCTCCGTGGGTTTCAGACAAGCATGCATCCTCATGATTAAGCTCTGGGGTGGAGTGAAATGCATTGAGGGCATGGCTTGGCTGAAGCCTGGGTTGAAGCTATCATTTCACATATCCCCAGGGTCTTGCAGTGATGTGCGGCGCATAGGACCTTTTTTCTCTTGTGCGTCCTCTGGGGTCTCCAGGGAGAAAGTGAGCATTCATATTTATGTAGCCTACTGCTATAACTTCCTGTTCCTCCTCCATCTTAGATGTCATCATTTCCTGTTTGGTGGAACTTCCTGTTCTTCCATTGCTGTAGAGATCATAATTTCCTGTTCCTGTTTGGAGGAACCTCCTGTGTGATTAAACCTTTCAGGGGTGATAGAAATGTTATGGACCTTTATTTGATGCACATGTTATGGTGAAGACGGAATAAGATTGAAGCTGAAATTGAAATAGGCTATTTGCACACTATTTTGTTTGTATAAATATTTATTGGGTTTGCATTACATTTTCACACTGAACAGTGAAAGCCTGTGTGCCAGTCTGATTGCGCACTCTGACTGGAGGTGTCAGGAGAAAACTCTTACATACTGTATACCCACTGAAGTGACAAGCCTTAGAGGAAACAAATTCTCCCACAAAAGTTGTACACATTTATCCACAGACCTCTGCCCTCTACAGCTTACTAAAACACACAGCTCACAGGTTTTTTCACAGCATAGAGCATGGAGCTGAGTGTAATCTGAGACCTGAGTTTAGGAAAAGGACACACACCTCTACATAGTCTCACAGGGAAACTGCTGAGGCTGTCAATTGAAGATGTCTAAAATTGTTTTACTGCATTTTGTGTACTTGACTGTTCCAATGCTTTATTCTGAACTGACTGTTATTCTGTGTCTTTAACTGGTGCCTCCAGGGAAGGAGGTTTAAGATGTGCAGCCCCTTTCCCAGTCTTCATGGTGCTGCCCTTTATCGGCGGCAGATAAATACAAGGGAAGAGCTGCTTCATGTAGCCAGCCACACAATGTATGGGAACTGGAGTGGAGTGGAGACTATGTTGCTTTGTGATTGATTTGGGCCTAATCATTCTCCCCTTGGCGGGAACCTGGTCAGGGTTTCCAGGATATGGACACTATGGACTTCACAGGACAAGTGGATGAATTTCCCAGTGCGCTCCTCTTCTTACATGCCCCTTCTTCTACCCCTGTCTTGTCCCTACCCTGTCCATGAAGCTTTATGGGAAGCATAAGACATGCATACAGCACAAGGTGTCTTTACTTCTTCCATTACCCTATCAACAGTTTAGGCTAAGTCAGGGTTATTTAAAGTCCATCTGGTACTGCAAGAAACCATAGGAGTTTTACTGCTTTTACTGCTGATAAGGTATGGCATATGCAAACAGCAGCAGAGAGTTTTACACACATTTTTGGCTGCTACATCAGCCGGAAGTGAATATAAATCTGACAAGGTGACTCTCTACCCTAGCTAGATAGAACTCAGAAGCAGCAAATGTTTTGTCACTTATAGTTTGTACCCTTCAATGGGGTGTAGGAGAGACATCAGAGGTCTTACAGACCCCTAATATCTCATTAAAGAGAAAGCTTATTAGATAGCAATACATGAAAAAAAAAAACAGTTTGGAGGCGACTACATACAAAAACGTTGCTTAAACTACACATTTTACACATCGCCGCACACACCAGAGAGCAATAATTCTAGGGCTATGGTTCATGGTGAAAGGCTAATATCACCTTTTGGAACATGCTACATGTTCCACCTATATTTAGGTTGCTTCTGCCACCAGTTCCCCCTTACCCCCACCTCCTCCTCGGTTTGACTGTGGGCAGGGGATCTTCTCCCTGCACCCGCTGTCACAATGTAAAAATAGTGCGGCCATGCGGGGCTCCATCCCCGCTGATGAGCACTCTTGGAGTTTATTTACAAGCCCTGCAGCTTTCAACAGACAGTCCATATGAAGGTACGGGCAGAAAGCTGCAGGTCTGCAAAAGCCTGACCATTGCTTTCCAGGCTCCTGCAGGAAAAAATAATAAATGCACATTTTTTTTCTACAAAACAATGTGCATTTATTATTTTTTCTTGAAAGGTGAACTTATCCTTTAACTCTAAACTGATGACGTGTAAGGGATTTAAAGCGCGGCCCATTGAAAAAGTTGGGAACCAAAGTTTGCCTGCATTTCACTCGCAGGTACAATTTTAAGGCTTGACATGTTGGGTATCTTTTTTATTCTACCACAAAATTGCGTAATATGTTGTGTTTGTATCCAATAAAACTAACTTTGGTATATTTTTTACTGAAAATTTGCAATTGATAAAACTTTGTGCTAATATCGTGTAACATAAAAAAAATTGTGGCCACCAACATTTATTCTCCAGGGTCTATGCTTTATAGAAAATATATACTGTTTAAAGGTTTTTAAACAAATCTTTAGTCCTAAAATTATTTTTTTAACATGTGCACAAAAAAACAAAGATGGCTCTAGAAGAGAAAAGGTTAAAAGATGTTGATGGAGGCAAGTTTCCTCTATGTTACTAAAAGCTGAATTAAACATATTACCTTCCTCCAGCTTCCACTTTGTGCACAGAAAGTGGAAAAGTTACTCTTGACATCACATTGACATTCAAACATTCAACATGCAATGAAGGGTGTAGTTGTATTTGGTATTTAATGTCTGAATTATCAATTATTTGTTCAGGCTTTATTTCGCTATAAAGTGTTCCGCACCATGCAAGTTATATTTATTCTGAACTGCATCTTCATATAATTAGTATCACTTTTACAAACAAGCCCACCTTGAGCAATGGCATTATTACTGTTATCACGATGAGCTGCCAGTTTGTAAAAGCAAAAGTCTGCAAGATTAGGGCCTGTGAATTAGTTGTTTTACACTTTGTCATGTCAAACAAGGTCTAAGGCTCACTGTGACTAATGCCATTTATCATCTATAATTACACTTTGCCGTTCCTAATTAGAAAATATTTATTTGCTCAAGAGCCCGAGAGATGTGCCTTTGTAAAATCCTTGCAAAATAAATTGGTTAATAATTTTTTTTCCCCTCTTAGTTGAGATTGTTTTAGGAATTATATGCCACCAGAAGTGTTTTCCAAAAGAACGTAAGACCCTCTCTTAGTATTTTCATGCTGCATGATGGTTTTACAGGAGTAGAATCTCAAGATGTATGCAGCAACTATAACATTATTTTAAACAATGCATCACAATATGCTTAGACAAACATGAAATCATTATCAGTGATAAACAGCTTTAGAGAATGTATCGAGTAATTATCCATAATAAATTCAAAATTATACCAACAGAAGCGTGGAGCCAAGTGCAAAACAAAACATCAAGGGTCCTGTCAGGTCTGTTTCATTCATTATGCTGCCATCTGCTGGCTTCCATGGGTTGAGAACTGTTAAAGTTTTCTGCCAAATGTGATTAAAGTTGATTCCCAGCTCTGCAGTAAAAAGAGATTTTAAAACATTAATCACTATTTATGCAAACAAATGTCTAAATTCTCTTCATCCTGCTAATAGATATATCCAAAAAATAAATATACCTTAATTATCTTTTCGTTATTTTTATATATTTTTTTGCAGATAAATAATAGGACATTTGAATTTATTACAGATTTTTTGAGTACTGTCCGTGATACTTTTTTTATTTTTCCGTCAAGTATTACAGGTTGTTTTAAAAGTTATCATAGGTACAGCACAAGTGATGGCCGGGACCTGCAGATTAACTCAGTGATTCACAATATAGAGCCCCTTTTTTTTTTCCCTACAAAGCAGAGAGAAAAAACAAGCACATCAGTTAGTAAAAGCAGCACACTTTACAGACAGTACACATTGGAGGGCAGACAGTTAACCCCTTAATTGCACCAAGTTGTTAACCCCTTCCCAGCCAGTGACAGTGTATAGAATTATCACAGATCACTGTATTTGTGTCATTGGTGATGTCCGTGTCAGTTACTCAGTTCCCACCCAGTGTCATATTGCCCGTTGCACTATCACAGGCCCACTATAAGTTGCTGATCACCGCCATTACTAGTATTAAAAAAAAAAAATAATAATTCCAGTATATATACCATAATTTGTAAGCACTATAACTTTCACGCAAACCAATCAATATACACTTATTGGGGTTTTTTTTTGCCAAAAACATGTAAAAGAAAACATTTTGGCCTAAATTCATAAAGAAATGTGATTTTTCAATTTTTTTATTACATAATTTTTTTACTATCTGCTATAAAACATAACAAAAGTTTTTGGTCTATTTTTCGTTTACATAATAAAAAAAAACCCAGTGGTGATCAAATACCAGCAAAAGAAAGCTCTATTTGTGTGAAAAACAATGAAAAACATTTCATTTGAATACAGTGTTGCGTGAGCGTGCAATTGCCAGTTAAAAGAGCGCAGTGCTGAATATCCAAAAACGCTCTAATCATGAAGGGGGTAAAAGCTTTCGGAGCTTATGTGGTTAAATGAGCAAAGTGTAAATAAAATAAATTATAATAATGCATATATAAAAAAAAATTAAAAAATATAAAGCACCCCCGGCCCTCACCCCTATATGCACCCTAATGCAAGCACACAAAGTAAAGTGCATATGTAAGCATAAATTGCGCCACATATGTTAGTTATAACCACCTATTTAGCAGTGAGAGCAATAATTCTAGATCTGAAATTCATGATTAACACTAAAAACTAAAGATCTGTAAAGATTTTTAAACCATCACCTAACAAGAATTTTGGGTCTGATAGCTTTCTGCGATTTCACAGGCACACACAGTTTTGGGATTTACATATTTGGTATCTATTTACCCCATTTTTTATACTTTACAAAAAAAAAAAAAAAAAAAATTGGGTATGATATTGAGTTTGATTGCAAAAAAAAATAATTTTAGTGTAATTTTTCCTTAAAATATGAAAAATTTTGTAGAAAATCTTATACATTCCAACTACAATTATTAGACTCAGACTCAAAGAACTCCTGTCCCAGGCGTAGGGAAAGATGGGTCTCCTTATCTCACTGTTTCTCAAAATGCTCCCAATATATACATTTTGGAGTAAAAGTCTGCATTCACTTTGGAAAGTAAACGTTCACTATGTGAGGGAATTTGCATTTAGCTTAGTCTATGAAGACAAGTTGTGTCCACTTAAATCATCCAATCATGTACAAGTAAAAATCCTATTTTTGTAGTTTTCATTGCACATGACTGAGCTTTTTAGCAAAGTGAATTTTCACCACATTTACAAAGGTAGGTTGCTTATTTGAAGTTGCAGGCTAAATTATTTCACACCCACAGAGGGGTATTTTCTTAGCAAGAAAATCCCTGAAGAACATAATTTTGCCTTCTGTTGATATAAACTCATTACCTTCTAACAAAGGAGGTTCATCTTCAAAGTTGTCACTGGGCTGAAAAATATATGATGGACCATATGGTGGTTCTGATGCAGCATATGATGGTTCTTCACAAATATAACCTGGCTGATCCAAAGAAGAAGACATCATCCCTGAGTGAAGATAGTCTTGCTTTCTTGTTCTGTAACTGCAATAAAATGATCAGGGTATATGGAAAAAAAAAAACTATTTTAAATATACCCCTCAGTATCCACAAAGAATATTGTTTGTTCCGGAGTTCAGATTTAATTTACAAAAAAGTTTAATTTGTTTAAGCGATATACAGAGATTTAAGGAGAAAACTATTTAAAGAGAACGTGTCATCCATTTTAAACTCTGCTGAAGAGCAGACACAGGACACAATATACGTGCTGCTAATTTTGATTTAGGAAAGTTCACATCTTTAAAACAAATTTTGCTTCCATAATGGGTCATGACTTCTTTAACTTTAATCCCACTGATTGCTATTTACTTGTCCAATGAGAATCTGCTGTGTGACCAGCAAAAGGCGCTCTCATCGGACAGGTAAATGTCACTTGGCAGTGTACTAAAGTTATGGGGGCATTGTGCCAGTAACAAAATGAAACAGAAGTTATAGAGTTAAAGAGAGGTCTATAATGGGAGTTTTTCGGTTAACAGGGCTTTTGTGGTGTCAACTCTTAGAAAGATAATTATTCTGAAATGTTCAACCTCTTAAAGACCTTGGTCATTCTTTGGTAGACTGTACAGGGCTTCAGTTAGGACACAAGGTAGTCCTGGTCCACAATTCTGCGGCTCTGCGAGCCGCGTTTTGCACAGGAACGTCAACCCATTTTTTTGAATAGGCTGCCGTGCCTCCTGAAATGCAGGGAAAAGGCCCCTGCTCTTTTTTTTGGAATCATAGACTGTACAGAAATCGCAAGTCTAATGTGGTTCCCAATGCTGGAAGCGGCTGCAACAATCTTCAATGCCTGTGGATACCATTAGCAATAGCGGCACCCGCACACATCTCCTGCATATTCTGTGTGGGTGGTTGCGCCTGCGTATACGGCTGCGGACTGTATGTGGACTACAATTGCAAAGCACTATGATCCTGATGATGTTTCTATGCATGGCAGGTCCCTCTAGTGCCCAGTGCTATCAACTGACATCAAGGGATTCTGGGATGAGTAGTTCCTCAGACTGATAATTGCCTCGCATGACTATACACTTGAACTACATATCCCAGAAATCTTTGCTACCATCAGAGAGATTGCTGGGAGGATGTCAGAAACCATGAAATCAGACCGAGACAGAAGTACAGTTAAATCACACTTGTTTAATAATAAAAATAAATAGAACAAACATAGTCAAAACATAGCCAGAGTTCAGGAACCGGAACGGATAATCAGACAAGCCAAATGTCAGTGAGCCGAAGATGAGCGTAGTAAAACATCAAGCAGGATCTGGAGCTAGAAGGGATGTCAGCCAAGCAAATCTTTAACAGGAAAGCAGGAGATCATCTCTGTGATGTTTGACCAAGGCGAAGGCAGAGATCCTTTGGGCTGAAGGCAGGACTGACGAGCAGGATCATCAACAGCTGAGTAACTGTGGAGAGATAGGAGTTGGCAATTAGCCGACAGGTCAGCAGCCAGCTCTGAGAAGGAAGGGCTGAGCCCAGCCCTGACAGAGGTGCTAAAAAGAAGCAGAAGCCCAACCCTGCTCTCTTCCTCCTGGGCCTGACACGTGGCGGACCTCTCCATACATGGAGAGAGAGGTTGCGGCCTACCATGCGGTGTACAACATTCCAACCTAGATGAGAGGGAGGTTAAAACAGGTATTGAGGAGGCAACATATTCGCTGCCTGTCAAATGGCTCTCAAAATCTGAGCATGGATTGCTCTTTAGAGGGGCAGCAATCCTTGTTGCTTTTACCAACAAACCTTAAAAAAAAACAAAAAAAAAACAGTTCTGATCCTACAGGAATAGGGAAAAGGATTAAAGTGGTAGTAAAGTCTCCTTTTTGACTTGTACTTACAGGTACGTCTATAATAAGGCTTACCTGTAAGTACAGTGAATATTTACTAAACTTGCAACATTTAGGAGATATTCACACTGCATGCAGCTGGTGACGTCACTGCATATGCGTTCTGAAGGGATGGCATACCTGTGCCGTCCCTTCAGAGCTCTCCTGCATGCACGGGAGCTACATCACGGCTGGAGCACTTGAACTCGGAAGGAAGACTGCAACAGCGCGCCGCTTTAGGGCTTCGTTCTAAAGTAAGTATTTCATAATGTGCTAGTATGCGATGCATACTAGCACATTATGCTACTGCCGTTATATATATATATATATATATATATATATATATATATATATATATATATATATATATATATGCATTAAACACACACACACGTATATAAACACACACACACAACCTTTTAAAAAATTGCAGTACATTACCTCACTTACACAGCCAGGTAATGAACTGTAGGGAGAGGCAGAGAGCACAGCACACACTCAGGAAGGCACCTCCCCCTCCACTTCTTTCACTTCAATGACTGCATGTCACAGCTCCTGCAGTGCTTTTTTATAGTTTGGCTGAGGACGGTCTCATCTGATCGGCTTTCTCTACCAGCATACCCCAGTTAAGAAAGGTTGTATTAGAGCCCCATGTGAGGTTTTTATTAGACACATTCACACTCTTTATTTGTCATGTTTACCATTATCATTAAAAGTGAAAGTAAGAAAAAAAAAATCCCACATATTGGGTTCTTTAAGCTGGCCGTGCATCTTCCGGTGTACTTGACTGGACCCATTGTTAGTATAACAGCTGACAGGACCCAGTCTGTGTACAGGCCCAGTCATTCTTTAGCACTGTAAAGTGTTAAAGAGATTGTTCACTCTCTAAAAATAAAAATTAAAAGTCAGCAGCTACAAATCCTGTAGCTGCTGACTTTTCATAAAAGGACACTTACCTCTCCAGGGATCTAGCACCAACCTAACCAGGGCTAGCTCTTCACTATCCTTCTGGTCCTCGGTGCCGGCATCCTAACTGTCGGCAGATGATTATACTGCTCTCAGCTTCACACACAGACGGCTGCCCATTGTGCATGCGCAAGCCGCGCTGCGCTTTGTAAATGGTCTTGCAGTCTTATGGGACCTGTTGCGTGTCACAGAAGAATGCGGGAAGGGAGGAGAAGAGAGAAACTTGATATAACTAGTTTAACTAAGTTCATTTTTGCATATGATTCCATCAATACGTACAAAGGTAGAGATGTAGTGTGTTAAACCCTTTAATTATTTTTTTTTCCATTTTTATAGAAATTTTCTTTTTTTTGCTTTGTTTATTAATTTCTTGTAGCATCAACATTAAAAAAAGATATTGTTGGTTAATAACTTTAAACATAAAGTCTAGATTGGTACCAGAAGCATAATTGTAGTGTCATAATGTCATAACTGAACAAAGTGCACAATACCATGTGTATTTTTAGCTCTCTCTATTAACACTGGATGTATCCAAATTATATTATTACTGCTCAAAGTGGATACATTGTATTTTTTCTGTTTTATTTTTAAACTTTTTAAACCTTTAAAATGAATTTTAAAAAATTAGAAAAACACTAAAAGAAATTATTTCCCCTATATATACTGTATAATTATGTGTAAATGCATTGTTTCACTACTGTAATTACAGTTATTGCCAAATCAAGGTCTGTGAAAATTGTTGTGGTCCATATGGGTCATCAGATGTGAGACCTGAGTGGTTAAAATGAATAAAAGTAATTAGCTAAAGGTCATTTTTTGATGTGACTTGCATATTTATACTTGCTTTGTATTGCACGTTTTGTTAATAGAATTTAGTATTCAGATTGCAAAAGTACCCTCTAGTGGTCATCTGTATATTTGAGAACATGATTAGCTACAGTACAAAAATAAACATTGAGTAATGCTTGTAAGGAAGGAAGATTTAAAGGGGTTGTAAACCCTCAAGGTTTTTCACCTTAATGCATGCATTAAGGTGAAAAATCTTCTGTAGTGCAGCAGCCCCCAGAGCCCCCCTTTTATTTACCTGAACCCGATCGTTCCATCGTTCCATGCATTAAGGTGAAAAACCTTCTGTAGTGCAGCAGCCCCCCAGAGCCCCCCTTTTATTTACCTGAACCCGATCGTTCCATCGTTCCATGCATTAAGGTGAAAAACCTTCTGTAGTGCAGCAGCCCCCCAGAGCCCCCCTTTTATTTACCTGAACCCGATCGTTCCATCGACGGGGACAAGCACAGCAGCTCCAGCCGCTGTCTTGGGTCCTTATTGGATGGATTGATAGCAGCTTGGCATTGGCTCCCCCTGCTGTCAATCAAATCCAGTGACACGGAGGCCGGAATCCTGCTGTCTGTGTCAATGGACGTGGCAGCAGGACTCGGGAGCGCGCCCGCACGGGTGTCCCCTTGGAATGCGGGTCTCCGAGGGGGCACTCTATGTGGGGAGGAGCCAGGAGTGCCGCTGGGGGACCCCAAAAGAAAGAGGATCGGGGCCACTCTTTGCAAAACCCTTGCATAGTGAAGGTAAGTATAACAAGTTTATTATTTAAAAAAAAAACGAACCATTAAAACCCCTTTAAAGTTAAATTCTGGGGAATTTTCATAACTATACTTACCGTGGGTTTCCCCACACTGCAAGGGTTAAATACTTGTTTTTGTCTAGGGTTCTATTAAAATGCAGTTTTAAATACCTTAGCCCTTGGAAAAGGCAACCAGGGATATCCTCTTTCCCTCTGATGCTCCAAGTTGTGGGTGGGTCCTCAGCATCCTCACAATAAAAGCAAACAATAGCCCATGGGACTTTAAATGAGGTGATCATAATGGTCATGACAAGTAAACAAAGTATATAGAGTATAGAACATCTCACAATTTATTTGAAAATGTATAATTGTCATAGTAAAAATTAGACATGAGCATCGCATAAACTCATAAAAGCAGTAAGTAACAAATGACTTCCAGACATAACCATAGTAATATGCAATAGTGATAGTGCAAGGTATACATCTATAACGTGATGCGTTTCGCAAGCTCTACTAGTATATATACCTTGCACTATCACTATTGCATATTACTATGGTTATGTCTGGAAGTCATTTGTACCATACTGCTTTTATGAGTTTATGCAATGTTCATGTCCAATTTTTATGATGACAATTATACATTTTCAAATAAGTTGTGAAATGTTATATATTCTTTATACTTCGTTTACTTGTCTTGACCATTATGATCACCTCATTTAAAGTCCCATGGGCTATTGTTTGCTTTTATTGTATGTACTATGGGGATGGAGGTGTATCATAAAAAGAGGCAGTTTTCAGGCTATTCCTTTTTTTACTCAGCATCCTCACTTAAAATGCAGGACTTCTGGTCCTGCATTGTATGTGATGACATCAGAGTGCCTGTGAGCACTATAGCACCAAAGGGAAGATACTTCAGGGGAGCGGTCACACAGAATGGAGGAACCCTGCAGGAGTGAGGAATAAAATAAAAGTAAAATGCTTTTTAATGGTACCATAGGCAAAAAACAGCATTTAACTCCCATGCAGTAGGAATTTTCCCTGTTTAGCTTTAACTAATTTTATTTTAAAATGTGCAGCAATAGCATTGGTGATTTGTGAGCTAAAATATATGTATTTGATTCTCTTTGGTACCATGTTGGGGCTTATGATACTGTAAACCTGTGCTCAGACTATGCACAATACAATATTTACATTCTGAACAAGCATTAAAAGCCTATGCGCATTCACCTCTGTAAATATAGGCATTGTGGAGAAATCCAGCTTCAAAATTCACAAGAGCAGTATTGATAATTAAGGAGAGTACAAGTGTTTTTCTTCTTTTTGTAACTTTACTGTAAGCTTTTAAAACTTCCTTTTTTCAGTCTGAAAATGAGGGGAGTGTTTGTTTACCTGTGCACACGTGTAATTAGATGTTCAACTCACAGTTAGTGTTGGGCAAAGTTCGCCTGTTCGTCGCTTCAACGAACACCCGAATTTGCGGGTAGCTTGGTGGGACGTTTGCCCGCTGAGCACCCCACAATGCACTGCACGCTTCTCAGTGCATTCCAGGGCCCTAATTGGATGAAGCCTTGCACCAGACCGCAGCGAAAAAAAAAAAACACACTCCCTGCCTCCCACATGCCCAACGTCTAAATTACAGCTTGTCCTAATTGCTGGTTTTACAACTTCTGCCTTTCTGTCTGGTGGATTCTGCCCCCTTCTGTATTTGCAGAATGTGCTGTACCACAATGGCAGGTTACTAGTCGCTATTTCTTTTCATGTAACGCCATTACAGCTCTGTACCATCACATGGAAGGCAATGTTTTGGCATCATTGGGCAAGGTAGTATACCGCAAGGTCCACCTTACTGCTGACTCGTGGTCCAGCAAGCATGGTCAGGGGCGATATAGTTTGTTCACAGCACTCTGGGTAACTCTGCTTGCAACTAGGAAGGATACAGGACAGGGCTCGGTGTTGGAGCTCATTTTGCCTCAACATCTCCATACAGCTGGTGGTGATGATGCGGGATCTGTCAGCTCCACCCCCTCCTCTATGCCCTCCTCTGCTGGATTGTCTTATGAACCACCACTACCACTAAGCGTTTAAGGGGCCATTTAACAAGTCAAGCTAAAAGATGCCATGCAGTGCTTCAGCTGGTCTGTCTAGGGGACAAGAGCCATACCAGAACAGACATTCTTTTAGCTCTGCAGGAGCAGACCCAGAGGTGGCTCATGCCACAGAAGCTTGAGCCAGGAATGGTAGTGTGTGATAATGGCACTAACCTTCTGTCTGTCCTTCCACAGGAAAAGTTGACACATGCCTGGCACATGTCTTCAATTTGGTGGTGCAGCATTTATTAAACAGGTACCCAGGTTTGCAAGACCTTCTAAAGCAGGCCAGAAGAGTCTGTAGCCATTTCAGGCAGTCATACACAGCCAGTGTTTGGTTGGCAGAAATTCAGCGGGAATTCCACCTGCCCCCAAACCGCCTGATTTATGACATGCCCACCAGCTGGAACTCAACTTTAGCAATGCTGCAGTGGCTGCACGTGCAGCAGAGGGCCATCAACTATTACTTGTGTGAGTATGGCACAAGAACAGGCTCAGGGCACCTTGCTTCTTCCTTTTTTTTCCTCACGCCAATGGCTGCTGATAAAGGATGCATGCACTATACTGTCACAATTTTAGGAGGTGACGAGAACGGTGAGCCGTGACAATGCATGCATCAGTGACACAATCTCTCTTGTGTTCCTGCTGGAGCATACTCTGCGTGGCATTATAGAAAGAGCACTTAGGCAGAGCAGCGGAAGGAAGAGGAGAACTTCATTTTCTCCCAAAGCCCACTTGTAGATACCATTCTTGTGAAGCCACAGAACACACAAGAGGAGAGGGGGGAGGAAGAGAAGGAGGAGGATTCTGGCAGTTTTGGAGGCATTGAATCAGAGGAAGACATACGTCAAACCTTAAGAGAAGGTTTTCAGTACCCAGAAAGCTTGGGAGTGGTACATGGCTGGGAGGAGCCAGTTCCAGATACAGTGGAACCTCTGATTACGAGCATAATCTATTCCAGGAGTATGCTCGTAATCCAATGTACTCGCATATCAAAGCAAGTTTTCCCATTGAAGTCAATGGAAACTGACTCGGTTAAATTGATCATAGGCAACTCCTATCCTCATATTAATTAGTGGTTCCAAATTAATAATAATTACTGCAGTAGGGAACAGACACAAAAGATACACTCAGCATCTTTCCAAATAACTGTTCTGCTTTATTATGACGCAATTGAAGGTTTTTATGCACATGATTACGTAGTTATCACATTAATATTACAATTGTAGAGGTTGTAGAGCTTGCCGCGGAAGAAGATGGACGCTCAATAGAGGAGCTCCACAGTGCTCGGGAACACACCGGCCCACATCGCCTGCTCCACTGGCCCAAAACCACACACAACCACCTGCAGACCGGCAGCACATCTCCGGGAACCGACCGATCATGCCGCGACGTAACAAGGAGAACCGGAGGCCGCAAAAACTGACTGAATACTACCCGCTCGGGCCTAAGCAAGATGGCGGCGGCGGGACAGCGGCGCGAGGTATGTCTAGTACCCCGCTATACGAGGCAGGCAAGGGCAATCCACAAAAAAGGAATGCACCACAAAGGAGCACACACTCTCCTATACACACCCCTAATTCGGGTAGTCCGGAGAAAGTAAGATTGAGGCTGGATGCCTCGGATTCTAGCCGGGACATAACACCAGGCCTAGACTCAGGAGAAGATACCAGAGATCTCCCTGACTCAATTGATCTCTTTCCCACCACTAACCAGCCTGTACTGGACACCACACTAAAGGATATGTTAGTCTCTCTCCGGAGTTCACTACATGCTGACATGCTATCCTGTGTTCATAAATTTGGTGTGGAACTTAAAGAAACAGTATCCAGAGTAGATCATATTGAACACAAAATGGGGGAGTTCGCTACCACCATCAATGATCTAGTGGACGCAAGCGATAACAATGATGAATTGGATGCCCTTAAAGCAAAATTAGCAGACATTGAGGACCGCTCTAGGAGAAATAACTTTAAAATAAGGGGGATCCCCGAGTCGGTCCTGCAATCTGACCTGCGCACCTACACAGCCCAACTTTTTCAGGCTCTATTACCAGACTTAACGGAACTGGACATTACCGTGGACAGGATCCACCGCTTACCTAAACCATCTCACCTACCGGATAACATACCAAGAGATGTTATACTCCGGCTACACTTTTACCAAACAAAAGAACGCCTGATGGCGGCCTCCCGCAGCAAAGATCTTTTCCCACTACAATATAAAGATCTACAATTTTTCGCTGACCTATCGCAATTCACCCTGCATAAGCGTAGGAACCTAAATACAATCTCCAAAGCGTTAAGAAATCACAAGATTACATACAAATGGGGGTTCCCTACTAAATTGATTATCACTAAAGATGGAAAGGAGCATGTTGTTGACACTCTTACCAAGGGAATGCAGCTACTCCAAACATGGCATATTATAGCGGAGGATTCACCAAAGGCTCATGTTTCACGTAGTCCTGAGTAGTTTACAGATGACTGGAATTTGGTCACCTCCAAAAACTCCCGCAAGCATACACCAGCTGACTGAGGTCAGTGAAGACTACACTCAACTGTTTCCCAAGCAGAGAAAAAAAACGCTAAGCTGAACTGTTTCGTTGTTTACCCCCCACTTGCAATTTAAGTGACTATACGTCACACTCAGGTCACACCGACCTACTCAGGGTTTGGTTTAAAACCCCCTTATGTTTTCTTTTTTTTATCTTTTTCTACACTGTTCTTTTCTGTGTTAACCATTGTTTATGTCCGCAGCCGCAACAATTACCAAAAATTCAACTACTTGATAAAGGAAAACTTCAGGAACTCCACGGTCACAAGGAATCGTCTCCTCATCGTATATGGATCAATGTTGATGAATCCAGCAACCTATGTAAGTGTTACCAACACATGTTATCTAACGCGCTTAAACCCGACTTTACACTATGACCATTACATTTTTAACAATAAATGCAAGAGACCTTAACCATCCAGCGAAACGCAGATCCATGTGGCTGGAAGCCATCCAAAATAAGGCTGACATCATTTGTGTACAAGAGACGCACTTCAAAAAACAGGCCCAACCTATCTGTTCTCACCCCAAATTCCCACATGTTTTTTTTGCAAGTGCAGACGCAAAAAAGAAGGGAGTGCTTACGGCAATTAAGGATACAGTAGCATTTAGCCTTCACTCGGAAGTAAAGGATGTGCAAGGTAGATATCACATATTAATCTGCGATATCAACAATACCACCTATACGGTGGTGAATGTATATGCGCCAAACACACGTGAGACCCGCTTTCTTCATAGGCTCATGAAATAGGTCTCACGTTTGCAAAAAGGTCGTCTACTCTTGTGCGGGGATTTTAATTTGACCCCATAATGGACTCTAGCTCACTAACCAACAGGAAAACTCAAACACTACAACCGCTACTGGGGAACTACGACATATACGATGCATGGAGATGTCTTCACGCCACAGAGAAAGACTTTTCTTTTTTTTCAGCTAGTCACAAAATTTATACCCGACTTGATCTTTTTTTGATAGACAAAGCGTTATTAACCAAAATCAAATCTTTTACAATTAATAATATCACTTGGTCGGATCATGCTTCGGTATAGCTGCTGGTGGATGGCACATCTATAATCAACTCCACTTATATTTGAAGATTCAACCCGCGGCTGTTCCGAGATGATCCTTCCAAAACAATATTGCAGAAAGATCTAGCCGAATTTTTTTAGCTTAATGTAAATTCAGTCACTGATCCCTTTATGACATGGAACGCACACAAAGCGTTTATGAGAGGTCTCCTCATTAAACTTGGAGCTAGGACTAGGAGGATGAGGGAGCAGCGTATATTGGATGTCTCTGGACAAATCCACACATTAGAATCTCAGAACAAAACCAATTTCTCCCCTGACTTATCAGACAAACTGACCAAATTAAGACTGGAACTTCGAATGATACTACTGGAGGATTTTGAAAAATCCTCTAGGAGGTTGAAAATGACGTATTACGCAAATGGCAATAAAGCAGGGAAATTATTAGCAGACAGACTACGAGGACATAGACACAAAACTAAACTTCCCTATATTATACATCCTGAAACCCACACCAAATTACAACACCCTCAAGCCATTGCAGATGCATTCAGCACTGACTATGGTTCTCTCTATAACCTGAAAACAGATCCTAACACGATTCAACCACAAACCCATACAATTTCTGAATTTCTTAACAAAATTCAACTTCCCCAACTCACTGATACTCAAAACATAGCACTGAATTCTCCATTCACGACACAAGAGATATCAACAGCGATTGACTCACTCCCCAGTAATAAATCTCCTGGACCAGATGGCTTCACGAGTGAATATTTTCAAACGTTCAGAGACATTCTAACCCCAAGACTCACTGAAATATTTAACCAATCTGCTTCCTCCTCCTCTTTTCCACCTGAGATGTTGAAGGCAATGATTGTGGCATTACCGAAGCCGGGGAAAGACCCTGATACTCCTCAAAATTTCCACCCGATATTGTTACTCAATAACGACCTGAAAATCTACGCTAAAGTAATAGCTGGTAGATTAGTAAATCTCCTCCCTTCACTGATCCACCCAGATCAATCTGGCTTTACCACAGGTCGTCAAACAGCGGATGCGACCAGACGCCTGATCAACCTCATCCATCTAGCTAACAAAAAGGGAATGCCTTCTCTGCTCCTCTCTTTGGATGCAGAGAAGGCGTTCGACAGGATTCATTGGACGTATTTAGAACAAGTTCTAAACAAATTTGGTTTCCATGGCCAGATGTATCAGGCTATTATGGCTCTGTACACAAAGCCATCAGCACAAGTATACATATCCGGAACATTATCTACCCCGCTTAGTATAACTAACGGCACTCGCCAAGGGTGCCCTTTATCCCCCTTAATTTTTAACTTGTTGATGAAACCATTGGCAACTTATATACGCCAACACCCCCAAATTAAAGGGATCACAATAGGTGATAGAATGCACACCATCAGCCTATTCGCGGATGATGTCATCCTGATATTTACTGACGTAATGTCTTCCCTGGCTTCGGTCCACCAAACTTTACAATTATTTAATGCAATATCGTATTACAAAGTCAATGAAACCAAGTCATATCTTTTGGGATTAGGCTTATCTGACAAGATGAAACAAAATATTAGACACAAATTTCCGTACATGTGGAAAGAAAATGGCATATCTTACCTAGGTATTACACTTACACCCACAGTATCCGAACTATTTAAAGAAAATTATATTCCATTTTTAAAGTCTCTGAGACCCAAACTAGATAAACTAAAGCGATTTGAACTTTCTTGGACTGGGCGTCTGGCTGCTTTCAAAATGCAGGTTTTACTACAGTTCTTATATCTATTCAGAACCCTACCCATACCAGTACCTAAATCTTTCTTTCAGCAAGCACAATCTGAAATAGACAGATATCTATGGTTTGGGAAAAAAGCAAGATGTGCATTTAACAAAATTACTAAATCCAAACATGCGGGGGGGGATTGGCCACACAATAATTAAAGGTTACCAAGCGGCCACCATTTTGGCACAGGTGAAAGGTTGGTTTCCTAACCACGATATTTCCCTGTAGACAGAATTAGAAAAATTTCAAATTAAAGGAGGGAATCTGTATAATTACCTGATAACTAATACGCATCACACATCTACCTCACTTGCAAGTTCCCCAACTATCCAGGCTTCTATCGAAGCCTGGCAATATCTCCTCAAACATATAACACCTGAAGGACTCCAAACTCCTCTAAAATTCCCAATCACAGCTTTAGAACTCATAATACCAGACTTATCATTAGCCAACTGGAGCTCTAGAGGCGAACTGTTCCTAGAAGACCTCCTTGTAGGTCCCACAGTTAAAACCTTCAGAACATTACAGATTGAATATGATATCCCATCTTCTGACTATTATAAATATATTCAAATATACCACTTAATAGATAAAAAGAGTAATGAACTTATCATTCATCTTCCCTGGCAAATTGTCATCTTTCTTACACATAAAAGCACAAAACTCAAGGGAACGGCATTATTCTATAAATTTCTACAGAATAAAAACTCTTTCAGTAAAACCACTAACATAGAAGCATGGAAAAGGGACTTTAAAAAGAACTATACTGATGACTAGGGATGAGCCGAACACCCCCCTGTTCGGTTCGCACCAGAACATGCGAACAGGAAAAAAGTTCGTTCGAACATGCGAACACCGTTAAAGTCTATGGGACACGAACATGAATAATCAAAAGTGCTAATTTTCAAGGCTTATATGCAAGTTATTGTCATAAAAAGTGTTTGGGGACCTGGGTCCTGCCCCAGGGGACATGGATCAATGCAAAAAAAAGTTTTAAAAACGGCCGTTTTTTCAGGAGCAGTGATTTTAATAATGCTTAAAGTCAAACAATAAAAGTGTAATATCCCTTTAAATTTCGTACCTGGGGGGTGTCTATAGTGTGCCTGTAAAGGGGCGCATGTTTCCTGTGTTTAGAACAGTCTGACAGCAAAATGACATTTTGAAGGAAAAAACTCATTTAAAACTACCCGCGGCTATTGCATTGCCGACAATACACATAGAAGTTCATTGATAAAAACGGCATGGGAATTCCCCAAAGGGGAACCCCGAACCAAAATTAAAAAAAAAAAATGACGTGGGGGTCCCCCTAAATTCCATACCAGGCCCTTCAGGTCTGGTATGGATATTAAGGGGAACCCCGGCCAAAATTAAAAAAAAAAATGACGTGGGGTTCCCCCTAAATTCCATACCAGACCCTTCAGGTCTGGTATGGATTTTAAGGGGAACCCCGCGCCAAAAAAAAAAAAAAAAACGGCGTGGGGTCCCCCCAAAAATCCATACCAGACCCTTATCCGAGCACGCAACCTGGCAGGCCGCAGGAAAAGAGGGGGGGACGAGAGTGCGCCCCCCCCTCCCTCCTGAACCGTACCAGGCCACATGCCCTCAACATTGGGAGGGTGCTTTGGGGTAGCCCCCCAAAACACCTTGTCCCCATGTTGATGAGGACAAGGGCCTCATCCCCACAACCCTGGCCGGTGGTTGTGGGGGTCTGCGGGCGGGGGGCTTATCGGAATCTGGAAGCCCCCTTTAACAAGGTGACCCCCAGATCCCGGCCCCCCCCCTGTGTGAAATGGTAAGGGGGTACATAAGTACCCCTACCATTTCACGAAAAAAGTGTCAAAAATGTTAAAAATGACAAGAGACAGTTTTTGACAATTCCTTTATTTAAATGCTTCTTCTTTCTTCTATCTTGCTTCATCTTCTGGTTCTTCTGGTTCTTCTGGCTCTTCTGGTTCTTCTGGTTCTTCCTCCGGCGTTCTCGTCCAGCATCTCCTCCGCGGCGTCTTCTGTCTTCTTCTCCTCGGGCCGCTCCGCACCCATGGCATGGGGGGGAGGCTCCCGCTCTTCTCTTCTTCTCTTCTTCTTTTCTTCTTTTCTTCTTTTCTTCTCTTCTTCTTCATTTTCTTCTCCGGGCCGCTCCGCAATCCATGCTGGCATGGAGGGAGGCTCCCGCTGTGTGACGGCGCTCCTCGTCTGACAGTTCTTAAATAACAGAGGGGGGCGGGGCCACCCGGTGACCCCGCCCCCCTCTGACGCACGGTGACTTGACGGGACTTCCCTGTGACGTCACGGGGAATGCCACAGGGAAGTCCCGTCAAGTCACCGTGCGTCAGAGGGGGGCGGGGTCACCGGGTGGCCCCGCCCCCCTCCGTTATTTAAGAACTGTCAGACGAGGAGCGCCGTCACACAGCGGGAGCCTCCCTCCATGCCAGCATGGATTGCGGAGCGGCCCGGAGAAGAAAATGAATAGGAAGAAGAGAAGAAGAGAAGAAAAGAAGAAAAGAAGAAAAGAAGAAGAGAAGAAGAGAAGAGCGGGAGCCTCCCCCCCATGCCATGGGTGCGGAGCGGCCCGAGGAGAAGAAGACAGAAGACGCCGCGGAGGAGATGCTGGACGAGAACGCCGGAGGAAGAACCAGAAGAACCAGAAGAGCCAGAAGAACCAGAAGATGAAGCAAGATAGAAGAAAGAAGAAGCATTTAAATAAAGGAATTGTCAAAAACTGTCTCTTGTCATTTTTAACATTTTTGACACTTTTTTCGTGAAATGGTAGGGGTACTTATGTACCCCCTTACCATTTCACACAGGGGGGGGGCCGGGATCTGGGGGTCACCTTGTTAAAGGGGGCTTCCAGATTCCGATAAGCCCCCCGCCCGCAGACCCCCACAACCACCGGCCAGGGTTGTGGGGATGAGGCCCTTGTCCTCATCAACATGGGGACAAGGTGTTTTGGGGGGCTACCCCAAAGCACCCTCCCAATGTTGAGGGCATGTGGCCTGGTACGGTTCAGGAGGGAGGGGGGGCCGCACTCTTGTCCCCCCCTCTTTTCCTGCGGCCTGCCAGGTTGCGTGCTCGGATAAGGGTCTGGTATGGATTTTTGGGGGGACCCCACGCCGTTTTTTTTTTTTTTTTTGGCGCGGGGTTCCCCTTAAAATCCATACCAGACCTGAAGGGTCTGGTATGGAATTTAGGGGGAACCCCACGTCATTTTTTTTTTTAAATTTTGGCCGGGGTTCCCCTTAATATCCATACCAGACCTGAAGGGCCTGGTATGGAATTTAGGGGGACCCCCACGTCATTTTTTTTTTTTAATTTTGGTTCGGGGTTCCCCTTTGGGGAATTCCCATGCCGTTTTTATCAATGAACTTCTATGTGTATTGTCGGCAATGCAATAGCCGCGGGTAGTTTTAAATGAGTTTTTTCCTTCAAAATGTCATTTTGCTGTCAGACTGTTCTAAACACAGGAAACATGCGCCCCTTTACAGGCACACTATAGACACCCCCCAGGTACGAAATTTAAAGGGATATTACACTTTTATTGATTGACTTTAAGTATTATTAAAATCACTGCTCCTGAAAAAACGGCCGTTTTTAAAACTTTTTTTTGCATTGATCCATGTCCCCTGGGGCAGGACCCAGGTCCCCAAACACTTTTTATGACAATAACTTGCATATTAGCCTTTAAAATTAGCACTTTTGATTTCTCCCATAGACTTTTAAAGGGTGTTCCGCGGCATTCGAATTTGCCGCGAACACCCCAAATTGTTCGCTGTTCGGTGAACTTGCGAACAGCCAATGTTCGAGTCGAACATGAGTTCGACTCGAACTCGAAGCTCATCCCTACTGATGACCAATGGAAGAAAGCACTTAAGATCACATACGCATCTACTAGAAGTGCCAACCTATGGGAACTGCATCACAAATTTCTATTGCGGTGGTACCTCACCCCTTACCGCATTTCTAAATTTATTCCAGGAGCCTCACCAGAATGTTGGAGGAAGTGTAGGAAAATAGGATCACTGCTTCATGTGCTGTGGTCATGCCCACGTATTCAGAGGTTTTGGGCGATTATATTTCTAATAATAGAACAACTCACAGGTATAAAAGTTGCGTTTTCCCCAGGTATGGCACTTCTTTCATTGGAAATTGACTCTATTCCAGCATCTCTTAGGCCACTGGTATCCCACCTACTCATCGCAGCTAGACTCACCATAGTACGCCATTGGAAAGACACCAGTCCTCCTCCCGTAACAGAAACCCTTCAATTAATAAATACGCATAGGATGTATGAAATACAATTCTCATGGAGTCTCGGAAACCAGAGTAAAATATCTAAACTGTGGGATCCTTGGTCATTAAGGTACCCACAAAACATGGGTCTCAGATTCTTTGGAAAACATTAAATGGAAAAACCACAGAGTAATAGCTATGATGAATCTTACTATACAGGCTGCTTAAGGACATACTAAGTTATTGTTTGTTAACGTTAGTTAATATAATTTTAGAATCTCTCATTTATGTTATACATTATTCGATTGCCATTGGCATATAACGATTATCTGTAGCCAAAATAAATAAATAAACTATGTAGGATGTGGTTGGAGGGGGCTTCTCCTTCCTCCAGGCACAGTTAGTTCCCATGTGGGGTGTAGGAGTGGAGGAGAGGCACCTTCTGAATAGCAATATTAGCATGAGACTACAGATGTTGATGTAAATTACAAGTATAAGAATGTAGTTATCTCTGCCTCATAGGTATTTAACATTAAAGTACTATTGATGGTAATGTATATGACTTCTTATTACTCCTTTGTTACTACTTTGAAAAATTTAAATAAAAACTTATTGCAATTAATATTACAATTGTACATTTATGGTAACAAGGGGCGTTACATAGGCAGGCTAATTCTAATTAGGACTCGAAAGAATGTAAATATGTACTGAAAACATTATTAGTGCTGTGTGCACAGTGAGGGCAGTGTGCAATACATACAAAATAGAATACAATTATATACAGAACTTACAAATTTCCATTACAGAAACGAAAATAATTCTTTCCGCATTGACTTCAATGGGATGCAATACCGTATACGGGCAGAGGTGGGGGGCGCCGGAGAGCCTTGGAAACGGCCGAAAAGGCCCGAGGGACGCTTCGGGGGACCTCGGCAAACCTCTGAAAGACTCGGTTCACGAGCCTATTGGAGGTTTGCCGAGGTCAGCCGGACTGTCCTCTGGCCTTTCCGTGAATTTCCGAACGGTGCTGATCGGCGACTTTCGTCTCTTCTCGGCTCAGGCGCCCCCCACCTCAGGCCAAAAGCGGTACTGCACACCGCTTTTGGCCTGAATCCTGCTCGTTTTGCGAGACAACACTCGCAAACCGAATTAGGAATTTTAGAAATACAGTGCTCGGTTTGCAAAACACTCATTAACCGCGTTACTCGCAAACCGAGGTTCCACTGTACTGTAATCCTCAGTGACCCTGAAGACTCTGCTTCTCATGCCTTCACACACATGCAGTGCATGGGCTCCCTTATTCTTCAAAGCCTGCAAATTCCCCAGAATTCGTGATTAGGATCGTTATTGGTTGGCAACCCTCCTTGACCACAGTTAAGGGGAAAGTCTCAGAACTAATCCGGCCCTCGCAGAGAGAGCACTGGGTGAAATATCTTGAGGACACCCTAAAGAGGAGTTATTGCCTTTCCAGACTCTGGTAATTTACAGTCTGAGGAAAAAGCTAGTTTTGAGGCTTCTGTTGGTCAAAGGAGGAGTGATGGAGAAGGGAGCCGCCTCAGTGATGCATTTCAATTTTTTTTTAGTCCTCGGCACCCAGGGCTGTCATCTTCAACATCCTATCAGCAGTGTCTGCATTAAATGGTGGAAAATTATCTAGTGGCAAAAACAGACATGGAGAGCTTTCCAGTAGATGATCCCGAAAATAAGACCTACCCTAATAATGAGACCTACTGTGATTTTTGGGGAGGGCTGCAATATAAGCCCTACCCTGAAAATAGGCCCTAGTTTAAAGTGTTTGGAAAATGGTAGAATCCACTCTCCTACAGTAGTACACAATGCAAAAGGTGTGTGCCTCTGCAATACAATCGTATCATATACCCTCAGTACAGAGGCGCTCAGCTGATCTCCTCTTCTTCCAGCTGTCAACGGGGGATCTTGGTCCCCCCCTGCAGTGCTCAGGAGTGGGGAAGAGAGCTCCGGCGGGCCATTGAAGCATCGAGCTGCGCTCAGCTGATCTCTGCTGCTCTCCTCTTCTCCTGGGTGTCAGTGGGGGATCTCGGTCTCCCTCCCTGCAGTGCTCAGAGTGGGGAAGACAGCTCAGGCGGGTTCTCAAAGCGCCCAGCAGCGCTATAAGAAGGTACTTGCACAACCATACCACTTAAACACACAATCCTGTAATAGAGAGGATTCCAGCATTTTACAAGCACTTTTACTCTGTTCACACTGAGGATTCCTGACAAGCAGGGAGGGAGAAGGGGAGAGCAGATAGCACCATGCATGGCAAGCCCTACTCCGAAAATAAGCACTACTGTGTTTTTGGTTGCCAAAATTATTCTAAGACCCAGGCTTATTTTCGGGAAAACACAGTAGACCACTGGCCTGTTTGACAGTGCATCACATTTCATTTTTTTTTACAGCAAAGCCATTTCTTGCTTTCATCAAGAGTACCTCTAGAAGGTTACGGGGTGAAGGCACCACCAACACCCAAAGCCCAATTTTTCTGCAACTGTTACTTCTATCCAAAGTCTGCGAAAGAGACACCAGACTTTATCTAAAAAAGATTGTTAGTCTTGGCCTGAGTGCACTATCATTTGGCTTCCTCACATAAGGCTTGCTCACTGTAGTGGAAAACTTTGTTATTTCCATCCAAAGCCTGCCAAAGAGACACCAGAATTTATCCAAAAAATGTCTAATCTTGTGCCGAGTGCACTAAAATGTGGTCTCATCTTACAGACTGGCTCCCCAAGCCGTTGTTTATTAAATAAAGAAAGCTTGCATGGAAAATTAATTTAAATGTCATTTTTTTTTCTTTAGAAATGTTAGTTTTGCTGGAGCAGGTTCAATACACGGTACAGATGTACCACTTTGCAAGCAGACTATATATAACAAAATTTTTCATTTTTATTGTTTCACTTTAAGCATCATTAAAATAACTGCTTCTTTAAAAAAAATCTTTTTTAAAAGTTTTTTTTGCATTGATACATGGCCCCCAGGACAGAACCCCCCCCCCATATCCTTTTTATGGCCAATAACTTGCATATCAGCCTTCAAAATGGGGACTTTTTACTTTTCAGGTTTGGGTCCCATAAACTTGTTCTGGTCTGAACTTTTGCGATGTTCGAGAGTTCTGGCGTAAACCAAATCGAGGGTTGTTCGGCCCACACTAACAGTGACCTTGCTCACATTTGGAATTGTGAACAGGTAGGATTTAATCAGGTGAAATGTTAGAAAAACCAAAGCTGAAAATAACAGAAGTTAAGAAAAAAGGAGTCTTTTAACCTGCAAGTAACATTTTAAACTTCCTGTAATATTAATATTGTAATTGGGATAATGAGTGCTAGCAAAGTTGAAGGTTTGTATAATGACATGTACAGTGCCTTGAAAAAGTATTCACACCCCTTAAAATTTTCCACATTTTGTCATGTTAAAACCAAAAATGTAAATGATATTTTATTGGGATTTTATGTAATAGACCAACACAAAGTGGCACATAATTGTGAAGTGGAAGGAAAATGATAATTGGTTTTAAAAATTTTTTTACAAATAAATATGTGAAAAGTGTGGCATGCATTTGTATTCAGCCCCCCTGAGTCAATACTTTGTAGAACCACCTTTTGCTGCAGCAATTACAGCTGCATGTCTTTTTGGGAATGTCTCTACCAGGTTTGCACATCTAGAGAGTGACATTTTTGCCCATTCTTCCTTGCAAAATAGCTCAAGCTCTGTCAGATTGGATGGAGAGCATCTGTGAACAGCAATTTTCAAGTCTCGCCACAGATTGTCAACTGGATTTAGGTCTGGACTTTGACTGGGCCATTCTAACACATGAATATGCTTTGATCTAAACCACTCCATTGTAGCTCTGGCTGTATGTTTAGGTTTGTTGTCCTGCTGGAAAGTAAACCTCCGCCCCAGTCTCAAGTTTTTTGCATACTCTAACAGGTTTTCTTCTAAGATTTTTGGCTGCATCCATCTTCCCATCAACTCTGACCAGCTTCCCTGTCCCTGTTGAAGAAAATCATCCCCATAACATGATGCTGCCACCTCCATGTTTCACGGGGTGATGGTGTGTTCAGGGTGATGTGCAGTGTTAGTTTTTCGCCACACATTTTGCTTTGTCCCCCACATGGCTTCTCACAAACTGCAAACAGCACTTCTTATGGCTTTCTTTCAGCAATGGCTTTCTTCCTGCCACTCCTCCATAAAAGGCCAGATTTTTGAAATGTTGGGACAAGTCTAATAATTGGAGGAGAGCATGCTGACTTCCCAGCAGAGCTAGGGAACTGACCACAGTGTGTTCTCCTGCTTAGTGTAGTCAGTTTTTAATAGGAAAGCAGAGGGACTGGCGGGAACACCAGGGATGTCACATAAAGGAAGCAATACAAAGAGAACAGGATGCTTTTCCATACAAGTACAGGGTACTTTGAGGTAACAAACACTTTAACAAGGGGGAGCCAGAGACACAGGGGAATAGTTTGAAATTTTTGTGCATTAGGAAAATGTTTTATATTTTTTTTTTCTTACCCAACTGACTGTCAAGGTATGACTGTCAAATCAATAACTGACAAATCTAATAATTATATTCTTGACAAGATGACCTAATATGTCAACCATAAGTATCAATGTTAGCCATCAGAATTTCCACATTTGGGCAAAGAAAAGCTAAGGAAGTTTGGCAACATGAAAGAGACTCCCCAAAAAATGAATTATTGGTTTGTCCTTAGGAAGTCTTGCATTATAATCAGTCATACGACTAGGAAATATATTGATTATTCCATTCCTAGACACATGGGGGTTGATAAACTGGAGAGTGCAAAAACTTCCAGATTTTTAGTCAACGCTTAATTGAACAAACTGAAGTTAGAAGCTGATTGGCTACCATGCACTGCTGCCCCAGATTTTGCACTCTTCAGGTTTTAGTAAATCAACCCCATAGTCATGTCCTGTAATACAATATTTCAAAAAGACAGTACACTATCATTATGCCTTGTAATGCCGCGTACACACGAGCGGAATGTCCGACAGAAAAAGTCAGACGGAAGCTTTTCATATATACCGATCGTGTATAGGCCTCATTGGACTTTCTTTTTCGAAAAATCTGACAGACCTAGAAATGGAACATGTTCTAAATCTTTCCAACGGACCCAATTCCTATCAGGAAAATCGATTGTCTGTATGCTGGTCCGACGGACCAAAAAAGACACATGCTCTGAAGCAAGTACGAGACGGAAGCTATTGGCTACTGGCTATTGAACTTCCTTTTTCTAGTCTCGTCGTAACTGTTGTACGTCACCACGTTCTGGACGGTCGGACTTTGGTCGGACTTTGGGTTGACCGTGTGTAGGCAAGACCGCTTGAATGGAATTCCATCGGAGTTCCGTCGGAGAAACCGTCGGAGTTTATTTCGACAATTTGTAGATGACACTTTCTAAGACCAGTGGATTGGTAGAGGAGGACTTTTTTAACAACCTTCACCACCTAATTTTTCACCAACAGTCTTTTTTTCATGGAGTCTTGTTGAAACTGTTGCATATGTATAAAAAACATATTCTTATAACCTTAGGGCTAGGATTATAAATACAATCCGTTGTATCCAATTCACTCCAATGTTTTCACACAGTTCAATAACTGAACAGATAACAGAACAACATATCACACATAACTGAGGTTATGTAAAAGGTTTTAGGAATAAAATTCTGCACAATTTAAAACTTTAATAAATCAAGCTTTCAAGTAGTGTTCATTGTATTTTTTAAATATATACACACATCTAAAGTTAATTAAGGTTAGGGTTTAAAGACTCTAAAAACCTTCATAAAGTGCCAGATGGTGAATTCCTGAGAGCGAAGCAGCCACAACCCACGTTGGCCTGTAAGGCTGCCAGTCACAGTTTTTAGTCCTGGTTAAAGTTTTAGCGTGAACGTAATCAAGCCTAAAATATTTGTAAGGTTTCAACAATGCTGAATTGCAGGCACAAGTACCTGTGTTAGGATTACCTGTTAGGTGAAGGTACCCTGTACTGTAATCAAGTACCAGACACAGTTGATCTGAACATAAACCATGTATATGCATATATAATAAAACACCTTCACTTTACCAACAGACTTAGTAATGACCAGATTCAGCAATCCAGATAAAACTAGCCGTATTAGCTTATGTTTTGGGTACCTTTATACAGTATCTCACAAAAGTATGTACACCCCTCACATTGTAAAGTAGTGATTGTGCAGCTTGCTTAAAATGTCCAAATTGGGCCCAAAGTGTCAATATTTTGTCAATATTTTGTGTGGCCACCATTATTTTCCAGCACTGCCTTAACCCTCTTGAGCATGGAGTTCACCAGAGCTTCACAGGCTGCCACTGGAGTCCTCTTCCACTCCTCCATGACGACATCATGGAGCTGGTGGATGTTAGAGACCTTGCTCTCATCCACCTTCCATCTGATGATGCCCCACAGATGCTCAATAGGGTTCTGGTCTGGGGACATGCTTGGCCAGTCCATCACCTTTACCCTCAGCTTCTTTAGCAAGGCAGTAGTCGTCTTGGAGGTATGTTTGGGGTCGCTATCATGTTGGAATACTGCCCTGCGGCTTAGTCTCCAAAGGAAGGGGATCATGCTCTGCTTCAGTATGTCACAGTACATGTTGGCATTCATGGTTCCCTCAATGAACTGTAGCTCCCCAGTGTTGGCAACACTCATGCAGCCCCAGACCATGACACTCCCACCATCATGCTTGACTGTGGACAAGACACACTTCTCTTTGTACTCCTCACCTGGTTGCCGCCACACATGCTTTACACCATTTGAACCATATAAGTTTATCTCGGTCTCATCAGACCACAGGGCATGGTTCCAGTAATCCAAGTCCTTAGTCTGCTTGTCTTCAACAAACTGTTTGCGGGCTTTCTTGTGCATCATCTTTAGAAGAGTCTTCCTTCTGGGACGACAAGCATGTAGACCAATTTGATGCAGTGTGCAGGGTATGGTTTGAGCACTGACAGGCTGACCCCCCACCCCTTCAACCTCTGCAGCAATGCTGGCAGCACTCATACATCAATTTCCCAAAGACAACCTCTGGATATGATGCTGGGCATGTGCACTCAACTTCTTTGGTTGACCATGGCGAGGCCTGTTCTGAGTAAAACCTGTCCTGTTAAACTGCTGTATGGTCTTGGCCACCATGCTGCAGCTCAGTTTTAGGGTCTTGGCAATCTTCCTGTAGCCTAGGCCATCTTTATGTAGAGCAACAATTCTTTTTTTCAGATCCTCAGAGAGTTCTTTGCCATGAGGTACCATGTTGAACTTCCAGTAACCAGTATGAGCAGAGCCGATCCGCCCTGTACGCACACTACGCAAGCTGGCCCTGCCTTCAGTCCAGACAGTAATCCCCCCTCTCTGCTCTTCTATCATGATATCAGCTAGCGAGTGTCACATGTCTAGCAACCCCCAGGGCGCTCTCTAATGTGTGAAGTTGGGGAGGTGTGGGCGGCACACTGGGCAGGTATCAGTTTCACTTTCACTCTGCTTGAACACTGTTGCTGATGCCCGGGTCAGAGGCCCCTCCCCTCTCCACTGTATACATTCGGAGATAGAACTACTAGCCCCAGGGAGATCCCCCTGCCTGTGGACACCATAGAGCTGCCAATCACCGCCTCCCACCTCCACCAGCCAGGTACAGGGGAACCTCTGCAAGGGGGGGAGTCAGCTGTTTAGGGACCCTGATGTAAGAGGGGGGGGCTTTCTGGGGACACTAATGTAAGGAAGGGGCCCTCAGGGGACACTGATGTAAGAGGTGGGCCTCTGGGGACACTAATGTAAGAGAGGGGGCTCTCTTGGGACACTAATGTAAGGATGGGGCCCTCTGGGGACACTGATGTAAGAGGGGGCCCTCTGGGGACCCTGATGTAGGGAGAGACTCTCCGGGGACCCTGATGTAAGTGTCAGGTGTGACTGTGTGGCAATGGCAAATGGTTTACACAGCTCACGGCATCACGGGTCAGGTAGAGGGCCCCTTAGCAGAATTTTGCTTAGGGTTCCGGGGAGGTCAGGATCGTCGAGTATGAGAGAGTGAGAGCGATAACACCAAATTTAACACACCTGCTCCCCATTAACACCTAAGACCTTGTAACACTAACAAGTCACTTGACACCGGGGAGGGAAAATGGCTAATTGGGCCCAGTATGAACATTTTCACTTAGGGGTGTGCTCACTTTTGTTGCCAGTGGTTTAGACATTAAGGGCTGTGTGTTGAGTTGATTTGAGGGGACAGCAAATTTGCACTATTATACAAGCTGTACACTCACTACTTTACATTGTAGCAAAGTGTCATATCTTCAGTGTCACATGAAAAGATATAATAAAATATTTACAAAAATGTGAGGGGTGTACTTACTTTTGTGAGATACTGTATATTGTTTGACATATTAGAATAAAAAGGCCTAAGAGTATGTATTGAAAAACAAAATGATGGTCAGTATGGAGAATTACAGATATCTTGTTAGTGTTTGATCCATTACCAGACATATCACTGGCAGGCAATACTCACTTATTCTGTTCGTAGTGGCTACTTGCCCCAGTTGTAGAAAGACCTTGAGCAGCATCTTCAAAATTGTAGTCTGTTTGGTAGAAATTACACTCAAACTGTTCCATTGTTTTTATGTCTCTTGTTTGGTTCTCTCTGAACCTGTAAATAAAAAAACATCTATTATGGAAACATTATAAATTAATTTAAAATGGTAGGCCTCAAAACAAAAATGTAATATATTTAAGCCACAAATCCTTAAATGTGATGGGTGCACTTGGTTATTTTTTTCCCTATATGTTCCCTGGTGATCCAGCCAGTAACATGCTTCCTGACTTAGGGTGTCTCCACTCCACTGAAGCAACAGAGACACCTTTGGACAGTAGCATTTTCAATTTGGGGGGGGGGTAATATTAACCGATGTACTAGCCAGTTTATATGGACTTGGCTAACAATTCAAGGCCAAACACCTGCTAACACTGTATAAGTAATTACAGCAACAGTTTTTTTTCTATTTGGGATAAAGGTTTTACATTGACAATTGTAAGCATCCTTGGAAAAGAAAGACAATTGTAAGCATCCTGGTCAGTGTTAAAGTGACACTAAAAAAACAAAAATAAATTGCAGCTCTAATAATGATGTGAGGAACAGACAAACAACTTCTAAATAATAATCCTTCTTTGGACAATCATTACATAAGTGAGATCCCACAATAAATGGAAAAAGTCCATAAATAATCATCCATAAACAATGCGCAATATTCCTTCCCATATATGGATATGGAAGAAATGACCACTCACCAGAGAGAAGTGCTGTCTCAACTAAGAGAACAGCTCACTCGCTTTGTGCACTACAAGTGCCAATGAAATTTTTCAAAGGGAGTTGGATGTTAACGCCTCCTCCACATCACACCATAGTCATCAAAAGAAAATAACTCATAGTAGTAAATCATAAATCGGGAACAGAAAAGGAAGGTACACCCGTGATGGTAACAGAAAATATTGAAGCAGTGCATCACTCCATCTTCCCGACATGCAATGCAAACTCACCACAGGGACTATGAAAATACGCAATACGTGGCCCAATCAGCTGAACAAGGATAATCGGATGAATTGCACCAATGCCTCCAGTGTTCACTGAATCCAAGACTCTCAGTAAAGATCAAGGAAAGAAGGATGACCCCCGGAAGCCGCACATCTAAGGTATCCTACTGGGATGAGTGGAGTGGCAACCTCAGCCTGGACTCTGACCAGGCCACGCTCCCAACACATTTTGCTCCGCCCCCAGAACTTATTCATGTTAGGGGACGCTCAGCCCCTCACACCGCAACATGATACCAACTGAATAGGAAAAAACAGGGCTATAGTATAGTAGAGTTTTTTGATCCATGATAACAGAGCAGCTAATTAAAACTATATTAAAAACAATAATAAAAAAAAATAATTGTCAATCACATGTGAATGCCACCACGGTTGGCAATCGTGGTGGTATGACGTCACATGAATGGCACTGCCCAACGTGTTTCCAGCCAATGCTCCTCTTTAGGGGCCTCTGAAGACGAGCATTGGATGTAAATGCGTTGGGCGGTGCTGTTCATGCTGCGGTGGCGTTCGTATGTGAGTGACAAGTGTTTTTTTGATCATTGTTTTTAATATTGTTTTATTTAGTTGCTCTGTGAAAAAAAATAAGAAAACTAACGCAACCACACATCTAAGAATTTGTAAGCTGCAATATATTGCATTTTTGTTTTTGATTTCACACTGCTTAAACTTTCAATGCTTTCTTCATACAATATTTGCATTTGCAGCTCTTCATGTAATGGCAGTTTTATTTAAATATAAAAATGGAAGATTACAAATCATTGGCCAAATATAAAGAATGGAGGATATCAGTTTACTGAGAATGAGCAGCTGCAGTTGCTGTGTGAGACTTTCAGACTTGCTTAAAGAGACTCTGTCAACAGAAAGAATATTATGCTTTAAATGAAAATGTAGTCTAGGTACATATTTCACTGGTTTACCAGGCTAACTTAACCTGTATTGCTAAAGAAGGCTTGATGTTTCCAGAACAGCATAGTTAAAGGTCAAAATACACACACAGCTGAATGAATCAGAGTAGTAACTACCGTAATCCCACAATGCTATACAGACTTTTAATTTGAGCAGACAATCTGAAAGCAAATAGTTACTGTACTACTGTTCTCTTTATTTAAAAATAAAACCCATAATGCTTTGCGATATCGGTGTTTCGGATTCCACTTTCGTGTGCGTTCAAATGCGCCCCTACATGCTGTACCCTGTGTAACAGAACTGCTTTCTATGTAAGTTACCTGCTTGTGCTGACCAATTGACCTATATCTGAATTAAAAGTTTAAATTAAAATATGTACAGTTTATAAAACCATAGAAGGAAACTTGCTAACTAAATGTGTCTTTCTTTTGCTTATAGCAGTACAGTAAAACACAAAAGTACCTATCATATTGAATAAAAAAATGCAGCAGTCGTCAACCATAGTACACTGATTCAATATTTATAGCACAGGTACCATAGCATATGCAAGTAGCTAGCTCTGTCATGCATCATGCAACACAATGAAGACTTGCAAAAGAGCTGTCAGGCAGAATATTTTCAACTTTGATCACTCAGTTAACCAGAATAGCTGGATTGTCAAAAGCCTGTGACTTAAAAAAGTACAGTAAGATAGTCTAATTCAGCGTTATGGAAGACTGAACGTTATTTAGGTACGTGGGTGATGATTTACTAGAAAAGAAAACTAGGTACAGCATTGCATACCTAAAACAAATCTCTGCTTTGTTCATCCAGGTTTGAAACAGCTGTATGCAAATTAGGTAAACTACGTAATATTTAAAAAAAGAATTCCAGGTATGGCTATTTTATACTTACCAGTAGTTACATTGGTCCAGTTTAGACCAAAATAACTATGCATATACTATACAAGGTCAGTTCCCCAGAAACTGAAGTAAACACCGCTCATCCAGTGATTTCCACTTGCTTCTGCGTATTGTGCCAAGAGAATGCCCTGCTGCATTCTGAACACAGGAGGTCAACCAATTGGCACGGGCACTAATCAGAGAATGCTTTGCATAGACTGAATGAATGCAAAACATTCTTTGAGTAAACGAGGTGGAGAGCATGATGTCACCACCCTGCCTCTTCACTTTGTCCAATCAGAGAATGCTTTGCATTCATTCAGAAAATGCACATGTGCCAAGCAGTCAACCTCCTGTGTTCAGAATGCAGCAGCACAGTCGCTTGGCACAGGACTCAGAAGCAAGTGGAGATCACTGGAGTAGTGGTGTCTACTTCAGTCAGTTCCAGCTTTCAAGGAGCATTGGCCAGGTATATATATATATATATATATATATATATATATATATATATATATACAGTGCCTTGAAAAAGTATTCATACTTCTTGAAGTTTTCCACATTTGGTCATGTTACAATCAAAAACATAAATATATTTTATTAGGATTTTATGTGATAGACCAACACAACGTGGTACATCATTGTAAAGTGGAAGGAAAATAATAAATGCTATTCAAAATTTTTTGCAAATAAATATCTGAAAAGTATGGTGTGCTTTTGTATTCAGCCCCCTTTACACTGATACCCCTAACTAAAATCTAGTGGAACCAATTGCCTTCAGAAGTCACCTAATTAGTAAATAGAGTCCACTAATCTTATTATAGATACAACTGTTCTGTGAAGCCCTCAGAGAACCTCAGTGAACAAACAGCATAATGAAGGCCAAGAAACACAATAGAGAGGTCAGGAATAAAGTTGTGGAGAAGTTCAAAGCAGGGTTAGATTATAAGAGTAAGGCACAACTGCAAACCTACCAAGACATGGCAGTCTACTTAAACTGACAGGCTGGGCAAGGAGAGCATTAATCAGAGAAGCAGCCAAGAGGCCCATGGTAACTCTGGAGGAGCTGCAGAGATCCACAGCTCAGGTGGGAGAATCTGTCCACAGGACAACTATTAATCATGCATTCCACAAATCTGGCCTTTATGGACGAGTTGCAAGAAGAAAGCCTTTGTTGAAAGAAAGCCATAAGAAGTACCGTTTGCAGTTAGTGAGAAGCCATGTGGGGGACACAGCAAACACAAGGAAGAAGGTGCTCTGGTCAGATGAGACCAAAATTGAACTTTTTGGCCCAAAAGCAAAACACTAATGCTGCATACACACGGTCAGATTTTCTGACGGGAAATGTTCGATAGGAGCTTGTTGTTGGAAATTCCGACTGTGTGTAGGCTCCATCAGACAAATAGTCATACCAGGAATTCTTATTTAAATGTGAGGAAGTATATTTCTATTGGGGTAATATTTGTTCCGAAACTGAGAGGTCACTAAAGAAGAGATTCATGTGCTAAAATTCACTGGTCAATGAAAATAGCAAATTTACAACTCATTCAAGCTTGCAATAAAAAACAAAAACCAGCATTGTCAGTCTCCTAGTCAGTTGTCGCCAGAACAAAATTTGATTCTTTGTAGATGCCCCCCCCCCCCCCCCTCTGATTCCTACGACAACTAGAGACCAATCTGTTGCCCAAATAAGATAGTTGATTGTAATTTTACCAAAATTTGTGATAGTCTATGTATGTTGTAGTCAAATCTTTATAACAACTCTATAGTTTAAATTCTCAAAAGTGATATGCATTCGTTTTTTAAATTGTGTATCTTAGTGATCATTAAACCTGTTTAGGAGGGCAATGGGTTTGGAGGACATATTTTATTTTTGGGGTTGGTGATGAAAATTCCAGGCTAGGTTCATTGCCCAATACAGTAACCAGAGTGCAACAATTATTGAAGTTGTATGAGTATTTAAAACTCGGCATGCAAAACTATAAATAAATATAATGTAATAATTGAGAACAATTATGCTTTTCCTACCAAAAAAGTATATCTTTGACAAGGATTCCCAAAACAGGTTGATTTGTTACCCCCATATCTACTTTCTTTATTGAATTTTTTTTCATATTATTCTTTTGTCCTTCATGTGATGTAACCTTTGATCCTTTTTGGATCATGTATGTGGAATTGTTTTTTTTTTGCTTTTTAAAATCTTATTGTTGAATGCTTGTATTTATGTAGTAAAGGACAACATTAGAATTCTGATGAAAAAAGAATTCAACTGATACTAAACAGAGACGTGTTAATTGCCATAATGCAATCACATAAATCATGATAAATATTTATCATGCCACTGTATTTTGTTTTAATAAAGTACCATATTCCTACAGTGCTGTTGTGTGGTCACATGATATTTCCCTGTTCTTTGGCATCTGCAGGGAGACAGCTTCTATTACTCTGCTGATGTATGCTCTCTACAGTGTGAGTCTGTATCTGGCTTGCCCTGATTGGTGCTATGCCAGCAGTCACATGACAAAAAAAAAACAATTTCAAGAGAGAAATTCAAATTAGATTATAAATATCAACTCAAGAAGTTAAAGATGGAAGTTTTACAACTTCCTGTAAATCTTTAATGAATATAAAATGTGTATTTTTTGTGCATTAATACGGTGTAGGTGGAGTCAAAGACGACTCACAGCTTTCTTTTGTTCAGACGGCATCTGCATTCAAGGCTCTTTTTACATTTCATACACTTAATACTGATGTAATTTAAAACTAGGCTTTTTTTGTAAATTTCTTAGTGAATGTAATCAATCAGCATACTATATTGTGCCCCCATAGCGTTTAGCAATAGGAGGACACGGAGGACGAGGGAGGGAGAAAGGGGAGTGTCATTCACCACTGTGTATATGCCCACATGTGGGACTCTATAGTCATGTGGGCTGTACACTTAAGAAAAAGAAAGAAATGATGAGCTTAAAAGGAAACTGAAATTGAGCATGCTCAGTAGATGACACCAGCTAGTCTGCACAATCTCAGCCTGCAGTGGGGATACAAAGAAGATGGGAGGGACAGCAGCTGAAGGCAGGATCAACCAGGTATATTTCAATATATTTCACTCTACACAAAGCAAATGCTTTAGTGGCTTTGTGAATATGAACACTATGCTATGTAGCATGTAAAAATAGTTTTTCATAGTCTGGGTTTAATAACACCTTCATGTTTTCTTAGTTTGCTTAACAATCTATTTATGCCTATTTTGTTAAGGTAAATTTCCGTAAATTTGTGGTAATAGCATACCATTTCTTATGCTTTCTCAGCTGCAGTACTGTACCACTTAACCACAAACTGTAGTCAGTTACAGTAATTTCTAGGAACTACAGTCAAACATACCGGCTTTGTGTTCCCTATTCAGATTCACACTTGTTACACTGTCAGTGTTGAATGCTGCTTAGCCTTAAACTGGCTGTCCAAAAAAGGAGACAATGATAAAGAATTCTCAGAAGCCATATGAAATTAAACTCTAATATGGAGGAACTCAGAGCAGGCTTCATAAGTGTGCCTTTCCTAAGCAGGCAGAACGATCATAATAAATCTCTGCTTTATGGGCAGCCAATATTCCCTGCAGATGGCAGGAATCCAGAATAATAGTAAAAAGATCCTTATCAGTTTGGAATGCCAGTGTAAACCCTCTAAATCTGTGCAGCTTTTACCGATGACAATCTGACAAGGAAGGAAACCAAATACGAAAGACTTGGGAGAACAGCTATACATTTATGAAGTAAATTAGTGACATGGTTAGACACAAAACAGTCTGCCTCATAAGTAACAAAGTCTCTGCAACAGGTTTAGGCTTCATATACACAGGGCTTAAAAAAATGTCTCTTTTGGTGGGGGGGTTCAGCCTATAAAAGCACCTCCATGTTAGCCTATGTGTCTATGCACACATAGGTGTTTACAGGCGCATTAGAAAAGGGGCATTTACACCACAAATGCAAAGAGCCACATCAATGGATGACATCGCTGAAGCCGGCAACTTTAACCTTGGTCGCCGCCGCCCTCACCCGGCACCCCCTCACTCTCCACTGAGAGACCCAGGAATGCCACGGAATGGCAGCCCCACGGCTTCCCCTGCACACCGCAGAGCCCGTATCACCTAAACAGGTCATCCATGCCTGCTTTAATGGACTTTTCTTTTCCCTTTTTTTTCTTTTGTTCTCACTTTCTGTTTTTTCAAAGTTACCTGACACAGGAAAGCTGACACCAATTTCTATACTCGCCTCATCTCTACACCAAAAGTGCCTGTGAGAGACTAGCAGACCTGTTAGCTGACACTTCAACGCCACCTTGGAATTCCTGATGACATCTATACTTAAGTTTTAGGAGACATAACCACACAGTGCCTTATCTTAATCCCCACAAATCAGCCAGAAGGGAACATTGACAATGCACTATGTGGTGATTTACCCCACGCTGAGAGAGGACACAATCCCCGTCTGTGGTTCTACCCACCTTTCCTCTCTCCCTGTACTCGAGAAAACGATGTTAATCCTCCATTAATCACTCTGCACGATTCAAGGAGTTAAAGATGGGAACTTATCCTCTCACCACATTAACAGGAAGCGAACCATGTTAATATCCCACAGATGTATTGCTGACCCCGGATCCCAGACTGCAACAACGACGAGATCAAGAGACCTTCTTCGGATCCCCCTCTAAAGACATTTGTAGTATCTCAATACCCATCTACAGTTCCCTCCTCTCTCTCCTTCTTCATTCTTCTTCTTACCTCTTCTTCATCTTTCCTTCTCCTCCTAGGCCACCTTTTCCTGACTCATACTATATCACATCAATCATACTTAATTAAACCCTCTTCTTTTCACACTTCCTCTTCTTACCTTTGTCTCTCTCTCAAATAACGCATTCAAATGTCATCATAATATGATTATTTTACATGCATTCACCCTTCCTCTTTATCCTTCTATAGATATTTCTATCATTTCAAATTGGTAGAATCAAGATCTGAGGGGAGTTCACCGGGAGCCGAGAGAGACGTGCTCAGGTAAGAAGCTTACACCATTACAACCAACCATTAAGCACATAATGCCCGGAGGACTAAATTTATCCTCCTAACCCGAATGTAAAGCACATCCTTATTCCCGATTTAAGGGGATCAAAACACAGGATGAGTCTCATTGGACCACAGTTGAGCACGTCCCCCTCGGTACCGGAGATGCTCTGTATAAGTTTCTCTGCTTCTCTCACAGGTATGCACTTAATACATTTAATGCAGTTATTTCCTTTCCTTTCTGTAATGGTCGGACCTGCAAGTTAGTTTACAGCCGATGCCTTCTATTCCAACCTGTGTCAAGCAGAATGTATACCCCCAGTATACCCCCAGTTAATAGTTTCAATATGTTCAATACCAAGAATGAATAAGGCACCCTATGTCTCCACCACTTAGATGTAAAGTAGTAATCTCTAACACAGGATGTAACTTGACCCACACAATAATTCTCACCCACATGACACTAATACATGGACCAAACGTCAGTAAGAACTCTCCCCCTGAAACACTAACAAATAGACTCCCAATAACTATAAGATCTCTGACATCTCACGGACTTTCCACACCTATCATCCTCCACCTTTCTCCCCAAGCCTATAACACACTCCCTCACTATAGTAAGACACCATACACTTTTAGTCGGGAATACTTAAGAGGTAATTCCATAGCTCTTTAGGAATCCTGACATGTTAAGCAGGAAACTTTACACTTAACCCCGATGACCTCATTGGGACACGGGACTCACTCCCTTGGTTGAAAGACACTTGCCACCTCCACCATCAGCGGACTCAGGTAGTTACCGCTGACCCAAACCGGTTCCCCGCAGACTCTGCAAGTGGGACTGCAGGTCAATCCCCACAACCGGTATATCCCCCTGATTGCCCCCCCTTCATACCCAACATCCACGCTCCCCTCCCTATACTACCCCTGCTACCCTCTTCCCTCCATATAACACTACTCCCCCCCCCCCACACTACATTCTTTGCCTTTCATCTCCTTCCCCCCATCTCTGACTTCCCTACTGATAAACAATAAGCCAGGTAACTTATACCTTGGCTAGCTGACAATGGCACACCGCCAAACAGCGCCCCCTAAGCTCTCCTTGAAAATAATTTCTTTCAATGTGAAAGGATTAAATATACCTGAAAAGCGTTCGCAGTTACTAGCACACATGCGAAGCGCAAAGGCAGATGTGGTTTTCCTCCAAGAGACCCACTTTGACGGTAAAAACATACCTAAACTGACGAACCATTCTTTCCCCCACCACTATCTCAAACATGCCCTTGCGAGTTACGGATACTCTACTAGACGATCAAGGCAGATTCATCTTCCTTAAAGGCACATTTAAAAAGAGACCAATCACTCTTGCAAACTTATACAGCCCCAACACTGCCCAAGTCCCCTTTTTCAGAACAGTGATAGGGAAACTGGCAGCCTTCCAGGAAGGCCTCCTAGTCTTGGGGGGCCATTTCAATGTCCCCTTAGATCCCCTAGTAGACACCTCCACAGGCAAATCTCACTTACCATGCAGGGCCCTGAAACAAATCAAGGGTTGCCTTCAAGAACTTTCTCTCCATGACGCATGGCGTACCCTCCACCCAAAAGACAAAGACTTTACCTTTTTTTCAGCCCCCCACAACAAATATTCTCGCATTGACTATCTACTTCTCTCACAACAAGACCTCTCGACTCTGACTGCGGCAACTATAGACCCCATGATAATGTCGGACCACCATCCCATCTCCATGACTCTTACTTTTCCTGCTACGCATCACCGAACGTACATAAGGAAATTAGACCCTACCCTTTTAACAGACGCATTAAACGTACAAGAGATCCGTTCCTGCTTAAAGGATTATTTCTTCGAAAATGACACCCCGGACACATCCCCCCAGACACAATGGGAGGCTCACAAATGCATCGTACGAGGCAAATTGATATCCCTAGCTGCATCAATCAAGAGGGCGAAGAAAGCTACACTATCCAATTTATTTGCTAAACTGAAAAAACTTGAGATCCTACACAAACCAACTTTAGCTCAACAAACTCACTCTGAACTAACGGAGATACGTACACTTATTAAAGAAGAGCTGCACCACAACCTCAAAAAAAAGATTCATATTGTCCCACAAGCTCTTTTACGAGTTTGGAAACAAGAGCGGCCACCTACTCGCACGGGCCCTCCGTAAGAAAAAAACCAATAACACAATCCATCAGTTAAATTCCGCTAAGGGAAAACCCCTTACACATAATGAGGATATTGCAAAGGAATTTGAAACATATTATGCCTCCCTCTACGACCTACGTACTTCTGCGCAAGACTCGACCCCAGCATCCCCAAGAACTCTGAACATTGACTCGTTCCTAGAACATTATGCTCCAGGGAAAATACCCCAAGAAACAGTAGCATCCCTTGACTTACAGATCTCTCCCATGGAATGGGAACAGGCAGTTAAACAGCTTAAACCCGGAAAGAGTCCAGGACCTGACGGTCTTCCGGCGGTATACTACAAGACATTTTCAAGCACTCTTCAAACCCCCTTTCTTAAGACCTTTAATTCACTCTCCCCAGCAAACCCACTTACAAAGGGAATGTTGGAGGCTCACATTGTGGTCATCCCCAAAGAAGGCAAAGACCCTTCACAAACAGGAAATTACAGACCAATTTCACTATTAAATGTGGACGTAAAAATATTCTCCAAGATACTAGCCAACAGATTGTTACCCCTACTGCCTTCCATGGTGTCCCAAGATCAAGTTGGTTTTGTCCCTGGATGAGAAGCCAGGGACAACACCATCAAAGCAATTAATCTACACCATCTGATATCCCAAACAAAACAAAGGGGCTTCTACCTGTCACTAGATGCGGAGAAGGCGTTTGACAGAGTGTCATGGGAATACATGTCGGCAGTCTTACAAGCCATAGGACTTGGACTGAATTTGAATGGTCTGATCCTGTCGTTATACAGTAGTCCCACAGCTAAGGTAAGGGTCAACGGCACTCTGTCAGACGCCTTCCCTATCCGCAATGGAACAAGACAGGGATGCCCCCTGTCACCTATTCTCTTTGTACTTACCCTCGAACCCCTCCTCCACAAACTCACACTTAACCCAGATATAAAAGGAATCAGGTCTCCGAAGAAAGAATACAAATACGCTGCCTATGCAGATGACATATTGTTGTTCCTCACACAACCACTAACCACTTTACCAATACTATTATCCGAATTCAAGCAATTCCAGACCCTATCCAACTTAAAGATCAACTTCACTAAATCTTTCGCCCTAAACATATCACTACCCCAAAGTCAAGTAGACCAATGCAAGGAAAACTTCCCTTTTCACTGGAAACATGATTCGATCACATACCTAGGAACTCAAATCCCCTCCAAAATCTCACATTTATATGCCAAAAATTTCCTCCCCCTTCTAAATAAACTAACCTCGGATCTCAAAACCTGGAACAAACTGATCTTCTCATGATTTGGTAGGGCAGCCATACTGAAGATGAACGCTCTACAAAGGATTCTATATCTCTTACAGACACTCCCGATACAGATCCCCCCTTCCTTCTTCAAAACATACAGACAGATATGTTCCAGCTTCCTATGGGGGAAACACAGACATAGGATCGGTCACAACAAACTTACCCGCCCGAAAAATCTAGGAGGCATAGGCCTCCCAAACATTCTTCACTACCACACAGCCACTCATCTGGCTAGGATAGTGGACTGGAATGTCCATACCCAACAGAAAGACTGGGTCTCGTTAGAGGCATCCTTCACGAAATTAAACTTGAACTCACTCCCTTGGATTTCCCCAAAACATCTCTCCCCAGAAATTCGCTCACACCCAACGATAGGACCCACCATACAATGCTTTCACCAAGCATGTAAGAAAACATCCATATCCTCCACCCCCAGTCCATTGACTCCAATAAAGCTGAACCCCAACTTCCCTCCAGGAATGCACCACCGATTTTTGTCGGACAAGTGGTCGCAGGAACAAATCAAAGTACACCAATTTTATCACCGAGGCAACTTACTCACGGCTGCTCAAATCGCAGCCCGTTTAGAAAAGCCACCTATCCCTCCATGGACATACATGCTGATAGCCCATTACCTCAAAATCCTAGACAAAGGCGGTCAATGCTCCAGACCGCTCAACCCTTTTGAATCACTGTGTACCAAGACAACACCACAATCACATCTTATCTCCTACATACACAACCTTCTCTTCGCTGATCTCAAAGCAAATGAAAGTCGGTCATGCAGAAAATGGGAAGCAGACTTATCCATCCAAATCACAGAAGACAGATGGGAACAAATTTTTCTGAACATACATAAGGGTTCAATTAATGTCACCACCCAGGAAAATGGTTTCAAAATTCAGGCTAGATGGTATCATACCCCAGAGCTGTTACACAAATTTAAAGCTGTCATCCCCGAAACGTGCTGGAGATGTCATCAAGAAAAAGGTACCCTTCTCCACATCTGGTGGTCTTGCACACCATTGCAAACCTTTTGGTCAGAGGTCCACCGCATAATCATGCAAGTTACCACTTACAAACTAGATTTCACACCTGCCCAATTTCTTCTACACCTCTCATCTTTGTCACACACTACGTATCACAAATCGCTAATGATGCATATGATTAACGCAGCAAAACAATGTATCCCCATGCACTGGAATTCAAAACAAATACCCACCCTCCAAGAATGGTTCGCCAGAATAAACAGAGTAGCAGAAATGGAACAGCTCATACATATTTCACGATACACGCCGACAAAATTTAGTCACAAGTGGGTCTGCTGGATACATTACCAATCTTTACCTGATTACAAGGACACGCTAAACCCATCCACCTAAAGTAGATCTGAATCTGATGACTCATAGGTCATCATACCCAAATTCTCCACCATCAATTCCTCCCTACTACATTTTGGGTTTTTCCCATGATTAATCCGACATCCCTCTGAAATATTACAATTAGATAACATATACTAAGGGAAGTCAGAGACTCCCCATCTCCCCCCCCCCACCCCCCTTTCTTTTTTTTTTTATTAATTTTTTCTTCCCCCCTCCTCCTTTCTCCCTTCCTTTTCCTCTATGCTCCTCCTCCTCCCATTACCCCCCCCCCTCCATTCCCTACGGCCTTCATACAGACACCCACGTAGGCAACTAGTCTTCCCACTTCACATACTTATTAAATACCCAACAGGTAAGACGAACTCTAAACAAACACGAAGACACTCGAAACGTTCACTAACCAGAACCACTGTGAGACCCAAGGAGAACTATAACTCACCACTGACAGATGTTATACGTGATTCTCACTCATCAAGACTCGTTTATTGACTATCTCATTGCAAACAGACTTACAACTCCTATAGAGAATCAGTTATCGGTCAATTAAAGCCCGATTAACGAAACAAGTTGGGTATATATCCCTTTCACAAGTAGCCCAGTATGGAAGTGATTATCAATTCTAGCTGGGATATTCTGTTACTGTTTTTTAGTTTATCTTATGACTTTATCATTTACAATGTTTAATGTATAATGAACGATTACTGTTATGACTTCATACTCATCAATAAAAATACTTTGGAAAAAAAAAAAAAGACACAAAAAAGAAAAGGGGCATTTACAGGCTGAAAAAAAGCATCACCAGTTCTTTTAGGAGCTTTTGAGAAGAAAAAAAATTTGACACACAAAATGTGCCTAAATGTACCTAAACATGCTTAAACGCTAGACGTATTCAGCGCTCACTCATTCTAATGGCCAGAATAAACTAATATAAAAAACAAAAAGAATTTGCACTAAAAAGCATCAATCTGTAAAAAACAAAATCAGACAATAAAGGAAACCAACAAAAAAAGCTGAACTCACAAAATATCCACACCTCGATATAACCAACCTAAAATCGAATTGTGCTGTGCTGTCAATAAGTGCACAATAAACTAGAGTGCTTAGCCAGAAATTGAAAATCAATGTAATACATAATCAGCAATGATAAATGTGAAAAAAGTACTAAAAATTCATAAACATTCACAGTAAATTCATATAAGTGTTTATACAAAATGAGTGCATACATATAACAATATAGTGCTTTGTGTCAAAAAGTCAATATCCCAAAGGGGCAGTGTATCTTCAAGACAAAATCCCCAATAAATATATGATGTGTTCATAAAAGATGCAGAAGTCCCAGATTAAAATAAAGTGCTATGTGCAAAACACTCCATGCACCAAAGGCAGTGATGTAACTAATGAAATCCTCCAAAGTAAACAGGCTTTCCACTACTGTGTGCACCCGCAATGATAAACTGCTTATCAGATCCTCTAACCTCTAAGGAAGGAGGTCTGGCTGCACTGGCTGCATATGGGATTTCTTTACCCTTAGCGCAGACAGATATCATTCTGCTCCTCGTGGCAGATGCTGTCGACTCTGCAACATGCAGGTCCACCGCTGTCTCAGTTGTAAGTGGCTCCGGTCGGGTGTGCTTCCCCGCTGGGCCTGTTGTACTTGCAGAACTTTTCTACAATATATTGTTTCTTCCAAACACAGACTCTGTGTGTTCACTGCCTGCTGCACAACGCTGCACCTAACCCACACATGGCGACAGTCCAAAGGATATGCCCCTCTTTGCAACTGGTACGGATGGAGGAGCAGGGGTCACTATGGAGCTGTTAGGAGCAGCCTTGGCCCTAGTGCCTACGTTTATTTGGTCAAACATCTCTCTGTTGAAATAGGAGAAGAGGCTGGAGAGTGCTGCTTGCCTGTACTAGGTCCCCGCTAGCCTGGAACAAATTGTGGCGCACCTGGAAGTCCCATGGCTAAGACAGAGCTTTTTCATCCACAGACAGCAGGAGGACGAAAGCCTCATCCACCTTTCGGTAGCACTCCAGAACCTGTAGAAATGACTACAGAAAAAGCATATGCAAGGCTGTGTCCACATTTAAGAAAGAGCTGGCCCATCTCTCCAAAGGCGAGAATCTGTTGCGGGGAACCTGGGATGAAGACCAGAAGTGTTGGTTTTGGGGCCACTTTGGACATGTAGTCAGGAACTGTGGTTGGTCTGAAAACAAGAGTGCACAGAGGTCACTGTTAAAGTAGGGGCTCCTGGGACTGAGGGACAGTCCTCAGGAACGGCAACACAAGGTCCAATTGTACTAGAGGCCATGGTCGCACCAAGTCCAATCATCAATGCTCTAGTAAATGGCCAGGTGATCTCTTACTTGATTGACACTGGGTCAGAAGTCACTGTCATGGAGTATGAGTTCTATAACCAACTATTAAGGACTAGAGACCAGTTGGACCCCTCCTGGCCGTCTCTGAAGGCGGCTAAAAAATTGCTCATCATGGTGGAGGAAGTCACTTGGGTGAATATACAGATATCCACAGGCCACAGAAAATCGCTGGCATCAGCATGTGGGGGCTGCAGTTTGAGCCTACAGCAACATGGTACATAGGACCATGGGCTATACTCCATTCTTACTAATGTTGGACATTACGGCCGGTTGCTTGTAGACCTCCTGCTGGATGCTCCAGAACACCCCACTTCCCATACGTCCAGTATGTGGGTGCAAGAGCAGTGGGACTGGCTACAAAAAGCCAAGCAAGTAGTTCTGGACCGACCCTTAGACCAGGCAGAGAATGCAGTCATTGACAAACTGCTGCTGCGACTGGGAGACCGGGTGTTGGTAAAGAACCCAAAATATGAAAGAGGCAGGAAATTGGAGCCCAGGTGGGAGTGGGCCCCTTATTGGGTGGAGAAGAAACCTTTCCTGCCAACCCCAGTGTACAAGATGGTCTCAGGGGGCCCTGACCCTTACAAAAGATGGCTCCACTGCAACTTGTTGAGGCCTTGCATAGAGTGGGGATTATTCCACCAAACCTGCTGCCGACAGAAGATATAATTACTCTGTGGATATTCTACCCATACAGGAAGTCTCCTTTGAATGGTACCTGCCTCCATTGAACCCAGACCTCCGGCCTCTGCTAATCCTGAAGAGGGAAACCCTAGTAGCACACCTACAGACAGCCTCAAGACACTGGTCCTGGAGACTGCCAGTCCTGATGACTCCCTGGACTTTCTCGAGGAATCAGACTCCTGCTCAGGTGAAAAAGATGTAGATAGCCTTGAGGACTCCCAACCACCCATGGCTCCAGAATCACAAGCAGAGGATGACTACTCTGAAGGTGTCCCCACAAAGGACAGCTCGCCGCTCCATGCGGTCTAACCCCGGGCAACTCCCTGCAAAGTATTCTGTTTATGTTGTTTGAAATGCTACTGTTATTGCCTAAATTATGTTTTGCATGGTTACTTGTTCTTTACTGTGTTGCGATGCTGAGGGCAACATATGTCAAAGAGGGAGGGAATGTAGACAGGTGAACTTTCTACTATCCACTACAGGTGTTGCTCGACTGCAGCGGCAATGCAGATGGGGAGGAAGTTGAGAGAAATGTGGTTCCTCTGTGATTTTCTCTGTCACACGAAGGCAGCTATCCGATTGGATGCTGGCAACCCATGTGACTTTGGCAGCCATCTTGGGGCATCTCCCGGGCTTGGTGCACTCTATGCGAGTGGCTAGCATAGGGAAAGGTCTGTCTGGGACAGTACTTAGAGATGGGGAAAGGTTCCGGAGGAGTAGGGACAGTACAGGGACTACATCTACCTTCTAGGAAGCCTTTCCTTCTGGGGTGGACCGGCCAGGCGGCATTCCACTCCTCATGGCAAATGCTGACGGTATCTTCCATTCTGCAACTCAAGGGTCGACCGCTGTGTCAGTTGTAAGTGGCTTGGGTGTGCTTCCCCGCTGGGCCTGTTGTACTTAATGAACAATTCTACAATTTATTATCACTGCCAAATTTGGACATTTTGTGTTCATTGTTGCACCTAACTCATATACACTTTGCGAAAATAAACCCATTGGTTTGTTTCCCAAAACAGTTCCATTCATGCTGTGAATGAGAACTGCCACAGTTGCTTGTGATCTTAACTGAACTGTCATCAAATACTGTAGCTGGTGTCATAACTGATCACATGTGCAGCAACATAGCAAATGGGAATAAAGCAGAAGCTACGATTGCGGCTTCCTTTGCTCTAAAGCATAGGATGGTTGTGTCTGTGTCCACTCTGCATAAGTGGAGTGGACTCGGACCAGCCATCAGCGGGGTTCAGTGGACACATCCCCCACTGAGTCTGCCCCATAAGGAATGGAGCTTAATGCTGTTAATACAGTATGTAATATTAATAACAACAATATTAATACATTCAAAATAAAAAGGTGTAGTAGATCTAAAAATCTAAAAAGTAAAATCTAAAAGTACAAGCTTGATGTATTGCAATAGCAAAAAGGAGTCTATTTATTTTCACCCAAGATTCACAATTTTTTTCTAATCAGATAACGGTGAATACATACAATATTACAAAACCATAACAAGTATAACATGTTTTTTTCTTTGCTCAGTTGATAACTCTTAGAATTGCAGTTTACAAACACATACCTTAGTTTACAGTTCAGAAGCGTAGCAGTTGTTTTGCAAGTCTCATGATGATGATCCACGTTCTATTTATACTGATCTATATTTGGTTGAAGAACATGTGCTTCAGCTGAACTAATTAAACTCTAGACTTACCAGGTTAGAAATATGACCAATGAGAAACATGACCAAGAGGAAAAAAAACATAATAAATACATCATTTTTATTATGTTTTAGTCACAATATCTTACAATCTAAATATTATATAATCTAATATTATCAGTGTTCTTTGCTCTGCTAAGTCTTATGCCGCGTACACACGGTCGGATTTTCCGACGGGAAATGTTGTATATGAGCTTGTGGTCGGAAAGTCCGACCGTGTGTACGTGGCATTAGACTAGCTTAGGTAATTAACCCACTTCCCATAACGGGTCTTCAACTCCTCCCTAGTAGTAGCTCCAATTATCTTAGTACCCCCTCCCAACTGTTTATCCATGGCGTATGTCAGTTGGGCTTAACCCCTTAATCTACCAGAATATGTTGCGCAAGATCAACAACCTTCCCTCTGCCACCCAATTTAAAAAATAATCACCAGATCTTAGCAAAGAGTTGCATACACAGGACGACCGAGGAAGTACATGCTGTGCACTGAGAAAATGCCCTCTTACACAGGATGTGTGGCAGGAATGTTAAAATGCAATGGCACTTCTTCAAAGTATAAACTGCAAAACACATACAAGGAACCCGCTCTTTCTTTCCAAATCTTTATAAACCAAGATGACAGTGAAGTAAATGAATAATGTGTCAGTCAGAACTTCCAATTTCTCACAGCTGTTGTAAAACACAAATGGATGACACAAGTCAATTTCTTGTCAGGGTACATAAGCAAGAGTTACAGATTCCCAAGCACCTTGCAGATTTGTGTTATCAATTACCTGGACTTGTCTGCTCAATACAAGTTGCTTAAGAACCATTGCCAATAGTAATCAGACAACAGCAACCAAGATCACTGGGAATTTATCAGTTCTGAAAAGGGGAGTTGTACAATTGAGCCGGTTGCTAATTCACATTTTAATTCAACGGTCCCACATGCCGTGAAGCAAGTGTTGCAGCATATTATTACTAAGCACTTTCTGCTGCAAGATTGATGGAATATGAGTCAGCTTTACTAACACCTACCAAAATCATTATAAAGAAGTGTAATGTTTTGAACTCAGCTACACTGTTGCCCACTACACCCTTCATTACAAAGGGAGAGCATGATTACCTTCAGGTATCTGATGCCTTCTATGAACTGTGAGTAACATTCAAAGATAATTCCCTAGAAAATCCAGACTGGAACCATGGTCTGATAGGTCACAATTCTACATAGACAGCTACACCTGTCAATGGACTAGCAGTGGTCATTCAGACAATCTATTCCAGCATTCTTCGCCCTCTAGCTGTTCTGCCCCAATTGCAGAACTGAAGGCTTTAATCAAATCATGCCAGGTGGCACAGAGACAATCAGTAAATATTTTCACTAGCTTTCATTATGCTCACGGGGTAGTACATGATTATAAAAAACACAGTCACTTCCGGCACTAATAGGTCTTCCAAGGTGAGGAGTAACAAATGTCAGATAAATGGTGGTGTGAAAGGTATATATGGTATCCCAAAACTAGGTGGATGCTGCCTTCCTCAGATGGGGTAATCCGAAAGGAACTACAAGAAAAACAGAAATGGAAGGCGCGCACACCTAGTGCATTACTAAAGATAGTTTATTAATAAGAAATTTTTGTATAAAAGTGGGTACTCACAAAATGCAACTGAGAAAAGGCCATAAACACGGACATGCACAGAACACAGCTAACGCGTTTCAGGGGTGCACCCCCTTTCTCAGAGCTAGGCTAGTCTCGTACACCATGGGCAAGCGCTTTTATAGGGAATGGTGGAAATTAAAATTGTGTGCCAAAAAGAGCCACGCCCTCAAAGGGGCAGGAAAGAAAAAAGTTGATAAGAAATAATTAATAAGAAATTGAATAATATATATATAGTCGCACTAATGTAAAAACAACAAAATCCATGTCAAAAACCTATATCCAAAACAAAAAACTCCATCATAAGCACACAAATAAATAATGATGATTCATTCAAATCCATAATAAACTGTACATTTGTTTATATTTAGTAGGATAAATACAGGTATAGAAACACATAAGCAAAAAAGGATGCAGGGTTGATAAGTGGGTCAATCCATGTCTCACCTCTCCAAGCCTGAAGTAGCTGCGGGGGGAGGGGGTTGGGTCTGGGCACTCAGAGGTGTCCAAAAACTGCACACTAGGATCACCTGACCGGAAGCTTCAGAATTGCCAGGAACGGGGGGAAAACTCCAACAGATGCCATCCACGCTGCAGTGCGCCGATCAGTGAACACCCGATGTCACACAGGCACCTTACCAGACCCCAGGGAACCAGCTCAGTGCCAGGGAGAATCCACTTCCTGCTAACTCAGGAAGATGCCTGATGACAACAAGTGACATCACTTCCGCGGCGGGAGAAGTACAACGATGTCCCCGTGGACATGAATGGGCAAAGATATATGGGAGAAAAAAACATTTTTCAAAGAAATTTTTTCAACAATTAAATTCAAAAATTCAAAAAAAAGCAAAAAATTCTTTGACAAAACTGGACCACTAAGAAATAGTAAATTAATATATATTTTTTTGAATGTATTAATTAAATAATTTAAAAAAAAAAATTGAAAAAATTGTGTTGCATTGAATTTTGCACAACGATAATACTGATTCCCCAATGTGTAGCAATTACTGAAAAGCGCTGAGCCCCTGAGTATATGAAAGCCAACCCTACAATAAAATCTATAAAAGTTTGTTGCTATAGTAATTGGTAATTAATCGTTTAGAACAATGGTAGATTCAAGTAAAAATTGTAACAATAATAAAATATAAATATGAATATAAAAATGAAAGTAAAAATTAAAATGAAGATAAAAATGTACACAAATACTTGGATGAAAATTATTTGTGTACATTTTTATTTTTACTTTCATTTTCATATTCATATTTATATATTATTATTACAATTTTTACTTGAATCTACCATTGTTCTTAATGACTAGTTGCTATTAAGTACCTTACTATAGCAACAAACTTTTATAGATTTTATTGTAGGGTTGGCTTTCACATACTCCGGGGCTCAGCACTTTTCATTAATTGCTACACGTTGGGGAAAAGTTATTATATTATATGGATTTTGTTTCCAGGATGTGGATTCCCCCTGGCACTAAGCTGGTTCCCTGGGGTCTGGTAAGGTGCCTGTGTGACATCGGGTGTTCACTGATCGGCACACTGTAGCAGTGATGATCCTGCTGGCATCTGTTGGGGTTTTCCCCCCGTTCCTGGCAATTCTGAAGCTTCTGGTCGGGTGATCCTAGTGTGCGGTTTTTGGACACCTCTGAGTGCCCAGACCCAACCCCCTCCCCCCGCAGCTACTTCAGGCATGGAAAGATGAGACATGGATTGACCCATTTATCAATCCTGCATCCTTTTTTGCTTTGTTGCTTATGTGTTTCTACATCTGTATTCATCTGACTAAATATAAATGAATGTGCAATATATCATGGATTTGAATGAATCATCATTATTTATTTATTTGTGTATTTATGATGGAGTTTGTTTTGGATATAGGTTTTTGATATGGATTTTGTCATTTTTACATTAGTGCGACTATATATTATTCAATTTCCAATTAATAATTTCTTATTTTTCTTACTTACCTTACTCTTTCTTACTTTTTTTCTTTCCCGCCCCTTTGAGGATGTGACACACAATTTTCAACTCCACCATTCCCTATAAAAGCGGTTGCCCATGGTGTACGAGACTAGCCTAGCTCTGAGGAAGGGGGTGCGCCCCCAAAACACGTTAGCTGTACCCCATGTTCTGTGCATATCCATGCACTGTGTTTATGGCCTTTTGTCAGTTGCATTTTGTGGGTACCCACTTTTATACAAAAAAAAATCTTATTATTAACCACTTCAATACCAGGCACTTTCCCCCCTTCCTCCCCAGGACAATTTTTAGCTTTTAGCACTGTTGCACTTTGAATGACAATTGCACGGTCATGCAACACTGTACCCAAACAACATTTTTATCATTATCTTCCCACAAATAGAGCTTTCTTTTGGTGGTATTTGATCCCCTCTGCGATTTTTAATTTTTGTGTTTAAACGAAAAAAGACCGTCAATTTTGAAAAAAAAAAAACCTGATGGGCACTGATAGGCGGTGCTGATAGGCAGCACTGATGGCACTGATAGGCGGCACTGATGGGCACTGATAGGCAGCACTGATGGGCACTGATAGGTGGCACTGATGGGCACTGATAGGCAGCACTGATGAGGAGTTACTGACAGGCATTACTGAGTGGCACTGATTGGCACTTTGATGGGGCACTGACAGGCATTACTGATGGGACACTGATTGGCAATTTTTGGGCACTGATTGGCACTGTTGTGCTCACTGATTGGCACTGTTGTGGGCGCTGACAGGCGTTTATGGAGAGGGGCAGGCTGGCAGGTGATGGGCACTGATTGGCAGCTGATGGGCACCTTTTGATGGGGGCTGTGCTGATAATGTGCTGATTATCAGAAAAGACTCACCTCTGACAGGGAGAGCCACCGATCGGCCGTTTACTGGCACTTCCTGGTTCACATGATGATCAGCTTTGATTAATCACAGCTGATCACGTGGTAAGAAGCCTCTGTCAGGCGGGCAGCAAGTGGTTAAATTATCTCTGGTAATGCACTAGGTGTGCGCGCCTTCCATTTCTGTTTTTCTTGTAGTACATGATTATATATGATTATAAAGCACTATGGGGGAGCCAGAATTTCCTGACATCTAGTAGACAGCCAATTAAAAAAATTCACTCAAGTTTAAGCTCTACGAGAGGCTATCACACTACTATCAGAGGTGGCTGGAAAAAGAGGAAAGCACATACTAAAGATACTGATCCTGATGCTATAGGCCACTGGAAAGTGGATCTAGCAAAAAAAGCATTGCTCTCACTTGATGTGAATGAATCTAAGATATGTCTTCTTGCAGAAAAACCTTCTAATGACACCTTGGAGGCCTATTTTCAAGAAGTCATAAGAAAATTGAAAAGGCAAAATGTTGATGATGCATCCCAGATTTAGTTAGAAGACCACCTTTGAAGTAACCCTTGCTTTGTGTGATGGCCCACATTCCCTCTAATGTACCAAACAGAGACAGCAGCAAGACAATACTGCCAAGCATGTCTAATCTGTGCACAGCACAACCCAGGAAAAAGAGAGTAAAAACTCCTTATTTCAAGGTCATTATCCCCTTTTTAAAGGTTGAAAAAAGAATTGCCTGCCATTGCCCAAGATATGCCTATATGAATATGTCCTAACACTAAAAACTGCACCTAAGCAGAAGGGAAAACTTTCTCCTTATGAGATATTTTTTGGGTCAGTCTCAAAGACAGAATTGTATTTTCCACAGTCCTTAGAAAAATCAATTGGGTCATTCACTGAGAATGTAATTGAACTGTGCAACCACCTCACATGGGTCAAAACCAGATATATGCCTCATGTCCAGACTGAGAGAACCCAGCAGAGCCTCATGATTTACATGCAGGAGACTGGGTGCTGGTGAGGATAGGAAGGTTCTGAACCAAGATAGACCAAGATAGACCCGGTCACGCCTGGTGTTGCTTACATCTCCTACAGCAGGAAACATGCTACATGCATCACATTGCAAATGTGTACAATTATTGTTATTATTATTATTCTTATTATACAGGATTTATATAGCACCAACAGTTTGCACAGAGCTTTACAATCTAAAGGGAAGCAGTGTTTGACTGTGCCTGTGCAAAACCAAACCTTTCTGAATTGGATGATCCAACTACATGAGGTGATTAGTACTGAACCAAATTTATTTTATAGACTATTAGTTCATGAAGCAGTAAATAGTACACTAGCAAAGAAAGCTGAGAATGCAGCTTTTATATTAATCCGGGGAATGATAAGAAGGGACATGGGGATAAAACTGAAGCAGAGGAAACAAGTTGTTTTGAATGTATATTTTAATATTGACAATCAAACGTTGTGCCAATGCCTGAAGGACTGCTCTAATTGCCTAAATAAAACTGCCAAACAATCACTTAAAGTACTATATTTAGAAGACAGTTGTATGGATGATTCACAGAACTGAATCTGTACAATCAGCTTTTATCAGAATTGAGTCCTGAAGCCAGAGTATTTCCAGCCTTGTATTACTTTGTGAATAGGAGGAATTCTTTTAGGGAAAAAGCTGAAAGAGACCAAAAGATTATGAAAAAAACAGGCACTGTCTAGAGTGATCTTTGAAGGCTATCCAGTAACCTGCAAGCCTCGCCAGAACTCTGAAGATTGCCTGCTGACCCATAGCTGTTAACCACCTCAATACTGGCCACTTTCACCCCCTTCCTTCCCAGACCAATGTTTTAGCTTTCAGTACTCTCAAATTTTTAACGACAATTATTCAGTCATGCTACGCTGTACCCAAATGAAATTTTTATCATTTGTTCACACAAATAGAGCTTTTGGTGGTTTTTAATCACCATTGGGTTTTTTTATTTTTTGTGATATAAGCGGTAAAAGAGCGGAAAATCTTGACAAAACAACAATATTTTCTACTTTCTTATTTAAAAGAAATCCAATAAAATCAAATTTGATCATACATTTAGTCCAGATTGTATTTTGCTACATGTCTTTGGTAAAAAAAAAACATCCTGATAAGTGTATGATAATTGGTTTGCATGAAAGTTATAGAGCCTACAAGCTAGGCAACATATCAGTGAAAATTGATCAATCCTGATACACTCATGACCTCATTTCTAGAGGCCCTAAAATGTCAGGACAGTACAGATGCACCCAAATGACCCCTTTTTGTAAAGATGACAGTCCAAGGTATTTAGTAAGAGACATAGTGAGTTTTTTGAAGTTAGAATTTTTTGTCCACAATAGTTTGGAAAATTAAGAATTTTTATTTTTTTATTTTTTTCCCCCACAGAATTGTCATATTAATAAGTTATTTCTCACACATGGCATAGATAAACTTGCAATTACACCCCAAAATACATTCCGCTACTCCTCCTGAGTATGGCGATGCCGCATTTGTGAGACTTTTACACAGCCTGACCACATAGAGAGGCCCAACATGCAGGGAGCACCGTCAGGCATTCTAGGAGCATAAATTACACATTTAGTTTCCTGACTACCTATCACATTTTTGAAGGCCCTGGAGCACCAAAACAATGAAATTACCCACAAAATGACCCCATTTTGGAAAGAAAACACCCCATTGTATATTCTACGAGGCATAATGAGTCTATTGAACATGTCATTTTTTTCCACAAATTTTTGGAAAATGTGTAAAGAAAGTGAAAATGTATTTTTTTTTTACACAAATTTGTCATTTTATAAGATATTTTTAACATATAGCATGTAAATAGCAAAAATTACACCCCAAAATACATTCTGTTACTCCTCCCAAGTATGGCGATACCACATGTGTGAGACTTTTACACAGCCTGGCCACATACAGAGGCCCAACATGCAGAGAGCACCATTAGGCGTTCTAAAGGCATAAATTGTTCATTTCATTTCCTGAGTCCTTATCACATTTTTGAAGGCCCTGGAGCACTAGGACAATGGAATTAGATTGGCAGATGATCACAGACAGATGTGCGCCAGATATGCATCAGATGATCACAGACAGATGTGCGCATATGATCACAGACAGATTTGCGCTGCATGTGCGCGGATGATCACAGACAGATTTGTGCCAGATGTGCGCAGATGACCACGGACAGATGTGCGCCAGATGATCACAGACAGATGTGCGCAGATGATCACAGACAGATTTGCGCTATATGTGCGCAGATGATCACAGGCAGATTTGCACCATATAAACACAGACAGATGTGCGGCAGATGATCACAGACAGATGTGCGCCAGATGATCACAGACAGATGTTCAGTGTGGCAGATGTTTACTGGGACAGATGTTTACTGGGACAGATGTGGGACAGATGTTTACTGGGACAGATGTGGGACAGGTCTTGGTGTTTTCACTGTGTTGAGGACACTGTTTGGGGACATTAGCTGGGTGATCAGTTTGTAAAAAGTTGAAAAAACAGTTCATACACACTGATCCCAGCTCGTAGATCCACTCTCTTTCTCCTCACTGACTCTGTGTGAAGAGAAGTTGAGCCGATTGCTTGGCAACGACTCTCTGCTTACATTACATTATGTAAGCATTATTACAGCCAATCACAGAGCCCTCCTGCCGTGCATGTTGTCCTGTCTCTGGGGGACACAGGCACATCGGGATTGCGCCGCTGCATGGGCACGCGGCCAGGTAATCCCGCTATTTGTGATGTCTCCCCTGGCTATTTACATCACATGATGGCTGTGATTGGACACAGCCATCATGTAATCAGGAGGGTAAAACACAGAGCCCTCCTGCTGATCCGAGATGCGGCGTGTCTCGGGGACACGCTCGCACTGGGATCGTGCGGCTGCGCGATCCCCCTCCTTCTGAAAGATGTTCAGGAACGTCCACTCAGCAGGAGTAAGCGCTCACCTGTCCCAATCTTGGGGGATGGAGCCACCTCCATTTTTGGGTCCTCAGGTTCGTCTGGTTGGGAACTGCACTCCCACTTCTTGAAGTAGGGGCGTTGTCAGGGTAATAGCCGTAGGACGGGTAATTCTGTCAGTATCCATCATGGTGGCGACAGGCGAATCTCTGTGCGCATGCGCACGTATGCGCACGACGACAGCCACACACAGGTGCGCAATAGCGGGAGCGCGCAGACGCTCGCGCTAATGCACGCATCACAGTAATCATTGGCGCTCTTTTGCCTATTTAAGCCTGTTGCTGGTACACGCTGGTTGCTGGATTATCATCAGCTTCCTGTGTTCCTTGTGCCTGTCGTTATACCTGTTTCCTGTTACTACCCAGCTTGCCTGACTACTCCTGTGTTCCGCCTGCATTGACCCCGGCTTGGACCTGAATATTCTTCTGCTCCGCATCTGTACCTTGATCGTCCTCCTGTGTTTGACCCCCGGCTCGGCTACCTTCTCCGTTCCTGATTATCCTGCTGTACTTTACCTTGGACTGATTCCTGTGCTGCATGACCATTGGCCTGGCTCTGACTCCGCTCCTGGTTGCTCCACGGCTCCATACCTGGAATCTCTCCTTGCACGGTTGCCCTTAACTTTACCAGCGCACCCGAGCAGCTCCCAGCTATCAGCTACTCAGCAACAGCGCCCTGGCAACCCGTGCACCTTTGGGCACCGTATTCCCTGTCTCACTCCCAGGGTTACGCTGCACTTAGCCGCAAGGCACGCACACCCTCTGCAATCTGGCCTCACATCCAAGACTCTGACAGTATAATCCAGCCATGACTGAGGCCGGCGGAGGTGCGTCCCCAAAAGTGACTTTGTGCCAACAGGCTACTACCCTTGCACGAGTGGTCCAAAGTCTTCAGGAAGGATACCTCCAATTAGAAGAGAAACTCCAACATCTTATGCTACCATCTGCCTTTTTGGATCCTGGTCCTTACTCCTCCAACCTCGCTGCTACGGTCTCTTCAGTACTGACTTTGCCCCCAGAACTACGGGTACCTACCCCTGAACGTTTCTCCGGAGACCGGCAGAAATTCAGATTTTTAAAAAATGCCTGCTTGTTATATCTGGCTCTGCAACCCAGGACCTTTTCCACTGAGACTGTCAAAGTTGGCTTCCTCATCTCCCTGCTGACCAATGAACCCCAGGCCTGGGCCCACAGGTTATGGGAACAGAAGGACCCAGCTACTAGTTCAGCGGAAACATTCTTTGCGGCTATGTCGCAACTTTATGAAGACCCCCAACGCACAGTCACCGCTGAGGCCGCTCTGCATTCTCTTCAGCAGAAACAGGGCCCGGTAGAGGACTATACTGTGGCCTTCTGCCGGTGGTCTGCAGACACAGACTGGAATGAGGCTGTGTTGAAATATCAGTTTCGCCTGGGGCTTTCTGAATCCCTCAAGGATGAGTTGGCCAGGATCGGCACCCCAACTACCCTCGAGGGGCTCATTCAACTATCCATCCAGTTGGATAGACGCCTTTGGGAGCGCCAGGCTGAACGTTCTCAGACTACTAAAATGCTGGTACCAGAGATCGGCGCTATGCCCATGGGTTTGGTGTGATCCGCACTGACTCCTGAGGAAAAACAGCGCCGACGTCGAGCCAATCTCTGTCTCTATTGTGGCCAAAAAGGACATTTCCTGAGCAACTGCCCCATAAGGCCCAGCAAGTTACCCAAGAACTCTCCAGTGTTCTTCCAGATGTCTGGAACTTCCTCTTCCCACCTTACCCTTTTTATCACGCTACAATTGGCCAACAATAGCCATAGTCAACTCCGGGGCATGCAGCTGTTTCCTGGACTTGGACTTAGCAGTAAAGCTTGGCCTGCCTCTGCTCCCCAAGAAACGTAGATTGAAAGTTCTCCTGGCTGATGGCACCCTGCCTAGTTCCGGTCCTGTGACACGAGAGACTGTTCCTCTTTTTGTTACTACTCCTGATGGTCATCAGGAATTTATACGTTTCGACATCCTAAGCTCACCTATGTTCCCTGTCATCTTGGGTACACCGTGGCTCCAAGCCCACAACCCCTAGATCAACTGGATCAAGAAAGAAATTTCATTTACTTCACCTTATTGCCTGCAGCACTGTCTTGCCCCTGAATCCAGCAATGCAACCAGTTGCCTGTCAGTTCAACCTGTACCTGTCAATGATCAGAATATTCCACCGGCCTACCAGGAGTTTTCAGACGTCTTTGACAAGAAAAAGGCTGATGTCCTGCCACCACACCGGTAATATGATTGTCCAATCGAATTACTCCCAGGAGCCAAAATCCCATTCGGTCGCATATTTCCCCTTTCAGAGATGGAACTAGGGACATTGAGACAATACATTGATGAAAACCTGGAGAAAGGCTTCATCCATCCCTCCTCCTCTCCTGCTGGAGCCGGAATCTTTTTTGTCGAAAAAAGGGACAAATCCCTAAGACCATGTGTAGATTACAGGAAGCTCAATAAAATCACTATAAAAACCGCTACCCTCTCCCTCTAGTTCCGGAACTTTTCCAGAGACTCCATACTGCCCGAATAATTACTAAGCTTGACCTTCAGGGAGCCTACAATCTGGTCCGCATCCGGGAGGGTGACGAATGGAAAACTGCATTTAGAACTCGCTTTGGACATTTCAAGTACTTAGTGATGCCATTTGGATTGTGCAACGCCCCGGCCACATTCCAACATTTCATAAATGATATCTTTTCAGAATTTCTAGATTACTTTGTCATCATCTACCTGGATGATATTCTGATATTTTCAACTACCCTGGAGCTCCATCGTACACATGTAAAGACAGTTCTGCACACACTACGGAAGCACAAACTTTATGTAAAAGCAGAAAAGTGTGATTTCGAAAAGGAGTCAATACAATTCCTGGGGCTAATTATCTCCACTGGTGGTGTTGCAATGGATACAGAAAAGGTGCAGGCAATTTTGGACTGGCCAACTCCATCAGATAAAAAGGGAGTACAAAGATTTGAGGGGTTCGCAAACTTTTATAGGAGGTTTATAAAGAACTTTTCCTCCATCATCTCACTAATCACCCAAGTTACCCGTTCAAATACTCGGTTCTTGTGGTCTCCGGAAGCCCAATCAGCTTTTGATAAGCTCAAATCTCTCTTTACCTCCGCACCCATCCTGCAACATCCTGATCCGGTCCTGCCGTACATCTTAGAGGTTGACGCCTCTGAAGTTGCCACAGGGGCAGTCTTATCCCAACGTCAGGGTCCTAAGTCGCTACTCCATCCTGTGGCCTTCTTCTCGTGGAAGATGAGTCCGTCTGAAAGGAATTATGACGTGGGTGATCGAGAACTCTTGGCTATTAAAACTGCCCTGGAGGAATGGCGGTACCTCCTTTAAGGTGCTCAGCATCCCATCATGATATTCACGGATCAAAGAAACCTGGAATATCTTTGCACGGCTAAACGCTTAAGACCCCGACAAATTCCATGGGCCTTGTTTTTTGCCAGATTTAATTTTCACATATCCTTCCGTCCGGGGTCCAAGAACGTGAAGGCCGATGCCTTGTCCCGGATGTTTCCTGACACTCCCGAAGCAATCACTCCCAGTACTATATTGTCTCCACAGAATTTCCTCATGATTCAAACCGACCTGAGTTTCTTACTGAAACAAGCTTCTTCACAATGCTCTGAACCAGAGGCACTGTCCTTAAGAAACCAGGAAAGGTTTCTTTGGTATCAAAACAAGATTTTTCTTCTGCAGCAAGCCAGAGCCCAGGTCCTAAAGACTTTACATGACCATCAACTTGCTGGTCACTTTGGGGTGCGAAACACTTTGGATCTTTTTGGTGGCCCACTCTGAAGCCCGATTGCAGGGAATATGTTAGTTCCTGCACCATTTGTCAACGTAATAAGGGGTCTAACATCAAATCTTGCAGTTTACTACGCCCATTGCCTGTGCCAGAGCAACCATGGAAAGAAATATCTATGGATTTCATAGTAGAGTTACCACCCTCGGAGGAATTTACAACCATCTTGGTAGTCATTGACCGCCTGTACAAATTGGCGCATTTCTTGACCATGATGGGTACACCATCTGCTGCCGACATGACGAAGATCTTCATAAAGGAGATAGTCAGACTTCACGGCCTACCGAGCAACATTGTGTCCGACAGAGGGATGCAATTCACCTCTAAATTCTGGAAGGAGCTCTACAGAATACTTTCCATTAGAGTGTGCCTATCTTCAGCTTACCATCCACAAAGCAACGATCAGACCGAGAGAACTAATCAAACTTTAGAACAGTACTTACGTTGCTTCTGCTCCTTCTCCCAGGACGATTGGTTCCTGCTACTCCCGTGTGCGGAGTTTGCATACAACAACTCAATCCATGCTTCCACCAATCAGTCACCTTTCTGGGCCAACTACGGTTTCCATCCCTCATTTCTGCCTAATGTTATACCAGAAACTTCAGTCCCCGCAGTCCAGGACAGGATAAATGTCATTCAGGCTAATTACCTAACTCCCCAGGCAACTATGCAGAAAGCCCAAGAGAATTATAAAAAACACTATGACAAGGGAAGGAGAGACCCCGCCTTTAAATTTGGAGATAGAGTTTGGCTATCCTCAACAAATCTCAAGCTTCTTTGCCCCTCCCGGAAGTTAGGACAGAGGTTTATTGGTCCATTCACAATTAAGAAAGAAATTAACCCAGTGCCATTTGAATTGTCTTTACCAAGTTCCTATAAGATCCACCCGGTATTCCATGTTTCCTTATTAAAATCTGTTGTTTCCAGTCCTTTTCCAGGGAGAGAAGAAGCTCCACCACCTCCAATCTCGGTGAACAACGAAACAGAATATGAAGTAGAAGACATTCTGGACTGCCGTCTGAGAGGTAGGACTATTCAATTTCTTGTTAAATGGAAAAGTTACTCTGTAGAAGATAATTCTTGGGAACCAGCAGTTAACATTCATGCTCCTAGACTGTTGTAGAGGTTTCAAGCCTGATACCCCGAAAAATGGGCCCGATTGGGCATCCGGAGGCTGCCCCTTGGGGGGGGGCACTGTCAGGGTAATAGCCGTAGGACGGGTAATTCTGCCAGTATCCATCATGGGGGCGCCAGGCGAATCTCTGTGCACATGCGGACGTAGGCGCACGACGACAGACACACAGGTGCGCAATAGCGGGAGCACGCAGACGCGCGCGCTAACGCATGCGCGCATCACAGTAATCATTGGCGCCCTTTTGCCTATTTAAGCCTGCTGCTGGTACACGCTGGTTGCTGGATTATCATCAGCTTCCTGTGTTCCTTGTGCCTGTCGTTATACCTGTTTCCTGTTACTACCCGGCTTGCCTGACTACTCCTGTGTTCTGCCTGCATTGACCCCGGCTTGGACCTGACTATTCTTCTGCTCCGCGTCTGTACCTTGATCGTCCTCCTGTGTTTGACCCCCGGCTCGGCTACCTTCTCCATTCCTGATTATCCTGCTGTACTTTACCTTGAACTGATTCCTGTGCTGCATGACCATTGGCCTGGCTCTGACTCCGCTCCTGGTTGCTCCACGGCTCCATACCTGGAATCTCTCCTTGCACGGTTGCCCTTAACCTTACCAGCGCACCCCAGCAGCTCCCTGCTATCAGCTACTCAGCAACAGCGCCCTGGCAACCTGTGCACCTTTGGGCACCGTATTCCCTGTCTCACTCCCAGGGTTACGCTGCACTTAGCCGCAAGGGATGCACCCTCTGCAATCCGGCCTGACATCCAGGACTCTGACAGGCGTAAAGGGTTTTTTGCCTCCTTAGAAAAAAAACTGCTTGCTGTTGTCCCCTCTGTCCTTGTTTTCTTTTAGAATTACTCCTGGGTTCACCCTCACCTGTTGAGAGTGGCAGCACAGCTGACGCAGTGGTGTGATTTGTGAAGAATTCCATCTTCTTCAATTTACCCTACGCCAATCTTTCGAGTGCAGGAGCATTTGTTTCTTTTTGTATAGGGCTGGATGTCAGCGGTTGGGCAAGACTGGGTTTTGCTTATCCTGCATTTACCTATAATGTGCATTTTTGTGTGTCTGCAAAAATAAAGTCTTGTTTATTCCTTTTCTTGGTTAGAGACATTTCCTCAAACCATAAATTAGCTTATCTTGCCTATGGGTCCCAGAAGAAGCAAAGGAGTGGACAGTGTCTTTTAATATGTCAATTAGTAAGTGTCCATTGTTTGTGCATCCATTTACATTGCGCTGGCCCAGGTCCACATGGTTCAAAAGCTCAGTATAATACACAGTACCATTGCAGCCATCTTCCCAGGTGTTACCAGTCAGTCCCCAGAGGTGGCTCCGCACATAGGGTGTTTCTCAAACTTAGACCACAAGGCCATACTGAACTAAGCCACAAACCTGCTAAAGGCACCTCCACCTTTTCCCTTTGTATCCATTTCTAGTTCTCCTGGCAGTTCAGTCCTGTGGGGGGCCTATCTCTCACTTGTGCACAACACCACAGACCTACATGGTTTTGGTCAGGGGTGACCTGCTTCTATACTCCATAACTTCCAAACTCCACCCACAGCTGGTACTAAAAAGGACACAGGATCCATCCACTATATAACCAGAGGAGTAGCATCAAACAAAGGGCACTATATCTGCCAACAAGAGGAACATCAGGTAAAACATAGATGCTGAAGATCAGTGCACTATATCTTCTGTGTCTCTACAAGCTGAGCCAAAGCAATATACCTCCTTGGGGGAGGGGGGTCTACCATCATGTGAAAAACATTCCCAGATAGCAAGGATAACTTGCCACAAGTTTGTGGCAGTGTTGAATTGTAAGTCTTGTTAACTTGCTGCATATTTTCACTGGCAAGTTGTACACTTGCAGAGCAGTTGAAGCACAAGTTCTAGTTGACACTTTTCCAAAATCAGCCACAGTGACCTCTGTGGTGGGATGACTAATGCACAACATAACTGAACCAGAACTTGCAGCAGATTTGCAGAATGTTTTCAAAGAAAGTTGATTTGGAGTCATGCAATGCGGACTTGGTTCAATTGTGCAACAAGCTTGTGAAGCCTGGCAAGTCTAGCAATAGCTTAGCAAGGCATTTTCAAACTTGCAGCGCAAATGCTTGCTATCTGGGTATAGAGCGCCAGAGGACGTCGCACTTGTATGATGAAACACATTGGGGGGATCTTTTGGTTACATCAATTTCGGTTTGGTGGAACGCATGCTGGATTGCTTGCGGCGCTTTGTGGAACATTTGTTTGAATGCCTATACAACTATTCACATTGTAAGTGTGATTTTTATTTTATTTTTTCTCTTTTAATGATGATATAGATGCATTTTTAATATGTGTACATTAAAAAATTGATATTACATTATATACGTGGTACCATCAATGTCCCCTATTCTTTAGTTAGTTTTCCTGGGTTTGTTGCTCTTTTAGCATGTGGATAATGTAGGACCAGGTGACTCACCTGTTAGGGACAGTATTAGTTGGTAGGAAAAGGTTCCAGATGAGTAGGGAAAGCGTATGGATCCACTTCTATTTCTGAAAACCTCCCCACTTGGGCTTGGACCAGCCAGGCCGCATTCCGCCCCTCCAGGCAGAAGCTGTCAGCTCGGTTGAGACCTACTTCGCTACACGTTTTTGTCATCAGAAGGTGTTCACAATTGGGTGTGTGTGTGTTAAAGCGGGGTTCCACTCAAATTTTTAACTTAATCTTACCCCCTTCAGTTAATTGCATTGTTCAAATGCCACACTAAATTTTTTTTTATCGCTGTAATTACCTTTATATTGTACTTTATTGTGGCACTTCCTGTCTCTCCTCCCATGGGAGTAGGTGTGTTTATTGCCTTTCCCCGGGGCCACACTGTCCCCTGGGAGCTTAGTATCAGGCTTCCCAAGATTCAGTGCGGAAACCATGATCATGCACGTGAACAAGCTGTGAATGAACAGCATTCACCGCATCCAGGAAATCAATGCTTGTGGGCTTCACATGCCCACAAGCAAGATGGAAACAGCCAGCATCACATTTTTTAAGTTATTCTTCAGTACGAAAACAGAGGCGGAAATATTACACCCAAACTGTGAGTATTATTTTGGGGTTAGCAAAGTGTCTCAATGACCTAAGAAAAAAAAAAAAGATTTGTCGCCGGACTCCCGCTTTAAAGAGCTACTTTTGCAAATATCTAATTTGCTTTATTTAAGAATAAATTGGTAGAAAAGCTGACACCCGACAGGATACCCTGCATATCAAGAAAGCTTTATATATATATTTTTAAGATTCTGTTGGGTGCCAGCTTTGCTAATACTTTGGACTGTTTTTGCCCTCAGCCAGAGCACCAACCTGCTTTACAGCCCAATTAGGAGATATGGGTGGAGTGCGGTGAGTTTCATTCATTGGTTACTGAAGAATAAAAGCAGATTTAAAACCAATTTCTGTAAACAATAATTGCATGAGGACAAAGTTTTGAGTTCAGAATATGCAGAGAACATCTGGATTAAAGACAGCATACTCAATATAGGATGTCATATAGAACTGATAGCAGAACACATCCCTGGATTATAAGGATCTTCAACTGTGTTTTCCATGTAGACGGAATCCAAATGGAATAACAAAGTTCTTTTAATGTTGGCCAACCAAGTGGTCAGCTTTTGGTCTATCTCATAGTACTTCTCGAAAGGTCAGCCCACTCCCTTCCATCTTATTCTTGTATTCTGTAAGGCCTCTTGCCCATGATACTCCTGTTTGAGCATCTACTTTTTCAAACTTTCTTTTTGTATGTATTTGCGTGTATTTACACGCACTTTTGCATATATGCGTTCGTGTAATTTCACGCGCACGTGCGCATTTTTGCACAAATGAGCAAAAACATATTCTCGCGTTTTCGTTCTGTACAATATATATAAATTTGCGCACATTTGAGGTGTAAATTACTGATCAAAAAAGCAGATTTTTCTATTTTATTTTTTTTTACTAAAGAATGCGCAGTGCTTGTTTACGTGCCTGTGTGCATAGGCACATTACAATTAATGGGCTGTATTTTTACTCAGTAAAAAAAAAAAGCTGTACTGAGCTTTTTCAAGCTGCAGTGTGCAAGAGGCCTAAGTGTGATTTTAGCCTATTTTAAGTCCTTAATAAATAGTATTTCACTATGGGGGGATTCTCTTCTTTTTAATGTTCTCTCTTGCCAAATACTGGTCCTTGCACTGGCGCATGGGCAGAGCCTGACTGAGCAGACATGCCAGCTTAGAGTTTCGCTCCTAAAGGGACGTCTCTGCCGTATTATACTGTTTCTCGGCTCAGCTTCACCAGGTAAATATTATTACTCGGTCTGCTAATAACCCCTGCCACTTAATGTAATGGTTCTTGGGAGTTCTCGCCTGAAAATTAAGCCAAAAAACAACAAAGAAGCTGCCACAGGCTTCAGTCAGAATGGCACTAGCTTCATCCCCTCCCTCTGTTACCTCACACTGACAGTGAAATGCTCTCAGCGCTCTAAGGTATCTGTGGCAACACAGGGGGAATATGACTCAGATTTATCTCTAGTCTATACAAACTTCACAAATGACATCCTTTACAGACCCCGTCCATTCTTCTGTTCTGAGGCAATTAGAAAAATGATCCAAAACACTTAAACAGACCTCAGATCATATTACAGACAGTCTGACTAGGGAAATCAGAGAGCTGGGCCAATGCACTGCAAATCTTGAACTTGAACTGAGGGTTGATGAACTTGAAAATAACACCCAGGCTTATGCAGTTGAGTTTGAAAACCTCAAAGAGGAAAACGTAGTCCTTCAATCTCATTTTGAAGATTACAAAAATAGGGCCCGGCGTTCCAATATCCATATACGTGGAATACCTGAATCTGTCACTGATTTGCAAGCCACTATGCTATCCCTATTTCAAGAACTACAGCCTTCCATACCAGTCGAATGAATGGAGATGGACAGGGTTCATAGAGCTCACACACCTCACACAGCTGATGGACCACCGCGCGATATTATTGCCAAATTTCACTATTTCCGTACCAAGGAACAACTCCTATAGCAAAAGATTTACTGATTTTCCAGGGACATACCTATCAACTTTGCTGATCTATCTCAGCTAACCATCACTAAGCGTTGGGCTTTGAAGCCATTTCTTCAAGTTTTACAACATCAAATCGTCTATCAATGGGGCTTTCCGTTTTCAATTCGCTTCACTTACCACGGATATAAATATGTCTGCCGTTCTGCTGAAGAATAATCTTCTTTACAAAACATCCAGCTTCTAGAATTCCCTCTCAACCAAAGCAACACACGCAAGTCAAATGGTTCCCCGTTCCCTGCAAAAATCAGCTGGTGCTGAAGAAAATAAAAGTCGCCAGGACCCCTCAGCTGTTGGCTAATCGCCAGCTCTTATCTCTCCACAGTGACTTAGCTGTTGATGATATCCTGCTCGTCAGTCCTGCCTACTTAAGCCGTCCAGTCCAGATGATCTCTGCCTTTGCCTTGGTCACATCTCTAGAGATGCTCTCCTGTGTTCGTGTTAAAGACTTGCTTGGCTGACATTCCTTCTGGCTCCAGATCCTGCTTGCTGTTCTGCTATGCTCATCTCTGGCTCCCTGACGTTTTGACTTGTCTGACTATCCGTTCCGGTTCCTGAACTCTGGCTATGTTTTGACTACGTTTACTCTGTTTATCTTTTTTTTATTATTATTAAACAAGTGTGATTTAACTGTACTTCTGTCTCAGTCTGATTTATGGTATTTGACAATATCTTAGTAATATCTGCTAAATGAGAGCTTTCCTTTTCTTCCAGCCTTTCCTTTCTCCTACCCCCTATACTGAATTGTATGCAACCCAACTCTCAGAACTTAACGTTTTTATTATACAACGTCTTACATTATCAATATGGCCCCCTTAAACATTTTGACCTTAAATGTCCAAGGTCTTAATATAACACAAAAATGCACTAAAGCATTCCGTTCATTTGCCACACCTAAAATCCACATTCTTTGCCTACAGGAGACCCATTTTACCAAAAATTAGAAAATGATTTAAATCTGTGTCATGATGCATTCCAAAATTCTCCCTCCCCTTCTACTAAAGCTAAGCTTAATAGAGTGCCCTTAGAATTTGACCTGTTTCTTACTGACTCTGCAGATAAAATAATACGTAAATCACAACACTTTTATTACCTCAAAGCAAACAAACCAGATACCCTATTGGCTCAAACCTTACGCTCATTACAAAAACCTGCGACATCTGTGCGATTCAAACTAAACCGTTACTTATATACAAGTAACCCTCTCAAAATTTTACACACATTTTGCTCAAATCTTGCTAAATTATTTTCGCCCAACCATAATTTTGACCATGCTGCTGCTGATTCCCTTTTTCAACAAATTACCCTTCCAACACTCTCACAAACCCATTGTGAATGACTCGAGTGTCCCATCTCTGCAACAGAAAGTCATTGTGGCTATTAAGGCTTTAAAACTTAATAAACGTCCCAGATTAATTTTATGCTTCCTACTACAAGAAGTTTTCTGATATATTATCCCCTATCATAACTGAGGCCTTCAATACGTTGTTGAAGGGACATTCTTTTCCTTCAGAATCCTTAATTGCCATCATTTCCATGCTTACCAAATCTAAATCTGATACAACCTCTTGGACAAATTACCGCCCTATTTCACTTCTTAATATTGACATTAAACATATAGCTAAAATACTTGCAACCCCCTTGAATCATGTAATAGCTTGTTCATTAAGATCAGGTTGGGTTTATCCCCTCGCGCCAAGTAGGTGATAATATTCGAAGAGCTTCCTTACTCGCCCATGTCGCTAAATCTAGATGTCTACCTGCATGTTTTTTTATCGCTTGCTATAAGAAAAGCATTTGACACTGTCTCATGGCCATACTTACAATATATTCTTCAAGCACCGCATTTTTTAAAGTGGATTTCATCCTTATACAACAAGCTATGCATTTATGAAATATGATGGTTTTAAATCAGACCCTTTCCCTATTGGAAGAGGTACCCGTCAAGGATGTCTCCTCTCCCCCCTCCTATTTGCATTGATTTTGCATTTGCATTTGCATATCCTCATTAAACCTTGGCCCATTTAATTAGATCTGATCTAAACATAAAAGGTATTGAATTAGCTGGATGTCATTATAAAGTATGTCTTTTTGCAGATGATATCTTACTCCTCATGTCGTCTTCCCATATCACAGCACCTAATCTCCTCTCTGTCCTAAATCGTTTTGCACACATTTCGGGCTTAACAGTTAACGTGCAAAAATTTACTGCACTTAACATTTCCTTGCCTCCTTCAGATCTTCAGCTTGCATAAGATTCACTTACCTTCTCTTGGACACCTCATAGACTTCCATACCTAGGAATACAACTCACTCCTAAGATAACTGACTTATACTCAGGTAACCTCCCTCCATTACTAAAACAGGTTACTAAATTATTATCACAATGGTCCTCTATCCCTCTATCCTGGATAGGCAAAACTAATGTAATTAAGATGGCTATATTGCCCAAGTTTTTATATCTTTTTAGAGTCTTGCCCATCCCAGTTCCATCTCATTTTTTCTTTTCAAATATTTTATTGAGTTTTACAACGTACAAGAAAATGTGTACATTGGTAACATATGTAGTAATACAATAAGAATAAGTACAGGTAATTAAGCATCACCAAGAAGAATGAGTTAACAAGCTAAATCAATAAAAATGGTAATGTGATACAATATAATTCTAGTTGGGAACATCGTGAGCTGTGATTCCAAAAGGCATTAACAATGAGCATGGAAAAATAACTATTGTAAGTATATTCAAAACAAATACATGAAGGGGCAGAGTTGCCGGTGGGTGGATAGGTGAAATTGGTAAAGGACAGAAGGGAAGGTTGTTAGATCTCATCAGGGCAAAGTTCCAGCACAATGGCTTGGCGTATCCTGGTGAGAAGATCAGTAACTTGATCTATCCCTAATGTTCCTTACTGAAATCCAATAGTATGGTAGACAAAAAAGGAACGGGAGAGTTAAGTGTAGGGTGGGAGAAGGGAGGAGTCTCCAGTGAGGTGCAGAAGTCAAGATATTTATGTGTTAGGTGCAACAGGGTGGAGAGTGTTCTATACATTTAAAGAAGTAGTAACTAGTTGTCAAATGCTGGGGGGTAGGTAATGTTCGACCCAAGGTTTCCATACTGATTCAAATTTGGATATGTTATTAAGAAGAATAGCTTCAGTTTTTGCATGAATCATGGGTTCACTCTGTGTTAAGCAGATAGTATGCAGAGTGAAGTAAATTTCCATGCTTTCACTATGGTTTGTTTTGCTGCTGTGGTTATTAAGAGCAGAAGTTTAAATTGACGATGAGCGATGTGATGTGGTTTGCTGTTCAGGAGTGCTACAGCTGGGTCAGGAGGTAAGGTGACAGAAAACATTGTGGAGAGGATTTTAAATACCTCCAACCAAAAAGAACTGGCAATGGGGCATTCCCAGCAGATGTGGACATGTGTGCCCGGGGTAGTACAACCACGAAAGCAGTGAGAGGAATATTGAGGGCAAAATTTGTATATCCTGGCAGGGACTAAATACACATAAACGTAAGAACTTTATAATTGGTTTCAAGAGCCACTATGTTTGGAGTGGCCGATTTGGTTGCCTGCCAGATCTGGGTCCAATTCAGTTCTTCCGATTGGAGGTGGAGGTCAGTTTCCCATTTGTTTGTGTAATATGGGGGAGAAGAGGTTGTGTGTGAGAGTAGCTGTGCATATAAATCTGAAATAAGACCACGTCTGTGAGGGTCTGATGTATAGCTCCGTTCAAAGACTGTGAAATCAGGAGTCGTCGAGTCAGGGGGTGTGTAATGACTTAAAACATTTTTAATCTGAAGATAGCGGAAGGTCTTTGCAGATGGGAGATCATGCATTTCACGTAAGGTGGGGAAGGGAGTAATAGTAGTAAACTGAAAGAATTGGTGGTCTCGAATCAAACCAGCAGTAGACGGAGAAGGAGGTTGGGAAGGACCAGGCTGGGTAAAAGGAAGGATTATGGAGGAAGGAGAGGAAAATAGTTATGCTTAGATTGAAGAAGCAGATTTTTAATTTGTCCGAAATAGAAAGGCTGTGCTTAGTAATGGGGTTGGTGTTTGTCCGGCGTTGAGCAGGGGTTAGCCATAAGATATTTGCAGTGGAGAGGGAGTCACAATCAACAGACTCTAATGCTACCCACAGTGGAGTGTCCTTAGTAGCATGGTATTTGGGCAGTTGTGCCAATTGAGCTGCGTAGTAATATTTTGTGAAGTCTGGTACCCCAAGTCCTCCAAAATCAGGGGGTATATAAGGTTTGTTTAGATAAATGTGTTCTGAGTTTGTCCCAAATGACTTGAATGGATTTGCATTTTAGAATGCGCAAAAATTGTAAAGGGATTGTTATTGGGAGTACTGTAAATAGGTTCAGACTTTTATGAAGGATAGACATTTTGATCTCTGTTATTCTACCCATCATTGCCAATGGCAGGAATGACCAGGTTTAGTAATTTGCATCAATAAAGGAGGGTAATTCATTGCATAGAGATCCTCTGCGTTTGCTGTAAAGTTGATACCTAGGTATGAAGGCCATGAACCAGGCGAACGGAAGAGAATTGTGTAGTTGGGTTTGAAGAGCAGATGGGATTAATATGTTTAAGGCTTTGGATTTTTGTGAATTAATGGTAAGGCCTGATACTTGTCCAAATTTGGAAAGGATGTCCATGTGTCCAGTGATGATAATAAAGGTGATAATAAAGGTGATGTGAGAAATATCAAAACATCAACCGTAAACATACATATTTTATGGTGATAGCCTCCAAGCTCTAGACCTTTAATATTTAGGTTAGACTGGATAAATTGGGCCAGGGGTTCAATTGCTAGCGCAAAGAGGATAGGGGATAGGGGCAACCGTCAGAGCAGTAATGTAGAAAAAATGATTTGCACTCCAGTTGTTACTCTTAAAATGTCTTCATTTTATTGTTATGACTAAGGCCTTATAGGCTGAAAGGCATCAACTGACTTAGCGTTTGTTCGCTATGGCTATTCAATAAAATGAAGAAATTTTAAGAGCAACAACCGGAGTAAGGAACATTTTTTCTACATTACTCTACTCAGCCAGCAACTGTCGATCGAGCACCTGGGAGCTCTACTATCTATGTGGTGTATGGGTAGTAGCACTGACTTTTCTGTTTATACATCAGAGTGGTAACCCGAATAGGATAAATAAGCTTTAGAATGGTGATAAAGGGCGGCAATCCATTCTAGGAAATGAGTACCAAACCCCCAATGTTGGAGGATAGAGTTTAGATGCCAGGATAATGAATCAAACACCTTTCGTATATCCAGAGAGAGGAAGCAGGCAGGAATGCAGCGAGTTCATGCTGCATGAGCAAAGGGTATAACTCGGCAGATATTGTTACTCGCTTGTCTAGAGGGGATAAACCCAATTTGATCTTTGTGTATTAGGGTACCAATAATGGGATTCAGACGGGTAGTGAGAATTTTAGCTAATATTTTAATATTTATGTTGAGAATTGATATCGGTATGTAGTTGGACCAGGATGTAGTATCTGTATTCGGTTTTGGGATAATTGAGATGGAGGCTATGAGCGACTCTGTACGGAATGAATGACCCTTGAGGAGGGAATTAAAGGCATGAAAAGGGACAACAGTGTTGCAAAGTGTTTTTAATAGGTGGCAGATAAGCCATCTGTGCCAGGGCATTTGCGAGGCTTCAATGACCTTATAGTGGTCTGAATCTCAATGTCAGTGATAGGACTGTCTAGGGATTCCCGGTGGGATGAAGAGAGGGTGGGGAGGGGGGGGGTGAATAGAGGACAGAAGTGTATCCAGGCAAGATTGGTCAAACCTATTAGTGTTCCTATATATTTCAGAGAGATTTCAGCGGAATTCATGTAATATTTTTAGTGGGTTGCTGGTGTAATTATCTTTGGTTAGTTTTAAGCGTATAGGTTTCGGATTATAGGCAGTCTTACGTAAAGCCAGGACTAAAAAGGTATCTGGTTTGTTCGCTTTCATATAGAAAAGATGTTTGGACTTACGGAGAATATTTTCCAGCAATTCCGTCAAGAAAAGATCAAGTTTCAAACGTGTTTTTGTCATATAATAATTTATTTGACGGAGAGGGCGTGGTTTGAAAATTCTCCAAAGCCTCATAAAATGCATCCTCCAATAGTTTTTGAAGCTGTCGCTTCAACTTACGATGGTGAGCTGCTTGACTGACTCAGACACCTCTAATATACGGTTTGAGGGCTTCCCAGTGAGTGAGGGGGTCTGTATCAGTGGCTTTGTTATTAACCAGATCGTTTTTAATTGCCTTTTCAATATCTTGATGATAGGATTAGCCAACAAACTATCATTGATGTACCAGGTTCGGAAATTGGGCCTTGGGATTAGTGAAAAAAGGGTTGGCAGGACCATATTATGGTCAGACAAAGAGCAAGGTATAATAAGCGAATCTAGGATGAGTGCCGAGGTGCTGATATTCACAAATAAATGGTCTATTCTGGAAAATTGCTTGTGGGGATGGGAATAATGAGTATATTGACATCTAGCCGGGTGTTGTTTACGCCATGTGTCAATGAGGGAATGTTGGTTAAGGAGTAGTTGGTTAGAAAGAGGGTGGGCAATCATTGGAGTTGGGGATTTGTCCAAAAATGGGTATAATGTTAGGTTGGAATCTCCCCTGAGTATGAGGATGCCTAGTTTATGGGATTTCACTACAGATAACAAATGAGATAAAAATGATAATGGGTTTCTATTAGGGGCATAGAAGGAGACAATTGTAACTTCATTCTCTAACAGAAGACCAGATAGTATAGATAGTATTAGGTATCGACCCTCAGGGTCTTTGAGCTCCTTACCGAGGGTAAATGGTGTTGTACAATGGAAGGCAATTAGTACACCCCTTTGTTTAGTGTCAGCCGAAGCTTACCTGAGGGTAAGCACGGCTAAAGAATTTGGGAGAGGACTGTGATTTGAAGTGAGTTTCCTGTAAGCAAACCACATGTGCCATGAGTTTGGAGAAAGAGCGGAAAGCTTTTGTGCACTTTGGAGGGGAGTTAAGACCTTGAACGTTAAGTGTCAGTATATTCAGAGAGGCCATCTTTTGATGAGGAGGGTTGTGAATACTGACAAATAAGGTATAGTGTAACCTATCTGGAGTGGAAGAGAACAGGGAGCGATAGGGAATAAGGAAAGGTAGGATTAGGGAGGGGATCAGACAAAAATGGAGTAGTATAAGTTAACTCTGGAGAGAGTAATAAGTATTAGAAATATATAAAGCAGCAAAAAAATAGGAAAAAAGTGGCTCCGAATTGGAGCAAGTATCCAAGGGGTGGTGAAAATAAAAATCACCAGCTGGTGGATACTATTGGTCCAAAGAGTGTCCAAACAACTATGTGGGGGAACTATATCGAGGAAAAAAATGGAAGTGCAGTGGGCTGTCTCTGGGACGACAGCTACCAAATAAGTTATATAAATAACAAATTTATAACAAACGAGTCGTAAGAATGTGACAGGCTTGTGATAACAATAGGGTACGTAGTTTGTGTGTGGAGCAAAATAACTCTGGGTAGGAGTTGTGCAATGGTTAACTTGTAAATGAATAAAGAATAATGGTCAGAGAAAAGTAAACCATTGCCTATGACCTAGGTTCTTAGTACAGCGAACAAACGGAGTGAATGATTAGGTTCATTGCAGAAGAACAGAGGTCAAGCTGTGTATATTATCAACAGGCAACTGTTAAGAGACTGTGGGGCTGACTCACTAAAACTGGAGAGCGCAAAATCCGGCATGGCCCTGCATAGAAACCAACTAGCTTCCAGGTTTTTTTGGTCAAAGCTTAATTGAACAATTTGAAGTGACTGCTGGTTCACACAGGGGCAACACAATGGGCAACACGACTTGCAGGCCGACTCACAGAGGCGACCTGCACACGACTTCAGGGGCGACTTGCAAAACGACTTCTGTATAGAAGTCAATGTAAGTCACCTGAATTTGCCCCAAAAGTAGTACAGGAAACTTTTTCTAAGTCGGAGCGACTTGAGTCGCTCCTATTAGAACGGTTCCATAGTACAGAACGGGACCCGACTTGTCAGGCGGCTAAGTCGCCTGACAAGTCACCCCTGTGTGAACCGGGGCTTAGAAGCTGATCGGCCACCAGGGACAGCCGCACCAGATTCCACACTCCCCAGCTCCAGCAAATCAACCCCTGTGTGTTGATGAGTGTGCTAAGTAGGGGTCTAAGTACCTTAACCCCTTGCCGACGTCTCACGCCGATATACATCGGCAGAAGGGCACTTACAGGCATATTAACATACCTGTACGTTGCCCTTTAAGACGCAGCATTGTGGGCGCGCGCCGCAAGCTCCGTGAGTGTGATCGTGGGTCCCGCAGACTCGATGTCCGCGGGGATACCCGCGATCGTCTCACAGAGAGGAAGAACGGGGAAATGCTGATGTAAACAAGCATTTCCCCATTCTTCCTAGTGACAGGACACTGATCACAGCTCCCTGTGATCGGGAGCAGTGATCAGTGTCGTGTCACACGTAGCCCATCCCCCCTACAGTTAGAACACATCCCTAGGACACACTTAACTCCTGCAGTGTCCCCTACTGGTTAACCCCTTCACTGCCAGTCACATTTACACAGTAATCAGTGCATTTTTAATTGCACTGATTGCTGTATAAATGTGAATTGTCACAAAATAGAACCAAAAGTGTCCGATCTGTCCGCCATAATGTCGCAGTCATGATAAAAATCGCAGATCACCGCCATTACTAGTAAACATAAAATTATCAATAAAAATACCATAAAACTATCCTCTATTGTTTAGACGCTATAACTTTTGCGCAAACCAATCAATAAACGCTTATTATGATTTATTTTACCAAAAATATGTAGAAGAATACGTATCGGCCTAAACTGAGGGAAAAAAATTGTTTTTTTTTAATACATTTTTGGGGATATTTATTACAGCAAAAAGTAAAAAATATTGCGTTTTTTTCAAAATTGTCGCTCTTTTTTTGTTTATAGCGCAAAAAATAAAAAACGCAGAGGTGATCAAATACCACCAAAAGAAAGCTCTATTTGTGGGGAAAAAATATGTGAATTTTGTTTGGGAGCCACGTCGCACGACCACGCAATTGTCAGTTAAAGCGACGCAGTGCCGAATCACAAAAAACGCTCTGGACTTTGGCCAACCAAATGGCCCGGGGCTGAAGTAGTTAAGCTGTTGACTAAATAAGAAACAGTTAAGTATATAAAGCTATCTATTAACCAGAGGAGTGTTAAACCAAGTGGGGGAACCAAATTAGAATACTTGTGAAAAAAAAAGAATACTGAATACTGAATACTGAAAATTCAGAATACAGGATTCTGTATCTGGTGGTTTAGCCCATGGGGTGTACTATGTTCAAAATAAAAGGGCAAGCCCTTTAACATCTTCTCGGAAGATGTTACCCCCTTCCTGACCAGAGCACTTTTTACAGTTTGGCACTGCGTCACTTTAACTGACAATTGCGCGGTCATGCAATGCTGCACCCAAACGAAATTTGCGTCCTTTTTTTTCCGCAAATCGAACTTTGTTTTGGTGGTATTTGATCACCTCTGCGTTTTTTATTTTTTGTGCTATAAACAAAAAAAGAGCGACAAACTTCTTTATCAGTTTAGGCCGATATATATTCTTCTACATATTTTGGTAAAAAAATCACAATAAGCCTATATTGATAGGTTTGAGCAAAAGTTATAACGTTTGCAAACTATGGGAAAGATTTATGGCATTTTTATGGCATTTTTATTTTTTTTACTAGTAATGGCAGTGAAATTCAATTTTTAGCAGTATTGCAACATTGCAACGGACAGATCGGACACTTTTGACACATTTTTGGGACCATTGACATTTATACAGCGATCAGTGCTATAAAAATGCACTGATTACTGTGTAAATGTCACTGGCAGGGAAGGGGTTAACACTAGGGGGCGATCAAGGGGTTACATGTATGTTCCCTCAGTGTGTTCTAACTGTATGGGGATAGGACTGAGTAGGAGAGGAGACATATCCCTGTTCCTACTTACTAGGAACAAATGACACGTCTCCTCTCTGATAGCACAGGGATTTGTGTGTTTTCACACACAAATCCCCGGGCTGGCACTCGTGCACGTGATCGCGTGTGGCCGGTGGTGGACGCGCCTGCCCTCTGGTGGCCGAAAAAGGGAAGGACGTACCCATACGGGATTTCGCCCAGGAGAGCCATTCTGCCGCAGTTTATCTGTGTGAGCCAGTCGGGAACCAGTTAAAAAACTATATCACCCATTTAGGAAATGCCAGTCCATTGAATCCGTCTCAGGGGGCGGTGAAGCAAAGCGACTCCTCCTGTGGAAGCTGGAGGAATCTTGGTGTTCAGGGGTGTTATGCTGATTTTTGGGAGAACCAGAATCGGCCCGATGTTTCCATCTCTCTGCAGCAGGTTCAGGTGTTGACAGGCGGAGATCATGGATTGTGGTGAAAAGATCATCAGCTGTTTTGCAGGTGTAGGAGGTTCCTTTAAAAGTAAAGCGCACAGAGAAGGGAAAACCCCAACGATATGAAATGAGATGATGTTGGAGCACTTGCAGGTTAGGTTTCATTGCTTTTCGATTAAGCGTTTGTTGGGAGAGATCCTGGTAGATTTCGTAATTATGTCCCTGGAATTGAAGGGACTCCTTACTGCGGGCTGCTTCCGACAATTGCTCTTTAGTGCAGAAGTAGTGCAATTTTACAATAATATCTCTGGGGGGGGTCCATCTTCCCTGCTAGGAGCCAGAGATCTATGGATCCTGTCCATTTCTACCCTTTCAATGGGGATAGATGGAGCAAGTTCCTGAAAGAGTGCTGTTGTTTTTGAATGAAGATCTTCAATAGCCTTTGGTATTTTGTGGATTCGGAGGTTAAATCTCCTGTTTCTATTTTCAAAATCTTCAAGGCGTGTTTGAAGAGAGGGATATTCCTCTCTGATGTATTCTAATTCTTCAGCATGGCTAGAGGTAGTAATATCAAATTCATCCACCCTCTGTTCCAGAATTGAGGTGCAGCGACCTACCTCACGGATCTCCCGCGTCAATTTTTCAGTAATAGCATCTGAGGTGTTTTGTAATGCTTTATGGAAGACTCTTTCAAATAGGCTTAATAAATAAGAGCCAGGTGGGGAGTTTTGTAATGTAATGGGAGTTAACCCAAAATCTAAATCAGGCTCACCATGCTTGTGCTGAGTAGTAGAGAGAGACCTGAGCTGTTTCTGTGTGGGAATCTGTGAGGCGCCGCCATTTTAGAGGCAGCTCTAGTCAGCATTTCCTGGAGTTTTGCCGTCTTAAGCTTCACTTTTCTCCCACTTTACATGGTGCCCTGGAGTCTCAGGGAGGTGGAAGTCACTTAGAGGGAGTTTCAGTCTGAGATAGTTTGGGTGTAAAGGCTGCCGGTTCCCGAACGGTGCAGAGCTCTAAGCAGGAATGTCCGGCTCAGACGGCTACGCGCATGCGCCTCTATCCTCCTCTTCTCAGATTACCCATTGGCACTCCTGTTACATCTAATTTTTTACGGCTTATACAGCACAGAACTATCTCCTTTATCTGGGGTAAAATGAAACCTCGAACCTCTAAACCTCTAAATCCACTCTCTGTCTCCCACAATGCTGCGGAGGTTTCAGTCTCCCAAATATTTCTGCTTACTATCATGCTGCATACCTTGCACATTTACCAAAATACCATGCAATCAAAGAAATTCCTTTATAGGTAAGTCAGAAACCATGAAATTAGGCTAAGACAGAAGTACAGTTAAATCACACTTGTTTAATAATAAAAGTAAAAAGAACCAACATAGTCAAAACATAGCCAAAGTTCAGTAACCGGAACGGATAGTCAGCCAAGCCAGAAGTCAGGGATCAATACAGTGGAACAGCAAGCAGGATCTGGAGCCAGAAGGGATGTCAGTGTAGCAATAACTCACGGTGGAGCTGCTGATTTAAAGCGGGCTGTTTCCGTTACCTTTTTACCTTTGGTTTCACCAATACCAGATTTAGAGTCCACGTTGAACTTATCATCTAACAATGTAGGCACCAGTCACTTTAGTACTGTTCCAATGCTTTAATGGGAGATAACTGAAAGAAGTAGCAGGAAAGAGGTAGAAGAAGAGTTGCAGGGAAGTTCAAATACCTTTTCTTGGTGTAGCACTAAGGAATTGAAATCTTAAGGAGGAATGTATCTTCAGTTCAGGATTAAATCTTTGCCCGCCCGTATAGGTCTCTCTCACTAACCTAGCAGCCGGTGCGCAGCACGAACAGAAAGTCTCTGCCACAGACTTGAGTGAAACAAAACTGTACGATCCTCTGCCACAGGATGTAGTAGTTTTCAGTGAACAGCAACACAGTACCAGAACCTTTAAGCCGACCCGGCAGTACTATGTGGTAGGTTAACTTAAGATGCGTCCTCCAATTGAGTCACCAGGCCCCTCTCCAGACCAGCGCTCCGCATGATCCTTCCATGGCGGGTCCTCCCCTGGATTCTTCTCAATTGTCAGCTTCTTCCCGTAGGACAGACAGCACAGGACCATCTCCGCAGCAGTTGTAGTAGGCCCCAGACAGACTTCTGGGCCCACCCACACGCTGCAGCATCGCAGTCCTCCGGCCCGGAGGACCACGAGGTAGGACTCCTAACACATACCTGTCGGCCAGGAGGGCCAGCAGGTGGAACGAAAAGACCCAGAAATATGGCGTCTGTCCCTTAAATACCCCCTCTTAGAATGCACCACAGGGGACAACCTCTGGCGAGTTACTTCTAAGAAAGAAGAGCACTCAATACACCTCAGTCTGTTGCTTTCCAGCTCCGGTCTATAGTGACACCGACATTTACAGGCGACGGAGTGGAACTGCATGCAACACAACCAAGGTTGGAACAGAAGCTAATTTAGCTATAGATTAAATCTGAACTATGTACAGAAAAGATGACCCACTAAATTTACATATAAGCGGTAGATTAAAAATCTACCAGCGCTACATCAGCAAAGCATGTCTTGAACTGGATCGCAGGAGATCGTTTCTGTGATGTTGACCAAGGCGAAGGCAGAGCCTCCCTATTTCAGTATCTAACATGTTATGGTTAAGACCAACTGATCATTCTTTTATTTTTGCAATCCTATCACAAAACATTCTCTATCCATCTGGGACAGATTCAAAGCTTCTCTTGGCCTTCAAATCTCTTCATTTAGCACTCCTTTCTTTTGTTAAATATTCCGCTTTTTACCCTACCTGGATCTCTCCTAATTCTTTCAAAGCATGGAATACAGCTACCGTATATACTTAAGTATAAGCTGAGTTTTTGGCCCATTTTTTGGCTGTAAAACCCCCCCCTCGGCTTATACTTGAGTGAGCCGTACCTTTCATTACTAAAACAGCGCGTGTCTCCCGCTGTGTTATGCAGTCTGCTCGGCTGTCCATTGTAACAAAGCCCTGCCTCCTCCTCGTCTGTGATAAAGGAACACTGATACAATGCTGGGAAACTGTATCAGCGTTCTGTCTATCACAGACGAGGAGAAGGTGGGGTTTTGTTACAATGGAAGGCCGAACAGACTGCATAACACAGCGGGAGACACACGCTCTTTTAGTAATGAAAGGTACAGCTGCAGATGGGCACAGTGAGACTACAGATGGGCACAGTGAGACTACAGATGGGCACAATGAGACTACAGATGGGCACAATTAGGCTGCAAATGGTCACAGTGAGACTGCAAATTGGCACAATTATGCCCTGTACACACGATCGCACATTCCGACAACAAAATCCATGTTTTTTTTCCGACGGATACACGCGGTCACACAAATCTTGTCGGAAATTCCGAACGTCCAGAACGCGGTGACGTACAACATGTACGACAAGCCGAGAAAAATGAAGTTCAATAGCCAGTGCGACTCTTCTGCTATATTCCAAGCATGCGTGGAACTTTGTGCGTCGGAATTGTGTACACACGATCGGAATTTACGAGAACGGATTTTGTTGTCGGAAAATTTGAGATCCAGATCTCAAATTTTGTGTGACAGAAATTCCGATGGAAAATGTCCGATGGAGCCTACACATGGTCGGAATTTCCAACAACAAGCTCCCATTAAACATTTTCCGTCGGAAAATCCGACCGTCTGTACGGGGCATTAGACTGCAAATGGGCACAATTAGACTGCAAATGGGCACAGTTAGACTGCAAATATGCACAGTTAGACTGCAAATGGGCACATTGAGGCTGCAGATGGGCATTGTTTACCCAGTAGCTGCTGCATTTTCCCACCCTAGGCTTATACACGAGCCAATATGTTTTCCCAGTTTTTTGTGGTAAAATTAGGTGCCTCGGCTTATATTCGGGTCGGCCTATACTCGAGTATATACAGTAATTAATCCTGTTTATATAATTTGGTATCTACCCCCTCCATACATTCTTTTCCTACTTTATGTGATACATATGGACTTACTCAATAAGAACTTTTCCAATATTTGCAAATTGAAAACTTTTCCAACCTTATCTAAATTCCAACTCTCAACTATCCCAGATGACGCATTTTGAACGCATATATATTTCTGGCCCTCATGCTAGAGGACTTGTTTAAATTCTCTATAAGCAAATTTTAGCTAATACTAACACTGGTCCCCCTCCCCCCCATATGTCTCCAAATGGGAACTAGACCCTAATTGCTCATTTAATGCTACTGAATTGTTTAGCATATGGTCTGCCACTATGTCTGCTTCTTCTAATGTTGTTGCTGTGTAACTTTAAGGTGCTAACCCGTTGGTATTTGTTTCCTGCTAGAATATCGAAATATGCTTCTGATTACCCTGGAGCTTGTTTTCGTGGCTGTTCAGAGTTTGGCACTCAACTTCATATTTGGTGGGATTGCCGAATTGACGAAAAATTCTGGAAGGCAGTTTTTGACTTACTATACAGCCCAATCCTGCTACAGCACTCTTAAACCTGAAACCTGATGGGATCACACAGAATCAATTTTGCCTTCTTTTACAGCTCCTAACAGCCGCAAAACAAACCATTGCTAAGACATGGGAAACTCAGTATTTAATTCTAGCTGAAACCATACACAGAACTAATAAAGATCGAAAGAGATCAAATTGGTCAATTTGAATAACTCAGGCTTCCTTGGGTTAAGCATTGTTTACCCCCAGACTTTGATGACACACTATTATTGGCTTGGTAATTTTACTCTATTTGCCATGACTATACTTTCTATTAATTTGGGATCACATCTTCCTCCCTTTTTTCTACCCTCTACTCCTATTTTTTGTTTTCTACCTTTCTTTTAATATTGTGTGGTACTTTTAAACACATTATCTCTTCTATTTTAAATATATACCTATTAGATTGATCTCCTAATTACTGCTCTTGCAAAATGAACCAATAGTCACTAGCTTATTTTTTTCCTTCTGATGGAATTTTCAAATGCTTTTGATGTAATACATTATTGATTTATTTGTTGCTCTACTCGCTACATTGTTAGATTGTTATGTACTCATCCTGTTCATAAATCAGTATGTTTATCGCTATTTGAATATTGTACCACCATTCTTGTAAGTACTCAATTTGTCAATCTTTGTTATATCTAAAAATGATAAAACAAATTTGACGAGAATATGGTCCTTACAGTTTAGTGGTACAGGTGATACCCCTGGAGGTGCATACTACATGATAAAGACGCATTTTGACTTTCTTGTGCAAACAAGGAGTCAATTATCTCTGGTGAGTGTGGTCTATGTTAACAAGCGATGAAGTGGAACACATTTTATCATCAGCTTGTCACACATGTGGGAGAATATGGAGCACTATATAAATGATTTGTATGCTATATATGGACTTTTTATGGACTTTAAACACATATATTTTGGTGTGAGTGCTGTTCTCATTTGTTTTATTTCATGTCTCAATATTTGCAAATGTAAATTTTAGCTTGAGCTTGAGAGTTCTGTTAACATAGAAAAAAAAAATGTGTTTTTTTTTTTTTGTTTTTTTTAACAGAAGTGCAAGAAAAGCCTGGAACACACATTAAAAAAGCAAAGAGCTACACCTGCTAGCTACATATGAAAATGATTGCATTGTGTTAAAAACACCCCACAGTAAATAAATAAATAAATACAGCAATATGACATACAAAGGCACCACTTCATAATAAGATACTGTTTTAGTAATATTAACAATATAATTAAGATTATGAGTAACACCTAGCAGCCAGGTTTTGACCTAAAGTAGGCAAATGAGGGGACAATGTCTAAAACCTGCAGTGCGCATAGCCTTATTAAACAAGTCCATTTTATGCAACTTTATTTATTTTGGTATTGTGTATTTTAAGGTCCAGCATATTCTCAGTGTAGTTTTATTTATAAACATAAATAAATGTAATAAAGGGGATGAAAGCATTTGAATGAGAGTCCTGGAAAGAAAAGAGTGCCATATGAATAATGGCTTGGGCTATAATTACATGTGTATTTCACAGCGACTGGGTTTCCACTCTGCATCCTTTTAAAAGGTAAAATAGACAAACTGGATTTACTCTACTATACAGAATATATGGTACCTTTAACAAGAAAGGCGATAACTATAACTATATAACACCATGAACTGCTTTGCTACTACACCTTCATTTGTGCATAAATATGTATTATCTTTTATTGCAAAGAAAAAAATTACTATGACGAAGAGGACCACTATACCTAGCCATTGAGAATAAATAAACCATAAAATATAAACTGATAACATTTTGAAATACCTTCCTAAAACTGCAAATTATACAATTTAAAGCAGACCTCAACTTTCTTTATCATAAGCCATTGCTGCTGTTGTAACACAAATAAATATGTTCACAACAAATACAATTTCTTTATTTGTAGCATTTATTATTTCATCTGTAACCTGCTTCTGTTCTACATTATTGATGATGAAATGAAGAGAAGGGGGGGGGGGGTTAATAAGCTAATGCAGATCCTTTTTAATGCTGCAGGGGCCAGAGACAAGCTTAACACATGAATAGGTAATTTGGGTTTTAATAACCCAGTATATAGTCAAGTTTAAAGAGTAAAAGCGGAGCTTCACCCAAAAGTGGAAGCTCCGCTTATCTGAGTCCGGATATTTGGCACCTTTTGGGGGGGGAGCGGGTACCTGTTTTTGACAGGCACCTGTACCCACTTCACTTCTGAGTGATCTCGCTGCGGCGAGATCACTCAGAAGTTCGGCCCCCCTCTTTCTTCCCCCGCTGCCAGACCATTTAGAAAGCGCATGTGCAGTAGGGAACCAGCTGTGAAGCCGCAAGACTTTACTGCCGGTTTCCCTTGCAGACAATGGCAGCGGCAGCACTCGAGAGCAAATGGAAACATCAGCTGGGGTGCCGACATGGCTAGATTCCAGCACAAATAAGTGACCTAATATTAAAAGTCAGCAGCTACAGTATGTGTAGCTGCTGGCTTTTAATTTATTGCTGGGGGGGGGCGGAACTCCGCTTCAATAAATTGGCAAAAAATGTTTTTTTTTTTTTTTTAAAGTTATCATTACATTCACAAATATAAAAAAGTACACTGCACACAATTTCTACATTTTCTACCAAAATGTTGATACTTTACATCTATTTAACACTGCACTTCATTAAGTGGATCTGTCAGTCTTTTACAACTTTACAACTAAAAGTTGTACCTGTGAATTGGATTCAAAAGGCACTTGCTTGGATTAACCAGGAAATCCTATTGGGTCTTATTCAGAGTGTATTCTATTATTAAAGTGATACTAAACCCAGGAGCCTGCATTCACTATATCTAGTCTCCCACAGAACATGGAAATGCAATTACTTTAGCAAATATAAACTGATAAATACCTTTTCTCATAAGCAGTATATAGCAGTCTTATGACTTCTATCAGTGTCTGGTTAAGCTTGTGGGAGGAGCTCTCATTTTCCTCTGAATGTCCTATGAGGCTGCAGGACCCCTGACCCTCTGTCTGGACAGTGCTGATTGGCCCTGTGCCGTTCACATGCACCCTCCCAAGAAAAAAAAACACTTTAGCAATACACCCTAAACTAAGCATGTGCAGAGTGACTCCAAAGGCTCTGTACTATCATGAGATGGATTGGGGACAGTGGAAGAAGGGGAGAAACAGAGAAGACAGGATCAAACAGACTTTTTACACAATGTGGAAGATTAACCCCTTAGGTTCCACAGTGAGTATAACAAGCATGCTTTACTGCATATGCAGACTGATTTTACTGTTGTGGGTTTAGTACCAGTTTAAGGGCTCCAGTTCTCCAATGACCATACCCCAATTAGCCACCAAGGCACTCTCTTTGGATAGGGATGTAGTGAGTAATTTAAATTCCAGAACACTAGCTTAGCCCCAAAACCAGCTAAATCAAACATATGGCATACAATTCATGACCTACTAGAGCTTTGCTAGGGAGCTAACACTTTTCTTAAAGTTAAAGTGGTTGTAGACCTCAGACATAAAACATATGAACAAAGCATATCCCTCTATAGTGTGTACTTGTCTATATTAAGAGCACTAAGTGTCATTTCTGTCTCCTGCCTCGTTCCTCTGCTATTAGCATTAATCACTTCTGACAAGTTTTCTTGACACCAATAGAAAAAAAAGGTGACAGGGGAGGAAGCTCCAGCAGATTGACAGCCTCAGCTCTGTTCCTGTGAGCTGTATGGAAGGGACGTGTCTCTTCCCTCCAATCAGCTCTCAAAGCTTTCCTCACTGAGCTCCGCCCCCTTTTTTTCAGAACTCCGACAAGCTTTAAAAATTCAGCACTTTAAATGGATGTGGAGAAGAGATGGTGGCAGATAAACAGGCACAATGTACATTATCTCACAAAAGTGAGTACAACCCTCAAATTTTTGTAAATATTTTATTATATCTTTTCATGTGACAACCCTGAAGAAATTACACTTTGCTACAATGTAAAGTAGTGAGTGTACAGCTTGTATAACAGTGTAAATTTGCTGTCCACTCAAAATAACTCAACACACAGCCATTAATGTCAAAACCGCTGGCAACAAAAATGAGTACACCTCTAAGTGAAAATGTCCAAATTGGGCCCAAAGTGTCAATATTTTGTGTGGCCACCATTATTTTCCAGCATTGCCTTAACCCTCTTGGCCATGGAGTTCACCAGAGCTTCACAGGTTGCCACCGGAGTTCTCTTCCACTCCTCCATGATGACATCATGGAGATGGTGGATGTTAGAGACCTTTCGATCCTCCACCTTCCGTTTGATGATGCCCAACAGATGCTCAATAGGGTTTAGGTCTGGAGACATGCTTGGCCAGTCCATCACCTTTACCCTCAGCTTCTTTATCAAGGCAGTGGTCGTCTTGGGGGTGTGTTTGGGGTCATTATGATGTTGGAATACTGCCCTGCAGCCCAGTCTCTGAAGGGAGGGGATCATGCTCTTCTTCATTATGTCACAGTACATGTTGGCATTCATGATTCCCTCATTGAACTGTAACTCCCCATTGTCGGCAGCACTCATGTAACCCCAGACCATGACACTCCCACCACCATGCTTGACTGTAGGCAAGACACACTTGTCTTTGTACTCCTCACCTGGTTGCCGCCACACAAGCTTGACACCCTCTGAACCAAATACGTTTATCTTGGTCTTATCAGACCACAGGATTTTTTCTTTTTCTTTTTCTTTTCTTGTGCAGGTGAAAACATAACAGTCCATACAACATCACTTTGTGAATCCATAAAGTTAGGGTGGTTCTTTACAGCACTATGAACACTCAAGGGTATGCTCTGATAATGTTCTCCAGCTTTTTTGGTTACACACCAAAATGGCATTCTTCCACAGGGGAAGTCCATTACATATTCTCTACATTTTAGGAAGGAAGGCTCCCACATGGGCTACGATCACCACTATAGTTATTACAGGCTTCTCTGCTACACTCTCTGCCAATTAGATCCCCCCCCTCCACAAATTTCTAAATTGGGCAGGAAGTGGAGACCTCTAGTGGGCAACCAAGTAGAAGCTAACCTTGTCTCCATAAAGAGCTACAAAAGGGCACTAACAAGTATAAGAGGTAGGTGCCTGTATAGATTGTCTGGCTCATATAGGCAAACATCTTGTGACAGGACTTTTAGTTTTAAAAAGGTTGACAGGTTTGCTTTAAGGCCCAATTTGGCTCAACAGTTGAAGGACCGTGGAGTAATTTTACTATGTTGGTTCACCCCCTTGACAAAACAGCCTTTAACAGCTGCGGGAGGGGTGGTAGTGGTACAATTTTCAAGATTTAACAATTGTCTAGAGACAAAAGGAAGCAACTAAAATGAGAAATGAGTTTTCCTTTGTGAGACCATTGAGACAAGAAGTCATCTGTGTGTTTTTGGAAACATTATTTTCCATTAAATAGCTTTCATTTTTTAAACTACTACTCTTCTTGATTGCAGTTTACTAGAGATGTAAAAATTAAAAAGACAACATAGTCAGGTATCAGTACAGTATCTTATATTTCTATTAAAACAATAACAAAGCGTAAACCAGAAAACATGAAGTCTACACTATTCAGAGCCAACCTCTATATGCCTGAGATTAAGGGAGAAAGGCAAAGATCAACACAGGGAGGGGGAACAGGGGAGACGGAGCAAGGGATACTTATTGGGGTGTAAATTTCATCACCAGATTAATACAGAAAGAAAATAAATAAACTTCATGGTGTATCTAAAGCAATGTTATCTATTTTCCAATAGCCAATGAGCTCAATCATTTAAAATTTAGACCATGCAGGGTACAGTTGGACACAGAGAATTTTGAAGGAGATGTGGACATTCAGGATTTTTAGGACCAAGGGTAATGCCTCTTTTTGTTTCCAAGATCTTGTCAATGCTATTAGGCTATTTGGCTACAGAATGTGTATTGAAATGCCATGCATCTGGAAGCCAGGTATCAATTTGTATGTCCAATAATAATAATAATAACTGAGGAGATCAGCATGATGATGTTGTCCCAAAAAGGGAAATGTTTTTCACAGCTCCACCAAATGTGTTTTAAAAAGTCAAGGTGGCCACAGTCTCCCTAGCAAAGTGAATATTCATGTTGGGGCAAATATGTTTCCAGTCTTTGAGGTAAATACTACCACTTGTGAAGTATTTTTTGCACTGACTCCCAATGAGATTGGCATCTGAATGCTTTTAGAGGCCTTTTGACCAGGATTTGGATTGCTATAGGAGTATGAAAGAGTTCTTAGAAGGGACCTGTTGTAGTTCGACAATTCTTCTGATGACCGTGCTCAAGTAAAACTACCTAAAATTGAGTGGATCCTGGCTATTTCCCAAAGTTTTAGGGCCAACAATGTGAGATTCAGAGATGCCAGTGGAATGAATTCATTTTTCATTTCTGATTGTTTTGAAAGAGAAAACCAGGTTAAGGGTTATACATTCACAGAGCATTGGGTATCTGGGCGATATCTAATCATTTTTTGTTTTAAAAGGGGACCTCCTAGTAGTGAATTAAAACTAGCAGAGATAACATCTGATTCAAATTGTAGTGTCTTTAAGGTGATCCAGGAGGTTTGCTCTGTAATAATTAGCTATATCAGGGGCCCCGTTTTCTAGCTTGTGACTTAAGGGTAGTTTGACTTAAAGATAGTTTGCTCATACATGCTTTTATGTTAAAAAGAGGGAAAAGACAGTGATAGAAGCACACTGTCAAAAAAGTGGGCACTGATAACCAAGCAGTTTAATTCCATTATTTATTAGATTAAAAATATAGTGGGATTCCACATGTTATCACCTTCCAACATTGAATTTACATTACATGCAAAAACATATACTATAAAACAATCCGGATTGTTTTTTTTTTTGTTTCACAAAAGTTTTTATTGATTGAACATGTAATTACATGGAGGCATTGTAATAGTACATTTGCATAAAAGTGATACATATGACATTTGGTTTAAATACAGTAAAGGACGGTATATACATACAGTATGGTTGTAGAAAGTTACAAAAATGAACATTTTTATTTATGCTAAATATCTTTTCAAGTAACATCATGGAAATCTTGAATTGGAGTTATGGGTAATAACTGACCCAGATTATGGCTTGAAGGGAGAAGGAGGGAAGAGAAAAAAAAAAAAAAAGGGGGGGGTAGGGGATTGTTTAAATGACCTGTTATTTTCGTTATATTTTCTTAAACCTTCTTGTGAATCCTATTAAATGTTGAGTGCTTTGTATGTCTGAGAATTTTTGAATTCTATCCATTTGTACCATGTTGAAGCAAAATAAGTTATTTTCTCCTGAGATATGCTTATGAGTTCTTCTATTCTTTCTATATTGTTTATTCTGCGGAACCATTCTTTTTTTGACGGTATAGAGTTAGAGCGCCAGTGGCATGGGATACAGTGTCTTGCAGCATTTACCATAAACATGGTTAGAGATTTTAGGTATTGTTTTTTGGGAATAGTATTGTGGTGTAATAGGTATTGTGCTGGGTTGAAATTTAAGTTTTCTGAGGTGATTGAAGTGACGGTCTCGTGAACCATTTTCCAAAAATTTTTGATACGTGGGCAAGTCCACCAGATGTGTATCATCGAGCCTTCCTCCTGTTTGCATCTCCAACATCTGTTTGAGGTCTGGGGAAAGAATTTGTGCAAAAGGGTGGGGGTTCTATACCATCTAGTGATGATTTTAAAGCCACACTCTTGAGTGGCGACATTAAGAGAACCTTTATGTGCGTATATAAAAATTCTTTCCCAGTTTTCTTCTGTCAGAGTTAGGTTAAGATCTTGTTCCCAGGCTTGGCATGACGAGCTGGAGAATTCAGAATTACTCACAAAGAGCGAGTTATATAGAATAGATATGATATGTCTCTGTGGGGTTGTTTTGGTGCAAAGGTCTTCTAGTGTCGTAAGAGGTCTAGTCCAGTGTTGGGTTTTCTCATTGCTAGTCAAGTAATGTCTAATTTGTATGTAATTCCATTGAGAGATCTGGGGAGGTTCGCTATCTTTGTTTATTTCGTCTCTTGATAATAGTTTACTATTTTTGAAGAAGTGTTTGACAAGAATTTCTTTGTGTGGTCATGACTTAGATAGAAAATTTTTTTCTGTACCTGGGAGCAAGTCTGGATTATTCTTTAATGGTGTTAGAGGACTCATCCAAGGGAGTGGGTTGTTTTTTTTATAAGTATTGTTAAATATTTCAAGTGTGGAACCGATAAGTGGGTGGGATTTAGTGTTTTTTGGGTGGTGCTTTGGACAGATCCATGGGAAGGATTTCAATTGGTGGGAGAAAAGAGATTGTTCTAAATTAACCCAGTCTTTAACTTTGTCGTGGATGTTCCAGTCTACTATTCTTGTCAGAAGGGCAGCTTGGTGGTATTTCTGTAAGTCCGGCAGAGCTATCCCCCCTTTATTTTTAGGTAGGTTTAGTCTGGAAAATTTAATTCTGGGAGGTTTGCTCCTCCAGATAAAGGTAGAGCATGCTTTACGGAATGATTTAAAGAATGAGGATGGAAGTTTGATGGGGATCATTTGCATCACATACAGAAACCTAGGAAGAATTGTCATCTTGATTAGAGAAGCTCTGCCAAACCAAGAAACATTTAGAGAATTCCATCTTTTTAAATCATCCTGTGTCTCTTTTAGGATGGGTAGGTAGTTGAGTTTGTAGAGGTCATTTAAATTTGTAGGGATTTCAGTTCCATGATATGTTATACTTTGATTGGCCCACGAGAAGGGAAAGTTTTTTTTACATAATTCTACTAAGTTTGGGGGTAGTGTGATATTTAAGGCGCTAGATTTTGAGTGGTTGATTTTTAAGTTTGAGAGTAATTGGAAATATTCTAGGTCTTGAATGACATTGGGTAGGGATATATGGGGTTCTGAAAGGAATAGAAGCATATCGTCGGCGAATGCTGCAACTTTGTACGTGCGTTTGTGGATATCAATACCCTTGATGTCTGGATTGGATCTAATTTTATTTAATAGTGGTTCTAATGTGAGGACGCACAATAGTGGTGAAAGGGGGCATCCCTGTCTTGTGCCGTTGCGGAGGTTGAAGGCGTCTGACAGGTGGCCATTTACTCTAACTCTTGCTGATGGATTTGAGTATAGTACTTTGATATAGGATCTCATTAGGGGTAGAATTCCTATATGTTTTAATGTAGCGTCAATGAAATCCCAGGCCACTCTGTCAAACGCCTTCTCGGCATCAAGGGAGAGGAAGAAACCCTGTTTCTTTTGGGTTGTTAGCCAGTGATTAATGTTTATTGCTTTGGTTGTGTTGTCTCGCCCTTCTCTTCCTGGGATAAAGCCTACTTGGTCCAAGGAAATGAGGGAAGAGAGCAGGGGTAGGAGTCTATTTGCTAATATTTTGGCGTATATCTTAATGTCGACGTTAATTAGGGAAATTGGTCTATAGTTAGTAACCTGAGTTGTATCTTTGCCTTCTTTTGGTATTACCGTTATATGTGCTTCCAAAAGTTGTTTGGGGGGATGTTGTTCGGAGTAGAGTGATTGAAAAGCTTTTAAAAATCTTGGTTTTAGTATGTTGGTAAATGTTTTGTAGTATTGAAGGGGTAACCCGTCTGGGCCTGGTGCTTTTCCAATTTTCATATCTTTTAAGGCTTTATCAAATTCTAGACAAGTTATGGGCGTTTCTAGTTCTTGTGCTGAATTTTTAGAAATTTGAGGTGGGCAGTATTTTTCTAGGAACTCTTGAATAAGTTTTGTTCTCTTGTCTGAGTTTTGTGGGCATTTGGGATTAGATGGGATGTTGTATAAGGATTGGTAGTAGAGCTCGAACTGTTTGGCAATCTCCTCATTCGAAGAATGTGGTGCACCTTGCTTGTCTCTTATTTGATGAATTGTTGAAGCAACTTTCTTGTTTTGGACTGCTTTTGCGAGCAACCTTCCACTTTTATTGCCTTGCTCGTAATATATTTTATGTCTCAAGATATATTGTCTTTTAGTTTTCATGCTCAACTCTTCTGAGAGTAGAGTTCTTGCTTTAGTTAAGTCTTCAAATGTAGAGAGTGCCACAGTTCTTTTATGGGTTAATTCTAATCTATGAATTTGGTCTAATAACGATCTTATTTTTGATTGTTTTTCCTTCTTTAGTTTAGCTAACTTATTTATGAACTCACCTCTCATAACACACTTGTGTGCTTCCCACTGAGTGATCAAAGATGTCTCGTCATTTTCATTTAGTGAAAAGTATTCGTTTAGTTTGTCATTAAAGTGTATTACGTCTAAAGGGTCTTTCAAGACTGTGGTGTTTAGTCTCCACGTTTTAGTTATGGTAGATTTTTCTGGGAAAGTTAATGTTATGGTGATCGGGTGATGATCGGATAACGTCATGGTTTCAATTGTAGAGTCTGTCAGTAAGTCAAGGTCTGGTTGTGAGATCAGAAAGTAATCAATCCTAGAGTACTTTTGATGAATTGTGGAAAAGTAGGTAAAGTCTTTGGTTTGAGGGTTAAGGATTCTCCAGGTGTCATGTAACATTAGCTCCTGTAGTTGGATTTTGATTTGTTTCAGTGCTTTAAAAGGAAGGCTAGATGTACCATTCGAGGTGTCTATGAGCGGATTTAATGGAATATTAAAATCTCCCCCTAAGATAATCATACCTGCCGCGAAGTTTGTTAAAAGGTCCTTTATTTTACGAATGTGATGGGATGAGGTCCCAGCTTCCCTTTAATGAATATGTATCTTCCCCCTGGGTCAAGCATTGTATCATGGATCTGAAGGGGAGTCTGTTTGGAAATCAAAATTGAGACTCCTTTGGATTTCCCCTCAGGATTGGTGGCATGATATGCAGTTGGAAATCTTTTATCTTGCAGTTTGGGAGCTTTATTAGTTTTAAAGTGAGTTTCTTGTATGCAAATGATATTAGCTTTGAGTTTATGAAATTCATTGAGGAATTTGGTTCGTTTTTCAGGGATGTTAAGTCCATTGGCATTTACTGAAATTAGCTTAAGTGACGTTGAAACAGTCTGCTGTTTAGGAATAGGCATTTTTAGTATATTCCTGAATCTGAAAGTTAGGGTGTTTGGGCTCAGGGGTATAAAAAGGTTTACTTTAATTGTGTGTCTTGTTTTAGGTCTGATACACATTCTCTGGGGCTAAAGGGGGTTAGGGAAGTAGGAGAGAAAAAGAAAAAAAAAAAAAAAAGGGGGGGGAGGGGGGGATGTGGGTGGGGGAAGAAGTTTTCCTACCTCAAGGATAGGAAGGTAGAGTGTACCGGAGGTAGATTTAGATCAACTAATCTACCCTGTTAAGAAGAGCCGGTAAGTTCAAAGAGCGAAAGTTATTTCACTCCTTGTGTGGGAGCAATGTCTAAGTAGGATCAAATGGATTTTAATTCGACACTTTATGTTCTCTTTTCTTTTTCCTTTATTTTATTTACTAAAATTCTTAGCACTTCGGGGCAACTACCTAATTGTAGTGATCAGATCTTACAGGATGTATGTAGGACGTTTTGAGCATGGGAGAATATGAAATATTATATGCAATTTGTGTGTGGATTGGGTTTTAGGAGTATTCTAATGATTGTGTACAGAAACGTGGTAGTATTGAACCCTGTTTTTTATAGGAGCCTTTTGAGCTTTGGGTTTTGATGTGTTTACTGGGTGTAGATAAGATATAATACCCCAGATAATTATATTCGATAGCCACTGGGGGGAGACCTTGTCATAGGAATTAAGAGCGTCTTGTATTTAAGGGGATCTGTATGTTCTATGGAAAATTTTCGTGTAAATTAATTAGTACCATAATGTTTACATATTCTATAAATCTTTAAATGTATCATACAAACTTGGAAAAGAAAAACAGAACTCTTGTTTCAAAGGAAAGAAAATTTTTCCCTTAGATAGGGATTGTAGGTATAAGGCATTATGGTGGTCGACATGACTCATATTAAATGTTGCTCTTTCTTTTTTTTTTTTTTTTTTTTCAAAAATAACCAGATCCTATTTTACCAGAAAGTTCGACTGTTATTAGGAGTGTTGTTTAACAGTATTAATTTCCTCCTAATCAGCAAAATTTGGAAAAAATATTGTATTTTTGTGTAGGAAAGTTTCCTTATGTGGACTCGTTTAAAGTATGTCTTGAATGATCCACCATCATGCTTATTCCTTATGTTGAATAGAAACATCTTCTGTAGTTATCATAACCTGGGTTGATTTAAGTTCAACCCTTTTTACAAAAATCAAAACGTTAATCAACCATTTTAAATCTAATAAAGTCAATGATATTCAATACCACAATAACTTTTGCGACTTTTGTTATTTATAAGAGCAGGTGTGTTAACAGTTCTATTATATTTAGAAGAATATATATACATTTCTCTCTATATTTCTCCCCTCTCCCTCTCCCTCCCCCTCCCCCCCCCCCCGCCCACGTCCCTCCCCTCACCCCCCCTGTGCTGGAAATTTTCTGATGTCAAACAATTGCTGGATACTAATGTATATCCTAAGCTGGTAGTAGTGATTATATATTACTCTGATGGATATACTGGAGCAATATAAAAAAGTGGTTGAAAAAAACTTTAAAGGTTCTACACAAGTTGCATCAGTGGATTAGAATTTTATCTAGAAAACAAAGCTCTGGTTGAGATGGTGTACCATAGTATGTAAATGGAGCATATCTCTCTTTTCTCTAGGCAGATATATTCATAGACAAGCAATGTGTCTGTGTACACTAGCGCAATGTTGTTTCTATATGTTCTGAGCGAGCAGTGAGTGTTGTAGTTCAAATAGATTCCCGTAGTAATCAAGCCTGTTTAATTTGCAAGCATGAACAGCATGAGATGGTTAAGGAAAACCTTAAAGTTGATTATTGAATAAGTGTGGCAAGGAAATTATATGTGTCTATATTTCATAAAGTTGCTCCTCGGGGAGTTCCCTTCACTCAGATTGTTTCCTTGTAGGGAATGCTTTTATGTTACCTCAGATAAACTTGTACACAGGTTTCTTGAGGTTCCTAAGGTATGTTGTCAAAATTGGTATTGAAAGAGAGTAAGCCCGAATTTTGGGCTGGATTCGGACCTGAAACGGACCAAAAGATGCATAGGGCTCCTGTGCAATTCACACTGGAGTCTCTGCGCAAATGTGTGAACCGGCTCCATAGAGGGCCAGTCACAATCTCCTGCTATGCGAATTTCCCGCATCCAATTTGCACTGGTGTGATCCCAGCCTTAATAAGGTTTAGTATATGGGATAGTATAAATATATTAGCTGGTGCTATACTGCCTGCCCAGGATGGCAGTGTGTTCAAGGAATATTAGGTTTATACCTAAGTAAGTAAGTTGTAAGGAAGGAGCGCAGGAGAAAGAGCAAACACAAGAAATATCTCTTTTGATCTGAGATGAGAGGTGCTCAGGAAGCATAAACAATTTAGAGTTGTTAATTATTTATAGGGATAGATGCCCAAACTCTGAGAGGATTTTGAAAGACCGGGAGAGAGCTTCTAGGATTGGTCATGGAAATTATTATGTTATCTGCATAGTACTATTTTATGCTCTACGACGCCCATTATCAAGTCAGAGAGATCTGAGTTTATACAAATGTATTCTGCCAGAGGTTTGATAATTGATGCAAATATTAAGGGGGAGAGCGGGCACCATTGTTTTGTGCATTAGTTATATTAAATATATTATATTAAGTTATAACAAATGGGTTAGAAAGCATACCTGAGTTCCAAATCCGTGCATCAGGAGAGGTAAAGAGTACTGTAATAGTCGATCCAGTGGAAAAAGTAAGACCAAATGTGGTTAGGACCTCTCTAAGTTAGCCCCAGTGAATGCCTTCTCTTCATCTAAAGACAGGAGCAGGGAAAGCATTGGACAATAATCTGCCCATTGAATTGAGTTGATAAGGCATCTAGTACCATCAGGGGCTTGGTGGCCAGGTACAAATCTGACTTGGTCAGGATGGACCAGTTGGTGTCTGATTGGAAAGTGTATCAGATAGCAATTTGACATATATTTTCATATCATGAATTTGGAAAGGAGAGGGGTCTGTAATTAGCTGGGTCAGTTTGAGGTTTTCCTGGTTTAGGAATTGCAACAATGTGTGCTTCTAGTGGTTCTTTGAGAAATAGGCCAGTGGCTGCTGCCTGATTTTGGAATAGACCAAAAGTGTGGTGCTAGTATGTCTGGAAATGCTTTGTAGTATTCATTTGTAAATCCATCAGGCCCTGGGGGATATATGTAGAGACAGTTCTCTGATTACTCATTCTATTAAGTTTGGCTAGGGATGCTAATTGCTCTGGAGAAATGAAGCTATTGTATTTATGAATGTTCCCACTGTAGGATGTGGGAATCTAGTGGCATGTTTCAGGTAACAGAGGAAAGAGCATTATGCCCAGAAATAGTTGTCTATGTCTAAATGGTTGGGGATCTGGCCCTTAGCTGCATCAGTCAAAAAAGAGTAAAAGTCCAGTTCTAGAGGTCTGTGTTTGAAGTCATGCTGTCTAATTAGGCACAGGCTAAGTTTGTGGCGAGCAGAGTAAAGCTCTTCAGACCATGTTTTATTGAATTTACACTCGATTTTTTAGGACTTCAGGAATGTCATAGGCTTTATTTATTTTTTGCAGGCACCCATTTTAATGAACAATCCCCATATAAACACTTTATCTGTATCCCATACTGTGGAAAGATGAAATGGTGGAAGGTTTGGGAGATAAAACATATTGAGAGTGACTTTAGGAACTTAATATGTACAATGTGGAGGAAATATTGTAAAGGGGAGACATGACTGAAACCTTTAAATATATCAAGGGAATGAATATGATTAAGGAAGGCAGTTTTTTCAATATGAAACCAAAATCAAGAACAAGGGGACATGACCTCAAATTAACTGGAGGGAAGTTCAAAACAAATCTTAGAAAGTATTATTTTACTGAAAGGTAGTGAGACAGTCAACAGTAAATGGCTTCAAACATGCCTGGGATAAACATAGATCTATAGTCAGACAATAAAGTTAACGAAAAAAAAAAAAAACAATAAAGAAACAAATAAACAACACCCCCCACCCCCCAAAAAAAGATGAAAAAAAAAAAAGCAGAACAAAAAAAACATAAAAAAATATGGGCAGGCTCAATGAATTATTCAGTCTTTTTCTGCCGTCACTTTTTGTATGTTTCTATGTATCATTAATATCAGCAGTAGGGGGATAGTTAATAAGACCAAATTAAGACTCCAGACCATCACATTTTTGTTAGGCAAAAAAATAACTTAATGGAGAGAGGAGTGTGATCTGACCATGTGATCAGGCCAATATCTGTTTTTGTGATGGATTGTAGCATGCGTTTTCCTACAAGGAACAGGTCAATCGTAGAGATTGTCTGTTGTGGTTGCAAGAAGAAAGCACCTCTAAGCATCAAAAAGATTTTCAGAATCAAGTAATGAGATTCCTTTAAGGTATCCATATATGATCAGGTGACTTGGTGATATTGATTGATTTTGCAAAACAGGTCTTTGACAACGGTTTTCTGATGTATATTCGGGGCGCATAAATTTACCATAGTACCTAATTTGTTGTTGAGAGAAGCAGCTAGAACGATTTACCTCTCATCAGGGTCTGAGAACGTGATATGGAGTTAGAAGCCTATTGTGTTTTAAATTGCGGTCAGCACTCCTTTTCTCTTTTTCTCAGAATTAGCAAAAAAATAAAAAATAATGAGTAAATCTGTGGAGTTTACTTACCATCAGTTTATTCTTGCCAAGGTGAGCCTAAATTTACAGGTTGTTGAGCTCTTTGGCATTTAGCCAGGTGATCTTAATCATGGTTTCACTTTCATTTTTATTTTATTTTTCTAATAACTGCCTGAAACATTTGCATGATTTATTTCTGAAAATTCTATCACATAAACCAGATTATGAAAGTGAAGTCGTTTATTTTTATAGGTTTATGATGTCAGTTTTGTACAATCATTACTTTATATCCCCTGCTAATTCGCAGCATCCAGATGGAGTAGCATTTTTGATGTCCCTATGTGGCACAGGCCAGTACTGCGCACTGGTTAGTCAACTGTTCATCCATTAGTAATTGAATGAGCTACTGCAGTTTTTTTAAATGATCAAATATTTATAAAGCCTTGTGAAAGGTGATGTTTTATGAGGTAACAAAAATTGCTTTCCTTAAATAATATCCCATAATAATTCAGTCACTAGTCATGCCACTCTGGATCCCGCTGTGAGATGCACTGATTTATTTCGACTTGCTTTCCCCTACGTGAGAAATAATTCACTTGCAGCCATCTTTGGTTATTTATGGCCTCATTGCTCATACAGTATTTTATAAAGTATAAAACATATCCTACATTTTATATTCTGCTCATTGCAATTTCAGACTAACTTTGAAGCATCTGACTTTCTTCTCTCACTGTTATGTCATGAAAAGGATGAAAATTTTTAAATTTACAAAACATCTTTCCCAACATGTTTTTTTTTATGTCATCAAGGTGCTTTGGATTAAAGGATATGTTCACCTTTTGTAACATGTTACACCCATATTCAGGGTGTAACATGTAACAAGTTACAAATGCACCAGCCCCTGCACCCCCCAAGTCCTTATTTTGACGGCGCCTGGCCACGTCATTTATTCACAGTGTTCTGTGAATGGGAAAACTCCAAGCACCATCAGCCAGGGTGCTGTTGATTGCTGTAGGTAGTTAATTGAACTTCCTGTCAGAGTGTAAGTGCCTACCCATACTGGAGGTACGGGCAGACAGCTACACGGACTGTCTGTGGCATTACACCCACGATCTGCTGATCATGGGTGCAATGCTTTACAGGTTTACCTGCAAAAAATGTGCATTTATTGTTTTATTTGTAAAGGTGAACTTATCCTTTAACTGCATATGTTAAGAACCAGTTCACTGGTGTCTGTCTGAGTTCAGGAGATCTTTAGAGCCTGTGTGTGCTGATAGACTTTAGGCTTGTGTTGATGGCATCAGTTTGACTTCATTTTTAGAAGCTTCTGAGATCATTCAGAATTCTTTGATGGGTGCATTGGACCTGCAGCTGACCACCTTCTGAACTGTATTGGACCTGATTCAAGTGGATTTTGCATTACCATGGACTTGTAATGGAATATAAAACCTGCTTAAAGAAAAATGAAAATCCCATCAACACAGGCCAATAAAGCGATATTAAACCCAAAAACAAATATGTAATATATTGCCGCTTACCAATCCTTTGATGTGGTGGCTGCATTCGTTTTATTTTTTTAGGCTATTTTTCTTTTATTTCAGCTGGCAATCCAGCCAGTAGCACACTTCCTGTCTTAGGATGTCTGCATTCTAGGTGAAGTAGTAAAGAAGACATTTTTGGACAGCAGCATTATCAGCCTGGGGAGAAGGTATTGTAAAGGCCCGTACACACGATCAGACTTTTTGACAACAAACATGCAAATTAGCTGTTTTGGAGCAACATCCGACCGTGTGTACGCTCCATCGGACAAACTTTTTCTGTTTCCATCAGACTTTTGTTGGCTGTGCGAACGCACAAACTTCCTGGCAACAAAAGTCCGAGCAAAGTCCTATCGTGTGTACACAAACCCTCTGACTTTTGTACAAACTACAGTACGCAGCCGCGAGAATGTTTCCAGTGCGATCCCATCGCGCTGGTTCTCGGCGACAGGGTACTGTACATCTCGCTCTGGCTGCAATAGGGAAAACACATTTTCCTATTGCGGCAAAAGCGAGAGGGAATTCCCCTCTAGGAGCATACCAGGCCCTTAGGTCTGCTATGGATTTTAAGGGTAACCCCCTACGCTGAAAAAACAGTGTGGGGGTCCCCCCAAAATCCATACCAGACCCTTATCTGAGCACGCAGCCCGGCCGGTCAGGAAGGGGGGTGGGGACGAGCAAGCGCCCCCTCCATCCTGAACCGAACCAGGCCGCATGCCCTCAACATGGGGGGTGGGTGCTTTGGGGAGGGGGGCGCCTTGTGTCCCCCCCACACCAAAGCACCTTGTCCCCATGTTGATGAGGACAAGGGCCTCTTCCCGACAACCCTGGCCGTTGGTTGTCAGGGTCTGCGGGCGAGGGGCTTATCGGAATCCGGGAGCCCCCTTTAATAAGGGGGCCCCCAGATCCCGGCCCCCCACCCTATGTGAATGAGTATGGGGTACATCATACTCCTACCCATTCATCTAGGGAAAAAAGTGTCAATAAAAAAACACTACACAGGTTTTTAAAGTAATTTATAAGGCAGCTCCGGGGGTCTTCTTCTGACTTCGGGGGTCTCTCCGGCCTCTTCTCCCGATGTCCGTTTCTTCTCCGCTCTCTCCGGCCTCTTCTCCCGGTGTCCGGTTCTTCTGTCGGGCTCCTCCACTATCTTCTACTCTTTTGCCGCTCTCTTGCTAGCGGTGGTCTGATCTTCTCCGTCGTCTTGTTCCCTCTTCTCTTCTTCCTATTTTGACACGATGCTCTCTCGCCATAGGGCGTGGTCACCGGGTGATGTCGTCATGTGACCCTGCCCCCTTATGATGTCACAATCCCAGCAAGCCTCGGGACTGTGACGTCATAAGGGGGCACGCCCCATGCCTATATAAGTCATTGTGAGGCGCTCACACAGCATTACATCGGGAGAGAGCATCGTGTCAACATCGGAAGAAGAGAAGAGGGAAGAAGACGGAGAAGACTGGGCCACCGTTAGCAAGAGAGCAGCAAAAGAGCAGAAGATAGCGGAGGAGCCCGGCAGAAGAACCGGACAACGGGAGAAGAACCGGACACCGGGAGAAGAGGCCGGAGAGAGCATAGAAGAACCGGACATCAGGAGAAGAGGCCCCCGAAAGACCCCCCGGAGCTGCCTAATAAATTACTTTAAAAACCTGTGTAGTGTGTTTTTTTATTGACACTTTTTTCTCTAGGTGAATGGGTAGGGGTACGATGTACCCCATACTCATTCACATAAGGTGGGGGGCCGGGATCTGGGGGCCCCCTTATTAAAGGGGCTCCCGGATTCTGATAAGCCCCTCGCCCTCAGACCCCGACAACCAACGGCCAGGGTTGTCGAGAAGAGGACCTTGTCCTCATCAACATTGGGACAAGGTGCTTCGGGGTGGGGGCGGCCGCAGGGCACCCCCCTCCCCCAAAGCACCCAACCCCCATGTTGAGGGCATGCGGCCTGGTACAGTTCAGGAGGGGGGGGCGCTCGCTCGTCCCCACTCCCTTTCCTGACTGGCCAGGCTGCATGCTCGGATAAGGGTCTGGTATGGATTTTGGGGGGGACCCCCACGCCTTTTTTTTCCCTTAAAATCCATACCAGACCTAAGGGCCTGGTATGGCCCTGGAAGGGAACCCATGCCGGTTTTTTATTTAAAATTTGGCGTGGAGTTCCCCCTCATGATTCATACCAAACACAGTGCCTGGCATTGGCGGATCCCCACACCAGTGTGAACCCGGCTCGCAAGGTGTCAATCTCGCCGATAAAAGCGGCGAGATTGACACAATATCAGACAATGCAGAAGTTGACCAAAGGGTGGTGGTAAAGAGCTGAAAAACCACGTGATTTGGTGAAAGTTGGCTGAAAAAGTTCTGCCGTGTGTATGTAATCCAAACTTTTGGCCAACGCCCTTTGTACAAAAATCCACGGGAAAGTTTGTACAAAGTCCTATCGTGTGTATGAGGCTTTAGACTAGCAGATCTAGATGGACTTGTCAAACTGAAGTTGAGCTCCAGCTAACTCAGCAGACTTTTTTTCCTTTTGAGATACAGGTTCATAAATAAATCAACATTGACCATTGTTAAATGGTTTGTCTAAACCCTCTAACTGCTACTGTGACCAAACAGCTTGGTCTTAAAAGGAAGGAAGTTGAACAGACTCACTGGCAGGATCACCGAGTGAAAATAAAGAGAAAAAAAAAGCCTAAAAAGAAAACAAATACAGCGACTGCATCTAAGAATTGGTAATCTGCAATATATTGCATTTTTGGTTTTAGGTTTACTACTGTACAGGTGCTCTTTAAAGTGGTAAGGTAACCATGCTGAACACAGATAGCAAGCAATTGAGCTGCAGGTTTGAAAATGACTTGTGAAGCTATTGCTAGACTTTCCACAAGTTTGTTGCACAATTGCAGCAATTCCACATTGCATGACTCCAGATCAACTTTTCTTGCAAACATTCTGCAAGTCTGCTGCAAGTTCTGGTTCAGTTATGTTGTGTGATAGTCATCCCACCACAGGGATCACTGTGACTTGCAGAGCTCTTGCTATAGACTCACCACTGCAACTTTGCTACAAAATGGAAAAGTGTCAACTAGAACTTGTGCTTCAAGTGTTCTGCAAGTGTACAACTTGTCAGTGAAAAGGTTCAGCAAGTTAACAAGACTAAGGGCTCTTTCACACGGGGCGGATCAGTGATGATCCGCCCCGTGAACACCCGCTTGCTCAGCGGGGATCGCTCTGCCGATCCCCGCTGAGCAGGAAAATGACAGCTCCGTCGCTGCACACTGTGCTGCTACGGACCTGTCAAAGTGCTGCTCTCCCCTATGGGGGATCGGGTGATGACGGACCGTAGAGTCCGTCGTCACCCGATCCGATCCGAAAACGGATGAAAAAGTAGGGTTTTCCTCCGTTTCACTTTTCGGATCGGAGCGGGTCGGATGTCAGCGGACATGTCACCGCTGACATCCGACGCTCCATAGGAATACATGTATGTCCGTTTTTCATCCGAAACGGAAGGATGAAAAATGGACATACGGATCACCCGTGTGAAAGAGGGCTTACAATTCAACACTGCCACAAATTTGTGGCAAGTTATACTTTCTATCTTGGAATGTTCTTCATGAAAAAGTTGTCAGTTCATGGAGGCCCTACCTAAACCATTTGTATGGGGCACCAGTAGGCACAAGCTACCTTGGCATACATTGAAAAACCCCACTGACCTTGGGGAAGCTGCCCTTTCAGACTTAACCTGTATTACATAGCAGCTCAGCTTTCCCAGTTATTTCATATTGACAAAATGGACAGATCAATTGCCTCCTTATGCCATAATTGGTCACAATTATCCACCGACCCCCTAAGTGTAATAGCAATTGGGATTAGGGGAACTGAAGCTACTGGGGATTGTAGGTCCCTACTTTACCATTACAGAGGCATATGAGATGTAGCTTCTGTCAAGTTGACTTTACCACCCTGTGGCACAACCTTAACTTCTTTCGGCCCCTGACATAGACCTTTGGAATGAAAGAGGTGTGTATTACTTGTCCCACCTTATGTCAGATGGCATCCTAAAAACATTTGACAGGCTGAAAAATGGAATTTGAACTGCTCAATCATATGCTCTTCAGGTACTTACAAGTACGGCATCCTCTCCAGAGCCATTTCCACTCTGCGTTACCTCAATCAACCCCCAATTCCTTTATGGAAGTGGTCAAGAGTACAGATCCCAAAAAATGTATTTACATTTTCTAAAACATGCTACTTCTGCATTCTCTATCCAACTGGTGTATGGGAAGCGAATATGGGCACAGTAGGTGATGGAAAGTGGAGTAAGGCCTTGGACACCTGTAAAGCAGTGTCAATTAAAGAACGACTCACCCAGCTCTATATCACACACCGTGCTTGTCTCACGCCTCTTAAGTTAGCTTGTTATAAGAGAAAAAAACACCACATGTCCTATGTGCTCCCAAGATAGAAACATTTTGTGTTTTTTTATATATTTTTTGGGGTTATTTATTATAGTAAAAAATATTGCTTTTTTCTCAAAATTGACGCTCTTTTTTTTGTTTATAGCGCAAAAAATAAAAACCGCACAAAATAAAAATCACAGAGGTGATCAAATACCACCAAAAGAAAGCTCTATTTGTGAGAAAAAAAAGGACACCAATTTTGTTTTGGTGTAGCGTCGCACGGTCGCACAATTGTCAGTTAAAGCAACACAGTGCCGTATCGCAAAAAGTGCTCTGGTCAGGGAGGGGGTAAAATCTTCTGGGGCTGAAGTTATCAGTTTAAGTTATCAGTGCAACACAGGGCACCAGATTAGACTAGCCGGAGTATTTGGTATAGAATACAAGAAACAGTGCTCTAAGTAAGGTCACTGTAATGCCCTGTACACACAATAGGATTTTCCGATGGAAAATGTGTGATAGGACCTTGTTGTCGGAAATTCCGACTGTGTGTAGGCTCCATCACACATTTTCCATAGGATTTTCCGACACACAAAGCTTGAGAGCAGGCTATAAAATTTTCCGACAACAAAATCCGTTGTCGGAAATTCCGATCGTGTGTGCACAAATCCGACACACAAAGTGCCACGCATGCTCAGAATAAATTAAGAAATGAAAGCTATTGGCTACTGCACCGTTTATAGTCCCGACGTACGTGTTTTACGTCACCACGTTCAGAACGATCGAATTTTCCGACAACTTTGTGTAACCTTGTGTATGCAAGACAAGTTGGAGCCAACATCCGTCGGAAAAAATCCATGGATTTTGTTGTTGGAATGTCCGATCAATGTCCGACCGTGTGTACAGGGCATAAGGCTTATATTCTTTGTAGTCTACCCATAGATACAAATCACTAGATAAAATGGCTTAATGAGTTGCAAAGAGAAACAACATCCTTTCAAAGATAACATGCATATGTTTTTAGGTCAGCTAACTCATGAATGAAGTATAAAGAGAAAAGCATGCAGCAGCACAGATACGGAAATACTTTTTAAAACTGCATTGGTGAATCACAAGAAAATCAATAAAGTTCCATAAAAGTTTGTTCAGAAAACATGGTGAATTATTTATATACAGAAAGTTTGTCAGGTTGGGACTTGCTAGCTATCTATCTTCCAGCCTGCGCCACACTAAATTAATAAAATACAAACACATGAAAGTAATGAAAGGAAGCCTGATTGAAAGAGCATGTGTTCTTAGCAACAATGGCAAATAATTAATTGAAGATGCTTCAGAGGTTGCTGAACATTTTCCGCTGTGTTATTAATTGCTTGTCAACATGTCATTTATTCTATTAGAAAAAGAAGTTAAAAATAGATTGACAAAATCTGTCAAAAAACTCAAACTGCCAGTACAAAACCTCCATGTACCTTGGCCTTTCTCAACCTTTTTACCACAGAGGAACCCTTGAAATAATTTTTTGGTCTCAGTGAACCCCTGCTAATATTATATCTACGGCTCACAGTACATTAGCATTATGGTAAGAGGGAACAATGCTCCTTACATTTGTGGTCATTGGGAAGAATACACCCATTATCAATAGATAAAAAGATCTTTGTGGGTGGTGGTTACTTATCTAAGAGGCAGAAACTGATCAATACTCAAAGAACCCCTAGCAATCTTTTGAGGAACCCTGGTTGAGAAAGGCTGAGTAACCCTTTGTTGTAATCAGTCCCTGCCAAATTAACCCTAGCACTCCAGCTAGTATTTCAAAGTTTAACCAGTCATAAAAAAAATTAAGTTGTGTATTCATTATAAATCACCAAGGCCTCATTCAGACCTTATTTTGCGCCGTAATGTGTTTTGGATTAAGTTAGCCAATTGATTTGAGTGGGCTGCCAAAGTACCACAATTTACCAGAAAACATGTGCACTATTTTTCCTGATGCAGCAAATTATAACACACAGCAGTGAGTTACCATGTGTTTCGCTGAAATATACGTGCACTCCTTAAGTGCGCTGAGATGCTATTCAAAATTAAGGGTACTGCAAAGCATGCATGTTGTGTTACCATGTGTTGTGGTAATGTGTTCTACAATGCATAGGTGTGAAGCCAACCAAAAGGCCTGGGGCATAAATGGCAGGCATTTGGTAAGCATTTGGCAATCATTTAAAATACTTCCAAATTCTTTATATAAAAGCCCAACTCTGGGCATTTTTTTTCCATTGTGATATGGAAATATACCCTTAAATCTGGAGCTGTCCTCTGCAGTACTTCCTTTTCACCACAAGATGTCCTTAGCACCTCTGGTGGAATGGTTTCAATCAACCTTTTTAGATGGGTTCACACTAGAGCGACTCACAGCAGGGGGTCCGGCTCAGGTCCGATTTCAGCCCAAGTTTTTTTTTAATTTGGACCTGAAAATTACCAAAAGACACACAGGACTCCTGTGCAATTTGCACCGGAGCTTCTCCGGAGATGTGTAAATTGGCTCCATAGAGCAGTGTATCTTAACTCCATTTCTCAAAGCGCCCCAACAGGTCACGTTTTTAGGCTTTCCATTAATTTGCACAGGTGATTTGATCAGTTTCACTGCCTTAGTAATTACCACAGCTGTTTCATCTGAGGGAAATCCTGAAAACATGACCTGTTGGGGGACCTTGAGGACTGGAGTTGAGAAACACTGCCATAGAGAGCTGGTCAGAATCTCCTGCAATGCGAATACAACCCCTGGCAAAAATAATGGAATCACCAGTCCCTGAGGATGTTCCTTCAGTTGTTTATTGTTGTAGAAAAAAAGCAGATTACAGACATGGCCAAAAACTAAAGGCATTTCAAATGGCATCTTTCTGGCTTTAAGAAACACTAAAAGAAATCAAGAAAAATAATTGTGGTGGCCAGTAACAGTTAGATTTATAGAACAAGCACAGGGAATAAATTATGGAATCACTGAATTCTGAGGAAAAAATTATGGAATCACCCTGTAAATTTTCATTACAAACATTAACACCTGCATCAGATTAAATCTACTTGTTAGTATGTAGGTAAAGAGGGTAAATCATCACGCAGTGTTGCACAAGATGTTGGTTGTTCAGTCGGCTGTGTCTAAAACATGGACCAAATACAAACAACATGGGAAGGTGGTTAAAGGCAAGCATACTGGTAGACCAAGGAAGACATCAAAGCATCAAGACAGAAAACTTAAAGCAATATGCCTTGAAAACAGAAAATGTACAACAAAACAAATGAGGAACAAATGGGAGGAAACTGGAGTCAACATCTGTGACCAAACTGTAAGAAACCGCCTAAAGGAAATGGGATTTACATGCAGAAAAGCTAAAAAGCCATCTCTAATGCCCCGTACACACGGTCGGACTTTGTTCGGACATTCCGACAACAAAATCATAGGATTTTTTCCGACGGATGTTGGCTCAAACTTGTCTTGCATACACACGGTCACACAAATTTGTCAGAAAATCCGATCGTTCTAAACGCGGTGACGTAAAACATGTATGTCGGGACTATAAACGGGGCAGTGGCCAATAGCTTTCATCTCTTTATTTATTCTGAGCATGCGTGGCACTTTGTCCGTCGGATTTGTGTACACACGATCGGAATTTCCGACAACGGATTTTGTTGTCGGAAAATTTTATCTCCTGCTCTCCGACTTTGTGTGTCGGAAAATCCGATGGAAAATGTCCGATGGAGCCCACACACGGTCGGAATTTCCGACAACACGCTCCGATCGGACATTTTCCATCGGAAAATCCGACCGTGTGTACGGGGCATAACACCTAAACACAAAAAAACAAGGTTACAATGGGCTAAGGAAAGGCAATCGTGGACTGTGGATGATTGGATGAAAGTCATATTCAGTGATGAATCTCAAATCTGCATTGGGCAAGGTGATGATGCTGGAACTTTTGTTTGGTGCCGTTCCAATGAGATTTATGCAGACGACTGTCTGAAGAAAACATGCAAATTTCCACAGTCAATTATGATATGGGGCTGCATGTCAGGTAAAGGCACTGGGGAGATGGCTGTCATTAAATCTTCAATAAATGCACAGGTTTGCATTGAAATTTTGGACACTTTTCTTATCCCATCTATTGAAAGGATGTTTGGGGATGATTAAATCATTTATCAAGATGATAATGCATCTTGCCATAGAGCAAAAACTGTGAAAAAATTCCTTGAAGAAAGACACATAAGGTCAATGTCATGGTCTGCAAACAGTCCGGATCTCAATCCAATTGAAAATCTGTGGTGGAAGTTAAAGAATATGGTCCATGACAAGGCTCCAACCTGCAAAGATGATTTGGCAACAGCAATCAGAGAAGGCTGGAGCCAGATTGAATTATAAAAGCCAGAGGTGGTGCAACAAAGTACTAGTGATGCGTTGGAGTGTTATTTTGTTTGTTTGTTTTTCATGATTCCATAATTTTTTCCTCAGAGTTGAGTGATTCCATAATTTATTCCCTGTGCTTGTTCGATAAATCTAACTGTTACTAGCCACCACAATTATTTTTCTTGATTTCTTTTAGTGTTTCTTAAAGCCAGAAAGTTGCCATTTGAAATAACTTTAATTTTTGGCCATGTCTGTGATCTGCTTTTTTTCTACAACAATAAACAACTGAAGGAACATCCTCAGGGACTGGTGATTCCATAATTTTTGCCAGGGGTTGTACTGTGAACCCAGCCTAAGGCTAAGCTGGATACACACTATACAATTTTCTTTAGATTTTAGAAGTCATGGTGAGTGCTGACATAGTTGCCAACATTTCAAAAATATTTCCAAAGACACCTTTTTTTGCTGCTCATTTACCAAAACACGTGGTCACCTGGTCTTCTAGCACTAAGGGCCAGTTCATACTGGTCCAACATACGCTCCAACTTTGAGAGCACAAATCGCATGACATGTCAAAATCAATGGTTCCCTGTGAGAGCCGTCTTAACTGGTCTGACTTAGAAAAAGGTTCCTGCATTGTTTTGGCCCAACTTGGGCACAGTTTCAGCCCATTGATTTGAATGTAAATTGCATCCAAGTCAGATCATCATCTTAACTGATGCCACCTGTGCTCTGAAAATCTTGAAGGGAACACGACAAAATGTAAAAAAAAACAAACAGTCCCCCAAGAGGATTTTAAGGGGGAACCCCACGCCAAAAAAAGAAATAAATAAAACGACGTGGGGTCCCAACTGGACTCCATACCAGACCCCTATCAGAGCATGCAGCCCGGCAGGCCAGGAAAGGGGGACGGACAGGACAAGCGAGCATTCTATGCATTAAAGTGAAAAACCTTCTGTAGTGCTGCAGCCCCCCAGCCTCCCACCCCCTGTTTTACTTACCCGAACGCTGTCATCCTCCGGCTGGGAACAAGCACACCAGATCTAGCTGGTGTCTTGTGTCCTGATTGGATAGATTGATAACAGCGCAGCCATCGGCTCCTGCTGCTGTCAATCAAATCCAATGACGCGGCGCCAGGGCCGAGTCCTGCATTCTGTGTGAATGGACACAGATGCAGGACTCGGGAGCGCGCCCGCACTGGGTGTCAACCTTAGGAGAGCCTTCTCCAGCATGGACACTCGATGCGCAGAGGAGCCACCAGCGCTGCTGAGGGACCCCAGAAGAGGAGGACCAGGGCCACTCTGTGCAAAACGAATTGCACAGTGGAAGTAAGTATGACATGTTTGTTATTTAAAAAAAAAAACTAGGGTTTACAACCCCTATAAGGAGTTTTGGGCAGGAGGTGCAAAAGGACCCCACTTATCTACTCAGTATCCACCAGGTATGTGATACAGAAGTTGTCAGTGATGTTTGTAGCAACTCTGACTACTGGACTTGAATCTCCAGCACTTTGGCTGACTAATATAAGTGACATCACCATCACTCTCTGAAGTCAGAGCAGGTTCTACGATACTGCGCAGAGTGGCATGCTATGCATACCAGGACTGAGCACCGCCATTGGAATGCCTTCTGAGATGCATTCCCTGTGGGTGGCGGGGTCACCTGTTACTTAACCCCGCCCCCTTCTGAAGTCACGGGGAATGCCACAGGGAAGTCCCCGTCAAGTCCCCGTGCGCCCCCCCCCCCCCGTTATTTAAGAACCTTCAGAAGAGGAGAAGCGTCACACAGCGGGAGCCTCCCTCCATGCCATCATGGATGCGGAGCGGCCCGAAAAGAAGATGAAGACAAGAAGATGAAGAGAAGAAGATGAAGAGGAAAAGATGAAGAAAAAGATGAAGAAAGTAGCGTCACACAGCGGGAGCCTCCCTCCGTGCCATCATGGATGTGGAGCGGCCCGAGGAGAAGAAGATAAGAAGACGCCGCGGAGGAGATGCCGGACGAGAACACCGGAGGAAGAACCAGAAGAACCAGAAGAAGAAGATGGAGGAAGAAACCGAAGGAAGATAGATGATAGAAGAAAGAAGATAGAGGATAGAAGAAAGAAGAAGCATTTAAATAAAGGAATTGTCAAAAACCGTCTCTTGTCATTTTTAACATGTTTGACAGTTTTATTGTGAAATGGTAGGGGTACTTTTGTACCCCCTTACCATTTCACACAGGGGGGAGGGCCGGGATCTGGGGGTCCCCTTGTTAAAGGGGGCTTCCAGATTCCGATAAGCCCCCCACCCGCAGACCCCCACAACCACCAGGCAAGGGTTGTGGGGATGAGGCCCTTGTCCCCATCAACATGGGGACAAGGTGTTTTGGGGGGCTACCCCAAAGCACCCTCCCAATGTTGAGGGCATGTGGCCTGGTATGGTTCAGGAGGGAGGGCGCTCTCTCGTCCCCCCCTCTTTTCCTGCGGCCTGCCAGGTTGTGTGCTCGGATAAGGGTCTGGTATGGATTTTTGGGGGGCCCCACGCCGTTGTTTTTTTAATTTTGGCGCGGGGTTCCCCTTAAAATCCATACCAGACCTGAAGGACCTGGTATGGAATTTAGGGGGACCCCTCACGTCATTTTTTTTTTTTAATTTTGGTTCGGGGTTCCCCTGTGGGGAATTCCCATGCCGTTTTTATCAATGAACTTTTATGTGTGTTGTCGGATCGGCAATTCATTAATAGCCGCAAGTAGTTTTAAATTACTTTTTTTCCTTTGAAATGTCATTTTGCTGTCAGACTGTTCTAAACATGGGAAGAATGCGCCCCTTTACAGGCATACTATAGACACCCCCCAGGTACGAAATTTAAAGGGATATTACACTTTTATTGTTTCACTTTAAGCATTATTAAAATTACTGCTCCCGAAAAAAGGGCCATTTTTAAAACTTTTTTTTGCATTGATCTATGTCCCCTGGGGCAGGACCCAGGTCCCCAGACACTTTTTATGACAATACCATGCATATAAGCCTTTAAAATTAGCACTTTTGATTTCTCCCATAGACTTTTAAAGGGTGTTCCGCGGCATTCGAATTTGCCGCGAACACCCCAAATTGTTCGCTGTTCGGTGAACTGGCAAACAGCCGAGGTTCGAGTCGAACATGAGTTTGACTCGAACTCGAAGCTCATCCCTAATCCTGACTAGAGATGGGCCCAATGTTCGAGTCGAATGTAAGTTAGACTCTAACTTTGGGTGTTCTTTTGTTCATAGAACAAACGAAATATGGGGCACTCGCAGGACGTTCGCCCGCTGACAAGCATCCCATAATGCACTGCTGATTGGCCAAAGCAGGCACCTGACCTGTATGCTTTGGCCAATCGCAGCGCGATGTACAGTGAGAGCCATGACTGGCCAAAGGCAGGGTGCCTTTGGCCAATCATGGCTCAGGGACTAAGTCCACAGCCCACACTATATAAGGCTGCTTACATGGCGGCCGTATATAGTGTTTATGAATGAAGAGAGATGAGGCAGGTTAGTTAGTGGATCGAGCATGCAGTCAGTGTAATATATATAACGCAGTGCAGAGTATATAGTGCAGTCAGTGTAGTATATACAGGGCTTTTTTCTCAGAGAATAGGCGCAGGAACACTTCCTTTCAGAGTTAGCCCTTGTCTCTGCTCCTACCCACCTCCGAGCATTGTTACGTGGTTCTACCCCCTATCCACCTCCCAATACTGCCCCTATTAGAAAATACAGAACCAAGTAACATTTGTGGTACTAAGTAATTAATTAGTATGACATTTTTTAATGATAACAAGAAAAGCAGTATAAAAAAGATCCCCTGCAGCCACCAATAGACCCCTTCTCGCCCATCCTAGCAACAATGGACCACCTGCAAAAAATACCCCCCTCCAGCAACAATAGACCCCCGGCAGCAACAACAAATCCCCCCCACAGACAGCATCAATAGACCCTCCAGCAGCCAGCTACAATAGACTGCTCCCTCAACAGTAAATCCCCTGAACAACAACCGACCCCCCAACAACAATAGATCCCCCACCAGCAACAATAGATCCACCGCCAGCAACAACAGACCTCCCCCTGCAAAAATAGATTGCTTACAGTCACAATAGGTCCCCCAGCAGCAACAATAGACCTCCCCAGCAACAATAAACCCCTGCAAAAAAATAGCACCTCCAGTAACAATAGATCCCCCAGCAGTTAGCATCAATAGACACTGTAACACAATCCAGCACCCCTTGCCATTGCATACATTCAGTGCTGAAGGTGCCGGAACTGCATTCCCCTGCGTTCCCGCTGAAAAAAAGCCCTGAGTATATATACAAAACAGATTACAGCGCACACATACAAAAATGACATTTATCCTGCAAGGCTAATTAAAAACACCTGAACATATTCAAAAAATATGGGGGTTTGGTCACACTATATGGTCATATAGTGCTAAGCCCACTTACTGTGACAAAGTACCCCTAATTAGTGGGTCCTACCCTAGTAATAGAATGAAGGAACCTGTGTCTCAACCATGGGAGATAAACTCCTCTATGTGGGAGAACTGAAGGGATTCCTCCTATGCACTAGTGGCCACTAATAAGAGGTAAAAAAGAGGGGGAGGGGTGCTCCAACCCAAGAGACCTGGTCAGGGTCCATACAATATACAAAAACCTACTTGGGGGGCACACCCTAAAATGCTTTACATTCAAGATGGTGCTGCTATAAGACCAAAAACAGTACAAAACAGATTACAGCGCACACATACAAAAATGACATTTATCCTGCAAGGCTAGTTAAAAACAACTGAACATATTCAAAAATACAGGGATTCTTTCATTCTATTACTAGGGTAGGACCCACTAATTCGGGGTACTTTGTTGCAGTAATGCTGGCCATACACTATACAGAAAATCGGCCGAACACATTTTCGAAAAACGAACGTTCGACCGTGACCGCAAACGATCGTGCCATCATGTAATGACCGATAAATTGTTCAGTGGACATGAATAAATAATTTTTTGTTCGTTTTTTTGCATATACCTAGTGCAGACAGTTCGGACGGGAAACACATTAACCTTGCAATTTATCGTACGTTCGGCAGAAATTTTCCAAACTTCCCGTTCGTTTTTATCCCACAAAAACGTCACAAACGATTATCGATTTGTGCCCATTAACTTGCCGAAAAATGAACGAAGTGTCTATACGAACGATTTTTCGGCCGATTTTTCGTATAGTGTATGGCCAGCATTACTGGGCTTAGCACTATATGACCATATAGTGTGACCAAACCCCTGAATTTTTGAATATGTTCCGGTGTTTTTGATTAGCCTGGCAGGATAAATGTCATTTTTGTATGTGTGCGCTGTAATCTGTTTTGTACTCTTTTTGGTCTTATAGCAGCACCATCTTGAATGTAAAGCATTTTAGGGTGTGCCCCCCAAGTAGGTTTTTGTATATTGTATGGACCCTGACCAGGTCTCTTGGGTTGGAGCACCCCCCCCCCCTTCATTATTTCCTATTAGTGGCCACCAGTGCATAGGAGGAATCCCTTCAGTTCTCCCACATAGAGGAGTTTATCTCCCATGGTTGAGACACAGGTTCTTTCATTCTATTACTAGGGTAGGACCCACTAATTTGGGGTACTTTGTTGCAGTAAGTGGGCTTAGCACTATATGACCATATAGTGTGACCAAACCCCCGTATTTTTTGAATATGTTCAGGTGTTTTTAATTAGCCTTGCAGGATAAATGTCATTTTTGTATGTGTGCGCTGTAATCTGTTTTGTACTGTTTTTGATCTTATAGCAGCACCATCTTGAATGTAAAGCATTTTAGGGTGTGCCCCCTAAGTATGTTTTTGTAGTCTAGTATATATAACGCAGTGCAGAGTATATAGTGCAGTCAGTGTAGTATATATAAAACAGTGCAGAATATAAAGTGCAGTCAGTGTAGTGTATATAACGCAGTGCAGAGTATATAGTGCAGTCAGTGTAGAATATATAATGCAGTGCAGAGTAAATAGTGCAGTCAGTGTAGTATATATAATGCAGTGCAGAGTATATAGTGCAGTTAGTGTAGTATATATAACGCAGTGCAGAGAATATAGTGCAGTCAGTGTAGTATATAAAACACAGTGCAGAGTATATAGTGCAGTCAGTGTAGAATATATAACGCAGTGCAGAGTATATAGTGCTGTCAGTGTAGTATATATAACACAGTGCAGAGTATATAGTGCAGTTAGTGTAGTATATATACAGCAGTGCAGAGAATATAGTGCAGTCAGTGTAGTATATATAACGCAAGGCAGAGTATAAAGTGCAGTCAGTGTAGTGTATATAAAGCAGTGCAAAGTATATAGTGCAGTCAGTGTAGTGTATACAACGCAGTGCAGAGTATATAGTGATGTCAGTGCAGTGTATACAACACAGTGCAGAGTATATAGTGGAGTCAGTGTAGTGTATATACTGCAGTGCAGAGTATATAGTGCAGTCAGTGTAGTGTATATAACACAGTACAGAGTATATAGTGCAGTGCAGAATATATAATACAGTGCAGAGTATATAATACAGTGTATTGAAGTGGTTAAAGGGGAACCCTTTGACATAATCAAGAAAAAAAAAATGTCCCTTTGGGTCTGGTGTAGATTTTAAAATAAAAAAAAAATGGCGTGGGGTCCCCCCCAAAATCCATACTAGACCCTTATCTGAGCAAGCAGCCTAGCAGGCCAGGAAAAAGGGGCGAGCAAGCGTGCCCCCCCTCCTGAACCATACCAGGCCACTTGCCCTCAACATGCGAAGGGTGCTTTGGGGTGCCCCCCAAAGCACCTTGTCCCTATGTTGATGGGGACAAGGGCCTCTTCCCGACAACCATGGCCGGTGGTTGTTGGGGTCTGCGGGTCTTATCGGAATCTGGAAGCCCCCAGATCCCCCCCTCGTATGTGAATAGCCAAAACAGGAAGAGAAAGAAAATCCCTCCAAAGTGAGGGAATCCCTGGTTGTCACTACAGTCACCAGGATCACCAGTGTCCCCATTGGAAGATTTACCCTCTATTCCTCAAAATGTAGCATTTTCTTTCTATGATAATGATCTTTAGTACAAACAGAGAGGGTGAATCTCCCTAACGGGGACACAGGTGACAATAAAAAATCTGACAGGTGTTCCAAAACCCTCTCCATACTATCCAAAATCAAGGAAAAAAAAGTATGCCTATACTTTAAGATAGCTATGTTTCAGTAATTTGTATGTACTAGTCCTTGCAATATTTCCTGTACCTTCTTTGTTATAACATTTATCTTGTACAGAGCCAAAGGAAAAAATAATACATAAATAGCTTGATGATAATAATAATATTGCTATTATTATTTCTGTTATTATTAGTAGTACATACCTCCCAACTTTCTGAGTTGGGAATGAGGGACACCTATTAGCAAAAGTATGTAGGCATAGGACACACACCCTGCCACGCCCCCCTTAAAGGAGAATTGTACAAAAGAAATGTTTAGTTAAAGCGGAGTTCCACCCAAAAATGGAACTTCCGCTTATCCGGTTCCTCCCCCCCTCTGGTGTCACATTTGGTATCTTTCAGGGGGGAGCAGATACTTGTCAAATACAGATATCTGCTCCCACTTCCGGCGATAGATCGCTGCAGAATCCGCGGCAATCTATGCCATGTCCGGCCCCTCCTCCTCCGTCCCCCCACTGTCTTCTGGGAGACACACTGGTCCCAGAAGACAGCAGGGACCAGTCTGGATGGGCAGTGCGACTTGCGCATGCGCAGTAGGGAACCAGGCTGTGAAGCCTCAAAGCTCCACTTCCTGATTCCCTTACATGATGCCGCGCCTCAATCCAGGAGCTGAAGGACGGGTCGGCTTCGGGTGAGGACATTGCTGGCTCCCAGGACAGGTGAGTGTCCTTATTTTAAAAGTCAGCAGCTGCAGTATTTGTAGCTGCTGACTTTATTTTTTTTTTTTTTCGGCTGAACTCCGCTTTAAACAAATACTTTTTTTTTACCACAAATATTCCTTTAGATTGACTTTTGGAATTTACAAATGCAGTAATTTAGAAATTGGATGAAAGGTTTAGCACTGGGAAACACTTTTTGATGTATATAAAGTGCACTATTTATCTAATTATGTAGATCAGACCAAAATGAGGGACAAATAAGGAGGAAAGAGGGACAGAGGGACTTTGTTCGGAATGAGGGACAGTCCCTGGACATCAGGGACAGTTGGGAGCTATAGTAGTATTATAATTGTTGTTGGTGTTATAACATTGCTGTAGTATGAGGCTGCAGTTATACATTTCACCACATGATGGCAGCATGTAACAACGATCATGCATACTTTAGACATTACTTCCGCCAACCACAGTACAACCAAGAGACGTCGGACGTGGTGAAGACGTCGGAGTACGCTGAGCGTAGCGTGACAAGCAGGTCTGGGAAAGGGGAGGTCATGTGATAGGTGTCAGGTGACCCGCTGGCAGAGACTGTACAGGTATGGGAATGTCTTGAGACAGGTGGCCGGTTCGGCGGGGGAGTCGCTGTGTTTCATGGCGGTGACATATTAGTTCCCGGTAGAGGTGTGGAGGGGAAGTTCCTTGTGTGTGTGGAGAGGCACTTTGTACATACAGTGAGAGCTCTGCTATTCCAATGAAGGGTGAGGAGAGGTGTGGTTCAGTGAATGAGCTCCCTTCCCCCAGGTGAGGATTGTCATCTCATGATGTACAGTACAGGCCTGGAGAGTGCAGACTGACCTCATCACTTGTGCTGGGAGGGAGGACGGCTGAGGAATGTGCCCCGGGCAGTCTCTGATGATGGAGAGGGAAGGCGGAGGACAATGATGTCAGGGAGGGTGTGCGGAGGATCAGTGTGTAGCAGTCACGTCCGGGGTCCCTGTAGCAGGAATTATGGTAGATCAGGGGTGTCCAACCTGCGGTCCCAGAGAGTTTAGCTTGCGGCCCGGAGCAATCGCAGGGATGCTGTGCAAGAACAGCATCCCCGGTGGGCTGACAGACAAGCCCAGCCCATGCTCATCAGTAGGGATGCTGTGCAAACATAGCAGCAGCACCCTACATTGCCGAGCCAGGCAAATGCACATCTGGAGGGATGCCGGGGCTTCCGTGATTGCAATATCCCCAGCAGCAGGGAATGCAGGGGCACCAGGTAAATAAACGCTGCATGGTCGGATCTAGGGGGTGCTGGGGTGGGCTGTGTCACTCCCCCAGGTCACTGATGCAGTTAGGTTCAATGATGGACAGGTAAAGGGAGTATGGAGGGGGGAGGGGGGCTGTGTTCTATACAGAGACATTGTCACTTTAGGGTCCATACACGCCTCTGCCCTTTTCATGCAGGGGGGTCTCATTAGTATTATTATACAGGATTTATATAGCGCCATCAGTTTGCACAGCGCTTTACAACATGAGGGCAGACAGGACAACTACAATACAATTCAATACAGCAGAAATCAGAGGGCCCTACTCATTAGAGCTTACAATCTAGAAGGGAGGGTCTGGTGATACAAAAGGTAGTAACTGTGGGGGAGGAACTGATGAAGAAAATTAAAGCACAGTTGTTAGGTGGGGGAAGAAAAGTCTTCTCTGAAGAAAGAAGTTTTCAGGGATCGCCTAAAAGTGGACAGAGTTGGAGATTAAGTGTTCGCACGCTCCACGTGCGGAGCCCGCCAGGAAATCGGCACTGCACAGCGCTAATCACAGGCGGTGAGACATTTCCCGATCTTTGCAGCCACGCATTGGGACAATGTCTCACTGCCTGTGATTAGCGCTCCGCAGTGCAGACTTCCTGGCGGGCTCCGCACGTGGAGTGTGCGAACACACCCGAGCCCATCCTTATTGGAGGTAGTCAGATAGATTGGGGAATTCCAAAGGATGGGAGAGGCTCAGGAGAAGTCCTGGAGGCTAGAATGGGAGGAGGTGACAAGGGAACTAGAGAGCAATTAGGTTGGTATTTTGCGACTCCACAATTAGTCCCCAGTATAGCTGGGGAATAAATTGTGGATGGCTTTGTAAGTTATTGTTAGTATCTTGAATTTAATTCATTTGGTGATTGTCAGCCAGTGGAGGGATTGGCAGAGAGGGGTAGCAGATGCTGAGCAGTTTGTAAGGTGGATGAGTCTGGCAGCAGCATTTATGATGGACTGAAAGGGGAGATAGACTATGTAGAGGTAAGCCAATGAGGAGGGAGTTGCAGTAGTCGAGGTGAGAGATGACCAGGAAGTGAATTAGAAGCTTTGTGATGTCATTGGTTAGGAAGAGTGTATCTTGTAGATGTTGCAGAGATTGAGGTGGCAAGTTTTGGAAATACAACCCCTGGCAAAAATTATGGAATCACCAGTCCCTGAGGATGTTCCATCAGTTGTTTATTTTTGTAGAAAAAAAGCAGATCACAGACATGGCCAAAAACTAAAGGCATTTCAAATGGAAACTTTCTGGCTTTAAGAAACACTAAAATAAATCAAGAAAAATAATTGTGGTGGCCAGTAACAGTTAGATTTATAGAACAAGCACAGGGAATAAATTATGGAATCACTCAATTCTGAGGAAAAAATTATGGAATCATGAAAAACAAACAAAATAACACTCCAACACATCACTAGTACTTTGTTGCACCACCTCTGGCTTTTATAACTGCTTGCAGTCTCTTAGGCATTGACTTAATGAGTGATAAACAGTACTCTTCATCAATCTGGCTCCAGCCTTCTCTGATTGCTGTTGCCAAATCATCTTTGCAGGTTGGAGCCTTGTCATGGACCATTTTCTTTAACTTCCACCACAGATTTTCAATTGGATTGAGATCCAGACTGTTTGCAGGCCATGACATTGACCTTATGTGACTTTCTTCAAGGAATTTTTTTCACAGTTTTTGCTCTATGGCAAGATGCATTATCATCTTGATAAATAATTTCATCATCCCCAAACATCCTTTCAATAGATGGGATAAGAAAAGTGTCCAAAATTTGAATGTAAACCTGTGCATTTATTGAAGATTTAATGACAGCCATCTCCCCAGTGCCTTTACCTGACATGCAGCCCCATATCATAATTGACTGTGGAAATTTGCATGTTTTCTTCAGACAGTCGTCTGCATAAATCTCATTGGAACGGCACCAAACAAAAGTTCCAGCATCATCACCTTGCCCAATGCAGATTCGAGATTCATCACTGAATATGACTTTCATCCAATCATCCACAGTCCACGATTGCCTTTGCTTAGCCCATTGTAACCTTGTTTTTTTGTGTTTAGGTGTTAGAGATGGCTTTCTTTTAGCTTTTCTGTATGTAAATCCCATTTCCTTTAGGCGGTTTCTTACAGTTCGGTCACAGATGTTGACTCCAGTTTCCTCCCATTTGTTCCTCATTTGTTTTGTTGTACATTTTCTGTTTTCAAGGCATATTGCTTTAAGTTTTCTGTCTTGATGCTTTGATGTCTTCCTTGGTCTACCAGTATGCTTGCCTTTAACCACCTTCCCATGTTGTTTGTATTTGGTCCATGTTTTAGACACAGCCGACTGTGAACAACCAACATCTTGTGCAACACTGCGTGATAACTTACCCTCTTTACCTACATACTAACAAGTAGATTTAATCTGATGCAGGTGTTAGTGTTTGTAATGAAAATTTACAGGGTGATTCCATAATTTTTTCCTCAAAATTGAGTGATTCCATAATTTATTCCCTGTGCTTGTTCTATAAATCTAACTGTTACTGGCCACCACAATTATTTTTCTTGATTTCTTTTAGTGTTTCTTAAAGCCAGAAAGTTGCCATTTGAAATGCCTTTAGTTTTTGGCCATGTCTGTGATCTGCTTTTTTTCTACAACAATAAACAACTGAAGGAACATCCTCAGGGACTGGTGATTCCATAATTTTTGCCAGGGGTTGTACAAGCTTTATATGTGTTCCCCTTTATCTCTGTGGAAATCGCACCAAAGATGCAGCAAGTGGGACTTTCTTTATTTTTATTTTTTTAAAGTGGAACTAAACTCAGTATACTTCCTCTCTAAAGCGCAGAGGTAAGTTCCCTCGGTTAACATTGCTATAAAAAATGATGTCCCTATTAATCTGTCACTAGATACAACACCATTGTTTTCCCACCATCAATGTGCATTGTTCCTGGTGACACTACCATTGAGATGGAATGAGCCTTCATCAGTGTAAAACCTCAATCCCCACTTGTATGAAACGCCCTCAATATTCCATACACCTGTCTGTGTCAGCACCATGCGGTTATTGGACCAGTTACACTTTAAAGGAATGGAAATTTAGAATTTCTAATATTGTGATGCTTATGGATCGAGAATTTGGGACAAACTCCTCAATACTAGTTAGCATTAACCCCTTCACACCTAAGCCTTTTTGACGCTTTCATGTCATGCTCCCTTCATGATACCTTTCATGTCATGCTTTAAAATTGCGCACACTCGTGGACTGGCGACAATACTTAAAAATCTCCAAAGGCAACGCTTTAAACATTTTAAATGGTGATCTGTTTAGATTACAGAGGAAGTCTAGTGCTAGAATTATTGCTCTTGCTCAAATGATTGTGGCGATACCTCACATGTGTGGTTTGAACACTGTTTACATTTGCGGGTGTACGGAGGTATGGGGCGCTTTAACGTTTTTATTTTCTTATTTATTTTATTTTTTTATTTTTACACTGTCCCTTTAAAAAATGTTGTTTTTTTTTTTTTTTTTTTTTTATTGCAGTTATAAGGAATGTAAATATCCCTTTTGACAGTAATAGGCAGTGACAGGTACTCTGTATGGAAGGATATGGGGTCTAGAAGACCCCAAATCCCTCCTTTGTACTTCAGAACTTTCAATAGCATTAAAGCATTAAATCTGGCGCCTTTAGGGCTCCAGTGAACTGGAAGTGATGTCATGACATTGCTTCCGGGTTACTAGTTCTGAGACCCGATCAAAGCGATTTCGGCTTTGTTCGGGTCTCCGGCCAGCTGGCGGACGTTCTGGCTGGTCACTTGGGCCTCCCGGTGGGACGGGAGAGCCCAGGCGAGCCGTGTGAGGGGTGGAACATCCCCTCCTGCTTGTAATAACAGCCGAGCGGCTGATTAGCCGCATTAGTTGATACTACAAGAAAGCCGACCGTCTGCTTTAAAAAAACGGTACCAGGTTGATGCGTGCAGCTATCACACCGGTATAACTCCTTCAAGCCATATACTGGGAGGGGCTGGGGAAGACCCAGCTGTCATGGTGCACGTTGGCACCAATGACAAAGTCAGAGGCAGATGGAGTGTCCTAAAGAACGATTTTAGGGACTTAGGCGCTAAATTGAGGAAAAGGACCTCCAAGGTAGTATTCTCAGGAATACTACCAGTACATCGAGCCACACCAGCAAGGCAGAGGGAGATTAGGGAAGTAAACAAGTGGCTGAAAAGCAGGTGTAGTAAGGAGGGATTTGGGTTCCTGGAGGACTGGGAGAACTTCTCAGTCGATAACCGGTACTGTAGAAGGGATGGGCTGCACCTAAATGAGGAGGGTGCAGATCAGCTGGGAATGAAGATGGCCAAAAAGTTAGAAGGGTTTTTAAACTAGGTGATGGGGGGGGGGGGGGAGCGTCCAGAGGTAGAGATAGTCAGCGCGGAACATATTTCAGAGGGTAGTATTAGGGGCATTAGTGGTAGGTTGACCAAAGCACATAAACCCAAGGTAAGTATAGTAGCAAGTCCTAGTTGCAATCTTGGAACACCCAATAAGAGGATAATATGCGACCGGTCTAAACTACGTGGCATGTTCACCAATGCCAGGAGCCTGGCGGACAAGATGGGTAAACTAGAGATACTGTTGTACCAGGAGGATTTAGATTTTGTGGGAATTTCAGAGACCTGGTTCAACAGCTCTCATGACCGGAACCGCGTATACATCTAAGGCTCGCCAGTTCCTAAATGTCTTGCAGGACAATTTTATGGGTCAGATGGTAGACGCACCAGGTAGAAATAAAGCATTACTGGATCTACTGATTACCAACAATACAGACTTGATCGCGGATGTGGAAATACGGGGCAATTTAGGTAACAGCGATCACAGGTCAATTGGCTTCAGTATAAATCACACAAATACGAAACATAAGGTGAATACAAAGACACTGAATTTCTCTAGTCATCTTCCAGGACAGCACAACCTGAGAGATGACTGGTCCACCTGACAGAAAACACAATCAACATATGAGGTTAAAAGGCCCCTCCCTTCCCCCTGCACCTCAGTTCTTTCTTGATTGTGTTTCCCGGCAGCAAAACGTATGTGTTTGGTTTTTTTTTTGTTTTTTTTTTTATAGACCTGAAGCTGATAACGGATGCCCCCCCCCCCCCCCCCCCCGCCCAGGAGCTGGACACCAAAGCCGGGGAGGGCTGCGGGTCCAGCCAGGGCTCAGTCCCTTCTCAGGGGGCCCCAATGGCCGGGGGAGAGGTTCTTCCCCGGCAAGGAGCCTCCCGGGTATAGAGGGGTATCCCGGAGCTCCTGTGGGCACATACCTCCTGCCTTTACCTTCCACCAAGTCAGGTACAGGGGTGCCGAAGGAACCGGAGCTCATGCTGGAGTCTTGGCCGCTGAAGTGGTAGAGGACGTTCGTCCCAGGCTGCTAGGAGGTGAAATTTCTGTCCCATAGTGAACGCTGTAACACTCCTGTGTTAGGAGTAAGCGTCCGGCCGGGTGGAGCAAGATGGCGCCGTTTCCGGGCGCTATCACTTCCGGTTTCCAGTCTATGCCAAAATGGCAGATCCGGAAACGCTAGAGGCCAAATCTCCCTTTCAACGGCGCAACTCCAACAAAATGGCACTGATCGTCAGCATCTGAGGAGAAACGCCATAAGACTCTGTAAAGACAGGCGGAGGCCCCACAGGTTTTCTTTATTTTACCTTCTGGATCGCCCCCTGGTACGGAACCAGCAGGGAACAGATATGAAAAGAGAGGACACAGAGGTACTTTTAGCCCAGGAAGAGGCCACAGGTGGTGAGTCCTCTTCTGTTTGGAACGTGGTGGGGTAAGAGGGGTCTTACCCACACCATGGGGGGGGGGGGGGGGCACAGGAGAAAGGGCTTAAAAACTTTGTTTGGTTGCTGCTTTTTGTCTCCTTAGAACCTAGTGGCTCTGCTCAAGGGGCCCGCAAGGCTAGGGGTAAAAACCCCCCTCCCCCCAGAACAAAAAGGTGTGGGAATTGTAACGAGAAACTCCCACAAGATCATGTAAAGCCTTTTTGTTACAGATGCATACATAAACTGTCGGGTAAGGAAACCTCACAGGTTATGAAGGACTTCCTTCTGGTACAGTCTGAGATGCTTTCTATGCTCCAATCTCTCAAGACAGTTATAGCACCTAAGGAGGTGCCTAGTACAAATAGCATAGATCCTGTCCTCCTAGAGAAGGCACTTCTTCTCAGGAAGGTATTTCAGACACATGTCAGAAAACCTCGCAGAGACCCCCATCCTCTATCACTTCGGGAGTAGAGGAGTTTGAGGACCCGAAGGGGTCAGATGAAAATTCATTAGAGGAGGGGAAAAACTCAGATTCCGAGAGCCAGGATAGTAACAGAGCTAATAGACGCCTCTTTCCCGTGGAGGACATGGGGCGTTTGCTCAGAGCAAGCTATGTCTCTGAGGATACCCCAGAACCTCCAGTTCAGGCGACAGCCCGGGATAAGATGTGAATGGGGTTGGGTAAACTTCAGTCCAGGGTATTTCCAGTCCATCAGATTCTGGAGGAGGTGATTTTGAGAGAGTGGAAGGACCCAGAAAGAAAGGTCCTTAAACTCAAAACTTGGAAAAGAAGGTTTCCCTTTGGGGAAGAAGAAGAGGAGAAGTTTTTCAAGACCCCCAAGTTAGACGCAGTCCTGTCACAGGTCTCTAAGAAATCTGACTTGTCATTTGAGGACTCAGGTAACTTAAAAGACTAAATGGACAGAAGGGCTGAGACTCTACTGCGAAGAGCGTGGGATGCCAATGCGGCAGCCATGGCTCCTGCCTTGGCGTCAGCCTGCGTAGCAGGAAATGTGGATGCTTAGGCAGGCTCTCCGACCATGTCTCTAGAGTGAGTGATTCTAAAGAAATCACAGGCTCTCTAGAGATAATAGGCAAAGCTGTGGCATGTTTAGCAGATGTGGCAGTGGAAACTGTCAGGAACACGGCTAGATCAGCAGCACTCCTTAACTCCGCAAGTCTGGATCAGGTCCTGTCACGGTCAGCAGAAAAAGCCAAGAGAGAGAGGGGCAGGAAGTTTTTTCCACATTGGCAATTGCGAGCTCTTCCCTTTGGATTAACTGCAAGCCCAAGGATTTTCACAAAGGTCCTGGCGGAGGTTGTAGCTTACCTACATCTACAGGGGGTGTCCCTTATACCCTACCTAGACGACCTTCTGGTATACGGGCAGGCTCTAGAACAGGTGGGAGTGCACGTAGGCAGAGTGATCTTCACTCTGGAATACTTGGGCTGGATAGTGAGCAGAGAGAAATCTTCTCTGGTACCATCCCAAATAAAAGTTTTCCTGGGATATCTGGTGGATACAGGGGCTCAAACTTTTTCTCACAGAGGAAAAATGGTTAAGTGGTTACAGCAGTCTCCTCTTTAATGGAACCCAGGGATTGCACTCGCAGGCAGATTATGAGGGTATAAGGTTTGATGACCTCATGTATTCCAGCGGTTCCCTGGGCTCAGCTCCATTCCAGGGAGCTGCAGTTTTTCCTTCTATCCTCCTGGGACAAAAAGAGGGAGTCATTGGACAAAAGGGTGTCCATACCAATAAGTGTAAGGGCCTCCCTAAATTGGTGGCTGGGTCAGGACAGGCTCACGTTGGGTCATCCTTGGGACCAGTGGAATCCCATAAGGATTACTACAGATGCAAGCGCTTGGGGCACTCACTTGAGGGATCTCCAGGCACAGGGAGCCTGGACTCCAACCCAGGCGAGGGCCTCCTCCAACCACAGGGAGCTCCTGGCGGTGGGTCAGGCGTTAAAAGCTTTCGGAGACAGAATTCAGGGACTACAGGTCCAAGTCCTGTCAGACAACATGACAACTGTCTCTTACCTGAACCATCAGGGGGGCACCAGGTCCAGGAAGCTACTGAATCTAGCCTTGGATATTCTAAATTGGGCCGAAGGAAACCTTCAGTCCATATCGGCGGTACGCATAAAAAAGCATATGCATATAAAAGCAGGAGAGGGGCTTCATAAAAATACAAGGTTGAGGGATCATGATTAGCATTCAGACTTTATAAAGAATGCAACAAGAAATGTAAGGGTGCAATAAGGACGGCCAAGATAGAACATGAAAGACACATAGTGGAGGAGAGAAAAAAAAATCCCAAGAAATTCTTTAAGTATGTAAACAGTAATAAAGGGAGGACAGACCATATTGGCCCCATAAAGAATGAGGAAGGACGTCTTCACGAGGGAATCGGGGGGGGGGGGGACTTCCGTAACCAAAACTGCAGTGTTTATCCTCATGACACATCACAGGAAGCACCTCCATGGTTAACAGAGGACAGAATTAAAATTAGACTTGAGAAACTTAACATTAATAAATCACCAGGACCAGATGGCTTGCATCCAAGGGTACTTGGGGAACTCCGGTAAAGTAATTGCCAGACCATTGTTCCTAATTTTTACTGACAGTCTACTGACTGGAGAGGTACCAGCTGATTGGAGAAAAGCCAATGTAGCACCGATCTTTAAAAAGGGCCCAAAATACATCCCTGGGAATTACAGACCAGTTAGCCTAACATCAATAGTATGTAAAATATTGGAGGAGATAAGGGACTATATACAAGATTTTAGTAATGAGAATGGTATCATTAGCAGTAATCAGCATGAATTCATGAAGAATCGTTCTTGCCAAACCAACCTCTACTAGCCTTCTATGAGGAGGTGAGTTGCCAGCTAGATAAAGGAAGGCCCGTAGAAGTGGTGTATCTGGATTTTGCAAAAGCATTTGACACAGTTCCCCATAAACGTTTACTGTACAAAATAAGGTCTGTTGGCATGGACCATAGGGTGAGTACATGGATTGAAAACTGTTCAGAGGGTGGTGATAAATGGGGAGTACTCGGAATGGTCAGGGGTGGGTAGTGGGGTCCCCCAGGGTTCTGTGCTGGGACCAATCCTATTTATTTTGTTCATAAACGACCTGGAGGATGGGTAAACAGTTCAATCTCTGTATTTGCGGATGATACTAAGCTAAGCGGACCAATAACTTCTCTGCAGGATGTGGAAACGTTGCAAAAAAGATCTGAACAAATTTAATGGGGTGGGCAACTACATGGCAAAGGAGGTTCAATGTAGAAAAATGTAAAATAATGTGTTTGGGTGGCAAAAATATGAATGCAACCTATACACTGGGGGGGAGAACCTCTGGGGGGAATCTAGGATGGAAAAGGACCTGGGGGTCCTAGTAGATGATAGGCTCACCAATGGCATGCAATGCCAAGCTGCTGCTAACAAAGCAAACAGAATATTGGCATGCATTAAAAAGGGGATCAACTCCAGAGATAAAACGATAATTCTCCCGCTCTACAAGACTCTGGTCCGGCCGCACCTAGAGTATGCTGTCCAGTTCTGGGCACCAGCCCTCAGGAAGGATGTACTGGAAATGGAGCGGGTACAAAGAAGGGCAACAAAGCTAATAAAGGGTCCTGAGGATATTAGTTATGAGAAAAGGTTGCAAGCACTGAACTTATTCTCTCTGGAGAAGAGACGCTTAAGAGGGGGTATGATTTCAATATACAAATACCGTACTGGTGACCCCACAATAGGAATAAAACTGTTTCGCAGAAGAGAGTTTAACAAGACATGTGGCCACTCATTAAAATTAGAAGAAAAGAGGTTTAACCTTATTCTACGTAGAGGGTTCTTTACTGTAAGAGCGGCAAGGATGAGGAATTCCTTTCCACAGGCGGTGGTCTCAGCGGTGGGGCATTGGTAGTTTCAAGAAACTATTAGATAAGCACCTGAATGACCGCAACATACAGGGATATACAATGTAATAATGACATATAATCACACACATAGGTTGGACTTGATGGACTTGTGTCTTTTTTTCAACCTCACCTACTATGTAACTATGAAGGCATTATGTCAGAGTCAAGGGGTTAAAAATGGTGCTTCTCTGTCTGCAGAAGACTGAACCAAATGGAGCTGACTTGTGAAAAGTAGACCGATGGTGCAGCTATTGCTTATAGCTGGCAGTCAGGTGTCATCTTTCCAATATATCAAAGATATTGGTTGCTTCAGTTCTTATAAACCGCCTCTGGTCTATTTTCCAATCTCAGGTGCATAACAATTGAATTTTTCTATCAAGTTATAAGCAAGCAAATTCTATATAAACATGTTTATATCACTTGTTTTTAGCTCTTTTCTGATTGCAGATTGGGAGCCGTATGCTGTGGAGTCAGAGCTACTCTTCACAAACATGAGACTAGTAATTCTTGATGAGTATTCCCTGGCGAGTGAGTGGGCAGCAAAGTACATATGTAATCGTATCATCCAGTTCAATCCAGGACCAGACAAATACTTCACTCTCGGATTACCCACAGGTTATACTCTGTCAGTTTTATTTGTTTTTGTTTTTATAGTGCTTTTTCCACTGTTTTAGGCCGGGTTCACACTATTTGCGGAGCGCTTCGCAGCAGGGATTCTGGTGCGTCCCTGTTCTCCCTTTCGGGGGGCACAATCTTTCTTGAATTCAGACCTGAAATGGAACCAAAGATGCACAGGACCCTTCGGCAGTGCGCTCCACGGCCGCCCCGGAGATGTGTGAACTGGCTCCATTGATAGCCGGCCACAGTCTCCTGTTATGCGAATTGAATGCGGAGAAACCTGCATAAGTGTGAACCCAGCCTTATTCTATAGGCTGGTTCCCACATGCAGCAGCCCATGCTGCCCCTATATCTGTGTTGGGTCACTTTTCAGAAGGTGTTAAGTAGGCAGTGAGGGTTGATATGTTGTTTAACCCTAAAAAGGCTGAACCACCAAGCCACCACTGAATGTTACATGCAGTTTACTTTTTTGCCATGGCTGTGAGGCAAAGCATCTTGGCCAAGGCCTGTGTACATCTCTGAGGGGTGCTGCACACCTTTCTTTAGGTAGGTGGTCAGGAAAGGTGTGGGCGGTAAAACTGGAGCTCAAATGTCTGCATTTACTGCCCCCTGGCAGCTCATGTGAATGATCTTTTTCATTGTAATTTTTTATTTTTTAAAGCAACGAAAAAAGATTATTAAAGAGGTTCTAAACTCTAAGGCTGGGTTCACACTATTGCCACATGCAGCTCACAGCAGTGGTCCGGGGCGTCCCTGTTTACTGTTTCAGGTCCGATTTCAGCCCGAATTTTGGGCTGAATTCGGAACTGAAACGGACCAAAAGATGCACAGGACTCCTGTGCAAATTCGCACCGGAGCTGCAGCGGAGATATGTGAACTGGCTCCAAGAGAGTCGGTCACAATCTCCTACCATGCGAATTGGATGCGGGGAAAACCACATCCAATTTGTATAGGTGTGAACCCAACCTAAAGGTTTTTTTTCCATAAAGTAGTTGTAAAGGCAGAAGCAGGAAGCTACTGATTTATTTAAAGGTAGTTTATCATCATGATACATGTAAGGGCCCATTCACACCATAGTGTTTTTTTCTGCATCAAAAAAGTATGGAAAGTAGGTTTTATGGATTCTAGGGCTGCAACTAACGATTATTTTCATAATCGATTAGTTGGTCGATTATTGTTTCGATTAATCGGTTAATAACCTTAAAAAAGAAAGTGTGCTGTATAATTTAGTTAATATGTAAAGTTTTTAAAAAAAAGCAATTTATTCTTAAATATCTCTATGCAGTGGTAAATGTAAACAACCAACTATATGGTTAGGGAGCAAAATATTGAATCCACTCTGAGAATAACAGATAGAAGAGATATACTGTATATACACTATTAGAGGAGATATACTGTATACAATGTGAAAGTGGAAACTCCTGCGCTGTCGGGGGGGGGGGGGGGGGGGGGGCTACGCTAAAAGGACACTGCTGCAACACCTAAATACTGATCCAAGGCAGGACAAATAAGACAAAAGTGGTAGTTGCACTGTGATGAAGGGGGGGAAGCTACAAAGATGACTACAGTGGCAGAGTGAACTAAAAAAGCAGAAACGGGCCAATGCATGAATGGATCCTACATGCTAAAAGAACATGGTGGGGACATGGTGGGGATGCAGTGCAGTGCAACGTAGCTGATCAACATGACTATAATGTTGCAGGCAGACAAAGCCTAATATATAAAGGTAATTGTGAAACAGTGACTGCTTGAATATAGCAAAGCAAAAATGCATATACTAACACAAATAGGATGAATAATGACACAATGCAAAAAAAAAAAATATATATGTGGGCTAGTGCCCCATTAGCAAAAACGTGCCAAATCCTGGTGAACCACAAGTGACAAATCCCTAGGACAAACATGAATATTAGTTCTATCATCCAGTCCAAAAAACAAAAACTCGTGATGAGAGACACAAAACAATTCCAATCGTGAAGGGAAGGGGGATCTTAAGTGAGGACACCTCCCTGTTTGCAAGCCGCTTACCTTACAGCTGTAAGGTGTACAGCCTGTGTTGCAAATGACCCGCAGGTGTAGACGTTCCGTGTATAAGGTAGTGACAAGGTAGCTTGGCATGTTCATCATTGTCACTACCTTATACACGGAACGTCTACACCTGCGGGTCATTTGCAACACAGGCTGTACACCTTACAGCTGTAAGGTAAGCGGCTTGCAAACACGGAGGTGTCCTCACTGAAGATTCACGATTGGAATTGTTTTGTGTTTCTCATCACGAGTTTTTGTTTTTTGGACTGGATGATAGAACTAATATTCATGTTTGCCCTAGGGATTTGTCACTTGTAGTTCACCAGGATTTGGCACGTTTTTGCTAATGGGGCACTAGCCTATATATATATTTTTGCATTGTTTCATTATTCATCCTATTTGTGTTAGTATATGCATTTTTGCTTTGCTATATTCAAGCAGTCACTGTTTCACAATTACTTTTTATATATTAGGCTTTGTCTGCCTGCAACATTATAGTCATGTTGATCAGCTACGTTGCACTGCACTGCATCCCCACCATGTTTTTAGCATGTAGGATCCATTCATGCATTGGCCCGTTTCTGCTTTTTTAGTTCACTTTGCCACTGTAGTCATACTGTAAACACTATTAGAAGAGAAATACAGTTCTTTGGCCAATTTGTTGTTGGGCAGATGAAAAAATACAAATTGCTGCAAAAATGCATTACATGCTTTTCTGCAGCTTCTCCATTGAAGTATATTGAACCAAAAAAGCACCGTTTTGCGTTAAAACAAAAAAAAAAGCCCTTGACCCTTTCCAAGTACGCAGCCGCTAAAAAAAAGCATAGATGTGAACGTGTCCCATAGAAAACCATGTTAAATGAACTATAGTGTGTTTCTGCAAAAAGCACCAAAAAACACAAAGTTGTGAACCAGGTCTAAGACGTTTAGTAACATAATGGGGTTAAAAAAAACTAAAATGAGCCCTTTATAGTACAAAAAAAGCAAATAATCGCTACTGTAAGGGGTTCATTTTTTTTACTGTAGAACTGTGAAAGTAATATTTACAGTAGCGATTATTTGCTCTTTTTGTACTATAAAGGGCTAATTTTATTATTTTTAACCCCATTATGTTACTGGCCAATTAATCGATTATGAAAATAGTAATCGATTAATTTCATAATCTATTAGTTGTCGATTAATCGATTAGTTGTTTCAACCCTAATGGATTCCAATGGCATAGTTCACACCAGCGCAGTGCTTTTCAGTTCCAGGAAAAAAGTACAATGTGCTACTTTTTTTCCTGCCCAGAACTGTACTGGAACGCAGTAAAATGCATCAAAAAAGTGCTAATGTGCATGCAGAAATGCATCCGGAACTAATCTGGAGGACGTTTTTGTGGTGTCAACTGGCACTAGAAGATCCCATTTTTTTTTTTAAATAATCGTATTAATTGTGTAAATGTTTTAAAAATCAGCTTTGTTGTGTATAATTCAAATTGTATATGTGTATGGGGGAGCCATATTTGCTTATTACATATACAGGATTTGCTTTGTGGCTTTCAGTGCTACACAGTGGATGCTCCTTCATATACAGCGTGTAAAATAAGTATTGAACAAGTTGCCATTTTCTAGGTAAATATATTTCTAAAGGTGCAATTGACAGGAATTTGTCACCACATGTCGGTAACGATCCATGCAGTCCATACATAAAAAGAAATCAAAACAAAATGTTTAGAGATTGAAGCGGAGTTCCAGCCAAAAGGGGAACTTCCGCTTATCCTTTCGGGGGGGGGGGGGGGGGGCGAGTATATGTTTTTGACAGGTACCGTTGCCCACTTGACTTCTTGGAAGTTCGGCCCCCCTCCTCTTTCCTCTGCCGCCGGGCCAATTTGAAAGTGCAGCGTGTTTCACACATACGCAGTAGGGAAACCGAAAGGCTTTCCAGGAATGGCGACAGCTGCAGTCGATCTGAAGATCGGCTGGGGTGCCCACATCACAGGCTCCCTGGACAGGCAAGTGTCCATATATTAAAAGTCAGCAGCTGCAGTATTTGTAGTGGGGGGCTGGACCTCCTCTTGTGTGTAATGTGTGTAATAAAATGGAATGACACAGGGAAAAAGCATTGAATATGCTAACTGAAATTTATTTAATACTTTGCACAAAATCCTTTGTTGGTGATGACAGCTTCAAGACGCCTCCTGTATGGAGAAACTAGTTGCATGCATTATTTTGGCTCATTCTTCCACAAACACTCTTCAAATATTGAAGGTTCATTGGGCCTCTTCTATAAACTCTGATCTTTAGTTCTTTCCATAGATTTCTATTGGATTCAAGTCAGGTGATTGGCTGGGCCATTCTAGGATCTATATTTTCTTTCTTTGAAACCAAATGAGTTTCTTTGGCTTTGTGTTTGGGATCATTGTCCTGCTGACGTGTACACCCTCATTTCATCTTCATCATCCTGGTAGATGGCAGCAGATTTTTATCAAGAATGTGTTGGATACATTTTTCCTTTCATCCTTCCTTCGTTGATATGAAGTTTGCCAGTACCATATGCTGAAAAAGAGACCCGCACCATGATGTTCCCACCTCCTTACTTCACTGATGGTATTGTTTTTTGGGGTGATGTGCGGTGCCATTTGACCTCCAAACATGGTGTGTATTATGGCATCCAAAGAGTTCAATTTTTGTCTCATCTGACCAGACTATATTCTCCCAGTATTTCACAGACTTGTCTAAATGTTGTACAGCAAACTTTAAACGATCTTCAACGTGCTTTTTTTTTCAGCAATTGGGTCTTGTGTGGTGAGCATGCATACATGCCATGGTGGTTGAGTGCATTACTTCTTGTTTTCTTTGAAACAATTGTACCTGCTAATTCCAGGTCTTTCTGAAGCTCTTCACAAATTCTTTTCACTCCTCTGTCAGAAATCTTGCGAGAAGCACCTTGTGGTGGCCGATTTGTGGTGAAATGTTCTTTCTACCTCCGGATTATGGCCGCAGCAGTGCTCATTGGAACATTCAGAAGTTTAGAAATACTTCTGTAACCAATGCCATCAGTATGTTTTGCAACAATAAGGTTGTCAAGGTCTTGAGAGAGCTCTTTGCTTTTAACAATCATGAGATGTTTCTTGTGTGACACCTTGGTAATGAGACACCTTTTTATAGGCCATCAGTTGAGACTAAACCAGCTGATATTATTTGCACTGACAAGGGGCAGGACTGCTTTCTAATTGCTGATAGATTTCAGCTGGTGTCTTGGGTTTTCATGCCTTTTTTTTTTTTTTTTTTGCACCTACCTTTCTTCATGTGTTCAATGTTTTTTTTTTTTCCCTGTCTCATTCTATTTTATTACACATAACTTAATTTCTGAACTTATTTATTTTGGTGTCTTTGTATGTATGGATTGCATGGGTTGTTACGTGGTGAAACTTTCATGTCAATAGCACCTTTTAGAAATATATTTGCCTAGAAAAATGGTGACATGCTCAATATTTTTTTTTTACCCACTGTAAGTCAAGCCTAAGTGATTGAAGACAATGCACTTTCTGACTGACAATGACTGACACCTTAATTAGTAAAGTATATATAAACCCCAAACCCCAATGTTACACATTGCAGCTTACCAGTCCTTTGATGCGGTGGCTGCATTGGTTTTGTTTTCCAGGCTTTTCTTTATTTTCGCCTGGTAATGTGGCAAATAACACACCTCCTGTCCCTGTTTATTCCTGCAGTAAATCTATAGAAGGATCCATGAGTGCCACCCAGCCTGCACTACAAACGTGTTTGCTTTTGTATTTCTCTGTTAAGTAAGGGTTAATTAGATTTATAGAAGGGGGGGACAGTTCACCCTACAGTAGGTGACAAGGACACTTCATTACTGACAAGATCAGCAGGTATTGGCTGTACTTGCTGAAAATGTTCTTGGCCTGAAACCTATAAATGAGTGGAACAGCCACATCCTAAGACTAAGCTGCAATATATTACATATTTGTTCCTTTTAGGAGGAAGACAAAGTGAATGTAAACTGTTTGCTCCCTCTAGTGGCTAATCTACAAATCTCTAACAAGACCAAGCTTGTCAAATTGTGAAAATCGCATAAAAAATTTACACTGAAAATGTAAAGTCTGAAATAATTTATTCAGTAAAAACACAGGACACCGTCTCTTTAAAAGGATAGCATAATTTGCTTAGTATTAAATAATAAGCACTTTATATATTTTTGTTTCTTGTTATTCAGGTAACAATACAAATGATACTTTTTAAAATTCAACTTGACTCAAAGTGTTTGTCTAATGCCCTGTACACACAGGCGGACTTTTCGGCAACAAAGGTCCGACAGTCTTTCCAACGAACGGACTTGCCTACACACGATCACACCAAAGTCCGACAGGTTCGTACGTGATGACGTACACCGGACTAAAATAAGAAAGTTGATAGCCAGTAGCCAATAGCTGCCCTAGCGTTGGTTTTCGTCTGTCGGACGAGTGGATTTTTCGACCGGACTCAAGTCCGTCGGACAAATTTGAAACGTGTTCCAAATCTAAAGTCCGTCAGATTTTCGACCGAAAAAGTCCACTGCGGGTCCGATGAAGCCCACACGCGGTTGGATTGTCCGCCAGATTCAGTTCGTCGGACCAGTCCGGTCAAAGAGTCCGCTCGTGTGTACGCGGCATTAGTTTTGTGAGAGAATAGGTAAGGGTTATCCCCCCCTTTTTATTTTTTTCATCTGTCTGTTCCTATAAGGTCATTGGATGGAAGGGATGAAAGCATTATTTTTGTAGAATGGTGAAAGTTTGGAAGCTTTTCCAGAGAGGCGTTTTAATGCACACCTTGCAGTAAAGTACAGGGTTTTCTCAAATTGCCTGGGCCCTCTCCCCTTCACAAATCACATACTGTTGGTAAGTGTAAAATATTTATATCTAAGTATAGCTTTATACTTGCTTTGTCTCTGCCTTCCACATTACTGGGTGTAACATGTCACTGTCAAAAAGACACACCAGTCTATTGCAAGAGTGTCTTCACGCAAGATTTTGCTTGCTCTGTATTTCCCAGGATTTAGCTGAAGACAGAACATGGGGTGAGAAGTATAAACCCAAACTTTTTTTTCTTTATGGATACATTTATACTTTCTGATTTATTTGTGAAGGGGTAAGGGCCTGCACAAAGTAAAGTAAAAAAAGTGGATTTTGGTTCCCTTCAAACAGACTTTTCTCCATGTTCTGCATTTCATTGTTATGGAAGACTACTTGTCCAGGCCATGTAAAAATACACATTGGAGTACTGTTTACATGAGTCTAGATTAGCTGAAATATTACACCATACTGTTACTGTGTCCTAGATCTGCCATTTGTTGATAGGTGACGTTTGTGACAAGATGAAATCTATGTTTTAAAAGAAGTTTTATATGTGGATTAATTTTATAGACTGTGCATATTTATTTTCTACAGGGAGCACACCATTGGGATGTTACAAAAAACTTATTGAGTACCATAAAAATGGAGACTTATCCTTCAAATATGTGAAGACTTTTAATATGGATGAATATGTAGGTGAGTTGACTACGTGAATGGTATAAATGGTGTTTGCTTTTATTTTTTTGTAATTTGATCTTTGCCCTTCTTTGCACTGAAATAGCTAACTGGATACATGGGGACTACTGACAGTATAAGGCTCGGTTCACACAGGGGCAACACGACTTACAGCGCGACTTTGCAAGGTGACATGGAGGCGACTTCAGCGTGACTTTGAGCAACCTACAAAGCGACTTAAAGTTGCCTCCAGGACAGGCAACTTTGGCTGTGGCCAATCACAGAATAATCAGCTCTCTGGGAGGGAGGGGTTTGCCTGGGTAAACAATTTTCTTTTCCTGTAAAGTCACTTCAATATAGATGGGAGATCCGACTTGGAGGCGACTTCCATTGAAATTTTTGGGTACAAGTCGCCTTGAAGTATTACAGGAACCTTTTCTGACGTCGAAGGGACTTCTGTAGTGTACATTAAGATGGCTCTCATTAACTATAATGGAATTTCTGATGTCAAGCGACTTGGGGCGACTTGAGGTCTGACAAGTCGGATCCCAATTTGCGGTAGTGTGAACCGAGCCTTACGGAAAGATTGGGTCAAGAAATTTCCAAAATTTAATTATTCATTTTTGAGCAGTGTGCCATGGTGGTGATCTATTATGAAGTCCATTACAGATAACAAGGGACAACATTATGGCTTACTGTAGGTTTTTCATTGATCTGTTTTTTAAGGTGTTGATGGATAGAAGAGAATACATACTACATTGTATAGTACAACATATTATATACTATGATAAAAAAGTTTAAAATAATAGTTAGAACTCTATAATGCACTGTCAGCCAATCAAAATAAAACATACCACAGGACAATAATGGTATGAAACTGGCTATTAAAGCCAAATCGTAGCAACCGTTAAAGTGGTTGTTAACCCACCAGTGTAATTTTACACTATCCTCTCTGGTTATGTATGTAATGTCCCCCTGTAATTGTGCTTTATAAAAAAAAAAAAGCAGTATATACCTTGTTTACGGAGCGCTGATCTGACCTGCCTCCTCTCTCAGCCCGACAGATGCAGCGGGCAGGGCAGAGGATCCCCCACTGATGTCAGTCAGGGAGGAGAGAGGTGGCCCTGTCCGCTGCAGCTGGAATGTGAGAGGGGTCAGACCAGCGCTCTGTAAACAAGGTATATACTGCATTATTTTTATAAAGCACACTCACAGGGGGATATTGCATACATAACCAGAGAGGCTAGTGTGAGAAATTAGAGCGGAGGGGGCGGGCACAGGCATGAAGCTGACAGGCAGGCAGGGAGGGGGGAGAGAGCACAGAGGAGGACAGAGGACTGTGCTGTGTAACATGCTTTTAAGGAACAGGATCTTTATTTTTATTTTTTTTAGGTCAACAAACGCTTTAACCGCTTACTGACCACCCGCCGTTGATAGACGGTGGCAGAATGGCACTCCTGCGTGGATAGCTGTTCGACGGGCACTTTAAAAAATCTAGGGTGCCCGCCATGTGACTTAGGAGCCTGTGCATGTGGCCGGCAGCCGCGATGGCTGTCGGCTACCTACGATTGCTCCTGAGAAGGAGAGAACTGAGTTCTGTCAATGTAAACAGACAGATCTCCGTTCTTTCAGGGGTGAGGAGAGCGATCTGTTGTTCCTACTGCTTAGGAACAACAATCGGTCTCTTCCCCCAGGCAGTCCCATCCCCCCCCAGTTAGAATCACTCCCTAGGACACACATTTTAACCCCTTGATCGCCTCCTAGTGTTAACCCCTTCCCTGCCAATGATATTTATACAGTAATCAGTGGCTATTTATAGCTCTGATTGCTGTATAAATGTCAATGGTCCCAAAATGGTGTGAAAAGTGTCCTATCTGTCCGCAATGTCACAGTCCCAATAAAAATTGCAGATCGCCGCCATTACTAGTAACTTTTGCACAAACCAATATACGCTTATTGCGTTTAGTTTTACCAAATATATGTAGACTACATATTGGCCTAAACTGATGAAGAAATTAGTTTTTTTTATATATTTTTTGGGGGATATTTATTATAGCAAAAAGTAAAAAATATAGCTTTTTTTTTTTTCCGAAATAGTCTTTTTTTTGTTTTATAGTGCAAAAAATAAAAACCGCATGGGTGATCAAATACCACCAAAAGAAAGCTCTATTTGTGGGAAAAAAAGGACGTCGATTTTGTTTGAGTACAGTGTCGCACAGCCGCGCAATTGTCAGTTAAAGCGACGTAGCGCTGTATCGCAAAAAATGACCCGGTCAGGAAGGCCATTTTTTGTAGTACAAAGTATTGTGTGTTTTTACATGCCACCAGCATATGTATTTGAATCTGCCTTGTTTCAGGCTCCTGATGAGTCTTTCACATAAGCAGGGAGAGTGAAAGTCAGCAGTGTAAGCCATCTGGACTTTGCACAGTGCCTGGCATGCTTAAGCAGATACCATGCTTTTTTATAGGAAGGGAGAGCAAAGGGAAGACCTAAACAGTGTGCTGCCACTCCTTTCATTGTCCAATCATAGGTTGAGTGGAGAAGTGAATAAAAAAAACAGCTGTCCCCCTCTTAGAACACAACAGCTAAGCAGGGGAGATCACTATACTAACTTTGCATAGTTAGTACAGCAGCGCCGACCAGAGCTGACTTTGTGTTTTTTTTTTTTTTATTCAACCCACTGGGTTGAACGGAAAAAACTAATAGTGTGTACCAGGCTTAAGGAAGCAGAAGTTTAACAGCCATTTTTCCTATTTTCAGATGGGTGATTAACTTTACCATGATTACAGAGAATGGAGGGTGCTGTATTGTGCACACAGAGGATGCTTCAAGTCAAAACACTTAATTTGAACCTTATCTTTAATGTGAATCTACTTCTAAACCCCCTCTTAACAGCCAGAAAACTGACCCAAACTGTTCTCCTGATCCTAAAGTGGATCATTAAGAGTAGCAGTTTGTGAACTCTCATTGCGGTTTTGTATTTATATCTAAAGCCAGAACTTTTTTCTTTAGTTTTAGATTGATGAGGTGATAGGACCGCTGTCGGGGATCCATATTGGGGAGAGTTACCCTCTTTATATGTCTTCGTTACCATTATCACTAGGACAGAAAGTAAAGGGAAATACAAACATGCGAGTTCCTGATGTATACATCTAATGTAAAATTGGGGATGTGTTATAGGACTTCCCAGGGACCACCCAGAGAGCTACCATTCATACATGTGGAACAACTTCTTCAAACACATTGATATCGACCCTAATAATGCACACATCCTGGATGGAAATGCAGAGGATTTACAGGCCGAATGTGATGAACTTGAGAGGAAGATCAAAGAAGCTGGTGGCATTGAGCTATTCGTTGGAGGTATTTCATGAAACTGTGTTGTTATTGTTGTTGTTGCACATATCTTTGTCAGGATTTTTATTGTTTGCACATGAGGGCTGAACATTTTTACAACCTAATTACTGAAGACTTGCTTATGTGCCTGCAACTTTTAAGATTCATATCATATTTTCTATTACAACTTGTATCTGCAGTTTTCTTTAACATGGATGAAAGTTTCCACCTACAAACAAGGTTCGGTATTGCTGGCGCTTTGTATGTGGAGATTATGCATAAGGCCTATTTCAGACGAAGCGGAATCCCTCCAAGCGGATCTGTCTGCTCAGTGGGGGATCTCTCCGCTGGTCCCCGTTGAGCAGGTGAAATGACAGGTCTGTGTCCTCTACGCTATGCAGAGCAGACACGGACACACTGTTTTCTTTGGAGCAGTCGGATGGAAGCGGACTACCTGTCCGTTTCCATCGGATTGCCCTCTAATCCACCAGACGGATGGGGAATGGATCTCCATCTGTCTGTTTTTAGCGGACCGGATTAGATGCCGGTGGGTGACAGCGGACATATTCCTGCTGACATCCGCCGCCCTGTAGAGAACAGTGGGTGGTCCGATTGGTCGGGTCTGCCTGAAAAATGGAGAGGCGGACCCGATCGGTCTGCTGGTGTGAAAGGGGGGTGTTGCATCTTAAAGCCCTGCACCAAGATAATTTCCACTCCTTCCCACCACCCCCATCTTAAACTTGATCTAAATGCCTTTTTTTTTTTTTTTTTTACATAACATTAATATGGTTGTAAACCTCAGACATGAAATATGAACAATGCATATCCCTCTATAGTGTGTACTTGTGTCTATCCAGAGGACTGTGTGTCATTTCTGTCTGCTGCTTCGTTCCATACTGCATGAGTTGCTTCTGAAAGGTCTTTCTGAGTACCAGATAAAAAAAAAGTGATGGGAGAGAGCGTCACCTGATTTTTATAAATTTTTAATACGTTTTATAAATTCTGGAATTCAAACAAATGTAGAGAAGAGAAGCCTGCAGATAAACAGATACAAAGTATCTAGAAAGATTGGTTTCATCTCTGTATCACCAATCACTTCACTGGGTATATGTAAGGGTTTACAACCACTTTAAGCAACAGTTAAAAGATGCAAAAGGTGTCCAGGTGTTCATGTCAGAGCCTGCATGATGTGGACACTTCCTATTTGATGTCCAGTGATGGGGTCCCCTCAGAATCCAGAAAAGAACAATGCCATCACAGGGGGGGCAGTACAAACCCAGAAACCTTGGGCTTCATTTGCACAGCTGGATTTGTGGTCCCCCCACACCCAGAATTGGCGCTGATAAGGGACGTGAAGAGGGGACTTGGGTGAGTATATTGGACTTCACATGGTAAGGAGCAAAATGCCTGGTAGGATGGGTTGGGGGGAGAGGGGTAACAAAATAGATTTAGTTTGGAATGGGGCATTAATGCAGCAGAGAAAATTCTATATTCTATGCTTGTCGGAGAGGCTGGTTATATGACTGACCAGTCACCTGACTCATCTTTTTTTTTTTTTTTTTTCCCCCTATTTATTTTAATAATGCTGGCTTTGGAGTCTTGAGGCCATCAAAGTACAAAGCACATTTATTTCTCTAAATTAGTATGGCCATATACCAGATAATTCTTGACATGACCCTTAAAGGATACCTTCATTCTGCAGTTTTCTCATGTAAATTTGTGTTTAGCCAGCTTTGTATTATTCTTCTGCTACCAAACTTTTGTCTTTCCTCCATAGGTATTGGACCGGATGGTCATATTGCCTTTAATGAGCCTGGGTCCAGTCTGGTATCCAGGACAAGATTAAAGACTTTGGCAATGGATACTATTCTGGCAAATGCTAAATATTTTGATGGAGATCTTTCTAAGGTCCCGACAATGGCCTTAACAGTTGGTGTGGGTACAGTGATGGATGCCAAAGAGGTAGCGGTTTTATGTTTATTTTATATGCATTGTATTGTAATTATGTAAAGAGTAATCTCATTTGGAATAGTATTTTTTAAGAGAAAAATCATACAGCTCAAGTTTTTATCTTGGGGCTTTTCAGCTGTTTATTTCTGTTTTGTAATTCTACTAGGGAATTTAGTGCACCATTTTGTGATCTGCACACATTGGGGTTTATTTACTAAAGCTGGAGAGTGCAAAATCGGGTGCAGCTCTGCATAGAAAACCAATCAGCTTCCAGGTTTTATTGTCAAAGCCTAATTGAACAAGCTGAGGCTAGAAGCTGGTTACCATACATAGCTGCACCAGATTCTGGGTGAACCAGTTATAGTAAATCTGCCCCATTGTGCTTTGTGTCTTGCTCAAATTTCAGCACAGAACCATCTGCATTGAGTTTGCATGTCATCCCTTTTTATTTCTCCAATTTCAATCACCACCTCACCTTTTAGTTGGTTTCTTTCCAAATCTTCTACAGTGTATTTGTAGCACATTAAGTGGGTACATGAAACTGTAAGTGGTATTCAGCCACATAAATGCAACAAGTTGGAATTTACTTTAAAAAAAAAAGAAGTATCAGTTTAAAGGCAAACTCTATTTAAAAGGACAGTAGTGTATTTTTTTTTTTAATCAAAAAGGGTTTTATTGCTCATAAAAAACAAACAGTACATTTATACATGAACCATAATCATCAATTTTTTCCTCAAGTATTAAAATAGCCATCAATCAAGTGTTATAGTTTACAACTTAAAACTTTCAACATTCGGACTATATGTCCCATCTGATTTAACCAGAAGTATGTTCTCCAGTTACCGCACATCTTCCTCCTCCATCACACATTTTCTACAGCTACGTGTCATATTCGTCGTGTGGCCTATCTCCCAACCACCTGACAGATACCTCATTCCGTCTTTGAATTCAAGCACTTCTTAACATTCTCATCTGTACCAATTCCATGGGGCTTATTCCAGGCACATCTAACCACGGGTCCCACAGTCTATCAAATTTTCCAGGGCTCCCCCTGTGCTGGTATATATATTTTTCCATTATAAGTGTTTTTCCCATGTTTTGTATCCATGTTTTGCAACTAGGTGGCGTAGCAGATTTCCATCCCATCAGTATTATCTTCCTAGCCTGAAACAGTGCCCGTGCAAAGGCGACCCTCGTCACCTCCTCCGTAATCATCACCTCCAAAAACTCCCAGTAAACAACACAACGGATCTAGGGGGACATTGGCCTGGAACACCTGATTTAGTGTAGCCAGGACCTCCATCCAGTACCTATGGAGTTTTGGGCAACGCCAAAGGAGGTGAATCAGGTCCCCAGCTGCAGCCCTGCATCTGCCACATAGTGAGTCTGGTGCTCTGCCCCTTTCTGTATAACTTTACAGGGGTATAATGTACTCTCAATAGGATATATAGTTGGGAGACCTTTTGCGCCACGTTTAGTGAGCAGGTGTTAACCGCTTGCAAAGCTTCTTCTCACACCTCCCTGGATATGGGGCCCACATCCGCCTCCCACTGAGCAGCCGCCCTTGTGGGATACCCTTCTAAAAATGGCGATAATAGCATGTTATAGCATTGTGAGATTATGCCTTTAGTCTCTGACACCTCCTGCATCATATGAAAAACCGGTGTGGGGGACTGGGACCAATCTGTTGCATCCCCTTGTGCTTTAATTGCATGCTGTAGTTGTAAATAATAAAATAACATACTGGTAGGCAGAGAATATTTAGCTTGTAAGTCCTTGAAAGATAACAATGTTCCATTACTAAAAAATCTGATTCAAATGAGTGATACCCCTGCAGTGCCACCTGGGCCCTTGCTGGATCTTGGCTAGTTCTGCATATGTTTTATTTTCCCAAAGCGGGCTATACTTGGTGAAGCCTGTCACATTTTGCAGTTGTTTAGCCTTGTTCCAAACCTTCTGAATAAGTGTATATGTGGGCCTTTGGAAAAGATGAGCCTCCAATCCCCCGGGTACTGACTCCGCCCCTGTGCCCATCAGCATAAGCTTAGCCAATGAGCCCATCGGCGAAGGGGCCATGGCACCTATCAGATGCTGCAATTGTGCTGCCAAGTAGTATATCCAGGGATTGGGGAGGACGAGGCCTCCCCCCTCCTTTTGATTCTGGGGGGTTTGGTGTGCCACAACAGCCGAAATAGGGAGTTAACCACTCTGAATATCTTCAGTGTAATAACTACCGGCGTGTTATGTAGCATGTACAGAAATTGTGGCATCAGAATCATCTTTATGTGATTCACTTTCCCTGCCAGGAACATTTTAAGTTTATTCCATACATTTATTTTATCTCTAAACCGCGATAGCAGAGGGTAGATATTCAGGCTACAGAATTCAGTAAGTTTGGGTGAGATGTTTATACCGAAGTATTTAAAGGTAGATACTATGGGTATCTGGCTCGGGGGTCTTTCATTAGTTATCGGCGATCCATCTATAAACATTAACACAGATTTAGTCCAGTTAATAGTGAGGCCTGAAAAGTGGCCAAATTTCGTTATAAGGGACATTACCTGATCTAGGGATCCCTCCGCGTCTTCCAAGAACAGACGCATGTCATCGGCGTAGAGCATGATTTTTTTCGTGCAATTCGCCATACCGAAAATCCCTAATCTGTGGGCAATCTCTCACCTGTGCCGCAAGGGGCTCTATAGCCAATGCATAGAGCAGGGGAGACAGAGGGCACCCCTGTCTAGTCCCCCTGCCCAGTCCAAAGGCATGTGACATTCTATCTGCCATACGTATGGCTGCCCGTGGCGTATCATATAACAGCCTCACCCACCGGGTGAACCTGGGCCCGAACCCAAACTTGGCCAGAACCGCCCACAAATACCTCCAGCACACGCTGTCAAATGCCTTATTGGTGTCAAGAGACAACAGGGCCCTGCGACCTGCAGGTTTCGAAGGGGTCTGCATGTTTAAGTATAGTCGTCTAAGATTGGTCGCTGTAGATGTTCGAGGCATAAACCCTGCCTGATCTGAGTGGACGATAGATCTGACAATCCTATTGACCCTAATGGCCAGCACTTTAGCTAGTAATTTAATATCGCTCTGTAGCAGCGATAAAGGCCTGTAGGAGCCGGGGTCTAAGGGGTCTTTACCCATTTTTAGCAGTAGTATGATATTGGCTTTAGTCATGGTGGTGGGTAGCCTTCCCTATGTAAAGGAGGCATTTAGTACCTCAAGCAGTTTGGGTAAGATTATTTCGCCATATTGGGTATAAACCTCCATGGGAAGCCCATCATCCCCCGGGGCCATGCAGGTAGGGAAAGAGGCTGCTGCCTCCCTCAATTCGTCTAGCAAAATTGGTGCTTCCATCTCTTCCCTCGCTTGGTGGGTCAGAGTTGGAAGTGGTATTGCACCCATATATGTCTGCAATTCCTCGTCTGTGTAACTGTCACATGGCTTGTATACCTCAGCATAGAAAGATGCCAGCTCCTCTATAATTTTCTCCGGATCATTCACCAGATGTCCCGAAGAGCTACGTATCGCTCCTATAGCAGGGGACGACTGTTGAGATCTGGCTATCCTAGCCAACAATCTGCCAGTTTTTTCACCTTCTTCGTAAAATGCTTGTTTGGTAAAGAACCGTTTGCGTTCCGCGGCGGAGGATCTCAACCGGTCCAGGGACTCTCGAGCCGATATCCATGCCTCCCTCACGGACTCTGATGAGTCTAAGACAAAAGCAAGCTCCAATTGCTTCACCCGGTCTTCCACCTGCACCAATAAGGTTGTGTTTTATGTCAGAAATTTCAGCTATAAATGTACCCCTTAGGCATGCCTTAAATGCATCCCATCTCATTAGTAAATCAGTTTGTCTCTGGTTGTCAGAAAAGTTTTGTTCTATCATGGGAAGTAAAAAGTTTTAACCAAAAAGCATTCAGTTTCCATGGTGCTCTCGGTAGTGAGGTCGCCGGCCTGGTAATAAGATAAGCGGCCAGAGGGGAGTGATCAGAAACCCCCCGGGGTAAATAATCCACCTTATGTAGAATGCTTAGAAGTTGCAGGGACCCCACACACAGGTCTATACGGGAGAGTGACCCATGGGTTTTGGAGAAGCACGAAAACTGTTTGGTCGTGGGGTGTTTAGCTCTCCACAAGTCTATCCATCCCACCTCTACCAGTAATCTACTCAAAATAGTGCCTCTATTCCAGTAGTGTATTTTTAGTGAGATCTTTTATGGGATATATTTGTAGTGTCCATTTGTTGGCCATCTGTGGCTTCAGTCATTGAGGCTGGGTTCACATGTGCAGTGCAAATTCCAGCTCAGTTTTCTCTGTAAAGAGAAAAAGCAGCTGTTCAGCGGTGCCTCTCCGTTGTATCTGCGGATCAGCTGAGCAGGGAGAGGGGGAGGTGCAGTGAGGAGGGGGAGAGAATGCCTGTTCACAGCGGAACACATCTGTGAATCAGATGTGTTCCCATAGAAGAATATGTGCCTACAATTCGCACTGCACTGCCTAGAAAACACGCGTTTTTTGGGCAATGCGGAGTGTGAATGCAATGGACATATGTGAACTGATTGAAACTAATAGATTTAAAAATGTTCTGCAAATTAGATGTGGTGTATGTCGCATTCAGTTAGCATAGATGTGAACCCCGCATTAGTCTTTTTGATTTAACAACTGCTGAGATAAAATGTCAGCCACTCAGAACTATATAGGGTGGATTGTTTTCAACCAGTCTTAAGCTGGTAACATAGAAATAAGAGGAATTGATATATTGAATACTATCTCATTCCATTTGTTAATCAAGTGCAGTTACCTCAGTACAGTATTTTTCTTGATGGCATTTTTTTTTTTATAGAGAGAACACAGTTGATTTTAAAAAGGGGCTGAAGCCACGACTTTTGTTCTTCTTTTTTTTTTTTTTTTTTTTTTTTTTTTTTTTTTTTCTTGTAATCATAAAAAGAGAAAATGTATAGAAAATTCAAAATTGTATATCTTTCACTGGTACAGAAGAGCTTTTTCTGTTCTGGTGACAAACCTCTGAGGGGATTTCCCCTCACTTCCTTTTTTTTTTTTTTTTTTTTTTTCTCTTGAGACAGAGAAGGGAAATTTCCCTAATGCAATATAGACAGCAAAAACAAAAATTTTTGGCAACGCAAAGACTAGGATAAGGGCATCTGAACAGTTTTGGGAATACCGCTATCCCTTTCAAACCTACTGTGGGAAAAACCATAGATGGTGGTGACCTTCAGAGCTGGAGTGATTTAAAAAAATACAAAACCAACAACAAAGACTTAATCATATTAAAGTTTAATGAAATACTGAATTTCTAATTTTGGTTGGTCTAATAGACATACTTTGTTTTATTCTTGCAGGTGCTGATCCTTATTACAGGTGCACATAAAGCTTTTGCCTTGTATAAGGCTATAGAAGAAGGTGTAAATCACATGTGGACAGTATCCGCTTTCCAGCAGCATCCTCGCACTATATTTGTCTGTGATGAAGATGCTACATTAGAACTTAGAGTTAAAACAGTCAAATATTTTAAAGGTGTGTATGGCCTAAAATGAGGTTTTCTTTATATCTCAGCTGCATTTCCCTTGGCTGTTGAAGTGATTTTCAATAAAAAAAAAATACCCGGACATTCTGGATAAGCGAGAACAAAACAAATTGTTAGCTATCCATGCTTTCATTTAAACCTTCTAGTGCAGACTGTGCACTAAAATGTAGAAGTATGCCAAATGTTTATTTCCAGCACATAAAACATTTTGTGGCAACGATTAGATGCTGTTTTAAGCTGGATTCGCACTTGCAGTTCACTGGTGTGTGATAAAGTAATTATAAAGTCAAACTTTTTTTTTTTTTTCCTATAACAAAGATGTTATACTTGCCTGCTCTGTGTAGTGGTTTTGCACAGTGTGGACCTGAACCTCCTCTTCACGGTTCTCTGCTGGCATGCCTGGCTCCTCCTCTTTCTTGGTGGTACCCCAGAGGAAGCCGTACCACCTGCGGGCTTGTCCTGGGCAGCGCTGCCTGTGTTCATAGAATGATTCTGTCCCACTCCCTCGTCACAGGAATGTGTCTGACAGCATTGGCTCCTGCTGCCTCAGCAAAGTTTAGAGAGCAGCGCTAACCGCTATAGACCGGCACACTGCTTTGTTTGCGAGTGTCCTCAGCTGAAGGTGACCGCATATAACCCATGATCAAAATGTGAAGTGTAGCTAAAGGCAAACTGCTTGGGTTGTCCCCAGAAAAGTAATAGGGGACAGTAGTTCTGGCAACAAGGGATTCTGTTAATGTGCAAGGAGTTTTTCTCACAAGAGTAATCTCCCCAATGGGACACATGGAAGAAAAAAATAATCCATGGGGGATTATAAAAAATATTTTAGCTTAAGTTCTACTTTAAAAAGAAATGATCACACAAGTTTACAATGTGGAGGGATGAGGGGAAAAAAGGAAGGCATACCTAGCAAAAAGTCAGCAAGCCTGGGACATGTAGCCTTTCACAGCACACTGATTTAATAGAAATGCACTTTTCATGCTGTAGCAAAACTCGGGGATAATAGCAATGGGGTTTGATTAGTGGGGGATTAAAATAGACTGTATAGTAATGGCAAAAAAAAACTGACTGGTTATAACTCTTACTCGATCCAAAATGTCCACAAAAAAAAAGTTTTGCTAGAAGTGGAGAATCCACTTTATGCAGGTAAAGAAGTTTTCTCTCTTATTATTAAGGAATAATGTGTTCTCTGTTCTGTTGTAATTTCCTGCTGAATAAAAAAAAATTGGATTCACAGCGCTCACTAAAATTTTAAACAATGGAATTCAAAGTCAGTGCAGCCACAATCCCAGAAGCATATGCTCTGTTAGGCTTGTCTCATTACAAATGGATCCAAGCTGGAGAGCGCATTGTGGTTTTGTTATTTTAGTTTTAGCTGTACTCCTATACACCTGCTACCGGTAACAGTGTTGCGCCATACATATTAAGGGCCCTTTCACCCGGATGATGCATATTTACCTTGCAAGAAAAATGTTTCCCTTTAAATCCTATTGGACTCTTCACACCACTGCGGGTGTGGTGCTCTTTGAAAAGTTCTGCACGCTGCATATTTAGTGTCGTTTTTAAAACCGCAGCTCCCCACTGAAATGAAAAACATTGTGCTTTGCGTTTTTGGTGCATTTTGAGTCATGTTTCCATTTTTCACAGGTGCAGGCAACCATAAAATGCATAGGAAGCACATCTAAAATGAGGTGCATATGCGTTTTTACCTCAATTTTGCTAGGGAGCAGTGTGAAAGCAGCCTTGTGATTAAACTATAGTTGGTATCATGAATTGTGCATGCCAGCATCAATTAAAATGCTTTTTTCTTCTCTTCCAAGGTTTAATGCATGTACATAATAAACTAGTGGAGCCAATGCTCAGCATGAAGAAGAACTGACATCCTAGATGGGAGTGGAGCTATGGAGATGCAGCTCTCTGACAAGTGGCTATGCAATCTGGTCTCCAAAAGTGTAAAAGTACTGTATTGCTAAGGTCCAATCTCTGCTTTAGTCATTCCATATTACATGAAATATTTTGGGTGTAACATTTCGGGTCATCAGATGTTTTTTATTATATAATGTAAATATATTGCTGCCTCCTAATATACCAGTTAAAAGCTGCTATACAGAATACTTTTACATAGAGCTTTTGCCTCTACAGACATGCAGGCTTTTATAGAATGTCTGTGCTTGGCTGTAGCTAAGCACATTGCTATACATTAGCAGGCAGGCTCTACACACTCCCTGAGCGGTCTTGCTTGCTGCCATGTTTTGCTCTTTTGTTGATGACTGAAGCGATTACCATTTTTGTTACAATTTGTTATGTTTTACAGACAGGTTAAAATTTCCAGAATATTATTATTCTGTAGCCAGTTCAGTTTTCTAAAGAACATTATTTGCTATTGTCTTAATAAACAAGTTGCCTAATAAAATGTTTGTGTTGTGTATAGTTGTGGCCAGACTTCATCCACGTGATCTGTTATTCAAAAAGTGAAACATTCTTAAAGTGGGAGTCCGGCGACCAATTCTTTTTTTTTTTTTAGGTCATTGAGACACTTTGCTAATCCCAAAATAATATTTCTGCCTCTGTCTATTTTCGTACTGAAGAATAACTTTAAAAATGTGATGCTGGCTGTTTCCATCTTGCTTGTGGGTATGTGAAGCCCACAAGAATTGATTTCCTGGATGCGGTGAATGCTGTTCATTCACAGCTTGTTCACAAGCATGATCATTGTTCCTGCACTGAATCTTGGGAAATCTGACACTAAGCTCCCAGGAGACAGTGCGGCGCCGGGGAAAGGCAATAAACACGCCTACTCCCATGGGAGGAGAGACAGGAAGTGCCACAATAAAGTACAATATAAAGGTAATTACAGCGATAAAAAAAATTTTCGTGCGGCATTTGAACATCTATGCAATTAACTGAAGGGGGTAAGATTAAGTTAAAAATTTGAGTGGAACCCCGCTTTAAACAGGTGAAAAATATGTGGATGTTTGCTGTTTTACCTGCCAAAGGATTTTCTATTTTTGTACAGCGAAATTTTTCACACTGCACAGCCAGACAGGTGATATATAGTTTCTGATCAGATAATTCTGTTTCCTGTGTTACCTCTCCACATTGAACTGGCATTATCAACTCTGTCCAGTGAACTGGGGCTCAGAAAGCAATCATGTTAAACCAGGAGGTAGCAGAATGATATTGCTGACCAGCAGAGGTTTGTATTGCCAGGATGACAATCCTTTGGCAGTAAAAGCAATAAACAAATGTATTTCAACTGTGTATTTAGCAGTTTGCCTGGAGTTCAACTTTAATCTAAATCATGTAAACGGTACCAGATATTGATTAAGGAATGGGATTGGCTGTTTTAAGAATGGATAAGCTGCCAACACCCCACTAAACATATAGTGCAAAACAGGATAAAGAACAATAGTGTGTTGCTAAAGTGGACTAATTGAAACACATGTGAATGGCCAGAGCAAAGTTTAGAAAGTAAATCAATATGTAAATAACGGTCAAAGATGATTATAAAGTGAATATGAAACTATCTTGAGAAAGTCCATCTTAAATCAAAATAAAACGTGACACTGGAGATGTGTAAAATTCTTGGACTTCAGACTGCTCTCTGCTAAAAACTGGTCACAGGAGTGCAAAACGAATTGCATTCCTGTGACCCATAGGAGAAGCCCAGCCTAAAAAGCTCAGGCTGAACTTTTTTTAAGATGGACTTTCTCAAGATGGTTTTATATTCACTGTATAGGCATCTTTGACTGTTATTTACATATTGATTTACTTTTTACACTTTGCTCTGGCCATTCACGTGTGTTTCAGTTAGTCCGCTTTAGCGCCACACTATTGTCTTTTATCCTGTTTTAACAAAGGTTATTGTTGCCTAGAGTAAAAGAAAAGGCCTATAGTTTACTTGTCAGAATACTGGTGGATCCCCTTTGATCAGAAAAAAATTGTAAATAAGTAAGTTTTCTCTTTCACTGATGGGCACTGATACGGCGGCACCAATGAGTGGGCACTGATGGGCATTGATAGGTGGCACTGATGGGTGGCATGATAGGCGACACTGATGGGCAATGAAAGGCGGCACTGCTGGGCACTGATAGGGTGGCGCTGATAGGCGGCACTGCTGGGCATCCCTGGTGGCACTGGCAGTGGTAGGCATTGAAGTGGGCACTGATTGGCAGCTGCCTGGGCACACAGTGGCATTTCCCTGGGGGTCTAGGGGCATACCTGGTGGTCCAGTGTGGATGGCTTCCCTGGTGGTCCTGGGTAGGATCCGAGGGGGGGCTGTGCTGATAAACAATCAGCACAGACCCCCCCCCCCCCCCCCGTCAGGAGAGCAGCCAATCGGCTCTCCTCTACTCGCGTCTGTCAGACGCGAGTGAGGAAAAGCCGATCACCGGCTCTTTCTATTTACATTGTGATCAGCCGTGATTGGACATGGCTGATCACGTGGTAAAGAGTCTCCATCGGAGACTCTTTACCTAGATCGGTGTTGCAGGGTGTCAGACTGACACCCCGCAACAACGATCGCCGCGATGCTCGCCCCCGGGGGCGCGCAGTGGCTCGATATTCCTGATCACGTCATATGACATCCGATCAGGAATATCAAACCACTTTGCCGCCGTCATTTGTTAATAGGGCGGGCGGCAAGTGGTTAAAGGCCTAAAAGGTTGGAATTTAAAAAAATAAATAAATAAAAAAATTTTATACTTGCCTGCTCGTGCAATGGTTTTGCACAGAGCAGTCCCGATCACCTTCTTTTTGTGCCCTCCACCGGTGGTCCTCCTTCCTGCTGAGTGCAGACAATAGCCTCTTGCTATGGGGGCACTCCTGTAAATGCACCGTGGCCCCACCCCCCGCTCTCTACTTATTGGCTGTGATTGACCATACTCACCTGCTGTGTGAGCTAATGAGGAGAGGGAGACCCCCCCAGGAGAGCTGCTGCTTTCATGCACACTGCTGGATTGAGATGCCTAGAATGCATTAAGGTAATAAAAACCTTCTGCCTTCATTATCCACTCTGAAGTTGCTAAATCTAATTATTTAAGCATATACGTATTTATATTGATGTAGACAGGTCACCACTTTCTGTAAAACAGTGCAGTTAAAGTAGATTCCTCTCTTGCCCTTCGCTGTAATTTTTATGCACCAGTTATATACTTTCCTTCTCTAGTTCCAACCTATTTTTTGCCTTTTTTTTTTTTTTTTTTTTTTACAGTTTTCGTGTGGTGTGTTTTTGACTAAACCATGATGTACATACCAAGACACAGACACTAAGCTTGAGTCTGGGAAAACACCCCCCTTTAAATGAGAGTTCTTCAATTTTATTTGTACAAAATATTCCAGAAAATACAGCTCATAAAACAACCATTTAGGGCCATTCAGACTTGTGTGTTACCACAACATATGGCTCTATGTGCGTTGTGGTACAGTGGTATTTATTGGGAATAGCACCCAAATGCACTGTAGCACATTGGAAGGACCGCCATAGTATGATTGGCCATAATAATAGGCCAATTTTACCCCTGCCCTTTAATTTCAAACATGAGTTATACAGTAGATAAACACTGGAGGAACCATTTCCTGGTGCATCATATCCTTTGTAGAAAATATAGACAATTCCTGGTGTCATTTGTCCGGCTGTCTTTTTAACACACTGATAAATGCATCTTTGGGAACTTCCACATTACCAATTTTCCTCATTTTCTTCTTTCCTTCAGCTTGCTTCTTAAGGAGCTTCATCTTTCTTGTAATATCACCCCCATACTGCCAAGAGATATAAAACAATTCAGTTGCTGCTATAATCTTAAGCAGTTTGAAAATTTCTGAAACTCCCTGTTTTCTCTGGCCCTTTTGGTGGGGTTTCTCTACATTTAGCTGTCTGGCTGCATGCTCTGATGAACTAACTACATCCTTTCCGTTTTCTATGATGAGCTCCTGTACACCATGGAATGGTCATTAACCCCATAACAAATCTGTGTCCATTGAAAACTATTAAAAATGTCAAACTAAGCAAAATGAATTGGTACTTATTATCTTACATGGTTTCTGAACTATATGATTTGGAAGGATGTGTTTGGATGTGAAACTCCTGAGAAAACTTAGTCACCTGTATTACCTGTGTCTGATCTTTTCCCATTACTGACCTACCAACCCTTGATTTGCACACTGTGTGGAAGCAACCAACCATCTTTGTAGAGGCAGGACTTTTCTTCGTAGCCTCCCAACAATGAGACCAGCAGTGCCTTAGATATCACACTTCAGATATACAGCTATAGGCACAGGGACTGCGCATGCCCCCACCCCTCACATACCATGAAGCACACAGTTCTTTTGCAAGAGGAATTTCAGACAAAAGGTACATTGGTTTAGCACAGGGGGACTCCAAACTTTTCAAACAAAGAGCCACTTTATTGTTCTTCAGACTTTAGGAGGGCCGGGTTGTGGCCTGCAGGGGCAGAAAATGTCATGGGCCCAGCATCAGTGAGAATAAATATGGCCTCCCGGTTGGTGGTCAATAGGACAAGGAGTATTCCCCCTATTAGTAGGAGGAATAGTATCCCATCATTGTTATCGATGGAAGATAAAGTGCCCCATTGTTGGTGTCAGTGGGAAGAATAGTGGGGGGGAGAGAGAGAGAGTGTTAGTGTATTTACTGCTAGTACATCTAAAAAATTGAAGACAAACTCCAGCTCACCCTTTATAAGCAGTTACAGTAAACAGTTTTTTCCTTTTGGGATAAAGGTTTTATATAAATGCTGATCCTTGTAAGCACCCCTGCCAGTGTTAAATGGTTTGTCTCACCAATGTAACTGCTACATCTGCTAGAAAATTTGTGCTTTTGAAAAACCGACTAGGTGAAAACAGAAGAAAAAAAGATCTGGCACATACAAAAAAAGGGCAGGGGACAGAGTGAGGAATTATGGCAAGGATGTCTTGCTTTTGGATTATCTAAGGCAGAGAAGAGGCCAAGGGATGATCTGTAGGCCAAATATCACTGTTGGCTGAAGGGACTAATCGTGAGGCTATGTGAAGAAGACATGCTTCACCAAAATCCAATAACGCAATGGCCTAGGTATTTATTGTCGTTCACATCGTTTTTATGTGGCACAGATTTGTAAATGCTCATTGGTTTGATTTTTATTGTATGAAAACTAAAAGTACACTTTCAACGTGTGTTGGTTAGTTCTGAAATGATTGTTTTTTTTCATCAGAGCTCAAAAGGTGTAAATGGAAAATTTAAAAAGTTTATCAAAATCTAGAAATCTTTCTGCTTTTTTGTAACATGCAGTGCTTTAATATTTAATAGGCTCAGAGACATTTATTGAAGAAAAGTGTTGAGCCTCTCACGAGCTTCAGAGAAGGTGCTAAACTAATTCCAAACTATCAAAACAATGAAAGAAACACTTTGATCATTATAAGAACAGAAATACATTCATTTAAAAATCTATTTTTTTATTCGTTAATATGCAGGTGGGGAATGTGTTCTTTGTATATCAATGAATCTAAAGCCAGCCATAGATGGATCAAATCAGTTAAGCAGGGACTGGTCGAGATTCGATCCATCTATGGCCAGGCTAGTTGTACTGTCAGTCCATCGATCTACTTCAGTACAACCAGCTTCTCAGGTTTTTTGCAGGAGATTACTGCCAGTGGCTATAGCTGCTACCAGTAATCCTGTGTTGATGGTGAACTTGAGCAAATTTCTTTCCTGCAACCTGGAAAATCACATCTATGGCAGGGATCCTCAAACTACGGCCCTCCAGCTGTTGCGGAACTACACATCCCATGAGGCATTGTAAAACTCTAACATTCAGAGACGTGACTAGGCATGATGGAAATTATAGTTCCTGAACAACTGGAGGGCCGTAGTTTGAAGACCCCTGATCTATGGCTTGCCCTAGTGAGAAGGCATTCTCCTTGATTTATATGCTACAAGGAGCACAATGCAGAAATCAAAATCAGCTGAAATCTGCATCTAGCAAGGGTCTCCGTTTTGAGGCCCCTGAGGAGCACAGAAATGTTATTGTAATGAAAGAAAAATGTAATCAGTAAACACTAGATTTTAATATATTGGGTGATGGGTGGTATTATTGTAAATCCTTTCAAAAGTCTTGTTGAAGCATTTAGGTTAATTATGTCAGTGTGGGGGCGTGGCCTGGACATGGCTGAGTGAAGCTGCTTTCTCTGTGAGCTCCCGGCCTAGGCCTTCTATCCCCGAACTTCCAGACATCAGATCGGCATGAAATCAGCCAAAAAATATAAAACGAGAGCGACCACTAAAGGGACCCCCTCAAACAAGAGCCCCGGAGCAATACATCGATACCTCAGAAGCCCACAGGATCTTTCCCCCGGAGCTAGGGTTGCGGCGCCACGAGGATCCCCACGTGCAGCCATAGAGGAGGCCTCTACCAGCTTAACTGTGTTCCCCTCTGAGACACCTGGAACGACATCAGAGACACCGGGATCTCCAATACTGGGAACCATGGAACCACCACATTCTCCAGAACCGGTGCCGGTGGATCGAGAAATACGAGCGCTATTGCAAGCCCTCCCCACCAAATCCGACATTGAGGCGATGATCCTCCGGCTTGAGACACACCGCCGAGATATACAGGAGGTGCGAGGGGAGGTATCCAGCCTCTCTGAAAGAGTAACTACAGGGGAGACAGCGGTATCCTCACTGGAGGACAGAGTGTCGGCTTTAGAACGTTCCCGGGATCAATACAAAGAAAATGCAATATCCCTTCAATTACATCTCGAGGACCGGAGCCGCCGGAACAACCTGCGGCTCAGGGGGATCCCGGAGGCTGTACTCCCTGAGAACCTTGCGGAGGCAGTCACAGGGATTTTTAAAACCATTCTGGATGACACGGATATTAACATTGAACTTGACAGGGTGCATAGAACCCTGGGACCGAGACCGACTGACCCAAACAACCCGCGCGATGTGGTATGTAGACTACACTGCTACACCCAAAAAGAGAACATTCTCCGCCGCGCTTGGGAATATGGAGATGTTGACACAAATGGTTCACAAGTTCGTGTTCTGCCTGATTTATCTAGGGCCACCCTGAGACGCCGAGCCATGCTGCGACCCCTCCTCGATCTGGCGAAACAGAAAGGCTTCACCTACCGATGGGGATATCCTCTGTCAGTGACATTCCGCAAGGAGGCTGCTGCATTCACACTACAGACCACAGCGGACCTCCCGGCACTCTTCCGCTACTTGGAAGCGGAACCGATCCAGATACCAGACTGGCTGCAAATGCTACCACGTCCCCCGGGCAGATCGGGCTTTGCAGCTGCTCGCGGCCCGCTCCCACCACGTCAGCGAGGCAGGAGAAGACACCGATCCGCCTCGGGTGAAGTCCCACGTGAGTAAATTCCAGGAGGGGGGTCCCGGTTAACCATCTCACCCTGTCTGCAGGGCGCTTGCAAACGTTTGACTCTGCCGGCCTCCCCTCTCCTTCCCCCGGGAGAGTTAAAATGTCCCCGTATAGAGACCCGGTCCCGGCAAATGGTGACATACAGCAACAAGGGAGATATCTTGTGCACAGCCCCCCCTCCCCTCTCATGCTGCCCGATTATAGGGAAGGGGATTAATAACTAGTCGTGGCCAGGGAGGGCGGGAATCCGACCGGTGTTTTATACTACGCTCCTCCAGCCCACTCTACCTGAGGGGGAAACCTGCCTGGACTATAGCCTAAGCGAGAGACGGAAGATCGCTGCGTTCAACTACAGCTCTCTACTTTGCCACCTTGCCACAAGGCTTCTAACCGGCAGAGACTGTGACAGATTGGAAAAGAATATCTCTCAAGTGAAGCTCACATGGCATATGCTGAACGACGCTCTGTAGGTAACATGAACTACCACGGGGGACAAGCTACCCAGACTCTGGGATTTGGCCTGGGGGAGGCGGGGGAGGGGGAGGCTTTTTACGAGGCCCAGGAGCCACATGTTACGTTTATGTTGTTCACTTGGTCACCCTGGGGATTTAAACTCTCGGTCATCGAGAGATCTATAACATGCAGGTCGCTCTGGAGCGGGGCCCGGTTTGAGAAATGGGTTAAGATGAGAGGGATCTTAGATGGGATACGGATCCCCCTAGTTATACTGGACGAGAAATGTTGTTTGAGATTACACTTTGATGTTATTTTTGCACTGTTGCTCTCGTTTGCATAAACCATATATGAGCCAGTTGGCATCTCTCAGGTAATTTATTGGATGCTAGATAAAAATTGTTATGCTGATCTGAAACATGACTCTCACATCTGCCGGGGGTGGGCGGTTGGGCCTGGGGGCTCCTCCCTCGGCTAGGTTTATCCACTCTCCCACTTAGGACGGCGCTGTACACCCAGATTATATGTGGGTAGCGCTCCAGCAAGGATTTTTCTTCTTGCACTAATAGCACCCTTCTACGCTGCACACCCCCGTGTCGGCCTCTAATCTTCTGTTACTTTAATCTATTTATTTTTAGATTTTACTTTTTGTTACTCTATATTTATTTCTTTGTCTTTATTTGACCCACCATCTATTGCTTTAATTCCCTTCCCCCCCTACCCGCGAGCATGGACACTCTAAACATTGTGTCTTTGAATGTAAAGGGACTGAACACACCAGAAAAAAGACGAATGCTGCTCCATGACATGAGACGCTTAAGAGCTGATATCATCCTACTACAGGAAACACACTTTAGGGAAAACACCATACCTATCCTCAGAAATAAATATTACCCCACCGTTTACCATTCCACTAACAGCCAAGCAAAATCTAGAGGGGTCTCGATCCTAATTTCAGCTAAAGTACCTTGGAAATGCCTAGATAAGAAGACAGACTTAGAAGGACGATAATTATCCCTGAGAGGTCAAATAGGAGACATTAAGGTGACCCTAGTCAATCTTTACGCCCCAAACGATCATCAAGACACATTCCTAGCGAGATACATAAAACAGCTTACAACTTATACTGAAGGACAATTAATCATAGGAGGAGACCTAAATACCCCCCTAATACCGACTGAAGATACATCCTCGGGCAGGTCTTCGACCTCCCGAGACTTGCGCAAACGCATCAGTACAGCTTTACACTCAGCGCAATTGATAGATAAATGGCGACTCTTCCACCCAGGAGAGAGGGACGTTCTTCTCTCGACCTCACCAGTCGTACTCCCGCATAGATTATTTTTTAGTCCCCCACAGAAACAGGCAGTCATAAATACCACAATAGAGCCCATCACATGGTCGGATCATGCCCCGATCACAATGCGATATGCCCTTGCAGGGATATACAGAACACAGCGCCCACCGTGGAGGTTAAACGAGAACCTTCTGTCGGACCCGTTGGTCCTAGCAGATGTGACAAAGGAGATTGGACATTACTTTGATACCAATAATACCCCCGACGCTGATGTAGGCTTGATATGGGAGGCACACAAGACCGTAATCAGAGGGACACTTATTAAACACGGCGCCAGATTAAAAAGACAAAGAACAGAACAATTAACTACACTCCTCCAGAAACTCCAGACATTAGAAATGAAACACAAATTGACCCCTACGAGAGAAATAGGTACCGAGCTTGACATCATCCGCAAACAGGTCACAGACCTGCTGCATTATAAAGCTAAGGCAGCGCTTCAGATCTGCAGGACAAAATCATACGAATCCCGTAACAAATGTGGGAGGATGCTGGCTCGGTCCCTACAACAACAGAAATTAGCGTCATATATACCGCAAATTGTTACCCCTTCTGGACAGAAGGGTTCCCTACCAAAACAAATCACCGAAGAATTTAGAGCTTATTATAACTCTTTATATAATTTAATCACAACGCAACCCACCACAGACACTACATCAGAATACATAACCTCTTCACAGATGCCGACCCTGCCTGCAGAAACGAAAGACATACTTGAGGAACCCATTACTCTATCCGAAATTCAACTAGCTCTCCGAGGCACTAAACAAGGAAAGGCTCCGGGTCCAGACGGTTTGACTATAACATATTACAGAACTTTCCTACCCTCCCTAGGACAGCATCTGACCAAATTATTTAATGACTTGGGATCAGGCTCAAAACTACACTCCTCCACTCTACAAGCACAGATATCAATAATACCAAAAGAAGGCAAAGACCCAACCCAGTGCGGCAGCTACCGCCCGATCTCCCTCTTAAACACTGACCTCAAACTCTTCACAAAAATCATAGCATTACGATTGCAACGACACCTCCCACATTTAATACACTTAGATCAAGTTGGTTTCATTCAAACAAGGGAGGCTAGGGACAACACCATTAAGGTCCTAAACCTACTCCACATAGCAAATACCAATAAAACGCCCTGTGTCTTTCTCAGCACCGACGCTGAAAAAGCGTTTGATCGGATTCAATGGAGCTTTCTATTTGAGACACTGAAACACATAGGAGTGGGTGTTAAAATGTTTAATTGGATCTCGGCAGTTTATACAAACCCGTCCGCCAGAGTCAGGGCTAATGGTGTTGTCTCAGAACCGTTACCAATTTCTAACGGAACCAGACAGGGATGCCCACTCTCACCCTTGCTTTTCGCCCTCTCACTAGAACCCTTTTTATGCCATGTGAGATTAAACCCAAATATCTCAGGAATAACGGTTCAGGGCCTGCAACATAAAGTATCCGCTTACGCGGACGACCTGATGTTCTCCATCACAAATCCAATCATTTCCCTCCCTAACTTAATGAAAGAATTCGAGATCTATGGATGCCTTTCCAACCTAAAAATAAATTTCAATAAATCTGAAGCAATGGGAATAAGTATATCGACACCTCAAATTATAAATCTTAAAAACAGTTTTAACCTAAAATGGACAAATACGGCACTGAAATACCTAGGAACCCATATCCCTCCGAAAATATCCCAACTATTTAAAATAAACTTCCCACCCTTACTGAAATCTGTCCAACAATTGCTACAAAACTGGAACAGTGGCCTTCATTCCTGGTTCGGTCGATGTAACATTCTGAAAATGATGATACTGCCCAAATTCTTATATCTCCTACAAGCTATACCAATTCACATACCCGCAACCTACTTTAAACAAATTCACTCCACATTCCTCTCTTTTCTGTGGGCCGGGAAAAAACCCAGAATCCCCAGGAAAGCGCTCTCAATACCAAAACAATACGGAGGACTGGCCTTGCCAGAGATCAGAACATACTACCACGCAATACATCTGAGTAGGCTTGTAGATTGGTGCCGACATAAGGAGACCAAACTATGGCCCCAAATAGAGCAAGCACAAACTGTGGTGCCGCTTCACAGAGCCCCATGGTGCGGCTCGACTCTCCCCTCTCACATTAGCAGCCATCCTCTGATTGTCAATACCGTAAAAGAATGCTCACGCCTCCTCACACAAACCTCGCTCTCAACCAAAAACTCACCATTGAGACCTATCATAGGTAATCCCCAATTTGAACCCGGCTTGACAGACCCTAAATTCCTTAATTTGAAAGAATCAGGGAAACACCAGGCCTCCCATTTTAGCACTTCGGGCAGATGGGTTACACTCACTGATTTATTAGATCCGAATGGCCCATTCCATCTGGACTTTTTAAGAGCAAGACAACTCTCACATTTCCTCAACAACATGACTCCTCCGACCACAAACAATGACCCTCTCACTACTTTTGAAGAGCTCTGTACAGAATCAGGAGTGATATTTCACACGCTTTCCCTGACGTATAACTTATTAATTACACCTCCTGAAGACTACCAACACCCCAGTTTTGACAAATGGGAAAGAGACTTAAACCGCCACTTTAATACACACGAACGAACACGTATCCTCCAATTTATACATAAATCATCCATATGTTCCAAATTCCAAGAAACTAATTACAAAATCTTCACACGTTGGTACAAAACCCCAGAAATACTACACAAAATATTTCCTGAGGTCACGGACCTATGCTGGAGATGCCAGCAGGATACTGGCACGTTACTCCATATCTTCTGGTCATGCCCCAAGCTACGTAACTTCTGGAGAGAAGTTCGCCGAATAACCCAAAAATTTACAGATCGTGAGGTTCCAGACGACCCGGCATATTTCCTTCTACATGTCAATAACACCCCTTCACGCATATACAAAAAGTTAATAATCCGTCATTTACTAAATGCAGCCAAAGCCTGTATCCCTCTTACTTGGAAATCCCCACAACCGCCCTCCATTTCTCTTTGGCTCAAAAAAATTGATGACATCAGTAAATTTGAGGATTTGATGCTCTCAAACCAAAACAAGAATGAGGCATACTCCAGCACATGGCAGCTATGGACTATGTTTCAATATTCAGAAGAAGGACAAATCCTCAGAGGAGGAAACCTGAGTGTCTGATCAATACTGTCATGATTAATAGTGGGTCTTTGCCCCACAACGCTATTCATCTACACAATACACTGATCCGAATAGATGATTTGGATGCTCCATGCTCGCGGATACCAGTACCCCTACACCCCTTCTCCCTTTCCTTCCTTTTCCCCTTCAACTTTTTCTTTAATACTCTTTCCGAACCGAGGGTCTTTATAATCGGTTCGATTTCTCTTTTACTTGGTTATCTGTTTTATAAGAAAATATGAAAATAGAGGGAGACAAGGTATATGGAGCTACATATCTGAATAATGATGCATCCTTCCTAATCAGCTAACCACTTTACCACAGAAACACATGCCAGACACGGTGACTATCGCCTGGAATACATAATTTTATATTTCGAAAGCCTCCTCTTATATAAAGTCTTGATAATACTTTAACTCCAACTAAAGAGGACCCATACCCTTCTTTCATAATAATATATCCAACAATATGTTAATGCAATGCTTTTACATATGTCTATGGCGAATTGTTGTACAACCAATTTTGTTATCTGGTTACTTGTATACCTGTTTCCTGAAATAAATAATAAAAAAAAAAAAATTATGTCAGTGTAGCAAAATGGAAGCAGTGGCCTCACTGCAGAAATCCAACCCCCCCTCATCCATTTCAAGTCACAGGTATTCTGGCCATATATGCATAGATTTCTTGTGTCCTGTATGTTGAATTAAATTATTATTCAAAATTAAACAGATTCTTCCACTCTTAGAGCCCTTTCACACTGAACCGTGGGCAGAGTTGGCGGTAAATCGCAGCTAGTTTTAGCTGGGTTATTCGGCCGCTAGCAGGGCGCTTTTAACCCCCACTAGCGGACGAAGAAAGGGTTAAATGTGCCCGTGTAGCGCCAAAGCAATTTGTAGGCGCTTCGGCAGCGGTGCCCATTAATTTCAATGAGCAGGAGCGGTGTATACACCGCTCCTCCACCGCCCCAAAAATTCTGCTTGCAGGACTTTTTTTTAATGTCCTGCCAGCGCGTCACCCCAGTGTGAAAGCACTTGGGCTTTTACATTGGGGTGGCAGGGGAGGTGTTTTTTCAGGCGCTATTTTAGCTCCTGAAAAACACCTCAGTGTGAAAGGGGTCTAAGTAGTGCGGATGAACGGACCTGCAGTGCTGATTATTGTGACTGTCAGAATACCTAACGGTAACCGATTGGTTGCAGTCACTGTTTGTCCAACAATTGTCCACTGACTCCTTTGATACTTGTATCAAAGTTTGGCGAGCCAGTTGGTGCCAGCAGGACCTCCCCAAGGAATTGAATTTCAACTGATTAAGCATGAAATGTAGATGGGGGAATCAAGTGATAGCTCTTGTTCAGGCTAAGGGGCTGAATGAGAGATCTTAATGTGTATGGCCAGCTTAAGATGCAAAATAACATATGTGCCCTTAAAAGAGAAGTATTTTTTTTTTCCAGAATCATACTTACCTAGGTGGATGCAGCATCTATCCCCCACCAACTCTAAGACTGAGAACTGAGCGATCAAACACCGCCGATCACTTGGTTTTCAGGGCTTCCTGAGCAGAGAGCTGCTGTCAGTCACCGCTCTGCCCCCCCCCCCCCATTCACTGGAATGCTGGGCTGTGGAGGGAACGGGAGTGGCCGACTCAAGCTCCAAGCGGCTGGTCCAGGATGGATCCACACTTCATTGTCGCAATCTTGCCTGAGCCTGGACCGGCTCTGTGACATCAGTCGACAGCGGGCTTCAACCTGCTGTCTGCTGAAAACAGGTCACAGGAGTGCAGAACAAACTGCATTCCTGTGATCCACAGGAGAAGTACAACCAAATGAGCTTTGGCTGTACTTCTCCTTTAAAGCAAGGCAGCAGACCAAAAAATATAATATATAAATGTTGCTGTATTGTGCAAAATGTCAGGAATGTGTTCATACAGAGTTGTTGAAATGTTCCAGTTTAGGTTTACAAACAGGTTACAGATTCTTGTTAGTTACATAGAACCAACATGTTCAGCAGTACATTACAACTGAGAGAAAGCAAGAATTAACAATATAATAGGCAGTTCAACAAAAAAGATAGTTGGTAATTGTAGAGAATTAAATAATTAGCTTAAGTATTACTTACACATTTTGCCAAAACATTCTTTCTGTAGGCTTTAATTCTGCAAAAAAGTTTATTTTTGTAAATATATCAGATGCTAGTAATGTCATAATTAAATAAACTATATCAAAAGAAATATCAATGTACTGGGGTCTAACCTAACTACAGCCCTATAGAAAGGACATATACAACAATTTACAATTTAGAAATAAATTATTGCACAAGTCTACATCCCCTTGAAGTTAATATTTAGTGGATACATTTTGTCAGCAATTACAGCTGTCAGTTGGTGTGGATAGATCTTTATCCTATTTGTATATCTGGGCATGCGTAAACATTCTTTTTCATGATTTTCCACAAATTCTTTATTAGACTGAAATCTGGCGGTCCAAAACCCGATCCTTTTCAGCCAAGGAAACTGCCTTCTTGACCTCTGATCTTCAATTGCCATGATGCTGCACATGTGATTAGTTATGACTCCAGCCATATGGTGGTTTGACAGTTTGGTTGAGAGCACAACCAATGTGACAGTTAGCAATCCCAACAAGTGTCGGGAATGTAAGAGCCCTTTCACACTGGGGCGGCGTCGCCGGTAAAACGCCGCTATTATTAGCGGCGTTTTACCATCGGTATGCGGCCGCTAGCGGGGCAGTTTTACCCCCCGCTAGCGGCCGAGAAAGGGTTAAATACCACCGCAAAGCGCGCCGGCGGTATAGCCGCGCCGTCCCATTGATTTCAATGGGCAGGAGCGGTAAAGGAGCGGTATACACACCGCTCCGAAGATGCTGCTGGCAGGACTTTTTTTACCGTCCTGCCAGCGCATCGCTCCAGTGTGAAAGCCCTCGGGGCTTTCACACTGGACTGCAAGCAGCGGCACTTTCGGGTCAGTTTGCAGGCGCTATTATTAGCGCAATAGCGCCTGCAAACCGCCCCAGTGTGAAAGGGCTCTAACTGCTTTTTTGCCGCCAGTGGTGGTCCAGCTTCAGTCGGCATCTGGAGCCATGATCACAGATCTGGTCCAGGTGGTGGAAGAGTTTAAGCGTTTCTACTCTGACCTCTACACCTCAACTGCTAGTCACTCCAAGGACAAACTGACTTTATTCCTTCAGGACATTAACTTTCCCGCCCTTACCCACTCCCAGGCCGGCCAGCTAGAGGCGCCCATAACCACAGATTGCATAGCAGAGGCATTGGCACATCTCCGGACCTCTAAGGCACCTGGCTCTGACGGCCTTCCCTTGGAGTTCTACAATCAATTTCAAGAGGTCCTAATCCCTAAAATGCAGGCGTTATCTTCGATTTGGCCACTCTCCCGAGCTCCATGGGTGAAGCCCTCATTGTCCTAATTCAGAAACCTGGGAAGGACCCGATTCTCCCCGAATCGTATTGCCCAATTTCTCTCCTACAATTAGACGTTAAAATCCTTGCCCTACAGCTTAACAAGGTGATCCTTAGTCTAATACATTCGGATCAGACGGGATTTTTGCCTAACAAGAACACGACATTCAATCTCCGGAGACTCTTCATGAATCTCCAGGCTGCACACAACACTGGGGCCAGGGTAGTGGTCAGCCTGGACGCCGCTGAGGCATCTGACTCTCTGGAATGTAGCTATCTGTGGGAGTGCCGCCGTAGGTTTGACTTCGGCCCAAATTTTATTAAATGGCTTCAACTCCTATACCAGGTTCCCACTGCCCGGATCCAAGTCAATGATAGGATTTCGGACGACTCCTCGCTATCCTGAGTACTCGTCAGCACTGTCCCATATCCCGTTTACTATATGCATTGGCCGTGGAGCCTCTCGCCATTGCTATCAGGTGCCTCCGCATGGGACGAGTGACTGAGGTCCTCAGTCTTTATGGGACGACATGCTCTTGTACTTGGCAGACGCCAGCCCTTCCCTGGCGGCGGCTCTGCGGCTGATAAAACAGTTCAGAGCATTTTCTGGATTGCAGATCAACTGGTCCAAGTCTCAAATCCTCCCATTAGATGTTACTGTCCCTACAGCTGACCAAGCAGCCCTCCCCCTGGTTAGAGCAAGCTAGATCAAATACCTGGTGTACAATGTATAGACCTGAACCTAGAACCTCTATACGATCTCCTTACAACTAAAACTCAAGTCTGCTCTCGGCTTCCCCTCCCAATCATGGGCCGCATCAACTTGGTGAAGATGATTCTCCTTCCCAAATTACACTTTTTATTCTGGCATGCTCCTTGGTATATCCCTGGAATCTATCCTCAACACGTTTGTATGGGGCTCCTCGCGTCAAACTCTCATGGCGTACTCTGAAATGCCCTGTCCACAATTGTCCCACTTTGAGAAGGTAGATAAAATTAGGTACTCCACTCTGATATGCTCCTTTTTTGCTAACGTGGTGGCATACCACTTCCAGATTCTGTTCAGCAGCGCCCATGGGTCCCCACATATAGGCAACAGACGTCATATGGTGTTTCATCACTGTAAGATTTGGCAGCTTGCCATGAATATTACCAAGGCCCCGGCTCTCCACACCCATACCCCGCTATGAGACAACCCCCAACTGCCCAAACTGCTGACTGTCCCTGACCTATAATCTATGGGTCCGCCAGGGGTGTCATATTCCTCTAACAGATTGTTTCCAACGGCATGGTCAGGTCATTTCAGGCTCTCAAGGACGACTTTGGCCTGCCTAATCATATGCTCTTCCGCTACCTCCAGGTCCGGCACGCCCTCAACTCCCAATTCAGCGACTCCAGTCCTAGACTGGAGTCGATATCCCTGGTCGACGTGGTCCTTATTCAAGATCCCAAGAAGTTGATCTCTTGATCTTTCTTTTACAACCACCTTATGCTGCCCCTCGGCCACTACCCACGCTTACAAATTAAAAGCCAAATGGGAGACAGACCTGGGGGAGGTGGAAGACGGGGAGTGGGAGGAGGCGCTGGCAACCTGTAAAACGGTATCCCCTAAACTGTCAGACTGCCTTACACACCTTTATATCCTCCATAGGTCCTACCTTACCCCGCTTCGCCTCTCCAAATATAAGCCAGTTTACAGTCCAGCCTGCCCAAGATGTGGGGACCTCAGGGGTATGTTCTACTATGGTCCTGCCCTCCCCTTCAGGAGTAAAGGTCGCAAGTGGTTAAATTTCTCCATGACCACATGGGCTCCCCTCTAACACTGTGCCCCCAACAATGTCTATTAGGCTTTTTCTCCATCCCAGAGGAGGAAAAGTAGCTAATTATATTTCTGCAAGAGACTCTGTTCATGGCTAGAATGCAAATAGCTCGGACTTGGATCAAAGAGTTACCCCACACTGTTCAACAATGGATTAGGGCGGTGAACGCCACACTCCCTTATAAAAAAAGTACTATATTCCCACAGGGGTTGTCCGGCCAAATTCAATAAAATCTGGGACAGATGGATGGAAGACTAGTCTACTTGCACAGGCGAGGAATAACTTCTCCACAATACATGGTCCTTGGTGTTTCCCGTGCCACTGCTCTTCACTCTCCCTTTGATTGATTGTATGTCTCTCTGTGTTGCACCATGCCACACTCCCCGCCACACTCTAAATCAGCTACTAACCCAACATTCAGACGCATTAGATCCTATCAGATTGGTTTCTGGCCTATCTTAGGCAATATGACCTGTATGACCAGTGTTGTTATAGCTTGTATTTGTGATGGTTATGTCAAATGCTCTATCCTTTTTGATTTGTGCCTGTTGCACCTTACATTTGAATGTATATTCTGTTTATTATGCTCAATAAACTTCACTTTGATTAAAAAGTATGATTAGCAAAAAACAAACCCATACTTCTCTTTTAAACTGAAGAATCAGACACTGGCAAAGTAAGACTAAACCTGCACAGTTCTAATAATTTAAGGCCTAATTTTTACATTCTTGGGCTTCATGTACACATAGCCTACTTTGACCGACCGCAGGAAAACACTGGAAAATCGGACCACAGTTTGCGTTTGCCAGCGGTCAAAACATTCCTATCCTGAACGCAATTCTTCGATGTTCATGGGGACGGAGGTTGAAGCTCCCCTAACCACAGCAGCTCCTAAACTCTGCTAAAAGCCTATGTGTACTTTAGGACATTTTAGGACAGGTTTTTATGGTTTAAGTTTAGGAGCTGTAGTGTACATGAAGCCTTAAAGTTTATCTCGACTTCCGGTTCCGGCGCCATATGTAACGGGCACGAGAGATGGCGGCTCCGGCAGGGACAGCTCATTAGAACAGCCACAGACCACCAGGCTCCTCTCCCGGTGTCCACACTGCCCCCCGCACGCCTCCGGAACACCCCCCGACGGAGCGGTACTTAATCTCCGGCGGCCCGGGTCCCGCACACGGCGCTGAGCTCAATCAGACTCACGGCCCCCAGCTGGCCAAGATGGCCGACGGCTCCTCAGAGCTTCCTGCCTCACACGCAGCCCACACTGTACAAATCGCCCCGGTCACCACAGAGGATCAGTATGGCAGGATGGCCCAAGCAGTGGCAGCCCTGCTCTCCCCCACGATCACTGCTTCTGTGGATAGGGCAGTGTCTGCAGGGATAGATCAGCTCCGGAGAGAGCTCAGAGAACAGGCATGCAGGCTCAATGAAGTGGAACACTGCCTGTCAGATCTAGAGGAAGGGGCACAGAGCTCACAAACAACTGCACTACAGGCATCTCAGACCCAGCAATATATACTGGAGAAATTAGATGACCTGGAAAATCTCGCAAGACGCAATAATCTTAGGGTCATAGGCCTCCCAGAAGCTTACAACTCAGGCATACTAACAGAGCTATGCTCTACCCTCATCCCTGAAGCCCTCGGCATCGCCACACCATGCATAGTGGAGAAAGCTCACCGAGTGGGTGCATCTAACGACCGATGCTCCCCACGCCCGATAATTGTAAGGTATCTAAACTACTCGGATAGAGTCGCCATCTTTAAATCCTTCTAATCTTTTCAACTGGAAGGGCACAAGCTCCTCATCTTCGCCGATTATTCGCAAGAAGTATCGCGCAAGAGAAAAGCTTTCCGATCCATCTGCACAGCCCTCCACCTCAAGGGGTTAAAATTCACACTGGCATACACGGCTACACTTCGCCTCACCGACCAGGCAGAGAAAAAGTCTTTCACCCACCCGGAGGAAGCTGCCTCCTATCTGCAAACATACCTCCACATTTCTCAGGATGTATCCCCTATGGAAATCAATCGATGCCCTGAGGGCCCCAGGGATCAGCGTAGCCCCCCACAAGGATCCACCTAAAAGGTTCCGCTGCTCAAACACTCCAGGATCCCCAAAACAGCATTGAAACTGGGTTTCACAAAGCCTGTGGCTTTTTTTCAAGACCTCTCCCTCTCCTAGAATCCTAGGACCCTGATGCTTAAAACCTCCATCTGACTGTTCTGGAAAATTGTTCTACGTTTGTTACCGTTATATAACTGTTGTTGTTTTAATGCCTTCTGTTACAGCCTTCCGGAGACATGCGGCCTTGGGCTCAAAATGCACTAACCCGAACCTTTTGGCGACCCTCTCCCACCTGTCACCCTACATGCCTCACCTACCTGGCGGACACACACTTGCATTTAGAACGAGTCCCATTCTCCGGTAACGCTGTCTGAAGAAGATTATTACGTGTGGAAAAAAGTGAAGTCAAGGCTTCTCCTAAACTGAGAGTAGATTTTGTCTATACTTACGCTCCATCCCACCACTCTTTCTTCACACCACTCAACCTCTACCCATCCCCAGGTTCACACCGACGCCCCTCCCCCCCTTCTCCCCTCTCCCCAGTCTCCATCCCTGATCACTGAACTAGCAATTACCCCACTGCTCCTTTGCCTGCAACCAAGCACCTCACATTGACCTAATCCCTAACCCTTTTGACACAATGAAAATTTTTTCATGGAATGTCAAAGGGCTCTGATCCCCCCACAAACACATGGCGATACTCCGCCACTTAAAGAGATTGAAAGCGGACATTGCACTTCTCCAGGAGACTCATCTCCCAGTGGCTGACTTCTGTCGAATGCGCAAGCTCTGGGTAGGCAAAATGTATGGCTCAGCCGCTGTCAAAGGTAAAGCAGGTGTTCTTATCCTCATACACAGGAAGGGCATCTTCTGACTGTTCACCTTCGTGTCTCAAGCAAAGACCTTGTAGTAACCAATGTATATGCCCCAAACTCCCCTACCAAATCCTTATTTCAGACAGTCACCTCACACCTAGCTCCCTCCTTGCAGTCCCCCCTCCTAATAGGAGGTGATTTCAATTCGGTTATGGACATACAGGAAGATAAATGAAAGGGAAAACCTATCCTCCAGTCGCGCCCTCGAACCACAGAAACGTTACTTTCCTCCTTTGCAGCTGGCCTCCAACTTAGTGACCCATGGCGCTTAGCTCACCCAGAAGGCAGGGAATATTCTTTTTACTCTTCTCCCCACCACACCTTGTCCAGAATTGACTACCTATTATGCAATTCCACTCTGCTGACCAACACCTCAGAAACACTCATCCACGACATTGCTATCCCCGACCATGCCCCTATTTCGTTACTTATACATGGCTTTGGCCCCTCACCCCCCTTATGGTCATGGCGCTTTCCCCAATTCCTGGCCCGAAACCCAGCTCTCCAGAAAACCATACAAGAGAATTGGTCAATCTACAAATCAACCAATGCTCCCCACTGCCATGACCCCAACCTACTCTGGGATGCGGGCAAGGCCGTCCTGCGTGGAAGGATCATAGCCTTCGCCTCTGCGCATAAAAGAAAGGTCCTCAATAATTTTTGTGCAGCCAGTGATCATCTGCACTTCACCCAGGCACAATTATCGCATAACAATACCCCCATGCACCGCAACGCTTGGCGGAAAGCCAAATCAAACTTTGGTAATAAGCCCGGGAAATTACTGGCGAGACTGTGTAAGGGGGCTCATACTCCTACCCACATATCCTCACTGAAAGACACCAAAGGTAACACATGTTCCTCCCCTAACGATATCAGTAACATCCTTGAACAATACTACACCCATCTATACAGCCCAGACCCCACTGATTTACACGCTGTACAAGACTTTTTAAAAAAGGTCAACCTTCCTCAAATTGACCCCACTCTCCTCTCACAACTAAACTCTCCAGTCACAGAGACAGAAATCCACAAGACAATCTCCTCCCTCTCGAAAGGGAAAGCCCCGGGCCCAGACGGATACACCCCTGAGTTCTTCAAGTTGACTGCTCAAACAGTGGTCCCGACCCTGGCGAAGGTCTATCATGCAATTCTCCAGGGAGGTGACTACATCCCTTCTGGTTTCCAGGCCCAAATTAAGCTGATTACCAAGAAAGGGAAAGACCCAACAGAGCCTAGTTCCTACAGGCCGATTTCCCTTCTCAACATAGACTCTAAAATCTTATCCAAGATCATTGCCAACAGACTAGCCAGAATCATGCCCACCCTAATCCACCCAGCTCAGGCAGGATTCATCCAAGGCCGTTCCGAGTCATCCAATATCCGAAAAGTTCTTACCGTTCCCGAGCACGCCAAAACAAACACCAGCGACGATATAGCCATAATCCCCCTCGATGCGGAGAAAGCCTTTGACAATGTTGGCTTTCCATGGTTGTCTTTGGTTCTCCAACATTTTGGCTTCTCTGGTCCCTTCCTCCACCTAATCTCCTCCATGTATGCCGCCCCTACAGCCAATGTTGTAGCGGCTGGCCTCATCTCAAAACCTATCAAACTTCATAAAGGCACCAGACAAGGATGTCCCCTCTCTCCACTTAACTTCATTTCTAGCCATAGAGCCATTGTCTCGACATCTGCTATACCACCCCTCCCTACACGGAGTGCAAATAGGTCAAAAGGAACTCCGCTTAGTTTTGTTTGCAGACGACATACTAATCTTCACATCAGACCCAACCTCTGACATGCCTCTCATCCAAGACATTTTCACTAGGTTTAGGGGGTACTCAGGTCTTCGTATCAACTTTGCCAAAAGCGAGATCCTTCCTCTATTCCAGGGGTCTTCAAACTACGGCCCTCCAGTTGTTCAGGAACTACAATTCCCATCATGCCTAGTCATGTCTGTGAATGTCAGAGCTGTACAATGCCTCATGGGATGTGTAGTTCTGCAACAGCTGGAGGGCCGTAGTTTGAGGATCCTTGCTCTATTCCATCACAAAATCCCCTCATGGGCCAACTCCTCTATTTTTTCTGTTGCAAAACACCACATCTCATATCTAGGAATAAACATTGGTAAAACCCCTTCATCCCTCTACAATCTCAACTTCACCCCAGTAATATCTAGGATTATAAATGAATTGGAGACATGGATGGACCTCCCTATCTCGCTCTTCGGGAGATGTCACTTATTCAAAATGGTTAGCTTTGCCAGACTATTGTACCCTCTTCAAACCATTCCCCTAATTTTACGTCACAAAGAGGTACAATCTTTACAAAGAACGCCCTCGTATATCAGTGCAAAACCTTTTTCTCCCGAGGAGCGAGGGGGGAGCTAAGCTCCCTAATATTAGAGCATACAATTTATCTTGCCTCTTAAGAATATGTCCAGACTGGATTTTGCAAACCTCCCAATACTCCAACTTTGATCTAGAAGCCCAAATGGTAACCCCTTACTGCCTACCGGCCCTTCTTCACAGCAAACTGCGCTCCATCCCCCCACATCTTCAACATAATCTGCTAATTTGAGACACGCTAATAGCATGGCGAGAAGTCAGAAACTGAGCTTATCCCCATGGATCTCTCAACTACTCCCGATCCACGGAAACCCTTCCTTCTCCCCCACTTTGTCTCACTTGACCTTGCAGGCCTGGGCTCATCGGAAACTATTGCACTTCGCTCAACTCTTTGACCCGAACTCAGGCAAACCCAGACCGGTCTCACAAACTCTGGACCTCTTTGACCTGCCACAAAGCCATTTTCTGTCCATCCATCAAGCAGTCCAACATGCCAGCCTATGCCCAAACAAACTTCAACGTTTTAGCCCCTCCATCCTGGACACCCTACTGGAAAGACAAAGCTTTAAGATATCGGACATTTACAAACCTTTGAATATACGCCTCAGCAAACCTCTGCAGGCAACCTCTCTCGCATCTTGGAGCTCTGATCTCAACTTCCCAGACGCCGTACACCGCATCATAACTGGATTCAACTCCACATGTACATATGTCACCAACGAGTTCTGGCATGAGCAACAGTTCAAAATAATGCATCGTGCATATATTCCTTTCCTGTCCTCACTCCAACAAACACCCAAGCGACAATGTCCGCTGTGTGACCAGGAACGACCAACGTTGCTCCACAGACTCTGGACCTGCCCCCATATCTCTGCCTTCTGGAACCAAGTTGAGAATTTCACTTTTCAGGTCACCGGTCGCACTCCAACGAAAGACATTTTCCCTCTACTCTTTGGTTACCTAGGAACCCCAATCTCAATTCGACCGATCACCCAACCGACGTCCCCTCAGCACAACAAAGCCTGGCTATCAACCTGCTTCATGTCAAGCTAGACACACTATACTCAAAAAATGGTCCTCATCTTCTCCACCAACTGTCCAGGACATCAAACTAGACCTAACAGCGCTATTAGACAAATAAGAGCTCGATGCAAGCTTATCCAGACGGGGCCTGTCACCCCGATTTAGACGTAAATGGTCACCATTCATCACTACAGCACTACCGTCTACAGAACATCCTGGACACCTTCTCACTCTCTCTACAATTAATGGAGCCCTCCCAACACATACAGAACTTCGCTCTCCATAAGATGGTCCAAACTAATACTCGAACCTGGTGACACCCCAATCTCCCCCTCTGTTATCAGCTCCTAACATCGAGTGCCTCCCCCCACCCCAATGAGGCAATAACTCACAGTTCAGTGACTACCCCAGGTCACCCCCATTCCCCCCCTCCATGGCGAGCGTTTGACCTGCACGGATCTACCACTACTCCCACTCCTGTATTCCGGATTGTTTTATTGTGTATTTTCATGCCATCTTTACCTAAGTGTATTATTTCTTAATTGCTCCATAGTCTCCACCCTTTTGTCTACACAATTTTTACTCTCTTTTGAACAGTCTATCTTATAATTAATTATGGTGAGATGTGGGCTCGAGATCGACACTTCCCTCCTTGAAGGGAGGCCTTGAAGCCCTCAACTCACCAGCCTTTGCCTCTCCCCTTCCTTTTCCCACAACCGGAGTTGAGGAGGGGCGATGCCAAGGGATGGGGAGATGTCTCTCCATTCTTCTTACCAAAATAGAATCTCACAGTTGAAAATCTACCTTTTTCCTGTATTAATATCTCTGACTCCTTTAGTATTCGCCTGCGTGCGAACTATAAGTATATGATATCAGGCATACTCCCTACTCAGGGAAAGCCTCAGCAAGTTAATTTGAGATGTTACTTTGCTCCCTCTCATGTTGTATACAAGAAAACAATAAAATATATTGAAAAAAAAAAAAAAGTTTATCTCTAGCTCATTTCTTGATTAGGGTAGGGAACAATTAATTATTTCAATAGTAGTTTGGGCAATTGATATCATATTGTCAGCACCACATCCCCAATTAGAAATAATTTCACAAGAAAAATAAATATGGGACTTTCGGGTTGCTAGGAGACATACTTACAATTTCATGTACTGTTAAAATTATACAAAAGTTTATTGGTTACAGAGTTCAAATATTTCATAATAAAAACCAGCATGGTGTTAATATGGTCTTGTCATTTTTTTACAGAAGTACCATGAGTGATAGTCCCACCATGTTTGGCTTCTTCAGAGGAATACAACTGCTGAGGCTTTAATATTTTATTGAGGAAACAGAATGTAAATAAACAACTTGATAATTGCACAATGGTATTAAACAAATTACTACTGAATACAATATATAACATTTGCAGTGTTGGCCAGGTCATGCTTACCCCAGGGTTTATTTTTCCTCTGTTAAAGGGAATGATAACTGAGTAGGACCCTAATAGCAAGTGGCTATTGCACACTAATGGTAATTCAAACAAGTTTAATTTTGAGGATGATTTACGCCGATATACTGTAGAAACTGATACATGCAGCTCTCAAATATCTTAAAAATCATTAGATAACCTCAATCCCTCTTTAGTCGTGTCCTTGAAGCTGACAATGAAAATTATTTTTATTGAATGGGCGCCCCCTGGTGCTCTATCTTGATAACATACTTGTAAGTAAGGACCTCATGTTGTTTTTCTTTTATATACCTAATGTTACACACATATATATATAAAATCTATTACAGTCTGGTCCTGTTGTACCTCCTGTGGTCACAAAAGAATTTTGCGCTTGACACCAAACCTGAAGCTTTAATTTCTCCCTTACCAGAGGAATGATAAACTTTGGGGTAAGCATGACCTACAGACATTCTATATTGTATTCTGTAATATATTGTTTAATACCTTGCGCAATTATCAAGTTGTTTATTTACATTCTGTTTCCTCTATACAGTATTACCGTCTCAGCTGTTGTATTTTCCTGAAGAAGCCCCTTTGTGCAAAACATGTCGGGACTATCATTCATGGTATTGCTGTAAAAATGAGTACAGCAAGACTATATTAACACTATGCTGGTTTTTATTATGAAATATTTTAACTAAATGTAATTGAATAAATGTTTGTATAAATTTTAACAGTACATGAAATTGAAGTATGTTTCTTAGCACCCCACAAGTCCCATATTCATTTTTCTTGAGAAACAATTAACTATTATGTATAGGTTTTTTTTCTATTCCCCTTTCTGGTACTTTAGCCTTGCTTCCTGTCTTGGTCATAACATTGTCACCAGGGCATGACATGAGGGGAAATTGCCTTAAACAGGAACACAATGCCAATAAAACACAATAGTAGTTTGGGGCCATGACCCCAGTTGCTTTGTTACTGCTGTGTGTGTCCCCAGTGGGGGATTTCTTCTTACTTCCTGCCACAGTGAGAACTATGTCAACGGAGCAGAATGCAAGGGAAAATCCTCTGACAGAGGTTCTAGCCCCCATACTTCCTTGGGTTATAACAGTTTCATATTCTATCCAAAAGAACAAGAAAAAAATGTTCTGGCTAGAGATACAATTTAAAGCAGTATTAAACCCAAATTTTTACACCCCATAACTTTGGTCCAACTTTCATGCACCTTGAGGGCCATAGATTTAAATGTTAACCCTCGAAAGCTGCATAAAAGTCATACCTGAATGTTTTATATTCAACAGTGGGTCGGACTTTGCAGTGGTATGTAGATATTCACCAGGATCACACCAAGGATCAATCAAATAACCAAGTAAAAATGGTAAAAAAAAAGCCAAAGAAAAGAAAAACGGATGCAGACACCACATCTACTGATTGGTAAGGTGCAATTGATGACATTTTTGGTTTTGGGTTTAACACAGCTTGAAGCCCATTTATGACCCCCTCCCCTCCCCATATTTTGTAATTGCTGACAGACTACTGAACATGGGGACATAAAACAGAAAATATTCCTTTCACGGTCTACAGACTTACGTTTCTCTTGCGATGATCTTACTTCCAATAGCTGCTTGTACAGCAATTTCAAACAGTTGTCTGGGAATAGATTCACGTAACTTTTCACAGATTGCTTTACCAACTGAATAGGCTTTTTCCCTAAATAACAGAATATACATATTTCTTTTACAGTAGTTATTTTCCAATACACCCAGTAGACCAATAAAACTGTGCTCATACAGAAATTAGGCACCTGACACCCCAATAACTTGTTCTAACAGACTAATGCTCCCTTCACATCTAGGTGTCCCGAATCACGTCAAATTGCAGGACGCCCTTGTGATCCCAGTCACTTCCAATGGCACTCCAATTGCCGCGCGATTTTGCCGCGATTGTCGCCGAAGAATCGCGGTAAAATTGCACAAACAGAATCACGGGATGCCTCGAAGCCTCTTGAACTTCTTTTGGGCGACATGATGGCACCCTCCACTGAGGGATAGTAGTATCAATCTGTGTGACTAAACCACAAATAGATTCATAAATATAAAAAAACATAATAAGCATATAAACCATCAAATGACAATAAATTCACACAATAAACTGAGCCATTTACTGATTGTAAGCTCTGGTGAACTCCATGCCCAAGAGGGTTAAGGCAGTGCTGGAAAATAATGGTGGCCATACAAAATATTGACACTTTGGGCCCAGTTTGGACATTTTCACTTACGGGTGTACTCACTTTTGTTGCCAGCGGTTTAGACATTAATGGCTGTGTGTTGATTTATTTTGAGGGGACAGCACTCTACTGAGCATCTGTGGGGCATCCTCAAATGGAATGTGGAGGAGCGCAAGGTCTCCAACCTCCACCAGCTCCGTGATGTCGTCATGGAGGAGTGGAAGAGGACTCTAGTTGCAACCTGTAAAGGTCTGGTGAACTCCGTGCCCAAGAGGGTTAAGGCAGTGCTGGAGAATAATGGTGGCCACACAAAATATTGACACTTTGGGCCCAATTTGGGGATTTTCACTTAGGGGTGTACTCACTTTTGTTGCCAGCGGTTTAGATATTAATGGCTGTGTGTTGAGTTATTTTGAGGGGATAGAAAATTTACACTGTTATACAAGCTGTACACTCACTACTTTACATTGTAGCAAAGTGTCATTTCTTCAGTGTTGTCACATGAAAAGATATTCACATAAATGTGAGGGGTGTACTCAATTTATGAGATACTGTAATATATATTTTATATATATATATATATATATATATATATATATATATATACACATATACACACATACATACATACATGCACACGTGTGCTTTCCGTGTAGGTTTCAGTTAATAAAAAATTAGGACTTAAATGGCCAAAGCTGACAAATAACTGGACAGTGTCTGGGTGTCTTAAATACTCACAATGTACTTGTTTTTTTGCATCATGCATACCTTTAGCCCGTTACAAATGGGCCGAAAAGAAGCCAAAAGCAGTTGGTTTGGCAGAAATCGTCTGACTTTCGGCCCGTGTGTACATCTTCCTGTGCGACAGAAGCTGGTCTCACGGCTGGCTTCTGTTGAACAGGCATGCTGGAAAACCAGCATCCGATCAATGGCTGCCAGCGCTGACCAGTGCCCTCGCTACAACACAATAGCACAGCAGGGCAGATCACTGTACTAACATTGCTTTGGTTAGTACAGTGATCTGTCCAATTTTTTCCATTTAGCTCGCTGGGTTGAACGAAAAAAAAAAAAAACTTCTAGTGTATTAGGCTTTAGTCTGTACTGGTGTATAATGTGGAGCCTGCAATACAGATAGACCATACTACTGCATTATAAATGGACCCCTAAGGCCTGTTTCACACAGGCTTCGGCTTGTATAAGAGCAGTGTGAACATAAAGCTTTGACAAAGCATTTGCAGAGCTTTCAACAAGCTTCAAGAAATGCTGAAGCCTGCTAGCAGCTTGTTTAAAGTGGCAATAAACATTCCCATTGGAATCTCTGTTTACATTTACAAACTAGCTGAATGGTACTTTAAAAGCTTCAAAGCTTGCTGAAAGCTCTGCAAATGCTTTTTCATAGCTTGCTGTTCACACTGCTCTTATACAAGCTGAAGCCCATATGAAAACGGGCCTTAGTGTTTGTTCATACTGTTTTTATTAGCAACACTTTTTACCTATGTACTATAGTCACCAGTTCTTCCACAGAACGCCCATTCAATAAAATATCCATTCTGATCAGGTCAGCTGCTTTGTACCCAGCATCCTCATAATCAAAACTGAAAAGATAGAAAAATGCACACAGTGGAATCATCAGTGTTAGACTAGAACTATACAGGTCCTACTTGGTGAATATTGTTACTGCAATCCAACATTTCACACACAAAAAATAATAAACCTACCACAGGCTGAAAAATCAGAAATTGCTGCAATTTACATATACACAATTTTGTTAATATATCTTAAATTACAATTTACAATACACAGTGTGTACCCAGACATTACTGAATAATTTGTCCTGTGATACCATACGTCAGTGAATAAATTGCCCTTTGGTAAAAAGCATGAACAAAGCCAATGCAGAAATTGTTTGCTTTTCAGCCTTCAAGTTTAAAAGATTACTTTATAGGCCTGGAAACCTAAATCCAACACTTTTTTTCACTTTGGATGGGGCAGGGAATAATTAAATCCCCATTAGGGAGATACCAGAGTTACATGAAAATATGCTAACATCGAGAAAGTAAGGGACGTTTTCTAAGGAAAGAATCTGCCTCTACAATATACAGAATGAGATAATGTCTGTAGAACTTGCCTTGCATATCCAGATGACAGAGACTTTAGATTATCATAAAAATCCACCACAACTTCATTTAATGGAAACAGATATTTCACCATGATCCTGTGCTCATCAATGTACACAAAACTTTTGTGTTCAGCACGTCGGGACTGCAAACACAAATATATTTTAATTCAAATATCTCTTTTATTCAAAATTTTCAGTATACAGGATAGTGACACTTAACATCTGGCAACATCATATCTAAGACCAATAGTGAAAAAACATAAGGGAAAAACAAAGGAAAGGGACAATAGGAAGCAACTGGGGAAAGTGGGAACTGGTAGAGGAAAAGAAAACATTCATAAGGAAATTTTGTCTTCTTGAGGATATTTTAGCTTTAAAATAAGAAGGAAAACCTAGACTGGGTATGAGATCAAAGACATGAGAAGACTTCACAGAAGTAATGACTCATTACACACAATATAGTACAATCTAACATGAAAGTTTGGTTAGTATGAGGGTATTTAGGCAATTCGTTGTAGGGATAGGGCATGGAAGCTATCAGAGTCTCTGTGAACTTGCCAGCATGACTATAAAGTGCAAGTCTTTTCACAAATATATTTTAAAATGGTAATTCTTGTACCCAATATTAACCCTTCGGCAGAGTTTACTATATAATTGAATGTGAATGGTGCAAATTTTTGTTTATGTATCTTAGGTTTCCTGTGCTCCATTGCTCATTCTGTCTCCCAACAGCTTTCACAAATAAACAAAATGTATCTGTCAGAGAATATGGGCTGTCCGCCCGGCAGACTCCGCTTTGCTCAGCGGGGGATCGATCAGCCAAGCAGGCGGATCACAGGTCCGTCTCTGCACAGTAAGCGAAGACGGACCTGTCATCCGCCTGCTCGGCCGATCGATCCCCCGCTGAGCAAAGCGGAGTCCGCCGAGCGGACAGCCCATATTCTCTGTCAGAGCCCCGCTCTCCACTATGGGAAGATCAGATAAAAACAGACCGCCTGTCCGTTTTCATCCGATTCGCCATACGGATGGAGAATCGGGTAACCATCTGTCTGGATTTCACGGACAGGATCGGATAACAGCGGGTGTATGCGCACATCAGTGGACATGTCACCGCTGACAACTGCCTCTCCATAGAGGTGAATGGAGGCTCCGATCAGGTCGGCCTGAAAAACTGTCAGCTGGACCTAATCGGAAAGCTCATGTGAAAGTGGCCTAAGTGCTGTGATATGAAAGAGATTTTCTTTTTTTCTTTGTAATATCTCATGCTGCTGAGTGTAGGAGACCAAGTGGGGCAGACCAGGAAAGCAGCAACTAGGGTTAGTCTAAAGGCTGCAGATAACAAGAAACATAATCACCGTGTGCAATTCATATTTTATCTTTAATAGCTTAACCTCTTAATGCTGGCATTTCCCAGCCCTTTAAAAGGTTTCTGATGCTGGGAGGCGGCACAGGGTTTTTGATCATGTGACCGCCATGATTGGTTGTCACAGCTGTGAGAGGTAGAGACCAGGAGCTTTCCGTTGGCCACCGGTAACTGTGCTGGGAGCGTGCAGGGCGGGAACTTTCGGCAAAGCTCTGTTTAAATTCTGGTACGCATATATGCAGCCACTCGGCGTTGAGGTCCACCTGCCGAGAGGTTGTATTTATGTGTACCGGGATCTGATGTCACAAACATTGCAGAGCTAGAGCACAGAGCTCAGTGAAATCTGAGTGAGGGAATTTATACACCCTCCTCTATACACGGATATAATGAAACATACACAGTTGAGACTGTCAGTCACCTGCTATGTGCAATGGAGGGGGGGATGGGCCATCACCTGAGAGGCTGAAGTGTCGGCATACAGTATTATCAATGATTCATGCAGATAACAGAAAAAGGAGATATCAAAGAGAAATTACACTTTGTGCTTTGGATGGAGGCTAATACACACTATAGAAGGATATGATTTGTTAATTTTTCATGTTAGAGGTTTAAAACCACGTTAAGTATATTGGAGCAAATTGGAGCAAATCTATAGTCAAATAAATGGCATCAGTTAAAACCACTTAACGACAAAGCCTTTTCTGGCACTTTTTATTTACTTCAAACATTATATATATATATTTTTAGCAGAGACCTTAGAGAAAAAAATGGCGATTGTTGCAATTTTTTATGTCACACAGTATTTCCGCAGCAGTTTTTTTAAACGCATTTTTTATTTTGGGAAAAAAAAAAAAAACAGTTTAAGGAATTTTAATGCAAAATAGATACCTTACATGTCACACTTTAAAATTGCGCACGCTCATGGAATGGTGACAAACTACGATACTTAAAAATCTCCATAGGTAACACTTTTTTTTTTTTTTTTTTTTTTTTACAGGTTACCTGTTTAGAGTTACAGAGGAGGCCTAGCTCTAGAATTATTGCTTTCGCTCTAACATTCACGGTGATACCTCACATGTGTGCTGCGAACACCATTTACATATGCATTCGCTTCTGTGTGTGAGCATGGAAGGATGGGGCCCTTTACATTTTTTTTTCCTTTTCTTATTTATTTTATTTTTACACTTACATTTATTTATTTTTTTTATCACTTTTATTTCTATTACAAGGAATGTAAACATCCCTTGTAATAGAAATAAGGGATGATAGGTCCTCTTTATGGAGAGCTTTGGGGCCTATAAGACCCCAAAGCTCCCCTCTAACTTTTAAAGCAAAAGATCAAAGAAAAAAAAAATGAATAATAATCTTTCGCTTAAAAAAACCCCAAAAACCTTAGTTAGACTTACCGGTAACGGTATTTCTACGGGCCTTTCAGGACAGCACCTAGAGAGAGCGCAGCTCCACCCACTTTCCCAGGAAACACTGCAGTCAGTTTCTTTATAGACCGGTCACTTCCACCATGGCCTCAGTTGTTTATAGAGTACCTCCAGCCATGCTGAAATTAGATAAGTAGAACATAGTAATAACAAGACATTTTATAACACAATTAGGGTGCTGTCCTGAAAGACTCGTAGAAATACCATTACCGGTAAGATTAACTAAGGTTTTCTCTCCTCGTCTTTCAGGACAGCACCTGGAGATAAGAGAGTACTTACTCTAGGGTGGGACCACCGCCTGCAGGACTTTCCTGCCAAATGATTGCTCTGATGCCGAGAGCAACTACAACCTGTAGTGGCGGGTAAAGGTGGAAAAACTTGTCCACGTAGCCACCTTGCAGATCTGTCCTGGTGAAGCCCCTGCTCATTTCGCCCAGGACGTTGCTACTGCCTGGGTTAAATGGGCCACTACCCCTGCGGGAGGCTCTACCCCTGAAGCTTTGTAGGCTTCATTGGTGGCCATTCACAGCCATCTTCCTATGGTGTTTTTAGAAGCATTGTACCCTTTACACCGGCCTGAGAACAATATAAACAATCAATTCAAGCTTCTGAATTCTCTTGTGACTTCGAGATGCAGTATACATCTTCTTACATCCAGGCTATGGAAAGCGCTTTCCTTAGTGCCGGATAGTGTAGGGCAAAAGGTTGGGCGAACTATTTCCTGTGACCTATGAAATACTGTTGAAACCTTTGGTAGAAAACCCGGGTCAGTTCTTGGCACTACCCAGGCCAGAAACATAGAAAAAAATGGTTCAATGATAGACAGGGCTTGCAGTTCGCTCACCCTCCTAGCTGACGTAACCGCCACTAAAAGTGCTAATTTGAGCAACCAAAATTTAATTGTTGCTTCCTCCGGAGGTTCAAAGGGTTTTTTTGTCAAACCCTGTAATACCACCGATAAGTCCCATTTTGGAAAAAAATTAAAAGGTACTGGCCTGGCTTTGGCCAGTGCTTTAAATAATCTTATAATAAAGTGGATCCTGAGATAACTGTCTCTCCAGGGTTACCGATAGAGCGGCCACATTTGGATCTTTAAAGTACTAGCCGCCAACCACTTCTCCATTCCCTCATGGAGGAATTCTAGAACAGAAATAACTTCCTGTGGTGGGAAAACTTTGGTTGCACACCAGGAATTGAAACATCTCCATGTTTTAAAGTAAATTGCCCTAGTGACCTTTTTTCGGCTATTTAATGGGGTTGAATCTAATTTATTAGACAAGCCCTTTCTTTTTAGGATTTGCTCCTCAGGCTGTTAATCTGTGCTGCTCGATATTGGGATGTTGAAGGGGCCCCTGAGTTAGAAGGTCTCTTCGTAATGGAAAAAAACAGTTGGGTTCCACTGCCATTTTCTGTATAGTTGAAAACCATGACCTCTTGGGCCAAAATGGAGCCACTAAGATCATGCTTGTAGCCTCCCTTTGCAGTTTCTTGAGTACCTAGGTTGGGCATCTAGGTTCCTGGCCACCACAGTTGACGCCATAGCTGGTTTTAAATTGGCTAAGGTTGAATCCCAGGCTTTTTTCAATAGGGATATGCCTTTTATCTATGGCGTCTTTTAGGATGCCCATATCCTCAAAAGCCAGGTCTGCGTTCCTTGACACCTGTGAAAAAGCTGCATCAAGCTTTGGTTTCTTATTCCATACTTGAGCGCTATCCTCCTCAAAAGGAAATCTCAGTTTGAGAGATTTAGAAAAGAAAGGGGCCCCTTTCTAGGTCTGGAGCTTAGTAGTTCTCCTGGTTGAGTAGTGGATGTAGCTGAGGAAGTTTCCTCCTTAACTAGATCTGCTATACAGGTCCTGCATAACACTTTGGTCCAAGATTCCCTAAGTGTATTTTTGCAAGAGGGGCATTTCATAAACAGTTAAAGCCCTTTAACCTTTAGGGAAACAATAACCAGCTGCCAAATAGAAGAGCTAACCCTTTAGCCCCTGTGTTTGTTACCGCAGCTTTACAACCCTAGTGACTCCCCCACTGAATCACTATGTTAAAAAACAAACACACTCTCCTTAGTGCCTGGTCCAAGGAGAGTGATGCAGGGTCCCTTCCTTCCCCCCAGGGGAGTAAGAAAGGGAAAACACAGGACCCCTAAAAGGAAATTTACAGGGACCTCTGCCCCTGCTTACCTGGGTCTGACTGGTGTTAGTGGCTCCTGCCGCCACCACTTCTTCCTCTTCCATGCTTCTGAGGTCCTAGTGGCGTCCGGCTACCATTTTATTTGATTTTCCGGTCCTTTTGCCGTTGCGAGGACTGGAAATGACACCTGTTAAGGCCGCCTCCTCCCCCAGCGTTCCAACGGCCAGAACCGGAAGCCGCACGCACTGCCGGAAGTCCCACCCCCGGCCAGAAATGACCAGGAAAGCATGGAGGCTGAAAACAGATTAGATGCTGCTCTCACTTCTGTGGAGCTCACCATCTCTCCTTCCAGCCCACAGCCGCTGGTCTGAAGAAAGCGGGGACCCCCAGCAGCCTGAACCTTCACCGGGTATGAAGAGGAGGAGACACCGGAGCAGCCCCTTCCCGTAAGGGGGGGATGCTGGGCTGGCCTGTATCACAGACAACACCACAGGTATGCCCCATACTATCCCCACCTGGAGAGAGTGTAGCACACCCTTGGTTCCCTGCAGCGCTTCCACCATGGCCGGAAGAAACACTACAACTGAGGCCAGGGTGGAACTGACCAGTCTATAAGAAACTGACTGCAGTGTTTCCTGGGAAAATGGGTGGAGCTGTGCCCTCCCCAGGTGCTGTCCTGAAAGACGAGGTGAGAAAAAAATCGTTTACTTCGACTCTAGACCGGAAGTGACTCATGACATCTTTCTGGTCCTCAAGATCATAGAGGTGATCAGAGATGATATGGTCTCTGTTCACCTCTATGGCCAGCCATGCGAACCGTTGGATCGTTTCCAACGATAAAAGCCGGTAAGCCCCAGAAACACTGGGCTTCTGAAAGCAATCCAGCGGCTAAATAGCTGATCGGACTGCTTTTATGAATAAAAAAAAAACACCACCGGGGTTATAGCTGATAGCTTTAGCCATAACCCCCAAAAACCACTTGCAAGCTGCGACATTATTATATTATATAAATGCAGGCACCTTACACATAGTAGCGTTGAACACTACAATGAGAAATACTTTCCTATCTTATATATGTGCCAGGGTTACATCTATCCAGTCAAGATAAAAATGATCAGTAAAATTACATATTGGGTAATCTAATCCTGAGCAGTAAAGTTCAGCTCCCTGCAGGTGAGGGTAAATCTTTACTTTATGACACAAGAGAGTTCCTGGATGGATAGACTTCTATTTGGAGTAGTGGCTGGCTTGTTGCTGTGAACCTGCAGCCATAGAACACTAAGGTAAACGAAATTTCCTGCCACCAGCCCAAGCATTAGAAGACATTATTTCAATCAGTGCATCAAAAATCAACACGGCCTTACGATTGATATTTTTGATCTTATTTAAACATCTGGATATTATGATGTCTCTGGACGTTTGGGTGGCTATGAGGGAGCAAGGTGGCCAACGGCACGCTCATTTGTTCACACAACGGGCAGGTTTATACCACTTGAGGGACATCAGCCCCCCACAGACTGGTTACCCATGATGCCCTTGACTAAATTTTGCTCTACCCTACACTTATCTGGTCAGATACATAGGGCCCCAACGGCTTTTGAGGAAATGTGCAGTCTCTCCCAGGTCCCTAGACACATGTTATCTTTAATATACAAAGAAATTCTCCCCCACACACATAACACCTTAACACCTTACCCACCTTTACACAAAAGTGGTCCAGTGACCTAGATACGGAAATCTCTCTGGATAGATTACTACACAGACTATCCAGAGGATAAACTGAGGGAAGTTCCAGGTATTCAATACCGGAGTGTCACTGGGGAATGTGGTCCCCGTGTGTTCCAGTGAACAGCATTCCAATCATTTTGTTTCAGATACATGGAGAACGAATTGTAACAGACACACTGTATGTATATTTATGCCTTCCCCCATACCCCCCCCCCCTTCTTCTCTTCTCCCCCTCCCTCTGCCTGTTTTCACAGATATATACGTCCAACTGCATGGACACACAGAATATTTAATATGCTGATTCCAACTTTTGAGCATTGTTATTTGCACCTACATAAATTAAAGTTATGTACTGATTGTTTTGTGGTATTTGTTTACCACTGCCCCCCCTTTTTTTCTTTATTTTGTACCCTCTATTGCTCTACTTGAAAAAATGTTTAATTAAAAATATATTCAACCTTAAACATCTGGATATTGTTTTTGTAAAAGATTGGCAAAATATATTACATGAAAATATGAAAACTTCCTTTGCTTCTGGTGAGAGGGCAGCTGCTTTGCAGGCCAGCACCAGGCACCCTCTCAAATTTTGTGCCTCTGCCCATATCCTCAACCACAACAATGCACTTCACAGAAAAAAATTAAAGCTTAAATTAAAGATTGTTTATTTTAGGACATCCTGTGTTCCATATAACTTCCTTTTAATCTATCTCATCTATGAACCAACTCGTATCAACTGCTTTGATTCACAGCAATGGGTGACTTAGAGTGGAATACCACAAAGGTCCCAAAAAGGGGCAATGAAGTCCAACTCTTGCCTGAGAGTCAGTGCCGTTTTATAGAGCAAGGTAGCTATGAAACAGCTATAAAAAAAATATAATGGCAAAGATCACAACTTCCATAAAACCTATTGGTAATAATTTTAATAGTTTCAGATCTTTTTTAGCATGAAAAAAAAGAAAACTAACCTGGCAAAGTGACATTATCTTTCCAAAGTACTCATCCGGAGAAATGATTGTGCCCAGTATCATAGGTTCAAGATATTCAGACACTACAGTTTTATCAGGGAATTCACAGGGGTTTACAATGGTTATTTCTTGTGCTCCATATTCCTAAACAATTACAAATCAGAGAAGCTTTGTGATGTCTATACAGCAATCATAGTATATAAACAGCAAGAACTGCTCATGAATGATGACAACATTAAAAAACAAAAAAAAGTGCTTAGGGTACTTTTGTATAACAAAGTAACAATAGAACTCCACCCAAGTTTTTGGATGTAGTGGGGCAGAGTTCAATACCCCACTGGGCTATTACAGCAAACCATAACAGGTGAGGTCAAGTGAATTAGAAATTAGAAGCATTTCCCTGCCACCAGCTCTCTCCGTGGATTCACTCTGTCCAATGACACAATAAGCTGGAATGTTAGTTTAGAAACAGCTGTCATGACCATGCTGGAGGCAGGAGAAACTGATGGCAAAGGACCTTTTAGCTGCTGGCAGAAGCTCTGGAAAATGTCAGTGGATAGAAATTGAGATGATGGCTGACCTATAAAAGACCAGGCTGAATAGAATAAGGAGCAAGGAGGAAACTGAAGAGTGTGTGATGAGAATATGATGTACACAATGCTATTCAGAGCACAAGAGGAGGACCTGCTAACCTAAATCAAACATTTTATGTGACAAGATTAGAAATGTTTTTCAATTATATAACTAATAGTCCCTACACAGATAACTAATAATCTGTGCAACTAAAGGTTCATGCTTGCTAATATACTCGGTGAAACATGATTTATGGGGTATTAATAGGAGGTCTACTTGTAAAGTAAGCAAGATGTATTATTTTACAGGCAAATGTATCTATGCATAACAGAAAGGTAACTTGCAATGATACAGTTATAGAGTGAAACCCTTTTTACGCAAGCATGTCATTTATACAACTTAATAGGCAAATGCTTTATCTCTATAGCACATTATGGGAATAGAACCTCTGTCTGTGTTCCTTCACTTCCTGTCCAACACAATAGGAAGTTGAGTGGAAATCTCTTCAAAGTGAGAGGAGACTGTCTCTTAGCTATCACTAGAACAGGTCTTCTTGTTTGAAGATTCCTTCTTCACTTTCAGTTCAATTGACTATAACATTAGTGATTTCCCATCACTTTCTGCATTTGAAACTTTGTCAGTGCTCTCTTCTGGAAAGACTGGTCTTTCACACATTTAAATAAAGAATGCAAATTTTTTACCCTGTCTTTTTATAAATATAGTTTTAGTTCTGAAAGGCAACCTTTACTTTTCCCATTTAGGGGAAGTAACAGGTTCACTTGCTGGAGACAAGACATACCAAGTTCCTCCAGGTAAGGGTGAGCATGTAACTTCCTTCCCACTCTTATCATGATGCAGTGCGAGACACCACACAGGCCAATCATTAGGCTCAAGCACTGACATGTGATGGTGGGTTGGAGGTGTTCCTTAGGTTGTGTAAGCTCCAAGTCAGGCTCAGTGAGGCCATTAAGTGAATCTATTACTTTGTTCTGAATGGGATATCAGGTTCACTTTAAAGCCTTAGAGGCTGATTTCCTAAAGACGTTGAGAATATTTGCATAATAAACGGTGTGACTGTTTACTTTAATTATCCATTCACACATTCCTGTTTGTTTATTTTATCTGAAAATGACTGGATAATTGAAGTGAATATTTACACAATTTGTGAAGATTCTCACCTCCTTAAGACCCCATTCACACAGGGGCAACACGACTTGCAGGTCGCCTCAGCGAGGCGACCTGCAAACGACTGCCCGGGCGACTTGCAAAACGACTTCTGTGTAGAAGTCTATGCAAGTCACCGCAAGTCGCCCCCGAAGTCGTACAGGAACCTTTTTCTAAGTCAGAGCGACTTGCGTCACTCCCCTTAGAACGGTTCCATAGCACAGAACGGGAGGCGACTTGTCAGGCGACTAGGTCGCCTGACAAGTCGTCCCTGTGTGAATGGGCTCTTAGTAAATCATCCACTTAAAATTTAGTCAAACATTTTTTTTTTAAAATAAGCAAAAGGGACAGTATTTACTAGCAATGCAAGGTGCCCTTGTGCTAATGGCTCATGTTTTAGTTGAAATCTAAAGTCCTCTGAACCCCACCGCTTCCTCCAAAGTGGTAATCTTCTAAATGAAAAGCATTCTATGAATGTAGGATGGGCAGATGAATGAAAGTCGCCCTCCTCCATTCATAGCTTTTCATTCATAGAAGCTATAGTACAGCTTTTATGAATGGAGGAGGTGGGTGGAAAGAACAAGCATAGTCAGCACTCTTGATGAGTGCTCGTTACAGGACCCTAGGCTCTATTAATTCCCGCACACATGAAGATTGATGTTGGGGACAGGGGACTTCAGATTTCAACTAAAGCACAAGGAACACTTTGCCTTGGCATAAGTATGTCCCTTATATAGGCGTACTGCTCTTTTTGTGTTACTACATAGATAAAAGTTAGCAGCACATTTAGGGCAAGGACTGATGTGAACATACAATATGTAAATTGCTGCAAAAAATTGCTGGCGCTATATAAATACTTGTAACAATAAATAAAGAGTAAAAGTAGCTCTGTGGACATCTTACCTTTATAAGTTTCGGTGAGGTGAGCACAGCTTTGTATGGGACTGTTGGCGATGTCATGATAACAGATGCATTGTATTCCTGCTCCAGCCTTTGGTTAAAAACCTCCATATGTAGAAGCCCAAGAAAGCCCAACCTGTGCAGGTATATAGTTAGGGACATTTGTGATTTATGTAGCTACCCGTTCACATGAGAGGCAATGAAAATGTAACAAGATAGGCAACACAAAAACAAAGTAATTTTTCCCATTTAATTCTAAAATTAAATAAAGAAAATAGGTAGGATATATATTGGCTTGGTAAATATGTATTAGATGCTAGCTGAACAACATACATGTATTTGTTACTATTTTTGGAAGTATTTTCTCCCATAAAAAAGCTAAAGTTTTAATACATATCCTACTGAGCTGGATTAATTGATTCAACTTAAAAAGCAAAACAACTGTCAACCTGTTACATTTTCAAAAACTGGCAGTAGCATTGAAAGCATTCCAGACATAACATGGTTATAGACGATTCCAGGTATGGATATTTTATCCATAGTTACATTGGTTTAGCTTGGACTAATGTAACTATGGATATACCATACTTGTGAGATCCCCCTGAATGCTGGAAGTTACTGAAGCAGACACCACTACTATAGTGATCTCCAATGTCCTGTGATGTCATCGAGCTTGATGCTGCACTCCACTAGTGTTCCAGCTCTCCTTTCTTTAGTTCATATAGTGTACCCAGGGGGCACACCTGTGTAGGAAGTGTAGGAAATTGTGTGTTTGGGCCAGCTTGAACAGTGTGACAAATAACAGTAAACCTGGATATCAGCTTTAAATTTACATTTTGTTGAACCGGGTGGTGCCTGCAGGGGCACCAATTTTGAATTTTGCCAGTTTCAGCAGAAATCAGTTGAAATTTAAGCCATCAATGGGCAGCCTTACAATAACCTTAAAGTGGAATTAAAGGGTGAATACTTACCTACAGTATGCAGCGCTCTCTCACCAGCACTCTCATCTTCTTCTGAGTGACAGTTTTCGGGCCTCTTTATTGGCTGGCTGGTGATGACATCACTCCAGCCAGCATGCACAGTAGTTACTCATCCTAGCACTCAGACTGGCGCAGCACTACAAGAAGAGCTGCGCATGGACACAGGGCTGCTGATAAGGTAGTACAGCCAGCCCTCCTGTACTGGGCCTGGACCCCATCAGTTCAAAAGGGGGGCCCAGGCACCTGCTGAGCAGGAGAGTCGGCTGGACTATCTTATTGCAAACACTAATCCTCTTCTGCCTTCTGCAGCACTGCCAGCTTCTCCTCCTCTTTCTCCCACCGGCTTCACCGCAGGAAGATTGGTTCTAGCACATGCACCCCTTCCATCTGCTGTCTGGGCCCCCCTGTGTGCTCCTTTCCCCTGCAGCACTTGCTTCCCTCCTTTCCTCTACTGCAGTGGCTGCCGGCACACAGGGGGAAGTGTCAGGATGGAGAGCGGAAGAAGGTAGGCTGTATGTGACCCCGTGAATTATAACAGCAGCCCTACATGCACAGCTCAGTTTACAGTGCAGGAGAAGACAGCGAGCAGACAGGTAGGGGCATTTGTTTGCAGAAGAGACAGTGCATGTCTTAGGCTGCTTTCACACTGGGGCAGTAGGGGGCGTCGGCAGTAAAACAGCGCTATTTTTAGCGCTGTTTTACCGCGGTATTCGGTCGCTAGCGGTGCAGTTTTAACCCCCCCGCTGGCGGCCAAAAAAGGGTTAAAACCACTCGTATAGCGCGACTATAGCCGCGGTATTGCCGCGCTGTCCCATTGATTTCAATGGGCAGGAGCGGTTTAGGAGCGGTGAATACACCGCTCCTTCACCGTTTCAAAGATGTGGCTTGCAGGAAATTTTTTCTTCTCCTGCCAGCGCACCGCTTCAGTGTGAAAGCCCTCGGGCTTTCACATTGAACAAACAGCGGAGGCTGTTTTGGGGCGGTTTCCAGGCGGTATTTTTAGCGCAATAACGCCTGCAAACCACCCCAGTGTGAAAGGGGTCTTACAGCAGAACTTTAGTTCCATTTTTATTTTTTTAACCTTCAATATATCTTTCTCCTTCCTTGATCATACCCAAAGAATTATTCCTGTTTACATTTCTATTTATTTCAAATATCTCATTTAGCTGATCAGTAAAACAATATTTTTCTTTTCGATCTTTACAGAAGTACTGAAACTTATATACAGTATCAGAACACACTGACCTCCATCCAGCTCCAAGCGCTGCACTGCTGTCCCGGGTAACAGATACGCTGGAATCATTTAAAGTCAGCTTCTCCAAGGCGCTTTTTAAATTGCTATACTCTGATTGGTCCACTGGAAACATGCCTTTCACAACAGGAGACATGTGAAATGAACTGCTAATTGTTTATCTCCAACTTTATCATGCAAATACATTATCTCAGTCCTATCATTCAGCCTAGAGAAAAACAAAACTTCAAAGACAACCTGAAGAGCAATGCTGCATGCATTATTTATCACCATTGCGTATCAATCCGCAGTGCAGCAACAATTTCTGACAATGGCAAAAACCTGGCAGTATATGAGGTCCTAGTGCCTGCTAATTTTAGTTTTTAGATATTTATTAAGATTTACATGTTTCTGCTGCATGCAGCTAAAAAGAAAAAGCTAGGTAGTTCTTTAGGTTTAAAAATAGTTCAGTAAGCTGATTTTCTCTGTATAGGACCAGCTGCCTTACTAGGATAATATATAATCAAATTGTATGCATTGAATGTCAATAAATCACATTTATAAGCTACAGTTGCAGAATAACTAATTTAAATTTTTTTTAAATGGACCTTGGAGAAAAATAACTAATTTTTGGTGTGTGTTTTTAACAACTTTTTAAAGTAGAACTATAGGCAAAATGTTTTTTTTTTTTTTTCTTTTGGATAGAGTAAGGGAGGGTTGTAACCCGTCAGATTTATTTTTTTCTCCATCTATGTCCCATTGTGGAGATATCCCTTCACTTCCTGTCCCATAGTCAAACAGGAAGTAAGAGGAAATCTCTGCAAATTAAAAAGAATTTATTGGAGACCCCCAGATCACCAGAACTAGTGTCCCCATTGGAAGATATCCCCTCAATTACGTTTCTGGGGACAACCCAAAATTTGGGATTTTATTTTACTTTCACTTTCAATAATAATGGTAAACAGAATAAATAGAGAGGGAGAATCTTCTTAAGGAGAGCACAGGCAGCAATAAAAACTGATGTGTTCTAATCCCTCTCCCCTCTATCCAAAACTAAGAAAAAAAAAAAGTTTGCCTTTAGTTATATTTTAAGTTAAGGTGACAATATCCTAAAGTCTATCTCTAGGAAAAAAACGATTTTATTATGTTTTGTATAAAGTGAGGGAAGGTTAGATCCTCTGCCAGGTTTTTATTTCTTTGTGATCCCAGTGCCCTGGTAACCCTTGTCACCAAGAAAGAAAGTGAGTAAAAATGTAATGATTTTCCCAAAACAAAAAGGTAAAAGGGGAAATCTTCCAATGGGGACACTGGTTCCAGGGACAATGATCTAAAAGGGAAATTTTCCTCACTTTGGGAGATTTGCTCTAATTTCCCATTGCATCGCTGGGATAGGAAATAAGAGAAACGTCCCCAATGGTACACAAAGAGCAAACAATAAATTAACAGGAGTTTTACCCATTCTCTGCTCTATCCAAAACAAACAAAAAGGTTTTGGTTTTACATATACTTTAGGCTAGGTTCACACCTGTGCGTTTTGTAGTGAGGTGAAGGAATGCACAACCATCAATTTAACATGGTTTCCTAAGGGCCTCGTTCACATCTATGCAGTTTTTTGCATTGTGTTTTTGTAATAGGTTCAGTTACTTTTTTTTTCATGCAGTAATGTGCATTTTTGGGTCCCACAGGCTTCAATAGAAGCGCATCAAAAAATGAATGAAAAATGCGTGTACACGAGTAGGGTTTTGTATTTAACAATCAGTCTCCTCCTACAAAAATAAAAACACATAACGCATGAAAACACATCAAAAGTGCTCTGCAAAAAATGCACCAAAAAAAAAAAAAAAACACAAAAAGCACACATACAGGTGTAAGCATAGCCTTAACAAGGAACTGCAGGAATATTCATATCTAAACTTTCCTATACAAAAATGCTCTGCAAATTCAGAAGAAAAAAAACAAAAACAAAAAACAAAAAAAACAGCTCTGGCTGTGTGAAGACACGGTCTTTTATATGCTGAAATTTCAAATATGCAGCTTTCCTGTTTAGCTCCCTCTTCTCTGCATTTCACTACAAGCAGGCGATACAAAAACAGATAAAGCACTGCATCCCCTGGTTCCAAAAAAAAAAAAAAAAAAAAGAAAAAAGTGATCTCCCTTTGAACCATTAGAGCAGGGGTCTTCAAACTATGGCCCTCCAGTTGTTCAGGAACTACAATTCCCATCATGCCTAGTCATGTCTGTGAATGTCAGAGTTTTACAATGCCTCATGGAATGTGTAGTTCTGCAACAGCTGGAGGGCCGTAGTTTGAGGATCCCTGCATTAGAGGGTGTTCTCTGTACAGCAAGTATACTGTATAATGCACAATACCAATGACAATGACAATCTAACATACTAGATATGTGAAGGCTTCGTTCACATCTCCGTGTTCCGAATCGTGGGCGGAATCGTCGCGATTCGCAATATCGCCAAATCGCGGGACGCCCGTGCGTTCCCCGTCAATTTCAATAGCACGCCAATCGCACAAACAGAATCGCGGGACGCCTGTCGCCAAAAAGTACGTGAGCTTCTTTTGGGAGACGAGCATCCTGCAATTCTATTTGTGCGATTTTGCCGCGATTGTCGCCCCCATACGCCAAGATGTGAACGGAGCCTAATTATTGTGGATATCAGGAAAGTTCATGTGCATATGGATGACTTGGGCGAAGCTCAGCATCTAAAAAGAAAACATTACAATATATTTATAGTATAGTCATGTATATCAAATTTAAGGCTAAATCTGGAGTTCTCGGGGGTGGTAAAAACACATTTTAACTATGGGGTTTTAGTAGCCCCTAAACTGCAAATATAAATGAACCCTTACTTTTCTGATGCCCTTATAAGGCTGCTTTCACACTGAGGTGATGTGGTTTACCTGCAGTGCATTTGCAACTTTTCTGGGTTAGCTGCGCTTTGCCGTAGACTTCTATAATATCCTGCAGGTGTGATGCATTCAGGAGTTTTAAAAAGTGCACCAAACCCACAGTATATAACAGAAGTCTATGGCTTCAGACTGACCTGAAGATCTCTTCTTTCCTGCTGCTGGCACCACTCTGGAGATCACTAGTCGGGATAAGAGGTGGAGTGCAGTTGGTATCACTCTGCATGGGACAGGAGCCAACACTACAGAAGAAGCATCGGCTTATGCGGCTTTTGTTCCCTACTACAGATCCAACTTTATTAGTAGCCCCTCTGCATTGCACTCTGTTTGATGCTCTGGGATGGTAGGTCAGCAAGCCCAGGCCGTAATCTACTAGTCACCTGCCCGATCTAAACGTTGCTGACCACGGTGTAGGGTCAGAGCCGCTAGAGGTCATTCTGGCGCATGCGCGCAGGAGCCACTGGTCACAGCACAGGGCTTTGAAGAAACGGCATGGCCATTCCTTCAGAGCTCATGCACTGATGACGTCATCAGCTGCATATACAGTAAATATCTATCTATATTTATTATATAAGGTATTATACCTTATTCTAGGCTTACCTATAGGTACAAATAATCAATGGAAGTTTACTTCCACTTTAACCAGTCCCTGCGGCAGGGTGGCCCGGCGGCGCAAAACAGCGTACCTGTACGGTGCGGCTTCTTCCAGGCCTGGGGCGCACGCGTGCACCGCCGGTGACCCGCTCCCGTTGTGATTGGACACAGCGGGAGCCAATCAGCAGATCCGGCGGACGCGATGTCCACGAGACCTGCTGATCGTTGATAGAAGAGGCAGAACGGCGGTCTGCCTATGTAAATGAGGCAGACCGCCGTTCTGTTAGAGAGCTAGATGGAGAACTTGCGTTTCTGCTAAGCAGAAACATGGATCTCTGTTTTCCTCCAGTTGAGCCACCCCCACACAGTTAGAAAGCACTCCCTAGGAGCATGCTTAACCCTTTGATCACCCCTGATGTTAACCCCTTCCCTGTCATTAGTACAATGAGAGTGCATTTTCTTAGCATTGTTTGTAGATGCGATAACTTTTGCGCAAACCAATCAATAAGCGCTTATTGGGATTTTTGTAGCAGAATACACATTGGCCTAAATTGATGAACAAATTAGATTTTTTACATTTTTTATTGTATATGTTTTATAACAGAATGTGAAAAATATTGTTTTCTTTCTCGTACATCACGGGACACAGAGTCTCAGTAATTACTGATGGGTTATATGGGGTATCACTAGGTGATTGGACACTGGCACACTCTAGACAGGAAGTTCAACCCCCTATATAAGCCCTCCCCTTACTGGGAGTACCTCAGTTTTTTTGCCAGTGTCTTAGGTGTTGGTCACGAGTAAAGTTGTGCTGAGCTCCGCTGGAATATCCTCACTGGGGCAAGCCATGCAACCGGATCCATTCAAGGTGTCTTTTTCAGGCCAAATTGGATGGCACCCGGGCCTCGTACCCGAAGAAACGAGGTTTTACCTGTAACACTTCTCTTTTTAGAGAGCTGGACCCCAGGATACAGTATTTGTTTTTTTCAGCCATATTCCTGGCAGGGTGCTTTACAGGCCCAGAACTGCGGATCCCCCTATTCAAGGGGGCCCCAGTCTCTGAAGGTCTTTCTCTAAACGGAGCCCACTGCCCAGAACCCTGCAGCTGGATAAGGTAAGGGAGACTCCTCAAGAATTTTTTCATTCTAGTAGGTTTCTCCTTTAAGTGAATGTATGCTATGCTTAAAGTCGCCACCGGAGGCTGTCAAGAGCACATACCTTTCATGCCTGATCTGTCTGTCTCAGTGTCCACGCTGTACGTTCCTCCGGCCATGCTCCAGGTAGGATGTGGGTAGCGGGGGGTTCTTTCCTTCAGGGATTCTCCCCCCTCAGCTTAGGGGGCCAGGGTGAGCCTTAGCGGGGAGCAGTAGTATATCGCACCACCCACCGCCAGAGCCATTACGGCAGCTTCCCATCCACCGGCCCTTCTCTCTCCTCCACCCCAGCCTCCCCTCCAAGCTTGCTCAGAGACCAGAGCCTCATTTTTTTTTTTTTTGAAAAAAGCGAGGGGGGAGGGGCGGCCAGAGGAGGGGGGGAGCGGAGCGTTAAAGCGACGTTGGCGTTGTTAGACACCCACATCGCTGGCTACACAAGCTATGAAGAGCACTCTTTTTCAGGTGCACATGGCTTATGAAGGGACACAGAGCAGATGGACGCATGTGAGTGTGGGACACAGGCATTCCCAGGCAGCATTTACTTAATCACCAGACTGGGTCTTGGTAGCAGTGGCAGTTGCTGAACTACATTGCTCAGCAGTCAGTGCATTTTTGTGGTACCTCTACCTTTGTTGCTTGGCACCATGGGCAGAAGAGGTACAAATACCCCAAAAAATAGAGGCTCAAAAGGAATCCCCCTCAGGCTCTGAGGACCCCCCCCCTCTGCAGCACCTTCCCCCCCTGAAGGACCTGGGGAAGCTAGCCAGGGTTCGCCGTCGGGGTCAGGGGCTGCAACTGCTTCTGGCACTTCAGCCCCTGTATACATTACACAGGAGGTTTTTTCCACAACCATAAATGGATTGGAGGAAAGATTAGTGGCCTTAATAGCATCTTCACTCAGTGGAAATAAATGCACTAGGTCCCCCTCTGCTACCCAGGACCTTCAAACAGAGGAACTCTGGGAAAAAGGAGGAGAGGAATCCCCCTCAGAAGACCGGGATGAGACTGATGATTCCTCTTCTGAGGAATCAAGTGGAGAAGGGCCCTCTTCAGCTTCTCAGAATGAGAAGGTGCTGGAGCAAATTCTTGCTGAATTGGTCCGCTCCACATTTAAGTTGCCCGTATCTGAGTCATTTAAAGAACCCTCCTCTTGTTTGGGCTCACTGAAGCCTCCTCAAACTGCACATGTCTTTCCTGTTCATAGTTTACTGGAAAAGCTTATTTATTCTGAGTGAGATCACCCAGATGAACATTTTTCCCTCCTAAAAAGTTTTCAACACTTTATCCTATGGAGGAAAAATTTACTAAAATGTGGGGTATACCGGCGATTGACGCCACCATATCCTTCGTAAATAAAGGTCTGACTTGTCCTGTTGACAATGCTCAGATGCTTAGGGAGCCAAACTGATAAAAAATTGGAATTGCTGTTAAAAAACGTTTTCTCCTTGGCAGGTTCAGTGGCTCAACCTGCAGTGGCAGCAATCGGAGTTTGTCAATACTTGAGAGACCATGTTAAACAGGTGCTCAAAGTTTTACCTAAACAGCAAGCCCGGGGGTTGGCCAACCTACCAGCGGCCTTGTGTTTTGCTGTCGACGCAATCAGAGATTCTATCCTCCAGACCCCTCGCCTTACGCTTGGGTTGGTACATATGCGTAGAATCTTATGGTTGAAAAATTGGTCAGCTGAATCACCATGTAAGAAGCTCCTGGCTGGGTTTCCCTTTCGTGGTGCAAGACTGTTCGGGGAGGATTTGGACAATTATATCCAAAGGATCTCTAGTGGGAAAAGCACCCTTTTTGCCAGTTAAGAAAAGGAGTAAACGTCCCTCCTTTAAACGCGCTCTTTCTCCAGTGCCAGGGGCATCAGCCTCCAGGCAGTCACGACGGCCTCCTCCGTCAGGCTCAAAAGTTAAATCTCAGAGTCAACCCCAGGGACAGAAGAAGTCCTGGGGGAGGAAGTCTACAAGACAAAACGCTAAAGCCTCCTTATGAAGGGGCGCCTCTGCTCGCTCGAGTGGGGGGAAGACTGCTTAAGTTCTCAAGGGTCTGGCAGGAGGATTTTCAGGACAGATGGGTGGTCTCCACAATAACTCTAGGTTACAAACTAGAGTTCCGAGAATTCCCCTCTCCTCGTTTCCTCAGATCAAATGTCCCCAAAGACCAAGAGAAAAAGAAGTCTCTCTTTCTAGCATTAGAGCGACTTTTTGTCGCAAAAAGTTATCGTGGTAGTTCCCATGCAAGAGCAGGGATTGGGGTTTTTTTCAAACCTTTTCACGGTACCAAAGCCAAAATGGAGATGTCAGACCCATTCTAGATCTCAAAGATCTAAACCGATTCCTAAACGTATGGTCCTTTCACATGGATTCAATCCGATCAGTAGTCTCCATCCTACCAGGAGGAGAACTTCTGGCGTCAATAGACATCAAGGATGCATACCTGAATGTACCTATTTTCCCTGCTCATCAAAAATATCTGTGTTTCGAAGTAGAAAAACGCCACTTTCAGTTTGTAGCTCTGCCTTTTCGGGCTAGCCACTGCACCTCGGGTGTTTACAAAGATCTTGGCTCCTCCTCTAGCCAGATTAGGATCCCAGGGTATAACGCTAATAGCGTACCTAGACAACCTGCTCTTGATAGATCGCTCGGTAGCCCGCTTGGACCAAAACTTGGTCACCACAATCATCTACCTGGAATACCTAGGTTGGGTCCTCAATTTAGAGAAGTCTTCTTTAAATGCAGTAAGAAGACTAGAGTATTTGGGTCTGGTCATAGATACAGCCCAGAAGAGGGTATATTTACCCCAGGCAAAAATCAGTGCCATAAAGAGACTGATTCAGGTAGTCAGGGCAAAGAAGGGTCCTTCTATTCGCCTTTGTATGAGGCTGCTAGGGAAGATGGTGGCTTCATTCGAAGCAGTTCCCTATGCTGAGTTTCATTCGAGACTGCTGCAAAACAGTATCCTGTCTGCCTGGAACAAAAAGGTTCAGGCGTTAGATTTTCCGATGCGCCTGTCTCCTACAGTGAGTCAGAGCCTCAGTTGGTGGTTGATACCCGAGAATCTGCAAAAAGGAAAATCCTTTTTACCAGTTACCTGGACAGTGGTAACAACAGATGGTCCAAGACCGAGAGAACCTTACCCATCAACATTCTGGAGATCCGTGTGGCATATCTAGCCCTAAAAGCCTGGACGATCAGGTTCCAGGACTGCCCTGTCAGGATCCAGACCGACAATGCCACAGCAGTGGCTTATATCAATCACCAAGGAGTAACCAGGAGTTGTGCAGCTCAGGAAGAAGTAAACCAGATCTTAATCTGGGCAGAAAAGCATGTGCTGTGCATATCGGCAATCTTCATCCCGGAGGTAGAGAACTGGCAGGTGGACTACTTAAGTGGCAGTTAGTCGCAGGGGAATGGTCTCTTCACCCCGACATCTTCTTGGCCATATGCCAAAGATGGGGAGTTCTGGATGTAGATCTCTTTGCGTCCAGGTTCAACAACAAGATCGACAATTTTGTGTCAAGAACAAGGGATCCACTTGCATGCGGGACAGATGCGTTGGTGGCTCCGTGGCATCGGTTCTCTCTGATTTATGCATTCCCTCCTATTCTGCTGCTGCCATGACTTCTTTGCAGGATAATGCAGGGAAAGAAGTCGGTGCTTCTGGTGGCCCCAGCATGGCCCAGAAGAGCTTGGTATGCAGAAATAGTGAAGATGGCGGTAGGTTCCCCTTGGACCCTACCGTCACGTCCAGACCTGCTATCCCAGGGACCAGTGTTCCATCCTGCCTTACAAACGCTAAATTTAACGGTTTGGCTATTGAAACCCACCTTCTGAAGAGTCATGGGCTTTCAGGCCCTGTGATTTCTACCTTGATTAATGCAAGGAAGCCAGCTTCCAGAATGATTTATCATAGAGTCTGGAAAGCATATGTCTCCTGGTGTGAATCCAGGTGTTGGCATCCCAGAAAATATGTCAAGCAGAATCCTTGACTTTCTTCAAATGGGGTTAGAGATGAAGCTGCCCTTGAGTACCATCAAGGGCCAGGTCTCGGCCTTATCAGTTCTGTTTCAACTAGGCTGCCCACGTGTCCCAGATTGCCCGGGATTGTCCCTGATTTCTGATTTTTGTCCCGTTTCCTGGGCACCTTCATTCCGGGACAATACAGTGTCCCGGAATGAAAAAAAAACAACACCGTCAGAGTCAGACCAGTCCGCCGACTCTGCCGCCACCCTTATAAACACTACACACTACACAGTCTCACACATGACACATCATAGGCTGGTTGCTAGGCTATGGCCTCCCGGCGTTTAGCAACCTGTGACGTCGGCTGAGGCCTGACACGTGGGCAGTCAGTGTGGGCAGTGCACCCGCACCCTATGGCTGAGAGCAGCGTGTTCGCCTCTGAGAGAGAGAGCAGCCAGCCAGTACAGAGTGACACAACTCCAGTGACCAGACAGAGCCACAGTCACTTACTGCTGGTAAGGATCATCCAGCCGGTGCCCAGTCAGTGCCAGTCCCGGCCGGGGCCGCCGCCCACTACTCCCGCTGCCCGCAGCCGCTCTCCGCTGCTCTGTAGCACATTGCCATTTGCCAGCAGCTCAAGGAGAAGTAACAGTTCAACTTCTCTCCTGAGCAGCCTGAGCCTCTTCAGAGTCCTCCTCCAGGCTCCCGCCCACGAGGTCCGCAAGTTTGTCGCCTGCAGTGCCAGACATTGACAAACTTCCAGGACAGGTTAATGTACTGTGTTACACTCACACTTTGTTACAGTGAGCATGCTCCCCCTCCTTTCTGCTGCTGTCCCTGTCCGTTCTTCTGCTGTTGCTGTCCCCCTCCATTCTTCTGCTGTTGCGGTCCATACCACCTGTCTAAACTGGTTACCACTGTTTGCATTTTTTTCCCCAAAAATTGGCAAAAAAAATTAGCAAAAACCATCTTTTTTGGGCGGGTGCGGGGGGTGGGGGGGTTGGGGTGGGGTGTCCCGGAATGGCAGTTTGGAAATGTGGTTACCCTAGTTTCAATGTCCACTTGCTTCGCATTCATTGGTCCGAAGCTTTATACAGGGGGTAACGGTCTCTAAACCCCTGGGAATTTAGTTTAGTCAGCTTTACAGAAGCAGCCTTTTGAACCGATACGTCAAATTCCCTTAGTTCTGTTGACAAGGAAATTAATTTTTCTGGTGGCCATTTCTTTTGCCAGAAGAGTATCAGAATCAGCAGCCATTTCTTGTAAAGAGCCATATCTAATAATGCACAAGGATAGAGTGGCGTTACGCCCTCACCCTAGCTTTCTACCGAAGGTAGTTTCAGGTTTTCATCTAAACCAACATATTGTTCTGCCTTTCTTTTTTCCAGATTCCTGTTCTATGGAAGAAAGGTCACTACATTCTTTGGATGTAATGAGAGCAGTCAAAGCCTATCTGGAAGCGACTGCTCAGGTTCGCAAAAGGGATGTTTTGTTTGTATTGCCAGAAGGTCCTAATAGAGGACAGGCAGCGTCGAAATCTACCATTGCTAAATGGATTTGACAAGTAATTGTTCAAGCTTATGGTTTGAAGCAGAAAGTTCCGCCTTTTCAGATCAAGGCGCACTCCACTAGGGCTATTAGTGCTTCGTGGGCAGTGCATCACCGGGCCTCCGTGGCTCAATTCTGCAAGGCCGCAACCTGGTCGTCAGTCCATACATTCACCAAATTTTATCAGGTGGATGTGAGAAGGCATGAGGATATCGCCTTTGGGCGTAGTGTGCTGCAGGCAGCGGTACAGGGTCCTCAGGTCTGATTACACCCTACTTTGTGTGGTTCCCCTCCCCTCAGATAGCATTGCTCTGGGACATCCCATCAGTAATTACTGAGGCTCTGTGTACCGTGATGTACGAGAAAGAAAATAGGATTTTTATAACAGCTTACCTGTAAAATCCTTTTCTTTTGAGGTACATCACGGGACACAGAGGTCCCACCCCTCTTCTAATACACTTATATTGCTTTGCTACAAAACTGAGGTACTCCCAATAAGGGGAGGGCTTATATAGGGGGTTGAACTTCCTGTCTAGGGTGGGCCAGTGTCCAATGACCTAGCGATACCCTATATAACCCATCAGTAATTACTGAGACTCTGTGTCCCGTGATGTGCCTCAAAAGAAAGGGATTTTACAGGTAAGCCGTTATAAAAATCCTTTTTTTTTTTTCAAAATTGTCACTCTTTTTTTTGTTTATAGCGCAGAAAATAAAAACCTCAGGAGGCAATCAAATACCACCAAAAGAAATCTCTATTTGTGGGGAAAAAAGGACAAATTTTGTTTGGGTACAGTGTCGCATGACTGCGCAATTGTCAGTTAAAGTGACGCAGTGCAGTATTGCAAAAAATGCTCTGATAAGGAAGGGGGTGAAAACTTCTGGGGATGAAGTGGTTAAAGTGGAACTAAAGCCATCAATTTAACTGCTTCCCAAAACGGTTAAGCCTTGTTCACACCATGTGCTGAAATGTCAGTTTTTCTGTACTCGTTCTGCAAAGGGCACAAAGAAAACCATTTTTACTGTGCAGGAATCTGCAATGTATATGCAGTTTTCTGCATGGGAAAAAAAAAAACGTGACATCAACATTGTAATGTGAACAGGGCACATAAAAGACGTGCATGAAAACTGACTGAAACATGCATGAATACGGATGTAAACTCGTGTCTATGCAAGTGAATTTCCCGTCAGTTTTTTTTGCATGTATGGGGTGAACAAGGCTCTTCATTCATGCTGTAAATAATAAATGTCACAGTTGCTTGTGCTCTCAACTGTTTTTACAAGCCAACAAGTAGCTGGTATTATAACTGATCACATGTGCAGCACAATTACAACTGCACATCAGAGGCCAAGACTGAAGCTTGCTTGGCTGTAATGGATAGGAGGGTTTAGCTCTGCTTTAACTGAACAAGCTAACATTTGAAGCTGATTGGTTACTGTGCACAGATTTGCCAGATTCTGCCCCCTCCAAATTGTAGTAAACACAATTATCTTTAGTTTAGTATACATTATCTGTAGTAAACACATTATCTTTAATGTTATGTTCATATGGCCACTGGATAAACAGGAGTATTCAATACTTTGTGATGATCCAGGAACAATATTATGACCGAATGTTTTATCTATCGCAAAGCCACAGTAGCCAGCTATATACAGGTGCACTTTCTATCACACCTGTCACTTGAGGCGCTCTTGAAAGGGATAAGAAATGCATGTCAAGTGCCTTCTTTGAATGCCTGTGTAACTTGGGCCTTAAGGCTTTATTTACACAACTGTAAAAAAACGCATATACAAAGTGTTTTTTTAAAGTGGTTGTAAACCCTGTTACACCACTTGTACCTATAGGTAAGCCTAAAACAAGGCTTACATGTAGGTACTGTAAATATCTCCTAAACCTGCACGGATTACGAGGTATTTACCATATATGCTTGCGCTGACGTCATCTGAGCATGCGCACTGAAGAAACGGCTCGCTCGTGCCGTTTCTTCAGCAGCGTGCCGTGACCGGCGGCTACCGTGCCAATCACAGCACCGGAGCCCGCAAACCCAGAAGTAACCCGGGGAGACATGTCGCCAGTCACAACGGTAAGTGGGGCCGCTACAACAGCTTCAACCTAAGGTATTTCATAATGAGCTAGTATGCGATGCATACTAGCTCATTATGTCTTTGCCTTACAAGGTTTTTTTTTTGGGGGGGGGGGGTTTACAACCACTTTAAATACAGATCTGAATACAGCTGCATTGTTTTCAATGAAGCCATTCACGTAGGTGCGTAAACATGAGCTGTTTTCAGGTCTGTAACACAGAATCCAAAAATTCCGCATCTACCCAGATAGCAAGGATAACTTGTGGCAGTGTTGAATTGTAAGTCTGTTAACTTGCACATTTGGTAACCGGTGGCGGGCCACAATGAATGGAGCGGGTGGATGACAGGTCTGTGTTTGCTTTGCATATGCAGAGCAGACACAGACACAGCCCGCTCTAGTATATGGGCCCTCCGATTCGCCCAGATGGAAGTAGGGCGGATCCCCTTTTGTTTTGTTCAGCAGATTGGATTGGAGGTAGGCGGGTTTAATAGGACTTGTGTCTGTTTACATCTGCCGCTCCATAGAGTTGAGTAGAGGCTCTGATTGGGTCGGACTGATCATGTGAAAGGGGCCTAAGGCTGCTTTCACACTGATGCACTGAAGTATACCCAACACGGCTAGGTTAGGTTTGCTGCACTTTGCTATAGACTTCTATTATATCCTGCAGGTGTAGTGCACTTTCTGAAAGCACACCAAACCCACAGGTTATAACAGAAGTCTATGGCTCAGTGTAGGTAACCCACAAGTACAGTGAACTGCATCTGCGGATCAGTTTGAAAGCAGCCTAGTAACCACTGAAGAACAGATATGCATAATATATATAATATATTTATATTACACTGTGATTTTAGTGATAGAAACTTACCTTTAATAACAATCTTCTATTCAGGTATCGCCAGCTGTTGCTGTCCCAGGCAGAGTGCATTTGGTATCACTCGACCTGTGACAGAAGCCAGTGCTATACAGGAAGCAACGCTTATGTGGCTCCACTCCGCAGCCTCTTGCTTCCTCTACCTCCAGCTTCATTCACAACACTGATACTCTAGGATGGCGGGTCACCAACCAGTGATTTGGACCTGCCAACCTGCCATCCCAGAGAGGGAGGTGGTGGGCCACATCAGAGGGCACCGTGGGCCACTGGTTGGGCTCTCCTGGTCTACAGCATGAAAATTCAGCCACAGTGACCCCTGTGGTGAGTTGACTATTGCACAACATAACTGAACCAGAATTTGCAGCAGACTTGCAGAATGCTTGCAAAGAAAGTTGATCTTTGCGATAGATAAAACATTCGGTCATGCAAGTGTCTTGTAAGTGTGCAAATTACAGTAGGTGACCGCGATATCATGTCAATCTCGCCGCATTTCTCGGCGAGATTTGACACCTGCGAGCCCCGTCGCAGGAGCCAGCGCCGAGATGGCTCACTCATCGGGAAAGGAAAACTTTGTTTTCCTCCCGCGATGAGTGACAGGCAGTGCTGACAGCTGTCTGGTATGAATCCTGAGGCGGGAACACCGCGCCAAATTTTAAATGAAAAAAACGGCGTGGGTTCCCCCCCAGGAGCATACCAGGCCCTTAGGTCTGGTATGGATTGTAAGGGGAACCCCCCTACGCCGAAAAATTGGCGTGGGGGTCCCCCCCAATCCATACCAGACCCTTATCCGAGCACGCAGCCCGGCCGGCCAGGAAAGGGGTGGGGACGAGCGAGCGCCCCCCCCCCCTCCTGAGCCGTACCAGGCCGCATGCCCTCAACATGGGGGGGTGGGTGCCTTAGGGGAGGGGGCGCCCTGCGGGGCCCCCCTCACCCCAAAGCACCTTGTCCCCATGTTGATGAGGACAAGGGCCTCTTCCCGACAACCCTGGCCGTTGGTTGTCGGGGTCTGCGGGCGGGGGGCTTATCGGAATCCCGGAGCCCCCTTTAATAAGGGGGCCCCCAGATCCCGGCCCCCCACCCTGTGTGAATGAGTTTGGGGTACATGGTACCCCTACCCATTCACCTAGGGAAGTGTCAATATAAAAAAAAACACAGTACACAGGTTTTAAGAGTAATTTATTAGTCAGCTCCGGGTGCTTCTTCCGACTTCGGGGGGTCTCCTTCCGACTTCTCCCGGTGTTCGGCCTCTTCTCCCGGTGTTCGGCCTCTTCTCTTCTCCCGGTGTTCGGCCTCTTCTCCCGGGCCCCGCCGCTATCTTCTTCCAGCTCTATTGCCAGCGAGGGGCCCGGTCTGCTGCCGCTGTCTCGCCGCCTCTTCTCTTCTTCCCCGATGTTGACACGTCTCTCTCTCCGGCTCGAATGCTGTGTGCGAGCTGCGGAGCCATTTATATAGGCGGTGACCCCGCCCCCTTACGATGTCATGGTCCCAGCATGCGCAGGGACTCTGGCGTCATAAGGGGGCGTGGCCCCAGAGTCCCTGCGCATGCTGGGACCATGACGTCGTAAGGGGGCGGGGTCACCGCCTATATAAATGGCTCCGCAGCTCGCACACAGCATTCGAGCCGGAGAGAGCGTCGTGTCAACATCGGGGAAGAAGAGAAGAGGCGGCGAGACAGCGGCAGCAGACCGGGCCCCTCGCTGGCAATAGAGCTGGAAGAAGATAGCAGCGGGGCCCAGGAGAAGAGGCCGAACACCGGGAGAAGAGAGGAGGCCGAACACCGGGAGAAGAGGCCGAACACCAGGAGATGTCGGAAGGAGACCCCCCGAAGTCGGAAGAAGACCCTGGAGCTGACTAATAAATTACTCTTAAAACCTGTGTACTGTGTTTTTTTTATATTGACACTTCCCTAGGTGAATGGGTAGGGGTACCATGTACCCCAAACTCATTCACACAGGGTGGGGGGCCGGGATCTGGGGGCCCCCTTATTAAAGGGGGCTCCGGGATTCCGATAAGCCCCCCGCCCGCAGACCCCGACAACCAACGGCCAGGGTTGTCGGGAAGAGGCCCTTGTCCTCATCAACATGGGGACAAGGTGCTTTGGGGTGGGGGGGGCCCCCGCAGGGCGCCCCCTCCCCTAAGGCACCCACCCCCCCATGTTGAGGGCATGCGGCCTGGTACGGCTTAGGAGGGGGGGGGGGGGCGCTCGCTCGTCCCCACCCCTTTCCTGGCCGGCCGGGCTGCGTGCTCGGATAAGGGTCTGGTATGGATTGGGGGGGACCCCCACGCCAATTTTTCGGCGTAGGGGGGTTCCCCTTACAATCCATACCAGACCTAAGGGCCTGGTATGCTCCTGGGGGGGAACCCACGCCGTTTTTTTCATTTAAAATTTGGCGCGGTGTTCCCGCCTCAGGATTCATACCAGACAGCTGTCAGCGCTGCCTGTCACTCATCGCGGGAGGAAAACAAAGTTTTCCTTTCCCGATGAGTAAGCCAGCGCGACATGCACAGTACCCTGTCGCCGAGAACCAGCGCGATGGTATCGCGCTGGAAACACAATCTCGCAGTCAGGTACTTTACATCTAATCAAAGGGGAACAATAAGTTAACATAAAACAGATTATGTACGCATACACGTCTTTGTGCGTTTAAACCTATCTATACGCAAGTATTTTACTGATCGTTACACAGGAACTTTTCACCCAGAAAACACATGTGTAATAAAACTTTTATGCTCGTGTGAATGAGACCTAAGGGTTTTCTATTTACTATGGTAAAACATAACCCAACCAAAATTCATCTTACCTGCAAATACCATTGGCTTTGCAGCTTTAAAACCAGACAGTGGCTCCACTGGCTGCTTGTACAGATACAGCGTGTCTCCTATTTGTGCTTCCTGTACTTCTTTCATTCCAGCTACTAGATACCCCACCTGACCAGGATACCTGCAAAATAAATGATCACTGAATACATTCATACACACATATATAGAATAAAGACTATTCCCAAATAGCATATAAACAATTTTTATACAAGCAATACTGGGACTGTAAAAAAAAAAAAAAAAAACTATATCACTTCAACTTGGGGCTGCAAAGGTGATGATCTTTTCTCACAATATAAAAAATACTTACAATTTATCAGCTGGCAGCTCCTCGGGAGTCAGTATGCCAACCTCATTCACTTCGTAGCTCTTCCCAGAGTGTGCAGCAACAATTTTGTTGCCTTTGCTCACCTCCCCACCAAAGAGGGCAATATTGGCTATCACTCCTCTATAATGATCAAAGTTGGAGTCAAACAACAGGGCTTTAAGAGGGCTGTTCTTCTGAATTCTTGGTCTGAAACACAAAGAAATTCACTTAACCATTAATTTGGCATTAAATGATTATCTATTAACAGAGATTTAGCAACGTTAAAGCAAAACGCCAGACAACCAGCAAAATAATAGGTTACGATACATCCATGTGTACTATTACGCCTGCCAAAGTATTTGTAATTCTTTTCCTCCACTTTGGTTTTTGTGGTTTTGAGGTCTCTACCACCCTGTGAAACCGCAATTTTTAATATTAGCTTTGCTTTAGTGAATCTGCAGTGTGATGATGTTGATTCATCATCCAATGAACAGGCAGGTGACACAAGTAGCTACAAAATTGCAAGAACAATAAAGTTGTCACCTATGTGTAAATCACAAGTGGCAGAACAGAATTACAAATTCGTTGGCAGGTAAAATACTTAGAGATGCATCTAAACCTGATAGCAAACGTAATATATTTCAACTTACCATTTCTTTAAATGTGGCACTGCATTCGTTTTCTCTTTTAAGCTTTTTTTCTTAAATTTTACCCGGTGATCCAGCCAATAATTCTGTTCATTAGCAACTTATTTTAAAGCCCAAATCTTTTTTCCCATGCAGTGCGGGCACAGCAGAGTCAACTGCTCATTTTGTCTAGGGGTGAGCAGAAAGTATAAACTCACCAAAAATTTTGATCCTCCAAAAAATGGCGCCCCCCCCCCCCCCCCACGGTTTAGCAGTGGACTGTTCCTAGTCTATGGAGCCTGCTCTGGGTGTAATGACGTCAGAAACAGTTCACTATTTAAGACCGCTGGAGCGTGGGGGACCGATCTTGTGCTGGAAGGATCAGGGGGATCAGGTAACTATAACTCTGCTCTCCAATCCCCTAGACAAAAATGAGCAGCTGACCTGTGCAGTGTGGGCATAGCCCCACTGCATGGGAAAATATGTGTTTTGCCTGGAGTTGGGCTTTAATAGAACAAGCTGTCTAGCAAAGCGGCAAATAGAAGGTTGAGATAAATCATTTAACATTGATAGGGGTGCTTCATCTTTTAATCATATAGGTAAAAGGAAAAAGAAAACTGTTGCTGTACCTACTAAAAATGTATTAGCGGGCACTATAATATGTTAGTCAAGTCCATCTAAATTTGCGAATGCATTAAACACTATATTGTCCACAGGTTGACAATGCTGCTATCAAAGGGTGGCTACAATGCTTCTCCACAGAGTTGAGACACTTTGGGACAGGAGTGTGTTACTGGCCAGAGAATAAAAAAAAGAAAATGAATGCAGCCTCTACATTTGAAGATTTGCAGGTTGCAATATACTAAATGTTGGGTTAGATATGCTTTAAAAAGCAAATCCAGGCAGCAAATTAAACCAAGCAACGGGCTGCTAATGCTTTCCAGCCTACTGCAGATAAAATTAGAAAGTAGACATGGGTTTCCTTTATTGGGGTTCTCTGTCAATTTAATCCACAGCACACACAGACCACCTTACAAACACAGTAGGTGGGCAGTGGGAGTGTACTTTCAAAAAACTTGCAGTGTAACATCCTCAGTCTTTGCTTTCTGTATAACCCAAATTACATCTGTACTTCAGACAGTTTTAAATTTGTTTGGATGCTGTAAGAAACTTCTTACTACTGACATTTTTTTTTTTAATACAACAGGCTTTCTGTATGTAAAGGCAGCATTACAAGAAGTTGCGTTCTAGGAGACCCAGATTACTGCCAGAATTGCTGATCTGCTCCTTTTGTTAAAGGTTTAATATTTATTTTGGCTGTAACAAACTTTTGAAATGTATGTGTGTTTGCCTTTAGTACATTATTATTATTATATAGGATTTATATAGCACCAACAGTTTGTGCAGCACTTTACAACATAAGGGCTGACAGTACGGTTACAATACAATTCAGTACAGGAAGAATCAGAGGGCCCTGCTCGTTAGAACTTACAACCTAAAACGGAGGGTCAAGTGATACAAAAAAAAGGTAAAAACTGTGGGGGATAGGCTAATGGAGAAAATAAAAGTATAGCTACGTGGAGGCAGGATAGGCTTCTCTGAGAAGAAAAGCTTTCAGGGATCGCCTAAAAGTGGATAGTATTGGAGATAGTTGGACAGATTGGGGTGGGGAATTCCAAAAGGATCGGAGAGGCTCAGGAGAAGTCATGGAGGCTAGCATAGGAGGAGGTGGCAAGGGAACCTGAGAGCAGGAGGTCTTGAGAGGAATGAAGAGAATGGTTTGGTCAGTATTTTGAGATTAGGTTAGTGATGTAGCTGGGGGCAGAGTTGTGGATGGCTTTGTAAGTTATTGTTAGCATTTTAAATTTAATTTGTTCGGTGAGTGGTAGCCAATGGAGGGATTGGCAGAGAGGGGTAGCAGATGCTGAGTGGTTTGTAAGATGGATGAGTCTGGCAGCAGCATTCATGATGGACTGGATAGGGGGTAGCCTATTTAACCACTTCCATACAGGGCATTTTCACCCCCTTCCTGCCCAGGCCAATTTTCAGCCTTCAGCGCTGTCACACTTTGAATAACAATTGCGCGGTCATACAACACTGTACCCAAATGAAATTTTTATCATTTTTTTCCCCACTAAAGAGCTTTCTTTTGGTGGTATTTGATCACCTCTGCGGTTTTTATTTCTTGCGCTATAAACAAAACAAGAGTGACAAGTTTTTTTCAAACACAATATTTTTTACTTTTTGCTATAATAAATATCCAAATTTTTTTTTTTAAAACAAATTTTTTCCTCACTTTAGGCTGATACATATTCTACATATTTTTGGTAAAAAATATCGCAATAAGCGTATATTTATTGGTTTGCGCAAAAGTTATAGCGTCTACAAAATAAGGGGATAGATTTATAGCATTTTTATTATTATTTTTTTTTTTACTAGTAATGGCAGCGATCTGCGATTTTTATCGTGACTGCGATATTGCGGCAGACACATCGGACAATTTTGACATACTTTTGGGACCATTCACATTTATACAGCGATCAGTGCTATAAAAATGCATTGATTACTGTATAAATGTGACTGGCAATGAAGGGGTTAACCAGGAGGGGGCGCTGTAGGGTTAAATGTGTTCCTAAGGAGTGATTCTAACTGTGGGGGAAGGGGATTCACAAGGGGAGGAGACCGATCGGTGTTCCTCTGTTTACATACATAGATCCACGGTCCTGCTCGGTTACCGGGCAATCGTGGGTGCCCGGCGGACATCGCGGCCGCCAGGCACACCCAACGGGACCCGAGTAATGCGGCGGACGCGCGCCCCCTAGGGATCCTGGAAGGCAGCGCCGTCATATGACGGCGGCCCAGGATAACAGCTGCACCGTCCCGCCGTCATATGACGGCGGGCAGCAAGTGGTTAAAGGTACGCCAATGAGGAGGGAGTTGCAGTATTCAAGGCAAGAGATGACCAGGGAGTGTACTAGGAGCTTAGTGGTGTCATTGGTTAGGAAGGGGGCATAATTTGGAGATGTTGCGGAGGTTGAGGCGCCAAGCTTTCGAGCGACTGGATGTGGGGCCGAAAGGAGAGTCCAGGATTACACCTAGCACCCTGGAATGCAGGGATGGGTTGATGGTTGTGCTATTGATCTTGACAGAGAAGTCAGGGAAAGGAGCACATGAGGGTGGAAATATTATGGGCTTTGTTTTGGACAGGTTGAGTTTGAGAAAGTGTTGTGACATTTAGACTGATAAATTAGTTATTTAATTAGTGAAGCGTAAGGAGACTGAAGGAGTGAGGGGAGGGGTGGAGAGATAGATTTGGGTGTCATCAGCATAAAAATTATATTGAAAGCCATGAGAGACCATCAGCTGTCCCAGAGAGGAAATTTAGATCGAGAATAGGAGAGGTCCAAGAAGAGAACCTTGGTGAACCCTGACAGAGAAAGAGGACAGGAGGAACTAAAATTGTGACACTGAAGTTGCGGTGGGATAGGTAGGATTAGAGCCAACGAAGAGCACAATCATGGAGCCCATAGGAGTAAAGTTTTTTTTGAGGAGGGGGTGGTTGACCGTATCAAAGGCAGCTGAAAGGTACAGAAGTAGAAGAGCACAGTCAGGGAGACCAAAGGAGTAAAGTTTTTTGAGGAGAAGGGGGAGGTTAACTGTATCAAAGAGAGCTGAAAGGTCCAGAAGTAGGAGTACAGAATAGTGTCCATTGGTTTTTGCTGTAAGTAAGTCGTTTTAGTTTTAGGAGAGCAGTTTCTGTGGAGCGTTGAGGGCAAAATCCACATTGAAGGGGATCAAGAAGGTTATTTTTAATGAGGTGGTCACTCAATTGGTTGTAGACCTGACGTTCAAGGAGTTTAGAGGAAAAGGGGAGCAAGGAGATGGAGCGTAGGTGGTTAGGATTGGTGGGGTACAATGAAGGCTTTTTAAGTATGGGGGTTACTAGCGCATGTTTTAGAGAGTTGGGGAAGCTGCAAGAAGAGAGGGAGGGATTGAAGATGTGGGTTAGAGAGTGTAGGATAGAGTCAGAGGGTGACCGCAGTATTTGAAAGGGAACAGGTACATAATAATAACAAAGCGGAACTTCACCCAAAAGGGGAAGTTTCGCTCTTCTGCCTCTTCCTTTACATTTGGCACATCATTTTTTATTTTATTTTTTTTGGGGGGGGGGGGTTCCTGGTTCTGACAACCCCCCCCTCCTTCCCCCGAAGCCTTCATGGGACATGTCACAGGTCCCAGACAGCCGGGGGACCATTCAGAGAGAGCAACGCGGCTTGCACATGCGCAGTCACAACCCACAGTTAATAAGCTTGCTAACACCAGGGACCGAAACCCAATGAAGAAACCAGCCAGGTGAGGACAACACTGGATCCCTGGACAGGCGAGTGTCTGTTTATTAAAAGTCAGTAGCTACAGTTTTTGTAGCTGCTGATCTTTAATTTTTTTACAAGTCACTAAACAACCACTTTAACCTGCAGCTTTCCCTGTTGTGGAATGATAGTACCTTCTAGACAGTCTTTTCTGCCAGTTATTCTATTGCTACCATTTGTAGCTTCTGAGCAAACGAAACATTTCTAATACTATTTTATACACACTGTATGCCTTGTAAAGCACATCGCCTGCAAAAGGTCAACTAGGTGTACTCATATTAATTTCTGGTATGCAAGTAGCCTTTTAAAGGGCTGTATATGCATTGGAAAATATGGCATGTATGTTGTGGTGCACTGCAATGAGGGGTGGTGGGCGCATACTGTACCTGTCTTTTGGATTTTCACTCTAAATTAAAGGGGTTGTAAAGGTAATTTTTTTTTTTTTTTTAAAATAACAAACATGTTATACTTACCTTCACTGTGCAGCTCGTTCTGCACAGAGTGGCCCCGAACCTGCTCTTCTGGGGTCCCTCGGCGGCTGTTTCAGCTCCTCCCCGCAAGCATTTACCACCTTAATGCGAGCTCCCTCGCATGGTGGTGAGTGCTTGCGGGCGCGCTCCCGTGATACAGCCGGCGGCTATAGCCGCTCGCTGTATCACTCGGCCCCGCCCCCCGGCGCGCCGCGTCATCGGATGTGATTGACAGCAGCGCGAGCCAATGGCTGCGCTGCTTTCAATCCATCCACTGCAGCCAATCAGCGACCAGGCTGAGCTGCAATGAAGATGACGAGGACGAGCAGCGAAGATTCGAGGCGTCAGGTAAGTAAAACGGGGGGCCTGGGGGCGGCGGTACTGTCAAAAGTTTTTTCACCTTAATGCATAGAATGCATTAAGGTGAAAAAAATTTTACCTTTACAACCCCTTTAATATCATCACATGGCACCATGCAAAGTGCCCTACAGCACATCTCTTCCTAGAGAATATGGATACTACACTACTGACTTGTACTCTTGGAAATGCTAGCAGGCTGTCATGTAGATTTAGTTTGCAAGGATCCATTTTGACAAAATCCACATAAATTAATGCTAATTAAATCTTGCATTAATGTACATTGCATTTAGGCAGCCCCCTTTAAATCAATGGGCTTTTGATACACCAAAACGTCCCAAAAAAAAAAAAAAAAAATGGACATGTCACATGTGCATTGCCTTCAGGTTTATTCACACACGGGCGCTCCACTGTATTCAGCAGAGGATTCGTGAGCAGATTCTCTGTGGAGTTGGGGCAGAATGGAATGGATGTCAGTTTTGTGACATCCATGTCTGTTCAGTTTTTGCCCACATTTTGATAGCAGACTGTGGTGGACCCATGGTATCTCTACGGGCAGCCGGATGCAAATGGACTTGTGCCCATAACAGGTCTTCTCCGATGTGTCACGTTTAGGTCCGGAAAAACAAGAAAAACCGAATTCCTTTTCTGCATTTTTCTTTTGGACCTGGACAGACTCCGCCGGCTCACAGACCTGCCTGGAGCATCCAATCAGGTCTGCCTAAAATACTCATAGACAGACTTAACTGGCAAGCCCATGTGTAAGGGGACTTAGTGTACTGAGATGCTGTTCATATTTCACCTAGCAGCAATAGGGTCGCTGGTTCAAATCCCGACCATGACACCATCTACCTGGAGTTTGCATGTTCTCCCTGTGCCTGCATGGGTTTACTCCGGTTTCCTCCCACACTCCAAAGGCATGCTGGTATGTTAATTAGAGCCTGTCGAAAAAAAATTCGCCAAATATGTGTATGTGTTTGGACCATGCTATACCGCCGATGGACACCGGCGGCAAAAAGCGCCCTGAGGCAATTCAGTTTGCATAGGTAGTGCTATACAAGTCACTCGTTCATTCATTCATTCATTCATTCAATGCGTTAAGGCATATAATATGGTTTGCAATGTGTTGCATTAACACACTGTTGCCGCAACACACAGTTGTAAATCTTTTTAATTCTCCAAGGACGTAAGTGCCTCAGTTATAGTCTGTTCCACAAACTATACTATATGTACTCTTCCAGTTTCAAAAAATGCTGCCTATGATTAACAGGGTTGTTAGAAATGGTGACTTTTTATGTAACTACGAATTTTTCTGTCAGTACAGGTTTTCTTTAAAGAGATCCTGTTAGGACAGGTGATACTAATTTCAGTTGATGCTCGATTCCATAATGCTAGATAGTGCTAGATCTGAGGAAAGGGAGATCTCTGTAGCATCACTCACGGGGACCTTCCTGTCCTGAAACTGCTTCCAGGAATTAAGTGATGACAGCTTCCAGTGCTTGATGGGAGCCCCTGCTGTCCCAGTAACAGCTGCTTGACAAATACACTTTAAATAATAAAAAAGAGAACAGGAAACAATTAGAGCTGAGCAGACGACACAGTGCATCCGTCCAGACAACTATACTCACGGTGGGAGTCTTTTAATAACTTCTTGAAGAACGCTCTCCACGTTTGTTCCATATTTTGCAGAGATCTAAACCAGTAAAATAGGAGACATTTTCTTTCATGTCAGATAATGTCATGTATAGTCTTGTCATGCATATTCAACAAAAAACAAACAATATAGAAGACAATATTTAAAGTGATTCTAAAGGTTGTAATTTTTTTAATTTGTTATACATTTTTATAATTTTTAAACATGTTTTACTTGCAAACAGTCACTTCCAGTGCTATGAGGTCCTCTGTGGTTGAAAAACGAGCAACAGCAAAGCTAAACACTGGTCGGATGCAGTCCTCCTCAGACGGGGTGATCGAAGTAGAGCTACAAAAACAAAGGGACAAGAAGGCGCATGCACCTAGTGCATTATCAAACACTTTTATTAATGATATAAAGCAACTACAAGTGGATACTCACAAAGTAGCAACTGATAAAAGCCAATGAACCGCAAGATGTGTGTCAGCTTGACAACCTATGATGTTATCAGAGTACATGCATTCGCACTATATGGCATCTTGTGGTTCATTGGCATTTATCAGTTGCTACTTTGTGAGTATCCACTTGGTTTTATATTGTTTTATATCATTAAAGCGGGGGTCCACCTATCTATCGTTTTTTTTTTTTTTTTTTTTTTTTTTGAGTTCATTCACAAACTTTTCTTCTCAGCATTACATACTCACATATTGTGTGTAATATGTCCGCCTGTGTCAGATTTCGTCGGAAAGAATAACATATTATTCACTGCAGGCGGTTTCCATCTTCATTGTGGGCATTTGAAGCCCACAAGCATTTATTTCCTGGATGTGGTGAATGCTGTGCTCCCAGCATTCACCGCTCATTCCCGCACATGCTCAGTGGCATCCTGGGAAGCCTGAGACTAGCTCCCAGGAGTCTGGGAGAGGCTAGAAACACGCCTACTCCCACGGGAGGAGAACCAGGAAGTGCAAAGAAGAATAGAAAAATAAAAAGGTAATTACGGCGATTTAAATTTTTTTAAACGGCATGTCAGCATCTAGGCAAGGAAGAGAATACATACAGATATTGTTCAAAATTTGGGTGGAACCCCACTTTAATAAATGTGTTCGATAATGCACTAGGTGTGTGCGCCTTCTTGTCCCTTTTTTTTTGTAAACATGTTATACTTACCTGTGAAATGGTTTTGCACAAAGCAGTCCAGATCCTCTTAGTTTTGGGTCCACTGCTGGCGGTCCTGGCTCCTTCCAACTCCGACTGCCCCCAATAGCAAGCCTGTGAATGGACATTGTCCATGCCCACACCCCCCTCCACTCTCTCCTCATTGGCTCACTGGCTGTGATTGATAGCAGCAGGACCCAATGGCTCCCGCTGCTGTGTGAGCTAACAAGGAGAGAGAGACCAGGGAGAGCCGCTGCTCTCATGGACATCACTGGATCGAGATGAGACTCAGGTAAGTAAGGGAGGGGGTGGGCTTTAAAACCACTTTGATTTGCTTGTAATTACACAAGACCAGACATAGTATACCCATCTATCATAGCCACAAATGTACTTTCAACCAACTCTAACTTATGTGGAAGAGCCCCATGAATAATAAATATAAAAAAAAAAAAAACTTATCGAAGGGCTCCCAATATGCTAAACCAAAAGGTTATAACAGTGTAAAAGCTTGGTTCTGCCCTGAAATGACCATACTGCCTTAATTCAGCTTCCCTATGCTAGGTTTACAGAAATGAATTCCTCTAATAGGCTAACTAGAGCTTAAAGTTTTTTTTAACCACTTCAATACCAGGCACTTATACACCTTCTTGCCCAGGCCAATTTTCACCTTTCAGCGCTGTCACAATTTGAATAACAATTGCGCAGTCATGCTACACTGTACCCAAACACATTTTTTATCATTTTGTTCCCAAAAATAGAGCTTTCTTTTGGTTGCATTTGATCACCTCTGCGATTTTTATTTTTTGCGCAACATAAAAAAAGACCAGAAATTTTGAAAAAAAAAAGTTTTTGTTTCTGTTAAATTTTTTTGTAAATAAGTATGTGTTCTTCTTCAATGACGGGCACTGATACGGCTGCACTGACAGGCACTGCAGGGCAGCGATGAGGTGGCACTGGTATGCGGAACTGATGGGCACTCATAGGTGGCACTGATGGGTGGCACAGATGGGCACTGATAGGTGGCATTGCTAGGCATCATGATTTTTTTGTTTTCATAATGCTGCCAGTCAGTGCCTCTTTGAGGGCACTAATGGACATTGATTGGGCATATGTTGGCACATGTGGATGGCCATGGGGGATGTACCTGGCCATCCACATATTATGTGCTTCCCTGGTGGTCCTGGCGGCTTCCCTGGTGGTCTGAAGTGGGCATCCAAGGGGGGCCTGTGCTGATAAACAATCAGCACAGACCCCCTGTCAGGAGAGCCGCCGATCGTCTCTACTCGCGAGTGAGGAAAAGCTGATCAATGGCTCTTCCTATTTACATCGTGATCAGCCGTGATTAGACATGGCTGATCACATGGTAAAGAGCCTCCGCCAGAGGCTCTTTACTGAGATTGGTGTAGGGGTGTGTCAGACTGAACTGATAACTGAACCACCGCCCGGCCGTCATTCTTCTATAGGCCAGGCGGGAAGTGGTTAAATAATAAAAGTAAGTCAGTCCTTCCTTCCTTCCTTCCGTTTGTTCCCCATGTGCTCATGGGCACAGCGCTGAATCAAGATCAGGCACAGGTAAATATTTGGGGAGGTGGAATTTAACCATGGAAGGTTTTTTACCATAATGCAGAGAATGCCTTTACAACCACTTTAATGGCTGCAGCAAGGCAAAGTTCAACAGTAAGCAATTGTGGATGACCAACTGCACCCAGCAGTGGTCCATCATGGCTTCTTGCACTCTCTATTCCTCTGTGCAAACCTGTAATAAGGGTATGGAAAACCTGCATCTGCACAACACTATCTCTTTACCACTACTATCCCATTGAGGTCAAAAGAACTCTGATGGATAACAAAACATGCATGTACGAAGGTGCTTAGGACTACAGCTGACTACAGGACATCAAAGTCTATTTAAAAGACTTGTTTGGATGATGGCTCTGTATTCCTCTATTGAATAAAATGGTCATAGAATCAGGCCCCACACACATACACAGTATAGTCAACAAATATATACACCAATCAGACATAACTCTGACCACCCACCTAATATTGAGTAGTTTCCCTTTTTTTGCCAAAACAGCCTTGATCTGTCAAGGCATGGACACCAACAGACCTCTGAAGGTATGCTGTGTTATCTGGCATCAAGCCATCAGTAGCAGATCTTCGAAATTCCTGTAAGGTGCAATGTGGGGCCTCCATGGATCGGACTTGTTTTTTCCAGCACATCCCATAGATGCTTGATTGGATTGAGACCTGGAGAATAAGGAGGCCAATTCAACACCTCAAACCACTCTTGAACCATTTTTGCAGTGTGGCAGGGCGGATAAACTGCTGAAAGAGGCCCCTGCCATAAGGGATTAACATTTCCATGAAGGGATGTACTTGATCATCAACAATGTTTAGGTAGGTGGTACATGTCCAAGTAACACCTACATGAATAGCAGGACCCAGGGTTTCCCAGCAGAACATTGCTCAAAGCATCACACTGCCTCCACCGGCTTGCTTTCTTCCCATACTGCATCCTGGTGCCATCTCATACTGCATCCTGGTGCATCCTGGCCATTTGCACGATGTAAAAGAAAATGAGATTCAGACCAGGCCACCTTCTTCCATTGCTCCGTGGTCCAGTTCTAATGCTCACAAGCCCCTTGTAGGCACTTTTGGCTGTGGACACGGGTCAGCACGGGCACCCTGACCGGTCTGCAGCTACACAACAAGCATACAACAAATGCCCGTTTTTTCTGCCTTCAACACTAAAACTTCATAGACAACATGTTTACTTGCGGTCTAATGTATCCCCTGGACTTTCAGATGCCATTGTAATGGGATAATCAATATTATTTACTTAACCTGTCAGTGGTCATAAAGTGATAGCTGATCGGTGTATAAGTGCACACATACACACATGCACAATGTTATGGTATGAAGGTCATTCAATAAACAACGATAAACATAGTGAGAGAATATAAAGACTCTTTGCATACTGAAGTAACCTGCGAAAAGCAGATTTCAGTTTACAATGATCAATTCTTATAGGTAACTACAAATTACACTAATGAAGTACATACTCACCCTAACACAATCACATGCTGGAATGTCAAACATTTTTTCAAGTTGTTTCTCCACTCTCTCTGGATTTGCATTTTTCAAGTCGATCTTAAAAATAGAACAATGCACTTTAAAAATCTCTATAGTTGCAAACTGTGACTCACTGATGCAATGTGTTCTACAATTAAAAGAGCATTTTGCCCTCTCTAGCTAAATAAGCAAAGCCCCGATCCTATTATCTATTCAGCCCAGATATAAGAAAAGGCAACACTGACCAAGACCTACTGTAGGTAAGCAAGGAGCAGCCCCCTGTTTCATCACTTTTTCACAGTAGCATTATTTAGTAAGTCTTTGGGTTAAAATGTCAGGAAATTAATATTTCAGTACATGTAGCATGCAGCGATTTTATGTATGCAGAACTGTGCATGCAGGTGGTAAGATGGTAAGAGACTACAAGAGGAGGTCATCATTTAATTCTAAGTCTGGTCCTGTTGTGGAAGTCCATCCCTGCTGAAATAGGAGCGTGACTGGCTTATTAACAAGCTCTGACTCTTCCTTCAGGGTGTAGAGTTGCTACTGATGTTGATCCATTGATTCTTCCCCCATTCACAAATGACCACTAATGACCAATTACAGCAAGGATGCCCAACGTTTTGAAGAGCGAAGGGCCACTTAAGCGACTTGGCCACAATGAGTGGAGCGGGCGGATGACAGGTCCATGTCCATTCTGCATATGCAGAGCAGACATGGACACAGCCCGCTCTACTCTATGTGCCCACCGATCCACCCAGGCAAAAGGGGATGGATCCCTTTCTGTTTTTTGGTCTGGTATGGATTTTGAGGGGGACCTCTACGCCATTTTTTTTTTTTAATTTGGCGCAGGGTTCCCCTTAATTTCCATATCAGACCCGAAGGGCCTGGTATGGATTTTTTAGGGGGATCCCCACGCAATTTTTTTTTAAATTTTGGTTTGGGGTTCCCCTTAATATTCATACCACACCCAAAGGGCCTGGTAATGGACTGGGGGAATCCCATGCTCTTTTTTTCAATGATTTTATCTATATTGCTGAGATCTGACAATTCATTACAGCCCCGATCAGTTTTTAACGACAATTTTTCCTTTAGAAATGTCATTTTGCTGTGGTACTGTTCTAAACACTGGAAAAATGCGCCACTTTACAGGCATGCTATAGACACCCCCCAGGCACGATATTTAAAGGAATATTTCATTTTTATTGTTTCACTTTAAGCATTAAAAAAATCACTGCTCCCGAAAAAACGCCAGTTTTTTTAAAAAAAAATTGCATTGATACATGTGCCCTGGGGCAGGACCCAGGTCCCCAAACACTTTTTATGACAATAGCTTGCATTTAAGCCCTTTAAAATGAGAACTTTTGATTATTCATGTTCGTGTCCCATAGACTTTAACGGCGTTCGTGTGTTCTGACGAATTTTTTGCCTGTTCGGCCTGTTTTGCCTGTTTTCCTGTTCGGTATGTTCTGGTGTGAACCGAACCGGGGGAGTGTTCGGCCCATTCCTATCCGCTACCTGCTCTTCTGGAGTCCTGCACCGGCACTGTCTGTCTGCTTCTCACCTTCCGCATGTGCCTCCATAGCAAGTTGTGAGCTGCAGGCTCCCGAGCTGGGCTGTGTCCGTCCATAGACACACACAGAGAGGCTCTGCCCAGCCTCCCCACTCCCTCCTTACATGATTTGACTGACAGCAGTAGATGCCAATGGCTCCCACTGCTCTCAGTGTAGCCTGTGAGAGCAGTAAGAGGGAAGAGAAGAGCCGCAGCCAGGCACAGTTACGGATCGAAGAAGGACTCCGGTAAGTGTCGGGGGAAGGGGGAACAGCTAGTGGAAGGTTTTTTACCTTAATGCAGAAGGGTAAAAAAAAAATTTTGACTTTAGAACCACAATGAACGTCCATGCACATGTGCTAAGGCACTGCAACAGTGTGAGATCTGACTCGTTAACAAATTTTTCAGGTTGAGATCAACCTCAGGGTCAGCAAGTTTAGTTTTTTTTGGAGCATGTCTGAATGAGAGAGACAAAAACTGTACTGCATGAACCCTGCTCAGCCTAACAACTACTTCATTTATGTGTCTGCCAGCAAATTGCGCTCTCCTTCTGAACTGCAAGAATCCAGACAATGTTTACCATCTCATCCGCTCCCAGACTGAAGGCTTTGGTTTGATGGCGGGTACGGCTTTGTAAGCTCTTTACCTTGTTTATGACAGGAATAATTGAAAGCTGTGCTTCAAAAGCGAGATAGAAGTTTGCCACAGTCTGTGCTTGAATCCCCTGAAGGAAGACAAAATAAGATACAGCAATATTGAAACATCTAAATGCTTTTCTGCAATAAGCCTAGTAAACTGATAAATGATTTGCCTTCTGGTGCTGTACATCACTGCTGCTTTGTAATAAACAGGAATTCTATATTTTACCCCATTGTTGCTTTGAAGTGTATTTTTTTTTTCCTTTTTATTAGTTGATCTAAATTCTGCAACAGATGGAAAAGTGTTTTTCTTAGATTCCTCTTTACAATACAATAAACTTGCATTTGTCAAAGAAGCCCCGGAGTGGGACTTGTTTCTGTCCATGGTAGATTAAAACGGTTATGGCCTGTAAATGTGTGACTTGTATACGATCACCTGCTGAACTATTTATTGCTAAAACCTAACAGAACTAGCTGACAGGCCCGGGATTTGTTGTCTCTGTATGGTGAAGTGCTCTGATTTCATTACACACAGAATCATGCTAGCCGTGGGTCTCGGAAACCTTTGTTGGACAAGGCCAAAAGTAACTTCCCGAATTTAAATTTAGCGTTAGGCTAATTTATTAAAATGGAACTGAACTCAAAGTTTTTTCTATGTTATAGGAAAAATTTAGAAATGTTATTTGTCGCTAAGCAGTACCCTGAAAATGTTTCCCTTTTGTTTTAAATTCCCCGTGAAAAACAGTAGTGCATTTCCTGGTATGTTAGGATAATGAGGCACTCCTATGAAGCTGTATATCCATAGTGTGAGATCTAAGGCTCTGCTGCCTAGATTTAAGAAATTCGGAATGAGATCCGATAATGTCGCTACTGTGCTTCTCACTGTTATCCTTGCTGGAGGCTGTGATGTGAGGAAGCAAAACTCTGCCTCTACCAAGTTGGCTGGCTCCACTCAAACACAGAGCAGAGCAAGGTATGGTAAGTCGGTAATAGGGGAAGGACCTGCTCAAGGAAGGCAAAACTGGCTACTACTACTACTACCTCTACTGCATCCCAGTACTACAGCTGCATTCTACTACTCTTACTGTCACTACTGCCTTCTACAATTATCTTCTATTTCTTTTGCTTAAAAGTGGAACTTTACCTATAACAGTTTGGTAACAATTAATGTTTTTTTAACAAAAGAACAAACATTACACATTAATAATTATTCTACCAAAATGAGTGTGCGTTGTAAATTGTCTCCTGTAGCTTTGCTCCTGTTTCTTCTTGCTGGGAGGCTGCCATTTTGTTGAAGCCCAGAACAGTTACTTCAATCACACAGACTGAGGTAGATTTACTAAAACTGGTGCACTCAGAATCTGTTACAGCTGTGCATGGTAGCCAAACAACTTCTAACTTCAGCCTATTCAATTAAGCTTTGGCAATAAAACCTGGAAGCTGACTGGTTTCTATGCAGAGCTGCATCAAATTTTGCACTCTCCTGTTTTAGTAAATCAACCCCAAAGAATATCAGAAAATAAGGTAAGACACTATCCTTGTAAGTTTAACTCTTTTGCGGCTCCCTGAGAGTTTGTCCTGTCCCCTCTCCTGCTTTTCTTTTCTCCCTCCCCAATCCTGTATTCCCTCAATACAGTCTATGTCATTCCCGTTGCTTTCTTCCCCCTTCAGCATCAGTAAAACTTACAGCCATCAGCTGATCGGCCTATAGTGGCTCTGATTTGAGGTACAGTGCCGAGAATACAAACAACTGAGGCTGTGCAGAGCAGGGCTAGACAGGGCCTTACCAGATTTAAAAAAAACAGTATTATTATTACAGTGCCTTGAAAAAAGTATTCATACCCCTTGAAAATGTCCACATTTTGTCATGTTATGACCAAAAACGTAAATGTATTTTATTGTCATTTTATGTGATAGACCAACACAAAGTGGCACATAATTGTGAAGTGGAAGGAAAATGATAAATGGTTTCAAAATTTTTCACAAATAAATCTGTGAAAAGTGTGGCATGCATTTGTATTCAGCCCCCTGAGTCAATACTTTGTAGAATCACCTTTCACTGCAATTAAAGCTGCAAGTCTTTTTTGGTATGTCTCTACCAGCTTTGCACATCTGTAGAGTGAAATTTCTGCCTATTCGTCTTTGCACAATAGCTCAAGCTCTGTCAGATTGGATGGAGAGCATCTTTGAACAGCAATTTTCAAGTCTTGCCACAGATTGTCAATTGGATTTAGGTCTGGACTTTGACTGGGCCATTCTAACACATGAATATGCTTTGATCTAAACCATTCCAATGTAGCTCTGGCTGTATGTTTAGGGTTGTTGTCCTGCTGGAAAGTGAACCTCCACCCCAGTCTCAAGTCTTTTGCAGACTTGAGCAGGCTTTCTTCTAATGCCGTGTACACATGGTCAGACTTTTCGACCGGACTGGTCAGATAGACTTTCCAGCGGACTTTCAACTGACTTTTTAACGAACGGACTTGCCTACACATGATCACACCAAAGTCCAACGGATTTGTACGTGATGACGCATACCGGACTAAAATAAGGAAGTTGACACCCAGTTGCCAATAGCTGCCCTAGCGTCGTTTTTTGTCCGTCAGACTAGCATACAGACGAGCGGATTTCTGGGTCCGGCGGAGTTGCGACGTAAAGATTTGAAGCATATTCCAAATCTAAAGTCCGTCAGATTTGCGACTGGAAAAGTCCGTTGAATGTCCGGTGAAGCCCACACACGATCGGATTCGGCCCGTCGGCCAAGTCCGGTCGAAAAGTCCGACTGTGTGTACGCTGCATAAGATTGCCCAATCTTTGGCTCCATCCATTCTCCCATCAACTCTGACCAGCTTCACTGTTCCTGCTGAAGAAAAGCATCCCCACAACATGAGGCTGCCACCACCATGATTCATGGTGGGGATGGGGTGTTCAGGGTGATGCGCAGTGTTAGTTTTCCCCCACACATAGAGTTTTTCTTTTAGGCCAAAAAGTTAACTTTTGGTCACATCTGACCAGAGCACCTTCTTCCACATGTTTGCTGTGTCCCCCACATGGCTTCTCGCAAACTGCAAACTGGACTTCTTATGGCTTTCTTCAACAATGACTTTCTTCTTGCCACTCTTCCATAAAGGCCAGATTTGTGGAGTGCACAACTAATAGTTGTCCTGTGGACAGATTCTCCCACCTGAGCTGTGGATCTCTGCAGCTCCTCCAGAGTTACCATGGGCCTCTTGGCTGCTTCTCTGATTAATGCTCTCCTTGCCTGGCCTGTCAGTTTAGGTGGACGGCCATGTCTTGGTAGGTTTGCAGTTGTGCCATACTCTTTCCATTTTCAGATGATCAATTGAACAGTGTGCCGTGAGATGTTCAAAGCTTGGAATATTATTTTATAAACTAACCCTGCTTTGAACTTCGAACAACTTTATCCCTGACCTGTCTGGTGCGTTCCTTAGCCTTCATGATGCTGTTTGTTCACCAAGGTTCTCTAACAAACCTCTGAGGGCTTCACAGAACAGCTTTATTTATACTGAGATTAAATTACACACCCTAATTAGGTGACTTCTGAAGGCAATTGGTTCCACTAGATTTTAGTTAGGGGTATCAGAGTAAAGGGGCCTGAATACAAATGCATGCCACACTTTTCACATATTTATTTGTAAAAGATTTTGAAAACCATTTAGCATTTTCCTTCCACTTCAAAATCATGTGCCACTTTGTGCTGGTCTATCACATAAAAGCCCAATAAAATACATTTATGTTTTTTGGTTGTAACATGACAAAATGTGGAAAATTTCAAGGGACTGTATTTTTAATGTTTTACATAGCTATACCTGCAAAAAGGGCCAGCCTGAAGTAACCTATCAGGACTAAATTTCCACTTTAAGGTTTGTACCTATGGGTCATTTGTATATTCATATCTGTAAATGGTAATTATAGCACTGAAAACTGAAAGTTTTTGAATCCAAAACATTTTTCTCATTCCTGGTCCTTGGACTTTCATATTTTCTGTGTTTATGATATTGCCCCAATGGTAATATAAACCCTCATTCTGGGTACTGGGATATGCATCTAAAAGTAGCACAGTGGGACAGTTCTGATCTGTAGAAAAAAACCTTTATGATTGCTAGCTACTGTAACACACTAGTGAGCATAACCTCAACGTCAGTAGGAGCTCCCTCTAGTGTTACCTACCAGGCAGTACACAAGGCATGATCTAAAACAGTGGACTCCAAACTGCAGCCCTTTGCTTACTTTTATCCAGCCCTTGGGGCATTATTCCCCCCACTGACACCAACGATGGGGCACAATTCCTCCCACTGACACCAACGATGGGGCACAATTCCTCCCACTGACACCAACGATGGGGCACAATTCCACCCACTGACACCAATGACAGGGCACAATTCCTCCCACTGACATCAATAATGGGGCACTATTGCTCCCATTGACACCAATGATGGGGCACTATTGCTCCCATTGACACCAATGATGGGGCACTATTGCTCCCATTGACACCAATAATGGGGCACTATTGCTCCCATTGATACCAATAATGGGGCACTATTGCTCCCATTGACACCAATAATGGGGCACTATTGCTCCCATTGACACCAATGATGGGGCACTATTGCTCCCATTGACACCAATGATGGGGCACTATTGCTCCCATTGACACCAATGATGGGGCACTAATCCTCGCTGACACCAATGATGGGGCACTGTTTACTCCCACTGATGGTAGGACATTTTATTCCCACACTGGCCACAGTAAGGCTCCCCTAAAGTTTGAAGGACAGTAAATTGGGCCTTTGTTTATACATTTTGGAGACCCCTGATCTAAAACAAGGTTTCCCAACCAGGGTACCATGAAACCCTAGAATTCCTCCAGAGGTTGCTAGGGGTTCCTTGAGCAATGAGCCATTTCTTCCTCTAAGATAAGTTCCCGCTGACACTAATGCTCCCTAGCTATCTGTAAGGGGTAACTCTTTCCAATCACCGCATATGTAAAAAGCTTTCTTCGCACTGACCATCTCACTAATGTGTTAGGAGTTGTAGACCTAGTCATTTTTATCACGGGTTTCCTGAGACCAGATCATTATTATTTCAAAGTTTTGCTCTGTGCTGAAAAGGTTGACAAAAGGCTGATCTAAAATGTAGACCAATCAGATCTGTTTCTGTGGGTTTAAATAAAAGCCGCCCATCTCTAAAACCAGGTGTGTAATGCAAAGAAGGGAATCTATAACAAAAACTCGGGGGATATGAATATTAGACTAAACAGAGAGTCCAGTGGTGGCAGGATTAGATGTCCAGCTCTAAGTTTTAAAAGTAAAGCAGATGATACATGAACGCCATCAAAAACAAAATTACTGGTGTTTTCTATATACTGCAAAGGCCTTGACAGTGGTACATGGTTTACCAATAGTGGAAAAACTCTGTTTATAAATAATAACTGAGGTTTGATAAAAGTGTTTTCGCACCACTTTCTGCATTCGCTATATGTTTCTATAACTCCTGTCATTTCATTACTTTAAATAGTAAAAGCAGCAATGGAAGACTGTTGTAGGATTTATAACCAACCATTTGTGAAATGAAAATAAACAAGAAGTACCTCATTTGCATCAACCACAAGTAAGACACCTTGACACGCAGACAAAGACCTAGAGACTTCATAGCTGAAATCAACATGGCCCTAAAAAGGAAAGAAAACAATTATAGACTAAATCTAGTTGAAAAATTCATTGTAAACTACTTTTAAAAAGATAGGAGGTGGAAATAAGGCCATAAAACACATATAAATCACATAACATATCTACTCTGTATTTTCTATGGATATAATGGTACAGTGTATCCGTCCACTTTTCTGCTCACTTTTATCAGAAATCTGGTGATCTGGATACCCCTTTTCTTACCGGTTTGTACTACAGGAGAGCTATACCCAAAACATCTACTGTAGGATCCTTGCTGCTTTTAACATACAGAAAGTCAGATACATTAAATATTACTGCTAATTTCAACTAAGCTGCCTAAACACAGTAACAGATCAGACTCAAACTTGTCTTGAAGATTTCAACCTGACTGGTGACACATGTGCAAAATTATGTTACAAAGCAGACCCACCCACTCCACATGTTAATCCATTTAGCGACAGTGGATTTCGACACTGCCTGTCCTTTCATAGGATCCTCTGGCAGAATAAATAAGACATCAGTCTTACGAATCTGAGCAGTTGCCTTAAAATAGATCTTTACTGCTCTCACCAAATTAAGACAATGTAGTGACTCTTCTTCCCTGGAACGTGGTTTTGGAAAAAACGATGACAGGACAATATCTTGGTTCACGTAAAACCTGAAACCATTTTTCATAAAAAAAAAAAAAAAGGGGGAACCCCACTCTGTCCCCATGACAAATCAAATATGGCTCTTTACAAGAAAGAGCAGCCAATTCCAAAATCCTCCTTGCTGAGGATATAGCAACCAAAAATACCAACTTCCTTGTCAGAAGGACTAGGAGAATATGTTGCATTTGTTCAAATGGCTGTTTTTTGTAACACAGACAAAACTAAGTCCCAAGGATTCAAGGGAGGTTTGACGTGCAGATTAAGCCGCGTTACCCCTTGTATAAAACCCCGGACTAAAGAATGAGTAGCAAGTTGTCTTTGAAATAAGACAGATAAAGCTGAGACTTGGCCTTTAATAGTACTCAAGGCCAATTTAAGTTCTACCCCTAATTGTAGAAAGGCAAGAATTCTGCCTATGATATATCATAGGCATACCATGACCTTCTGGGTCATGCTGGTGCCACCAGAATTACCGGCTTTCTTTCCAGCTAGATCCTGCAAAGAAGTCGAGGCAGCAACTGAATAGGGGGGGGAATGCATAGATCAGTGAGAACTGATCCCATGGGGTCACCAACGCAACTGTTCTGCATGCAAATGGATCCCTTGTTCTGGCCACAAAGTTGACTAACTTCATGTTGAACCTGGATGCTAGAAGATCTACGTTCAGAGTCCCCCATCCTTGGCAACCAGCCCGAAATATGTCGGGTAAATAGACCATTCCACTGGGAATAACTGCTGGAGATTCAACCAGTCCGCCTGCCAATTCTTTATGAGTGAAGACTGCCGATAGGCACGTAACATTCCTTTCTGCCCAAGTAAGAATATGGTTCACCTCTCTCTGCGCTGAGAGATTTTCGGTGCCCCCTTGGTGATTGATATAGGCCACAGCAGTGGCATTGTCAGATTGAATCCTGACAGGACAATCCCGTAATCTGAAAGTCCAGGTCTTTAGAGCCAGACGTACTGCCCAAATCTCTAGGATATTGATGGACAAGGTTCTTTTCGGTTCTTGACCACTGTCCCTGGACAGTTGTCCTTTCTAGTACTGCTCCCCAGTCTGAAAGGCTGGCATCCGTCGTTACCACTTTCCAGATGACTGGTCTGAAGGATTTTCCTTTTAACAGATTCTGGGTTAGTAACCACCAAGTGAGGCTTTGGGACACTCTTGGGGACAGCTGCATTGGCAAGTGTAAAGTTTGAATTGTTTTGTTCCAAGCAGACAGGATACTGTTTAGCAAAAGTCTTAAATGAAACTGGGCATAGGGAACTGCTTCGAATGAAGCCACCATGGTTCCTAGTAACCTCATGCAAAGGCGAATGGTGGGATCGCCATTTGTCCTGACACTCCGCACCAACTCTCTTACGGAGTTGATCTTTGCCTGAGGCAAGAACACCTTTTCCTGGGCTTTGTCTATGATCAGACCCAAGTACTCCAGCTTTTTTAGCGGTATTGAAGGAAGATTTCTCTAGGTTGGGAATCCAACCCAACACGTCAGATAGTTGGTTTTAGTGCATACGCTTTGCTCCAATGAGCCACCGACTGATCTACTAGTAATAGATCATCTAGGTACGCTACAACTGTTATGCCCTGTGCCCTTAACCTGGCTAGAGGTGGGGCCAGAACTTTGGTGAACACCTGAGGTGCTGTGGCTAGCCCGAAGGGCAGGGCTACAAACTGGAAATGCTGCTGTTTAACTCGAACCGCAGAAACCTTTGATGAGTGGGAAATATAGGGACATGCAGGTATGCATCCCTTGATTGGGTTTACCAGTGTCAACACCTGAAGGTAGCCTATAACCCATTAAGTAATTACTTAAGGCTCTGTGTCCCCTGATGTACGATAAAGAAACGTTTATCTTGGTCTCAGCAGACCACAGGACATGGTTCCAGTAAACCATGTCCTTAGTCTGCTTCTCTTCAGCAAACTATTTGCGGGCTGTCTTGTGCACCATCTTTAGAAGAGGCTTCCTTCTGGGATGACAGTCATGCAGACCAATTTGATGCAGTGTGCGGCGTATGGTCTGAGCACTGGCAGGCTGACCCCCCTTCAACCTCTGCAGCAATGCTGTCAGCACTCATACATCTATTTCCCAAAGACAACCTCTGGATATGAAGCCAAGCACGTGAACTCAACTTCTTTGGTTGACCATGGCGAGGCCTGTTCTGAGTGGAACCTGTCCTGTTAAACCGCTGTATGGTCTTGGCCACCGAGCTGCTGCTAAGTTTCAAGTTCTTGGCAAACTTCTTATAGCCTAGGCCATCTTTATGTAGAGCAGCAATTCTTTTTTTCAGATCCTCAGAGAGTTCTTTGCCATGAGGTGCCATGTTGATCTTCCAGTGACCAGTATGAGAGAATGAGAGCAATAACACCAAATTTAACACACCTGAGACCTTGCAACACTAATGCCCCGTACACACGGTCGGACATTAATCGAACATTCCAACAAAAAAATCCTAGGATTTTTTCCGACGGATGTTGGCTCAAACTTGTCTTGCATACACACGGTCACACAAAGTTGTCGGAAAATCCGATCGCTCTGAACGCGGTGACGTAAAACACATACGTCGGGATTATAAACGGGGCAGTAGCCAATAGCTTTCATCTCTTTATTTATTCTGAGCACTTTGTGCTTCGGATTTGTGTACACACTATCGGAAATTCCGACAACGGATTTTGTTGTCGGAAAATTTTATAGCCTGCTCTCAAACTTTGTGTGTCGGAAAATGTGTGATGGAGCCTACTCACGGTCGGAATTTCCGACAACAAGGTCCTATCACACATTTTCCGTTGGTGTGTATGGGGCATAATGAGTCACATGACACCGGGGAGTGAAAATAGCTAAGTGGGCCCAATTTGGAAATTTTCACTTAGGGGTGTACTTGCTTTTGTTTACAGCGGTTTTGACCCTAATGGCTGTGTGTTGAGTTATTTTGAGGGGACAGCAAATTCACACTGTTATACTCACTACTTTACATTGTAGCAAAGTGTAATTTCTTCAGTGTTGCCACATGAAAAGATATAATAAAATATTTCCAAAAATGTGAGGGGTGTACTCACTTTTGTGAGATATTGTAGAACTACATTTAAGCAGGCAATAGAGTGCAAATAGTTTGCTGCATTCAGAGTCAGCAAAATGCCATTCTCGACGCACCAACCTTCTGCATACAAACTGGTCAATTAGCTGTGGACAGTTAGTGTGCAGCCAAAACCTACTGATTCTTGCTGCAGCCGCCCTTGGCCGCTATCATGCAGCTGTGTGACTTTTATTCCCCAATAAGCACTGCTGCAGAGAACTGTAAGGTATGAGGCCTGCCTAAGGCTAGCCATACACATGTAGATTTGTCATCATTCAGTACCTAAACTTGGAAGGAGGCACCTCCCCTGTCAGTTATTGTATTTTGACATCCACAACACCCATGACTGTCAGAATACCTGAGCAGTACCTGTATAGAATGGAGTCACTATTCACCCGATAATTTTCCACCTGTCCTAGGCTTTTCTTAAATCATTTGTTGAGCTGGCTGATGCTGACAAGGCCAATGCTTAAATTTCATCCAATGCAGGAGGAATCAGTTAAAATTTGATCCGTGTGTGGCTCGCTTAAAGCCAAAGTAATGCATTATAGGAACTCTTAGACCCCTTTCACACGAGGCGCTTTACAGGTGTTTTTGCGCTAAAAATAGTGCCTGTAAACTGCCTCTTCTGCAGCCACAGTATGAAAGCCTGAGTGCTTCCATACTGGGGCAGTGCGCTTGCAGGACAGGAAAAAAAAAGTCCTGCAAGCAGCATCTTTGGGGCAGTGTGGGAGCGCTGTATACACTGCTCCTCCACCACCCCTGCCCATTGAAATGAATGGGCGCTGCTTTCAAAGCGCCTTAAAAGCGCTTTAAAAAGCAGCGCTAAGCGGGCGCTTTTAACCCCTTCTATAACAGCAGTAAAGCTCCGCTAAAACTAGTGGTGCTTTACCGCTAACGCCTGCACCACCCCAGTGTGAAACGGGTCTTAACATATTTTTTTTTTTTTTTTTTTTAGATTATAAGGAGTGAATAAAAGCAGACTTCAAAGTCTCCACATATTTACCCAGGTTAAATTTTTTCGATGTAACAATAAAAACAGCCAAGGAGGGAAAAAAAAAAATGTAAAACAAAAAGTCCTTGTAATAATATAAAGAAGTCCATGGAAAAGTCCATAAAAACAAGTGAGACAGGTAATGTTAATCTTGGGGAATTCATACTGACAGCGTCTGCAATCACAGAAGCAGGACTTTTGGTAAATCCTGCTAACCAAACATGTAAAAGAAAAAAAAAAAAAAAAAAAAGGAAGGAGAGAGGGCGTCACATGTTTCAGGGCAAGTATGCCCCTTCCTCAAGCCCTTGGGCTTAAGAAAGGGTTGTACCCACCCTGAAACGTGCTGCCACATCTCCTAACCATGTCTGCTGCATGTGATGTCCCCCTCTTAGCCCTATGCTTGCATGTTGTTTTGCTGCAAGCAGAGGTCTTCACATGACTACTGTTTACTATTCATCCATCACTTAAGCCTTGCACACACTAGTAGTTCTTTTCATTCAACCCAGCAGGGCTGAACGAAAAAAAACAACAACTGACAACTGACTATCTGATGTTAGTACAGCGATCTCTCCTGCTGTTCTATTGTGTTCTGACAGGGGGGTGGACCCCTCAGCGCCCCCTCTTCCTCCCCCTCCATCCTCCCCCTTCTGTTGGCCCGACTCCTATTGAACCGGCCGATGCTGCCAAACAACGTCCCGCGTGTACTAGGCTTAAAGCGGGGTTGCACCCAAATTTTGAACAATATCTGTATGTATTCTCTTCCTTGCCTAGATGCTGACGTGCCGTTTAAAAAAATTTAAATCGCCGTAATTACCTTTTATTCTTCTATTCTTCTTTGCACTTCCTGGTTCTCCTCCCGTGGGAGTAGGCGTGTTTCTAGCCTCTCCCAGACTCCTGGGAGCTAGTCTCAGGCTTTCCAGGATGCCACTGAGCATGTGCGGGAACGAGCGGTGAATGCTGGGAGCACAGCATTCACCACATCCAGGAAATAAATGCTTGTGGGCTTCAAATGCCCACAATGAAGATGGAAACCGCCTGCAGTGAATAATATAAGTTATTCTTTCCGACGAAATCTGACACAGGCGGACATATTACACACAATATGCGAGTATGTAATGCTGAGAAGAAAAGTTTGTGAATGAACTCAAAAAAAAAAAAAAAAAACGATAGATAGGTGGACCCCCGCTTTAAGGTTGATTAGCATACTGTTTACATCTTGTATTTTGTGTGTACAACACTGGATGCTGTTTTTTTTTATTGATCCAGCTTCTTCCAGCAGATTTATGTAGACAAAAGTTTTGTTCTGGCTAGCAATTCTACTCCTGCTTGTTAGCCTTCAAGTGAAAATCATCTCTCCCATGATGTAAAGAGAGCTTTCGTTTGAGCTGTGCCACCTGTTACATGATGTAGTATAAGGGGGCAGGAATAGATACCGTCTATTGCACCTATCCAGTTAATAGGTATTGAGAAGGAAAAAGAACACTGGGACAAATATTCAAATTTGTGCACATGTCCTGAGCAGTAGCAACACCACATATAGCAGGTATTTTGTTTTGTATCATAGCAATGCAGTCAGTCAGTTACAAAGAACATCTAAAAAAAACAAGGATGCGTCTCCAACTTGTAGAGGAGTTTAACAGAATATAGTAATTACATGAAATGGTGTCAAACATTTTGCAGAGTAAAGAAAAAACTCACAGGTGTGTCGATTAAATTTAAGAGGTATTTTTTTCCTTCATAAGTGTAAAAAAGCGATGCCGTCTGAGCCTTCACTGTAATGCCTCTTTCTCTTTCCACCTGAAGCTTATCAAGAACTTGCTTATTGGAAGAGGTTTTAGGTATACACCCTGACATGAAGAAAAAGAACTTTTGTTTAATATGGTTAAAGCAGATCAAAAGGATGATTACAGTGTCATTTCCTTAAAGCATAACTAAACCCAAGGACAAAAATATTATACATTGCAGCTTACCAGTCCTTCGATGTTGTGGCTGCATTTGTTTTCACTTTTCAAGCCAAGGACATTATTATTATTGTTAGGAGGCAACATTTATAAAGTACCAACAGTTTATGCTGCGCTTTGCAAAATAAAAGAAGATAGCACAATAGTTACAGTGCGGATTGATACAAGAGGATTAGGAGGACCCTGCTTGTGGGAGCTTACAATCTAAAAAGGAGGGTCTAGTGGTACAAATAGTAATAGCTGAAAGGTGAGCTGATGAAGAAGGTAGGAGTAAAGTTTTGGGGTGAAAGTGAGATAGGTTTCCCTAAAGAGATGAGTTTTCAGGCAGGTTAGGAGATGGCCACACAGACTGGGGAAGGAAGTTTCAGAAGATGGGAGAGGCTTTAGAGAAGTTTTGGAGAAACGTATGGGAGGAGGTAATGAGGCAGCTCTTGGGAGAAGTGGAGTGATATTTTGAGAAGCGGTTGATAAAGTAGCTCGGGGCAGAATGGTGGATAGCTTTGTATGGGGTTACAATTTTGAATGTTATGTATCGGGTTAGCGGAAACCAGTGAGGGGATTGGAAGGGAGCCACTGATTGGCACTTACAGTAAATACCTGTTGATCCTGCCAGGAATGCAGTGTCCTTGTCACTTCCTGTTAGCTGAAGCATAATACAATGTTATCTTCCTTCTGTAAGCTACTAATCTCCCCATGTAATGGAGTTGAACAAAGGCAGACATGTTTAAAGTGCAGCCTGGGTGACAACCATGACTTTCTCCATAGATTCAGTGGAAGAGTGAGCATAGCTCAAGTAAAAATAAAAGGAAACAAAGAACCTGAGTAAATAAAGCTATAGCAGCCACCACATCTAAGGACTTGGTAAGCTACAATGTATTAAAGTTGTGTCTTTGGGTTTAGATACACTAATTGCAAAATTTGTTTTACTGCAGATATTAGTCAGAAGAGATTGGTATCTGCATGTACATTATATACATGAGAACACTTTGGGTCATATGTTCACAGTAGTGTCAGCTATTAGTTAGCACAGTAGTTTAAAACCATAAACACAGGTGCCCCCAACTGAAGGCTTCAAGGCCATTTTGGAGAGAACAGTACCTTCTTTAGCTTTAGCTTCTTTCTCCCTGTGGACAAGTGACTATGGCTTGGCAATGTACTCCTGAGTAGAGACACAGCAAGATTTACACTGTGGCATTAGCAGATACATCCAAATATCAAAATAGTTGCCTCCTGCCCTGCTCCTGAGTTTATCACTTTGCAGCCCTGCCATATACAGCCTTTGTAAAAAGAAGGTCCACTCTCATCTATTCATTTCTATAGCTGGAGCCATTCTATTTTGGATAATTGAGGGCTGCCATTAGTACAGACCATCCATAGGAATGAAGAAGGTGAAAGACGCACATGAACAGTAGAAGCTGGGTGCAGTCAGCACTTTTTTCTGTAAAGGTTGTGCAGTGCCTGGGCAGGATTTGCTAAGTAAAGAATTCAGGAGTGGTGCTGAAGCCAAGCAATTCAACATGTGGACTACACTAAGGGAAGAGAGATTTCAAGGACTACTTTACTAAAAGTGATGTGTTTTATTTCAAGCAGTTTTTTTTAAGGGAAACCCTCTGTCCAATGAGCTCAACATGACAATACATAGATCTGACCCTGAACACTATCTAATTGTACAATCTTTAGACAATGCAGATGTAAGAGCAGACAAGCTAGTATCCAGACAAATTATTGGTGTCACAATAGGGTGCAACAATGTATATAATAGCTGGATTGTCATTGAACATCTGCCAATTTGTGTGATTATTCCTCGCATTAACAACCTTCTTTGAGCTTAAAGCGAAAGCTCTGCTTGTTCGCACCCTCCACTGCCACATTTGCCATTTTTTTTTGGGGGGGGGACCTGGTCCCACTTTCGGGCCGCAACAATCCTTCCCCTTTCTGGGACACACACAGGTCCCAGAAGAAGGCGTGACCATTCAGAAAGCTCTGAGCGTCTCACGTATTCATAGTAGGGAACTGGCTGTGAAGCCTTCACTGCTGGTTTCCCTAAGGGCACTTTCACACTGAGCAGCGCCGAGCGTCGGCGGTAAAGCGCCGCTATTTTTAGTGGTGCTTTTCGGCCACTAGCGGGGCGCTTTTAACCCCCGCTAACAGCCGAAACAGGGTTAAAAGCGCCGCTGCCCATTGATTTCAATGTATACACCGCTCCTACAACGCTTAAAAGGATGCTGCTTGCAGGACTTTTTTTTTTTTTTTTTTTTTTTAAGCGTCCTGCCAGCGCACCGCTCCAGTGTGAAAGCACTCGGCTTTCACATTGGAGTGAAACGAGAGGCGCTTTACAGGCGCCATTTTTAGCGCTATAGCGTCTGTAAAGCGTCTCAGTGCGAAAGGGGTCTTAGAGTACTTTCACACTGAGGCATTGGGGGCATCAGCGGTAAATCGCCACTATTTTTAGCAGCGCTTTACTGTCGTTTTAGCGGCGCTATTCGGCCACTAGCAGGGCGCTTTTAACCCCTGCTAGAGGACGAAAAAGGGTTAAAAACGCTCGCATGCCGACGGTTCGGCGGCGCTGCCTATTGATTTCAATGGGCAGGGGCGCTTTAGGAGCAGTGTATACATCGCTCCTACAGCACTGCAAAGATGCTGCTTGCAGGACTTTTTTTACCGTCCAGCATGCGCACTGCTCCAGTGTGAAAGCATTCGGGCTTTCACACTGGAGTAAATGGAGAGGCTCTTTACAGGTGCTATTTTTAGCGCTATAGTGCCTGTAAAGCGCCTCAGTGTGAAAGCAGCCTTAGTGAAGATGCCGGCGCCTGCACCCAAAGCCGATTGAAAAATTGGCTCGGGGTGTTGACAACCAGCGACAAATAGTCATTTAAAGCCATGCAGTGAGGTATCGCAAAAGAAATTCCTGTTCATTAAGGAGGTAAATCCTTCCGGGGCTGAAGTTCTTAAAGAAAAACAAAAATACATATATAAGAAGTGTCATACCAGTTATTTCCAGCAGTCTGTCCGCAAGAGTACTTTTACCATGGTCCACATGGGCTATTATACTAAAATTCCTAATATATTCAGTGCTATATTCTGACATATCAATTCTTTCCTGGAAGAGATGACACAGAAATGGAACAAAATTTGACATGATAATGCAACAGAAATAACATTGAACTTATATTTATTGTTCATAGCTGGAGTCTGTAATTTATATAGAGTATGACAGCATCTTAAAGATGGACTTTTAGCTGAAGAATGCAAGTAAGGGACACATACCCACCATGTTCAAATCAACCTAACCATGTAGAATTTATGCATCATGGGCGATCAATTAAAGCGTTTCTAAACTCATAATTTTTTTGTACCTCAATGCATCATATGCAATAACCACTTGCCTACTGGGCACTTTCACCCCCTTCCTGCCCAGGCCAATCGCACTTTGAATGAAAATTGCCTGGCCATGCAACACTGTACCCAAACAACATTTTTTTGCATTTTTTTGGACAGATAGATCTTAATTTTGGTGGTATTTAATCACCACTAGGTTTTTTTTTTTTTGCTAAACAAACAAAAGAAGGCCGAACATTTTGAAAAAAAACGTTTTTCTTAGTTTCTGTTATAAAATTTTGTAAATAAATATTTTTTCTCCTATAAACTGATGTGCTCTGATGGGTACTGATGAGGCTGCGCTGATGGGCACTGGCAGGCAGCACTGATGGGTACTGATTGGCAGCACTGGTAGGCACCGTTGGGGCTGCACTGATAATAAGGGCACTGCAGATCAGTGCCCTAATTATCTGTGTGCATGTCCCCTGTGAGAATTTGCTGGTTATCAGCTCTCCTCACGCACTGTCATTGTGAGAAGAGGAATGCCGATAACTGCCAAATCCTGTTTACACTGTGATCAGCTGTGATTGATCACAGCTGATCATGTGGTTTAGAGGCGCTGTGATTGGCTAAGGACACAGTGATCACAGATCCCTGCCAATGCGCGCCGCAGGGGGGGCCCCAGATGACGGCTTTTTAGCGGAAACGCGTCGGGTGGACCCACTTCATACCGCTACTGTTCTTGTATACTTTTGATGACTTTTACCATGTGGGTTTACCTTTTATTCTTTTGATAAATCTTTGTTATATGGTATCCCCCTATGCGAGTTTTTCATTTATTTTCGCATGGGATATAAATACCGGCCTGGAGCCCCTTACTGGAGTGTTACCATTATGCTGGTGTCTGAGACCGTTGGTGCCGAGCTGTTGTCCCGATTTAGGATCCATGAGCGTGGCCTAAAGAGATGTACCTCTCCAGTTCTCTGGTGTAAAAGCCTTTACGACTTGGGTGGTATATGCCCCTCCAAGTCACCAACATCTGGTAAGCCTCCTTGAGATCTTCGGTGGTGGCTCTCTTACTATTCCAGTTCCTATTGTCGATGTCCAAGGGTTATTGGTCCCGGTGTTGAAAATACCCTTCATATTTTTGGACTTTTCCATATATATTTTTTCTAACATATGTCCGGACTGGTGCCTCTAATTTTTGGTTGCACATTGGTGTTTTCATTTACACTGGTTATTTCATATTTTTCTCCTAATTTCACTTTTTCTCTTTACATTTTTTGATGTCACGTTGTTTATATAAGCATATATGTACGGTAATTTAATTGTACCCATTGTCACATTTATTTACACTAGATATTTATGTCTATGCAATTTATCAGTATGATTTTTGATCATATCATATTGCATGTACTCATTTGTTTGACACTTTGCATTACTACTTTATATCCCTTGGTTTTATCACCGTATTAACCTAAAGGTTGTATTTAGGGTTCACAGCGCTACACTTTTTAAATTTTGTTATTTATACGCCGCAGGGGGGCACACGAGCAGCACGATCATGGGAGGACATCCATAGACGCCCTCCCAGAAATATGCGACTGTTCTGTAGCCGTCTTCTGGCTATAGTGTGGTTGTGAAGAGGTGAAAGTGGTTCTAAAGCCAAGACATTTTTTATCCTTATGCATTCAGGTAGTAGTAGCATCGCCCCCTCATCACAATCCTTTATTCTTACCTGATTCCTATCTCAATCCAGCACTGTGCCTGTCCATTGCTCTGTGTTCCTCTCCTAACATGACACAGAAGCAGCAATGGGAGCCATTGGCTCCTTCTGCTGTCAATCAAATCCTATGAGGAGGGAGTGGGGGACAGGTCTATGAACGCTCGCAGCCCAGCTTGAGAGCAAGCCCGCATGTGTGCCCCCATAGCAAACGGCTTGCTATAGGGGCACACACAGAAGAGGAGGAGCCGAGAGTGCCAGCAGGAGGAGGTTCGAGGGCCGCTCTGTGCAATACCATTGCACAAAGCAGGTAATATTAACATGTTTATTTTAAAAAAATAAAAAAATAACAATGTAGCTTTTATCTTGAATCTATCCTGAAAAACAGCAGTGCTGGTATGAGGAAGCCTAGGCATTCCTGTGCCTTCAGCCTCATAGCAGTATATCTGCACTGTGAGTCAGCCCATAGGTAAGCTGATGTTCTTTTCTTCCACCAGGAGTAGGACACGGGAGCTTTCCCGGGCCAGCGGAACACAATGATTACTGCTAGCCACTGAGAGTAATCAAATGTAAAAAAAAAAAAAAAAAATCAAACAGGCTGGCCGTACCCAAGTTGATCAATGGATCGACTTGGGTACAATCAGCCTGTACATACATGGATCAATCTCGGCTGGTCCCTGCTGAACTGGTCAGATTCCAATCCATGTATGGTCAGCTTAAGGCTCTGCTGTGCTGCTAGTCTCATGAGATTTGGCGTGAGATTCAGGGATGTCATTACTGTGCTGCTCACTGTTCTCCTTACTGGAGGCTCTGACATGAGAGAGCGAGGCCCTGCCTCTACTAAAATAGCCTATGTGGTGCAGACACAGTGTAGAACAAGGCATGGCATGGCATGGCAGTAATGGGGGAAGGTTGACCAGTAGGAAGACCACAGGCAATACTAGTGGGTAACTCTTTGCCCAATGTTTGTCATTTTTTAGGGGGGGTGGTAACAGCTTCTAGAGTTCAGTTCCTTGTGAGTTCTTATAGAAACCTTTGTGTCATGGGTAGGCTTCTGAAGGTTATAGGTGAAAACATAGGTAGGTCAGTGACTTTATGCCAAACAAGCCACCCAAAAACACAGACACTAGTATGAAGCTATCCTTGTGTCCCATTGAGCATTAAAAGACATCACAGAGATGGCCCACAGGTGCATCAATAGATAGGATTGGGCAAAAAAAAAAAAAAAGATTTTAAAGATAATAGCAACATTGTTTAAAGGCGTTAAATTGCATGCTTAACCATTGTTACCTTTTTAGTACTAAAGTGCACAGCCAGATTCAAATGTGTAGATTGGATGTTTTGCAATAAACCATGACTTCCACAGAGCGTGCCTCCCAACCATTTCTGAGCAGACAGATGTGTGTTCAATGTACGGATTTTGTACTTCCATAGACGCAGGCATCTTCCAGTGCAATGTGGGCTGAAAGCATTCATCTCTCCAAATACCGTCTATGATCAGCTCTGTATCATCCCGCAAAGGCCTTGCTACATTCCAGCTTTTAAGTTTATGGTGGTCGCTGTTCATGTCTTACACATCCTTACTACAAAGATATATCTGGAGAAGATTGTAAGGTCCTGTAATAAATTAAAATGTAAGGCAAGATTTGAAAATGGTTATTAAAATCATATGTGAAGACAAAAGAAATAATTCGAACATCCCGGGAATTAATGCACATTTCCCTGCGTTTTATCCCTTTAAACGCAGATGGTCTCCAAACTGCAGCCCTCAGGCCATTTATGGTCCTTTGCTTGCCAGAATCCAGCCATTGGGGCATTACGCCTCCCACTGACACCAACAATAGGGCACTACTCCTTCCACAGACAACGATGGGGCATTATTTCTCCCACTGACAGCAACAACAGGGCCCTATTAATCCCATCCCACTGACACCAACAATGGGACATTATTCTTCCCACTGACACCAACAATGGGGCACTATTTCTCCCACTAGCACCAACCACGGGGCACTATTTCTGGCACCAACCAAGGGGCACTATACCTGCCAGTGACACCAACAATGGGGCACTACTCCTCCCATTGACACCAACAATGAGGCACTATCCCACCTACTGACACCAATGAAGCACTTTTCCTTCCATTAACACTAACAATAAGGCACTATTACTTCCACTGACACCAACAATAGGGTACTACAAGTATTTCTCCCACTGACACCACAGATGGGGCAGCATTCCTTCCACTGTCATCAACAATGGGGCAAAACTTCTCCCAATACAACCACAGATGGAGCACTATTCCTCCCACTGATACCAATGATGGGACACTATTCCTCCCAAGAGTAGCAATGATGAGACAGTATTCCTCCTAGTGACCATGGGTACTATGTATTTTTTTTATTCTCACTGATCACCAAGCTGGAGGCAATGTTTAATCTCACGAATGCCAGAACATTTTCTCCCCTCACTGGCCACAGTCTAGCCCCCTAAAGTCTTAAGGGCAGTAATCACCCTTTGTTTAGATAATGTGGAGACCCCTGCTTAGAGGGTTCTTTACTGCAAGAGCGATTTGGATGTGGAATTCTCTTCCACAAGCAGTGGTCTCAGCAAGAATCATCAATAATTAAAAAAAATATATTAGATAGGCACCTAAACGACCGCAACATACAGGAATATACAATGTAATACTGACATAATCACACACATAGGTTGGACTTGATGGACTTGTGTCTTTTTTCAGCCTCGCCTACTATGTAACTAAAGCATAAGAAAGGGAAAACAGATAGATCCTGGATAGAGCAGAGAGGGATTAGAATGCCTGTCAGGTATCATTAGTTATTGCTTTTTGTGTCCCTGAGATTCATGCTCTGTGTTTGTCCTGATCAGTGTTGTCATTCTACATTCTAAGTTTTGAGTTGTCACCAGAAGAGAAATAGAGGGGAAATCTTCCAATGAGGACACTAGTTCTGATGACCTGAGTGACAGCTAGGGGTTTCCCCATGTAGGAGAGATTCCCCATCACTTCCTGCTGTGTCTATGGGACGGGAAGTAAAAGGAAATATCCTCACTGGACACAGATGGCAAATCAGATGGCAAATGTAAAAAGGAAAAAAAAAAAACTGATAGGGGTTATAATACTCTCTCTATTCACAAAAAATGAATGCATTTAGTGCTACATTAAACATGCAGCAAGTGCCCGAAAAACAGTTGATGTGCCAGAAATATAATGAGCTCCTACCTTTCTCTTTGACATGACAACACAACTCTGAATTCCTAAGAACATGGTGCAAATTTAAAAAATTAAATAAAATAAAAATAAAAACAGATATTGCTGGCCGTACTAGGCTTTATCTAATTACATTAAACAAAAAAATGTTTCATTGTAGTTACCCGTTATCAGAAAATTTCCATGGGCTACTGACTGCTAGACTCTGGGGATGATTTACTAATACTCGAGAGTGCAAAATCTGGCACAGCTCTGCATAGAAACCTACGGCTAAGCGAATCGCCGTAGGTGTACGTCGGACGCTATAAGAGCAATAGCAGGCGCGCGCACGCCCATGGCACCTCGCCAGCCACCCACGATCGCTCCACAGAGAGCCAGAAGGGGGGGGGAAATCTGTCAATGTAACCAGACAGATCCCCATTCTGACAGGGGAGGAGAGACAGATCTGTTGTTCCTAGTGATCAGGAACAGCGATCTCTCTGTACTCCCTGCCAGTCCATTCCCCCCACAGTTAGAAACACCTCCCTAGGAAGCACTTAACCCCTTAGTCTGCCCCTAGTGTTAACCCCTTCCCTGTCAGTGTCATTTATACAGTAATCAGTGGCTATTTTTAGCTCTGTGAGAATAGTTTGGGCTCCTTACTGTTCCAACATGACTCCCAAAAAAAGTGTCAAAAGTGTCCGATCTGTCCGCCACAATGTCGCAGTCCCACTAAAAATCACTGATCACCGCCATTACTAGTAAAAAAAAAAAAAAAAATTAATAATAAAAATGCCATAAACGCTATAACTGCAAACCAATGTACGCTTATTGCGATTTTTTTTTACCAAAAATATGTAGAAGAATACATATTGGCCTAAACTGATGAAGAAATTTGTTTTATTTTTTACATTTTTGGGGGGATATTTATTATAGCAAAAAGTTAAAAATATATAGTTTTTTTTTCAAAATTGTTGGTCTTTTTTTGTTTATAGAACAAAAAATAAAAACTGCAGAGGTGATCAAATACCACCAAAAGAAAGCTCTATTTGTGGGGAAAAAAAGGACATAGATTTTGTTTGTGTACAACGTCAATGTTGCACGGCCGCGCAATTGTCAGTTAAAGCGACACAGTGCGTATTGCAAAAAAATGGCCTGGTCATTAAGGGGATAAATTCAGAAGTGGTTAATTGACTCTGAATTGGCCCTTGTATGTGTATGTAGGGTTCTTAGAGATTGGAAGCTCCTTGAGAGCAGACTGATGTAAATGTACAATATGTAAAGGACTGTAAATTGTCGGGACTATATAATTGCCTATAAATGAATAAGATCAGGGCATTGACAATTTTCGAAGGAGGTCAGCAATGACAACCCCAATTCATCTCATCTCAGGTTTACTTCAGCAAGAGGAGTGAGACTTTGCAAGCAAGGGTCATGAAGACATAAAGAAAGTTTATGAAACCGACAAGTGTGCGGTATCTGGAATATTCGTGTATGTGATGCTGCCTCTTCTGATCTTGGTCACACTGGAGTTTTCTGATCTATTGACAAACACATCTGTATCTATTATGTAATGTGTTATGTTTCTTCTTGTCTCCTACCTATAAACAGCAAACAATGTACATAACAGATAGAGAGAGAACAATCTGGTTACAAGTCAGATACTTCCTGCAGAGAACTAGATCCCAGCATACTGCATAGACTGGCCATGAGTGTGTCAGACAAGTGATCCTAATATTATACATTCATATATCTATAGGAGGAAATCATCTAATAATATAACCAATCATTCCTGGGTGTCAGTGTCAGTACAGAGCAGTGTGATCACTGACAACACACACAGTGTTCTCTCACCTTCCTACATATGTCCTATGCAGCCAGCACTCCATGTGAGCCTCTCTCTCCCAGCATGCATTGCTCCTCTTAAAGAGGCAATGTCAAATCTAAAACTTTAAAAGGGCAATGGTAACACAGTGCAGACCTTCCCTGATCACCCTGTATTATGTAAACTGAATACATGATCAACAGTTTGGATGTGCAGCAGTTCCAGCTAAAGGGAAAATGGATGTACATTTCCATCTATTTTATGCGTGTTTTAACTTGCGTTGATCTACATTTTAGTAAAATGCAGGTCACTCACCACATAGACACATTTAAAAAAAAAAATTCTTTTTTTTTTTGTGTGTCCTGTTCACACTACAATGCTGTGTTGACCAGCGTTTTGTTAAAATGCATACGTGTTGTAATTTGACGCTGGTCAACGAAGCGCTGTAGTGTGAACAGGTCACACAAAAAAAAAATTGTTTCTTTATGTGTCTGTGTCGACCCGTATTTTACAAGTGTGCTGAAATGCAGATCGACTCAAGTCCATACCCCCCAACATTTTGAGATGGGAATGAGGAACACCTACTAACAAATGCATGTAGGCATAGGACACACCCACTGCCACACCCCCTTAAAGGAGAATTAACCAAAAAAAGATTAAATAAATCCGCAAGGACTTTATTTTTACCACTACAATTCCTTTATATTGACTTTTAAAATGTACACATGCAGCAATTTACAAATTGGATGAAAGCGCTGGGAAACACTTTTTGAAAGATAAATAGTGCATTTTATATACAACTATATAGATCAGACCAAAATGAGGGACAATGAGGAGGGAAGAGGAAAAGAAGGACATTGCTCCAAATCAAAGACAATCCCTCCAAATCAGGGACGGTTGGGGGCTATGAAAAATATGCAAAGTGGTTGGAGGGAAGCTTCAGAATGGCAAATATGTTTTTTTTAGAAATGATGTGAGCAGACTGCAGTTCCTCTTTAAAAGCGCATAAAATGGATGGAAATGTACATCCATTTTCCCTGCATTTTATCACAAGTCAGTGTGAATTCAGCCTTACCCAGTGTGTCAGTGTTATTATTACTATACAGGATTTTAGTGCCGACAGTTTACGAAGCACTTTACAACTTGAGGGTAGACAGTACAACTGCAATACACATAGCTCCCAACTGTTGCTGATTTTGAAAAAGTCCCTCTGTCCCTCTTTCCTCCTCATTTGTCCCTCATTTTGGTCTGATCTATATAATTGTATATAAAATGCACTGTTTATCTTTTTTTAAAATGTTTACCCAGTACTAAACTTTTCTTATACAAAGGGTTTTATTGATCAGAAATATCAACATATCAATACAGATATACAATGAAAGACACATCATGTGTATATACTCAAGTAGATTATAGAATTACAAATATAATGATCTAGGACACTAGGATCTGTATCAGATCACCAGGTTACAGTTGGATTCTTGTAATATCAGCAAGCAACAGTAACATGGCGAGACGCTGAATTCCGTCAGTTTATGAATATAGTTGCTGAACTTTGTATAACGTTTGTGGTGAGAATACAAAACAAAAAGATAAATGTGAAATATAACTTATTAATGTGGAAATAAAGAAAGGCAACAAATATTCGCAATTTGATTCACAATATGTGTCTAAGCCCAACAGGGCATATCCTGCGGACTATAAAGGCTTAGCAAGGAGAAGGTAGAAAGAAGGAATAATAGGGGGGAGGACCAGAAAGAGGATGAAATAAGAGTATAGGGTATAGAGAAAGGGATAGAAACAGGGAAAGGAAAATGAAGAGAGGGGGGAATCCACGGGGTGGGGAGGATGGAGATATACTAGAGAGAGAGTAATGAGGAATCAAACCGGGAGGGGTGGGAATACGCTACCCACGGCTGCCAGACCCGAAGAAATCTATCGTGCATATCTGATGCCATGGCCGTCAATTTCTCGTTAACCATGATATCATTTACGTGGTTTTTAACTGTCTCGAAGCTGAGAGCAGGGGGCTTCCAGGCCTTTGCTATGGTTAATTTAGTTGCAGTAAAAATATGAGAAGACAATTGGCGTTCTGGTCTTAATAATTCTATGATCGGTTTCTCCAAGATAGCTTCAAAAGGATCTCTTTTTATATTAGTATTGAAGAGGTTATGAAGCAATGCGTAGACTCTGACCCATAGTCTACATACCCTGGGACACTGCCACCAGATGTGTGCCATTGTACCCTCTTGAGAACACCCACAAAAGCACAATGGGGAATATGTTGGGATAAAACTAGCTAATTTGGCTGGGGTGTAATACCATCTATAAAGTACTTTGTAGGCATTTTCCAAAAAAAGTATATTTTTGGAACATTTGGACAGTGTGATAGTCATGACCTGCCAATCCTCTGGGTCCAGCCTCCTCCCCAATTCCGCCTCCCACTGAAGATGATATGGTCTCAGGGGTGGTCTCTTGGAGCCTATTATGGGTGTATATATTAAAGAGATTAAACCCGAGGACTGGGGTCGTGATCTACAAAGGCTTTTGTATGGAGTTAACGTATAGGGGATTGGTTGAGGTTTTATGAGTTTGGAGGAAGTGTCGGATTTGTATGTAGCTGTAGTGCTCCCTGAGGGGGATGTTATAGGAGGAAAGTAGGACTGCAAATGGGATGATCTTGGTAGGGGTAAACATAGAGTGGACATCAGTAAAGCCATTTTCGGTCCACCACGAAAATTGCAATGGATTATCTCGTCCAGGTGGAAATAATGGACACAGAAGAAGGCGCAGTAGGGGGAGGTGAGGGGAGATTAAGCCCGCAGAATATTTGACTCCCATAACGAAGAGAGTGGGCCAAGCATGGACCTATAGTGGTTGGGCGATGAGCTTGAGAGAGCCAAGGGAGGGAGTCTAATGGTATCGGGTGCGAGTCCACCATATCGATAGTGGCCCATAGTGGCATTTGCTGTTTCTCATGAAGATGACATAGTGGGGCAATGGCCGCTGCCGTACCCAGTACTAAACTTTTCATCCAATTTCTGAATTGCTGCATTTGTTAATTTTAAAAGCCAGTATGAAGGAATAGTAGTGGAAAAAAAAAAAAGCACTTGTTGGTAACTAATCATTTTTTTGTATAATTCTTCTTTAAGGGGGCGTAGCAAGGGGTGTGTCCTACACCTACATACTGTTGCTAATAGTTGTCCCTCATTCCCATCTCAGAAAGTTGGGAAGTTTGAATACACTTTAGGCTGCATTCACACCTATGCAAATTGGATGCATGTTTCCCCGCATCCAATTCGCATGACAGGAGATTGTGATCGGCTCTCTATGGAGCCAGTTTTCAAATCTCCGTTGCAGCTGCGGAGTGGCTTGCACAGGATTTGTCCCTCATTTTGGTCTGATCTATATACTTGTATATAAAATGCACTTTTTATCTTTCAAAAAGTGTTTCCTAGTGCTAAACTTTGCATCCAAATTCTAAATTGCTGCATTTGTCCATTTTAAAAGGCAATATAAAGGAATATTGATGGTAAAAAAAAGCACTTGTGGATTTAATTAACCCCTTTTTTTTGTGGATATGTCCCCTTTAAGGGGCGTGGCATGGGGCATGTCCTATGGCCACATACGTTTGCTTGTAGGTGTCCCTCATTCCCATCTTAAAGTGTTGGGAGCTATGTGGTCACATGCTTCACCCACACAGCCATGTCATTCATTCACAGATTCCTGTGAATTAATAAATTACACGTACTCTTTGTAGTTTCAATCAGTTGTGGGGCACAGATGAGCACTCTCATAGTCCACTGACGTGACCTCCAGCTTTCAAACAGAAAAAACCCTTAACCCCTTGGCGCCAGCCACATGCAAATATGCGGCCCTGGTCCTTGGCTCCGAGGGGCCGCATATTTGCGTGAATTGCTGTGCAGACAGCTGTGCCGAGAGCGGGGCACCGCACTCCCAACACAGATACTGGCGCCTAACCAACAGCATGACCGCCGTGCTTTCCAAGCTCTTGCAGGAAAAAAATAATAAATGCACATTTTTTTCCTGCAAAAACATTTATTATTTTTTCTGTAAATGTGAGCCTTTAAGTAGTGGATGTGTATGGAATATTTTTGGAAAATAAGGATATCATTTAGGGTAAGGGCTTGTTCACACCATGTCCATTATAGTCTGCAAAGAAAAAATGCCCCATTCACACCATAAGGCCACGATTCAAACCATGTATGGGTAGGCTGAATGTACCCAAGTTTATCAATCGATCACCTTGGGTACAACCAGGCCTGGCAGATTTTGCATGCGATTATCGTTAGCAGCTAGTGTATCCACTAGCAATAATCACCGTCTTCTCCTGCCCCCCACTGGGGGAATACATTGGCTCTCTGTTCCCCTGTCAACGCTCTCTGTGTGCACTGGGAAGCGCTGTGATGTGCTGATTTTAAAGAAGCATTCAATTAAGCTTTAATCTGCATTATTATAGACTCAAATGAACATAAATGTGACAGCAGCCTGCAGAAAGACTGATATATAAAGTAATTCAGTTTAGAAGACTGCAGCGTATAAAGTGAGACAGCTCTCCTTAAGAAAAGTGTAAAGCTGGCCATAGATAGGATTATTATTTCTTTTTTGTTCAGCTGCTGCAGATTGACAAAAGTTTTCCAACATTTCCATTTGACCTGTGTTGAACAGGAGCGGATACACGTTAATTGAAATTTGGCTAGTTCCCACTGAATCAGTTACATTTCGATCCATCTTCGGCCGCCTTTACCTTTTTCACACCATGACTTCCACTATATATATAAATCAGCAGCATATCACATTGTATAAACCCAGTGTTCCAGAGGTCAAATAAGCATATTGTGTCAGTTTCCCACAGACACATATAAAATGCAGCAAGATGAGTGAGAATCCCTTGGAGTGTAGACTATCAACTCTAATATTCTGTGCAAATCAAGACTTATCAGAGGGATCGATGTCAGGCAGAGCTCTGGGTACTGACATCCTCCAGCCACACATGCCACACACATACTTGTATACGCTGTACTATTGGTGTTGTCATTCTGTACTGTACAGAGGGGATTTGGATATTTACAATTGTTTTTGTACGTTTTACTTGTGATTGTAAGATTTTTATAAATTGGTTTGGATGATCTATATCTAGATTGGAGTATTTTCTTTGGATTTCTGAGCATCATCCAATGATACAACTTGAAGGTTGTAGCTGTATGTGGTCCTGGAACATCCTGTATGGGGAAAATACCATACTAAAACACATACTTACCTCTAGTAATTGGGGTTCATTCCTCTGGTTTGTCTCGATTTGCAGTGGAAGTCTACAGTCCAAGGGAGTCTCAGTCATCTTGTTGCACTTTATTTGTCTCTATATGAAACTGACACATTATGCATATTTGACCACTCAAACATTGAGGCGCTACAATTTGGTGAGTTGACGATTTATATACAGTTGCAATAAAAAGTATGTGAACCCTTTTGGAATTATATGGATTTATGCACCATGTAAACATTCACAGTGCAGGTGGAAAAAGTATGTGAACCCTTGGATTTAATAACTGGTTGAACCTCCTTTGGCAGCAATAACTTCAACCAAACGTTTCCTGTAGTTGCAGATCAGACGTGCACAATGGTCAGGAATAATTCTTGACCATTCCTCTTTACAGAACTGTTTCAGTTCAGCAATATTCTTGGGATGTCTGCTGTGAATCGCTTTGTTGAGGTCATGCCACAGCATCTCAATCGGGTTGAGGTCAGGACTCTGACTGGGCCACTCCAGAAGTCGTATTTTCTTCTGTTTAAGCCATTCTGTTGTTGATTTACTTCTATGCTTTGGGTCGTTGTCCTGTTGCAACACCCATCTTCTGTTGAGCTTCAGCTGGTGGACAGATGGCCTTAAGTTCTCCAGCAAAATGTCTTGATAAACTTGGCAATTCATTTTTCTTCGATGATAGCAATCTGTCCAGGCCCTGACGCAGCAAAGCAGCCCCAAGCCATGATGCCCCCACCACCATACTTCACAGTTGGGATGAGGTTTTGATGTTGGTGTGCTGTGCCTCTTTTTCTCCACACATAGTGTTGTGTGTTTCTTCCAAACAACTCAACTTTGGTTTCATCTGTCCACAGAATATTTTGCCAGTACTCCTGTGGAACATCCAGGTGCTCTTGTGCAAATTGTAAACGTGCAGCAATGTTTTTTTTGGACAGCAGTGGCTTTCTCTGTGGTACCCTCCCATAAAATCCATTCTTGTTTAGTGTTTTACGTATCGTAGATTCGCTAACAGGGATGTTAGCATATGCCAGAGACTTTTGTAAGTCTTTAGCTGACACGCTAGGATTCTTCTTCACCTCATTGAGCAGTCTGCGCTGTGCTCTTGCAGTCATCTTTACAGGACACCCACTCCTAGGGAGAGTAGCAGCAGTGCTAAACTTTCTCCATTTATAGACAATTTGTCTTACTGTGGACTGATGAACAGCAAGGCTTTTGGAGATAATTTTATAACCCTTTCCAGCTTTATGCAAGTCAACAATTCATAATCGTAGGTCTTCTGAGAGCTCTTTTGTGCGAGGCATCATTCACATCAGGCAATGCTTCTTGTAAAAAGCAAACCCAGAACTGGTGTGTGTTTTTTATAGGGCAGCTGTAACCAGCACCTCCAATCTCATCTCATTGATTGGACTCCAGTTGGCTGACACCTCACTCCAATTAGCTCTTGGAGATCTCATTAGTCTAGGGGTTCACATACTTTTTCCACCTGCACTGTGAATGTTTACATGGTGTGTTCAATAAAAACATGGTAACATTTAATTATTTGTGTGTTATTAGTTTAAGCAGACTGTGATTGTCTATTGTTGTGACTTAGATGAAGATCAGATCACATTTTATGACCAATTTGTGTAGAAATCCATATCATTCCAAAAGGGTTCACATACATTTTATTGCAACTGTATATACCCTGTTTCCCCGAAAATAAGACCTAGCGTGATTGTCGGTGATGGCTGCAGTATAAGCCCTACCCCCCAAATAAGCCCTACCCTGTTTCCCCAAAAATAAGACCTACCCTGAAAAGAAGACCTACAAGGACTTTAACTAGGGCTTATTTGGGGGGTAGGGCTTATATTGCAGCCATCACCGACAATCACGCTAGGTCTTATTTTCGGGGAAACAGGGTATATATATATATATATATATATACACAGTATCTCACAAAAGTGAGTACACCCCTCACATTTTTGTAAATATTTTATTATATCCTTTCATGTGACAACACTGAAGAAATGACACTTTGCTACAATGTAAAGCAGTGAGTGTACAGCTTGTATAACAGTGTAAATTTGCTGTCTCCTCAAAATAACTCAACACACAGCCATTAATATCTAAACCACTGGCAACAAAAGTGAGTACACCCATAAGTGAAAATGTCCAAATTGGGCCCAAAGTGTCAATATTTTGTGTGGCCATTATTATTTCCAGCACTTCCTTAACCCTCTTGGGCATGGAGTTCACCAGAGCTTCACAGATTGCCACTGGAGCCCTCTTCCACTCCTCCATGGCAACATCACGGAGCTAGTGGACGACAGCCCTGCAGACCAGTTTGATGCAGTGTGCGGCATATGGTCTGAGCACTGACAGGCTGAACCCCCACCCCTTCAACCTCTGCAGCAATGCTGGCGGCACTCATATGTCTATTTGCCAAAGACAACCTCTGGATATGATGCTGAGACGTGCACTCAACTTCTTTGGTCGACCATGGCGAAGCCTGAGTGGAACCTGTCCTGGTAAAACGCTGTATGGTCTTGGCCACCATGCGGCTGCTAAGTTTCAGGGTCTTGGCAATCTTCTTATAGCCTAGGCCTCTTTATGTAGAGCAACAATTCTTTTTTTCAGATCCTCATAGTGTACTCACTTTTGTTGCCAGCGGTTTAGACATTAATGGCTGTGTGTTGAGTTATTTTGAGGGGAGAGCAAATTTACACTGTTATACAAGCTGTACACTCACTACTTTACATTGTAGCAAAGTGTCATTTGTTCAGTGTTGTCACATGAAAGGATATAATAAAATATTTACAAAAATGTGAGGGGTGTACTCACTTTTGTGAGATACTGTATATGGAGAAGGTCATGGTGTGAAGCAAGCAGTGGCGGCCCATCCATTAGGGGCGCCCGGGCGCCGCCCCCTCTATCCATGGCTGCCACCCCCTAATCATGCTCTATCCATGGCCGCCACCCCCTATTCATGCATCTGGCCCCTTTCAGGATGCCGGGCGCATGAATTACAGCGGCCGGGTTGTTTATTTGAAGAACCTGATTAGAGCCAGAGGCTCTAATAGGCTTCAAAATAGGCCGTGTGTTACATACAGCAATTTAATATTCGCTATTGAAACACTAATGCCCTGTACACACGATCGGACATTGATCGGACATTCTGACAACAAAATCCACCGGATTTTCTCCGACGGATTTTGGGCCAAACTTGTCTTGCATACACACGGCCGCACAAAGTTGTCCGATCATTCTGAACGCGGTGACGTAAAACACGTACGGGCGGGACTATAAACGGGGCAGAAGCCAATAGCTTTCATCTCTTAATTTATTCTGAGCATGCATGGCACTTTGTGCGTCGGATTTCTCTACACACAATCAGAATTTGAACGATCGGATTTTGTTGTCGGAAAATTTTATATCCTGCTCTCAAACTTTGTGTGTCGGAAAAAGTCCGATGGAGCCCACACACGATCGGAATTTCCGACAACACAATCCGATCGCACTTTTTCCATCGGAAAATCCGACCGTGTGTACAGGGCATAATCCTCAATCTGGCTAATCAGAAGTCGGGACTCGTTTTCCGATTGGCCAAAAAGAGAAGAGTCTCAATTGGCCGCTGAGGAGGGAGGAAATAGAAGCTGCCGCGATGCCTGTGGAGAGCAGGGGAAGCTGCCGCCGGTGAATCCCAGGAGAAGTGCTGCCCACCATAGATGAGGTAAGCACTCCAGACCCGATCGATGGAGGGGGGGCTTGGTATTGTTTGCCCCCAAAGAAATTGCCACTGGCCGCCACTGGTGAGCAGCACTTCTCCCGGGCTTCATCGGCGGCTTCCCCTGCTGGGCGGTGGATTCCCCTTCTCCTGCTCTTCCGTTTCCTCCCTCCGCCTCGGCGGCCAATTGGGACTCTTCTCTTTTCGACCAATCAGAAAATGGGTCTCAGACCTGTTAAAATTTTAAAAGTAAGCTGTGTGATACATTGTAACAACACATCGCCCCCCCCCCCCCCCACACACACACACACACACACACATTAAATGTATAGCCAAGCCTTTTTTTGGATAGAGTGCTGGTGGGTCAGAACAGAATTGCTGTACTTATTGGGGATATTTACTGTATAATGGCTCAGTCACATGAGTAAGTGGGGGGCGGGGGTAAAACTAGGCCAGCTGGAACACTGATATTACCACCACCGCAAATGTCCCAATTTGTCACTAAAACAGGGGACCAATCGGGACACTTGTACAGGTTTTAACTGTCCAGGAAGGCATTTCACTCGCTTTGAAGAGATATCCTCTCACTTCCTGGTGTGTCTACAAGACAGGAAAATCTCCCCAGTGAAACGCGTGGGTTTAAACCATTTCCTACCCTATCCAAAATAAAAACAAAACGTTTTTGGTGTAGACAGCACCGGTGCAAGGAATTTTGTCTACACAGGCCAAGGTGCATTTAGCCACCACTCACCTCCCCTTTCCTCCTTAAAAGAAAAGTAAAGGATTTTTTTTTCCTCCCAATCATACTTACCTAGGTAGATGCTGCATCTGTCCCCGTCGCCTCCACACTGAGAACCAAGCGATCGAACATCGCTGATCGCTCGGTTTTCAGAGCCCTGTGATCAGAGAGCTGTAGACTGTGAGTCACAGCTCTCTGCTCTTCTCCCTTTTTGCTCATTGGAGTGCTGGGCTGTGGAGGGGGTGGAGCGGCCGTCTCGGGCTCTTAGCGGCTCGCTGAGAGGCTGAGCCGGGTGTCAGTCCAGGCACCTGGTGGATCCAGACTTCCAGAGTCGGGATGACGTGGTGCCTGGACTGAAATTGGTGACGTCAGCAGAGAAACCAGACTTCAGTCCTCTCTCTGCTGAAAATGGGTCATGGAAGTGCAAAATATACTGCACTTCTGTGATCCATAGAAGAAGTACAGGCAAACAAGCTTTGTCTGGACTTCTCTGCAACCCCCACCCCATATGGCCGGGCGCAGCATGGAAGTTTTAGTTTGCCTCACCTACCAGCTGCCCATAGCCAGGTGAGGGTAAGTGGGGAATACATAGCTACGCCGTGGGGTTATGCATTCCCTGTTTTTTCTCACTGGCTACCGGCATCTGGTAGGTAAGCCAAACTAAAACTTCCACGCTGAGCCTCGTATAGGGTTGCCACCTTTTCTTCAAGCCAAACCCAGACACTTTTAGTGGCACGGGGCAATTTTTTTTTTTCAGTAAACACTATAGGATTATAAAAGACCTAGGACATATCTGGGTGCCCCAAGGACAGTAGTAATGCAGCGAACAGTAGGTGTGGCAAAATTGCTCTGGCTCGCATCATCGCCCTACCCTTCAGTGATGTCAAACCAGCCCCCAGACAGCTGCCTGCAGCTCCCAGACAGCAACAGATTTGTGTGTGACTGTCTTGGTTACTTGGGGAGCCACAGCCCAGTCTGAACAATGTGTCTGGGTTTCAGGCGGACTGAAACCTGGACACATGTTTCAAAACCCGGACTGTCTGGGTGAATCCTGTACAGGTGGCAACACTAGCCTGGTAGGAGAGAGGGATCAGTGTTAGGCCCCTTTCACATAGGCTGTCTGATCAGGTCTGCCTGTCAGTTTTCCAGGTGGACCTGATCGGGCCCTCCAGTCTCTTCTATGGAGTGGCAAATGTCAGCGGGCACAGGTCCACTGACACCATCCCTACGACAAAACAGACGGATGTTGGTCCTATTCCCCATCCATCCTGTGGATGGGATCGGATGGCATTGTATAGAAACAGGCAGTCAGTCCGTTTCCATCTGATTGACCCATAGAGGAGAGTGGGACTGCGTCTGTGTCCACTCTGCATAGCGGAGTGGACACGGACCTGCCATCTTCCTGCACAGTGGGGATCAGCGGAGAGATCCCTGAGCAAGTGGATTCCGCTTAGTGTGAAAGGGGCTTTATGGAACGGAAGACAGGTGTTCTATCAATCTGAATGCCCAGCAAGTACATATTTGACAACATTTCAAAAAAAGTTCCAGGGACAGTTTTTTTGCTGTGGGTTCAACAAGCTCATGACTATTGAAGGTATGTGCAGGAAAGGGTATGTCACTGTGCAGTAGAGGAGTGTGTAACAGGGGCCAGGGAGATGTGTCCAGGTGGTATGAAAGTACATGGTATGAATGAGCCCTTAGGTCTTTTTCACATGGATGGCATGGGGAGGCTGTGAAACAAGCCACTGATTAGCAGTTTTACAACCCCCTCCCCCACCCAATCGCTAATATTACAGCCTGAAAGAGTTGTACACATGCTTGCGGAGTGCCTGCCAACGCCTCCCCCCTGACCCTCCCTGCCACTTTAATACTTGAGTACCTGCACACAATCCCTCATGACAATCCCACCAACTTACCTACCCTCCAGCAGCTTGCATCCCTCCCTGTGGGATCTCTGAGGCTTGGTAATACTCTCACTTTTCATCTGCACTTGTGAGCAGCCAGCACTGCAGCACCATGGGGGGGTGGGAGTGAATTTTGGAAAGTGGCAACGCTGGAGTGCCGAGGCTTACCAGTAGGGGGCACAGAGGGAACGTTGGAGAGCGCTGGAGAGACACAGAGGGAATACTGGAGAGTGCAGGGGATACAGAACGAATGCTGGAGAGTGCAGGGGGACACAGGGGGAGCACTGGAGAGTGCTGAAGAGACAAAGAGGGAGCACAGGGGATTCTGATTTTACCACCCCCCACTATCCTGGCGCCCTAAGGCAGCTGTTTAAGCTGCCTTATTCTGGCGCTGGCACTGGGTGCAGATATTTTCTAAATACAATGGTGATTATTTAAAGCTGTGCTGTCCATAGTAACTTCTTGAATCATGTGCTCTATATGGACCAAGATAGAATATGAAATCTAACCTAACTGTTGTGCCATATTGCTTCTTTTGCTAATGTTTAACCAATTCAGCTGTCACACCTATTTATGACTTCCAACTTTCTTTTAGGACAAAGTATGTAGAAGTTGCTAAACTCTTTTCTAATGCCCACCTAACCACCTGTCCCCTGGACCCTATTTCCTCTCAAATACTACGGTCGCCCTCTGACTCTATCCTACATTCTCTAACCCACATCTTGAATCGTTCCCTCACCTCTGACATCTTCCCCGATGCTCTAAAACATGCATGGGTCACCCCCATACTTAAAAAGCCGTCCTTGGACCCTACCAATCTTAAGAACCAACACCCGATCTCCTTGCTCCCCTTTTCCTCTAAACTTGAACTCCTGACCACCTCATTAAGAATAACCTTCTTGATCCCCTTCAATCTGGATTTCGCCCTCAACACTACACAGAAACTGCTCTTTTAAAACTCACAAATGACCTACTAACTGCAAAAACCAATGGACACTATTCTCTACTCCTACTTCTGGACCTTTCAGCTGCCTTTGACGTGGTTGACCACCCCCTCCTCCTCAAAAAACTTTACTTCCTCGGTCTCCGTGACTGTGCTCTTCAGTGGCTCTCATCCTACCTATCCCAACACACCTTCAGTGTCACTTACAATTCTACTTCCTCCACTCCTCTTCCCTTCTCTGTCGGGGTCCCCCAAGGTTCTGTTCTTGGACCTCTTTTATTTTCAATCTACACCTCTTCCCTGGGTTACGGCTTTCAATATCATTTCTACGCTGACGACACCCAAATCTATCACCCCTAAACTCACTCCATCAGTCTCCTCACGCATCACTAACTTACTAACAGACATATCTGTATGGATGTCACACCACTTCCTCAAACTCAACTTGTTCAAAACCGAGCTTATAATATTTCCTCCCCTACGTGCCTCTTCCCCTGACTTATCTGTCAAGAGCAATCGCACAACTAATTAAATTCAAAATACTAACAATAAGTTACAAAGCCATCCACAACTCTGCCCCCAGCTACATCACTAGCCTAGTCTCAAAATATCAAACTAATTGCCCTCTTCGTTCCTCCCAAGACCTCCTGCTCTCTAGCTCCCTCATCACCTCCTCCCATATCCGCCTCCAGGACTTCTCCCGAGCCTAACCCATCCTCTGGAATTCCCTACCCCAATCTGTCAGATTGTCTCCAATTGTATCCACTTTTCGGCAATCCTTGAAAACTTTCCTCTTCAGAGAAGCCTATCCTGCCTCCATATGACAACTGCATTATTTTCTCCCTTAGCTCATCCCCTACAGCTATTACCCTTTTGTATAACTTGACCCTCCCTCCTAGATTGTAAGCTCTAATGAGCAGGGCTCTCTGATTCCCTCTGTGTTGAATTGTATTGTAATTGTACTGTCTGCCCTAATGTTGTAAAGCGCTGCGCAAACTGTCAGCGCTATATAAATCCTGTATATAAATAATAATATTAATAGAAGGACATACCCCCTGCCATGCCCCCTGCTACACTGCCTTGAAAAAGTATTCAAACCCCTTATTACATCCAAAAATGTCAATATATTTTATTGGGATTTTATGTGATAGACCAACACAAAGGATGGGGAGATGGTGAAGGTATTGAATTTATTCTTCTCAGTCTTCACGAGGGAATCGGGGGGCTTCAGTAACCAAAACTGCAGTGTTTATCCTCATGACACAAGATCACAGGAAGCACCTCCATGGTTAACAGAGGACAGAATTAAAATTAGACTTGGGAAACTTAACATTATTAAATCAACCAATGATTATTATTAAATCAACCAAATCAATGAACCAGATGGCTTGCACCCGAGGGTACTTAGGGAACTCAGTCAAGTAATTGCCAGATCATTGTTCCTAATTTTTACTGACAGTCTACTGACTGGATAATTACATAAAGATCTTGTGAGCCACAAATGGATTGATGCCTATAAAGTGAATCCAAATGCTTCAATCAGCTGCACACACTATCCACGTTTCATATCGTGTATGTGACAAAATCAAAATAAGTAATTGTGTATGTCCATTTTGGCCGCCGACATACTATATATAATACAATGAGCGCTCGTCCTATTAGATCCCCCAGATGAAGGCACGCTATCCCTGTGCCGAAGACGCGTAGGGGAGGGGCAGGACGGAGCTACAGACAAGCAGAGGATTACACACCACACCGCACGCCAGACTTTTGTTCCTGTATCCCTGTGTATTACACTATGGATAGGATGGTGCACTGACGCACCCATACCTTGTGAGTACCCTCCTGGAGGGAAGTGGTTTTATAATTTAATAAATCCCTGACGGTATTACACTATGGAGTTTCTTTCTTTCCTACATATGTTACCATTGATGATTATCTGAGAGAGGTGCAGATCATTCCCAACAGATCCTATATGAGCCCAGGAGTGGCTCCACTGCGTGTATAGACACTGTTTAATCACTGTGTCACACGCTCAGAGGTGAGCGCATGAGCTATTGGGAGTCACTGGAGGGCACCAAAGCATGCCGTATTTCGCACACCATATAGGAAGAACATGAGGAATGCCTATATATATTTTTTTGGACACTAATGCCTGCACTTTATATACCATATTTTATTGAATTTTTGGACACTTCAATAATATTAATTTTTTTTCATCATCACTTGGATTTTTTCACGTTTTGCATGTTGCATGTTGTATTTATATATATTTATTCACTGGTTTTTATAAATGAATAGCACTTATTATTATTGAATATTTTTAACGTGATGTATAGATTATTTATATATATATTCATTTATTGGTTTTCACAAATGAATGGCACTGATTATTATTGTATATTTTTAACGTGATTTATATATTTCACGCTACGATATTAATTTTTGGTGTTATCCATATTTTTATCACAGTATTTATTTTTACCTAGCGCATACACAATTACTTATTTTGATTTAGTCTACTGACTGGAATGGTACCAGCTGATTGGAGAAAAGCCAATGTAGCACCAATATTTAAAAAAGGGCCCAAAATACATCCCTGGGAATTACAGACCAGTTAGCTTAACATCAAAAGTATGTAAACTTTTGGAGGGGATGATAAGGGACTATATACAAGATTTTAGTAATGCGAACAGTATCATTAGCAGTAATCAGCATGGATTAATGAAGAATCGTTCTTGCCAAACCAATCTATTAACCTTCTATAAGTAGGGGAGTTGCCATCTAGATAAAGGAAGGCTGTAGACGTGGTGTATCTGGATATTGCAAAAGCATTTGACACAATTCCCCATAAACATTTACTGTACAAAATAAGGTCCGTTGGCTTGGACCATAGGGTGAGTACACGGACTGAAAACTGTCTACAAGGGTGAGTTCAGAAGGTGATGATAAATGGGGAGTACTCGGAATGGTCAGGGGTGGGTAGTGGGGTCCCCCAGGGTTCTGTGCCGGGACCAATCCTATTTAATTTGTTCATAAACGACCTGGAGGATGGGGTACACAGTTCAATCTATGTATTTGCGCACGATACTAAGCTAAGCAGGGCAATAACTTCTCCGCAGGATGTGGAAACCTTGCAAAAAGATCTGAACAAATTAATGGGGTGGGCAACTACATGGCAAATGAGGTTCAATGTAGAAAAATGTAAAATAATGCATTTGGGTGGCAAAAATATGAATGCAATCTATACACTGGGGGGAGAACCTCTGGGGGAATCTAGTATGGAAAAGGACCTGGGGTCCTAGTAGATGATAGGCTCAGCAGTGGCATGTAATGCCAAGCGGCTGCTAACAAAGCAAACAGAATATTGGTATGCATTAAAAAGGGGATTAATTTCAGAGATAATTCTCCTTCTCTACAAGACTCTGGTCCTGCCTGTCCACACCTAGAGTATGCTGTCCAGTTCTGGGCACCAGTCTTCAGGAAGGATGTATGGGAAATGGAGCGAGTACAAAGAAGGGCAACAAAGCTAATAAAGGGTCTGGAGGATCTTAGTTATGAGGAAAGGTTGCGAGCACTGAACTTATTCTCTCTGGAGAAGAGACGCTTAAGAGGGGATATGATTTCAATATACAAATACCATACTGGTGACCCCACAATAGTGATAAAACTTTTTCGCAGAAGACAGTTTAACAAGACTTGTGGCCGCTCATTAAGGTTAGAAGAAAAGAAGTTTAACCTTAAACTACGTAGAGGGTTCTTTACTGTAAGAGCAGCAAGGATGTGGAATTCCCTTCCACAGGCGGTGGTCTCAGCGTGGGGCATTGATAGTTTCAAGAAACTATTAGATAAGCACTTGAACGACCGCAACATACAGGGATATACAATGTAATACTGACATATAATCACGCACATAGGTTGGACTTGATGGACTTGTGTCTTTTTTCAACCTCACCTACTATGTAACTTTGTAACTATGTAACACAACATAATTGTGAAGTGGAAGGAAAATGATAAATGATTTTAAAATTTATATTTACAAATAAATATGTGAAAATTGTGACGTGCATTTGTATTCAGCTCCCTGAGTCAATACTTTGTAGAACCACCTTTCACTGTAATTACAGCTACAGGTCTCTTTAGCTATGTCTCTACCAGCTTTGCACAGAAAGTGACATTTTTGCCCATTCTTCTTTGCAAAATAGCTCAAGCTCTGTCAGATTGGAGGGAGAGCATCTGTGAACATCAATTTTCAAGTCTTGCTGCAGATTCACAATTGGATTTAGGTGTGGACTTTGACTGTGCCATTCTAACACATGAATATGCTTTGATCTAAACCATTCCTTTGTAGGTCTGGCTGTATGTTTAGAGTCATTGTCCTTGTCCTGCTGGAATGTGAACCTCTGCCCCAGATTCAAGTCTTTTGAAGACTCTAACAGGTTTTCTTCTAAGATTGCCTGGTATTTGGCTCCATCCATTTTCCTATAAACTCTGACCAGTTTCCCTGTCCCTGCTGAAGAAAGGCATCCCCACATGCAGCCACCACCATGTTTCACGGTGGGGACGGTGTGTTCAGGGTGATGTGCAGTTTTAGTATTCCGTCACACGTAGAATTTTGCTTTTAGGCCAAAAAGTTCAATTTTGGTCACTTCTGACCAGAGCGCCTTCTTCCACATGTTTGATGTGTCCCCACATGGCTTCTCACAAACTGCAAACGGGACTTCTTATGGCTTTCTTTCAACAATGGCTTTCTTTTTGCCACTCTTCCATAAAGGCCAGATTTGTGGAGTGCACGACTAATAGTTGTCCTGTGGAAAGATTCTCCCACCTGAGCTGTGGATTTCTGCAGCTCCTCCGGTGTTACCATGGGCCTCTTGGCTGCTTCTCTGATTAATGCTCTCCTTGCAAGGCCTGTCAGTTTAGGTGAACGGCCATGTCTTGGTAGGTTTGCAATTGTGCCACACACTTTCTATTTTCAGATGATGGATTGAACAGTGCTCCGTGAGATGTTCAAAGCTTGGGAAATTTTTTTTTGAAACCTAACCCTGCTTTAAGCTTCTCCACAACTGTATCCCTGACCTATCTGGTGTGTTTCTCAGCCTTCATGATGCTGTTTGTTCACTAAGGTTCTCTAACAAACCTCTGAGAGCTTCACAGAACAGCTGTATTTATACTGATATTAAATTACACGCAGGTGGACTCTATTTACTAAAGGCAATTCTGAAGACAATTGGTTCCACTAGATTTTAGTTAGGGGTATCAGAGTTAAAGGGGCTTAATATAAATGCACCCCACACTTTTCAGATATTTATTTGTAAAAAAAAATTAAAAACCATTTATCATTTTCCTTCCACGTCACAGTTATGTGCCACCTTGTATTGGTCTATCACATAAAATCCCAATAATATACATTTACATTTTTGGTTGTAACCTTATAAAATGTGGAAAATTTCAATGGGTGTGAATACTTTTTTAAGGCACTGTACATGAGCAACTGGGATTGGTTAAAATAGCACATGTGTAGCCACCTTGCCCTAAACAGGGTTGAATATCCAAATTTAGTTTGCTGGGTGGTAGACAGCCTGTGCTGATTTGCAGTGCTGCCCTCATTTATATTTATATTCCTCTGACCAACCACTTGATTGTTTATTGCTAGTGGTGCATAAATATTTGGGCTGGGCTTGTGAAGCTCTCTTCCTCCTGTGCTTGGGCTTCAGGAGGGTGTGAGATGTACAAATCTTTTGTCTAAGCCTGGGACCTAGGACCTAGGCGGCCTTTGCATGTTCTCAGTGGTAAAGCCTGGGAGAAGAAGAAGCCTGCCTGTCTAATGTAGTCCTGCTGCTGGAGACCAAGGACTCCAGGAGCCTGGAAGGGAGAGAAGTGATGCCTGGGATGGAGTGCCAGAGGTGAGTCCGTTGTTGGAAATCCAGGGAACAAGGAACTCACATAGAGCACGGTTGCAGGAAAGAAAGACTTGAACCACCACAATTACATATTAAAAATAATTTTAAAAAAAGCAACTGTCCTCTCTCTTGAAAATAGAGTGAATAAAAATAGAGTGATATAACCACATAATAGGTACATACAGTACCTCATCAATATAATGTTTTCTATTGGTGCAGTGCTACCCTAGAGCAGCAAAGAGGGAATTTATGACTGCAATCTCACAGTAAATCTTTCTCATAAAACAAATCATTGCTCCCGTTTTGCATTTTCTTGCTGTGCAGCAAAGGCAGTCAGTCTCTGCCATTGATTCATCAGTTCGGTGCTTCAGATACCATTTTCTTCTGACTGTGTGCAAAGGAATAATGAACTGAAGTATACAGAGGGGTATAACATAAGAACTGAAAAAGATCAAACTCTGTCAAGTTCTACCATCAAGTTTTGCTTATTCTAAAATTGTTCTATTTTTCAAATATTGTTCTAATTTTTAAAGAGAAAAACACAGAAAAAAACTTTAGAAAAGCCTTGGTGCCAGTCTCCTCTTTAAATCAATCACTTCATTGATGATCCATATCTAATTACAACTGAAGTTTCTGTTAGCAGTAAGTAAACCTCGATATTTTATTTAAAGGCAACCTTCCTCTGATAGTTTAGGTCCTCTACAGGTGTCAATAAAAACTATAAGGAGTAATTGCTGCTGGTTCCTTGACATCTTTTATTAGTTAGAGCTGTAGTAGGGTTGTAGTTGTATCAATGCAGTCTGTAGACACACACATTTTTGCATCCTAATTAACACCCCTCTGCAAAGATCATCTAGTTTACACACAGCATTTCCCTGTCTTCTTGGTCTTAACGTGGCTTAGAATTTTGTGAAATGTATAAAAAAACCTCATAAGAGATGATCAGTTGATGGTGGAAAAATGTGCTATAATTACTCAGAAAAGAATATCTTCTAATAGTAAATCAAGCCTTGAATATAGTTTAAAGTGAAACTCCAGTCAAATCTTTGGACTGAGTAGGGAAGTGTTACTTCATTGGGTTTAATTGTTATCTGCTGTGGTTTGTTAGGAGCATGATTTAGGCTCATGCTCCTACTTTGTTCCCTGTTGCCTGGGCCTGGCCTGTGTCTCTGTTGCTGGGCAATAGATATGGCAACCCTCTGTACCCAATTGGCCAGTAGCAGCCGCTGTCTTCCATCCAGTTTGTTTCGCTGTTTCGGTGAGATGGGCACTGCACCCTCTCCACAGCTACCTAGTTGCTAGGCAATGCTGCCACAGGGTAGTTCCCTACCTTGTCATGCATTGCTTGACTCTGCCTGTTTGACAAATTTATATATGAGCAGAGAACGTCATCTTCACCGAACATAACACCTTCAAACAGCATTTACTGTGGTATGATCATTATATTGATGACCTGTCACTTATGCTTTTGCTTGATCCCAACCTGCAACCACTTGTTACCGACCTTTGGCTTGTTTATTGAGTACACTTATTCTTATCTCTGCTATATCTGCTACTGAACCCTGACTTGCTCACCTCCTGGGTGGGGCAGTCCTGAGGACAGCAACCTGGTAACACGCAGCAAAACCAATCTCCACTATCAGAAGCTCTGGTGAACACTGGTTAGTACTTGGACACCTTACCTCAGGAGAGCTTGTGTCATCCGCCAGGGTGACCTGCTTCTGTATTTCTCCAGCTAGTCGGTGGGTGCCTCGCTACTGCTATAACTAATGGCCTCTGATCCTGACTCCAGATCATGACACATGTTGAATTGAAATGATTTCAATTTGTAGTTCAATAAGAGGACAATCGTTTTGGACATTGATTGTGTTGACATTGAGGGATTGAGAATGCCTTTGTATGAGTAATAGGACTTTTCACAAGAAATGTTCAGGTAACACTACCATTCTGGCAAATAATTGTCACCCATACTATACTTTGTGGGTCATTCCAATGGGGGAGTTTTGTTAGAGCCAGGTACAAGCTTTTCAGGGGAATGATCTGCCATTAGTAACAGACTGAGGAAATGTTTGTACCCTGATGCCCTTATACAGTATCTAGGGGCCTAAGAATACCGTCAGAATGCTGTCTGGATTCTCTTTTAGTGGATAATCCATCAATTTCACAAAGTGTAAATAGGAAACATTGCAAACAATATAGACTGGGTCCCACCTTTGTAACATCTTTTTCTATGGAACATAAGGAGAGTGCTAGAATCGTCAAGAAAAATGTACCTACTCTTTTTACAGATATGTCCATAAAAAACATTTTGAAACAAGGGTGTTAGTTTTCAAGCTGTAGAGCACCTTTTTTGGGTTCATTATTATCACTCAGTTTGTTTCACTTTCCAGGAGAGGATGGTGGAATTTGGTTGTCATATAAAGGCTCTTACAAGTGTGGCACTAACACTTACAAATATTGCTAAGTGCATGTGAAAAGAACAGAAATACAATCTTTGGTGACATGAGAGATTTATCCTATAAAGAAGTATATAAATTATTGCACATCTGTAGCGCACCCCACGTAGGAGCCACGGGTGAACAGGGATCCCCCACCCTGCACAGCCAGGCACACCAAATCCTCACAGTATCCCAGGGTCAAAGAACAGTCCAGTGGTTGTTTTTATCTTTTATTGAGGGGATAAAACTTGGATAGGGTAGAGGGAAAATTATGGGATAATCACTTGACTTACAACTCTTCAGGGACAACTTAGCTATTTACAGTCTATAAACACTCCTCTCTTTTCCTCCAGCACCTGCTTGCAGAAAAGGGACACAGCCTCAACTGGAACACTGATGAATCTGACAAAAAGGCACTTAGTCAGATTAAGCAGAAGCATTTTACAGGCAATGACTGCGGGCAAAGAGAGAATATCCACTGTCCAACTACATGGGATCATAGATAGAACTTTTTATTTCAAACCAAATAATATTCAAGATTTACTAACCTGTGGGTTGAATAGGCCGTGCCCTTTATTATAGGTATAATAATTATTCATAAATGAATCATTAAAAATATTAAATTTGATAAATCAATACTTACCGTTATTTTTCGCTCCATAAGACGCACCTGACCATAAGAAGCAAATAGGTTTTATGCCGCGTACACACGGTCGGACTTTTCGTCTACAAAAGTCCGACAGCCTGTCCGACATACTTCCGACGTACCTTCGGCGGACTTGCGGCAGACTTTCTTACGAACGGACTTGCACACACACGACCACACAAAAGTACGACAGCCTAGTACGCGGTGACGTACACCAAGTCCGACGAGACTATAAAACGGAAGTTCAATAGCCCGTACGACACCCTTTGGGCTCCTTCTGCTAATCTCGTGTTTATCTCGTGTTAGTAGAAGTTTGGTGAGAGACGATTCGCGCTTGTGAGACTCGTATTTTTCAGTTCGTTTTAACTGTTGTTCAGTCTGTGCTTGTGAGGTTTGTATCTGCTTTTCAGTGCGTTTGGTCAGTTGGCATTGAGAAATCTTTGTTTTATTGGCCGCTCGTTCCTGATTTTCAGGTCGTTCTTCACAGGCCTTGCTGTTCTTCAGTGCGTTCTGTTAAGTGCGTTCTGACCAGCCGACCGTTTTGAAGCCATGTTACCTGTACGTACTCGTCGTAGAGCTCGTGCATTGTATGTGCTTGGTGCTGTAGTTTATTCTTCAGCCCAAGACCAGTCCATGAACAGGGCGAGGAGGAGTTCATGGACCAAGAATTGGTTGCTTCAGCGTGACCAGTTCTGTCACATGCCTTTGCTCCGTGAGATCCGTGAGAATAATCCTGAGGATTTCAGGAACTTTCTCCGGATGACGGACCCCGTTTTTGACCGTTTGTTGGCTTTGCTGACCCCCTATATCAGCAGGCAGGATACCTGCATGAGGCAAGCCATCACTCCGGAGCAGAGGCTGGTCGCTACCTTGCGGTATTTGGCCACAGGGAGAAGCCTGCAGGACCTTAAGTTCTCGACAGGCATCTCCCCCCAGGCTCTGGGGATCATTATCCCAGAGACCTGTTCTGCCATCATACAGGTCCTGCAGAAGGACTATATTAAGGTAAGATATTTTTCTTTTATTAGCATCACATGTTCTTTTATGTAATCTTTGATAATGTGATGTATTTCTTGCTTCAAACACTACTTACCATCATTGCAATATAGTGTGAATGTCCCCTTTTTATCCTCACACATGCTGGAATTTTTTCCTGTTATTTTTTGTCATGCATGTATATTTTCCTTCAATAACCTTCCCAGCATGAAGTGATGGGAACATATCCACCTAGTCTACTCATTTTGAATGTATTTTGTTTGAGTGTATTTAGTGTGCTTATAATTAGCAATTATCTAGATTTCACAACTCCCCCACCCCCCCACCTAAACTCACTCCAAATAGTGTGCTGCTAATGAGCAATTATCTAGATTTCACAACCCCCCACCCCCCCCACCTAAACTCACTCCAAATAGTGTGCTGCTAATGAGCAATTATCTAGATTTCACAACCCCCCCACCCCCCCCACCTAAACTCACTCCAAATAGTGTGCTGCTAATGAGCAATTATCTAGATTTCACAACCCCCCCACCCCCCCCCACCTAAACTCACTCCAAATAGTGTGCTGCTAATGATCAATTATCTAGATTTCACAACCCCCCCCACCCCCACCCTCGTTCAAATTTGCTTGAATGTTCTGTGGTGTTGATTTGTCTAAAGCAAATATATGTTGCAGTTTGCAAAATGCATGTGCACTCTACAAGTGCATTTGTTCCAGTGCTTTAGTAAATGAGCAGAAGCTCTGCTGATTTCCATCATCAAATCATATGCAAGCCTCAAAGTGTTTTCATTAATTGCCCTTGCATGTGATTGTGTACTCCTTGCAACATGAATGCCTTTTTACATTACCTCATTTACTGTAAGCTGGTTAGCAACTGCACCTGCAGAGTGCGACAACTGCAGTCTTGTAGCCTTTTTAGTCCCTAAATTCCTGCGTGTCCTAAAAGTAATTTTTTTTAGGGATTTCACAACCCCCTAAAATGTAATCAATGTTCCATCAGAGGGGGTGAGCAATCTGATAAGTGTGCCTTTCCATATTAGTTATTCCAGAAGAATTAAATTATTGAATGTTATACTGATGCTGGGGAATAATGTTTTTAATTGTCTAATTTTCTTGCAATGTTAGCTTCCAAATTAATTGATTTTGGTTTTCTTGTTTGATTCCCCAGTTTCCTTCAACGCCACAGGAATGGCAGACTGTGGCATCCCATTTTGCCAGCCGTTGGGACTTTCCCAATTGTGGAGGGGCTATAGATGGGAAACATGTCCACATTGTGCCACCACCCCATTCGGGGTCATATTATTTTAATTATAAGGGGTTCCACAGTATTGTTTTAATGGCGGTGGTGTCGGCACACTATGATTTTTTATATGTGGACGTGGGGAAGAATGGCCGGATGTCGGATGGAGGAGTATTTGCCCAGACGGAGTTCTGCCAGCGTCTCCAGAGTGGTGGCCTGGGATTGCCACCTGATGAGGATAACGTGGAAGGACTCCCCTTTGTCTTCATTGCCGATGAAGCCTTCGCTCTCAGCAAGCACCTCATGAGGCCATTCCCCCAAAGAACCCTCACCCCGGAGAGGAGGGTTTTTAATTACCGGCTGGCCAGAGCTAGAAGAGTGGTTGAGAATGCGTTTGGAATTCTGGCCAGCCGGTTCCGCCTGTTTCAAACAGCCATTAATTTGGCTGAATACAAACTTAATTTTATAATTTTATCGTGCTGCATTCTGCACAACTTTTTAAACAAGCATTCTCCCAATTATAAAGGCACAGTTGGGCCTGAGGCCGGACAAATAGAAGCCAACCTTACAGGCCTGGATACTGTCCGTACTGGCTTGGCCCCCCAAAGTGACCATCAAGTTAGACAGCAATATGTTAATTATTTTATGGGTAGGGGGGCCATTGCAATGGGCCAGGATATATAATTTTTGACAATAAAAAAAATATTGAGGAAATCTTGCATTATATTTATTGCTTGCCTTTCTTTTGGGCTGTCTCCTAGGTTATGGTCGAGCAGTTGTAGTGCCAACTGTATTTTAATTTTAAATGTCTAAATAAGCTCCATTGCCACTGTAAACAACTTTTTTACAATTATAACCAAACTGATACTGAGCCTTGAAATAACAAACCACACATTTATTTAATTCCTATAAGGAGATGTTTTTATTAATGGTTGTTATGCATTCAGTTCTGCATTTAGTATAAAATGTTCATAGACAAAAATATAATGATATCTTAATAATGTAGCAAAATATAATTATATTAAAATATTTCTACCTAATCCACAAAAAAAATAATTTTGGCTTTTTGATTTTCGCAAACAGGCTTTTATTTTTTTTTTTTGGCAAATCAATTGTTTTTTTTTTTTTAAAAGCAATTTTTTTTTATTTTTTAATTTTTTTTAATCAAGTTTTTTTTTTTTTTTTTTTTGGTTTTTTTAAAATCAAGTTTTTTTTTTTATTTTTTGGTTTTTGCAAATCAAGTTTTTTATTTTTTTTTTGATTTTGAAAATCAAGTTTTTTATTTTTTTGGTTTTTTAAAATCAAGTTTTTTAGTTTTTTTTTGTTTTTGAAAATCAATTTTTTTTATTTTTTTGGTTTTTTAAAATCAAGTTTTTTAGTTTTTTTTGGTTTTTTAAAATCAAGTTTTTTATTTTTTTTTTGTTTTTGAAAATCAAGTTTTTTATTTTTTTGGTTTTTTAAAATCAAGTTTTTTAGTTTTTTTTGGTTTTTGAAAATCAATTTTTTTATTTTTTTGGTTTTTTAAAATCAAGTTTTTTAGTTTTTTTTGGTTTTTTAAAATCAAGTTTTTTATTTTTTTTTGGTTTTTGAAAATCAATTTTTTTATTTTTTTGGTTTTTTAAAATCAAGTTTTTTAGTTTTTTTTGTTTTTTTAAAATCAAGTTTTTTATTTTTTTTTGGTTTTTGAAAATCAAGTTTTTTATTTTTTTGGTTTTTTAAAATCAAGTTTTTTAGTTTTTTTTGGTTTTTGAAAATCAATTTTTTTATTTTTTTGGTTTTTTAAAATCAAGTTTTTTAGTTTTTTTTGGTTTTTTAAAATCAAGTTTTTTATTTTTTTTTGGTTTTTGAAAATCAAGTTTTTTATTTTTTTGGTTTTTTAAAATCAAGTTTTTTAGTTTTTTTTGGTTTTTGAAAATCAAGTTTTTTATTTTTTTTGGTTTTTGAAAATCAATTTTTTTATTTTTTTGGTTTTTGAAAATCAAGTTTTTTATTTTTTTTTGGTTTTTGAAAATCAAGTTTTTTATTTTTTTTTGGTTTTTGAAAATCAAGTTTTGTATTTTTTTTTGGTTTTTGAAAATCATTTTTTTTATTTTTTTTTTTGGTTTTTGAAAATCAATTTTTTTATTTTTTTGTGGATTTTTGAAGGATTTACGAGAAACAGCCCTCCCTTTTTACATTAGGTTAAACAGCCATTTATGTTCTGCCAAAAAAAAAAGAGAAGGCCCAGAATGGGGTCAGCAAAACAGGAAATGAAGGACATGATTGATGTTTTGGGGTTTAAAAAAGGGCATTTAGATTCGACCCAAAACATCAATCATGTCCTTCATTTCCTGCTGCATACGATCCAGCCGATTCCGCATTTCATCAATGTCTTTATTCCAAGCCATTATTTGACCAATTAGCCGTTGGGCACTTTCAGAGGTGAAATAGTCACTTCTTGTTGTTGTACCTAAAGTGGAATGAAACCAAAAAATGTCTTTAGAAATATGCACACATACATAGTTTTTACCTTACCATAAATAAAGCTGTTGTCTCAGACACTGACCTGGTGGGGTGCCCATGTAGCCTAATTCCTCCACATCCTCGGGGGTGGCACTGTTGCTTGAATGAAGCACAACCAGATCCCCTAAAATAGAGTAGACAAATTACATTAAACAAAAGGCAGCCATGCATAGATTAACGTAAGCTGGTGTGTCAGACACTCACCTGGTGGGGTGCCCATGTCGCCCACCTCTCCTTCCTCCACATCCTCAATGGGACTTGGGCTGATTTCCCAATCATGTTTTGCTTGGGGTGGACTGTCTTCTTGTTGTTGGCTGAGTGATTTTTCCCCTATGTGAAACAAAAAATTATTAATCTAATTAGCACACAGATATTTTAGTACATAGTAATTTTCCAACATTTGTAGTGAAGTGGTTTGTGTAGAGTTCCTATTTTACCTCAATATTTAAAATTATAAAGACATATCGGATAGATAGATATCAATATCTCAAAATATAGTTAATAATCTTTTGATCTCTCTCTCTCTATATCTGGAACAAAATCTCTAAATATCTAACTAAATGTAAATCAAAAAAATTAAGATAACTTAAAATATTCAAAAAGAATGTTTTACATTTCTATATCTATCTATCTACCTATCTCTATATTTCTCTCTCTCTATATATTTCTCTCTCTCTCTCTCTCTCTCTCTCTATATCTATATCTACATCTATATCTCTATATATCTCTATATATCTCTATATATATATATATATATATATATATATATATAGAGAGAGAGAGATCTATCTATCTATATATATATATATAGAAATATATATATATATATATATATATATAGAAATATATATATATATATATATATATATAGAGATCTATCTATAGATATGTAACGAGGTTTATTAAAACATCGTTTAAAACGATGAACAAAAAATCGTATAGGAAGGAAAAGCACATGGAGCAGTATACAAGGTAATAAACACAAGAGAAAAACACGACAAGTACTTACTTTTTTTAAGAACTTTCCGGATACGTCGGTATTGATCCGGCTCCCTGAGTTTCAGGTCAGACCATCTTTTTCTCAATTGATCTTTGGAGCGCTGGACCCCAAAAGATGCCTTCAAAGTCTCCACGACCTTCCCCATTATTTTGGCCTTGCGCAAATTTGGCCGTGCGTACGGCCCATAATTGCCATCATAGTCGTCTTTGTGAAGAATGGCCACCATCTCCACCATCTCTTTAAAACTCATATTAGAGGCCTTAAATCTAGGCCTCATAGATTTCGTTGACGTTCCAGCCTCCGGGCTGTCTCCACTACCTGAGGTCGTCAACATTTCAGGTGTCTCCGCCATTCTTTAACTCCACTACGCGCCGTAACAAAAAATGGGCGGAGAACATGAGTTAAAATCGAACGTCAGGGGCGGGCGACGCAGGCGGAGTTTCACACATGCGTAGTGTATAAAGAGGGGCCTTGCGCACGTGTCGTACGTACGTTCTGTGCGTCGAATTAGGGGGCGGAGAACATGAGTTAATTTCGAACGTCAGGGGCGGGCGACGCAGGCGGAGTTTCACACATGCGTAGTGTATAAAGAGCCTTGCGCACGTGTCGTACGTACGTTCTGTGCGTCGAATTAGGGGGCGGAGAACATGAGTTAATTTCGAACGTCAGGGGCGGGCGACGCAGGCGGAGTTTCACACATGCGTAGTGTATAAAGAGCCTTGCGCACGTGTCGTACGTACGTTCTGTGCGTCGAATTAGGGGGCGGAGAACATGAGTTAATTTCGAACGTCAGGGGTGGGCGACGCAGGCGGAGTTTCACACATGCGTAGTGTATAAAGAGGGCCCTTGCGCACGTGTCGTACGTACGTTCTGTGGTAGGTGATAGTGGACCAGGACGTTACAAAACGAAGGTAATTTTAGATATATATTTTTTGGGTTTTATGGTCATGACTTTGTAGCAAGCGGCCTATATGGCTTGATAGATTGATGAGGCCTACATAGGGAGAAGATGATGAGGGGTTAGCAGAAACCTATAATAAAAGTGTTTTTTGTCTTGTGACTTCATCTTTTCCAGATATAATGAATCCCCTATTTAAGGATCCAGAGTTCCTTACAGCTTTTATTTCTAAATATCGAGAGATGAGGAATTTGTGGGAGGTGAAACACCCTCAGTATTATGCAAAGCATGTGAGGAAGTCAACGCTGGAGAGACTTCTGTCCTTTGTCCAGGCGACCATCCCGGAAGCAACAATGGAGACATTGCTCAAGAAAATTGGGGTCTTGAGGAACATGTATAAGAGGGAGCATAAGAAGATCCAGGAAACAAGGAGATCAGGAGCATCAGCAGATGATGTTTATGTACCCAGGCTGTGGTACTACAATCAACTCCGTTTTCTGGATGACCAGAATGAAGCCAGGCCATCACTTTCAACCCTTCCCTCCACCCTTCCCTCCACCCTTCCCTCCACCCCAGCAGAGGCTGATGAGGAGCAAGCTGGGTCTTCCATCCTGGATGAACCAGATATGACCATCTGGAGTCAGGTAAATTATTTAAACAAATATTACTGTACTAATATTAATGATGTTAACTGGATGTTATAATTGTCTAAAATAATTTGGCACTCAAAATTGTGTATACATATCAATTGACAGTAGTGGCTAAATATGTTTGGCACCTGCTTGAAATAATTAGGGTGTCTGATTAGACTCTTTTATTAAAGAGATGTATTCACATTGAATTTGCTAGTCATGAGAAGCAAACTGTGTGTCATTGATGAACCAAAAAAAATATACTCAAACTATTGTCCTTTTTTTATACACAGGATGAGTCCATCCAGGAGGAATGTGGGGAAAGTGGCAGGCAGGAGGAGACCGGGCCCATGGACAGCCTGGAGGAGGCCGGATTCACCATCATCCTGGAGGAGGCTGGGCCCAGTGTCAGGCAGGAGGTGGCTGCTCCCAGTGAGGTGGCTGCTCCCAGTGAGGTGGCTGGGCCAAGTGAGGTGGCTGGGCCCAGTAGGAGCCTGACCGAATCCCAAGTGCCTCCCCTCCACCTTCCCAAAAAAAGGGCCAGGAAGGGGATGGTCACACAGGACGCATCCCTGCGCCTCATGCAAGAGGCCACCCGTTTTTTAAGGAGCCCCCCCGAAGCGGAAGAATCCTATGGCTGCTACTTAGCCAGCAGGCTTCTTCAGATGGATTGGGAGCAGCGCCTCATTTGTGAGCGCCTATTTGGGGAAACAATCCATAAGGGGCTGCAGGGCACGCTAACACAAAACACCCAACTACATGAGGCAGCCCCCCCTCCTCCTCCTCCTCCTCCTCCTCCTCCTCCTCCTCCTCCTGCCACAACTGAAACACCAGAGCCACAGCCTCAAAAGAAGGCTACAGGGAAGGCTGCAGGGCAGCGTGGAGGAAAGGCTGCAGGGAAGAGAAGAAAGTGATGACCTGGGTTCAGTCTGGTCTGACAGAAGACGCAGGCTGTTGTAGGACCACAGTCTGGGGACATCTAGATCATCTGCTGGTGCTGTTGATCTCTGGGATTCTTGGACCAGATTGTGCTCCCTCTTATATGGACTCCGCAAGATCCCAATTTTCTGGTACACCTACTTTTTCCAGCGTTGACTTCCTCTTTATTTTATTTTGACCATGAATAAATGGATCTTTTTTGAGTTTATCAAAAGACTATGTGTTTTCTTTTAAATCATTGATTTTACAGACAATGTTAAATTAACAAGGGACAACAATCTCATTGAGTTTGGAAAAAACACACCAAAAATACATTACTAATGTTAAATAATGTTCAAGTGGTAAGTCTTGAAAATAAAAAAATTAACATAAACAAAAACGGTGCTTTGGGTTAACTTTATCTAAAAACTAAAAAATAATCACTATAAAAAAAAATCAGAATAATGGGTTCTTTGTGGTAACTTTACAAACCTAAAAAAAAAAAAAAAAAAAAAAAAAAAAGGGGAAAAAGTATTATTAGTATGGAAACATTGTTTTTAAAATGCATACTATATCATTCATGAGATCAAAGAGAAAAAGAATCCAGAAATCAGTTTGGGAGAACTCTGATTATGAACAGCAAAACACCTTCGTTCTTTAGAGCCTTCGTAAAGAAGAAATAAAATGCGCTGCATTCAACGATCACAGATTTTGCAGCGTGATGAATGTGCTACCTACAATACGAACACTAGTTTTACTAGACCGAGTGCTTCCGTTTAGTTTTTGCTTATGAGCATGCGTCGTTTTTTTGTCCGTCGGACTAGCATACAGACGAGCGGACTTCGGGGTCCGTCGTAGTTACGACGTAAAGATTTGAAGCATGCTTCAAATCTAAAGTCCGTCGGATTTGAGGCTAAAAAAGTCCGTTGAAAGTCCGGAGAAGCCCACACACGATCGGATTACCAGCCAGCTTTAGTCCGTCAGCGTCCGTTGGACTTTTGTAGACGAAAAGTCCGACCGTGTGTACGCGGCATTAGAGGTTGAAAACAAGAAAAAAAATATTCTGAACCAAATGGTGTACTAAAATATTTTCCAGTGCCCATGAAATGCAGCCTGACCATTGCCATAGAAAATGCAGAGTGACCATTACCATAGAAAATGTAGAGTGACCATTACCATAGAAAATGCAGAGTGACCATTACCATAGAAAATGCAAAGTGACCATTACCATAGAAATGCAGAGTGACCATTACCATAGAAATGCAGAGTGACCATGCCATAGAAATACAGAGTGACCATTACCATAGAAATGCAGAGTGACCATGCCATAGAAATGCAGAGTGACCATTGCCTTACCTGATGTTATCCCAGCGGCCTGCCTATTCCTCCTGTCCTCGGTCCGCCCTCCTCCTCCTCCCCGGCCATTGTTCCTGGGAGCCGACTCCTGCCTTCACCTCTTCCTCCGGCCACTCCTGTCAGAGTCCCCGGTCCTGCATTCTCTCCGTAGTGGCGGTGGTTTGGAAGTCTGTCCCCGCTCTCCTGCCTCTCTTCTGATGGTGGCGGTGGGAGGCAATACGAGTGGTGGCAGGGGGTGGTGCCAACGGCGGCAGGGGCGGTGCCTGTCGTATATTCGCACCATAAGACGCAGGGACATTTTCCCCATATTTCTGGGGGAAAAAAGTGCGTCTTATGGTCCGAAAAATACAGTATATCATATAGTAAATTATTAATATAACATACTCATAGCTCAGCTATATAAGCTCTAGCTAATATTTTAAAACCAACCAAAAAAGCCCTTTTGATAACTCAAATGGACAGCAAACATAAGTAGGAAAGCACACTCCAATAAATCGAACACCTCATAAATAGGGCCACGACAGGGAGGGGAGGGTGGGACAATCTTCTTTCGTGTCTTCTTCCTTCTACCTGTAAGATGACGCATCCTCTTCTCTTATATAGGTATATGCTCGTGCCTGAGGACCGTTTATTGGATAACTGTCACTTTTTACACCAATCTCAGGTAAGTATTACATTTTTTTTTTAAATGTATTAATTGTTTAATAAAAACTTTTTACAAATATCACTTTGTCTCTCATGACCCCATATGTGGTGGGGGTGGGGACATGATATGCCCCACCCCTCACTTTTATTCCTGTGGCTACTGATCCCAGCACCGCCTCTTCAGACACTGCCAGTCCACCTGGCTGCAACTGCCTCTCTCTCTAGCCCTCCTGGCTACCTCCCACTGTCCTCCCAAACTGTCACTTTCACCAGCCACCCAGCTGTCTTCTGCTGGAGACCTCCTGGACCTGCTAGCTGGCTCCTGCTGTCCTCACTCTTTCTCCTGTGTATTGTGAGAGGATCCCTCCAGCACCCGAGCTCCCGGCCCGAGGTCACCCCCCAAATTAAGGGGTTATCCTCAAGGGTTAATGACACCCTCCTCAGCACTCCATCTCCAGCTTCCACCCGACTGCCCCCCTGCTGGCATGACCCCAGAGTATTTAAGAGGTGTCTGCCCCCTTCCAGCCCACTTGCTGGGGATTGGCTAGGGCCCTCCTCAATACTCCAAGCAGCTCCTCCTAATCTCCCACCCATTCTTTTGGAAGCTTCTTCAGGGATTCCAGCAAGTAGGGGGAGGTACCAGAGGTGCTGCTTGATGAGTCATGCAGCCTGCCTGAGTTACTCAGCCCTGACCCAGATTCAACACAGGCTTGGCTGCCAGCCAACCAAATGTACCTACACTAACAGGAAAAACTCTATTTACACTAGCACCTAGCTAGAGGGTACTACACACCCAATGAAGTTTATACCATTTTGTGTACAGTTTATTCCCTACCTGTCCCTTAAGGGTTGGAATAGGAGAACATTATGCTGCAACTACCAACTATAATGTCAGACAATTAGGAATCCCCTAATTTTTGAGATGTCCATGAGGGAAATATGATGGGTTTCAAATTTTATGGTGTAAAAAAAACTTCTTGAAATCTGGAAGCCCCATTTAACAAGGGGGCTCCCAGATCTCACCCCCCCCCATGTGAATGAGTATGGGGTACATAGTACATAGTACATAGTACCCCTACTCATTCGCCAAAAAAAAGTGTAGTGTAAAAGACAGTAGGCAGTATTTGACAAGTTCTTTATTTAAAAAGCAAAAATAAAAAAAATGTCCCCCGGTGTATAGCCATCGTCAATCACGATGCCCACTGCCACCGTCAACCCGAAGAAAGAAAAAAAAAACTCCACTCCCGGCGAAAGCTCGCACCGTCCGCCCGCCCCGCCGTCTGCCAGTTCTTAAATAACTAAGAGGTGGTGCACCACCTCCTTGTGAGGTCACTGACCCAGCATGCCCCAGTCGGTGACATCACAAGGGGGCGGTGCCAGCTGATGAGAGCCTTCGTCGGGAGTAGAGCATTTTTTTTCTCCCTTTTTTTCCTTTTTCAGGTCAGCGGTGGTGGTGGGCATCATAATTAACGATAGATCTACACCAGGGGAGCTGCGAGCTCCATGAGTGTAATCGCGGTTCCCGCGGACTCGATGTCCGAGAGGATACCTGCGATCGTCTCATGGAGAGGAAGAACGGGGAAATGTTGATGTAAACAAGCATTTCCCCGTTCTGCCTAGTGACACTGACACTGATCACAGCTCCCTGCGCAAACCAATCAATAAATGCTTATTGCATTTTTTTTTTACCAAAAATATGTAGAAGAATACGTATCAGCCAAAACTGAGGAAAAAAATGTTTTTTTATATATTTTTTGGGGATATTTATTATAGCAAAAAGTTAAAAATATTGCATTTTTTCAAAATTGTTGGTCTTTTTTTGTTTATAATGCAAAAAAATAAAAACCGCAGAGGTGATCAAATATCACCAAAAGAAAGCTCTATTTGTGGGAAAAAAAGGACGTCAATTTTGTTTGGGAGCCACGTCGCAGGACCGCGCAATTGTCAGTTAAAGCGACGCAGTGCCAAATCGCAAAAAACGCTCTGGTCTTTGGGCAGCCAAATGGTCCAGGGCTGAAGTGGTTAAAAAAAAAATGTAAGTTTAGTGTCACTTTAACAATCCAGCAAAAGTAAAAACCTTTCCTCATTTTATGCAAAACATAAAGGAAAGCTTAGTTAGGAAGTATGGAACCTGCCATCTTATCTGACAATACCAGCTCCCTTTCATGGCGATCCAATGGCAGAAGAATAAATAATGCAGAAGCATTAGGGACTCTGGCTGATTGTTGTGTTATGCCAGGGACAGCCAGGGAACTAAGATTGCCACCTGTCTGGGATTCACCCGGACAGTTCGGGTTTCAAACTGCCTGAAACCCGGACACATTATTTAGACTGGACTATGGCTTCCCAGCAGGGTTGCTGGTTGCAGTTGTCTAAGCCGAGAGTGTCTGTTACACTCAATTTCACACTGCCCAAAGCCAGCACTAAAAATCCCCCCCCCCGTCCATACACACACAGAGGGCTCAATTTGCTCCTCTTCCTCCAGCCCCTTCCCCTCTGTGTCTGCCCACCCTCCAATCTCCAGCACTGTGCCTCAGAAAAGGAAAGTGGTGGCCAGAAATTTGAAGTCTAGCAGCCTCAGCTACATCTGGATGAGAGGTGCTGACTGCCAAGGGGCGAGTGAGCTCACCATCCATCCCTGTCTGTGACTGAAGTCCCCCCCTTCTCTCTCTTGCCGCTGAGTGAGTACACTAAGGTAAATCAGAGTATTCAGAGCACCCCTTACATCAGAGTTCCCCTTTACACCAGAAGCCACAGTGTTCCCCCTTACATCAGAGTCCTCTCCGTTCATCCGTGAGTTCTCAGTGTTCCCCCTTAAATCAGGGTTTCCAGAGCATCCCTTATGTTAGAGTCCCCAGAGTTCTCCCTTCATCAGAGTCTGCAGAGTCCTCGCTTACAGTGTAAGGGAACTCTGCGAGTTCAGATGTAAAAAGGGAAACTCTGTGGACTCTGATGTAAAGGGGGACTCTTGTGATTAACTTCCCATGATTAGAAATGTTATTTAATTGCAAAATATTTGTATAGTTTATACCATAAAAATGATTGCTGTGTGCCTCTAAAGTGTTTGGGTTTCATTCGAAGAAAAGGTGGCAACCCTACAGGGAACTAGTATTTTTAGAAGGAGGTTAGCAATGGCAGCCATTGAATTCTACTGAAAACTACTGTATAGAGTATTTATTAGAACTTTCCATGGTTCCCAAATGTCCACTTAGAACTGTAGACTGTGTTCAAATTATACTAGGAACTTTATGGGCGGTACAGTGGTGTAGTGGGTAGCACTCTCGCCTAGCAGTAAGAAGGGTCGCTGGGTCAAATCCCAACCACGGCACTACCTGCCTGGAGTTTGCATGTTCTCCCTGTGCCTGCGTGGGTTTACTCCGGGTACTCCAGTTTCCTCCCACACTCCAAAGACATGCTGGTAGGTTACTTGGATCCTGTCTAAATTGTCCCTAGTATGTATGAATGTGAGTTAGGGACCTTAGATTGTAAGCTCCTTGAGGGTAGGGACTGATGTGAATGTACAATGTATATGTAAAGCGCTGCGTAAATTGACAGCGCTATATAAGTACCTGAAATAAATAAATAAGAAATTAAAAAAATACTAGGAACTTTACACTGGTAAAAGTCTTGTTTCTATTCCTGTCCTCACAAAGCTCTGGGTTTTATAAGTCTCTGTAGCACCTGCAATGCCTCTGAGTTTGTTTTAACATTCCACTTTTACTTGTAATATAAAATAAAGCTCTCCTAAACTTGTACATTTGTATTGGCAACTTCAAACTCAGAAAACCTGCAGTTTGCACGGTTGCTGCAGCTTAAATGAAAGATAGACGGTTTGATACTGCAAATCAATACTTTCTTTCCTAGAACAAGCCCAGTGGGATATAGTTCGTGGTCTAACTAACACCTTTGTTCCTAAATATTGCTGTTATTTAAAAAAATAGGCTGAAATGTCAATTATTTCCCATTGGGTTTCCAATACTATTTTTTACAGCTACAGTTCTGCAAAATCCCTAGGGTGAAAGAATTTACTAATAGCTCTTTCTGAGCCGTTTGTCCCATTCACTGAACAGCTCAGAAAATCATCTTAATGCAGTCACAATATTATTACAGTTCCCTAAAAAATGCATTCTGATATGTGAAAAATATGTAATTTCATCAAAAGTAAAGATTAGTGATGCTGCATGGAAACATATCTTCTATACTTAAATTTTAATGGAGCTCGCTGTCGTGTATGTTCAGTGTCTACTCATTTTAAATTATTATTGCACTGTTGACCTGAGACCAATTGCAAAATTGGTCTATGATAAAACAGGGTTGGAAGGAATCAGCTGGAAGGTAGCATTTAATATAAATTACAAAGCACAATCATAAAGTCCACCATTTCAGTCAATGATACTATTCAACTAGGTAGATAGTTAAAATCCACAAAATTGATAATGCATATCTCTTCAACACAGCTCTTTGTCTTTTTTCACACTGCTGGTAATGCTTACCACCCTCTGAATTGTGATCCATGGTGGATCATTTTTCAGAAGGTGGTATACTAGAGGTCAGCAGGCTTTCAGGAGGCAATCCTGCCACTTCCTGATCCTGAACATCTGCTTTTTTATTTTAATCCCATAGGCAGGCCCGGATTTACTCCCTTTGCCGCCCCAAGGCCGGGTCCTTCAATGCCACCCCCCCACACACACACCACCATTCTCGTCCTTTATCGATGACTGCTACAATAGGTCAATTCAAAACATATCTCCACACACGAGAACACTGAAAATAACTGGCTTTAATTGTACAGACTAAAAATACTTCAGGGTAAGCGATTTGTCGCGGGCAATGGCTGGTGATAGTGCTTCAATCATCCCCGACACCATGGTTGTTATGGTGTCAGGATGATTGAAACACATTATTTCTATCATTACATTGTAATATAAAATGAAATAGTTCAACTCACCATAATGCAGAATCATTGGAAGCCCTGAGTGTGTCACCTGCCACCATCGCTTGTTACTTGCCACTATGCCTGCCACCAGATGGGGATGTCACTTGCCTCTATGCCTGCCACCAGATGGGGATGTCACTTGCCACCATGCCTGCCACCAGATGGGGATGTCACTTGCCACGCTGCCTGCCACCAGATGGGGATGTCACTTGCCTCTATGCCTCCCACCAGATGGAGATATCACTTGCCACTATGCCTGCCACCAGATGGAGATGTCACTTGCCACGCTGCCTGCCACCAGATGGGGATGTCACTTGCCACCATGCCTGCCACCAGATGGGGATGTCACTTGCCACTCTGCCTGCCACCAGATGGGAATGTCACTTGCCTCTATGCCTGCCACCAGATGGGGATGTCACTTGCCTCTATGCCTGCCACCAGATGGGGATGTCACTTGCCACTATGCCTGCCACCAGATAGGAATGTCACTTGCCACGCTGCCACCAGATGGGAATGTCACTTGCCACGCTGCCTGCCACCAGATGGGAATGTCACTTGCCACGCTGCCTGCCAATAGATGGGGATGTCACTTGCCACCATGCCTGACACCAGATGGGGATGTCACTTGCCACGCTGCCACCAGATGGGAATGTCACTTGCCACGCTGCCTGCCAATAGATGGGGATGTCACTTGCCTCTATGCCTGCCACCAGATGGGAATGTCACTTGCCACGCTGCCTGACACCAGATGGGAATGTCACTTGCCACGCTGCCTGCCAATAGATGGGGATGTCACTTGCCACGCTGCCTGCCAATAGATGGGGATGTCACTTGCCACCATGCCTGCCACCAGATGGGGATGTCACTTGCCATGTTCCCTGCCACCAGATGGGGATGTCACTTGCCATGCTACCTTCTATCAGATGGAGGAGGGCGGAACAGCGGTGCGGGCAATGAGAGATGTCATCTCTCTCCCCCGCTGCCGCACCGCTGACATTCCATCGATTTTTTAAAAACTGGCGCCGGGCTGCGCAATCACGCTACTGCGCATGCGCCGCCCAGCCGAGCGCATACGAGCTTTCCCGAGCCCGGCCGGCTTCGGAACGGCACATGCGCAGTTGCGTGGTTGGCTCGCGGCCATCTTTTCTACGGGCACCGGTGCCCCTAATAGAGTTTAATGGGCAGCCCGAATAGGGGGGCGGCCGCGAAGTCGCCGCAGGAGCGGTGCCGCCCCTGCACCACTGCTGCCCCGAGGCCTGGCCTCGGTGGCCTTGTGGCAAATCCGGCCCTGCCCATAGGGGGATTTTATAGTAAAGAAATCGAACTGCAGTCATGAGCAGAACGTTTAACCCATGTTTGCGGTGCACTGACAATGAACTCAATTGGGTGGCTCCAAAACGTTGCTCTATGTCTTCTGTGATGTGATCATTCTTCAATAAAGAATTGGACGTAATTGACGATCCGTGGTGTGCTGGCAAATATGTACATTGGATCTGCCAGCTGATCCCCACTGAGCAGGCAGGTGGATGTGTCCACTCTGCTTATGAAGATCAAATACAACAGTGGCGGCTGGTGCTCAAAAATTCTGGAGGGGCGCAAACAAACTGAAAAAAAAAACCCACCATCAATTGCAGCCTCACTGTGCCATTAAACCCAGCCACTGTGCCCATCAATTGCCGTCACTGTGCCCATCAAACGCAGCCGCTGTGCCATCAAACGCTCCCACTGTGCCATCAAACGCCGCCACTGTGCCCATCAAATGCCGCCACTGTTCCCATCAAATGCCGCCACTGGGCCCATCAAACGCAGCCACTGTGCTATCAAACGCTGCCACTGTGCCCATCAAACGCTGCCACTGTGCACATCAAACGCTGCCACTGTGCCATCAAATGCTGTCACTGGGCCATCAAATGCTCCCACTGTGCCCATCAAATGCTGCCACTGTGCCCCCCCCAGCCCGCCCGGTACTTACCCTGTCTCTTTGGGGCAGCGGGTGACGGCAGGGAGCGGTTTCCTCCATGTCCTCGATGTCTTCTCCCGTCCGCTACTCCTGTCCTCTCCTATGATTGGATGCCTTATAGGAGTCCAATCACAGCGCCTGTCGTTTCAGCCAATCAGGCGGAGAGGCGGTTCAGTGTTAGAAAAGCGAATATTTATTCGCTTTCCTAACACAGCTGAGTGAACTGCGAGCGCCAAGCATGGCGCTAGCTGTTTACCTTTTTTGACGCCTATTAGAACCTATGGCTGTAATCAGGTGCTTAAAAAAAAAAATACCCCGCAGCTGTAATTCAGGCGCCCGAAAAGTGGCCGGGCACCTGAATAGGGGGTGCCAGCGGCGGTCATAGAAAGATTCATGCATTGCATTGCATGAATCTATCTATTGGTGATAGAGAGGTGGCTGGAGAGTGGCCTTATGGACGCAACGCCACTGGAATACAGACATCACATACATCCCATACATCCCATACATCGCATACATCACATACATCACATACATCCCATACATCACAGACATCACATAAAAGCACATGGGCTGGATGCGAGAGGTGGATCAGCAGGATGAGTGTGCCAGGACAGGTAGATGTGTCTCATCTCTGCTTCCTTTCATCACTCTGCATATCGCGTGTATCATAGATGAGAAGAGGGTACATCGGTGGAGCAGATGAGCAGGAGGGGTTCAGAGGTGGGACAGATGAGCAGGAGGGCTCAGCGGTGGGGCAGATGTGCAGGGAGGTACAGTGGTGGAAGAGATGAGAAGGGGGTTCAGCAGTGGTACAGATGAGCAGGGGTTGTTCAGTGTTGGGCCAGATTAGCAGGAGGGTTCAGTGTTGGGCCAGTTCAGCAGGAGGGTTCAGTGTTGGGCCAGATTAGCAGGGGAGTTCGGTGTTGGGCCAGATTAGCAGGGGGACTCAGTGTTGGGCCAGATAAGCAGGGGGGTTCAATGTTGGGCAAGATGAGCAGGGGAGTTCAGTGTTGGGGCAGATGAGAAGGGGGTTCAGTGGTGGGACAGAAAAGCAGGGGGGTAGAGCAGTGGGGCAGATGTGAAAGGAGGTGTATTGGTGGGACAGAGGAGCAGGGAGTTACAGTGGTGGGGCAGGAGAGCAGGGGGAACAGAGGTGGGGCAGAAGTGCAGGGGGGTACAGAGGTGAGACAGATGTGCAGGAGGTACATTGGTGGGGCAGATGAGAAAGCGGGTTACAGTGGTGGGGCAGATCAGCAGATGAGTTTAGTGTTAGGACAGATGAGAAGGTGATTCAGTAGTAAGACAGAAGAGCAGGGGATACGGCAGTGGAGCAGATGTGCAGGGAGGTACAATGGTGGTGGGGCAGATGAGAAAAGGGGTACATTGATGGGGCAGATGAGCAGGGGGGGTACAGTGGTGGGACAGAAGAGCAAGAGGTACAGTGGTGGGAGGGATGAGAAGGGGGTTCAGCTGTGGGACAGAAAAGCAGGGGGTACAGTGATGGGGGAGTTGAGCAGGGGGTTACAGTGGTGGGGCAGATGTGCAGGGGGTTACAGTGGTGGGGCAGATGAGCAGGGGGGTACAGTGGTGGGACAGATGAACAGGGGGGGGTACAGTGGTGGGGCAGATGAGCAGGGGGTTACAGTGGTGGGACAGATGAGCAGGGGGGTACAGTGGTGGGGCAGATGAGCAGGGGGGTACAGTGGTGGGACAGATTAACAGGGGGTGTACAGTGGTGGGGCAGATGAGCAGGGGGTTACAGTGGTGGGGCAGATGAATAGGGGGGTACAGTGGTGAAACAGATTTGCAGGAGGGACAGCTCATCGAATGCCTTGTCCATGACCGAATGAGTCGCTACCTCACGCACAACAACCTTCTCGACCCCCTACAGTCCGGCTTCCGTCCACAACATTCCACTGAAACTGCCCTACTAAAACTCAACGATGACCTACTAACTGCTAAAACCAATGGCCATTACTCCATACTCATACTCTTAGACCTCTCTGCTGCCTTTGACACAGTTGACCACCTGCTCCTCCTCAGTAAACTACACTCCCTTGGCCTCTGTGAATCTGATTTATCCTGGTTCTCCTCCTACCTATCTCAGCGCACTTTCAGTGTCACTTGCAACTCCATCTCCTCCGCTCCTCTTCCTTTCTCACAGGTTAAATTCCTGCGTTATGTCATTTCCACTCCTGGTTTTGCGATGGACCCAGAGAAACTTTCAGCAGTCCTACAGTGGCCCCGTCCCGTGGGGTTACGCCCTCTGCAATGTTTTCTTGGCTTCTGTAACCCACAGAATTGGTCTCCGGAGTCCATTAAGGCCTTTGAGAGTCTCAAGGCTGCCTTTGTTTCTGCTCCTGTGTTGGCACACCCTGATCCTACATTACCCTTTATCCTTGAGGTTGATGCTTCTGAGATTGGAGTTGGTGCCCTTCTGTCTCACCGTCCTAACTCTGAGAGTGCTATGCATCCCTGTGGCTACTTTTCCAAGAAATTGTCACCTGTGGAATGAAATTACGAGATTGGGGACAGAGAGTTGTTAGCGATCATTTTAGCCCTTAAGGAATGGAGGCATCTCCTCGAAGGTACCAATTCTCATTTGGACTGACCATAAGAATCTCACATTCTTGTCTGAGGCTAAACGCCTCTCTCCCAGAAGGGCGCAACGGGCTCTTTGCCTCATACGTATCCCCCAGTTGAAGTCCTTTGGGACGAAATGCGTCAAGCGTGGTTTTCTGCTTCCCACTTTGCCCTTTTTATCTTGTGATCACAATTTTTTACCTATTGATGTATGCCGGTTTTTAGAAATAAAAAAAACTATTTTTTTGACCTACACTATATGGAGGCATTTTTTCTTTTCATAACCTTTTGAACCTGAGTTCCTTTACAGTCCAGTCTGGCCTTCCATGCCTGAATTACAGCCCTGGGGTTCTCTACATCTGAGGTCCGGTTTGGTGGTTACCCTACACCCCTTTGGAGTCGTGTCTAGAGGTCCTGGGTTTTCTGGAGCTCCGTTAACTTGCCGATCCCGGCATCCCTACCTTAATGACTCGCTGTCGCTGACATTCGAGTCCACCTGTTCCGGTAAAAGTATATATACTTCCACTTTATTTGGTTGAAGATGTACCATTTTTGATGCTCTCCATGCCAGACCGTGCGAGTGTACTCCATTCCTAATTAGCCACTATTTGGTGGTGGACTTACACGGGTCCTTTCTAGTACCTTTACATATATTGGACTTTTTTACATTTCCATTCTTTCTTTTTATTTTTGTATGATTGATTCATGTATCACTCATGTGAATATAGATATATGTGTATATTTTAGCACTACATTATTTACCGAACAGTATTAACAGAAAGTGGTTTCAGCAAATATGAGGCTATTGTTAAACTCTTGACACAAATGAATAAAAACATTATGAATATAGCCCATGGTAGTATAAAGAGCAGCAAGCAGTAACCTGATCAAGGCCTATGGCTGCAGGTCAGAAAAGGGAAGGAGAATGACCAGTTTATTGACAAACTACTCCCTTTTGCCTCCTGATGCCACAACCCATGAAACACAGACATTTAACACTGTAAGATAAGTTGTGCACAAAGTATATGACCTGATCTCTAATAAAGAGTTCCTTGGTATAGGGGCTGGTCAAATACCCAATGTTCATTTCTTTGTGGGGGAGGGGGGAGCAAAGGAATCCTCTTGATATGGGTGTCTTGTATCTTCAGCTAGCTCAAGTAAAGGGGCCCAATATATGGATATAACCTTTGGGTGATCACATCCAAACAGTGCACTGCGATTGCAGGTGGCTCCTTATAGGGCGGTAATGAGAAAGGCAAAATAAAGGTGTTTGCATGCAGTGTCTTTGGGTGTAAACAGGGTGGGTTTTCACCCGCTCACCAGTCTGGGCGATATCAGGCTCAAAGGGATGACATGCAGTCCCTGCAGCAGGCTCCTGCAGATACTGTGCTCAAGGAACAGTGCTCGACCGCACAATCCTCGGCAATGCAGCTGAGCTAGATCTGTGATGCAAGTGATGAAGATGACCTCCCAACTGACCGGACACTGCCAATGACAGATGCGTCCACACTCCCCCACCAGAGGCTCTCCCTTGCTGCCTAGGCCGCAGGACCGGCTCGCTCTCCCCAACGTCTGGGTCACTGCTTCCACATGAAGGCTGTGGTCCCAAGAGACGACTCCTCCCCAACACAGGCTATATAACACCTCTCCCAGCATTCTGTCTTCTCCTTCCAGCTGGCTGGAACTTGTAGTCCACAACGATCAGTCTCCAGTATGAGTCTCGGCTCCCTGGACTAAATGTCTCAAGATCCTCTGCTCCCCTGTGAGTCCTCACTCTGCATTCAGGGTGTGACAAAACAGAGTCCGTGCTGAGCACTAGGGGAAACAGTCTCCCTGTGACAGATGTTGCACAGTGTGCCCTGACACCCCAGGTAATTTAGCCAGCTCATGGCTACAGACCCTACCCTATGCAGTTGTATCCCTAGCTAAATTTAGAGTGTGTTATCGCTAGACTGTAGCCAGCCTGAGCTGTTGTTTCCATTTTTAGGGCTCTGTAAGGCTTCCCTAAGACCAGAGGGGTTGATTGGTTCCGCCTATTGCTAAAAGGAGTGGCAAGTGCCACCCTCTCCCTGATGCAACCCCACTGGCACACCACTGAACTGCAGGCATAGCCAAATGTGTTTCATAAACAGAAAAAAAAACTGCATCTCATCCTTATAAAGAGAACAGCAAAGGATGGACAGTTTTGGTGTTTACCTCATAAATACTACCAACTCTGAGATGAATTCTTCCAGGTACCAGCAAATCATGCAAACTAATCCTGGCTACTAATTTTAATGGAACTACACAAGGAGAGAAAACAGCAATAACTGTTCCTTATTACAGGAAGCTCCTACACAGAGGATGGCAAAGTGCATCTTGCTCTGTGCTAATTTTGTAGTTGCATTAAGAAACATTACAGGAAAAAATGTTCTCTCTCTCTCAAATCTGTTTAGCAGATTTTTCTAACCAATTAAGACCTAATCAAATAATAATACACACATCTTAATCTGACACCAAATTAAAGCCCTATCTGTCCTCAGAAATATGTACACTACATCAGGATACTCTTTAAACATTAAAAGCAAAAAACGTGACAGCCACACATCTCCAGAGGAGAAACATGCATGAGCTTATTGGGAAAAACAGGCAAAAAGCTTTGGGACTGAAGTGGTTAAAAAAGATACATAATGGGAAAAAAGGTGCATTATGGTTGTAGACATAGTACAGTAAATGAAAATTAGGAAAAATACACATTTTCATATCAACCACAAGATGTCACTCTTGATCCACTCATTTTAATTGTACATTTTATTCATATTGTAAAGCTGTTTTATTTCTGTGTGAGTGTGTCACAAGACTAATAGTAAGAAATGCTGAAAAATATCACATATACTTGCAGCCTTAAGGAAAGATCATGTTCAAAGTTCATTTTTGTTGTATACAAATTGCAATCCCTGAAACGCTTAGTTTTAAAACATTATTGAGCTGTGCGATGGCGTTGTATAAGGCATGTGCTGTTCCGCAGAAAAATGTTTGGCACTATTTTATTTCCTATTTGTAATCACGTCACTCCACAGCTGATCTGACAACATTTCTGCAGGCCATGCAGCACCACTGCAAACTCAATACTTTTCCTTCTATGTTTCAAAAAGCTTTATTGAACACGTGACAGAGATACTGGAACCTGTTCTTTCCTTCTGATGCATTTTACCCTGCTCTGGGGCTTAAAGTTCAACTCCAGGAAATGTTTTTTTTTTTTTTAATTCTTTATTTATAGAATAAAGTATCCAACAGAGCAGAACAATACAACACCATTCACAAAATTAGAGCGGTATCTCACAAATTACAAACAAAGACAACATTGCCAAATAATGAGGGATATAGAATATGTGAAACATCAGGCGCCCCGAGAAGACAAATGAAAACTCTCATCTAAAATCTGGGGCTACCACTAACAAATGTCGTGGAAATCACTCAGATGGACACTCCAATTTTCTGTTTTGTTTGTTTTGTTTAAAAAAATGGAGGGGAAAAGAATGATGGGGAAGGTAAAAGATGACTAAGAGAAGTGGTGGTCGCTCATGCAGGGCGCAGAGGCACTGCCCCACTAATCCATGCATCCAGCCCCTAATCTACATGCAGAGCACCAGGATGCATGGATTCCAATGGGGTTTTTTTTTCTTCGAAGCACAGGATTAGAGCCAGAGGCCGCGATTGCCCGCAAATCCTAATTCCTGATTGGCCAGGAGTAGAAACGGCCACCGGAACTTAGGAGGAGATGCGGGGGGGGGGAGCCACCGAAGCCGCAACCTAGATGGTATAAGTGTGGGGCTGCAGGGGGGGGTTAGCGGGAGACAGGCTAAGAGCACCAGAGAAGTTGGAAACAGGTGGGGAAAAAAAGAGGGGTGGGGGGAAAAAACCCCACCCCCACTAATCAAATTTTAAAACTATCCCTTGCAGTGGGGCTGTGCCCACACTGCAAGGGTTGACTGCTGGTTTAGTGTAAGGAAGAGGAGAAGCGCTTTCACTTACCTACCTGATTCTCCACTCCCTCAGCAGTTGGCGCTCTAATATGCTCCGGCGGTGGACTGTCCTATGGCTTCATCTTGTTCAGTGCAGGGTTATGGACCCTGTATTGGTCTTGATAAAGTCAGTACCTTGGACTCATGTAGCATGGAGGGGGAGAAGATGCTGCAGGGACTAGTGTAGCAGCATGGAGGAGCAGAGAATCCGAGGATTGGGTAAGTAAATCTTCTTATAAGAGTCCCCTAGACGTAAATGAGCAATTAACCCTTGCTCTGCAAGAGCAGCCCCACTGCAAGGCATTTCCCAGAGAATATAAAACACATAACGGGTAAGAACACTTTGAAATGTCTCTATTGCTTGTTCAGTTAGGCTATTTGAAAGTAAAAATAGGGGGACATGGTCGGACACTTACCAAGATGGATGTGTGATCTCCTCGCTCCTCACGGACCTGCTCTGAGACCACGCTTCCTGGGGACACAGCTCCATTCTGATGGGCAAAAACAGGACCAGCAAAACGCCAAGACAAGGGGGTACCACCGAACGCTCCAAATCGCGGGGTCCCCCGATCCAGTCCTACTTTCCTCCGCTCTCAGACTCCGCCATGCAAGAGACGGACAGCATGGCACAGCAGCACACCACACAGCCGCCTCCTCTCCTCTGCCCAGAGGCCTTGGAGGTGAATCGGGCGGCTGCGGAAGCTTCCGCAGATGTTGCACTAAGCGGTATGATGACCCGCAGCTGGCCCGCAACTAAATCCTCGGCTCCACCGACACTGTGCGGCCTTCCTTCATCTCCCCATGGAGAAACTCCGCCGCCATCTTGCGGTCTACATGCTGAGACACTGCAAACGGCTCCATGGGTGAGTCTTTCTTTGATTCCCCCGCTCTCTGACCATCCCGGCCATGACCAAGACTCACTATCCCTGGGGGGAACCCCTCCTGCCTTCCAACACTGAGGATTGTCCCCTACACTCCACCAGGGCCGCTCACAATTCCTGCCGCGACCGCGGCCTACCTCTCCAGCCACCTTAACCCCATCCTCTGCTCCAGGCTCCCCAAAGCCACAGAGGCCTCTCCACTCCCGCGAATCCAGCATCACGGGCTTAACTGGAGAGCCCCCACCCCCATCTTTTGGTCCGCATATGAGCCCGGCACTGCCCTCGTGGATGGAGACCAAAGAGAGTGGTTTGAACCCTGGGCCCCCCTCACAGCCTCTGGCACACCATCAACCCCCTACCTAAGATACCCTCCATCCTCACAGCAGATGAGCTGATCTCCTGGTGGGAACAACTACACTCACTGCCCACAAAAGCAGACTTTAAATTGCTGATTTCTGAGGTCAAAGGAGCCTGCCGCAGCGAAATTAAGACCCTGCAAGCGGATTTTCACCAACTGGCCACACAGGTAGAAAACCTAGATGAAGACTTGCAAGCCACTAAACTCACAGTCCACCGAATCCAATTCCATCAAACAGACGATCGATATATGCTCCGTGAAATGCAACGTCACCTGGAAGATCTGGACAATCGCAATCGTCGCAACAATATTAAGATCCGGGGGCTCCCGGAGTCTTCTGGTCCAGAGGACCTACAATCGATTCTTCAAACGATTTTAAACAACTTGCTGGGAGTCCCTACTTCCACGCACAATGAAATGGACAGAGCCCACAGAGCCTTGAGGCCTAAAGATGAAGCGTCTAAACCTAGAGACATAATTTGCAGAGTGCACTCGTTTGCGCTAAAGGAAGACATCATGGGCAAGGCCCGGGCGATTAAACCTATCCTTGTAGACGGCACCCCAATTCAACTTTTCCCAGATCTCTCGTGGATCACCCTGCAGAAGCGTAGGCTGCTCCAGCCACTCCTCCACTCTCTACAAGACAACAACATCACCTTATCGATGGGGTTACCTATTTAGCCTCACAGCTACACATGCCGGGAAGACGGCGACGCTTCGAGTTTCTGAGGACCTTTGTTTCTTCTGTGAGACTCTTACTGTCCCTACCCCTGATCTCCCAGGTTGGGACATTACCCCCCCCCCCTTCCCCCCATCGACCGGCTGGCAAAAAGTTCCTGCGAAGTGGAGAAGACAATCGGGTGAGTCCCAAACACCGGCCTACCTGAACAGTACCACCCGTCTTTTTGATTCACTTCCTTTTTTTTCTTCATAAATAGGCTGGCCCGCCCCCGAAGTGATGCAGTGACCATGCACAGTTTGCCACAGTTAGCTTTTGTTTGTATGTTGGCTACAATACGAAAATCAAAAGAAAAAAAGAAATTGCGCTAGGTGCATAAAACTTGTGATAAAGTAAAAAAGGTCCTGCTGCTGTGCACTATAACCCCGATATAAGGGTACAAAAAACTAGATATAATACAGAAAGTGCAGCGCTGCACTTTCTGTATTATATCATGTTGGCTACAATAACTGGGTTTTCACCCCTAGATGGTCAGTCCCTTCCAATGGGAACCGGTTCCTGTCCCTCCTGGACATTATGTCCTCCGGGGTCTGGACCGCCAGGTTGAGGTTTTGACCTCTCTGGAGTCTGGTCCTGACCTGGACGACCTTAAGTTTGTGGCTCATAGCCTGCCTGTTTTTGCCCACAGGTTCAGAATGTTTGTTCTTTCTTACAACTACTAGTATTGTCCCCTAGCCTTTGTTTAAATATTTAACAGATTTGTTTCTTAGCAGGTCCTAGATCATAGGTGCTGATTGGACTTTTCTCCGACACTACCCCCCTCGCTTATTTAGTGATTTAAAAGTCCCCCTTAATCATTACTGGCCCCCCATCACTCTTGATAGACGATGGGGGTAACATGGGACTTTAGGTATGTAGTTAGACCTTTACTTCTTGTGTTGAATATGGTACACTTAGTTTATTTTATTTACATGTTCTTTTTTCCCTTTCTTCTCCTCTCTTTCACATGGCTCATCTCTCCTGGGCTCCTGAATTGCTCCCTGGATGGGGGAGATTATTCCTGGTCTCGGAACACATCTCCCTGGGATCACAGGCCAGATAAGTATACCATACCACGACACATGCTTCTCTATCTTTTTCCATTCACATTTAAACCACAACATGGTACGGATATACTCACATAATGTAAATGGCCTCAACTCTAATTTTATGTGCCAATTAGCACTACAAAGTTTCAAAGACTCTGGCGTGGAAGTTATTTTTATACAAGAAACACAATTTAACAAAACGGGCACCCTGGCGTTTGCGTCGCGATTATTCCCTACGGGTTACCTTGCCTCTAGCACTAAAAAGAAAGCAGGGGTGGCCATCCTGATTAAAAAAGGATCTCTATTTACACCCACCTCCTCTTACACTGATCCACATGGTCGTTTTTTTGATCCTTAGTGGCAAATGGCAACAATCGGACATAACTTTCTGCAACATTTATGCACCGAATGTGAATCAGATGCCCTTTGTGACTAAGGTATACAACCGTCTTTTCGCACCAAACACTCCTTAGTCGTTGGCGGGGATTTTAATCTCCCATTTTCCCCCACTTCAGATAGAACATCCCTCACCAAAAAAATCCCCTCGGCGCACCTTTCCAGACAATCCAAACAATTTAGTCAGGTCACCCGTAAATTTGCTCTGTTTGACGCATGGCACGTAGAACATCCGGCAGATCGTCAATATTCCCACTATTCCCATCCATTTAGCACACATGCACGCCTAGACTACTTTTTTGTTAATGTGTTTACGTGCGATCGCTGACGTGAATATCCTGCCTATGTCATGGTCTGACCATGCGCCAATCTCTTTGACACTTAAACTGCACCCTTCTAAAGTCAAACACTGCCATTGGCGGCTGAACGACTTTCTCTTGAAAGATCTCACATATAGGTTGGAAATAGAAAAGACTTTAAAACTATACTTTGTAGAAAACAATACCCCAGAGGTCTCTGTGGGAAGCACATAAGACGGTCATAAGGGGACAATGCATTGCAATCTCCAGAGCTTGGAAGAAAAATGCCACGCTGCTGAGACAAGAGACAGTACAGCGCTTAGAGCTAGAATACAGACTCACAACCTCATCCTCAATCCGTCTATTAAGGGAAATTATACGGCTTAGAGCTATACTCAAAAGTATAAACATAGGCAGAGTAGAGAAAGCCCTTCAGAGACTACGCCAGCTATACTATGATAAAGGCAATAAGGCCCATACCCTATTGGCATGTAAACTCCAGAAAAATACACACATATTGGCCCCTCAAGCTCTACGAGACCCAACAGGTACCCTTCACTCCCATCCTGAACCGCATTGCTCAATTACTTAGAGATTACTACTCAGATCTTTACAATAACCCTTCCATACCGCATTTACCTATCCAGGAAACTTTTAAAGACCGTGTCCAGTCCTACCTTGCAGCCAGCGGGGTGTCCACTCTACCAGTAGAGGCCCTACACTCCCTTAACTCCCCCATCACTGCCGAGAAAATTTCCAACACTCTAAAAAACCTCCCAAATAATAAGGCTCTAGGTCCTGATGGCCTCTCTTAGGAGTACTACAAGTCATTCCTACCTACCCTGTGCCGCACATGGTTCGTTTATTTAACGGATTTATGGGCAAGGAAGAAATCCCCAGAGACATGCAGACATCACATCTCACGCTTATACCCAAACCCGATAAAGACCACACGCTGTGTGGGAATTACAGGCCCATAGCCCTATTAAATTCAGACCTGCAAATTTTTACAAAAATATTGTCCCTCCAAGTAAATGAGGTCCTCCCCTCCCTGATCCATAAAGATCAGGTTGGCTTTGTCCCGGGACGCCAAGCAGGGGACAACACTAGAAGAGCCATCAATTTAATAGACATCATTAACAGAAAAAAAAACGAAGCACACTTGCTCAGTTTGGACGCTGAGAAAGCCTTCGATAGGCTTAGCTGGCCTTTTATGTTCTCCACCCTTGAACATCTGGGCTTTCGGGGGCTGTTCCTCAGGGCGATTAGGCACCTGTATGCAACCCCAACCGCCTCTATCAAAACGCCCTTTGCAGCAACCACCTCTTTCCCTATTTCAAACGGAACTAGGCAGGGTTGCCCGCTCTCCCCACTGCTCTTCGCCCTGTGCATCGAGCCCCTGGCGGCCTAGATCCGGCGAGACCCAAATATTAAGGGTGTAATGGTTAGGGGCCGCGAATTTAAAATTTCACTGTTTGCGTACGATGTACTTTTGACCCTGACACAGCCACACATTACTCTCCCTAACCTCCATAAACTTTTGCAGGAATATGGATCCCTGTCGGGCTACAAGGTTAACCCAACTAAATTGGAAGCCCTCCCGCTTAATCTACCTTCAGCGGAAGTACACCGCCTGTCGGAAAACTTTCCATATGCATGGAAATCACAGTCCATTAAATACTTAGGCGTATACCTTACGCCTCGATATGAATCCTTATATAATGCAAACTTTGGACCTCTATTCGCATCCATCCGATCCTTTCTGACCAAGTGGAGACATTATCCGATGTCTTGGTTCGGTCGCATCGATTCAATCAAAATGAACATACTACCTAAACTGTACTGTTTTATGACTCTCCCAGTACCCATCCCATCTGCCCATTTCACAAAACTCCAAAATGACCTTTTAAATTTTACATGGAACTACAAACAACACCGAATAGCCCGCTCTGTAATGTTTGCTTCCAGAGGGGATGGGGTTTGGCCTTTCCACACCTTCAACGCTATTACTATGCTGCACAACTGAGAGCCACAGCTTCTTGGGTCACCCTTCCGGCCTATAATCGCTGGACTCAGTTAGAAAAAGTATGGCTAGCTCCCATCCACCCAAACAATTTATTGTGGAACGCCAATGCCAATATTCCCTCCTCTGCCCTATTACACACTATGCATCTCCTACGCACTATCTGGAGGTGGCTAAACCATGGCACCCCCCTACAATCTGAGGCCTCTTTGGTAACGGCCTTCCTTTAGAACCCTAAATTACCTGACAGCTTAACCTCTCAGATGATCTCCCCATGGCTGCAAAGACAACTCTTTCATTATGGACCTAGGATCTTGCTACCCTTTGACAAACTCAGAGCCAAATATGAGCTCCCCCTCAGTGCCTTTTTTGGCTACCTCCAGATACGGCATTATGCACTCATCATCTCCCCTACCCTCCAATTTTCCAAGCCATCCCCAGAATGCCCCACACTGAAAGGTCTGACTTCAGACATATATAAAATCATAAACTCATATGACATGCTCATTAGGGGGAAACATAAATACATGTGTAGATGGGAGGAACAACTTGGGGAAGAACTAACACCTGAACAATGGGCCATTATATGGAGATGGGCAGCTAGAAAACTCATACAAGGTGCTTCTTCATTGGTACCTTACCCCATCACTTCTGCAGGCCATATACCCATCGGCCTTGGATCACTGCTAGAGGTGTCGCAGAGAGCGGGGCATGCTATATCACATCTATTGGAGCTGTTCCTTCCTCCAGCCCTACTGGCGGGCGGTTCAGGACCTCCTTCACCGGCTATTCGAGGTAGCTATCCCTCTCTCTCCTAAATTTTTCTTACTGGCCTCCCTCCCACCACACTTCCCGGACTAGCCAAAAAGCTAGCAACGCAAATACTTACAGCAGCCAAATGTCTAATATCCTTACACTGGAAACACCGAAATCCTCCGTCATTATCTGATCTGTATACCAAAATTAAAGACGTAGAGATTATGGAATCCACGACAGCCAGACTCACAGATAGAGTAGACAGACATACAGCAACATGGGAGCCATGGCACAGGCGACTGGAACCCCCCGCGATTCCATGAGACCCCCCCCCGCCTTGAACAATTGTACACACCTGGAGCCCTGGAGAGATGAGCCCTAATGTATGGACCCCTTTTTCTTTTTTTCTGTTTACCTCTTTCACCTCCCTTTTCTTTCTTTTCTTCTCTTTCTCTTCTCTTACTTCCTCTTTGAGAAGAATGGACCAAACAATTTTCATAAGTCAGTCTAGATTTCTACGATCCTATCTCCTTTTTCTAGAGAAATTTGTTATGAATACTATACTTTTATTGCCTCTTTTTTCGTTGTTTTTTCACATGCAATGTTACTTTCAACAATTGTATTGTATACTTGGAGGCTTAATAAAAATTGTCAATTATAGAAAAAAAAGAAAGTAAAAATAGTAAAATAAAGTCAGTGCTCTTTCAGTGAAATTGAAACAGCAGCGTGCAATAAGTGTAGATATACAGTACAACAATAACCGAATTATGACATGATGCAGCGATAAATAATAAAAGTTTCCAAAAAAAATATGACCATAAACTGAAGTTTGTCAGAACAACAAAAATAAATAATTCATATTGTTATGGGTGTAAAACATATAAAAGTGCTCCACTTCAGCCTTTACCCAACGCTTGGAAACACCTGTAATGCCAATCCTTCATCAATGGTAGAAATATACACTTACCAGAGGGATATGCTGTCTATTACTAGAACAGCTATAAGCACTTTGTGTAAATGGCATCCAGCATCGCCACTCTCTCTCCACAGATAGCAGGACCAGACTGCTCTATTCCACCAGGGGATAGTACCAGAGTTATCAGCATGGAGTCATCAAACAATAACAATATTTTTGCTCATAGTGTAGTATTTTAATTTTTCCAAATATACATTAAAAACATCTGGTATAAAAACACCCAGTATAAAAACAAATGCTGCTTCAAACTCACATAAGGGGCCTGCCAAACCTGCAGAGAATGGCAGCACAACCTCTAGCCCTTTACAGTGTAGCTCTATGTACGTTTCATGCACATGCACGTCATCAGGAGCTGTCTCCCGTTCTTGCTGAGTGCAGTGAAAATACTAATCCTGAAATAATGGAAATCAAAGAAAAAGCCTAACTACAATTGAATGGTTTAGAGAAGTAGATAGTACTAGACTGATGGAAATAATGTATCTGCAAAATGACTCTTATTCAAAATTCCATAGAACTTGGAGAAGTTGGCTTGAGTTCAAACAATCCTCAGTTTAAATAAGATGTATGGGTAATGAGAATGTAATATCGGAGAGGAGGGAGGGTGAGATGGAGGAAACTTTATAATAAGGTAAAAAGATGATGGAGGGTTGATCGGATGAGCCCTGGCTGGCCGTATGTCTCGCCCACATTATTCTCTCCTTTTTCCTTCCCTTTTTTTTTCTTCTTTCACAGAAATTTGAAACAGCCCATATTGGGCTTGAATGGGTGAATATATGGGAAGGAGGGTGCGATTGGAAGGACGAATATGGGAGCATGATATGCCAAGGGCAGAATCGAGGTGGAAGCTATGGGTAGCTCCCCCTAGTCCTTCCCCTTAATCAACAATAAATAGTTCACACATTTTTCTGGTTTGTTTTTTATGGTTTTGTAGCTGTTTTTTGTGGGGTGTTTTTGTTTTTGCGTGGGGCTAACTGGTTGGAGACTTATTGGTGTGAAAGTTTTTATTTTTATTTTTTTCCCTTCACCTATAGTAATTTGGTATAAGGAATATGTTCACTGAAACACTGAAATAGAATGGCCAAATTGGGCTGGAATGGGTAATAGGAGGGTGGGAAGGGGTGATGGATGGATACGAGAGCACGGTGTGGGAAGGAATTAGTGGAGGTAGCCATTAATGGTTTCCCCTAAATCATATAAATAGTTTACACATGTTTTTTTGGTCTGAGTCTTGTTGTAGTGGTTTTCCCTTTTTTTCCCCCCATTACCTGGGGGGGGGGGGGGGTAGAGGCGGTGGGGTAGGGGGTCAGGGACTAGACGGGGAAGCCAGGTAAATCTTAGCTGGGAGGAAGATTGGAAAAGGTACCTTTTTTTTCTCTCTGAGGTTCTAGGGGAAGACGTGTGATGCATGTGGATGTCAGTATATGCTTCTAGGAAATACACCTTGTATTATGTATTTATATATATATATATATATATATATATATATATATATATATATATATATATATATATATATATATTATAAATATTATTATTTATTTATATATATAGTGGTGTATATGAAATCCTTTGGGTCTTTTAATGTTTTTTCTTATTTCAGGAATACTACCTATGTTTTTGATTGTTATGTATTGTTGTTATGTCTTTTCTAAATTTAATTAAAAAAAAGAACTGAACACAATCAGTGTACCAATTTGCCCCAAAGGAGTTTTGATGGGGTTCAGGTCAGTGCTTTGTGTGGGTCAGAGAAATATTGAAACAACAAAGGTCCTTCCCAAAAACTGTCCTTATACAATTGGAAGCAAAAGGGTGTCCAAAATGTCTTGCAAGACATTTTGGATAAAGTAATTTTTGTAAAATATAATATTATTAAAGAACATTAATAAATATGTTTTTTATGTAATTTTCAGAGCTATCATATTACATAAGATTGCCTATATGCTCTAGGAGGTAATAGATAATCAATAAGGTCTGGATGTTGCTCACATGAATGAGTTCAGAAATTACACTGATTTGACTATGCCTTCACACCATGCTCCCTATGTTAAAGCAGTAATAAACCCCAAAACACACATTTATTATGTTGCAGCTTACCAATTCTTAGATGTGGTGGCTACATTTGTTTCCTTTTTTAGGAAACAAATAAACACACCTCAAAGACAATCACTGCCTTGCTAAAGAAGCTGAGGGTAAAGGTGATGGACTGGCCAAGCATGTCTCCAGACCTAAACACTATTGAGCATCTGCGGGGCATCCTCAAGCAGAAGGTGGAGGAGCGCAAGGTCTCTAACATCCACCAGCCCTGTGATGTCGTCATGGAGGAGTGGAAGAGGACTCCAGTGGCAACCTGTGAAGCTCTGGTGAACTCCATGCCCAAGAGGTTTAACCACTTGCCGACCGCCGCACGACTATATACGTCGGCAGAATGGCACGGGCAGGCAAAAGGACTTACATGTACGTCCTTGCCTGCCCGCGGGTGGGGGGTCCGATCGGACCCCCCCCCGGTGCCTGCGGCGGTCGGCAAATGTCCCCCGGCGATCGGTGATGAGGGGGAGGCCATCCATTCGTGGCCCCCCCCTCGCGATCGCTCCCAGCCAATGGGATCATTTCCCTGCCTCTGTATTGTACACAGAGGCAGAGGAAATGATGTCATCTCTCCTCGGCTCGGTATTTTCCGTTCCGGGCCGAGGAGAGAAGACTGCAATGTGAGTGCACAACACACACACACACAGTAGAACATGCCAGGCACACATTACACCCCGATCCCCCCCCCCCGATCGCCCCCCAATCACCCCCCCCCTGTCACAAACTGACACCAGCAGGTTTTTTTTTTTTTTTTTTTTCTGATTACTGTATTGGTGTCAGTTTGTGACAGTTACAGTGTCAGGGCAGTGAGTGTTAGGCCCCCTGTAGGTCTAGGGTACCCCCCTAACCCCCCTAATAAAGTTTTAACCCCTTGATCACCCCCCGTCACCAGTGTCGCTAAGCGATCATTTTTCTGATCGCTGTATTAGTGTCGCTGGTGACGCTAGTTAGTGAGGTAAATATTTAGGTTCGCCGTCAGCGTTTTATAGCGACAGGGACCCCCATATACTACCTAATAAATGTTTTAACCCCTTGATTGCCCCCTAGTTAACCCTTTCACCACTGATCACTGTATAACCGTTACGGGTGACGCTGGTTAGTTTGTTTATTTTTTATAGTGTCAGGGCACCCGCCGTTTATTACCGAATAAAGATTTAGCCCCCTGATCGCCCGGCGGTGATATGCGTCGCCCCAGGCAGCGTCAGATTAGCGCCAGTACTGCTAACACCCACGCACGCAGCATACGCCTCCCTTAGTGGTATAGTATCTGTACGGATCAATATCTGATCCGATCAGATCTATACTAGCGTCCCCAGCAGTTTAGGGTTCCCAAAAACACAGTGTTAGCGGGATCAGCCCAGATACCTGCTAGCACCTGCGTTTTGCCCCTCCGCCCGGCTCGGCCCAGCCCACCCAAGTGCAGTATCGATCGATCACGGTCACTTACAAAACACTAAACGCATAACTGCAGCGTTCGCAGAGTCAGGCCTGATCCCTGCGATCGCTAACAGATTTTTTGGTAGCGTTTTGGTGAAATGGCAAGCACCAGCCCCAGGCAGCGTCAGGTTAGTGCCAGTAGCGCTAACACCCACGCACCGTACACCTCCCTTAGTGGTATAGTATCTGAACGCATCAATATCTGATCCGATCAGATCTATACTAGCGTCCCCAGCAGTTTAGGATTCCCAAAAACGCAGTGTTAGCGGGATCAGCCCAGATACCTGCTAGCACCTGCGTTTTGCCCCTCCGCCTGGCCCAGCCCAGCCCACCCAAGTGCAGTATCGATCGATCACTGTCACTTAAAAAAACACTAAACGCATAACTGCAGCGTTCGCAGAGTCAGGCCTGATCCCTGCGATCGCTAGCAGTTTTTTTGGTAGCGTTTTGGTGAACTGGTAAGCACCAGCCCCAGGCAGCGTCAGGTTAGTGCCAGTAGCGCTAACACCCACGCACGCACCGTACACCTCCCTTAGTGGTATAGTATCTGAACTGATCAATATCTGATCCGATCAGATCTATACTGGCATCCCCAGCAGTTTAGGGTTCCCAAAAACGCAGTGTTAGTGGGATCAGCCCAGATACCTGCTAGCACCTGCGTTTTGCCCCTCCGCCCGGCCCAGCCCAGCCCACCCAAGTGCAGTATCGATCGATCACTGTCACTTACAAAACACTAAACGCATAACTGCAGCGTTCGCAGAGTCAGGCCTGATCCCTGCGATCGTTAACAGTTTTTTTGGTAGCGTTTTGGTGAACTGGCAAGCGCCAGCGGCCTAGTACACCCCGGTCGTAGTCAAACCAGCACTGCAGTAACACTTGGTGACGTGGCGAGTCCCATAAGTGCAGTTCAAGCTGGTGAGGTGGCAAGCACAAATAGTGTCCCGCTGCCACCAAGAAGACAAACACAGGCCCGTCGTGCCCATAGTGCCCTTCCTGCTGCATTCGCCAATCCTAATTGGGAACCCACCACTTCTGCAGCGCCCGTACTTCCCCCATTCACATCCCCAACCAAATGCAGTCGGCTGCATGAGAGGCATTTTTATGTCCTCCCGAGTACCCCTACCCAACGAACCCCCCCAAAAAAGATGTTGTGTCTGCAGTAAGCGCGGATATAGGCATGACACCCGCTATTATTGTCCCTCCTGTCCTGACAATCCTGGTCTTTGCATTGGTGAATGTTTTGAACGCTACCATTCACTAGCTGAGTATTAGCGTAGGGTACAGCATTGCACAGACTAGGACACACTTTCACAGGGTCTCCCAAGATGCCATCGCATTTTGAGAGACCCGAACCTGGAACCGGTTACAGTTATAAAAGTTACAGTTACAAAAAAAGTGTAAAAAAAAAAAAAAAAACACAAACAAAAATATAAAATAAAAAATAATAGTTGTCGTTTTATTGTTCTCTCTCTATTCTCTCTCTCTCTATTCTCTCTATTGTTCTGCTCTTTTTTACTGTATTCTATTCTGCAATGTTTTATTGTTATTATGTTTTATCATGTTTGCTTTTCAGGTATGCAGTTTTTTATACTTTACCGTTTACTGTGCTTTATTGTTAGCCATATTTTTGTCTTCAGGTACAGCATTCACGACTTTGAGTGGTTATACCAGAATGATGCTTGCAGGTTTAGGTATCATCTTGGTATCATTCTTTTCAGCCAGCGGTCGGCTTTCATGTAAAAGCAATCCTAGCGGCTAATTAGCCTCTAGACTGCTTTTACAAGCAGAGAGAATGCCCCCCCCCATCGTCTTCCGTGTTTTTCTCTGGCTCTCCTGTCTCAACAGGGAACCTGAGAATGCAGCCGGTGATTCAGCCAGCTGACCATAGAGCTGATCAGAGACGAGAGTGGCTCCAAACATCTCTATGGCCTAAGAAACCGGAAGCTACGAGCATTTTATGACTTAGATTTCGCCGGATGTAAATAGCGCCATTGGGAAATTGGGGAAGCATTTTATCACACCGATCTTGGTGTGGTCAGATGCTTTGAGGGCAGAGGAGAAATCTAGGGTCTAATAGACCCCAATTTTTTCAAAAAAGAGTACCTGTCACTACCTATTGCTATCATAGGGGATATTTACATTCCCTGAGATAACAGTAAAAATGATTAAAAAAAAAAAAAAATGAAAGGAACAGTTTTAAAATAAGATAAAAAAGCAAAAAAATAATAAAGAAAAAAAAAAAAAAAAAAAAAGCACCCCTGTCCCCCCTGCTCTCGCGCTAAGGCGAACGCAAGCGTCGGTCTGGCGTCAAATGTAAACAGCAATTGCACCATGCATGTGAGGTATCACCGCGACGGTCAGATCGAGGGCAGTAATTTTAGCAGTAGACCTCCTCTGTAAATCTAAAGTGGTAACCTGTAAAGGCTTTTAAAGGCTTTTAAAAATGTATTTATTTTGTTGCCACTGCACGTTTGTGCGCAATTGTAAAGCATGTCATGTTTGGTATCCATGTACTCGGCCTAAGATCATCTTTTTTATTTCATCAAACATTTGGGCAATATAGTGTGTTTTAGTGCATTAAAATGTAAAAAAGTGTGTTTTTTCCCCAAAAAATGCGTTTGAAAAATCGCTGCGCAAATACTGTGTGAAAAAAAAAAATTAAACACCCACCATTTTAATCTGTAGGGCATTTGCTTTAAAAAAATATATAATGTGTGGGGGTTCAAAGTAATTTTCTTGCAAAAAAAAATAATTTTTTCATGTAATCAAAAAGTGTCAGAAAGGGCTTTGTCTTCAAGTGGTTAGAAGAGTGGGTGATGTGTGACATAAGCTTCTAAATGTTGTGCATAAAATGCCAGGACAGTTCAAACCCCCCCCCCCCAAATGACCCCATTTTGGAAAGTAGACACCCCAAGCTATTTGCTGAGAGGCATGTCGAGTCCATGGAATATTTTATATTGTGACACAAGTTGCGGGAAAGAGACAAATTTTTTTTTTTTTTTTTTTGCACAAAGTTGTCACTAAATGATATATTGCTCAAACATGCCATGGGAATATGTGAAATTACACCCCAAAATACATTCTGTTGCTTCTCCTGAGTACGGGGATACCACATGTGTGAGACTTTTTGGGAGCCTAGCCGCGTATGGGACCCCGAAAACCAAGCACCGCCTTCAGGCTTTCTAAGGGCGTAAATTTTTGATTTCACTCTTCACTGCCTATCACAGTCTCGGAGGCCATGGAATGCCCAGGTGGCACAAACCCCCCCAAATGACCCCATTTTGGAAAGTAGACACCCAAAGCTATTTGCTGAGCGGTATAGTGAGTATTTTGCAGACCTCACTTTTTGTCACAAAGTTTTGAAAATTAAAAAAAGAAAAAAAAAATTTTTTTTTTTGTCTTTCTTCATTTTCAAAAACAAATGAGAGCTGCAAAATACTCACCATGCCTCTCAGCAAATAGCTTGGGGTGTCTACTTTCCAAAATGGGGTCATTTGGGGGGGGTTTGTGCCACCTGGGCATTCCATGACCTCCGAAACTGTGATAGGCAGTGAAGAGTGAAATCAAAAATGTACACCCTTAGAAATCCTGAAGGCGGTGATTGGTTTTCGGGGTCCCGTACGCGGCTAGGCTCCTAAAAAGTCCCACACATGTGGTATCCCCATACTCAGGAGAAGCAGCAGAATGTATTTTGGGGTGCAATTCCACATATGCCCATGACCTGTGTGAGCAATATATCATTTAGTGACAACTTTGTGCAAAAAAAAAAAAAAAAAAAAAATAAATTGTCACATTCCCGCAACTTGTGTCAAAATATAAAATATTCCATGGACTCAACATGCCTCTCAGCAAATAGCTTGGGGTGTCTACTTTCCAAAATGGGGTCATTTGGGGGGGGTTTGTGCCATCTGGGCATTTTATGGCCTTCAAAACTGTGATAGGTAGTGAGGAGTAAAATCAAAAATGTACGCCCTTAGAAATCCTGAAGGCAGTGATTGGTTTTCGGGGCCCCGTATGCGGCTAGGCTCCCAAAAAGTCCCACACATGTGGTATCCCCATACTCAGGAGAAGCAGCTAAATGTATTTTGGGGTGCAATTCCACATATGCCCATGGCCTGTGTGAGCAATATATCATTTAGTGACAACTTTTTGTAATTTTTTTTTTTTTTTTTGTCATTATTCAATCACTTGGGACAAAAAAAATGAATATTCAATGGGCTCAACATGCCTCTCAGCAATTTCCTTGGGGTGTCTACTTTCCAAAATGGGGTCATTTGTGGAGGTTTTGTACTGCCCTGCCATTTTAGCACCTCAAGAAACGACATAGGCAGTCATAAATTAAAGGCTGTGTAAATTCCAGAAAATGTACCCTAGATTGTAGGCGCTATAACTTTTGCGCAAACCAATAAATATACACTTATTGACATTTTTTTTACCAAAGACATGTGGCCAAATACATTTTGGCCTAAATGTATGACTAAAATTGAGTTTATTGGATTTTTTTTAGAACAAAAAGTAGAAAATATCATTTTTTTTCAAAATTTTCGGTCTTTTTCCGTGTATAGCGCAAAAAATAAAAACGGCAGAGATGATCAAATACCATCAAAAGAAAGCTCTATTTGTGGGAAGAAAAGGACGCAAATTTCGTTTGGTTACAGCATTGCATGACCGCGCAATTAGCAGTTAAAGCGACGCAGTGCCAATTTGTAAAAAGTGCTCTGGTCAGGAAGGGGGTAAATCCTTCCGGGGCTGAAGTGGTTAAGGCAGTGCTGGAAAATACCGGCGGCCACACTTTGGGCCCAATTTGGACATTTTCACTTAGGGGTGTACTCACTGTTGTTGCCAGCAGTTTAGACATTAATAGCTGTGTGTTGAGTTATTTTGAGGGGACAGCAAATTTACACTGTTATACAAGCTGTGCACTCACTACTTTACATTGTAGCAAAGTGTAATTTCTTCAGTGTTGTCACATGAAAAGATAGAATAAAATATTTACAAAAATGTGAGGGGTGTACTCACTTTTGTGAGATACTGTATGTCTCTACCATTTCCCATATAACTGTATATTGCATTCGCTAAGATGCCCATTTAAGAGTTTTCTTTTAAATTAGCACATTCTTGGATATAGTCACTTATTATCCCCTCCAATAGATTACATACTATTGGCATTAGACTGACTGGTACGTAGTTTCCAGGTATGTATCTAAGACCTTGTTTGAATATTGTTACCAGGTTAGCTTTTTGCCAATCAGCTGGTACCTTTCCAGTCAGTAAACTGTCCTTATAGATTAGGAATAACAGTCTAGCCTGGCCTGATTTGGCTAGGTTTTTTTGAAGACTCTCGGGTGTAAGCCAACTGGTCCTGGTGATTTATTCACATTAAGTTTTTGCATCCTTTTTTGAACACTGGCCTATGTTATCCATAAGGGGACATTCTGTGCTGTGTTCATACCAAAGCCATATCAAGAGAGGGTTGTTACATTACTACATGCAGTGGGACCATGGAGAACAATATATCCACCCTCTAACAAGAAGTCATATCACAGCAACAAAAAAGGTATTTGGATTAGTCTGAAAGCAATAAAAGGTCATTTTTTAAGTTAAAAATGCATACTTGAATAGATTTTTTTTTTAAACCAAAGTTTAGTGTCACCACCATAATTTTATTTTTTCTCTTTCATTGTTAACATGTACCATGTAAGACATGCCATTACAAATGTACTTTACATACAGTGTGTTTGAAGTCACAACAATGGCATCCAAAGTAAAGGCAAGGGGGTGCACATCTACTAAGATAAAAGTATAAAGAGAAGTGCCACAATTCCTCTGTGTTCTGCCTGGGGAGCTGATTTCTCACAGCAGTATCACACATATGGGGAGTGCAGCCACTACATTACTGGTGCATACTGGGGGCACTCACAGTTGTCCAATGTACCTTGGCCACACATGTTGTCCCAGTATACACAGGGGCAGGTGTAGGTGCCCCATGGTGAGAAAGACATATTTTGTTTGAGTTTTGCAACCAGTGAGGTGTGAGAAAGCATTCCTTTTAGATTATAGTAATACATTTACATTTAAAAAGAAAACACAAAAAGATTTTCAAAAAGTATTTTAAATACACACATGGAACACATTATTTATCTTTATCTTTATGGAGTCAGACTGTCATACAACTGATCATTAGGTGACATAACACAAGCAAAAGTGTTGCGTATGTAAAATGCATGGCCTGGAGTGTCAGTAAACTGTATATCTTCTTCAGAGTACCGTGGTGCAGTTTCAAGGGCAATTGACTCCTTTTTTTTAACATTATTATATAGCATGCAGCATGCAAGTACAGCTTTCACTGCATTACTGATATCTAGCTTAATGGTGGAATGCGAGATTCTCTATTTCACAAATATCAAATGCACACTCAACCATTCTGTGTGCATACTCAAACTGTAGTTGAAAATGTGCTTGATCTTGGTTAGACTTTGGCCATTGTATGGTCACATAATATTTTCAGAGACCCCAAATGCCTCATCGGAAATAATGACTAAAGGCAGTGGAGGACCAGCAGTACTAAGTAAGGGTTTCCTAGATACAATATTAAATTGCGCCTTATACAGTACATTTTTGGGACCCACTGCAGATTTATGAAAGATTCTGGATAGCCCTGTGCTACCAAAAGTCCCAACACCAATGGCTATGAAACTTTGGTTGGCATTGGCCAATGGCAGCATACCTGTAGAGAAATATGGAGTTAGGGGGCTTTTTTACTTATACTTTACTTTAACATATTTCCCATCCAATGTTCCAATTAATTTTTCCATATTATTCTACTGTAAAGTCTTCTGTTGGTTTCAGCATTACTATGTTTCCAAGCTCTTTCCAAAATACTGTACACATCTCATGGGTTATTTGGGCTTCTGTAAAAATGCAATGCAGAAAGTAATCATGAAACTTGCAAAACGTTGTCCTGTGGCCAAGAACTTAAAATGGAAGTTTAAATGTATTACTACAGCATTTTTATTGCATTTTGACATTTCAAATGATGTTGACATATACAGAATATTCTTTTCTCCCTCTATATATACTGTATATTTATAATAAACACAATATATACACTGCATATGTATATACAGTCAGGTCCATAAATATTGGGACATCGACACAATTCTAATCTTTTTGGCTCTATACACCACCACAATGGATTTGAAATGAAACAAACAAAATGTGCTTTAACTGCAGACTTTCAGCTTCAATTGGAGGGTATTTACATCCAAATCAGGTAAACAGTGTAGGAATTACAACAGTTTGTATATGTGCCTCGCACTTTTTAAGGGACCAAAAGTAATGGGACAATTGGATGCTCAGCTGTTCCATGGCCAGGTGTGTTTTTCTCTCGTTATCCCATTTACAAGGAGCAGATAAAAGGTCCAGAGTTCATTTCAAGTGTGCTATTTGCATTTGGAATCTGTTGCTGTCAACTTTCAATGTGAGATCCAAAGAGCTGTCACTATCAGTGAAGCAAGCCATCATTAGGCTGAAAAAACAAAACAAACCCATCAGAGCGATAGCAAAAACATTAGGTGTGGCCAGGTCAACTGTTTGGAACATCCTTAAAAAGAAAGAATGCACTGGTGAGCTTAACAACTCCAAAAGACCCGGAAGACCACGGAAAACAATTGTGGTGGATGACCGAAGAATTCTTTCCCTGGTGAAGAAAACACCCTTCACAACAGTTGGCCAGATCAAGAACACTCTCCAGGAGGTAGGTGTATGTTCGTCAAAGTCAACAATCAAGAGAAGACTTCACCAGAGTGAATACAGAGGGTTCACCACAAGATGTAAACCATTGGTGAGCCTCAAAAACAGGAAGGCCAGATTAGAGTTTGCCAAACAACATCTAAAAAAGCCTTCACAGTTCTGGAACAATATCCTATGGACAGATGAGACCAAGTTCAACTTGTACCAGAGTGATGGGAAGAGAAGAGTATGGAGAAGGAAAGGAACTGCTCATAATCCAAAGCATACCACCTCATCAGTGAAGCATGGTGGTGGTAGTGTCATGGCGTGGGCATGTATGGCTGCCAATGGAACTGGTTATCTTGTATTTATTGATGATGTGACTGCTGACAAAAGCAGCAGGATGAATTCTGAAGTGTTTTGGGAAATATTATCTGCTCATATTCAGTAAAATGCTTCAGAACTCATTGGACGGCGCTTCACAGTGCAGATGGACAATGACCCGAAGCATAATGTGAAAGCAACCAAAGAGTTTTTTTAAGGGAAAGAAGTGGAATGTTATGCAATGGCCAAGTCAGTCACCTGACCTGAATCCGATTGAGCATGCATTTCACTTGCTGAAGACAAAACTGAAGGGAAAATGCCCCAAGAACAAGCAGGAACTGAAGACAGTTGCAGTAGAGGCCTGGCAGAGCATCACCAGGGATGAAACCCAGCGTCTGGTGATGTCTATGCGTTTCAGACTTCAGGCTGTAATTGACTGCAAAGGATTTGCAACCAAGTATCTTTCCCATTACTTTTGGTCCCTTAAAAAGTGGGAGGCACATATAAAACGTATAATTCTTGTCCAACACCAGTGCCTGACCTCACAAATGCGCTTCTGGAAGAATTGTCAAACATTCCCATAGACTCCTAAACCTTGTGGACAGCCTTCCCAGAAGAGTTGAAGCTGTTTATAGCTGTAAAGGGTGGCAGGCGTCCAAATACTTTTGACAATATAGTGTGTATATATAGAAATATATATTATATATATATATATAGATATATATAGATATATATATATATCTATATATATCTATATATATATATATGTAGCGCTGGTAGATTTTTAATCTACCGCTGATAGGTAAATCTTGTGGGTTACTTGTTAGAGGAAGTTAGATTTGTCTCTGTTCCAGCTTGGCTGAGTTGCGTGTAGTTCCACACTGTGCCAGGGGGTGTCGTTGTCACCATGGGCTGGTGTTGGAAAGGCAACATGTTGAAGCGTATGAGTGCTCCTCTGTCCCGGAGACAACTCGGTGAAAGGTGGTCCTCCGAGTTGCATTCTGGGAGAGGGTATTTATGGGACAGACGCCATGTTTAGGGGTTCGTTTTCAGCCACCTGCTGGCCCTCCTGGCCGACAGGTATGCGTTAAGAGTACCACCTTGTGGTCCTCCGTTCTGGAGGCCCACGTTGCTGCGGCGTGTGGGTGGGCCCAGAAGCCTGTCTGGGGCCTACCACAGCAGCAGAGGAATGGTCCTGAGCTGTCTATCCTGAGTGAAGAAGCTGAACAACTGAGGAGTTCCCAGGGGAGGACCCGTCATGGAAGGATCATGCATAGTGCTGGTCTGGAGGGGGCCTGGTGACTTGGTTGGAGGACGTATCCTGAAGTAATCTTACTGCTGGGTTGGTTTAAAGGTTCAAGTATTGTGTCTGACATTCATCGCAAACCAATACATCCTGTGGTAGAGGATCGTACGGGTTTTATTTCAAAGAAGTCTGTGGCAGAGACTTTTGTTCGTGCTACGTACTGGCTGCTAGGCAAGTGAGAGAGGCCTATCCAGGCGGGCAAAGATTGAATCCTACAAGGGGAGTGCATTCAACTACAAGTGTTCAATTTCAAAGAATGTTCTAAAGAATACTAAGGAAAGGTATTTGAGCTTCCCTGCAACTTTCCTTCTGCCTCTTTCCTGCTACTTCCTTTATTACTTGTTCATTAAAGCATTGGAAAATATACTTGAGTGTTTGGTGCTTATATCGTCCAGAGGTAAACTCAATGAGACCCTAGACCCGGTGCCAGTGAAACAGAGGTATCGAGAGTGAAGGTAACAGCCCGCTTTAAACCAGCAGCTCCACCGAGAGTTAGTGCTACATGGGGGCTCGTCCGGGATTTGTTGACCATCAGTTCTCGCAACCTGGAGAAGTGTTTCACCGGGAGTTTACGGTGAGAGCTGGACTTTGTCAATTTCTCAGGAGAAGAAGAGGTTAAAAGTTGCAGGACTTTATTTCTGACTGAGTAGGCGGGTGCCAGTGAAAGCCCAGGAGCTACGTGATCAGAGGAACAAATGGGAGGAGCCTAGCCTACTTGATACCGCGTGGGACGCGTGTGTGTGTTGGCACCAGAGAAGAAGAGAGGCCTTGTGATCGTGCAGAGAAGATCAGAGTGTGGCCATGTCTTTTTCGGTGATGCAACCAACTGTGGAGCCTAAGATGTTCACTACTAGCACCGCTGCGGGTGCTATGCTGACCGGAACTTTGCTTACAGATACCGGCATTCGTCTGAAACCGCAGGGGAGGTTTGTTCTTTATACAGTTGGAGATATTGAAGGACTGGGCATGCTTTGCCACAAGTGTGAAGGACTGGTCATACCTCTCCGTCCATTTGTTCGCTGCTCGCAATGTGGAGAATATTTGTTTGTGGTGGAGCAACCTACCATGTCGCCCTGTGCTTACCGTATGGACTGGGCTACAGGTATTGCCACAGTAGAAGCTGCTACTACTGCTGAAAAAGAACGGCAGGCCGTGATTTCGCCTGTTGTCACCGAAAGTGTTCCTGAGAGAGATACTGCGGTAACCGACTCATCAGCGGACATTACCTTGATTTCCGCATCCACTACGCCTATCCCTGTTGTACCTGTCCAGAGGAAGGTGGGATATAAAGGCTTCCCGTGGCCATGGTTGCGGCCTACCTTAGAGATTGCCTGAACCGGAGAAGTCCACGTCAGGAATGGGTGAGAGATCAGAGGGGAATGTATCTGGCACTTTGTGTAAATATTTGCCGGCAGAAGAGTTGAGAGATTCGGTGATAGATTCCATGTCGGATCTCTCCGGTGATGATGATTTATTTGAGACAATGTCACAAGAACTGTTATGGGCCCAGGGTGAAGACGTTACTTCTGCCTTAACTTTCTCAGAATGGACAGCCCTGAATTCTGGGAGAACATCACCTCGTGTGGAGCCACACAGTACTGTCGGGGAGACATTGCCTAAAGTTACTACTTTGTTGCCGACGCCTGTCGGGTCTATGGTGAGCAAGTCATTGAACTCTTGTGTGCCCCCTGGTTTGGGGAAAAATAGATCGTTGCCCAAACTTGCACGTTTACAGAGAATGCTTAACAAGCGTGTGGCCAGGGAATATGGTTTGGAGTTCCCATATGTTACCCAGGACATTATGCAAGAGATTGAAGCTAACCGGAAGCTGTGGTACAGTGAAGCTGTTTGGGACTATTTGTCTGTGCCTAAGCCTTTCCGGAGGACCGGAAGTTCTGTCGCTATGGATGAACGCTTCAGTGGATTTTTCCTACACTGGAACTATGGTCTTCACATTTATGCTGACAAAATGGTCATTTGCAGACCAGAAAAAGATGATGTGGTGTACTTTATCACTACAATGGATAAACAAGGAAAATCACTGACATTGCCAGATCCTCGGTTCTACTGGTGATTATGGATAAAGAACTGTGGGGTATGTAGATAGATAGTGTCAGTGTTCAGAGATCTTCGAGGTCAAGATTTGGTGTTCAGCTCTGTGTTTCTAAATCCAAGGCTCGGTTTTTTCGCTAGCTGGACTTCTTTCGTTTAAAGATATGACATACCTAAATATATATAGGGATGGACTCCTCAAGTTATTCTAGTTGGTTCCTTAGTGGGAACATAGCAAAGATTATAGGAAGAGAGTTTCATTTTTTAAAAATTAGACTTTGCTCCTAAAACTGTATATATCTTGTGTGTGTGTTTAACTTTGTTTTTTCAGGAGCAAGTGGACCTGCTATCAAGCTGTTAGGCTTTTCAGCTAGATAGATAGTGGGGTTGCAACAGTATTAACGTGGTTTTGTTTACGGATGTGAACATATTGTTTAAAAGAAAAATGTTGAAATTGTTATAACTCTCTACTGTCTTCTTCTCTTCTTTACTTGAATCCAAGTTTTAAGCTCAAATACCTGCTCTCAGGCTTGGGAGTTATTATTATTTTTTTTGACAGACGTTGAGGACAACGTCTATTGTAGTGGGGGGAGTATGTAGATTTTTAATCTACCGCTGATAGTTAAATCTTGTGGGTTACTTGTTAGAGGAAGTTAGATTTGCCTCTGTTCCAGTGTGTAGTTCCACACTGTGTCGGTGGGTGTCGTTGTCACCATGGGCTGGTGTTGGAAAGGCAATGTGTTGAAGCGTATGAGTGCTCCTCTGTCCCGGAGACAACTCGGTGGAGGTGGTCCTCCGAGTTGCATTCTGGGAGAGAGTATTTATGGGACAGACGCCATGTTTAGGGGTTCGTTTTCAGCCCCCTGCTGGCCCTCCTGGCCGACAGGTATGCGTTAAGAGTACCACCTTGTGGTCCTCCGTTCCGGAGGCCCACGTCGCTGCGGCGTGTGGGTGGGCCCAGAAGCCTGTCCGGGGCCTACCACAGCAGCAGAGGAATGGTCCTGAGCTGTCTATCTGTATATATCTTGTGTGTGTGTTTGTATGAGTGCTCCTCTGTCCCGGAGACAACTCGGTGGAGGTGGTCCTCCGAGTTGCATTCTGGGAGAGAGTATTTATGGGACAGACGCCATGTTTAGGGGTTAGTTTTCAGCCACCTGCTGGCCCTCCTGGCCGACAGGTATGCGTTAAGAGTACCACCTCGTGGTCCTCCGTTCCGGAGGCCCACGTCGCTGCGGCGTGTGGGTGGGCCCAGAAGCCTGTCTGGGGCCTACCACAGCAGCAGAGGAATGGTCCTGAGCTGTCTATCTGTATCTATCCTGAGTGAAGAAGCTGGACAACTGAGGAGATCCCAGGGGAGGACCCGTCATGGAAGGATCATGCGTAGTGCTGGTCTGGAGAGGGGCCTGGTGACTCGGTTGGAGGACGTATCCTGAAGTAATCTTACTGCATAGTACTTCCGGGTTGGCTTAAAGGTTCAAGTACTGTGTCTGACATTAATCGCAAACCAATACATCCTGTGGCAGAGGATCGTACGGGTTTTATTTCAAAGAAGTCTGTGGCAGAGACTTTTGTTCGTGCTATGTACTGGCTGCTAGGCAAGTGAGAGAGGCCTATCCAGGCGGGCAAGGATTGAATCCTACAAGGGGAGTGCATTCAACTACAAGTGTCCAATTCCAAAGAATGTTCTAAAGAATACTAAGGAAAGGTATTTGAGCTTCCCTGCAACTTTCCTTCTGCCTCTTTCCTGCTACTTCCTTTATTACTTGTTCATTAAAGCATTGGAAAATATAGTTGAGTGTTTGGTGCTTATATCGTCCAGAGGTAAACTCAATGGGACCCTAGACCCGGTGCCGGTGAAACAGAGGTATCGAGAGTGAAGGTAACAGCCCGCTTTAAACCAGCAGCTCCAACGAGAGTTAGTGCTATATATATATATATATATATATATATATATATATATATATATATATATATAAATAAATTGAGAGAGAATTATTGTGAGAGAGAACAACAGATTAGCACAGTAAAACTCACCCAATACAGCTGCTAGAAACATTGCCCAAAGCACCTGCAATATTCAATCCTAATTCCACTTTTTTTCCCACAATATGCGATAAACATATATTAAGAATGTATTATGTGTATCTATATTAACAACATGGTTTTAAATGAAAAGATATTAAAAACGCCATCTTATAGGTGGATTGTTATGAATAAATATTCAGACACTGTACACAAGCTATTCCCTACAACCTACAGTGCTAGTATGCAGTGTGGGAGGAAGGAAATGCAGAGATAAGATATGTTGACTATATTATTATATCTGGACAGAGGAGACATTAGATGATAGCTCGTTAGACCATTTCTGTACCTTTGGGAAATTGGGACATTTTTTGCAATTATTTTCAGAAATCAGTTGTATTGGTGCAGAAAACGGTTAAAGTTTCTCTGAAAAAGATGTCCATGTAAACCAGAAATTGTATTGGGTATTTATAATAAATAATGTTAGCAACCTAACAGCCCACAGAAACAAAAGGATGGATTTGTCTTTTACAATTATAATTTAAAATATACAAACCTGTTTGTTACTTCAATAAAAGACCCACAAGTGCCTCTTCCACTGGACTGTTTGTTTGTATCTAATTACCTGCGTTAAGTGCACCCGGACAGTCCTTGTTCTTATCTCACTATAATTTTACATACAGTACCTCAGTATGACCAGTAACCAGACAGATAACTCCTATGTGTGTTTGTATTCATGTGTCTACAGCAGGGAGTCAAAGACATCATAGTAAAGTTGAAGAACTTTTCGGGATAACTATGAAACAGGAAGAAGTAGCCCATTGACATCCTTTGAGATATTAAATGATGTACCCAGTAGTAACAACAGGATCTCCTCTGTCACCCTCATTTTTATTCTCCCCTGCAACAGAACCAGCAGAATAACATGGTCAAGGAGAATTTCACCACTCATAGTAGCAAAGACAGATACAGAAACTGCAGAAGTAATCTAGCACACCTCTCAGAATAAAATGACAGAAAAGGCATCTAAACAGAGCCAACATGCTGGGATTAAAAACAATGAATGATGCAAGCTAGGTACAGAACACAAAAAGGCATGCAAGTGCAAACAAATGTAAATCATTACCAAGTTTACATTAAATATTGATTCAACTGCTCAGAGCCTGGTCTGAAGTTATTCAAAGGGGTGTACGTGAGGTCTACTCTTGGCATATTATTAAAGAACTTAACCACAATATGGTCCTTAACCACAATATGAGGTATGTGTAACATCACTATGGCAATGGTTCATGAGTAATTGCGAGGTGAAACAGCAACCAGTCATTGGTATGGTACCTGATAGGTGACAGGTTCTCCGGTAGCGAGGGGATTGGTGCTTGGGCTCCCTCCCTAGCTGTCCATCTCAGTTGGTCACCGGGAGGGGACGGATAGCTTAATAGAGATTTATGCCTGGTCACTTGGTACAGAAAGAGAAGAGTTAAGTGAGAGCATGCATGAGGTCCACGCTGTGTGCTCGGTGCATGGGACCCCATTGTTTTACTGGGAGTGAGGTAACAGAGGTACGCTGTCTGGTGGAGTGGGCAGTGACTCAGCCTGTACCTCTGAAGGCAACACGTACATCAGAACAAGTGTGTAGGACATGGGATGAAGAAGCATAAGGAGGAACTCCGTGTCCTGGGTGCTGCGCACATTTGGATCATGACTGAATCCACTGAGACTTTTCACATGACCGTGGCTTCCACCTGGTCCCTGGGCATTGGTGAGCACACCCTCGGGTGAAGTATTACCCTATGCAAAGGTTAGTGACCCCTTTCAAATAAACAATGTCCCTACATTTTGCCCAGAAACAGCATCAAGTAAACCAAGATGTCAGATGATAGAGTAGGTGCCAAAATCTCATTAAGGAATTCATTGTACCCAATTGAAGTCATGCAAAGACGCTTATTGGATCCACACCTTAAAAGTACAATGGACAGTGGTCAAATCGACATGCTTTCTAGATATAAGATGAGTTGGATTAATTTTGCCAGTATATATTTCTACTCTTTAGTTTTGGAGGGTGTTAATACCTTGTGCTTAGATTTATAGATCTGATGCAGCTTTATGACAGTTATTTATTGTTTATTTTTTTTCAATATTTTGCTTTAATGTTTATATCAATCATCTCCTAGGTATTTTATACTTTGTACATTTATGGGAGTTTATGCATTGTAAATGTCCTTTTGTATTAATTCCAGCCTTGTAAGAACCCAATCCCTTCTGCATTCCTTGCTTTTAGTTTTACTTTAATAGACAGAACTGGCCTAAATGATCCTTTCTTTTTTTTGCCCAGTTTTCTTAAAATTATATGACTTAGTAACCTTCTTTAGGCTGTGACAGGCTGGCAAATTTTATGTTAAAAAATGTGCATTCTTAGCAAAAGCTCAAGAGCTACTGGCTAACTGCCTGCCCCTGTGGTATGTACTGATTTGGGACTGTCATATGCCCTAGCTTTCCAGGTGATGTGTGAGGGTGCCAAGACCAGTGGTTTTCAACCCTGTCCTCAAGTACCCCCAACAGGCCATGTTTTGGGAATTTCTCTTAGATAAAATAGCTGTCCAAAATACCAAGCCATTGACTAAATTTAAAGCACCTGTGCAAGATAAAGGAAAACCTACAAACATGGCTTGTTGGGGGTACTTGAGGACAGGGTTGAGAACTACTGGCCTAGGCACGGGATCAGTTTTGGTTGTCAATTTCAATTGTCATTGTCACCTGATAAAGGAGCTGAGCAAATTGCTCTGAAACATGACAAATGTGATTAATGAAAAGTAGCTTATGAGAATCATATGATGTGTTGGTGAGCCACAATACCTACTGTGACTTTGCAATGGTGCAATCTGTTGCCGATCACTGCAGCATTCAAACATTATTGGTACACCTAATCTTGCCTTGAAGCTGTAACCTAAGGGGATGCCACCATGGCACCCTTTATTTATTGCTGCTCTCTGCATCAACAGAGGATCGCATTGGGCTAGAAAAGAGGCAAAGAGGAAGAAGACGCAGCGGGTCACATGGCCTTGTGTGACATAATCGCAATGAATAAAGTTATCAATATTCTGTAATAATTAGGAAGGTTACTTTTGTGAGGCAGGGTAACATACAACATGTGCATTGTGCCTGCCACTACAGCATTTTCTGGGTTTCCCTGAAATATGTGTGTGGTATTGAGAAGTGCATTTTGTAATGACACACCTTTCCACTCTATATGCTATATGAGCTATGAAGAGGAATGTAATGGATGAGGTAATATCTATGCTAAACTTTGTGATGTGTAAGATAAGAAGGCAGTGCTGTGCTTGAGATGAAACACGATGCAGGAGAATGGACTGTGATCTCACCAAACTGATGAGAAGACAGCATCAACTGAGGAGAATGGAAAGACAGATAGCTGTAGACAAGGGAGTACAAGCTGTCCTGTAACTGTTCTGTTTTAAAAGCCGCTTTATACATTGGCATACCTCCTTAGAACCATTCTGCCCAGATAGTATGGTCGCCTGCTGACTTGGCCCCATCCACATGCAGCTTGACTCTTCAGTAAGACATGGAAGTTGAATCCAATAAAATTTTGGTTCCAACAATAGCAAGTCTTTTGAAGTGTAAGAAAACAATGACTTTCCTGAGTAGGTGAGATTGGGAGTCCAGCATTAGAGGATCTGCCTGCTTTACTGGATTACAGGATTTTAGTAATGCGCTTATGGTGATATGTGATGTACAGTAAGTGCATAGTATGTTTTTTAAATTAAAGGCACATGCCGATGGTTTCAATTAGGACCGAGATAAAACTTCTGAACACCGATAAGGGGCTATTCGATTTCAAATGCTTTTGGCCATTTATAAATTAATCATCTACAACATCTAGTAAGAGGCCTTGTTGTCTGTACTGCATGCCAGTGGAGGCGCTGGTTCACCTCCTGGGAATGTTGTATGGATTTTTAAGTCAGCATATAGATATTACTTATAGGAGGGACTATATTAAGAACTACATTTTTCCCTTTGGAAACATTTGTCTCAATATATCTAGTGTTTTTCAGTGGACTTGGTACACAGTTTGCACTTTGGATATGCATGAATTTTATTAAAATATTTATTGAATGTTTTAGTTGATTTTTGAATTTATTTAAATTTGCACTTTGTAGCACATGCATTGTATGAACTTAACACTACCGGAATGTTTAGGAATTTTTAATATGTGGTATCACAAATTGAGTGGTGGCAGCTTTATTCTCCACTCTTTTTGTTTACCTCAGTGTGGAACATTTATAGTATAATTTTCATAATGTGTATTATAAAATTATTAATTTTACACAGATTCTTGGGAACCAACACTGTAATAATGGTGGCACAAAGGTAAAATTATAGGAAATAGCCCATTACAGGAAATTTAGAAATATATACTTTTGCACTTCTGCAGTTATGCTAGCACTAGTCATTGCAACATCTAACCTAAGGTTGATTCAGACAAGTTAACATATGGAGTTCTGCTCAATAATATATAAACCTTCAGAATCACAATGACCTATGCCTCTAGTGAATTCCACCAGCCTGTAGCAGAAATTATTCAGCTGCTCTAATTAATATTTTGTGAGCATGTGTCTACCCACAAGAAAATCATAGAAAATCCTTTTTATTACAAATATGTGCTGGGTTTTGTCTATAAAAGAGTAATGAATATAACCATTAGACGGCAAAGTACTAACAGTATATTTCAGACTATAAGATGCACCCAAGTATAAATTTTCTTTATCAACATTGGAAAAGCCAGGTATTATTATAATGACACGCATGGGTCAGTGCATAGGGCTACAG